>NC_083816.1:3914306-5303004 GCF_015708825.2 Lethenteron reissneri
CAGAATTTGGCACCACCTTGCCTCAGAGTGGCTCCATTGCACTGGTGGTGGCTGCTATTGCCGAACAGAACTGTTGGTGTGGCCTGAAAGATGAGATCGTAATCGCTGGTGCTGTCTGAATGGTGTGACCTGGTTATGGATGCTCATTGTTGGTGTGGCCCAGTGGTGGCATGGTTGTGGCCTCCAGTGGCTGGTGGTAGCTGACTGGTGTGGTCTAGTAGTGTCTGGTGGAAGTTGCAGAGGTCTGGCAATGGCCATTGTGGCTTTGTTGTGGGCTGGGTATAGCTGGGGTGGTGAGGTTGTGGTCTGGGAGTGGCCTGTATTGTCGGCTTGTGACCTGGCATGGCCTGCAAGTGACAATGTTACTTAATGTCCTGGGGATGTTGAAAATGGACTTCCTCGTGAATGATAACTGACAAGCACGTAGTTTGGCGGTGAAAGATACCCATCTGAATGGCTTCCTGGGTGGCGGTTATTGGCCGCTAAATGGAAAGAGGCCCGCATGAATAATGCAGAGCGATGGCTGGAGTGGACCAGGCGCCCCTGGGAGCTCGGCCACGATTTAAGGACATGGCGATCTTGGTGCTGCTACTGTACCCGCGATTGTGATCGGTGCGAGTGTTTACACAGACGGAGCAACGCTATCCGGAGGTCTCTAAATGCCTTTCCTTTGGGCCTGCGTTTCCTTTTAGCTTAATATAATAAGATATATTTTTATTGCCATTGTTATTGTTTTTACTGCCGAGGATGTGATGGTTGGCGGACTTGTCGCCGATGCGGCTTGCAAGGCTTCCATGATAAGGCCACACCAGAGCTGTCAACGGTCACGTCACCCAAGTGATAACAGATTAAATAATAATGATCCCAGCTAAATTACACAAGGAATGTTGAGATTAATCCTCGTCTTGTGTGTTGTCTGAGCTGGGGTGCCACCGTGCCAAGCTTGGAGGATTCACCCTTGGGCCAAACTTCCTCAAGGCAATGTAACTTGTATTTAGTAAGCATCTAAATGCCAGGGCATCTCGAGACCACAGACAATGGTATGTCTATTTCTTTTATGGAGAGTAATGCCGTCGGTCATAGAGAAAAAGAAGGTCTTGAACCGGGGCAAGGAGTCAACAGCACAGACGGATGGGGTAAGGGAGTTCCTAACTATGGAACTCCAGTGAGCAGAGACGGCTGCAAGCGAGCCTACTCACACCGTGCTGCGGGCAGAGCTGACTGCCAGCCGGGTCTGTCCGGCTCGGTGACTCGGAAAACATTTCCACACCTGCCAACACCACATCAACTGTGTCTTCTCGCCATGGCTGTGGCAATATAGGCCAAATGCCACCTTACAGCAGTCGTCAAACTATCGGGAAATGAATCCCTGGCTGCAGCGGGGGACACCTGCAGAAACGGAAGTTGGGCGAGGAGAGCAGGGTGCGTGGTGTGTGCGCGTTTTGCCTGCAACCCCGGCGAGCACGTGTCGCGGTCAGCGATGCCGCTCGTCTCCCGCAATGAAACATGACATTCCTGCTCGCGGCCCGTGGCAGGGAACACACATTCCACGGTCTCTGGCAAACGGAGCGCGGAATGCTGCTGCTGCTGCAGCGGTAGCAGCAGCGGCAAGGTGCATGAAACAACACGGACAGGAATGCGTGGTGTGTCCGAGTTGTCCCCTGGCCTTAGAGCGCGGCAGTCGAGTTCACCTTGCAACGTGCAAAACAACTGGAGTATATTTACGATGGGGGCGAGGAGTAAGAAAAAAGACAAGAGGCGGGTGTTCACCCTAACGCGCCTATGTCTGCGTTAGAACAACCACATTAACCCACGTTGCATTGCCATTAAGTCACATTTACAAGTGTCTCGCGGTGTGTCCACGTAGTCAAAAAACCTGCAAATTATGAGAAAACACCCCGGCATAACAAGGAAGAGTCGCAGGCCGGAAAGACCATAAAACCCGTAACTCGATGTTGTCTTTGACGAGTTGTCGCCACGCGGTTCCCGGCACATCACGTGTCCTGTTGCAGCGTGGTGAGATGGGTATCGGGGAGGACTTGGTTCGCTTCGCAAATGCCGAAGGGCAACCGCTGTGTGGACACTGTACAGTGCGTTGCCGTACGTGCTCGGAGTGCTGGCGGGTTGTTCCGTTCATGGAGAGTTGTTTGTCAGCGGGCTTTCTCAACTCCACTGCAAGTCAAAATGTCACGGTGACATCCCCGCTCATGAACCCTTTTACCGGGCTTGTGTTCACTCTCCTCTTTTTAAGGCTCTGGGCCAGTGGTGGAAATTCCACATTCCTATGGCAGGGATGAGCATGTTCATAGGACGACTACCACTGCCCGGAAAATATGGAACGTTCGGCTAACGTTGGGCCCAATCTTCTCCAAAATCGTGTCAACATTGGCCCAAAGTTTGATATGTTTACTGGGCGTTGACCCTGCAAGTCCTGATGGGCTGTTGGCCCGAGTCAACTCCCCAAACAGGACGTGAACCTTGCAACCTTGCAGCCTGTTTAGCTGCTCGCCCTACCGCTGCTGAGTCACCTCGCCATATCACGAGTCAATTACTTTACGCGTACCAAACTGTACGCATACCAAGGATTTTCAGCTGGCAGCCTGCACACTAGACTTGGCCCCGCGAATTCTGTGCTGTAACCCGCTCGGAGACATTGCTTGCCAAGACACACATAGGTACAGATGAGTGTGATTATTTTGTATGTGCGCGTATTGAACTTCTTTCGCACCGTACGTAGCCAGCCGTCCTTGTCGAAGGTGCGGGGGAAGGACAACAAACTAAATGCCAAAAATGAGTTTTAAAGAAATTAGTTTTCAATCTGGATTTAAAGTGCATAGATCCAGTGGATACCTAATACAATCTATTGTGCTTGTTTAGCCATGAAGCCTAGCCAAGTCTCGTGACTCCCATTCAGGAGGGTCCTGCCTAGTTTTCACAGTTGGGGGGGGGGGGGGGGGTCGATGATTGCTGCTGTGTGTAATCCCTAGTGGTAATCTGCGGTGTCATTTAGAAAATTGGTTGAATTTTTACTTGGACACCGGGAACACAGCGGGCTACTCTTGGCGAGTTAAGTCACGGGGTCTTTAACGTCCAATGTGAAGCAGATGGGCGCCTAGTATTCTTACCGTTCATACAGCCGCAGCATTATCCAGGGGCAGCCGCTGGATTCGAATTCTGAACCTCTTGTCACTAACGACGAACATCCTACTACTAGGCCGCGTCACCACCGAAAGAGGTAAACGTGACGGCAGTAAGAGAGCCGTGTAGGAGAGATACAAAGTGGCGAGTTGGAAGTGACTCAAACAGGAGCCCCAGAGAGAGAGAGAGATAGATAGAGCTTGAGACGAGATGTGCGAATTCGTGGTGACATGCGCAGCAGACGTTGTGTGAAGTCGCGGCACCGCGTGGCATCGTGACATCGGAAATCACTCGAGCCGCCAGCGCGCGCTAATTCCATCATGTGGTGGCCTGTCCGAAAAACATCCCTTCAAGGGTTTCGTGACTGCAGGGATTCATCTTCTTGGTTCTTTCGGTAAAGTCACGTAGAATGGAAATAATAAATAATAAAAATAAAACAATTATAAAATAATTCTCCACGACGGCTGCTTGCGTTGTGGCCGAAACGTCGTGAGAATTATTTTATTATGTTTTGTTTTTATTATTTTATTATTTCCATTCTATGTGACTTTACCGAAAGAACCAAGAAGATGAATCCCTTCAAGGGGCTGATGTGGATGATTCCAAGAGAATCGATTCTCGCGCTCGCGGCTCGATGACGGAATCGATTTTTATTTGCGCTCTTCGCTCCGCGCCCCGCTTCTCGCCCGGAGGGCGGCGGCGTTGGAGGCTGAATCGTGCGGGGTGGCTCGGCACGGCCAAGCCAGTGGTGGAGACAAACACTGCCCGTCGTCGGTTTTGATCGTGGGAGACGCTGGATATGAGCACGTGTATTTTTGGCTCGGGCTCACGGTGAATATTGCCGCCACGATGGAGCGCGAGGGGCCGCTTGCCGGAGACTGCCGTGCGGTCAGTTCTCGCGCTCAGGCCCCCGCCGCTCAGCGCACATTTGACGAGAAGCGGTCGCGATCTCAGGAAGGCGCTTGCACTCAACGCGTGGGAACGGCGCGGATCGCCGCTTCTTAACCCGTGCCAGTGCACTCTTGCCACCCCTCCCAGCACCCCAGGATCCCCCCCCACCCACCCCAGTGTGCTACTTCACACCGGCACTAGCTCACCAGTGCAGTGGGAACTGGCCCTTCCTGGTCGATGAATTGTGAAGCTTTCACTGCCTGCCCCCTCCCAAGCCTTAAACCATAATCTACAATTATCCCATTCACTGTGGCCAAGACAAAACATTCTGTGCTTGTGCTGCATAGAAGTAAGCGTACACGTGAGCTCTTCTCCTTCCTCCACCCATGCCACCCCCCTTTGAAGGGAGAGGCGATTGTTTCTCACAACTTTAAAATGCTACCGTTAAGTTAAAAAGGTCAGAGACGTCCTGCTCCACCAAATTGCCATTGATGCATCGGTGCTCATCTCCTGTTATTTACAGAACTTTTAGAGCCAGTGACTGGAAATTCTACATTCCCATGGCGGGGGCGAGTATCTCCGGAGGACTACCGCTGTTTGACTTGCCCCGCAAAGTGGTGCTCCTTTTAGCCACCTCAGAGGAACGATGATGGTTCAAGGCAACCGTCCGCCAAACAGGACTTGAACTCACAACATTCCGCTTCCGAGGCGCTCGCTCTGTCGCCCAGCCACCGGGCCCGGTAGTTAAGTAACGTGGTGTCACGTGACTTTGGGACGATTGGTTCTAAGTCATTGTCACATATTTGTCTTGGCCAGAGCACGTTGGGATTGAATGGCTCAGATTTAACCGGTAACTGGGTGGTTGCTACATTGGCCACTTTAGTAATTTAGTTGCTGGCGCTATATTTGACGCACAGTATCCGTTTCAGGATTACCACACAGTGGCCTGCGCTTGTGAACCGTTGTGAATGATGTCACATTTTCATTCACGTCACACTCTGCGATGCAAGGCGGCACGGTTTGGCGATACGTTATTACCGCCAAGAAATTATTCGGGTGGCTGGGCGAATCTAAAAGTCAACTGAATAAATAAATAAGCAGACAATCCGTCCCCTTCACGTACAATACATCTCTCTACGTAATTGAAAACAAATTCTAGTACAACCCATCATGCCCACTGCCTCTTGGGAGTGCATAGTTTCAGCGGCATTGTTTCAAGACAAGCAAAACTCTGGGCTGGTTTTGACACAGTGTCTCATCAGCAGAGTCCGTTTGTTTCTCGAATCAATTTCCGCCGGTGAGGACTCTCTCTCTTCAACCGCCAACTGGCGCTCCGCGGATGGCTCGCATTGTCGCCATGTCATCAAGCGCGATGCCTTTGTTGGGTTGAAAGAGGAGGCGTCGGCGCGTGTCCGGCAGGTACGGCTGGAGTCACCGTGGCAGCCAGAGCCGTGCGGTGCTCTTACCTTGCCCCCCCCCCCCCCACTTGCTCCGCATTATCTCCCGGTGCACTTGGCGGCTGGCAGATGTTACCGGAGATTGCGCCGTTTTCGGATTGCAACCTGACACTGTTTTGTGCTGCCGAGCGGTCGCTGTTGCGTGGGCGCGATCCGATAAATGCCCTCTCGGACCGCTGCCCATCACGGCAGCCGTGATGAAAACTGCCGCTCCCTTCTCGCGTGGCTCGTTCCGCCGCTAATGCATTTTAGCGGAGCGAGCGGGCGCTCATTACCGGGTGACACCAGAGTGCAGGCAATTAAATTTAAACGCCCGTCGTAAATGGGGAAAACATCGTCACGTCTGTTCGTAACGGGCCTCGTTGGCCACTTAATGTGGCCTGGTTCTCGAGTGTAATTAGGGGCCCGCCTCTCCGGGGACGTGCTAATCGGTGAGGCTGCCGCTGCGCACACCGGGCCAAGCGGCCACCGTGGCCACCGGTGACGCCGTTTCCTCGGCATCCCTCGTTTGGCCAAGGAACGCCACGTGGGGAAGGACGACGCCGTCCTTGTGTTTGGGGAATTTCACGCATATTTGCCTTCGCTGCTGCCGATCCGCGCTGTCAGCTGCTCGAGCGATCATCGCTGACCCCCCTCCCTCTCTCCCTGCCTCGCTTCCCTCTCCACGCCCTCCCATTGTGGGAATTTGGCCCATCACAGGCATGGCAGCATTCCCTTAATTACAGGAATGACACGTCCTATAGATCACCTCGATTTTGTTGGCACTGGAGTTTTAGTGAGCCCGGCACGGAAACAGAGGTTGTCAGCTGTTCCATCAAGCCTCGTGCCTCCTCTTTATTTAATGAGTAACTCTTTCTCTTGTGATTTGTTGTGGGTGGGGGGTAGGTCGGGGTTCTGATGGGGGCGGGGGGATGGGAATTGATGTTGGGTGGTTTCCCCGGCAGTGGTGGAGGAGGGGCACTGGGCCCTGCGTGAGACGGGTGGCCGGGCTGAGCTGGCACCCATGCCGTCACCCGGACAACTAATCGCCAAAAATAGGCTTTGTGGTGATTGCCTCGCCCTGCCACCGCCGCCGACGCCACCGTTCCACTGAGTCACCTTTCATGCAGAAGTGTATTTATTCCGTGGGATGACCTCATGCTTGTGGCTTGCCGGAGAGATGGTGGCGGGTGAGGTAGGTCGTTGTTGATCCCGCTGCTCTACGCGCCAGTCACGACCTTGCTTCTCGCCGCCCACCAATAATTCAATTGAAAAAATTCTATCGCGTTTCCTTGCGGAATTTGCAGAGAAACGTTGACTCCGCTCGGCGCGGCGCGTTGGCGGCGCGAATGAAGCCTGGCCCGCTCGCTTGCATGCTCGCCGGGGCGTCCCGCGCTCGCCGCGCTCTCGTGCCCTCGTCCGGTCTCATCGATCGGCGGTTACCCTTGGAGGTCGCGGTGCAGCGGAGCAGCGGAGCAAGGCCGGGGAGGCCACGATCGCTTGTCACATCACTGTGGCGCGCGCGCGCTCAGCTCTGTCTCTCCGTAGATCGATGCATAAATCGCTCTCATTCTCTCGTCCGTGACCCCTGCGCCTTCCTCCTGCTGCTGCTCCTGCAGCGGACGCGATAATGTGGATGTTGCTGACACGCATCCGGGCTGTAACGCGATCCCAGCCGGTGCTCCCGGCACGCTATGATTGGATTTTAATTGGAATCTTTTTTTGTCAATGGAAGCCGTTGGGGCGTCTGCGTGCGTTTCTTTTTGCCGCTCAGAATTATTTTTTGTACTTTGCACTGTAACTTGCCGAGGTGCCCGTCCGCCCCCCGTCCCCCCAAGCCACTACACCCCCACCCACCCTCCCAGCACGGGACACAATCAACACTCTCCGCATTCCACGGACATCACCAGCCACCCAGCACCGGCACTCGGCAGCGGAGCGCGGTTGCTGCCGCTCCACGTTCATGACCCATTACCAAATGCGCAGCATCGGCAACAAACACAAAACTGGCAGATGCACAGTTGGATAACGCGACGCGAGTCATCACGGGAATGCTGAAAGCGACACCAAGCACCCTGGCTGACTGTCCTGGCGAATATTCTACCACCAGAAATCCGCTGAGACGTACAAACCTGCAAGGGAGTTTGCACGTTCTCCTGCCAACGACAACCCACCCACCTGCCCATCATCAACGAAAACAACGGTGTTCCTCGCTGCCGACTACTCAAGTCCCCGATCCCCCTATTGGGATCGCGTTATCGCCATCCTCGAATCTTACCCAGACCCAGCAGCATGCTGGAGAACAGAGTGGAACAACGCAGACTTCCAGAATAGACACCTCATTTGACATTGATCCTCGAAGACGCTGGCGGGACTATCAACCGCTTCAGAACATCCCCAGGCGGATGCTGCATCACATCACCTTCATGAATGGAAAATTAAAGAGACGGCCAACGTGGTGCGATTAAGGCCAATGCAAGCCAAACTGGACCACGTGGTAAACCCCACTGTGGGCTGTGCTCCTACAATAGAGGAGGAAGAGGAACGGCAAAACCACATCAACTCTCTCCAGAAAGCCCTCGTCGTGGCGAGCAGCAGACCTCGACATTGGCAACGAGCTCTTGAACATCGAGCTGCCTTGCGAACGAACCGCACCCATCACTCCACACACAGTGCTCCCATCGCTCCACATCCAGCACTCAGCACTCAGATCACCCATCACACCGCATACAGCACCCATTACACTACAGCTGTCACTCCACACCCATCACACCGCACACAGCACCTATTACACTACAGCTGTCACTCCACACTCATAACACCGCACACAGCACCCATTACACTACAGCTGTCACTCCACACCCATCACACCACACACAACTCCCATTACACTACAGATGTCACTCAGATCACCCATCACACCACACACAGCACCCATTACACTACAGCTGTCACTCCACACCCATCACACCACACACAGAACCCATTACACTACAGCTGTCACTCCACACCCATCACCCCACACACAGCACCCATTACACTACAGATGTCACTCCACACCCATCACACCACACACAGCATCCATTACACTACAGATGTCACTCCACACCCATCACACCACACACAGCACCCATTACACTACAGCTGTCACTCCACACCCATCACACCACACACAGCACCCATTACACTACAGCTGTCACTCCACACCCATCACACCGCACACAGCACCCATTACACTACAGCTGTCACTCCACACCCATCACACCGCACACAGCACCCATTACACTACAGCTGTCACTCCACACCCATCACACCACACACAGCACCCATTACACTACAGCTGTCACTCCACACACATCACACCACACACAGCACACATTACACTACAGCTGTCACTCCACACTCATCACACCACACACAGCACCCATTACAATACAGCTGTCACTCCACACTCATCACACCACACACAGCACCCATTACACTACAGCTGTCACTCCACACCCATCACACAGCACCCATTACACTACAGCTGTCACTTCACACCCATCACACCGCGCACAGCACCCATTACACTACAGCTGTCACTCCACACTCATCACACCACACACAGCACCCATTACACTACAGCTGTCACTCCACACTCATCACACCACACACAGCACCCATTACACTACAGCTGTCACTCCACACCCATCACACAGCACCCATTACACTACAGCTGTCACTCCACACTCATCACACCACACACAGCACCCATTACACTACAGCTTGTCACTCCACACTCATCACACCACACACAGCACCCATTACACTACAGCTGTCACTCCACACCCATCACACCACACACAGCACCCATTACACTACAGCTGTCACTCCACACCCATCGCTCCACACACAGCACCCATTACACTACAGCTGTCACTCCAAACCCATCACACCACACACAGCACCCATTACACTACAGCTGTCACTCCACACCCATCACACCACACACAGCACCCATTAGACTATAGCTGTCACTCCACACCCATCACACCACACACAGCACCCATTACACTACAGCTGTCACTCCACACCCATCGCTCCACACACAGCACCCATTACACTACAGCTGTCACTCCAAACCCATCACACCACACACAGCACCCATTACACTACAGCTGTCACTCCACACCCATCACACCACACACAGCACCCATTAGACTATAGCCATCCCTCCAACTCCCATCGCTCCACACACATCACTATTCACCCAGCACTACCATCACGCACCTCGGCTGCACTACTCTGCGGTGGTTGTCTCACCCCCTCCCTCCCTCCGATTGTGGCCTGGGTGGATCCCCCCCCCCCCCCGCGTGTGTTGTGTGCGTGGAGCGGCTTCCTTCTTCTTGGCTTGCGAGCGGCTGATGAAATGGACAGTGGCTGCGTGTGTTTGCCAGCTCCGTTATAAATTGTGGGGGCTGTCCATGCCCTGACGAGTGGGGCAGCGGGATGGGGTGGTGGAGGGGCGGTGTGTGTGGGACAGGAAGGAGCGGGGGGGGGGGGGCGGCTGTGTTTGTATTGCCGATGGAACTCGGCTGGCCCCAACGCGCGTGTTGACCGCGCGTGTTGACCGAGTTCACCCCGTTGTGCTGTGCCCGTGACTTACTGCTGCCGCTGTCGCCACCACTGTGCCAGCTCCCCAATGTTTCTCTCTTGGCGCTCTCTCCGCTCTTCTGTTCGCTCGCCGGCTCGGTCGGCGGCAGAGCGGCGAGCGGCTGGCTCCGTTCGTGAGTTAAAATCTTACCGGACATCTGCGGGGGAAACTACTGGACATTGGTGAAAAAGAGCTTCATAGCTCACCGGCTTTCTCCAGGATGAATAAATAATAATGTTTCTGATTCTGAAATCCTGGTTGGGGTCGGTGAACTCTTAGCCCATTATCCCATTCATTCCTCCCGGGTGGGTGCACACGAGCATCTACCCCGGGTACAGAGCGGCGGTGGAGGTTTTGCTGTGCAGGACTGCGGTGCTGACATCCACGACCCACCAGTTTACTCCGTCAAGGCCAAGTCGACCTAGAGGAGGCCCAGGCCCGGTTCGGATAATCACCACTGTTGATCATGAGCGGGAATCGAACTCTGGTCGCATAGCTCAGCTCCCTAACCACGGCACTTCTGCTCCCCACTAATCTTGCACACGCACACACACGGTGTGTGTGCACACCACCGTACCCGCTCACACACACACACACGCACACACGCGTACGCACCACCGCTGTGCTGTAAATCTCCTGGAGCCGTACCTGCTGCTGCTGCCTGGAATGTTTATTTTATTGCCTGCCGCTTTAATCGCGCGGGAGAGCAGCTTGGCGAGTCGCAGCACGCGCCTCGTGTTGGAGCCGGCGTCCTGCAACGGTTTGTAGAGAGAGAGAGACACCTCCGTCGTGGCTGCTTTCTGTCATCCGTCTCTTCTGCCCCCCCTCCTCCTCCTCCAATGCCGTTGGGGACAAGCAGGGAGGGTGGGTAGGGGGCTCCACCACGGGCGAGGGCTCAAATGTTGACCCCCCCCTGGGGTGGCACAGCTGCAGTAGACGCTTAAGCTGCGGAGGGGGGGGGGGGGATACTCGTCTCTGATTGGGCGGAGAGGGAGGGAGCCCCACAACTCAAAATTGATCACTTCCCCAGGACCCAGGGGGCCCGGGTGTCCGCACCCTCGACCCCACAGCCCACGGGCGGCTGAGTTGTTGTTTCAGAGCCGTCCGCTCTGTTTGTTTGAGAGCACCGTGTTTATTTTAATTGCCGTTTCTCGACAGGGACGCGAAACAGCCGAGGGGCATTCCCCCCCCCCCCCCCCCCCACTCGTTTTGACCGCGTGGCGGCAACGGCGGAAGCGGCGATGGCCCTGACGGGTCACCAAGGTGGCATGACGGTGGCATGACGGTGGCATGACGGTGGCATGACGGTGGCATGACGGTGGCATGACGGTGGCATGACGGTGGCATGACGGTGGCACGGCTCGCGTGTGATGGAGCATGGCAGCGTGGCCCATGTCGGTCGGCTCCGGCCTTGGGTGTAGGGGTCACAACTCTGCGCCCCACAAACCAAACCCGGATGTATTTCTCAGTCAACCGAGCTGCTTCAGTCAGCCTAGCTAGGGCACCTGGTATGCATGAGGTCGTGGGTACGATCCTGACCCTGAGGCCTGCTGTGTATTTGGAGTTTGTGTGGATTTTATCCGGATCCTCTGGTTTTTCCCTCCACATTTAGAAACAATCATTTAGAGTATTTGGCTGCTATAAATTTCCACATGATAAGCCAATTCGTTGAGCTATCAATTGTGGCCAGGTCGCTTCTGAAAAAGAGTTACATAGCTCAGTGGGCCTTACGTGGTTAAATAAGAAATAGTTTAGTTTTTAGATTAGTATATCGGCTAAAAGAAGTTACCAGTCTAACTGGTCTTGGCCATACATCCCAATGTTAAAACATTTCCTGAAAATGACTAAATTTGGATCGTACACAGGAACATTACCCCCCCCCCCCCCCCTCCTGCAAAAAAACTTGGCAGAACTCTCCTGAAAAAGATCGTTAAGACTCGGTGAGGCTTTCCGAGTCTAATCGGTGCAGTAATATAAAAACTGTGCAATTTCCATTGATATGGTTCAACACAACGCCACCAGACCTCGGTACGAATTAATTCCTGCCACCCGAATACAGACGCCAATTTGCTAGCAGGTGGCAACCCCAGCGAGTGATTGGGTGGGTGAGCTACCGATCTGGCAAATGAATGAATGAATGAGTGGGTGAGTGAGTGATTGAGTGGGGATGCCACCCGTTGCACAGAACAAAGCCGTACATATTTCCCAGTCGACCTAGGTCAACACTGTACAGTATCCTGGAGTACAGTTCAACACTCGATCTCCAGAGCTAGAGTACAGTTCACTGCAAAGAGCATTCCACCAGGCCTTGGTACTAAATTAATTCCTGCTACCGGAACGTAAGTGCCAGTTTTGAACAGGTGTCCAGGAACAACCCTAAACTAAAAACTACTCAAAACGAAAAAACTTAAATTAAACAATCTTTTTTTTCTTTCGAGGTAAGGCCCACTGAGCTATATTGTTTTTTTTCAGAAGGATAGTTCAACAAAGTGGCTTATCACGTGAAAATGTACAGCAGCCAAAATGCTCTTAAACGCATGTTGATTATAATAAATGTGGAGGAAAAATCCAGAGGACCTGGAGAAAAATTCCACGCGACCACGGGGAGAACACGCAAACTCCCAAATATACAGGCGGTCAAGGTTGGGACCGACCCTGACGCCTGTTTATTTGGTTAACATCTTGCCACCCGGCCGGGCGGCAACTGTACTTAGTCGGCCGCTTAGACGGAAATCACTCTGGGCCCGCGTCCCCTTCTCGCCTCCTGCGCTGCTCGCGAGAGCTCCACTCTGTCGCCACTTGACACCTCGCTGACATGGCGCGTCACCCCTTCTCCAGCTCATCCTTGAGTTCCACTTGGGTTCTCCCTTCTCTCTGGCAGTCGAGAAATGTTTGAGGCGGTTGTCCTACCTCCCATAATCTTGCCCAACCCTGTTGGCCCCATTCATGGCTGTGCCTCCCTTCCCGTGTTTCCCCCCTATCTGTGACTCCATGTCCAAGTTTCCCCTATCTGTGTCTCGCTAATCATGGCTATCTGTGTCTACCTTGCGGTGTCTCACCATATCTGTGTCTCCCTACCTCTGGCTCCGTGCCCGTGTTTTTCTCTGCCTGTCACTCTCCCTGCCTTTATCTCTCTGTCCATGGATCTCTCTTTTTGTCTCCCCTGTGTCTCCCTGCCTGTATCTCCTTATACTTTTCTCTGTACTTGTCCCTCCCACTACCTGTATTTCCCCAACTATATTTGTCTCCCCCCCCCCCCCCCCCCACCGTCGCGGCCGCCGCTTTCCGTAAGTGCGTGAATCGCGCTAAGAGAGAGTATTTAAGAGAGAACGTGTGCCTTTTTGCTGGCTTACGATGAGTTCACTGCGTTTCCTCGACCGCATTGAGGGGGGGGCGGTGGGAGCGGGCGCTGCGGCTCTCGTGAGATGCGAGCCCTGGGTTGACGCGCAGCGGCGTGAGTCCGGTCGGGAGGGGAACGTGGAACGCGAATCTCCGTGGCGAACTTGATGACGGCAGCTGTGATGACGACGATGACGACGGTGGTGGTTGTGTCTTGTGGAGCAATAGCCACATTTGACTGTACGATGATAAGTTTTGATATCAAGTCGAGAGCATCGGGGAGATGTGGAAGTGACTTTAGCAGATACAGATTCCCATCGAGACCCATCGACGTGGAGACCTATAAATTCACTGAGGACGGTGGTGATGTTGTGGTGTGGAAGAACAGGAAGACTTTAAAGTCAGGGGTCCGGAATTTCCGTCGTGCCGCCACAGTGATGCCTCCGCCGCGGGAATCTTTAGGAGCCGAATTGACCGAGGACCTGAAAGAGGAACACGTTGGTCTCCAGGAATCGGTCGCCATGAGCGGAGAGCGGAACGGGAAGGGCTTACTTCAGCCTCCGCCGCTTGCGGCGACCGACGGAAGAGAAGAAGAAGAAGGAGGAGGAACAGAGGGAGCGGCAGTTCACGAGTAAATATTTTTCTTGACCGGCTAAGAGCCCAATCTCCATGACCGTGAAGCATGGGGAGGCCTTCATCCAGCAGTGGATAGACACGAGGCAGCAGTAAGTTGGGTTTACACTGCAGGAGGCCCGAAGGGAGCGGGCGGGCACCTGGGTAATTAAATCAACGAACGCTTGACGGATAGCGCCGTGCGGTCTGACGTAGAAGTGATACGGTGGGGTTTCCGAGGGTCCGCGTGTGCTCGCGTGCGGGTGCTAGCGTGCGGGTGCTAGCGTGCATGCGAGGGCGAGCGTGGAGGTGGTTTGTGTGGTTTTCCGTGCCGTCGTTGAATGCGTAACTGCACAGCAGTGCGCCACTCGGCCACGCCTCCGCCGTCGTGGACTCTGATCACGGTCCGCTGTAAAACGTGTGCCGTCCTTTGTTCCGGGACGGTGAGGCCCCTGCAGTGGCGGGAGTACAGTTCGTGTCGCGTGAGGCCAACGCGACCGCCAATAACGCCAGCCTGGTGTGAATCTCCGCGTGGCCTGGCGGTTGAGCGAAATGGCTCCTTAGCAGTTAAAGGGTTGCGGGTTACAATACCTCTGGGGTCGATAAAATAGGTACCGCATTATGCGGAAGTTAGAATTGGTCATAGGAATGTAGAATGTCTACCACTGGCTCGACCAGGGCTGCTAAACAGGACACAAGCAGGAAGTCACTCTGACTCTTTTTGAAAAGGGAAAGTAAAATCATAAATATAATGGTCCGACGTTTCGGGCAGTCGGGCCCTTGTTGTACATGGCAGAGAGAGAGATGATGGTTGGTTCGGACCGGACCCTCATCACAACTCACCGAGAGACGAGATCCGTGTGTGTGTGTGTGCGCCGAGTGCCATCTGTCATGTCCCAGCAAGGCCGGCCACGCAAGAAGGATCGCTGCGCCCTCCGCGCTGGGGACACGGGCCCCGGGGAGCGCAGTGGAGTTTGCCTTGGGGACCCTTTGCGTTCACTGTGGCTTATTTTCCATCTTCTCTTGAAGACAAATAACGTTTCCTCTAATTCGCCACAATCCCTTGTTCCGTTACATGGGCATCGCAGATCGCATCGCCCCGCTCCGCTCCAAAGGTTTGTTGTAGGTACGGAGGAGCGGAAGCATTGTGGTTAGCGCACTGCGCTACGCATCCCGCCGAACCCGAGTTTGATTTATGCTCCCAACTAATAATGGTAGCAAATATTTGAACCCCTCCTGGGCCCTCCCTTAGATCGACTCGGCCTCAAATGAGTACCTTGCGTGATGTGTAAACATCATCACTGGGGAGACAAAACCCGACACGATTGTTTCCCAAGGTTTGCTCTTGGGATTTAATTCTGGGATGGGGGGTGGTGAGGCAGAGAGTCAAGGGGTCGCCTATTCCTGGGCTATTGTCTACGGTGGGACGAGGTCACAACCCCTGGGGTCAGGACACAACGTTGCGTTGCAGGCGTTGGAGCCGTCGCTGTAACCCCCGATTGTGATGGAATCCCATCGGAATGCGGCCGCTCTCGCCACACCACGGAGCTCGGCAGGGTTGTGCCCGGGTGGTTCTTGTGTGTGTGAGCGCCGTGTGCAGCAGGTGTTCTAGGCAATGGGGCTGCGTGGTGGGCATCGCGAGTGCTGGGCCAGCAATGCTCAGGTCCAGGGTTTGAATCCAGGCAATCGCCTGCTATTTGACCGGTCAGCAATGGCTCGTACAGAAACCCATTAACTCACACGGAGACCCATAGACTCGCATAGACTGAGCCGTGAGAAAATCGGGTTTCCATGTATAGTGGGATGATGGTCTCAGCCCAGTCACGTGACATTATGGTCGGTTCTGTATTTTTTCGGGTATTTTCCAGATCTGTATTACTCTCGTTGGCTGGAGTGGTTGGGAAAGTACTGCAGTTCGCTGTGTGGGCCAGAGGTCACGTGAAGGAATTTAAGGGCTAGCTCTGTGGTATCTCCTTCCGGAGGCCATTTTCTTATCGCAGGGGCTCGTACTGCCCAGCGAACAATCCGAATGGCGTCTCTGTCTGGGGACACGGATAGCGCAGCCGGTGGATGTTAAAATCAATGGGGCCGCCTCCCAAACTGAGCTCCCGTGACTGCAGGCTGCCCAGCCGGCCGCACTTTACACTTCATTGCTTAAGGACAATGCTTATGACAAAGGATAACAAAATAAATAATCAGCTACTCTCAATCCACTTTCGGATGAAGAAGGACTCGCCACGACATGTCGGTTGTGCGGTTTGTTTGACAGGACTTCACCCACGCTGGTCACTTTGGGTCCGTGAAGAGTCGGGCGGGGGGCGGGGAGGACAGGAGATCGCATCGTCACGTCGCACGCGCCACTGATGTTCGCCGTGGCCGGCAACCGAACTCAGGCCGCCGGGTTCATAGCGCAGTGCTAATGCTAACCCCTCTTACCGCCGCTCCAACTAACACGAACAACAGCGAACGATGGTTATTGTATATTTATATAAAACCCACCCACGGACGTGACGGACGGCGAGAGCATGAAATGTTGCGAGATTGCGGTCCGAGCGTTGGTGGCTGCGATGACAGCACGCCGAGCAATGGAATGGCCCCGAGTGGGACTGTGTGTATCAGGGACGATGACCCTTGAGACGAACATCTGGCTCACGGGGAGGGGTGGGGGAGGGGGGGGGGCCTTGGCCAGACGCATCGCACGCAGTCTCCAAGGCTCTCGCCGCCCAGAAAAGGATGCTGCTGCTGCTGCTGCCGCCGCCACCATCGCGGAGCAACGTCCAGCAGCACCGTGGCTGGACTGGTGATCCAGAGGGTCGCCCCTTCAGACCGATCTTTTGGGGCGCGGCAGTTGAAACGATGGGGCCAGGTTTCTTAAATCTATAAACTTAAAAAAACTAAACTATTTTTTTATTTTACCGGTTAATGCCCACGGAGCTATACAGCTCTTTTTTTAGAAGCGACCTGGCCACAACTAATAGCCCAATGAAGTGGCTGGTCATGTAGAAATGTATAGGAACCAAATACTCTAAATGCATTTTGATTCTAAATGTGGAGGGAAAAACTGGAGGACCTGGAGGAAAATCCACGCGACCACGGAGAGCGAGAGACACGCAAACTCCAAATATACAGCAGGTGTCAGGGTCGGGATCAAACCCACGACCTCCTGCATACCAGGCGACAGAGTGGAGACCGAACGGAGAAGCAGGAGGTAGACGGCGGAAGAGACGGCGGCGGTGAAGGGCGTCATCAGAGGGGGTCGGAGGCCACGGCCAAACAGGAGCAGCCAGGCGGCGGAATGGGGAGAGCGTGGGGGGGGGAAGTTCCCGGACGACGACAGCAGCAGCAGCAACAACAACAACAGCCACTCCCTCCTCCTGGCGCCTTCACACAGTGGGCCCGTTGAGCGATAAACTCGCTCGGTAACAACGCAGAGATGGAGATCGCTTCCGCGAACTCCCAATCGGTTTTGGCGAGTGCTGTTAGCGCCGAGCGCCAATTGAGGCAAGAAGGCGGAAAGTGGGGGGGGGGGGGGGGTCATTCCTGGACCATGCAGCCACTGACTCGGGACATTTCATTTTTGAGACTGCGGGGGTGGGGCGTGGGGGAGCATTTTTTTGGGTTGAGTGGACCTAGAAGAGTCCTGTGTCAAACGCAGATGCCGCGACTGATGAGACCAGTGGTGGTGGAATTCGTGCCACAACTCTGCGCCAGTATCATCCGGGTATGCGTGGTTTGTGTGTGAACACGGCCAACCACCACCGCTACTGTTTACCATGACCGGTAACAGCTGCCACAACCGCATCAACAACCGCGACCGTCACTACAGCCATTACACCTACTGATAAAACGCAGCCACAACCGCTACCGCAGCCGCCACCACCGCCGCTGCTGCTGCGGCATTGCGAGCGTTGCAGCGTCGTCGTGCGGAGTTAAACCCCTGACGCCTCCCGTTAGCCACCCCCCCCCCCCCCCCAGTCTCCACTCGCAAACCGAGGTCTCCTGTCTTTCTCATCGCTGCCACCGGCCGTTACCGCGACCGCCGGCATCACAGCCAAGCACATCCTCTGTCCCGGTGTCCAGAACGATCGGGGGGGGGGGGGGGGGCAGGGCCGACACACGAGGCCCGTCCCCTATGTCGGTGCGGGTTCATCCCCCCCCCCCATCCCGTGGGGAGAAGAGAAGCCACAGGGGTCTGCAGCTGAGCAGATGGGTCCGGCCGTGAACAGGGAGGAGGGGGGGAGGGCTTTGTGGTGGGGGGGTTTTGAGACGGGCAGCGCTTGACGTTAATTGGCTGCGAATGGCGCGTGGGCCGATTGAGATGTAACGACACTCGGCCCGAAACCGCTGCCTTCACCTGCGCCCGATGACCCGTGGCCCGGCGGTGGTCGTGGTGGTGGTGGTCATGGTGGTGGTGGTCGTGGTGGTGGTGGCGGTGGTCGTGGTGGTGGTGGTCGTGTGGTGACCGTGCCCGCGCAGCCGGGGACAGCAACTGTGTCCGTCCCCCAAGCCGCTGTAATTGTCCCCACACGTGACACGGTGTTGGGGGGGGCCCCTTCTGGAGGATGAGCAGCCCCTTGCCCCCTATTTGTGAGCTGCCCCCCCCCCCCTGTCCTCAGGGCAGAGCTGGTGCCCTCGTTGAATAAATATCTAATTAGGCAGCGCGTTGTTCCACGCCGTGTGCCATTGTACACGGTGAGATCTCGCGCTCTGATAATTACGGCACACCTGCTCTTCGCACGGCGTGCTCATGCGTGCGTCGTGTGGCCGGACGTGGCGGTGCTGCTGCCCCCCCCTCTCGTGTGCCGTGGCATCTTTTAATAGGTGCTCGCTTCCAGCACTTGCCCCAACAGTCTGTTGAAGGCTATATGGGAGCGGGGGGGATCTTTGTCTTTGTGTGCGGGGTGGTTTACGCCCCCCCCCACCATTTTTCACCGAGTGGCGGTGACAAGACCAGGATGCTTGTGCCAGGCTAGGGACACTTGTGCCAGGCCGTCGCGTGAAGTGTCGGAGGCCTTGCTGACAGGAGGTCACGCGGCAGACCCAAGTGTTACGGGGTTGACCCGACCGGCCAATGCTCAGACACGAGCACTCTAACTCGCGAAAGACAAAGATCGCCACGTGTAGCCTTCACAGACTGGAGGGGCAAGTGCTGTTATCGAGCACCTATGAAGGCCGGAATAGCACACGAGGGGGTGGGTGGCCAGCACCACGACCGACCGCTTTTGTCTCCCCAGTGGCGATGTTAACGCACCGCACCAGGTACTCATTTAAGGCTGAGTCGACCTAGGGGAGGCCCAGGACCGGTTCAGATAATCGTCACTGGTGTTGACCGTGAGCGGGAATCGAACCTGGGTCGCCAGGTTCATAGCGCAGCGTGCTAACCGCTACACCACCAGCTCCCCACACTCGCACTCTAACTCACACACACACTCGCAGACACTCGCATATTACACACTCGCACTCGCTGGCATTTCCCCTTTGCGGTAACATCGTGATATCTGGATAGGAACCGTTCTGAAAACTGCTGGTACACTCGTCTGATGTTCTGAGAAGAGCTGGTGTGCCGTGCCGACGTTATTCCGGCACTGCGTGTAACATTTATTTTCCGCTCACCCACTGACTCACTCACCTGGTACATGTGTCAGGTGTTCTCAAGTGCTGGTATGACATTGCTGGGTTCATACCGGCACATTTCCTCCACTGTATAACACCGCTCGCCCACTCACTCACCCACTCACTCACTCATCCACTCACTCATCCACTCACTCATCCACTCACTCACCCACTCACTCACTCACCCATACACTCACCCACTCACTCCCGCACTCACCCACCCACTCACCCACTCACTCACCCACCCGCCCACTCACTCACCCACTCACTCAAGCAATTCACTCACTCGCTCACCCACCTGCCCACTCACCCACCCACTCACCCACCCACCCACTCACCCACCCACTCATCCACCCGCCCACTCACTCACCCACTCGCCCACTCACTCGCCCACTCGCCCACTCTTCCGCTCACTCACCCAATCACTCACCCACTCGTTCACTCACTCACCCACTCGCCCACTCTTTCGTTCACTCACCCACTCACTCACCCACTCACCCAGTTCACGTGTCTGGCGTTCTGAGAAGTGCTGGTGTGACGTACCGGCATTATATCGGCACACTTCCACCACTGCGTATGCACACACGCACATCCGCACACACTGGTCGCGCACATAAACGCACTGGCACACAGACGCGTCCCCACAATAAACAAAGACCCCCGTATAGCCTTAATAGACTGTTGGGGCAAGTTCTGTTTGCGAGCACCTATGAAGGCCGCAACGGCACATGAGGGGGTGAGTGGCCAGCACCACGCCTGACCGCCTTTGTCTCCTTAGTGGCAATATTTACACACCGCACCAGGTACTCATTTGAGGCTGAATTGACCTTGGGGAGGCCCAAGACCGGTTCAGATAATCGTCACTGGTGTTAGCCGTGAGCGAGAATCGAACCCGGGTCGCCGGGTTAGTAGCGCAGCGCGCTAACTGCTACACTACCGCATCCCCACACACACACGAAGACACATTTGTGCGCGCGCACACATGCGCTCATCTGCACGCATACGTGCATATGCACGCAGGCATTCAGGCGCACAAACTCACGTTGTAGTTTCACCCCCGCAACACCTGACCCCCCCCTGCCCCCCTCTTATTCTCGAAGAGCAGTTTCGTCTTGTCGCATACGTTGCTTTCATGTTAATAATAAAACAAACTGATTACAACACCCACACAGGCACGCTCGCCTACACGCTCGACCACACGCGCACTCGCGCTCGGCCGCACACGCACAGGCAGAAATACGCTCGGCCACGCACGCACACACGCGCTCGGCCACGCACGCACACACACACACGTTCGGCCACGCACGCACACACACACTCGCTCGGCCACGCACGCACACACACACACGCGCTCGGCCACGCACGCACACACACACGCACACACTCGCTCGGCCACGCACGCGCACACAACGCAGGAAGCACATTGGGCGGGTATTCAGTGCCCTCTTCCCCATCGCCAGCTTCATGAACGCTCGCTCCAGCTGCTGACTCAGAGCTCCCTCCACCCCTCCCGCCTCTCCCCCACATTTCTCCCCCCCCCCCCTCCAAGATGCGATGCACCCTAAACAGAACCCCCACGCTCACAGGTTCCTTGGCTCCATGCTCCCTCTTCCTCCCGCTCCTCATCGTCATCCTCCTCGTCTTTGCGCCCCGACTGTTGGCCTGCCCCGCAGACGCATGGAGTTCATATTTGACTCGGAAAACTGGAAAAAAAAATATCTTCCAACGGGGGGACTCCCCTTGGCGGTTGTGCCGGCTGGGTTTGTGGGGGGACTGAGAGGGGGGGGGGGTGGGGGGCTGAGGGGGGGTGGGGTGCTGAGAGGGGAACGGTCGGAGCTGTGCCGCTACGAACCCCGCGTCGTCGCGTCGATCCGAAGCGTGCTACGAAACCGTCGCGCGGCCGCCCCCCCCCCCCCCCCCCCCCGACGTGGATGGCTGCGCGTTGCACCTCCACCCCGCCGCTGCTCGCTGGGGGCCCGTGGCGGCGGCGGGTGCACGGCGGACAAGTGCGGTTGCACCCCACAGCAGGAATGTGGAATTTTCCATCGCCGATAGAGGAAGCTCCGGCGGCGGCGGGGATGATCGCAGCGCCGTCGTCGTGCATCGTTGTCGAGTCCCCGCCCCCACCGCGCCAGCGACGCGACGTCACGGTTCAGGGTCGCGATCCGTTTCAAGAATGTATTTGTTTGATGTTTGTTTTTACCGTCTCATTTTGTATCGCGCCTCGTTTCCTTCTCTCGCTTGTACAGTTTCGCCTGCGCAATCGGCCCTGAACGACTCGTCGACGCGATGGTCCGACGTGAGCCTCGGAGTGGCCGCGATAACCTCGCCCCAACGTGTTCCTGGACAGTGCCTCGAGATGCCGTCCCCTGTCGGGAGCTGGGAAAATACAAACGTCGCTCCGGCCGCGCTGCTAACGATATTGACCAGCGTCACGTCACATTACTAATTCTGAGTTCGAGAGTTCAAAGCCGGGTGTAAAAGATGATGTTGTGGAAGTTATTGCTCGGCCCGCAGTTTGCTGCCAAGGGAGTTGCAAGCCTTGGGCCCAGTGTAGAAGGCGCCGCTCCCAACACTGTGGTCTGTGCACGCGGGGACGCCGTTGTCCGAGCTGTCTGCGGAGCGAAGACCGGCGCCGTGATCGGAGGTCTGCTATGGGATGTGAGGGCTTTGGACAAGTAGACTGGACTTTTGTTTATATAATAGGCTATGTGCGTTAATAGGCAGCAGAGTTGATGCGCAATTCGGGGGTGGGTGAATTATTGACTGAGTGTGGGTGCGTGCGTGGGTGGATGGATGGATGGGTGGTGAGTAGTCGTGTGCATGAATAGGCAGCAGAGAGTTGATACACTATCCAACAGTGCACTGGGAGCCGGGGCAACTCTGGAAGAGCAGAGGTGTGACACGCTCATGGAAGGCGAAAGTAGTCCCAGAGCTCGCCTGGCTGCCAACAACGTCACCTGTTGCATGAGTGTTTCTCTATAAAGCCACGCATTCGTGGTGTTACCGAGGAACGCGCGTCGAGTTGTTTTGCTGTGTTTGCATCGTGGGGTTTTTGGTGGCTGTGACTGTGGTTGTGTGGTCAGAGGGATCGCGCGCGTGCGCGCACGTACGCACGTACACGCTTGCGTGCTGCGCAGCTGTTGAGGTAGATTAATTCCCAATCCCGATCGGTATCCAGGAACCACACAAAGATCAATCAAAACTTGTAAAATAAGCAGCAAAGTGATGTTTTGGTTCCAGAAATGGTAAAACCTATTCTTGTTTTTCATCATTTTGGATGCTGTCAAAAAGGTCCCGTAGACGCGCCAAAATATACATTGTTTATATAATAAACCAATATCGTGCTTCACGATGGGTTTGTTTTGGTTTAGGTCGTGTCGGTGTTGTGTCGGTGTCGTGTAGGTGTCGTGTATATCGTTAATTAGAACTGCCTCCCCACCACTCGGCGACAAAGACGAGCTGCATCGAGCTGTCACGAGGGCCGGTGCTACGTTGACGATGCCGGGCGGCGTCTCCCGCGACCCGTTGAACCGAATTGTGGGCGGACTTCTGCATCTCCACCGTTTCTTTGCTGGACAACAAAGCCGCCGATTGGGCACAGGTGGCCCACGTGGCGCCCAGTGCGGTTTGTCTGGCTGCGTCGGGTGGAGGGGGGAGAGTACACCGGGCAAGGCACACTCGTCGTCCCTCGCTTAACGCGGTGGTAGTTGTCGTAGGAGATGCCTTCCTGACAAGCGTCGCGTTAAGCGAAATCTACCTTAAGCGAGGAACTAATGAGTTACCGAATCGCATTTGCACCGCGGTATAAAATCATCCGCCAGCCACCCCATGGCAAGACAAAGAACTGAGATGAGGGTACGCCACGCTCGATCATTCCGCGTACTGTGTTTCACCGCACAGCTCAAGAAAGTAGTATGTCGTCGACCGCTCTGAGACCACGTGATCATAATGGCCGCGTTCCTCGTTATAACGGTGCGCGATCCGCGTTGCGAGAAAAGTTTTCCATCGTGGAAGCAACTGCGTTGCAGTGAAAGCGCATTAAATGAGGACTTGCCATACGCACTGCACAGTCCAATCTCAACAGAAACAAATGATGACTTAAAAAAATCAGTGGGGGTCACGATGATTTCTTTTTTTATTTTCCAGAGTCTTCACCGTGCGGTTGTGCTCAGAGACGTTGCAGTGGTGCACGAGCACAACTAGCAAAACAAACTCGACGCGTTCCGTGTCAATAGCCACACGCGCACGCAGCCACTTCAGCAGAGGCGGTCCATGGGCCCGGGCAGCAATCGGTGCCACCTAAGGTATCAAAACCTTCGTCCTACGCATTTATTTACACGGCCGATGCGAGCGGATTGCTCGATCAGCCACTCATCTCAAAGTGGTTATTGCACATTTCACCGTTTACTGCCCACATAAAGGAATTGGAACGCACTAAAGCAATGTCACCCCGGGTGGCACTGACGAGTGACGTTCGAGCGTTTATTATCGCGCCCTCTCGTGAGTCGAGGCCGTCGCGTGCGCGCCGCGCCGATCGCACATCGGAAGCTCTATGGAAAGACGGCACCTTTCTAAGTCTGTTGCGGAAACCGGCTCAGATGTTCAGCCGTCAAAACTAACTGACTCGCCCACGATGTGAGATGATGCGAGAGCCAGCTGTGTGTGTGTGCGCGCGTGTTCACTCGGCCTCAAATGAGCACCTGGTGCGGTGTGTAAACGTCGCCACCTGGGAGACAAAGGCGGCCGGGCGTAGTGCTCGCCATCCACACCCTCGTGCGCCGCGCCGACCTTTCATAGGTGCTCGGTAACAGCACTTGCCCCAACAGACCATTTAGGCGTTGCGGGGGATCTTTGCCTTTATTCACGCTTAAGGGTGCCACCCCCACACCCTCTTATCGCGTCTGGGCTCGTGGGCTCTCTGGGAGATCACCCTCTGCAACATTGACTCCAGTTTCCGGCAGCGCTGGTGTATCGAACACGAGGCTTCCCCCCCCTCCCTCTCACCAGAGGTCGCAATCGGGTACCCGATACCCGTACCCTACCCGATACCCGGCTACCCGTACCCGGCCGGGTACGGGTACCCGTTTGCGACCCTGGTGCGGCCGGGTACGGGTAAGCGGTGAGTCACTGGTGAGTAACCATTTGTCACTCATTTCCCAACGTCTTGTCTCTTCTCACAATGCAAGTTCCTAGAATCAACCCACACACGCCTGCAACATGGCTTCATCCTAGAGGTCGCAATCAGGTACCCGTACCCGTACCCTACCCGATACCCGGCCGGGTACGGGTAGCCAGGTATCGGGTAGGGTACAGGTATCGGGTACCTGTTTGCGACCCTGGTGCGGCCGGGTACGGGTACGGGTAAGGAATCAAAACCCGTTTGCGACCTCTGCCTCTCACCCAACTGTTTTCGAATGACTCGGGCCTCTTGTTGAGTCGTCGTCGTTTGAGGTTATTTATCCCCCCCGGGGTTATTTACGATTCATGTCTCTTGAAAACATTCTTCGTGAAGGCCGTCAAGTTCTGCTTCGTCTTTGCACGGCTGACGCTGATGCGGAACAGCGGCTGTAATTTTACGCCGAGGTGGTTGTTGATCCAGATGATGGCATCGGGACCAGCGGAGTGCAGCATCTCTGATGACGATGACGATGTCGCCTCCTCCTCGGTGTTTGTGAATCTGGCACCGAGCCCACGTCACGCGTCCCGTGGTTCCGTTCTGGGTGGTGACCACAGTCACTGCACACTGCCTGGAGATTTTGTAATCTCCCATTTGTGCATCATCATTATCAAGGATCCGCATCTGTTGTTGCCATGGTTACGGAGTTTTGATCCAAAAGCCAATTAAATGGCTGCCCAGCAACATAGACTTCTACTGTCGTAAATAAAATGAGAGGTATTATCTTTGATGATTTGACGTCAGATTTTTGGCACATTCCGTCACGGTCCGAGCCTTGGCGCTAGCAGCGTGCGCCGTGATGAACACCGCCGTTGTTCGTGCGCAGCGGCGTCTTGAGAGGCCGGCAAGTTCCGTCGCGACGCGTGCACCGCGACTTTGCCCTGCTGTCGCATCATCACCACGCCTGCCAGCGGCGGCCAGTCCAGCGTGGTGAAACGCATCACCGAAACTCTTAAATCTGAAACAACTGCACTGACTCTGACCGCGGCTGTTACAAATGCGACGTGTCTTGGCTTGGAGCTGCGCGTGCTGCTGCTGCTGCTGCGGGTTTGGGGAAAATCTCATCGGAATGCAGCTGTCGCCGTGGTGGTGGCGGTGAGGCCTGTAACGCGACACGGTTGTGGAGGCGGCAACGAGGGTTGGTGGATCACCGCGCAGATGTCGCGAAACTCCTCTCCTCCTCCGTGGGTGGACGTCGAGGAGGCGATGTCCGTACCCTGGCTTTCCCAGGAGCGGGGATAGAACGCAGCCCCTCTCGCACACATTGGGGGTGTTCTCCGGGTTGCCCCTGTTTCTTCCCACGTGCACAATAAACACTCAGAAAATTAGGTGAAAACATCTCCATGTAAAAACCTAATGCAGGCAGGACCCCCCCTCCCCCACCCTGTGAGAGAGAGAGAAGTCCTCGGACCCTGTGTGGCTTCCTGGGTAAAAATGGCCATTACCTCCTACGACTATTTACTATGCTGGCGGGAGACGTGAATCGTGTCTTTGGTGCGGTCAGGGATGAGATCTGATCGTAGTCCAGCCTCGCGCCCCCCTTATTAAGGCTAATGAGGCTATTTAACCGTGTAATAGAATAAGGGATGGGGGAGAATCGTCAAGCCTCGTGGCCATCTGACGGGCCGTGGGTATGTGTGTGTGTGCGCGTGTGTACGTAGCGGTGGCGCAGTGGTTAGCGGGCTGCGCTACGAATCCGGCGATTCCCGTTCACAGCCTACACCGGTGCCGATTATCTGAACCCGTCTTGGGCCTCTCCTAGGTCGACTCAACCTTAAATTAGTACTTGGTACGGCCACTGGGGAGACAAAGGTGGCTGGGCGTGGAGCTGGCCACCGACCCCCTCGTGTGCCGCTCTGGCCTTCAACGGCGCTCGCTAACAGCGCTTGCTCCAGCAGTCTGTTATGGCTACACTGGGGAGGAGGGGATATTTGTCTTTTATCTTTGATGTAAATAAGCAAGGAATTTTCTCCACCAAGGTGAAACGTCGGACAATCCCCGTCGTGCCATCCGCCTCCAGGAGAAATGTGTTCCAGTTGCACTCCCCTCACCGCAGGCTAGCAACGCGCCCGCGCGCGCCTGCCTCTGATCGCCGTGTTTTGCGGAGGGCTGGGGCTGGTGGAGCATGTGGAGATTTGCAGAACTCCCAAATTGAGCTGCGCTCCGAGGCGGTCACGCTGGCGCGGCAAGGAGGTTCCGTGAATCTATCCGTGCCGACCTTGTGAGTGTTGTCTCCAGATTGTTACGCATGGTGGGTCCCCCCCCCCCTCGTGTGCTCTCTTTTTTCCGCACTCGAGATAAACAAAAAAAGGATTTTGTCAAATATGCCAGCGCAAAGATTTCTTTCGGAAGAGCATTGAGACTTTACCGAATGAACCAAAGAGTATGGATCCTTGCAGTCACGAAAACTTCAAATAAAGAATGAAAGCATTGAGACTCTTGGAGGTTTTCCTTAGATATACGCCACAGGCGAGGTTGTTAACATCTCACCACGGTGGCTAGGAGATGTTGACTACCTCGTCTGTTATACAGGAGGTCGTGGGTTTAAACCAGACCCTGACGCCCGTATATTTGGAGTTTGCACGTTATTCCCGTGGTCTTGTAGATTTTTTTTTTCCGCGTCCTCCGGTTTTTCCCTGTACATTTAGAATCAACATCATGCGTTTCAAGTATTTGGCTGCTATAAATTTCTATGTGACAAGCCCACTTCGTTGAGCAATCATTTGTGATAGCCAGACCGCTTCCGAAAAAGAGCTATACAGCTCAGCGGACCTCACCTGGTAAAAAAAAAAATTGTTAAGTTAAGTTTGAATTGTTAACGTCATCATCACAGGCCACGTAGCCCCACCAGAGAGCCCTTGGTGGGTTGCGCCGATGTGCGCGCACGCGGAATTCACATTCCTGTTGCCACTCGCCTCTTGTCACCTCTGGGGTGGGGAGGCACTCGGGTCCTCCCTTGCCTCTACGCTGCACTCGACACGCTTCAGAGTGAAGCTGCACCCAGGGGTGATGGACGATCCAGCACTCACGGCTTCGCTGGTTCACTCTCAGTCACCTCCATATCACTGTCTGGACATCTGTGGAGAAGGGCTTCATAGCTCATCGGATTCCTCCAGTCTAACTGAAGATTTTCATTCTATCTTTCCGATTACTACTACTACCACCATGGTTACTCACGCACTCACCCGTTCACTCACTGATCCACTCACCCACTCGCCCGCCTGCCCGCCCACTCACCCACCCACTCACCTCGCCACAGGTCACGACACTTCTCTTCTGCCTCTTCCCTCTCACTGCTCCAACTTTGGAATTCTCTGCCTTCTAGTATTTTCAGCTTCCGATAACGACTGTAACCTCACTCGGTTCAAGATGTGTGTCGACGCTTATCCGGAATTGCAGCTTTCACTTGCTGTTTGTTGCCGGCCGCTCGTGTGCTTTGGCTCTTTGGGAATGTGTTCGGCATGGGGCTTGGAAGCCGCACGGATGGATTTGCGCGCAGGTGTTTTCTAAGCCCCGTGCTTTGAAGGCCTCAAGCTTTCTCATCTCGTTGCTGGCTCGGATATCGGCTGTGTTATTTCTGGGTGTTTGTCTTTATTAATATTGTAACAAAATGTCGTTGTTGCGGAGGGCCACGTTTGGGCTGGGCGGGTGCTGGGGGGGGTGAGGGGCGGGGGTGGGGGTTGTGGGGGATGGGTGGAGGCGTCTATAAGAGGCCGCTCAGCTGGTGCCGCGTCTTTGGAGGAGGGGATGAGCGAGGGCGAGGAATCTGGGGAAGCAGCCCTCACCCCAACCGTAGCACCAGCCCTACACCCCCAACCATAGCACCATCCCTACACCCCAACCGTAGCACCAGCCCTACACCCCCAACCATAGCACCAGCCCTACACCCCAACCGTAGCACCAACCCTACACCCCCAACCATAGCACCAGCCCTACACCCCAACCGTAGCACCAGCCCTACACCCCCAACCATAGCACCAGCCCTACACCCCCAACCGTAGCACCAGCCCTACACCCCCAACCATAGCACCAGCCCTACACCCCAACCGTAGCACCAACCCTACACCCCCAACCATAGCACCAGCCCTACACCCCAACCGTAGCACCAACCCTACACCCCAACCGTAGCACCATCCCTACACCCCCAACCATAGCACCAGCCCTACACCCCAACCGTAGCACCAGCCCTACACCCCCAACCATAGCACCAGCCCTACACCCCAACCATAGCACCAGCCCTACACCCCCAACCATAGCACCAGCCCTACACCCCAACCGTAGCACCAGCCCTACACCCCCAACCATAGCACCAGCCCTACACCCCCAACCGTAGCACCAGCCCTACACCCCCAACCATAGCACCAGCCCTACACCCCAACCGTAGCACCAACCCTACACCCCCAACCATAGCACCAGCCCTACACCCCAACCGTAGCACCAACCCTACACCCCCAACCATAGCACCAGCCCTACACCCCAACCGTAGCACCAACCCTACACCCCCAACCATAGCGCCAGCCCTACACCCCAACCGTAGCACCAGCCCTACACCCCCAACCATAGCGCCAGCCCTACACTTTCCCTGTCTCTAATACTACTGGTCGCCATAACACTAAGACTAGCCCTAAAACTAACAATTGCCTTAACACTAACAGTACCCGAACCCTAATGGTAGCCCTAAATTGAGATTAAAAACTAATTTCTTTAGACCTCCGATTAGCACGGTTGGCTACGTACGGTGCGAAAGAAGTTCAATAAACGGAGATACATAACCCTAACACTTAAAATATGTTCCCGAATGCTGTACCTTACGCGAATATTAACACTGAGGCTTAACCGTGTTCCTAACATAGTTGTGACTGTATTCGTAGTATTAATAATGACCGGAGTTCTAACCGTAGCCCTCTCATTGACGCAGCACCCACTGAGGACATGGCGGGGGGGGGGGTTTGGCGGTGGGATCGAGCGCTCCACACGCACCGCCGCACTCTCCCAGCATTGCCCCGTGAGCCCCGTGAGCCCCACTACAGCCACTGAGCCAACCCCCCGCCAACACCCCCCCCCCCTCACTGTCTCTCCCCAGGAGTCAGGGAGCCCGGAGCGACTGTCTGCTCTCTCGGTGGAGAGGGGGGGGGGGTGTGAAACGCCGTCCTGGGCACGGAGCTGAGCGCGGTCGCCAAAAACAACCGTGACAAAATTACAACTCGAAATTGGATTAAGAACACAGCTCTAGGCCGGGCCGACTCGCTGATCGACATTCAACATTTCGCGGCGGTGAGCGAATGCACGGCGGCGTTGGCAGTGGCGGCGTCGTGCCCCCTCTTCCCCTCTCTCACCCCCCCCCCCCCCATCTCTTTCTACCCTCTGTGCCGCCCGCGCACGCCGGCCCTGCTGTCGACGCCGCCCTCGGCGCTGGGTTTGCGCTTTCTCGCGCGCGGTTCGAGCGCTGCGGGAGAGATGCGTTCGGAGCTTCTCGCAGGAGGGGGAAGAGGAATGCCGTTTGGGCGACACGCCGGCCTGGATGTGGCCACGCAGTGAGGCACCGGGCCCACGATAATCCCTGGCCCCATTCCACGCGGCGGCTCCAAGCTTTTGGGGTTTGCGTTTCCGCGAGGCTGGAGCCCGCTTATTCCCACTCACCATTTTTTGCCCACGCTGTACCAACAACCAAAACCATGTTGCGCTGGCTTCACGGGACGTTCGAACGTGGCTTGGGGCCCAGCAGGCCCACGGGCGATGCTAACGAGGACTCGTTCGTTGCGCGTGACGTCGGTCAGTCCACCGTGAGGACTCGGCGCAACCGTCGCCATCTCCACGCGACTCCACTCGATGGTTGCCTGTGACGTCGGCGGGCATGGCTCGGCTCGGCTTCTGCAGTGGAAAAAACGAGGTTCCTTTAATGCTCTGGGAAGACTGCAGATTTGCAGGGACGGAGTCTGATTGCACATCGAGGCGGCGCTCATTTTCGGGTTACAGCCCTGACCGAGCCAGTGGTGGAAATTCCACATTACTCCCACAAACACAAACGCGTACTCATTTTGATCAACTCGCAAAGGGATGATTGGCCAAGTAAACTCCCACCCGGGATTTTAATTTGTTTGTGAGCCGCTCACACACTGAGGAGGGGGGGGGGGTGCCCAGTAATTGTTACAAACAGTGCTGTCCCCTTTCTCAAAAACTCGCTTTTTTCGCCGTCCAAGGACGGGTGTATATTTTAGTAAATTTGAAATATTCAATAGAAAAATTGTTCAGCTCATGATTTTTAATGAAGGGGGGAGGGTTGCCCCACGTGGAGTGACGTCACCCGCTAATGGTTATTGGGGAGGGGTGCGGCATGTGGAGTGACGTCACCCCCTCATTGTTGTTGTGGAGGGGTGCGGCACGTGGAGTGACGTCACCCGCTCATGATTATTAATGAGGGGAGGGGTGCAGCATGTGGAGTGCGCGACCTTCTTGTGCGTGAGTGTAAATTTACACGCGGGCATGAATATTAATGAAGGGGGGGGGGGCTCTTTTGCAGTGACGTCACGCACGGATGTTGCATTGTGCTGCGTCGATTTAAAAAAATTACCGTCACTTTCTGTAAAGAAACGTCATATTTGAAGCGACTTTGCGTAATAAATTATTTAATTCAGCTCGACCTTCCTCTGCGTTAGTGTAAAAATCCACCCACTCATGAATATTGATGAGGGGGGTGGGCCTCATATGGAGTGACGTCACGCGCGGGACGGACAGACATTTATGGGTGATTATGTCCTATAAACCAAGCGACTGTAATTATTTCACAGACAAAGATCCCCCGTATAACCTTAACAGACTGTTGGGGCAAGTGCTGTTAGCGAGCACCTATGAAGGCTGGCACGGTACAATAGGGGCTGGGTGGCCAGCATCATGCCCGACCGCCTTTGTGTCCCTGGTGGCGATGTTTACACACCACACCAGGTACTCATTTGAGGCTGAGTCGACCGAGGGGAGGCCCAGGACCGGCTCAGATAATCGTCACCGGTGTTGGCTGTGAGCGATAATAATCGAACCCGGGTCACCGGGTTTGTAGTGCAGCGCACTCACCAGCCTGTAAAACAAACCCCACCCTCCCTACAGCAGTTCGCGTGAGAGATCCCGTCTGGCCGGTGTTTTACCTCGTCGTGTTTCACCTGGCCGGTGTTTTACCTGGTCGTGTTTTACCTGGTCGTGTTTCACCTGGCCAGTGTTTTACCTGGTCGTGTTTTACCTGGTCGTGTTTCACCTGGCCAGTGTTTTACCTGGTCGTGTTTTACCTGGCCGGTGTTTTACCTCGTCGTGTTTCACCTGGCCGGTGTTTTACGTGGTCGTGTTTTACCTCGTCGCAGGCTCTGGATTGCCCTGAGCACTTCGTCAGCAGGTGGCAGATCAGCCGGCCCACTCAAGGGGAGCGGCAATTTCCTCCACGATATTTGAGGCATGACAGCCGCCAAGACCTCCTCCGAGCAATGATCAGCGAACTTGTTTTTGGGTATTGGAGATCTTTCCCCTTCAGAATGGTGATAGGTGTGGTGCTGCAAGTTACTGTTTTGATGTAGTTAGAATGATTTGTGATCGCACGCGACTGAGGCGGTTTCCATCTCCTCGGCAACCCGCGACCAACACTCATCCTTGCAGCGCCCGCACGGCTCTCTAAATCCCAGAGCGGAGGCTGCGGTAAACCTCATTCTCCGACGTGGGCTGTTTGTAGACTGTGGTTCTATGACGGCTTGGTACTGAGTGGGATGAGAGGAGGGGTTTCCTCCTGGAGGGGAGGAGGGCCAAGGGTGGGGGGTAGAGAAGTGCCTCAAGGCATCACTCGGCGCTCCACCGATGATGAACGCAGCGGGTCGTGTGGCGTATACTGAGGCAAGCTCGACACGGCCCCGCCCATTAAGGGAGCCTCAAGGTTTTTTTCATTGGGCTACATAAATAAACCACGTGCACGGACACCTGCGAACGCGCGCAACAAACGGCTCTAGGTGACCACGCTTCGGGTCACTGTTGGGGCTCACGTTAGGGCTGGTGTCATTGTTAGAGAGAGTGTTCGTGTTAGAGACAGGATTAGTGTTTGGGATAGTGTCAGTGTGACGACTCGTGTTAGTGTTAGGGTATATAGTGGCCAGGTCGCTTCTGAAAAAGAAGCTAATAGCTCGGTGGACTTTACCTGCTAAAATAAAAAAAAGTTTACCTTTTTTGTGTGATTTGCCTACCTTTCCTATACATTTCGCTCCTATCGTGTTTTTGTACTGTTTGTTGTAACTTTCTGACCCGCCCCTACTGGACATCTGTGAAAAAGAGCTGTATAGCTCATCGGATTCTTCCAGGATAAATAAATATTCTGATTAAGATATTTATTTATAGATATTAACCTCTGGGCACTGCCCACCTCCCACCTGCTGCACCCACCACGGCTGCCCCCCACGTGATGCTCCCCACGTGATGCCCCCCACGTGATGCCCCCCACCTGATGCCCCCCACGTGATGCCCCCCACCTGATGCCCCCCACGTGATGCCCCCCACCTGATGCCCCCCACGTGATGCCTGCCACCTGATGCCTGCCACCTGATGCCCGCACAAGCTTGGGGGCTCCAGCAGCGGGCCTCTCCCGTTGGGCTGGTGTGACATATCTCTCGTGACGCGTGCTCAAATACATTTGTTTATCATTATTATTATCATCATCATCATCCTCGTTATGCTTGTTTTACCCAGGAGAGCCTTGCCGAGTCTCGTGACTTTACCAGGAGGGTCTCCTGCTATTTTTTTCGAAGTAGGGGGGCCGTAATCGCCGTATGTAATCCCAAATGATCTGCGGTGTGATTTTTTTCGTGGACCGTGATGCCGACACACCATGAGCCACTCTTGCGAACGACGTCGCGGGGTCTCCTAACGTCCCATGTGAAGCAGTGGAAGATGGCGGCGATCAGCAGGCTTTGCGCGGCCCACACCGCTCAATGAGAAATTGCGACCGACGCCGTCAACCCAGCGACCGAACGTCGATCAGCGATATCCCGGTGTCTCCAGTGCAACGACTCGAACCTGTGAATCAGGCGGCGCGTCGTATCTGTACGTTGAGTGGATCCGTGGCAATAACCAGGACGGCCTGCTAGATTCCAACCGCGAACCCTCAGTCAACGAGCGAGCGAACGTGCCGCCACTGGGCTGGCGCGTCACGCGCTCCACGCGCCGGCTTGGCGTGGCCACGTTATTCGTTGACTTTTTTGGTAGCACCGTGACTTTGACCTTTGCCTTAGACTGGTGAGGGTGCGAGACACGTTTGCAAAGTGTACCCAACGGAGTCCATTTACAAAGTCTACCCAACAGACGCGAAAGTTGCGCCGATAAGCTGCACCCCAAAAATATGTACGCTTGCCATGAAGTCCCCATAGGGACAGCCTTTACTCCATCGCCATGTGAAGTGCCTTATCTCGCTCCGTGCACGGGGTAGCCTTGTGCCTGCATTGCCTAATGGCGGGCAGGCGCTGCGCGAACAGAAGCGAGGGGGGATTGGTGGGGGGCTTCTCTCCCATGCGTCTCTACCCATTAACGCTAAAGGCTTTGTTTTTATTCCGCTCCACTTCCTTGTTGCACTCGCTATGGCCTTGCACAACGGCAACCCTAACGGCGGCGGGCGGCGCGTTGTGGGGGGGCCCCCCCTGTCACGTTCTGTGTGAACGCGGCGCCCGTGCCCGCTCTATCGCCATCCGTCGTGTGAGCTCTTATCTCCGCAAACCGAAAGGGGGGGGGGGGGGGAGTACGAGGCGTCGTGTTTCATTTACGTCGTTGGGGTCTGGGTGCGCAGAGCCCGTTGCTGGTGAGCGTCGCTGTGTCCGCCTTGTCTGAACCGGCCTCCCCTAGGTCGACTCATCCTGAAATGGGTAACTGGTGCGACACGTGAACATCACCACGGAGGAGAGGTGACTGGGCGTGGCGGTGCTGGGCACTGAGCCCGCTCGTGTGCCGTGCCCAACCTTTCATAGATGCTCGCAAACAGTACTTGCCCCAACAGTCTGTTGAGGCTATACGGGGTATCTTTGTCTTTGTGCCATTGCACTTGTGTCGTCATCCTCGGCAGCCGTGATCTATCCACTGCTTGGTGAAGGCCTGGATGAACGCATTTGCAGCTCTGCTTGTGCACTCCGGTGCTTCCCAAGGCCGCACCTCAATGCTTGGTGTCCGGTGACGCCATCTTGGTGCCCAGTGACTCCATCTTGATGTCCAGTGACTCCATCTTGGTGTCCGGTGACGCCATCTTGGTGCCCAGTGACTCCATCTTGGTGTCCAGTGACTCCATCTTGGTGCCCGGTGACACCATCTTGGTGCCCGGTGACGCCATCTTGGTGTCCAGTGACTCCATCTTGGTGCCCGGTGACTCCATCTTGGTGCCCAAGTGACTCCATCTTGGTGTTCGGTGACTCCATCTTGGTGTCCAGTGACGCCATCTTGGTGTGTCCAGTGACTCCATCTTGGTGTGTCCAGTGACTCCATCTTGGTGCCCGGTGACTCCATCTTGGTGTTCGGTGACTCCATCTTGGTGCCCGGAGACTCCATATTGGTGTTCGGTGACTCCATCTTGGTGCCCGGTGACTCCATCTTGGTGCCCGGTGACTCCATCTTTGTGTCCGGTGACTCCATCTTGGTGCTTAGTGCTGCCTTCCTGGTTTCCACGGCCACCACGCTTGGTTATTCCCGTCGTGTTGACGAGCGACCGATGGCCGCCATGGCAGCATCCTCCCGCAAACCGTCACACCGCGGTTCAGGCAGGGGTGGCGCGGGTGCACACGCGGCGGCGCCGTGATAAATCCCAAGCGCGTGGTCTAATTGAAGGACCAAGAACAAGGTCCGTTGTTTGCGTCCGCTGGGTTTTGCCGGAGATTAATGGAGTGGTGCCGACCGCGGCGGGGCGGTGCGGGACGCCGCCGCTGCCGCCACCGTGGCGTGCGCACGACGAGCGAACGTTAATGTTTCCTAAAACAAACATTAACGCTTAATGAGGCCGCCCTCAGCTCGTGTCCCCATCAATTATGGAGCAGCTCACTCTGCCCGCCACTAAATGCCTAAATGATGTACAGTGCGTTCGGTGGAGTCGTTTTAATTAAGAGATTACCATGAGATGCGGTCGTGATGATTCCCGTACCACCCTCCCCACTTCGCCCTTGCGGGGAGACACTGCTCACTGACATGAGAATGTGGAATTTCCATCGCCGAATTAGAGTTGTTGAAGAGGAGCATTCAATCCCACGCCTGTAAATATGGGAACGTTTGCTGTGATATAAATAATAATACTACAAAATAGAATTCAACCCTTTGTCAAACCACTTGCTGGATAAAGGCCTCCCTATATAATCCGTTGCTTGACCATACTTCACCACGCTGGTCAGTGCGAGTGTTTGTGAAAGCTGGAGGGGTGGGTATGACCGGTTAGGATGTCACTCGCCACCGATGTTAGCTCTGTCCAGGCATCGAACTCGGGTAACCCGGGTCCTTGGCGTAGTCCGTAAAAAAATAGTTTCCCAAAGGTACCGTATTGATGGCCGTTATTTATCCGGGAATGCCTCGGCGAGTCCCGAAAATTCTTGTTGAGGTTGTCCGTGCACTGGTGGTTGTTTGGCCAATCGCTTTTTAAAGGAGCACTTTGCGTTTTGGAGGACACCCCAAAGTTGCCTGAATAAACCCCACGCGCACCGTAATAAGCACAACGATATTTATTAACTTTCCTACAGCGTGCCATTGGTCACGCAAATTTCGTCCCTCGCAAATCGCCGAGGAACCACAGACGAGTGGGAAGGCGGCAGAAGCAGCCGAGCGGTGATGAGGATCCGGTGTTACCAACAATGACCCAACCTCCGCAGTTCTTTTTGCATCAAGATTTGCCATTGAGCTAATTAATGAGCGCGTTTTTATACACGCATCAGGAAACTGGAGCATCGGGATAAAAATCCAGTTGCTGACTGATGAGAGCTCACCAGTCCCGCTTGCTGTACCGCCCTGTCATCTGCTCATCGGCAACATGGCGAGCGAGACATCTTGTGACTTCCGACCAAAAGCTGCGGCTCGACTTTGGCGTTCGGCATTCTTGGCCGCGCCCCGAGTCGCCACCCCAAGTTGCCACCCCAAGTTGCCACCCCGAATTGCCACCCCAAGTTGCCACCCCGAGTTGCTACCCCGAGTCGCCACCCCGAGACGCCACCCCAAGTTGCCACCCCAAGTCGCCACCCCGAGACGCCACCCCTAGACGCCACCCTCGCGCGCAATGTCTCCCTGAGGCAACGTCTCCAGCGGCAACCACCAAAAATAAACGACGTGGAGGGGGGCGGTGGCGAGGGATGCGTTTGACAACGACCAAAAGCGTGGGGGTGGGGGGGGAGCCCAAGCACGGTGGGGCCGGGTGGTGGGGGGGGCCCAAATCTCCTGCAGCCGTCATTAACGGCGGCCTCTGTGGGCACTGGTTGTAAAGATCGGCCTGTGTGGTGACGCTGTGAGAGGAGAGTGAGCACGGCGGTGGAATGCGTGGTTGTGGTATTGGCGACGATTGCCGCCCCACAACAATTGTACGCTTCTATGTTGAAGTTCTTTGGTACCGTGCGTAGCCAATCGGAGGTGCGGGTTGAGTGTGGCTCTCGCGACGGAACTCTTTGAGCAACGTCCACACGACGGACGAAGCGTTTGGCGTCACGAGCACCGCCTCGCCAGAGTGTGCATGCGTGCGTCTGCTGCCTGTGTGGGGAGCGGTAGTGTAGGTCGACTCAGCCTTAAATCAGTACTTGGCACGATATGTAAACATTTCCACTGGGGAGACCAAGGTGGCAGGGCATGGTGCTGGCCACCCACCCCCTCGTGTGCCATCCCGGCCTTCATATATGCACGGTAACAGCTTTTGCTTCAAAAGTTTGCTTAGGCTGTACGATGTATGATTGGGTTGGCTTGCTGCTCTACAAACCTGGCCACCCAAGTTGGATTCCCACTCACAGCCAACATATCAATGATGAATATCTGAACCAGTCGTGGTCCTCGCCGAGATGGACTCTGCCTCAAATGAGTACTTGGTTGCGGTGTGTAAACGTCAGCGTTGGGGAGATAACGGCGGTTGGACACACGCGGTTTCTGGCCACTCTACCCCTTGGTGCGCCACGGCGGCGTTCATAAGTGCCGCTCACTCACAGTGCTCCCGCAGCAGCCTATGTAGGCCACCCTGGGGGGGATGGGAGGGTGTTTTTCTGTGTTTTGTTTTACCTCTCCTTAGTTTTTTTTTGCGCGCGAGATTTACGGCGTCGCCATCGCCACGGGCTCCTCACCTGCTCGCGCGCGGCCATGGCGCTAGTGTCGTGCGAGAGCGGTCATCCGCTCGCTCGCCATGTCGGTTTGTCCTGGCCTCTCGTGTCTCTTTACTCCGTGGCCTCGCGTGGCCACGGTGGCAAGTTGGTGCCCCCTGTGGCTCCACGGGTCTCTCTAAAGTGGGCCTGTCTCCGTTTACATCTGGACTCTCCTCTTTGGGTGTTTCTCTAAAGTGTCCGAGTGTCGGTGGTGTTTCTCTCTGCTGGCATTGTGTAAATTGTCGTCCTGGTCGGAGTCTGTGTCTCCTGTTTCTCTTGCGTGTCTCTGGTTAGTACCTTCCGGGGTCTCTGGCGAGTCTGTCTACCACTCGTTGCTCGTGTCGCTCTGGTCCAGGCCTCTGCTGCTGCTGCTGCTGCTGCGCGTCATGCGGCAGCCTGATCTTCCGGGCACTCGCATTCCTGGCAGCTTGTGGCCACGGTCCTAATCTCGTCCTAAATCCTTTGGGCAGCACCTCGGCTGTGGGTCAGGCGGGCGACGCTCGGCGGAGCTTCTCCACCGCAAGCCGGCAGCTCGCAGGCAGGTCGAGCGATCCCGTGAGAGAGACGCCCAGAACGTGCATGGGAAGGTTGCAGCTCTGCTGCTGGCGGAGGAGCCTCCGCTGGAAGGAGCTCTCGAGAGAACCTATTGTGTGGGATGTATTTACACACTTTGTCTGCGAAAGCGATTGGCGTGTACCCACACTTTGCCCCACCACGCACGTGACCTGCCGATCGACCAAACGGGGATTCAGCCCTTCATGTGATTACACGTATAATTATTGTACAGCGTTGTGAGATGCAGTCCGCATGAATGACGTTCTATAAAACTAAAATTGTTGTTATTAACTGTGGTGAACCCGTATTTTGTACGGTGAATTAATGAACTTGCACCGTTGTTTCCGTCGCGGCACCGGGAGATGACACCAGCGACCCGTGGATTGAGAGCGCGATGCGGTCACCATTCCACAGTGACGGCATCGTCTCGTCAACGCAGCCACATTCCCCGTATCCGCACTCCGCATGCCGATAAGCGCTACCGGCTGATCCACGAATAAGCCGGTCGAGCTTATTCGTGGATGAGAGGAGGAGGAGGAGGAATCTGGAAGCGGTGTCGTGGAAATGACTGAACGAATCCGGTTATCCGCGCTCATTTGCGGATAAGCGGAGACACGGGGGAGGGGGGGGGAGACCTCCGTCGGAGTTGCTGGGTCACGGCCGGTGTGGGCTGCAGCGGTCACTTCAACCCAGCAGCGTGAAGTGACCCCCGGCTCGCAATCACTCCCCCATCCCACTCCCCAGTGAAGTTTCTCGTGGCGAAGCTATCGAGTGTGCAGGCAGTGCTACTGCACTACGATTATTGAAGGGGGTGCGTGGTCTGGTCGGGGGGGGGGCCCGAGGGAAAATTGAATAGTTGGTTGATGTTGGAGAGGGTGGATAGGGAGAATTTCAATTCCTTGCGCCAGCGCCGATGCCGACCGCGCTGCTAGGTCACTGGCAGCGTCGTTAACGAGAGAGGGGGGAATAACTTATGAGAGCACGCTGCGCAATTTCGCACGTACACTCCAGACGCTCTGAGGATGTGGAGCCATCGTTAGTCTGATCACGCAGTGGCGCTCCGCTTGGGCACGGCACGTCAACCAATTAGGTCCGCGATTCAGATGCAGAAATACATTTGTAGGCCTTTCTTGACGTGGGAAAGTCAGGCGCTTTGAAGAAGGGCCGATTTACTAAAACGTCACCCGTTGCGTGTATTTTCCTTTCGGGGCCGTACGAGCACACAAACCGGCGTTGTCGTTGACGAATGCGTCCGAGTTGTTTTTCTTTAGCGCGATTAACGGGAGGAGCGATCGCAAGATTTGCCGAGGTGGCGGACGTACTCCGTGATCGCTCGCGCCTCCCGCCGGCGCCGAGACGATGGTGGTGGCGATGGCGCTGCTCCCTCTGGGTTGGTGCGCCCCGTCAAGTCAGAATCAGGATCAAAATATTTATTTATAACTGGAGGAGGAATCCAAATGAGCTATGAAGCTATTTTTTTTATCACAGATATCCGGGTAGGTCAGAACGTTACAACAACAAACAATGCAAAAGCATGATAGGGAGTGCAACGTATAGTTAAATAATCACTGAAAAAAATTAAACTAACTATTTTTATCAGGTGAAGGCCACTAACCTATTTGCTTTTTTTTTTATAAGTGACCTGGCCACAAATGATTGCTCAACAAAGAGGCTTATCATGTGGAAATTTATAGCAGCAAATGAATCTAAATAATCTGAACACAAGTTTCTGAATGTGGAGGGAAAAACCAGAGGACCGAGAGAAAAAAATCCACGCGACCATGGGGAGAGAGACACGCAAACTCCAAATATACAGCAGGCGTCAGGGTTGGGATTGAACTCCCGACCTCCTGCATACCAGGCGAGGAAGATCACATGACATCACCGTGGCGCCCCTTGAATAACTGAATAATAAATAAAGTTTTATAAGCCACCGACGCACCCCATGGGTAACGCCCGAGATTATTCCCAAACCAGAGGTGATTACCCTCATTACGACTCTTAACGGCATTATTAGGATGACGTTGAGTTATTTGAGTGAGCTCATATCGTGAGTGGAGCTGCCCTAGAGGTTTGTGATATGGATTTGGCCCTGAAGGTGACCGAGCGTTTGGGGCGAGCGTTTGGGGCGAGCGTTTGGGGCGAGCGTTTGGGGCGAGCGTTTGTGCTGGAGGATCTCATGACTGTGGCCTCCTCGCCTCCTCGTATGCGGCTCTGAGCGAGTTCAAGTTTATATTTCGTGTAACCAGGTGACAACCCACGAGAGACTAGGATGAGTCTCGATTGCGAGAGTTACACGGGGCGTCTGTTCTGCCAGCAGAGGGCGATTGCTGCTGTGTGTAGAATCCCAATTGAGTAGTTTTCCGTGTAAAATTTCGAATTTGCCAAATTTGAACCCTTTGATGCTGGCACGCAATGGCCGAGTCCTGCAAACGGTGCGGAGAGGGAGGGGGAGGGGATCTGTAATGTCCACAGCGAGGGAAGCGGACGGTGCGTGGCATCGCTCACCGCGGTTATCAAAACACCGCAGCATTAACCGGGGCGGCCGCTCGATTTGAACGCGGCGAACCTCTGCGGCGAGCCGCGAACGCGCCACCGCTGGGCCGCGTCCGCCGCTCAAGGGGAGCGCGCGCGTGTGGCTTGCGCAGCAGGCGGCAACGTGCCGCATTTGCATATTGGGGGAGTTTCACTTGTACGCCCCCGCTCGGCTCACACTTACACAGCGGTGGACGCGCTCTGAATCTGCTTGCCGTCGTGGGGGTGCACAGCCGTGGAGATGGGGGTGGTGGGGGGGGCCGTGGTGGTGGGTGGGGAGCGCGTGGGGTGGCATGCGGTAGCGATTTAAGTAAACAAAGCGCTCGTTTCACAGAGCCACATTTTCTGGTTGACGGAGTTTCAAACGAACGCGTCGGAAGTTTTCAGAATTTATTCATTCATTTATTTTTTTTTGGCCCGCGATCACCTTTCGTTCGGTTGGGGATGGGGGGGGTTTGGGATTGGGTTAGGGGCGTGCCCCCCTCTTCCCGCTCGCCCCCACCCTGCTCCGCTGACCCCATGGTGGTGGCGGTTGTGGATTAAGGGGTGGGGGGGTGGTTGCCGTGCATGTCTGTACTCACGTGGCGCGGCTGTCCCACGGCGGCCACGCCTCGCCGCCCGGGAACAAAGCGCGCACTCGCGTTAAATGAAGTTGAGAATAAAATGCTTGAAACTAAAAATAGCAGCGGACAGAAAAGAGAGGAGATTGAGGCTTTGAGCCCGGGCCATGCCGCCGCCGCCGCCGTCGTTGTACCCGGCGGCGGGCGTGGTTCTTCGGAGGATGCGGTACTCCTCCGCTCGCGGTGCCGTCTGTGCCAAGAGTGCGCGACGCGACTCGCTGACCGCACACGCGCAAACGCACGCCCAGATGAGCTCCGATCGCGTTCGCGTCGTCAATTCGGCGCGGAGTCGCGACGTTTCGTTCGCGTTGCTCCGGGAGCTTCGTTAAGGAGGGAAGAGCGAAACGTCGGACATCGTGCCGAACGACGGCGCGTGGAACGGCATAACCCGAGAACGCGCCTGAGGGCGTCGCAGCACAACGGCCGCGACAACCCAAGCAGTCGTACACGTGCGGTGATGCTGCATTGGCAGTGGTGCACAATTAACAAAAATTCAACACGTTCGTCAATAACAGCACAGCGGCCTTAAAATAAACTATGCAGTGGGTGACGTTTCATGCAATGGCCCTCCTTCAGAGCATATATACAGAGTAGTATCGAATATGCTCACATTAACACCTCCCTTTCCCCCCCTACCATCCATGCTGTCGACTCCCTGCCCATGTTCAATTCCAGCATCATCGCCTCTCTCGTCCCCTGCCTGTGGACTGACTGTCCCCTCTTCTCAAGCACAAACACGGCATGGGGCGCCGCGGTCGTGGGTTCGTTTTCCGGACCCTGACGATGCCTGCTGCTGTATAGTTGGAGTCCTCATGTTCTCTCTCTCCCTGTGGTGGTCACGTGGGTTGTTCTCCGGGTTCCTCCGGTTTTTGCCCTCCCTCCACATTTAGAATCATCACGTGGTTAGATAATTTGGCTGCAACTATGAATTCCTACGTGTGGTGATGATGATGAGGATGATGATAAAAGCCACTCCGATGATGGGCTAGCATCACGCGTGTCCAGGTCGCTTTTGAACAAGGGGCTCATAGCTCGGTGAGCTTTACCTGGTAAAGCAGTCGTGGCGGTAGTGGCGGTAGTGGTGTAATAGACACCCTCCCTCCCCTTTGATGAACACGACCCATTGTGCGGTGCCGCCGTCCTGCGAGTTGCGGGAACATCGAGGAGACATGGTGCCCGCGAGGCTCTCCAAGGTGTGGGGGGGGGGGGTTTGGGGGTTGTTGGGGGGCACGGGGAACCTGTCGCCCCCCACCCCACGCGGTGGGACGTGCATTTCGAGCGTCGCTCGTGCAAACGCGCCGCTCCCGATACCACAGGCACGTGGCAGCCCCGCAGGCCCCCCGAGTCGGCCATTGTTGTGCCGCGCCGGGGCAGGTCGGGACGTGCAGCCGCCCCGCGGTTGCCGGGGCGTGGCGCGAGATACAGACGGGGGGGGGGGGTGGTGGGGGGGGGGATGTCGCTTGGCTATTTTGAAGTGGGGGGCCACGGACGTGAACGGACGTTCGACGGCGACGTCGCGGCAGCGCCCTGCCCCCCCCCCCCCCCCCGTCCTCCTCCCTCTCTTGAACTTGTTCTCGGTCGAGAGCGTGCGTAGATTGGCAGCGTAATCCCCGCAGGAATGCCTGCTTCGTGTAATTGGCTTAGTCTGGGTGCCGTGGTACGGCGCAGCACAGAGCCGCGTCCGTAAGCTCCCTTTGCGCGCGCCCTCGCCGCTTGCCGTCGCCGCGGTAGCACGAGAAGGCAAAGTGAACCGGGGAATGGGCGGCAAGATTCACCGGCTCCGCTCGCGCTGCCACCCTAGGCAACGCCGTGCCACCCAGGGCTGCTGTGCCACGTCAGGCCACCTCGTGCCACTCCGTGCCACCCCCAGCCCATTTTGGGCCACCCTGTGACTTCAGGTGCCTCCCTGTACCTCCCTGTGCCACACTGTTTCTCCCCACACGATCTGTTATCAGCCTGTGGTAACCCAGACCATCCTCTGCTTCCCCAGGCCAGGCTAGGCGACCCTAGACCAACCCGGACCTTCACATACCACTCTGTGCCATCCCGTAAATGTAGCTACCTGTGGCCACCCTGCGCCTCCTTGTTCGACGCCGCTCCTCCCTGTGCCGCCTAGGTATGTACGTTGAACTTCTTTTGCACCGCACGTAGCCAACCGAGCGAATCGGAGGTGCATCACCGGCTGTGCTGGCGATGGGGGGGGGGGGGGTTGTGGGAGGCAGGGAGGGGGGATGGCAGAGATCTTTATTTTCCTGCTGGCGTCTTCCCTCGCTGCGAGGAAGTGGTGAACAATGGCGGGAGGTGGTCTCCCTGCACGACGGTGAGCCTCTCTCGCGAGCGGGAACCGCTTCCTCCCACAGGCATTGTTGTTATTCCGCTCGGACACCGCAGCGGCGGTGACGCCGAGCCCTGTGCCAACACCGTCCACCCCCCCCGCACTGAGCGCAGTGGCTGGCCGTGTGTCCTCATCTTGCGCTGGTGGGGTACGGGTCAGGTGCTGTTGCCTCTCCTCCGCTATGTTGTACGTTGAACTTCTGTCACACCGTACGTGGCCGACCGTGCTAATCGGAGGTGCGGTATAATCCGAGCGAAGGTGGAGGTGAGATGGTGACCTCCCTCTCCCCGATGGCACAGTCCAGGTGGCCAGAAAACTGGGATGTGTCGAAGCAGAATAAGAAGAATAGCTCACAGAGGGGAGCACTGCCGGCAGGCGCGTCTTCTTCTTGACAGCTGTACGATCGGGCGTTTGTGCAAAGTTGATAACAGCCGGGAAGTTGCATTGCCCTGCGACATCGAAGGGCTATAGATCTCCCCCAGGATGGCTACTCGGAGAAAAAGAGGGGACAATACTGGGAGCAGGTGGCAACCCCCCTACCTAAATCCCCTGCCAGTGTAACCTGTGTGCGGCGGCGGTGGCGGTAGTTGGGGTCCGCAACAGGCAGCAGCTGCTGCCGTTGCACCTGAGTCAGGTGCTCGGGGCTCGATCGGCGCTCGCCCCCGAGGATCCGCGCTCCCCCAGGGCGGCGTCCGCGCCACGCTCACTCCTCTCCCAACTGTGCCCCCTTTGTTTTCTGCCGGTGCCTCCTAACACCCCTCCCCCTCCACCCCCTGACACCGTCCGCCCTCGCGTGGCCCGGAGAATGAGCGGTAGTTCCCAAGGCGGCGGCGGCGGCGTCGTCGTCATCGTAGGCGTCCTCGCCGGTCCCCGCGTTCACAAGGGGACGCTTTGTGGCGGCGGCCGCAGCTCCGTGTGAGCGAGTGTCTGTGTGCGTGTGGGCCTGGATGCGTGTGTGCATCAGTGTGTGCGTGCACATGCATGGGGAGTTGTACTGTAGCAGTTAGTGCACTGCGCTCCGAACATGGCGACCCGGGTTCGATTCCCGCTCACTGCCAACACCAGTGACGATTATTTGAACCGTTCCTGGGCCTCTCCTAGGTCCACTCAGCCTCAAACGAGTACCTGGTGAGATGTGTAAACATCGTCACTGGGGAGACAAAGGCGGCCGGTCGTGGTGTTGGCCACCCACCCCCTCGCGTGCCATACCAGGGATCTTTGTCTTTGCGTGCGTGAGTGTTGAGTTTGCAGGTGTCCGGGTGTGCACGTTTGTTTGAGTGATTGTATGTGGTGGTTTGCGCACTGCGCTTCAAAGCCAGGGACCCGAGTTCGATTCTATCGTTCACAGCCAACATTTGAATATCTGAACCGGTCCTGACTCAGCCTGGATGCCTTTATCTTCCACACCCGGAAGATAAAGGCAGCCGGTTGTGGTGCTGGCCACCCCCCCCCACCCCCTTGTGTGTTTTATGTGTGCGTGCATCCATGTGTTTGTATCTGCATCTGTGTGTGCGTGCGTCTGTGTGTTTGTGCACGTGTCCATGCATGTATCCATGTGTGTGTGTAAATGTTGGAGCAAGACGAGATAGAAATGATCAATCCGCTGCTGAATGAAGGCCTTTCCCCTGATGGTTCCGTGACGTGACGATCCATCCAGTACCTGCCCACGAGATCGATCTCATCTCGCTCCATCTCTTGGCTGCGGTCCCCTCCCTCCCTTGGCTGCTACCCAGTTGCTATTCTTGCCCGTCGGCCATCATCCCTTCCAATGACGTGTCCCGGCCAAGGTCTCTTGCTTTTTAAATTCACGCTGACATCCGTGCGTACACGCTTGTTGGTGTGTGCGTGTGTGCTTGCTGAGAAATTTATAACGACAATTTTACTTCATGAGAAGGAACGGAATGTCATAATTGCTTGCGCTCGGAAAATCTCTTCACTGGAAGGAAAAACACAACCGACTCTTTGGACCTCGCTCCTCTTCAGGGCCAGCGTTTTACTTTTTACATTGCCCGTTATGCAACACAGGCGCCGCGCGTGCCCTCTCGCCTCCGTGACCGTCGCAAAGTTCCGACTCGGACCCCGAGCCGTGCTCCCCTCGTGGACTCGTCGGGAGCGGCTCGCCTCCACGACGGGCAAGGAGCCACGATCGGTTCCCCCCCCCCCCCCGACCATGCCGGTGGAACGCGGCCGTTGCCCGAGTGCCGCCCGCACGGCCTCGCGGTGTCAGCGTCCACGGCCCGCGAGGGCGATCAAAGAAGAGGTGACGGGAGGGGAGAGACACTTGATCCGCTCTCCCGAGGATTTGGGTGGAATTTTTTCGAAAGCATGCTTCACTTCCTGGCAAGCTTTCCCGCTCCGCTAAATCCCCCCCCCCTTCCCACACCATCCGTCACATTGTTGCGAGTAAATCGGGTTTGACGGCTCCCGGAGAGTGCGCCAAGCGGCTGCCCGCACCTCGCTACGCGGAGGCTCGTCCCCGCGGCTTTTACCAACACGGCGGTGCTGGGGGCCCTGTCCGTGGCCGCCAGCGCAGCCCCACTCGTGGAGGCGTTCCTTGGATTTACGACGAAGTTCGCCAGGGCCGCGCGGTTCCGTGGTTCCGCGGTTCGCCGAGCGGTTTGTGGCGAGTGCCTGGGGTCTCGTATTAGGGGGAGGAGGGAGAGATGGGGAGAGACGACGTCTTGGAGAGGGAGGGAGGGAGGGGAAGGGGAGGAGGAGGAGGGCAGGATGGAGATGTGGGTTGGGAGGGGGTTTCTCAAAAGGGAGAGCGGTGACAAAAGTGACGAAGGAACTAGGCGATGGGGGTCGATGGCTGCTTGAGTCGGCTGGGGGGGGAGTGGGGGATAGCCCAGCCTGCCCTCTGGACTTCTGTCACAAAGAGCTTCATGGCTCATTGGATTCCTCCAGTATAAATAAATATTCTGATTCTGTGGGCCGCTTGGTGGGCAATGCAGCTTGGCTCTGCGGGGCTGTGAACTCCACTCCGCTCGATTTTACAAACTGAATGCATCCCCTGGCAAGGGGATGCACTCCATCACCGTTACGCAATTAACAGGATTTCCCGTTAATTCTCCCGTTAATTGCGTAACGGTGATCGCGGTCGCGCTGCTGCGTCCGCTTTTCGGGGTCGTGCTGCCGCACACTCTCCCGCACGCCTCTCCCACACGGCTCTCCCGCACGCCTCTCCCACACGCCTCTCCCACACGGATCTCCCACACGCCTCTCCCACACACCTCTCCCACACGGCTCTCCCACACGCCTCTCCCACACGCTCTCCCGCACGGCTCTCCCACACGCCTCTCCCACACGGATCTCCCACACGCCTCTCCCACACGCCTCTCCCACACGCTCTCCCGCACGGCTCTCCCGCATGCCTCTCCCACACGGCTCTCCCACACGCCTCTCCCACACGCCTCTCCCACACGCCTCTCCCACACGCTCTCCCGCACGGCTCTCCCACACGCCTCTCCCACACGGATCTCCCACACGCCTCTCCCACACGCTCTCCCGCACGGCTCTCCCGCATGCCTCTCCCACACGGCTCTCCCACACGGCTCTCCCACACGCCTCTCCCACGCGTTACGGACTTCGACTGTCGCGCGCATTGCTCGGCGCGACGTCGCGTTTGTGAATCGGGCACCGCACACCGCCCGGAGAGTTTTTAAATCTCCCATTTGTGCATCGTCTTCATCATCGCCATCAAGGATCCACATCTACTGTGGCTACTGCTGCTGTTGCCATGGTTACGGTGCCAATGCGGTTGAGGGGTCGTGGCCCTTGAGCTTCGTGGAAGATGGAAGCCAGAGAGGTTCTGAGTCAGGAGTCTTTCAGGAGGCATTCCTGACTTCTTCTTGTGAACTCCATTTTGACGTTCTAAGCTTCACCATCATCACGTTCGAGAAGGTTGAGCGCGTCGGTCCCAAAGGTTTCATTGCGTGCCTTCAGATTTGTGGTGGTGGTGGCGAGGGACGTCGCTGAGGGCCCTGGTGGAATGGGGAGGTGCGCGTTATCCACGGTCCGCCAGGACAACCTGCCGAGTGGCAGCCGCAGAAGGGAAGACGCGTGAGAGGACGTCCACGTTGGAGTAAGACGGCTCGTTGAATCCCTGGGAGACTGTGAGAGAGATGGCGTCCGCTTGGTTGGGAGGCCTTCATCCAGCAGTGGATTACGCAAAGCTGCTGCTGCTGATGTGACTTTAGTGTGCGCCGTTTGCTTTGACCAGACGAGAACACGAGAGGCCGGGATAGTCTCTCGCTTGCGAGAGTGACCTGGGGTCACCAAAACGATGGACGCAACAACCAAGCAAGCGAGCAGAGCGGCGAGGCGAACGGACGACGGCGACGATGACGGTGCAGCCTGCCACAGGCCGCTGCCGGCGGCCGGAGCGACCGAGGCTTTGGCGGCCGCGTCGCCGTGGGAGATGCGAGGGGGGGGATCCAGGCCCCACGCAGCGTGCCGCTAACACAGGCGCGCGATTGTGCGACGCTGGCACGGCCTTGAGGACCGCGCTCCGAGGTGGCTGAGGAGCGCGGATGGGCAGGGGGCAGGGCGGGGGAGGGGTGGGGGTGGGGTGGGGGGCAGGGCGGGGTGGGGGGGGGGGGGGGGGCAGCCGGGAGGGGCCAGGAGGGGTGAGGCCGGTTTAGGCCGGCGTGAGAGTGCGAGTGTGTTAATGTGTGAGGGATTGTGTGTGTGTGGGTGGGTGAGAGCGAATATGAGGGTGTTTGAGAGTCGGAGGGGGTGGTGTGTTTTGAGTGTTTGTGTGTGGAGGAGGAGGCTCATAAAGGAGGAGGCTACAGGGCAGTTAGAGGCAGTCGCCCTCCAACAACAGCGGAAGGCGGAGGAGTAACGCTCACAACAACGAGCCGAGCGCCGGGTGAATAATACGCAGCGAGTTGGCACAGTGGGGAGCACTGGCGGTGCATCTGCCGGTTATCTCGGTCTGTCAACCCATGGCACCTGGGTCTGTCCCGTGATCTCCTGTCGGCTATATACTTCACGTGGCCTCAAAGTGCACCTCGCCTGGCACTAGCGCTGTGGCGATGTCACCACAGCTAAAGTGGCTGTTGCGAGTGAGATAAGTGTGAGAAGTGGGAGCGTGTGCACATGTAGAGCCATGATGTCAATCCACTGCTGGATGAGGGCCCCTCCCCACGCCGTCCACGTGGTGGTTGTTATTTAACGGTGGCCTCACCATTGTTACCATCGTCATCACTGTCATCATAATCGCTGTAATCATCGTCATTCGTATGATCATTATGGTGGTCATTCTGATCATAATCATTAACGCATCAACGGTTGATGTACAATCTCATTTCGCCTCCCCCACCGTCCCAGCCACAGTGGCACCCGTGATGTGCGTGGGGGGTAGCAGCAGCAGCAGCAGCAGCGCATGAACTCAGCCCCACAGTCGCCAAACTCGATTTTTCTTTTCCTTTTTTTATTCCGCCCCACGCGCCCGCACGCCCACGCGGTTCTTTTTAAGTAATCTGCGTGTGTTGCTGTTTGCGTGCGTGTGCGTGCGTTGCTGTGTGTGTGCACGCGTGTGCGTTGCTGTGTGTGTCTGCGCGTGTGCGTGCGTTGCTGGCTGCGCCCATGAGTCCACGAGCCGGGTAGCCGTGCGAAGCGCCGCTTGGAAACCATCGCGCATGTGTGGGAACGTGTGTGCGCGTTCATGTGCGTGCGTCTGTGTGTGTGTGTATATCTGCGTGTGCGTGCCACTGGGGTGACAAAGGCGCCCGAGCGTGGTGCTGGCCACCCATCCCCTCGTGTGCTTTGCCGGCCATCATAGGTGCTCGCTACCAACACTTGCCCCCACAGTCTGTTAAGGCTATAAGGGGTTCTTTGTCTTTGGGGCGGGGGGGTGCAGTGGTGAGCGCACCACGCTACGAACCCAGGAACCCGTGGTCGATTCCAGCTCACGGCCAACCCCAGTGACGATTTTAACCGGTCCTGGACTTCCCCGAGGTGGACTCAGCCTAAAATGAGTACCTTGTGCGGTGTGTAGTAAACATCACCACTCGGGAGACAATGGCGGCTGTGGTGCTGGCCACCCACCCCCTCGTGTGCCGGCCTTCATAGGTGCTCGCTGACAGCACTTGCCCCGAGAGTGTGTGAAGGCTATACGGGGGATCTTTGTCCTTGTATACAGGAAGCGGGAGTGTGGTGGTCGGCCTGCTGCTCTACAAACTTGGCCACCCGATTTCCATTCCCAACTCACGGTCAACACCGGTGGACGAATCTCAACCGGGTCCTTGGGCCTCCTCTAGGTCGACTTTGCCTCAAATGAGTAGATGCACCTGGTGCGATGTATAGACATCGCCACGAGGCAGCCGGGATTGGTGCCGGCCACTACACCACCCCCTCGTGTGCTACTCGCTAACAGCTCCTGGCCCAACAACTGCTAAGCGGCTGTGTGTCGTCCGAGATGAACCCCGTCCCCCCCACCGTACGTACCCAGCCAATGACGCTTCCACCATTGCACCTGATGCTGCTTGGCGTGCATTGGGGGGGGGGGGGGGAGCGGCCCCCTTGCCACAACCCCTGCCAGGAACCTCGTGAAGCGAGGCGCAGAGGCATTCTCTCAGAGGAGGCAACGGGCGAGAGAGCCTTAATGCACTTGCGGGGCTGGCTGACCTAAGCGAAGGCCGTCTGTTTGCGTTTGTGTCATTTGTGTGCGCGTGTGAGTCTGTCTATGTTTTTCGCCGTGTTTGTACATCTCTGGTTGGTGCGTCTGTGTATGCGCGTCTGTGTGGGGGAGCGGTAGCGTAGCGGTTAGCACGCTGCACTACGAATCGGGTGACCCGAGTTTGATTCCCGCTCGCGGTCAACACCGGTGACGATTATCTGAATCGGTGCTGGGACTCCCATCGGTCGACTCAGTCTCAAACGGGTATCTGGTGTGCAGTGTGTACTCATCGTCACTGGGGAGACAAAGGCGACTGGGCGTGGTGCTGGCCACCCACCCCCTCGTGTGCCGTGCCAGCCTTAATAGGTGCTCGCTAACAGCACTTGCCCCAACAGTCTGTTAAGTCTACACGAGGGATATTTGTCTTTATCGTGTATGTCTGTCAGAGCGACTGCGTCTCCGTGTGTCAGCACGTGTGAACGCATGCGCATCGGTGTTAATGCAGGGGGTGGCCCGTGTTTCGGCAGCACGTCGCTATTGATGCAGGCTGCTGGTGTTAACGCAGGGTGCCTGGGCCACCTGGTCACCATTGGCAGGGGAGTGGCGTTGCGGGCACCAAGTTGCTACGGCTGCGTGCCCCCGTCGCCGCCTTCGGGGTCGCCCACGCGCAACGCCGCTGCGCCGTCGGTCGTGCCGAGTTTGTGTTTTCGTCCTCGCTCGTGGGGCACCGGAACGGAGGCCGCTTGGAGGTGGGGGGGGAGGGGCAACCGGACCTCCAGGGCCACTTGACCACATCAGCTGGACCGCCGATAGAGAGTCACGTGACTGCTGGGGGGGGTGGGGGGGGTCGCTGTGCCTGCGGGGCGGCTCTCGAAGAGCGTCTTTGACCGAGTCGCCCGTCACCGAACTCCACGGCACTCAGAAACTCTGAGCAGGCTTTGAAATGGGACGGTGCCTGCATGGGTGACCCCCGCCGTGCGCGCCAGGCCGTCGTCGTAGGCTGCTGCGGGGAGGCTACGTCGTGAACGTACGTGGGAGGGCTGCGTGAGGGTGGGGGTGGGCCTTTGTGGCCTTTGGGGGCTTGAGGCCTGTTGAGAGATTCCACTGCTGTTGGGGTGTCCCACGGCTGTTGGGGTGTCCCACTGCTGTTGGGGGGTGGGGGGGGGGGCTCTGGCTGTCGGGTGGCTTCACAGCTCTTGGGTCGCCCACGAGAGGTGCGGTGCCGTGGTCACCTGCCGAGCGTTCGTCGGTAGTCGGCTGTTTGTGTGAGACCCCGTGCCACAGCCAGTCGCCGTGTGTTGTTGGGTGCACTTTTTAGCACGGGCCTGGCTTTTGGGTGCATGTTGTAAAAGAACACTCCTTACACACCCCCCCAATCCTATGGGTGGGGTGGGGGGTCAGGGGGCGGCCCCGTGTCCTCAGATCACTGTTGCGGCGTTCGTCGGCCGGACGGCGGCCTCGTATGCGGGAGACGCGGCCGTCGTCCGTCTCGTTGGACCCCAACACGTGAGGGTTGCCACCTGTCCTGCTTTCTTTTTCTCCGCTGGATCTCGTCCTCTTTGTTGAGGAGCTAGCAGCTGTCTTGGGACATCAGAAGTCTTCTCCAGGATATTAAGATGCCTATATATTTTTTTGTCGTGCGCACGATGATGAACAACGATAATGATCCTCCACTCGAGACTGTGCCGGGGCGGCTCGGCGGGGGAAATTGACTCGGCCCATCATCCTTCCAGGGGTGATTAAAATTGGTACCACTTTGTGGTGAGATTAACAGTGGATAGTCCCCTCCCATCCCGCCTCCTCCCCCCATCCTTCTTATTCGCGTGAAACTCTCCCCTCTGCCCGCAGTACACAGTGCGACTTTTATTGTGAGATCCTCTTCCCACGCTGTGTCGTCCTGCAGGCACGCCGGGGCGCGACTCCGCGCCCTCCGCCGGCTTCCTTTGCTCTTGCGCGACCGACCGACCGGGCGCTGGATCGAGAACTTGATTTGTGGGTTTTGGCGTCTCTCTGGAAATTTGAGCGGCTGCGGTTCCGGTGACGTCCGGTTTGGGCGGGAGGGTGTAAAGGGGGGGGGGGTCTAAAGGGGGGGTGGAGGTGTTTTTGCGCCAGTTGATGGAGGAGGGGCGGGGCCGGCGGTACCTGTCCGGCGAGCGGCGCGCACCTGTGTGACGGAGCGAGCGAGCAGGTAGGGGGTGGGCAGCGCCGCGGAATTTTTGCCGGAGGGTGAAAAACTGGCAAGCGACGCGGTGTTCATTTCGCACGCCTCTCCGCACCCCCCCGCCCGCCTCCTTAGGGGCTGTGCAGTGAGAAGGTGGCGCGCACGTCGTTGGAAAGCTGCCTTAGCGTTGGAAGCCGGTGGATTTTTGTGAATTGGAAAATGTAAATGAGACTTCAACCCCATTCGTTCATATAGGAACTCCCTGCGGCCTTGATAGCCTACGATAGGTGACGTTTTGGCCAATGGGCCTTCTTCACAGCGCAGTGGGAGGCTGCCAGAGAGGTCGGGTTCAACTAATCTGCCGCTTGTTTTCCGGTTGCGTGCTCGGCTTCGCGCAGACAAGAGACGGAGGATTTGCGTTTCGTCGCCGGCAGTAAGCAGTGCAATGCCTTGTGCGAGCTGCTTCCCGAGTCCTTAGGCAGGCCCCTCCGTGCACTCTGGGGCACCCTCGGTGTGCTCTGCTAAGAGTTTATTTTCTACATTAAATGCGGGAATCTCCCGTGGGGAGGGAGAAGATGACCGCTCGCTAATGGATCGCGTGGGGGTGCCCACCACCACCAACTGGGAGAGGCGTCGCTCACGGTGAGTGAGGCTCCACTGTGCCGCGTGCCAGGCTGTGCGCGCTCCGGTCGTGCCGCAGTGTTTCGTCGTTGTTATCCTTGTTGTTCGGCCGATGATTTTGCTCCACGTGCCGGCAGCCGCTTCCTTTAAGAAACGATTCGGTTACTGAAAAGCTCCTTACGCGTGGCGCGAAATCGTCGGACGTCGCTGCGGAACGACGGACGACGATGCGTTTCGCCCACGACACAAAAAACAGCGCAGGGTAGAGCCTCGTGCCGTTCGCTGCTCGTTTCACCTGCCGCCTCTGGGCTTTTCCTGTACTGAGCAAGGTACAGGCCTCGAAGCACCTACTGCGTCTGTGGCTGGCGCTGGTGTGCGCGGGCGACTTGCAGGCGCGGGGGGTGAGCTTCCCCCCTCGCCGCCGGCCCCCGCCCCCCCACCAGGGCGAAGGGGGGGCCAGGAGCCCCGCAGCCTCGTTAAGCTCCGGCTCGGGCGTGCGTGTGATCATGTTTCAGCCGGGGCGGCACCTGTCACCGTCTCGTCCTGGGCAGCTGCCTCCGGAATGTCTGCCGCTTGTCCACGCGCGCGTGCGCCTCCCCTCCCGCCCGGCCGCCGCGGCTTGGCTGAGAAAATGTTTGCGTGCCTTGTCCGCAACCGTGTGCTTGGTCAACTGCCCGTTGGCACCAGCGCCACCACCACTGGCCACTATCAGCAGCAGCAGGTGGTGGTCGTAATGGGTAGTCGTGTGGGTTGGCATATCTCAACCCAGATAGCCTGTGTTATCGTTATTATTCATTGCGCACGGTTTGCCCAGGAAGGCCTCGCCGAATCTCAAGAGACTCTTTTTTTCCCGGAGGGGCTTGCCAACTTTTGCAGCAGATAATAAGCACGGTTTATAAGGCGCGCATATTTCGAGAACGTTCGATCGAGTACTCGGGAGGCGCTGAACCCGAGTCCGTAGTCCCTTGTATACCAGCCTGGCTGGATGAGAGCCTGGACGGGGTGATGTTGCCACGTGTTCATCACAATTGAGTAAATTTCAGGTAATTAGAGATGGGCTGTCCTCTATATAAGCCGGTTGAGAGGTAATTTAGACCACTTGTCTCTTGCCGTAGAAAGCGGGGAGGGTGAGCGTTCGTACCTAGAAAACACAAACACAGTGCTCAGCATACTTTACGTGTTTGCATACGTACACACAAAGACTAAGATCTCCCGTGTAGCCTTAACAGGCTGTTGGGGAAAGTGCTGTTAGTGGCTAGCACATGTGAAGGCCAGCACGGCACACGAGGGGATGGTGTGGCCAACAACACGCCCGGCCGACTTTGTCTCCCCAGTGCTGATATTTACACGCTACACCAGATACTCATTTAGGGCGCAGTGGACCTAAGGGAGGCCCAGGACCAGCTCACATATTCACCAGTGATGTTGGCCGTGAGCGAGAATCTAACTCGGGTCGCTGGGCTTGTAGCATTCGGATCGCAAGCCACTGTGCCACCACTCCGTGAACGTTTTCGTACGCACACAGATGCACACAGACCCACACACACACAGAGAACATACGCACACACGTACGCACACGTGTCCCCCATAGTTGAGTGCTGACGGTGCACACCAGCTGCTGCGGTGCGGTGTGCGAGGCGGAGCCCCCCTGCATCATCTGCCAGCGGGGCCGCCAGGCACCTGTGCGTGTGTGTTGGCGTGTGACGTGTGTGTGCGTGTGTGTGCATCACGGTTTGAAACATTTCGACTGGCCTGCCTGTACGATCCATGTAGCCCGCATGCCCAGCCACCGCGTGGCCAAACAGCTTCTGTTTGGCTGGATGAAGGGGGCTTAATTGGGCACGGCAAGGGCTAGAGAAGAGATTGGCTGATGTCGTACGGGAGGATGTGGAGCTGAGTGGACTTGCCGATGACTGGTACAGCAGTGTCAAGATCGGCCTCTGTGGAGGAGGCTCGTGAAGGACGTTGCTGCTACTGGGCAGTTGGAGGCAGTCGCTCTCCAACAACAGCGGAGGGCGGAGGAGCGACGCTCAACAATGGGTGCAGCACCGGGGCAGATAAAACGCAGCAAATTGGCACAGTGGGGGGCACAGGCGGTGCATCTGCCAGTCCTCTCAGTCAATCAACTTATAACACCTGGGTCTGTCCCATGACCTGTCAGCAAGGCTTTGACACTTATGTGGCCTCAACGTGCACCTAGCCTGGCACAAGCGCTGTGGGGACGTCACAGCCACTGTGGTGAATGGTGGCTGTTGTTGTAGTGGTTAAGGTACTGCGCTATGAACACCGCAACCCGAGTTCGACTCCTGCTCACGACGAAGAACAGGCCTCCGCAGCAGCCTCGGGCGGTGCGCAAACATCGGCACTGGGGAGACAAAGGCGACCGGGCGTGGTGCTGCCTTCATGGGTGCTACTCGCTAACAGCACTGGCCTCAACAGTTTGTTCACGCTATATGGGGGGGGGGGGGGGGTTTTTGTGTGTGTGTGTGCTTGTGCTGTGCTGCATGTCTGTGTGGGTCGCCTGTTAAAAGCAGCAGCATTTATGGTACTTGGTGGCGATGATTGTAATGGCGATAATGGTGATGGGCAGTGGTGATGCCAGTAGATGCGATAATGATTGTGGTGGTAATGGCGATGATAGGAATGATACTTGGTGATGGTGGTGGTGACGAAGAAGGGGCTTGGTAAGTGGGGATGATGGGTGGCAGTGCGATGGTGGCAGCCGAAGGCTATGGTTGGCGGGTGGTAGCGGTGGCGATACGGTGGCTTCTGCCGTTGGCGGTGGCGATGCGCCGGTGTTCACGGAGGCCACCGGCCCACAGCGTGACGCACCGACTGGGGGGCGTGGCGGCCGTCTGCCCCCCCCCCCGGGACGTGCGGATTGCGTCGTGATGACTTCACCGCGGTGACACGCCAGGGCCTGCCCGCGCTGTCCTCGTTTCTGTCATTTGTGATGCTGGCACTCGGATATTTGTCCGTGCACCGGCCTGTCAGATGGCCCCCAGGCCTGCGAGTTCCATAAAGAGGTGGGGGTGGGGTTAAACCTGGCCACCCCATCATTCCTCTGCATTCACGACAATCGCACCTCCGAGAATTGAGTCTATATACACATTGCACCGGTGTACACACAGAGTGAAGGCCCACAACGGGATCGTGAGATGATGTGGGTGCACGTGTGTGTGTGTGTGTGGGAGGTCAGTCAGTCGATCTGTGGCACCTGGGTCTGCCCCGTGACCCCCTGCCAGCGGGCGTTCGATACCTCACGTGGCCTCAAGGTGCACATGGCCTGGCACAAGCGTCGTGGTGACGTCACCGCCACTTAGTGGCGAATAGCGGTTGTTGTTGCTGTGGGGAGCGTGAGCACACAGTGTGTTAGCGCGCTGCGCGACAAACCTGCCAACCACAGTTCAATTCCCACTCGCGGTTCCACACCAGTGACGATCATCTGAACCGTTCCTGGGGTCTCTCCCCCCAGGACGACTCTGCCTCAAATGAGTACCTGGTGCGGTGTGTAAACATCGCCGCTGGGGAGACAATAGGTGGTGGGCGTGTGTGGTCCTGGCCACTCAGCCCCATGTATGCGTCATCCCACTCTTGACAGGTGGTCGTTAACAGCACTTGCCCCAACAATCTGCTAAGGCCACATAGGTGGGGGGGGGATCTTTGTCTTTGGGACTGACGTGTTAGCCTGTGTGCTCACAGCCCTCTGCGTGTTTTGCCGCCAGCGCAGGTAGGTCAACGGGGGGCCGTCGGCACCGCTTTGTGCGCAGCCGAGAGCGTTGCGAGCCAACGCTGTCGTCGCGTTCGAGCGATTTCGCAGATAGAGACGGACGCCGGTGATAACCTTTCCACGTGAGAGATAAAGAGCCCATTGAGACCAGGAGAGTGTCTCCGAAGGAGGGCCCCGGGTTTGAATTGCCGTCTCGGCAACACCGGGCGCGTGCCAGCGGTCGCGAAGCGTTCGTACTGCGCTCGCAGAATCAAAACCCAAGGTGACGGGGGTTTGAGATCACCAAACGCTTCGTCGTTTGAACGAGTGTAGTAAAAACGACAGCGGAGTCGCATTTTAACGTGTGGCCATAAAACAAGCGATGGCCGAATATCCCGGGCGCCGCATGTTCGGCGGTCACGGCGACGCCTCTTCACGGTTCTCCTTTGAAGGCTGCAGTTGTTTGCCGATGTATTCCTACATTGGTGCCGCAGTCCGCAGTGCGCGGGGGGAGGGTCTTTTCATTCTCAACATTCAGCAATATTCCCGTGTGCGGGCTCTACGGCACGTGCGCAGAGAAAGGAGGGGGTTTTCCGTTTTGTCATTTCTGCCTTTTGGCCCATGGGCCGGGGCAGACATCGGTGCTACCCGCATGGTGTCAAAACTCTTTCATCGCACCGGTTTATTGGCATGGCCAATGAGAGTCGACGATTCTGACCCCCCCCTGACCCCGCTCATTTCAAAGTGGTTGTCCCGTGATCAACCGCTATTGGCCACATTGAGAAGCTGGACTCCCCTCCCTCCCGGGAAGTAATGCCACCACAGGTGGCACCGACCAAGTATTCGTTAATTTTAGAACTGCTGTTTGTGTTGAGTTTGTCGTCCTTCCACCGTACCTCCAATTAGCACGGTTGGCTACGTACGGTGTGAAAGAAGTTCAACGTACAAGTACAGCATACCTGGCGTGGGCTCACGGCCCATGTGCGCACCCACTATTCCGTCCTTGCGCATGATGGCAGCGGCAATATGTTCAGGAGCTAAATTCCATTGTCGAGATCTGCTAGCCACAAGAGAGGGCTTCATGAAAGAGTTTGTGCAGTTTTGCTGACCCTCCTCCATTTGAAGGAGTGCCATACTACAGTGGTTTGCTATAGGGTCCATCGTTTGGGCTGCATGGCTAAAGTCGCATTGTTTCCCGTCTTGAATATATCTCGATGGGTCTCTGTGTCTCTGTGGGTTTACTATACGCTTCATAGTTTGGGTTTCATGGCCACAAAATTGCACGACTGTGGCTGTGTCTTGAATGTTCTATTCGTGAAGGAGATGTGGTGCAGCGTCGGCCTGGCAATGATGTTCTGGTGCCGCTGATGGTTGCACCACCGCCTGTGTAAAAGCCAGGAGGTGTGCGATGTTTGGCTCTTCAGTGAGGTGGTGTGTATTCTGGTATGCACCACTGCCAATGCAGTATGAGCCAATCATTTGTTGAACCAAAACCCGGCGTTTTTATTACTTTCTGTCAAACACTTGCGTTAATAATTACCAAACATTAACCACAGGGTTCATGGGTACAGCTACCAACAGTGCGAGTGTACGAGTACATTATGTAACCTCTGCTTATCCAGGTTTCGTTCGCGAGAGGAGATGGGTTCTCACCCAGTTGATGGTTATAACTACCGGTTAAATTCTATAAATGTGTGCTGAAAGTTATTAAAACAAAAGGGCACTGAGCACAGACAAGCTCCTGGCAGCTGTGTCGCGAGCGAATAGGTAAGTGAGCGAGTGAATGAATGAGTCTGAGTGAGCGAGTGGGTAAATGAAGGAGTGAGTTGGCCCAATGAGCTTGTGAAGGAATGAATGAGAGAGCGAGCAAGAAAGTGACTGTACAAGTGAACGAATGAGTAAACAGCTGAGTGAGTGCATTAGTGAGCGGCGCGAGTGAATGAGCGAATGTTTGTGTGTGAGCGCGCCCACTGTGCCACGCTCGGTGCTTCGGATCTCCGCGTTGGTTGGAAGCACGTGTCCAGGAGGCTGCTCGTGCGGCTCACAGCGAAGTTCCCACCCAGGTGACATCGTGAGGAGAAGCACTGCTGGGGGGGGGGAGGGGCAAATGTTCACGACGGAGCGATGACGACGCGCGTACCGCGCGCGATCCCTCTTGACTTCGGGTCACCCGTCTGGTCAAACGGCCAGACGGGACACCACCGGCGCTCGCTGGGGGCGTTAACGGCGCGGCGATCTCACCGACGCTCGGCTCCTCCACCGCGGACCGAAGGGGCGGCGGGGTATGCCACGATTAGCCCGTGCCGTGAACCCATGCGGCTGGCCGGCGAGTCGTTAATTTTCATCAGAACGATAGCGCGTGGCGTGGGGGCTGTCCGGCGGTGGTTATTTTGGGCGGCCGGAGTCAGGCGTTCGACAGGGGGTGGGGGGGGGGGTCTCTGTCCGCTACGACTCCCCTCCTCCAGCTCCTGGATTCCCACGACCGCCCAAGAGGCCTGGGAGGAGAGGGGGGGAGGGTAAGGTCACCCCCTCCAGCCCCTCCTCTCCCCCCTCCGGATTGCTACCACAACATAGCGGCTCTGTGCGGAGGCGACGATGTACACGAGCGTCGCACGCCGCCGCCACTCGCTCGCGCGGAAGCACCAGGGGGCCATCGTTCGCGCTCGCACACGTGGAGGCCGCTTGAACGGACCTCGATGAAAATGAATGGAGGTCACGTTAATGAGCGGATCTCTGCAAAAGTTAGCTGCGGGTGTCTGTGACGACTTTCTGCTCCTGCTGCTGCTCCTGTTGCTGCTGGTGCTGTAACCAACCGCCCGGCTCTCGGCACCGTCCGACGCAGGGCGCCCACCATCCTCGTATCCACCGGTGCGCCGGCTTCGCCTCGTTCAGCAGAATGCATCGCCGCTGTCGGCCGACACCTCCCGTCGCGGCGTCACGCGGCGCGCGAGGTGCCGTTCTGATCCCATTAGGGCAATGGCTTCTCCGGGACGGAGCCGCGCGGGGGAACGGGAGACGATTGCCCAGCGCGACGCTCACCTCCCCCTCCTGGCGTGCCGTTCACGTGGGGACACGCTGGCGTGCGTGTGCAAGTGTGCGCGCGTGCACACGGAGGGAGCGGCGGCGCAGTGGGGTTAGCCCCCCCATGGCGACCCGAGTTCGATTCCTGCTCGCGACCAATAACTGTGGCGAATATCTGGACCACTCCTGGTCCTCCCCTAGGTCGCCTCAAATGAGCACCCGGTGCGGTGTGTCAAACATCGGCACTGGGGAGGCGAAGGCGGCCCGGCGTGGTGTTGGCAACCCCTCGAGTGCCGTGCCGACCTTTGTAGGCGCTCGCTTGAAAGCACTTGCCCCAGCAGTCTGTTCAGGCTGTGTGAGGGATGTTTGTCTTTACGTGCACCTAGCCTGGCGCAAGCGTTGTGGAGACTCCGCCATCGCTTCGCAGAGAGTGGGGGGGGGGGGGGGGGCGGGGGCTGCCGTTTGCGAGTGTCGTGCCGACCGTAATCGACTAGAACGCAGGACCCAATGTCTTAAAGAGAGGGTCCTTGCCGATAATATCCGGGAGTTCACAGCATTGGTTTTGAGTGATCGAGTGTGTTAGCTTGGGAGTGTGTGTTTGACTCTGCGCATGTATGTGTGTATGATAGTTGTACGTATGCCGTCCGTGGTGGCTGTGCGGCTGTTTGTGCGCTGCACTACCGATCCAGTGATCTGAGTTTAATTCCCGGCCATGGCGAACATCCATTGTGAGTGATGTCTGAACTGGTCATCAGGCCTTCTTCAGGTCTACTCAGTCTTAAATTAATACCCGGTGCAGTGTGCAAACTTCAGCGTGGGAGATACAAAAGCGCCTGGGCGTGGTCCCGACTACACAATCCCCTCGTGTGCATTTCTGGCAACCCTGTGTAGACCAACAGGGTATTTTTGTCTTTGAGTGGGTGAATGCGTTGGGAGTGAGTGTTATTGTCAGATTGAGTGAGTTTATATGTCCGAGTGTGTGTCTGTGTTGGCCACCCACCCCCTCGTGCGCTGTGCCGGCCTTCATCGGTGCTCGCTAACAGCACTTGCCCCAACATTCTGTTAAAGCTATATGAGGGATCTTTGACTTTGTATGTGTGGGTATTTGACAATAAGTGCACGTGAGTAAGTGCTGGCTACGCCACCCCTAGTGCTCCGTGCCAGCCTAAGTAGGAGCTCGCTAACAGACTTTGAGGTTACATGGGAAGAATTTTTGACTTTTGCGGTTGGGCGGTGGTGGAGCAGTGGATCACACACTGCACTAGGTCCTCCTGGACCTGGCTTTATGTCCTGCCCAGTAAACGTGCCCGACGTTGGCCCAACGTTCGCATGCGCTTGGAACCGTCGGACCAACGTGGCATCAACATCGAGTGGCGACCTGGGTTCTGATTCCTGGAGACGAGTAACGCCTCTGGCGCGTGACTCGTATGCAATCTGTGGATTCCGTCACGTGCTGTCGTGACCTCTCGCTCGCTTAGGGCAGGGGAGACACTTTGACTTGACTCGGACAGAAAGTGTAAACGATCGTTTTTTTTTTCTTCGTCAAGCCATTGCTGCTTGCGTCAGCTTCCACGTCTTGCAATCTCTCTGTCTCTGTCTCCCGGCCCGCCGCCCCATAGATCCGCGGGCCACAAAGATCCATAACCAAGTTGGTGGCTGCCTCCGTGTCACCTCCAATAACTCCCCGCGTGTCCGTTCATCAGGAAGCCAAGAGATGGCGGTGGCCAGCGCGGTGCGGCCAAATTAGATCTGCGGAAAAGTGGGTTAAGCGTCCCCACGTCCCTCACATCCCCTCACATCCCCTCTGCCGCCGCTGCGAAATGACAATGAGATGAGGTTGGGGAAGGGGGTTGGGGAAGGGGGTTGGGGGGTCGGGGCGGGGGATGAGCAGCTGTGTCCGGTGGCCGTCATTGCTCTGGGCATGATAATGGCGGTCGCGACCCCATTGTGATCCCCGCTAATCCACGTGCCGCCTGTGCAGGGATCTCATCACTGGGGTAAGCGAGAGGCCCCGTTGGCCCTGCCTGGTTTTTGGTTATTTTTGGCCGTCGTGAACACGAGGCTCGGCGAGGACCAATGACCGGGCACGGTGGCGGCGGTGGGCGAGTGGTGGCCTGGCGGTTGTGTCTCTGCCGCCCGCTGTGTTTGTTTAGAGCCTCCCAGCACTGGGCCACAAAAAGCCAGGCTTACTTCCCCATCTTGACCCCCCCCTCACGCCCCCCTCACCCCCCCCCCCCCCCCTCAATGCCCACTGCCTTCTTAAGGCTGCCAGCTGCTGGGATGGGCAGCGGTGACGAGTGACACTTCCTCCGCTGCGCGCGTCACCGCTGCGTCTTCCCGTGTGTCCCTCGGCCCTCACGCCCCATTGGAGCTCTCTCTCTCTACGCTCCCCCTCTCCATTCGCTTTCTCCCTGCTCTCCATGGCTCGCTTGGTTTTATCTCCCACCGCCCTCGCTTAGAACGTCGCGGCGACGAGACCCTTCAGCGCTCACTTTGTCAACACGCGCGCGCACCCGCACGCACATCCATATCATTAGACGCGCTTGTGAGCATGTGAGACTCTGGCTGGGGCGGACAGGGATCGTTAAAAGCAGGGTCCGGTAATTGCGCCGCGTTTATCCGAGTGTCGCGTTTGGGCCACGACGGCCCGTGCACAACGGCGGTGCGGGGGGCGGGCAGCTTGCGCGCAACGTCGCGATCTCTTGCAATGTTCTTTCCTGACGATCGCAAAAATCCTCGGGGGGGGGGGGGGGGGGGTGGAGGACCGACTTGCGACGACTGCCGCTTCTCTCCGAGCCGTGAAAATCCTGCTGATGACTTCGAGCGGGTCTGATTGAAGTTGCCACGCTGCGCGTCGGCGCCCGCGCCCTTCACCGAGCCCATTAGCGTCTCGCTCGCTATCGGGATCGCTCGGCCCTTTGGGCCACTGCCACCGCTTATCGATTCCCTGAACGAGCGACGTGCCCCGCAGCCAAAGTAACGACTTTGGTTGTGGTTGGTAATTTTCATTAATACTAAATGGCTTTTTAAATCAATTAGAAATCAAGGTTGTTGGATGCCGGCGGGGTTGCAATATTTGCCCGAAACTGTCTCGACGTGGAGCGGGAATCCTCCGGAAGAGGAACGGCGGCGCCTGCATTGATGGCCGACTTGCGAGGGTGCCCCAATTATGGAAGCTCTCTGACCTCGTCACTCGCACGCCGGGAGGCGGCGCACATCGTCGGAGGCTCCTTAAAATCCCGCGGTGCAGCGCAGCGCGGCTTGGACTCCAGAAGGAGGGCACTCTCGCGCCTGTGACGCCATCCGCGCGGACCTTGCAGTTGAGAGTTGATGGTAGCCATGCGATCACTAAACAGTCAGATTGGGTGATTTGTCACTGTTTGGGGGCCGCAATTAGATTTAAGGTTTTTTTTCTTTCCCCTGTCGTTTGTATTACTTGTCAATTTTGTTCACACCATGTGACGTTGAAATATCTGTCAAGATGCGGTGCCACACCACCCCCTCGCCACCAAAGCTTCCTTCAACCCCTCACGCCGGATCCCACAGCCGTCATACAGTAAACACGCAGCCACCTCCTCCATCCCCTGCCTTCCGTCCGCTCTCGGGGTCTTCTCCCCTCGGTCGCCAGAGACCACCGCCATATCGTTTGCATCACATTGCAAGTGATCGATTCTCACGTTGCACGCGGTTCAATGCGCGTATCGCGAACGGAGGAATTTGGCTGGAGCGACGAACCGGTACCTCGTCACACGCCCTGTTAGGTGGCCAGCAGACGGCAGTAGAGCGATCGGATCTGTGAACCCGTCTGTGCGGATCCTTGCGCGGCGTTAAACCCCCCACCCACCGCTCCATATGCACAGCACCCCGATATGGCAGCACCCTCCCGGAGAAGAGGTGAGGCTCGCCAGGGCAACACCAGCGACCGCTGTACACCGGGTGGCGCGGGCCGTGCGTTTGACCCCGCGGGGGCACCCCTCGCTGACGACGCACAGCACCACCCTGTGTGACCAAACGGGCCCCCCTCGCTCGGAGAGACGGGGCGAGGTGACGTGTTGGTGGCGTGGCGTGGTGCTACAGATCGGCACGATGGTACGGTACGGCGTGGCTCTACAGTGCGGCGTGCCGGCGTGGTACAGTTGGGGCCGGCAGTGGCTTTCGTCGTTGCTCAGGAATGCGTGTCCCACCCCGGCGGCCATTGTGGTGGGGGATGGGGGTGGGGGCTGGGGGGTGGTTAACGCGCTGCGCTACAAACCCGGCGATCCGAGATCGATTCCTGCTCACGGTCAACGCTAGGTGACTATTATCCTAACCAGTCCTGGGCCTCCCCTAGGTCGACTCGGCCTCAAACGAGTCCCCGGTGCGGTGTGTACATATCGTCACGAGGGAGACAAAGGCGGCTGGCCGGGGTGCAGGCCACCCACCCCCTCGTGTGCCCTGCCAGCCTTCATCGGGCTACCCACTAACAGCACTTGCTCCAGCAGTCTATTGAAGGGTACACGGGGGATCTTTGTATTTGGTGGTGGCGGTCCCCCCCCCCCCCACCCCCCCCCCCCCCCGTCCACTGCCAGGCACACGTTCCTCCCACGCCCCCACGCCGCCAGGGATGGGTACGGCGCCGCCCCGACGATGGTGCCAGGCGCGGTGCAGGACCAGTTCGACTCGACGACACCGCCCCCGCAACTCAAACAATCCTAAATCCTGGGTCGACCAGTTCCTGTGGTTCATGACGTCTGTTTGGAAAACACCGCAGGATTCACTCGTGAGCATCGTCATCGTGGCTGTCTCATTAGCAAGGTGCAGCCTCAACTTGAATAATATCTAAAACAACTTTTACGAGTGCTGTTTGTCGCTGACCGCTTGTCGTTTTGGACCAGCGGGGCCCGTGCAGCTGCAGTCGTGCAGTCGCGTGCCCCATCGCCTCCCCCCAGGGGTAGACACATTCCCACCTCCCACCGGTAAACCAGCGGGACTCCCCCACCCACCCACGGAGTCCTTCACCAGCCCACACTGACCGCCGTGGTGAAGTACGGTCAAAAACAACCCCCTCCGCGAGCCGCACGGTAACCGGGAGGCCCTCGTGCAAGCGGTGGATTGACGAGGGAGTCGCAACTTCTCCCCACGCCTGCTGTCTCAGTGAGAAAACTACCGCCTAGCCGGGCTGGGCGGGAGAAGGCCGCGCCGCTGCCGCCTCCCCCCGCGTGGCTGGGCTCTTCTGGGAAGCTGTCATCAACGCTTTGGCCGCTCTCAAGACTGCGCGCCGAGTAAACGTCCCCATAATTTGCCGCGCGACCGCAGAGCGGACGAGCGGACTGGCGTCTGTGGGCGCGCGCCCCCATCCCTCCCTCGCTGCTGCCGCCACGAAGGAGTGAAACGGCCGGGTGTGCGGTGTTGCTGGCGCGGAGGAGTGGCGCTCGCTTGTGCCCCGGGGGTGCTGGTGGGAGGCCCGCCCGCCCGCCGTGCTCTTGCCGTGCCGCATTCCGGTGATGTGCTCTGACGGTCGTTGCCCGTGACCCGAAGAGGAGCATCTGTCTCGGGGCGCTCGCTTCCCGACTGACCGAACGACCAGTGGCAGCCGCGGAGGTGGGGGGGGGGCACGGCGGCCAACGGGCGACACTGGGAGCAGTGTCAGAAGCGGGACGTGTGGTGCCGTGAACAGAGAAACTGAAAACGATGAATGTAGGGGATTTGGTGAACCGCTGAGAATGGTTTGGTTATCGGTAAGGGTATGGTTGATCAGATGGCCGGTGCTCCTTCGCCGGTGCTCATTGCTGGTTGCTTGGGGTCGGTGGAAGCGCTCTGAATTGGTGGCTGGTTTGATGGTTGGGGTTAGGGGTGGAGTGAATACTGGTAGCTGGTTTGCTGTTTGTTTGGGGTTAGGGGTAGAGTCAGGACTGGTGGCTGGTTTTCTGGTTGGTTCGGGGTCCTGCTCGTGGCTGATTGGCGCGGGGGCGGTTTTGGGGTTGTGGGCGAGGATGGCCGCTGGTTGGCAGCGTGGTAAGGGTTCGCCTCAGGCTGGCCGTTCCGTTGCTTTTGTGTTCTCCGTGGCGAAACGATTGACACCCCAACCCCCCACAACTTCCCTTGACAACGCGCGAGACCCCGTCCCCTCCTCCCCGTTACGACGTGCGGCATAGTAGCGGGGTTTTGTCACTTTCTGTTTCGCGTTCACGACCCAGCGCCCACGTGCCCACATTGCCCCCCCATCTCGCGTTTTGCGCGCTGAGCTCGGGGTGCCTGCGTGTTGCTCTGCGCGTGGCGGGGAGTGGCGGCGCGGTGGTTAGCGCGCTGCGCTACGAACACGGTGACCCGAGTTTGACTCAATTTTAATGTCCCAATTTATTTGTTGGGACTGCGTGTTGATTTGGTATGGTCTGAGACTGTTTTTGTTGTCGTGTTGGTGCCTTGCCCAAGCTTGCAATTAATCATACTTGTATTAAACAAATTGCGACTTGATAACCTCTCTCTTTCGCACTCCTATCGTATTTTTCTATGTTTAGTTGTAACTTGCTAACCCCCACCCCTACTGGACATCTGTGAAAAAGTGCTTCATGGCTCTTTGTGATTCCTCCAGTCTGAGTAAAGATTCTGATTCTGACTGGGCCTTAAATGAGTGCCTGTTGCGGTGTGTAAACCTCAGCACCGGCGTGGTGCTGGCCACACCACCCCCTCGTGTGCCTTTCCGGCCTTCACAGGTGCTCACGAACAGCACCTGCCCCAACAGTCTGTTAAGGCTAGACGGTGGGGGAGCTTTTGTTGTTGTTTGACTTTGCCGCTCTACGTTTGTATAAGAGGTCAGGGTAAAGCCATGAAATGGATTCACGAGGGGTTCAATAGAGATCTCCGGAAGGGATTCCATCGGGAAACGGTTTGGTCACCGTCACCGCCGACTAAAGAGGGAGGGAGGGAGGGAGAGAGAGAGAAAGAGAGGTCATGAAGGTGGTGGGGGGGGGGGGGGTCCGTGCGCTCGCCCACGGTGGGCCGGCAGCGAGTGCTCGACAAGCCCTACTCACGTATGCTCAAGGGGGGTGGGGGCGCGGAGTGATGGGACGTCGGCGAAGAGGGGCGACCTGCGGGGTTCCGTTGAGGTTTATTTGTCTGACCAGGCGAGAAGTCCGGAGAGAGAGAGCTGGACCGGTCTCACTTGCAAGAACGACCTGCGTGCGTGTGTGCGTCCGTCCGTGTGTGCGAGTGAGCGGTGGCACAGTGGTTAGGGCGCCGAGCCACGAGCCCGGCAACGCGAGTTCGATTCCCGCTCACGACCAACAGCAGTGAAGAATATCTGAACCGGTACTGGGCCTCTCCTAGATCAACTCAGCTTTCAATGAGTACCTACTGGGGAGACAAAGGTGGCAGGGCGGGGTGCTGGCCACCCACCCCCTATTGTGGCGTGCCAGCTTTTCATAGGTGCTCGCTCACAGCAATTGCCCCAAAAATATGTAAAGGCGAAATGGAGAATCTTTGTCTCTGTCTTGTGTGCGAGTGGATGAACGCGCGCGCGCATGTTTGACCGTGAATGCGCGTGAGCTAATGCTAATTGGTGTGGATGGAAACAGCAGCGTGCGTGCCAGGTCCTGGGCTTCGTCAGTGCCACCGCCGTTGTCGGCGCCGTGTGATTGCGCTGACGACGGCGCTCGCGCTCCGTGGGGGGAAGCCGACATTTCGTTTGAGGCCAACGGCTGTCCACGTTTGAGCCAAACTGCCTCTGACGTGCGCTCGGCGCCCTAATTAAACGCAAACATTGTCCCCTTGAATAATTCGCCGACGCCGTCCACGAAATTAACTTGGTTACCGCGGATGCATCCGGCGACGGACGGCGCTGGATGCCGGCCACACCCAGCGGCGAGCGGCGGCGTGTGCGCCAAATTGGCCGCGCCAATTAATTATTCACTGTTAATTAAGCAGCGACCGCGTCGCCTGCGACCCGATCACTGCAAACACCGGGAGCTCTCGCAGACACCGCAGAAGAGTTTGCACGCCGCTAATTGGACCTAAATGTTATTGAAACGATGAAGGGCGAACGCTCTCCCCCACCCCCCTCACGACATTGCGTGTACGCAGCGACAGTAGTTCGCGCGGTGCGATAGTCAGGCGTTTCGCGGAGCGCTCGCGCCCCGTCGGTTAATGCGGGTGGCGCAAGACGCGTTATCGCGGTACGTTGCGGTGCATCGCAGCCTGGGGGGGTGGTGGCACCTTTCCACCCAACGAAGCGGGACATTCAAATCGTTATCGGGAACCAAAAGCGGCCGAGCCGCGCGCTTAAACGTGTCTGTGCCAGGTTGAAAATATCCGACCCCTTTCGGCACCGGGGATGATCATGGCTGGGAAGTTCGCGCGGTGACAGATGAGAACATTGTCTGCCGGGGCGATTGCAAGGGGTGGGCCCTCGTGTGGCCGTGGGCCGCATGAAGCGGCGCCGCGGCCCGGATACAGATTGCGGGCCATCGTGTTCCCCACGGCCAGCCGAGATGGCCTCGTGCCACTGTAGTTTGTGTCGTGCTCTCGCACCGTAGGGCTGTGTGGATTTGGTTATCTGGTCCCCCCCACTCCCCGCTGAACCCAGACCAGGAATGTCACTTGTCCCGCTCAGGAGGCCATAACTTTCGTGGTTCAAATCTTTGTTTGTGCAGTGAATTACATGGAACCATTTTGTTATCAAGTGATTTCCTTTCTTTGGCCGTATAATTCAGGGCTACTAAAGTTTTTTCCTACGTCGGGGGTGGTACCGATTCGTGCTGCGTTGGGTTGAGGGCGTGAGGATCGATGCGAGTGGATTGGGTTGGATGCGTCCCGTGGGGGTTCGCGTGACCCCCACTGACCCCCTGGAAACACGGCTCCGCTCACTGCATGCAGCGTCAGGTATCGCGACCTGGGATCCATGCAATCGCCGGAGGCGTGGATTTGCCTAAGTGCAACCGTACCGGTTGCACAAATTGTGTTGTTTAGGCTTTTGCTAGTGAGGGGGAAAAAAACATTTAAAGTCGAGCGCCGTGCTCTAGTGACATGCTTGAGTGGAGCATCATCACAGTGACGTCACTGGTAACTTTGAAGTCACGGTGGGGTTGGGGCCACCTCGTCCGGTAATCCTTGACTTGCGGTAAATCCCGATCATTAATGTTCTCATCAAGACCTCGTAATGGTGTCCTTACCCTAACACGAGGATCATCTCCTCCCCGTGTCGCAGGCCGGCAGGGATGCGGACGCCACGGTGCTTGCTCACGCCGGCATCGGCTTGGCTGGCGCTGCTGTGCTACTGCGTCCTGGTTTGCCGGGGCGCCGATACCGCGATCACCGTGAGCACCCCCACCGCCCTCAACCACCTGCTGGTGGACAACGAGACGGGGCGCGTGTACGTGGGCGCCGTCAACTTCGTGTACCAGTTCGACGCGTTCCTGACGAAACAGAGCGAGCTCGGCACGGGCCCCGTCAATGACAGCAAGGAGTGCCTGCCGCCCCTGGAGCACTGCAAGGATACGCAGCTCACCAACAACTCCAACATGCTGCTGGTGCTCGACCGCTCGGGCGGCTCGCTGGTGGTGTGCGGCAGCGTCCACCACGGCACGTGCGCCAAGCTGGCGCCGGACGATGTGTCGCAGAAGACCTTCTGGGTGGAGTCGCCCACCTACAGCCAGACGGTGGTGTCGAGCAACGCGAGCGTGCGGGTCGTGGGCTTCGTGGCGCCGGGCGTCGGCGGCGAGGACATGCTGTTCGTGGGCAGCGGCATGGCGCCCTACAAGCTGTGGCCCATGTGCACGCGGCACCTGCACCAGCTGCCGGCGGGCGACGCGTTCACGGTGGCGGACCGGGCGCACATCGTGGGCGAGCACTCGACGTACCACTTCACGTTCGCGGCGGCGTTCGCGCACGCCGGTCACGCCTACTTCGTGTTCGCGCGCCACGAGTCGACGCTCTCCACCAGCCCCTTCACCAGCTACGTGGCGCGCGTCTGCCTCGGCGACGACACCTACCAGTCGTACGTGGAGGCGCCGCTGTCGTGCCGCGACGGCGCCTCCGCGTACCCGCTGGCGCAGGACGCGTACCTGGCGGAGGGCGTTGGCTCGGAGCTGGCGCGGAGCCTGGCCGGTGGCGGCGGGGACGGCGACGGGGACGGCACGGGACCGGTGCTGTTCGTGGCGTTCGCGGCCACGCAGGGCCACGGCGGCCTCCCGCTCAACGAGTCGGCGCTCTGCCTCTTCCCGCTCGGCCGGATCGCCGCGGTCATGAAGCGGGCGCGCGTCAGCTGCTACCAGGGCAGCGACAAGGACTCGCACGTGCAGTACATCTCGCTGCCGTGTCGCAAGGAGGGCGAGGATGTGAGAGCCGCCATGCCCACACACTGTTTATTCGCTCTGGCCTCGAATGTGTGTGCGTGTGTGCGCGTGTACACTGTGTGTCGTGTCGCGCGAGTGTCGCGCAAGTGTAGCGGTTAGCGCGCTGCACTCTGAACCCGTTGACCCGATATCGATTCCTGCTCATGGCCAACATTGGTGACGATTATCTGAACCGATCCTGTGCCTTTCCTAGGGTCGACTACCTGTTGTGGTGTGTAAACATCACCACTGGGGTGGCCAAAAAGTCAAGACATATAGGGTTATTGTATCTATATTTACAAATCACATTTAATTATTATTTAATTTACTTGAACAAATTTTTTTATTGACTCCCATTAACCTTACTGCATGCACGAATTTTCTTTAGAAATTAATTTAGGACTTATTTATTTTTTATAGATTACATGTTCAATCTTTGAACATACATCGATTGTATTGTGTTATCTCAATTCATCCAGGGATCTTGGTGGAGATTTGTAAACGACACATCTGAGGTGACCCCCTCGAAGGAAGAATATATAAATAGATGTTAATGATGACAATAATAGATGCAAAATTAATTTAAAGAATACAGTGTTAAAATATTTTCCCTGCAAGTGTCAACAGAAATGAATAACCCCAACGTGTCCTAACATTTGGGGCCACCCTGTCTATCTATTTACTTTATACGTCTCCCGCTTATTCTCTGTAAAACAGCCCCGGCGCGTGGGTTATCAGGCACCAGGTCGTCGATCGTTCCACTGCCATCGACGAGTCGAGACCGCGCGTGTGACGCCGCAATTCCCGCGGAGAGCCGCCGCCGGCTAACGCCATGCGCGGCGACCGTGCCGTGATCACCCGCCGCGCCCCAGGCCATGCTCGGCCCCGAGTCGGATCTGGACGTTTTCTCTTCAGGCCGGCCAGCGTGTGTCGCGGTTTGGTTTTTGGCTCGGCAGGGAAAATAGCCGGCAGGTACGGTGCGGGCCTCCACACTGGCTCGGCTCGGATATAGCAGTGGAAAAAGGGGGAGGGAGGCTAACCAGGTTAGACTGGGCTCGATTATATCTACCGACCCGAGTTACCCTCCCGTAGCATCATTTTCAGCCAGCTCTCCCATTGGGGTCGCCGACTTGGAGAACATCACCGCCCCCGGCACACCCACACATTCAGTCTACCTCTCGTCGCCACGGGCTGTGGCTCCCGGGAGTCGCGTTACCACCGGCGGAGAAATTCGTCTCCGGAGCGGAGGTTACGGGAAACAACATCATTAATGGCCGTGTTTATGAGACCGGCTGCGCAAGGCCCTGACCGGGATTCTGTGCCCAGTTCAGTTTTGCCGTGATGGTGGGGGGGGAGGGGGCCTTGGTGAATGAGGCCGCTATGAATAGAAGCAATCTCGTGGCTCATCTGAACATCTTTTAGTTGATTGTTGCGCTCAGTGAAGGCGGTGTTTATTTGTGCAGCGACGCGCCCTCTCTTGTTGACTTGTTAGGCGAGCACGTGCACACGCGCGCGCACACGTACGCACACTCGTACACAAAAAAAGACAAGGATCTTCCATATAGCCTTAACAGACTGTTGGGGAAAGTGTTGTTTGCAAGCACTTATTAAGTCCGGCACAGTACATGAGGGGTGGGTGGCCAGCACCACTCCCGACCGCCTTTGTCGCCCCGGTGGCGATGTTTAAACACCGCACCAGGTACTCATTTGAGGCTGAGTCTACCTAGGGGAGGCCCAGGACCGGTTCAGATAATCGTCACTGATGTTGGCCGTGAGCCGGAATCGAACCCGGGTCACCGGGTTTGTAGCGCAGCGCGCTAACCACTACACCACCGCTCCCACCCACACAGACACACGTGCGTACGCACACACCCGTAGGCACGCTCGCTGCGCCGTCGGAGCGCACACGCAGGGGCGGGCGAGTAAATGAACCCAGACGAGCGATAAATTACCCCGGGTTTGCGCTGGAGGAGGAGGCCCGAATCGGGCCTCTACGCAAACATCGGTGAGGCAGCTCTGGCGGAACAAACAGAACGGCCCCCGGAGACCGCACGAGGTGGGGGAGGGGGGGGGATGAACGCAGTTGCTGAGCGTCGTTCAGCAAAACGTCCAGTGTCCAGCAACAAACAGCACTGTTATCCGAGTTGTAATGGTTAAGAGTTTGTCACACGTTTCCTGCATTGAGCCACGTTGATTGTTGTAAGAGCTTGGGAGGGGCTTGAAGAGACGATGATGGTGATGATGATGGTGAGACGATGACGATGATGGTGATGATGGTGAGACGATGATGGTGATGATGAGATGGTGAGGGTGATGATGGTGATGATGATGATGGTGATGATGATGGTGAGACAATGATGGTGATGGTGATGATGAGATGGTGATGGTGATGATGGTGATGATGATGGTGATGATGATGGTGAGACAGTGATGGTGATGATGATGGGAGGAGGGAATTCCAGCGTGGAGCAGTGCGAGGGAACGAGCCGAAAGGGGAAGCACTGTGACCTGCAGTGTGGCGGGTGAGTGGGCGAGCGAGTTGTTGTTAGCTGCGGCGTGCTGGTGCTTGAACGTGGTGTGGATGAGGCAAAACAGTCATTCTGGGAGACCAATTCCTCCACCACGGGTGGAGGAATTAAGTGAAGTTCCCGGACAGAGTAACCATGATAGTAGCAAGAGAACAGTGATACGGAGGCAACTGAAAAGTGGGGAGCAAGGGACTCGAGTGAATTACTCAGTGCCGAGTCATCATTTGGCAGTGGTGCCGTGTCCGTGATGTGGGCCGTGTGTGGCCCTAACCCTTCCGTCCGTCGTTCCGTCCGTCCCCTCCCCATCATGTCCCAGTCGGAAGCGCGTTACCCGTGCGGATCGGAGCACCTGGCCACCCCCATCACCAGCAAGGTGCCCACCGACGGCACCTTCCTGGGCCGTAACAACGACGCCTGCATCACCGCCGTTGCCGTGACGACCGAGGAGGAGCGCACCTACGCGTTCCTTGGGACCAACAAGGGCCAGCTGAGCCGGGTAAGGTGGAGGGGGCGGGGGGGATTGGTTCCTCACGGAAGACGCTCGTGCGGGGAGGTCGCACGGCCGCCCCGGGCCTCTGTGGGGCCGTGAAGCGTCGATGGCCCCGTTCGAGCAGCAGGGGACCTCGCTCTGTTCCGCGTTGCGGTAGGCCAAATTGATCCGCTTGTTTGTCGAGGGCGAGCCGTAACCCTCCATCGGTTTCCATATGTACGGGGATAGAGCTTTGCCCCCCTATTGCATTCACTGAATAAACGCTCATTAATTGGCTGAAAACATCTTAATGTAAAAACGTATGGTGCAGGACCCTCCTGAAAGAGAGTCCTTGGAATGAGTGTGGCTTCCTGGATATATCAATAATAATAATAATTATTTTTGTTATAATTTCAATCCCTCATTCTGAGATGATGTCCACAGTTTGTCTGACCTGGGAGCGTTCCTATTTGTCCACAGCAATGTGAAAGTGCCCAGTGGTTCCTTCTTGACATATCATATCACAAACATCTTTCTCCTCGTCGGATCGCTCCGTTTTCTCATGCGATGTGAACTTTAACGGCGACGCCTTCGTCGCTCGTTGCAGAAGTCCGCAGTTCGATTCCAGCGGCCACTGTAGTTAATACTGCGGTGCACTGTATTAACCTTTACATATGCGTGTTTACTTCACTCGCTGTGGGCGTTACTGATCCCCCTGACGTAATTCGTTTGAGTCTGTGGGTCTCTGTGCGAGTCTATGGGTCTATGTGCGAGTCTATGGGTCTATGTGCGAGTCTATGGGTCTCTGTGCAAGTCTATGGGTCTCTGTGCGAGTCTATGGGTCTCTGTGCGAGTCTATGGGTCTCTGTGCGAGTCTATGGGTCTCTCCGTGAGTGTATGGGTCTCTGTGCGAGTCCACTGGTGACTGGGCTTAGACCATCAACTCACTGCACTTCCTGAGAACCCGGTTTAGTTGCGGAGGTGGCTGCCTGGATTCGAACCTCGGGTCTCAGCGGTGCCGGCCTCGCTCTCCGACCTCCAAGCCCCCAGGCTTGCTTTCATCCCATTCTAAAACGGCATGCCGGGCGGCGGGCCTAGCATGTTGGGGCCTTTTGCTTATGTGGTCACGGTGTCTGTGCTGCTGCTGCTGCTGATGCTGCTGCTTCGTGTGCCAGGCGTTCATTGCGGACAAGGACGGTTTCAAGGACAGCATCCCGCTGCTCTCCGTGCCGGGCGCCATCAAGCAGGACATGGAGCTGAGCAACGACAGCAAGTACATCTACGTCATGGCCGAGAACAACGTGAGGCCCTCCGGCATCCTCCCACACCTGCGAATACTCCCAACACTCAATTGCTACAACATTTTGAGTTGGTCCAGGTTTTATTGAGACGAGTGACCACGTGTGTGAGAGTGAGTACAGACGAGAACCCGATTTTTGGACTAAATCGCAAAACGCCAAAATCCAGGCCTAATTACGGACTTGGGGACAATCTGAATATTTAGTTTTAGGGATTGATCCAAAAAAACGGAAGTGACGATGGTATTATCGTGACATCACTTCCTTGCTTTCCCTTCGAAAGTGGCGTCGCTTGGCATTGGGTAAGGCTGGCGAAGCCACGGTGGTTATCACGAAGACATTCGCGCAAGATGTACACAATCAGAAAAAGGCCTGAGATAATCCTTGGATATTTGACCTCATCCTGAGCACGGCAGGAGTTGCGGAGCAGTGGTAACGCTCGCGCCTCGTAGCATGAAATGCTGGTGGCTCGATTCTCGACTCAGGGGGTCAGGTGGGCCTGTGCACAGGCACCCGTGACCGTTCTACCTCGTGGCAGGGTTGTGGTGTTTGCCCGCGCGACGTTGCCCGTGACTTCGTCGTTGAGCCCGATTATCTCCCCACGCCCCCCCCCCCCATTCCCCCCGTGCCTCACACGGTGGCGTACGTCGCAGGTGAGCCGCGTGCCGGTGAGCAGCTGCCGGCAGCACGCAGACTGTGTGTCCTGCGTGGCCGCACGCGACCCCTACTGCGGGTGGTGTGTGCTGGAGGGGAGGTGAGCTGCCGCGCTCGGTAACCACGTTTTTGTACGAGCCTACTTCAGTTACTGGAAATGTATTTGGTTTAATATTGATTCATGCTCGAGTCACAGCGCGATTGTTTCTGCTTCGATTTCTACTTGGTTGTTTTCTGGATTGGCAAGGGCAATAATAGCAGTACTCATCACGGTGTGAACGCACGAGAGGGTTAGGGTGTGAGCCAGGGTGAGTCGTCAGGGTGAAGACGTGACCCAGGGGGTGGGAGGGCGAGCCAGGATGAGTCGGGGTGAGGGGGCGCAAGCGAGGGTGAGTGCCCAGCTCCGTGGTTCTGCCCGCAGGTGCTCCCGGCGTTCCGAGTGCCGCTCCTCCGACGAGCCCAACCGTTGGCGCTGGAGCTATGACAAGGAGTGCCTCAGGGTGGAGGAGGTGGCGCCCGCCAACATCAGCTGGGTTGTTCAACAGGAGGTGCGTGCTGCTTAACGCACAACCCCCCCCCAACCCCCCACACAGAGTGCCCACGTCCCCACGTGACCGCGTGCACACACGTAAACACAGGGCCTGCGTCCACACGTGCTCACGTACACACGTGGTGCCATCCTGGCAACCCGAGTTAGATTCCCGGACACAGTGGACGGGTGCCTGTCGAGTGGGAATGCAGTGGAGGAGACAAAGGTGGTGGGGTGTGGTTCTGGCCACACTACCTCCTTTGAGCGTCACCATCGGTCCCTTCCTAGGTGCTTGCTAACAGTACTTGCGTCAACAGTGATCGCTCCTTCTCTCCTGTTGCCCCCATAGCCTTGAACTCCCTTTCGCCAACCATCCCTGCCGTCAACTCCCTGACCCTGTGCCAGTCCAGGATCAAGACTTCCTCCTCTCCTCTGCCTATGACAGACCACTTAGACTCGCACGAAGACCCATAGACTTGCACAGAGACCCATAGACTCACACAGAGACCCATAGACTCGCACAGAGACCCATAGACTCTCACAGAGACCCATAGACTCACACAGAGACCCATAGATTCACACGGAGACCCATAGACTCGCACAGAGACTCATAGACTCACACAGAGACCCATGGACTCGCACAGAGACCCATGGACTAGCACAGAGACCCATAGACTCGCACAGAGACCCATAGACTCACACAGAGGCCACAACGTGTTGAAATACGGTTGCATTTACACACCGTGTGAATCCAAGCTGGGTTGTAAATATGGGTCACCTCCCTCATGCCCCCCATGTGCCCCCCATGTCCCCCCCAACCAGATCACGCTGCAGGTGGACGGGCTGCCAGCGTTGGGAGACGGGGAGACCTACACCTGCTCGTTCCTCTATCACAACGTTCCGGCCACGCTGTCCGGCTCCAGCCTCACGTGCCACACGCCGGAGATCGGCGCCCTCACCTGGAACGGCACAGGTCAGCCCCGACACCCCCGCTGACATCCGCCTCGCGTCCGTCGATTCGTCAGGTCGTTGTAACGACCACAACGATGGTGCAGGTCCTTGCCGACGTCGGTTGGACGTCGGATGACCACCTTGGCCACCGTTGTTCATTGTCTGTCCTTAGCAGGGGGGGTCAAAACTTGAGTCAGTGACCCGACAATCCACAAAACGTTAGCGTCCAGTGCCGTGTCACTATTCGGGTCTCGCTCTGCAGACCACAGTGGCCAAATCCGATCGCGCGGTTTCCCAGAACTCGGTGGTGAACCCAGCGCTTAAGTGTCTGGTCTTTGTCTACCGAGGAGATGACGTGATCACGTGTGATGTCGTGAGATGCCGTTGCTATGCCGTGCGGCTTCACGTGGTCACGTGGCTCCGGATGTAACGCTCGTCGCTGATTCACTTAGGACAAGACCGTGACCACTGGATCCACGCGTGCCTGGTTTTTCCTTCCTCATTTGCCTGGGCTCTTAGGTTTTGTTCGCTCGCGGAGTGCCTCGTTCCGTGTGGGCCGCGGCTGCTTTACCCTGGTTCTGTGTTCTCCATCTCTCCCCCTCCCCTCCTTCCCAACAGACCACATGGTGGTGCCGCTGGTCCTACGGTTCGAGGGAGTGGAGGTCGCCGCCTCCAGCTTCACTTACTTCAACTGCAACGCCGTCGCCCAGACGCGACGCAATGCACCGTACGCTTGCTCACACGCCCGTCCGCTCACTCGCACACTTACACGTTCATGCACTCGCATGCTCACTCGCACGCTCACTCGCACGCTCACTCGCACGCTCACGCGCACGCTCACTCGCACGCTCACTCGCACACTAACTTAACTTAACAACAACCGCCCTTCACCTCTAAGTGGTGAAGCTTGTACTTACACACTCGCTCATGAAGACATTCACGCACTCACAACACACATGCTTGCACGCTTATTCACACGCTAACACGTTCGTGCACCATTGTGCATGCACACTCACTCGCATTCTTCCACAACCACACTCGCTCACACACTCACACCCTCATTCGCTGAGATGAACACTCACCCACGAACACGCTCATATACCTACGTGCACACTCATGCATATGCTTGCACGCTCACTCACTCGCACGCCCACCACACTAACTCACTCGCGCTACCACACACATTAACACACTGGCGCGCTTAACATATGCGTGCGCAGACCCTTTGCTCGTTCGCTCTCTCTCTTGCTCGCTCGCCGCCCAATGCTCGCACGGCAACACGTCTGGTCGTGCACGCTGGGACCTGCCCGACGTGCACTGCCGGTCATGTGACCTCGCCAAGTGCCGCCCCCCCCCATCACTAAAACAAGGCCGTGTGCATCGTACATGCGGTGTGGTGATGTCACCTGTTATGCGAGGCATGTATGTTGGTATGTGCATGTACGTGGGCGGGTTAAGCTCGGAGTGTTGTGTTTTTATTCCTGGAAAACAGCCCTGCTGCAAGAGAGTATTATTTGTTGCCAGCAGGCAAACGCACTCTTCCGCAACTTGAGTTTCTCATCGGTTGCGTAAAGCATTGTGATTCTTCCACTGTGTGGGCTCCTGTATAACGTGTGTGTCTGGTGTGTGTTGACTGACTTGTGTGGTCGCGTTTTGCATGTGTGCATATGTGTATGTGTGTGTTGGCATGTTAGCCGACGTGGCCATGTGTGTGCGTGTGGGGAGCGGTAGTGTAGCGGTTAGCGCACCGCACTACGAACCCCGGCGACCCGAGTTCAATTCCCGCTCATGGCCAATGCCAGTGAGGATTATCTGAACCCATCTTGAGCCTTTTCTAAGTCAACTCAGCCTCAAATGAGTATCCCCACCCCCTCCCACCACCATGCAACGTGCTGCCCTTAGTAGGTGTTCACTAACAGCACTTGCCCCAACAGCCTGCGTGCCGACCTCATAGGGGACCTTTGTTGTGGCTACGCGTGTGTGCAGGTGCGCCGCGTGCGTGGGCAGCCCATGGAGCTGCCACTGGTGCGTGCACCGTCACGAGTGCACCCACGAGCCCAGCTGTGAGGAGGGCCCCATCATCCACAATGCCCAGGTACACTCCCCGTCGCCCCTCTACTCGCGCCGCCGCCGCCGCCGCCGCCATCACGGTTGTGGTCATCGCCTGTAGCGACTGCGAGCGTCGCGGCCGTTAGTGTCGCGGTGGCTGTGGGACCCGGCGAGAAGGGACGGCACTGCCTCCCACCCCCAACTCCCCTGCATCACCGCCAGCTCCCACTCGACCTCTGGGTCAGGGTCATGGTTCGGGTCTCGGGGTCGGGGTTCGGATCGAGGGTGCGGTGCTCCCTGCTCCCTCGGGCTTTTGTCTTCAAGTTTGCTGAGCAATGATTCCTGCGACTGTCGCCTCCCTCTCCGATCGTCACCCTCGTTCACCCTCCAATGTTTTTTTTATATTTTACATTTCTCACTGCGGTCACCTTGTGGTTGCTGTCTCTCACTTTGGATGTGGCATGTGGATGGTAACTGTGTGCGTGTGTTATCTTCCTCCCTCTCTCTGTCTCCTTCATCTCCTCCCTTCCCGGTCCGTTGCTGCGCTGTGGTTGCGGTTCGCGCGTGTGCGCGTGTGTGTGTGCGTGTGTGTGTGCGCGTGTGTGCGCCCGCGCGCGTAACCCCGGTAGTTCTCCCAGCCACTTGTACCCCCCTCCTCCCCCCTCCTGCCAGTAGAGCCCCCCACGCCCTCCACTGTAGCCGGTGTCCCTAGCCTGCCCCCTGCCGGCGTCCCCACGGCCCCTCCCCGCACGCCCCCGGAGGCGCCCCCCACCCCGGTGCGTGCGGCGGTCGTCGCTCTCGCGACACCGCCGCCTGCCGCTGCTCCTCCCGCCGCCGCCCCAACTAACGGGCCCTCTAACCCGACAACCTCTGACCCTGCTCTCCCCGTAGCTTTGCTCACGCTCGGCCCTGCTCGCCCCCCCCCTCGGCATGCCACCCCCGCGCCCCCCGCTGAAACCCCCCGCCCCGCCCAGCATGCGCCAACGCTCGCTAACCCCAGTGCCGCCCCTTTTCCCGACATTAACCTCTATCCTGACATTAACGCCGACCCTAACGCCGACCCTAACGCCGACCCTAACGCCGACCCTAACGCCGACCCTCACGCCGCTCCGACCCACACCGCCGCTCGCTCGGCCGGCGGTGACCTCGGAGAGCCTCTCCTCACCTTTGACACCAGCCCGTTGACCCTTGGTGGGGGTCACGAGTCGGGGTCAGGGGGCGAGGGTGAGAAGTCTTCGCCGCTGCCCGGCTCCTCCGCCGCCGCTTCCGCAAACCCCACCGCTTCGCCCGCACGCTTCTCCTCCTCCTCACTGATGCTGCTCTCTGGTGACGGTGATGGTGACGACGACAACGATGATGGCGGTGACGACGACGACGGTGGTGATGATGATGCTGCTACACCGGGAGCTCCCACTGCCGCTTTAGTTGCTCTGCTGCAGCTGTCTGCCTCTGGCTCTCGCCCGCACTCTCTGCACCCGCGGTCTGCGCTGGCCGGGCACCCCCTCTCCCCACAGCTCCTCCCCCACACGGCGGCGGGGGGGGGCCACCACACGCACGTGAGTACCGCCCCCCCCCACTCCCCCCCAGCGTCACAAACACCGTTCGTTCTGCCGACTGCAGAACGCGGTGTTTGGGAGGCGCTTGCATTGCGTCGCTCGAGAAGATGACCGTGCCGCTCCTTCCCCACGGAGAAGCCCTCCCCCCTCCCCTGCTACCCCCTCCCCGCCCTCACCTTGCTCGTTTACACCATCGCCAATCCCGCCCGGTAGCCGTAGATCTGGGGCTGTCAGAGGCGAGCGTGCGCTTAGCGTGTGCCGAGTATATGCCGAGTGTGTGCTGAGCACGTGGTGATTGTGTTAGAGGGGAGCGTGCGGTGAGCATGTGTCAGTGTGCAAACGAACTGCCCATGCTACGGCGAATGCGGAATTACTGTGGAATGGCTCAATTGCCCTCCCAGCCTTACCTTCCCAGCCTCACCCCCTCACCCCGCATGTGCCTGCGTGTGTGCGTGCGTGCGTGTGTGCGTGCGTGCGTGCTTGCGTGCTCGTGCTTCTGGCTGTTGCCTGGGTGAGGTAAGGAGAAGCTTTGGGGGCCTTCTTCACTCGTGCTGAGGCTTCGATTCCCAAGGCTCCTCGCTCCCTCGCTCCCTCCCTCGCGTCTCTTCCTGCGTAGCTGCATGACCAGAGTGGGGAGCTTGCTGGCGTTCACGATGGTGAAGCCCGTGCAAGGCTCTTCTCGTTTTAGTAGCCCTCTGTGCTAAATAATTACTCGCCGAGGAATGTGATAGGATAAGGGCCATGGGTTTGGGGAATTGGGGCACGGCTCTGGTTGAGAGCCGTGACCAGAACTTGGGAGGGGGGGGGGTGGTGGCGGGCACGTCCAGAGTTGGGGTGGCATATCTGCGGGTAATGTTCGTGCAGAGTGTCGAGTGGATAGGGGCGTGGGTATAGAGGATGATGAAGCGTCTCTGGGTCAGAGGGCATGGCTGGGATTCGGAGGACACATCTAACAGGGATAGTGTTGTGTATAAAATCTAGAGAATGGCGGCAGCAGCGTACCTAGAGGATGAGGGCATGGGTGGGAAATGAAGACACATCTCGAGGATTGGGGTGCATTCAGGATCAATTAGGAATGTCTGTAGTCCTGCCCCTACCCGTGCCCGTGTGACGGTGTACTGTCGCTTGCAGCACGAGCTGGCCGTACCCATGAAGGGCCCCGGCAGCTGCCCGTGCCTGGAGAGCTTCTCCAGCGCCAGCCTCGTGCCCGCGCGCTTCTCCACCGCCCTCGCCTTCGTCGCCCGCAACCTCAACCTGCTGGAGGTGACGGAGTGGGGGGGGGGGGGGGCACGGCATGGGTGGGCACGCGCAAACTTGGATTTATTTGGGCGAGGGCTATTTATATCCCTAATTATTTTTGACGCGTTACGGCCGACGTTAAAAGCGCCGTTGCTCTCGGAAGAAACGGTCCGATTGCATTTCTGCGTAAAGTCGCGTTGCTCATAGGGACTCAACCCAACAAATAAAACCGGCGAATTGGATGAGCCTATTTGGCCAAGGTGATGATCAAACTCTCATCCAATAAACCAATTGAACAGAGCGCACACTTTACCAATCACTCACTCACTCGAGCAATCGGCCAATCGGACGTTAATCAGAGCCAGCTGAGTGCTCACTGAAGCCCTCGGCAGGTCTCCCACATCCTGACATCTGCCCCTTCACCCCCCCCCCACCCCCACTCTCCTCACCGCCGCACGCACTGCCGTCATACCACCGGTGCTGGCACTAATCTCAGACGCAGGTGCCGGCGTTCGAGTGCCTGGTGACGGTGGACGGGAAGTCGCACGCTGTGGGGGCGCAGGCGAGCGACGTCACCAGCTCCGAAACGGTCATCACCTGCGACGTGGCCCAGGTGAGCGCCGACGTGCAAATCCGACGGTGCCCATTCCAAGATGAACTGCGCAATGTTCGCTTTGAGACCCGGCACGCGGTGAACGGGGTCTAAGCACCACCGCCAGCGGCAGCAGCAGCAGCAGCAGCCTGCCGCTTAGATCGCTCGCGTTGACAAGCGCACGTCCCTTCCTGGGCCGCCCCCCCACCCCCCCCCCCCCAGTGCCCTCAATACCAATACAACCGTCATTCGCCACTTAGCGACAGTGACGTCACCACGGTATCTGTGCCAGGTCAGGTGCACTTTGAGGCCACGTGAAGTGTAGAAGGCTAGCTCACAGGAGGTCTCGGGACAGACTCAGGTTCCATGGGTTGACGGTACTGAGATGACTGGCCGATGCACCACTTGTACCCCCTACTGTACCACACAAGCACGCACACACACACATGTCCTAGCCCTCCTTGCGGCCCATGTCTGTCTCTCCCTGGGCCCTACTCGGTGTGGCTATCGCGCCAACAGCGTTTCCGCGGTAACGCGGCGATGGTGTCGGTTGTGCTTGCAGTACGACTACGACGAGGCTGCCATGGAGGTCCCTGCAGACGTGACCGTGCGGTGGACGTCGCAGTTCAACATCGACAACCACAACGACCTCCAGGGTGCGCGAAGCGCGACCGCACGCTCGTGAACACGCTCACTCCGACGCTCGCTCACGCGCTGTCTCACGAGCTAACAACGAGAGCGTCACTGCTCCTATTGATTAATGTATATTCTTAATTAAAAGCTGTTTTTCACAATTGAGCAACGCTGCCATCAAAGTGAGTCGATTATTCTCGGATCGCTCGCACATATGTCTGTTCAGGTAACCCTGCAGCCACGTTCGGCAGTAGCAGCAGCAGCAGCAGCAGCAGCAGATGATTTGCATCAAAACATTGATTGAGAGACGTATTGCCACTGCGCGCGGCGTACGCCGGTATTGACCGCCGTTCCCTGTTTTTGCCGGCGCTGCAGTGACGCTGTACAAGTGCGGGGAGGGCCGGCGCGACTGCAGCCAGTGCCTGGCCGCCAACGCCAGCTACGGCTGCCAGTGGTGCGGCGTCAAGCCGACGTGCGTCTACAACAAGACCTGCGCCGCGCCGCTCTCCACCTGCCCGGCGCCCAACATCGTGCGGGTGAGAGTCGCTGTTCCGCACGAGGCCGTGAGCAGCCACGTGCGTGCGACGCGGCGGTCGCACGGTGGCCCCCACCGGGTGGGGAGTCCGCGCCGCTCCCTGCCGATCGTGAGCGCGACCCTCCGTGGCGCGTCGCCCTCGTTTGTCCGCAGGTGGAGCCGACGACGGGGGCGCTGCAGGGCGGCACGCGGCTCACCGTGTGGGGTCACGACATGGGCCAGCGGGTGGACGACGTGGAGGCGGTGACGGTGGCTGGCGCGCCGTGCCCCCTCGTCGTGGAGCTCTACGAGATTTCGATACGGTAAGTGGCAAGGGGGGGGGGGGGCGCGTGGAGGACGAGGTGGAATAGGTGGAGACGGGTGGAGGAGGGTGTCGCCGAGGATTACGAGGTGGCTCGCCCGCTCGATTCCGATCTGACTCGCTGCTTTGTTCACTTGTGAAACTTGCTGTTTGACTCGCCCGTGGACAAAATGATAAATAATTGGCACGTCGTTAACGTCTTGTGCGCCGCGTGACAGTTAGGCAACAGGTTGATGCCACCTCGGGTCTTACACAATCCCCACCCCTTTAGCTTCACACCTGGCCTCTTGGTCATGTGATCAGGCAGCTGTGTGAGTGCCAGTGTCACGATGGTCACATTCGCTGTGTGTGCGCCCTGGGGAGACAAAGGCGGCTGGGCTTTCATAGGTGCTCGCCAACAGCACTTGCCCCAACAGTCCGTTAAGGCTATACAGGGGATCTTTTTCTTTATGTGTGTGCATGCGTGTGAATTTGTTTTTGTTGCCCCCCCCCACCTCCCCCACAGCGTGGTGTGCGAGCTGTCGAGCGTGAGCGCCGTCACGCAGGGCCCCGTGGTGCTCAAGCTGCGAGGCTTCGACTCGGCCGCGACGGCGCCGCAGCTCTTCACCTACCAGGTGGCCGCCCTCGGCAGTGACCCGCATCAGCCCCCTCTCGCTCGGAGAGATTACATCCGGGACCCCTTTGAGCTCGGGGCCCAAAGGGGGCCAAAAACGTCGAGCGGCCGGCAACAAACGGCTCCGACTGATTTTGGGTTAGGCCACGTGTAGTGATCTGGCCGAATTTGGCAATTTTATTTGTTTGGCCTTGCCGGGCGGTGGAGGGTTTCGCGGCAAAAAAATCTGGCCGGATCGCTGCGTGGCCGAAGCCGAAAAATAATGCTGGGCTGCCAGGCAACACGTTGCTTGGATTGAGCAAGGCTCTCTGTTTGGTAAGAACGTTGGGAAAGGAGACGATGGCACTTGTTCAGATTTCATTCATGGAGCAGGCATCGAACCCGGATCACCGGATTCCGGTTGCCATGCGCCAATCCCCGCACCGCCACCGTACCGCCCGCGGATGAACCCGTATCGCGATCACACCCCCTAAACGCGGGTACGGTGCCACCTCTCTCCTCCCTTCCGAACGCTGGCCGTTTTGTTATTTATTCGACGGTTGTTGCCGTGTCTTTTTGCCGGACGGCAGGACCCCCATCCTCAAGAGTTCCTCCCAGTGAAGGGGCCCCGCGCGGGTGGCACGATGCTGCGGGTGCTCGGGGACGACCTGTTCTCGGGCAGCGCCGCTGACATCTCCGTCACGGTCGGCAACACCAACTGCAGGTGCGTGCGCCTCTCCGCGCGCGTGGTGTGGCCGTCCGTCCATCCATCCGTGTGTGCGACCGTGCTTTCATCCGTGAGGCTGCACGTCTCTCTCTGCATTGGTCCACGTGACCGTGCGTTCTTCTCTGTGGCCGCGTTCGTCTATCGTTCTACGTGACCGTGCGTTGGTCCGTGCGAACATCCGCTTCGTCCGTCCGTGCGAGGGTTCGTTTGTTCGTACGTCCGACCGATCGGCATTTGTTCTCTTAAGCAGGAACGTGGAGGTGACGGAGAGCGAGGTGAGGTGCCGTACGAGCAGCAACCCGGAGCCCGGAGAGGCCGAGGTGGTGCTGCACTATGGGCCGCTGGCGCAGCGCAGGCTCTCGGGCCTCTACACCTACACCCCGGACCCCGAGGTTCACAACGTGGAGCCCAAGGAGAGTTTCATCAGGTGCGGCGTCCCGGCAGCGCGAGGTTTAAATTCGCAGGCCTCCGTCGGCCGGTGGTCCCCGAGCACTCGAATCGATGTCACAGCGTAAAGCTTTGACGTCGATTCTTTACGGGAGTTCAGACAATTCAACGTTGTGGGATAACTTAGGGGAGGTCGGGATCACTCACTCACATGTCACAGTAAAAAAAGTCCATCGTTAATTAATATTTTTTGAGATACTTTAATATGAAAGGCACTTTATAAAATAGAGGTTATTATAATCTCTCAATACAAAGGCCACTGACCCAGTCTCCGTTGGTTGGACCATCTTTAGCTCCACCCACCGACCTTGTTGCACCATCTCAGGCCTGTATAAGACCACGTCTCAGCAGCTCTTTCTCTCTCTCTCTCTCACCTGAAGACGTTTGCTTGTGTTGCGATCGAAACGTCGTGATCTATTATTTTTTATTTACGTGACTTGACCGAAAGAGTATAAATTCCTGCAGTCACGAAAGCTTTAAATCGAGGTTCTTATTATTGCGATGATATCGCGGCGGACATGAGGCATTGTCTTCATGGCAGCCGATTGGTTGGGTGCAGTGGGAGTGACGAGCCAATTTCTAGCGACCGTAATCTTTGTTTCTCGTGCGTACATGCACGTGTGTCCAGGTGCATGGGTCCCATCATCCCGGTCCGTAAACCCGTAACACCTGGGTCTGTCCCGGGACGTCCTGCCAACAGGGAACCACAGTCACCCGTGTTCAATGGGCCATCAAGGCGGTGCTCATCTCCTGTTTACAGCACTAAGCCAATGGTGGAAATTCCACATTGCTATGGCAGGGGGCAAGTTTATCCATCGGGCAACCACTGTTGACTTCATACTCCCCCCCCCCGCCCCCCGAACTCATCACCTTCCGATTGCGATGTGTTCACTCTGCTGCTGAGCCATCTGGCCGGATTCTGGAACTTCACGCGGTGCCGAAGTTGCCCCGAGCCAGACACAGGCGCCGTGGCGCCATCACCGTCGGTCTGTGGCGAACGGCGGCCGTCATCGTCGTCGTTGCCGTGCGTACACAAGCGCGTGCGTCGGGGCGCCGAACGTGACGGCGTCTTTGTCGCTGTGCGTGCGTCACACCTCGCAGCGGAGGGCGCACCATCCTGGTCACCGGCACCAACCTGGACTCGGTGGAGCAGCCGCTGGTGCGGGTGGAGGTGGTCGCCGCGGCGTCCTCGTGGTCCGCGCCGGTCTCCTCCGACCCCGGCGACGATGCGGCTCGCCGCAGGAGGAGCCGCGGGTGGGCGCGTAGATCCCGGGCCGTGGCTGCATCCCCGACTCTGTGCCGACCCGGAACCGCGCAGCGTCACCGCAAGCCCCAGGGCACCGCCGTCCTGGTGGGTCCACTGGGGGCACGGCGCGGCCTCACGATCAGTGTTTGCTCGCTCACTCGCGTAGACACAGAGCGACTCGGCAGGTGCGAGCAGCAGCGGCCAGGTGACGAGGAGTCGGCATGACCAACGATTCCTCAAGCCCAATGAATGAGTGCTTACATATAGGAGTAAACCGGAGCACCGAGAGAAAGCCCATGTGTTCTATCCCCGAGCAGATGAAGTTCGCATTTGCTGTACTGTCTTCCCCTGGCGAACCAGGGTATGATGCCTCCCCTACGGGGGAGGGAGTTGCGCGAAATTTGTGCGTGATCCACCAACCCTCGCTGCTGCCTCCACAGTGCGGGTTTTAGAGGCGTGCGTAGTTTGGACAAGCTGAGAGCTTTTGTCCGTGCACTGTGCTTGGGCCCAGCTAGGTTACCGCGAGGCCATTTTTCGTGATGTGATCTCCTTTGACTCGTAATTGAATGTTGGGTTCGGCCACTAAAGTAATGATTCGGTCAAATTATTGCGGCGAGAGCCCTCCACCATCTGACGCGTATTATTATTTCGGCTCACTTGCCATGGGTGAGTTAGAGAGTCACTCTGACAACCAGGTTTAGCGGTTAGAATGTTCAGGGGCCTCACCCCAATAGAACTCACGCATTGCAACAATGACTGCAGACACACTGACGTGCTATGAACTTCCTATTTCGGGTTATCACCGCTGTGCCATACTAATCCGTTCTAGTGCCTCCTCCACCACTCCGGCGACCCATCTTTGGGGCAAGTGCTGTTAGCAAGCACCTATTAAGGCCGACACGGTACGCGAGGGGGTGGATGGCCAGCAACACGCCCATGCTGATGTTTACACAGTGCATCGGGTACTCATTTATGGCTAAGTCAGCCAAGGGGGAAGGCCCAGGATTGGTGCAGATAATAGTCATTGGTGTTGTCCGTGAGCGGGAATCGAACGTGGGTCGTCAGGTTTATGGCTCAGTGCAGCGCTCGCCCCTGCGCCGCATGCTGCAGCGCCTTCCCCTCGCTCCCCTCTTGCTTGTGTTAGCTTCACGTTGTTGTTCGTAGCGTGTGCGGAGCGTACCACTTGTTCCGACGTTTGGACGGGCGGGACGCTGCCCCTGCCGTCGTCGTTGCGGTGGAGTGGCCATGGGTCTCCGGTTCCATCTCCTGGCGCAGTCCAACCCCGTGGTAGTAACGGGTTTGCAGGTGGAAAAAATTCCGGGCGCTCCCACCAACTCAAACATCTGGCCAGCCGTTCAGAGGGTAGGCCACAATGCTCCCTAGAGAGGATCTCTAGAGCTCCCTCGAGCATATGCCCTTCCACCAGCAAGTGGCAGGAGCATGCAATTGCAGGGCTGCACCTTTTCCTCTTGTGAACACGCGTGTGCGCGTGCTTGCGGCAGGCGGAGGACTGCTGCGAGGTGCTGAACGAGACGAGCATGAGCTGCTACTCGCCCAGCGTGTCGGACGTCGTTCCGCCCGGTGCCTCCACGCGCCTCCTCTTTATCATGGACGACCTGCAACTGGACTACGGCCAATTCCGCTACGTGAGTGACCCCAAGATGCTGCCGCTCAACCACGAGGACCCGAGCAAGCCCTACAAGTTCAAGCCGGGCAGCCTCATTGTGGCCAAGGTGAGGGCAGGACCCTTTCCTTTTTATTATTATTATAATAATGATGGTGTCGTTAATAGTTGACATCAAGCGTATGGAGTAGCTTGACCCGCGACGTCGGCCTGTTGGAGCGAGACGGCCCCCACGACCTCTTGACCCCCCCCTCCCGTGCCTCTAGGGTGAGAACCTGAAGCAGGCGATCAGCCAGGTGGAGGTGCGCGCGACACTCGGGGACCAGGAGTGCGAGATCCGCACGCTCACCGACAACGACCTCTACTGCAACCCGTCAGCCAGCGCCCCCGACCCCAAACGGACCGTCAACTTCACGGTGTGGACTCCCACCGCTGCTGCGTGCGGTGTGCTGCGAGGTTGCCCGTGTTGCTGGGCGTGGGGCCACGTAGGATTGCTGCGATGTGCCGTAGTATTGCCGCATCGCTGTGGTGCGTGGAGCGGTTTTGCATGGTGCGGCGTGGTCCACGCCGCGGACGGTTTGGCCCGGTAGCACCGACGCGCGATCGTTGCCGCGTGACCCGCGGCGCCGGTGCGCGAAGCGTCCGACGCAATGTCTCCCCCTCCCCACAGGTGCACATGGGTTACCTGGAGTACAACCTGGGCCCCGTGGAGTACGACATGGAGGTGACGAACAACTTCCCGCACGAGGCGCAGATCGGGGTTGGTGTGGCGGCCGCCGTCCTCACCCTGCTGGTGGTCGCCGTCATATTCATCTACAGGTGCGTACGTGTGGAGCAGGCTCGTGAAGGACTCGACCCGCGCAGTGCCAGGCTGGGTGCACTTTGAGGCACTGGAGGCAGTCGCCCTCCGGCAACATCGGAGGGTGGAGAAGCGACGCTCGCAACGATGAGTGGGGCGCCGGGGTGGATAAAAACCTGTCGGCGGTGCTACTGCCACACTGGCGCGCCCATTGGCTTTGCCAGATTGGCACGGGGCGTAACACCCTCGCAGCCACAATCCTTCTCTTTCACCCGTACTCCCACTTCCCCAGCGTGCGCACCACGCGCTGGGTTCGCACCCACGATGGGAGCCAGCCACAAGCAGTTCCCGAGGGGGAGGGGGGGGGGCACCCTGGGAGTTTCCAACCGTTCCTGTCTGGGGAAGCGTGGCTAGGAAAGCAGGAGATGGACTTAGGAGCGAACCAATGAATGTGAGATGGACATGACCCCACACCTTCGATTAGGACAGAAAGAAGTTCAACACACACACACGTACATCATCATAAATAACAACAACAACATCATCACGTTTCCCCGAGTGACCGCGTCGCGCTGAGTGACCGCGTCGTGTGGGACGTTCACAGGAGAAAGAGCAAGAAGGCGCTGCGGGACTACAAGAAGGTGCAGATACAGCTGGAGAGCCTGGAGACCAACGTGCGCGACCAGTGCAAGAAGCAGTTCACAGGTGAGGGGTGCAAGCAGGCGCAGCAGGCGGAGGCGGCTCGTGAAGGACGCTACTGGGCAGTTGAAGGCAGTCGCCCTCCAGCAACAACAGAGAGGAGAGGAGCGACGCTCGTAACAACGAGCGGAGCGCCGGGCAGCTAAAATGCAGCGAGTTGGCACAGTAGGGGGCACAGCTATTGCATCTGCCAGTCATCTCAGTCAGTCAGCCTATGGCACATGGGTCTGTCCCGTGACCTCCTGCCAGCGGCCGTTCAACACTTCACGTGGCCTTAAAGCGCACATAGCCTGGCACAAGCGCCGTGGTGACGTCACCGCTATTTAGTGGCGAATTACGTGGTTGTTGTTGTTGGTGATTGGTGGTGGTCGTAGTGGTTGGTAACGGCAGTGAGTGGTGGTGGTGGCGTTGATGGCGTTTGCCGCTCGCTCCCTCTCCGTCCCCTCGTAGACCTGATGACGGAGATGAACGACGTGTCGAGCGACCTCCTCGGCATGGGCATCCCCTTCCGCGACTACAAGCTCTACACGGAGCGCATCTTCTTCCCCGGCAGCAGCTCCCCGCTGTCGCGCTCCCTCGACGTGTCGGAGGCGCGGCGGCAGACCGTGGAGCAGGGCCTCAGCCAGCTGTCGAACCTGCTCAACAGCAAGCCCTTCCTCACCAAGGTGCTTCTACGTGTGCCCGCGTGTGCCCGCGTGTGCGCGCTTGCCCCGCGCGGTCTGTTACGACTACACGGGAACCTCTGTGTTTGTGTGCGCGTCTGGGAGCACGCGTCGACGTGGCGGTCGGCGCGCCGTGCCACGGAACCCGGCGACCCGAGTTCAATTTTCTGCTCGACGACCGATAAAGAAACTGGTCGTGGGCCTACATCCCCCTTGGTCGACTCGACCTTAAATGAGTACCACGAGTGGGGAGACAAATGCTGCCGCGCAGGCGCGGTGTTGGCCACAACCCCCCGTATCGCGCGCCGTGCCGGCCTTCATAGCTGCTCGCTGACTGCTCCAGCAGCATATTAAGTCCTCCAGGGCCCTTGTTTGTATGAACTACGCACTCCAGTAATAGCGTTTGAATTCACGTTGTGTCTAACCCGCACGCGAACAACGTAACCGGATAAACGAGCGCGGGGTGCCGACGTGGATTTTGGGCGCCGGCATCGGCACGCAATTGCCACCTTTGCGAACGATGCCACGGGCTCATCGATGTTCATTCAGGGAAGACCCAGACCAGAAAAAGCAAACGCCTACCCTTGCCGTTGTCACCACCCTCTGTCTCTCACCGCTGCGTCACTGCCCGTGTGTCGCTCCCCGTGTCGCTCCCCCCTGCGTCACCGTTCCTCTCGCGCCGCCCCTCTCTCCGCAGTTCATCCACACGCTGGAGCGACAGCCGACCTTCTCGGCACGCGACCGCGGCTGCGTGGCGTCGCTGCTCACGGTGGCGCTGCACGGCAACCTGGAGTACTATACCGACATCCTCAAGACCCTGCTCAACGACCTCATGGAGCAGTACGTGGCCAAGAACCCCAAGCTCATGCTGCGACGGTAAGAGCCGGCATGAGGGTACGCACCGCTGGCGACACGGCGGCGACACGGCGGCGACACGGATCGCTCGGCCCATCCGCGCGCACGACACCCGGCACGCACACGACGCGCGCACTCTCACCGAAAGCCACTATGGCTCATTATTCGGAGGCACGGGCGGTCACGGCCGCTCCCAGAAATTGCAATAAATCAGAACAAATGTACAATTAAATGCGCCTGTGTTGACAATCGCTGTAACTAAATGCATCTATCGTTTTTTTTTTTTTAAAGGACTGAGACGGTGGTGGAAAAGATGCTCACCAACTGGATGTCCATCTGCCTTTACAAATTCCTGAAGGTGGGCAACTACGAGTTCACGGGGTCAAATGGGGTGGAGGGGGGTGGGTGGGGTGGGGGGTGCCCTGCTCGAAGGAGGAGGTTCCAATGATGAGGAGGCACTGTTGCGTCTGACACGAAGCTCGCCTCGGAGACCCCCTAACTAACAGCCGCTCGCTTAGGGGACCCGCTAATGGCAGCCCACCTAAGGGACCCCCTCAGGGCAGCTCTTCTAGGGGATCCGCTAACAACAGCTCGCCCCTACGCGGCGCGAGGTGACTCGATGCCAGCCTCGATCGGATGCCGCGTTGCCCGAGCCAGCACGTACGACGAGCCCGTCGCCTCTTCCCCCCCCCCAACCCGTGTCTCCTCCGTGGACGACGAGCGCTTTGTTTTGACCTGCAGGAGACGGCGGGGGAGTCGCTCTTCACGCTGTTCAAGGCCATCAAGCACCAGGTGGAGAAGGGCCCCGTGGACGTAGTGCTGGGCAAGGCTAAGTACTCGCTCAACGACAACCGTCTGCTCGGGGAGGACGTTGAGTACCAACAACTGGTATGACGACGACATCAGCAGCTATTAAACTATTACAAAGTAAACTATGTTTTATTTTACCAGGTAAGGCCCACTGAGCTATTTAGCTCTTTTTCAGATGCAACATGGCCACAAATGATAGCGCAACGAAGTGGCTTATCACGTGGACATTTATAGCAGCCAAATAGTTTAAATGCATGTTTCTAAATGTGGAAGGGAAAAACTGGAGGACCTGCAGAAAAAACTACCCGACCATACATACAACTCCAAATATACAGTAGGCATCAGGATCGGGATTGAACCCACGACCTCCTGTATACCAGGCAAGGTAGTAAACATCTCTCCACCGTGGCACACCATCTCAACACAGGGGTGAGAGATAAATTAACACCTGGTGTGACGTGAAAACATCAGCACTGGGGAGACAAAGGCGGCTGGGTGTGATTCTGGCCACCCACCCCCTCATGTGCTCTGCCGGACTTCATACGTGCCCCAAAAGTCTGTCAAGGGTACACAGGAGAGCGCTTGTCTTGTGTGTGTACGTGTCTATATATATATTTCCATATACTGTACTTGGGTCTATGTGTGTATGCGATGCTTGGCCGGCATAAAACCGGCCACACCAGCACCTCGTGCGCCGTGCCAGCCTTCCTAGATACTCGCTCGCAACACTCGCCCCGACGGTGTTGTTAAGGCTACGCGGTGGCGTGCGTGCGTGCGGCGGCGGCAGATGCTGAACGTGACGGTGCAGGGCAGCATTGAGGAGCAGCCCACGCCCGTGCGCCTGCTGGACTGCGACAGCGTACATCAGGCCAAGGAGAAGATCCTGGAGCAGGTCTACAAGAACTTGCCCTTCTCGCAGCGCCCCCCCATCTGCGACGTCGAACTTGGTGGGTGTCCCTCGCCGGTGGCTCGTGATGCGGGGGGAGGAGGGGGGGGGGCTGGTGGAGGGGCAGGGGTGAGGTGGGGTGCGGCCTTGCAACCACTTCCTGTTTGGGCTCGCGTGATATCGCTCTTGGTGGGAGCTACGGCCGTATTATGTTTGCGTGTTATCTTGATGTTGTAATATTTGCCCCATCGTATCCCTGTTGCCGTGTCGGCATTGGGGGTGCCATGACACGGGAGCACCCGCTCAGACAGCGGTGCCACCCTTCGTGTTATCAAGAAGGGCCTGCGGAAGCGGATCTCACAGAGCTACCTCCTAGAGACCCTTGCAAGTGACCTCTTGTCCACGTCGGAGAAGGAAGCGCATTCACATTCTAGAGTAATGTTCGTCACGTGACGGTGAAACGGATATTGTTCATTCTCAGGGCTGAACTTTAGTCAAGTGAAGTGCAGAAATCAAATGTTTAAATTCATTGAGGTTTTTTGTGTCATCAGAACCCATACGTTCACTACACATCATGAGAACCTAGTTTAATCACAACTTGGTTTATCTGAGTCTATGGGTCGGCTCTGTGCGAGTCACCGGTGACCGGGCTGTGATCATCAACTCGCTGTACTTTTTGAGAGCCCTGTTTAGTTCCACAGACGATTGAAGCCCGGATCTGAACCCAGTACCTCAGCGGTGCTGGCCCGGCATTCTGACCCGTGTTTCCACGCGGCCACGCTATTTGTGTCTGCGCAGAGTGGCGCAACGGCTATGCGGGGCACCTGGTCCTCTCGGACGAGGACGTCACGTCCGTCTCGCACGGCCGCTGGAAGAGAGTCAACACGCTGCAGCACTACAAGGTGCCAATGGTCCCCTGACCCCCGACCTTCTCAACCTCTCACCCCCAACCCTAACGCCATCCAGGCTTCATCGCTCTGCTCCTACCTAGCGACTTTGTGTTACTGCTGCTCAGTGATAAAGCTCGTAACTGGAAGCTACAAAGCATCACTTGACTGGACAAAACTAAAACGTGATGATTTGCATTTAGTCAGAAATTAACGCCTGCGGCATGGTGAGGGGGAAGGGGGCAGGGGGGAGGATCGGCTATCTCGTGATCGCAGTTGGCCCTGACACGTCCACCCCGTGTCCTGCTGTTCATCACAAACGTGCCTCCACTTCTGCCGTTTGAGTGTTTTTTCCATCCGTGTTCGACCACAAACCGGCACCTGTCGACGGTCGCGGTGGCTGTGGTGGCCAGGGTTGTCGCGTTGGCCGTGCGGTGCGGTTTGGCCGCGGCCTGCCTGCAACATAGCGCGGCTCTGTCCGTTGCCACAGGTCCCCGACGGAGCGACGGTGGCACTCGTACAGAGGTTCAAAAGCAGCCACGTTCAGGACCAGCACCGCGACCACTGTGTCGGCGAGCGTGAGTGGCGACGCATGCCAGCAACACATGCATGCACCCAGCGAACCTGTGACGTCGCCCCAACATAGGCCCGGCGGTTCCCACTCCGCGCCAACGTTATGGGAACTCGTCGTAGTGCTGACGCCACCACCTTGGCGCCCGACGACGATGGCGATGACTTGACGGCGTGATCTGTGCAGGAACCCCGATGCTGGAGGACGGTGAAGAGGGCGGCTTCCAGCGCTGGCACCTCGTCAAGTCCACGGACGACGTGGAGGTGCACCGCAGCAAGCGCAGCAGCATGCGCGAGCGCGACCGCACCAAGGTCATCCCCGAGATCTACCTCACGCGCCTGCTCTCCATGAAGGTACCGCTTGCTCCTCCGCTTCTTCCTCCTCCGCTTCCTCGTCCCCCTCTTCTGACTCTGGTGGAGAACAAGTCCGCTGACCTGCGACAACAGCGGTGACCGCGCGTCTCCCGGTCTTTGCCCTACGCTCACACATGCCGAGGTAGCAGCTCCCCCGGCCTCGCAATCGCGCGAGGCCTGGCACAGGCTCCGCAGTTGATTCAACTTCGAATCCGATACCCGGAGTGGAGTTATTCTTTGTCGATTTGGAAAGTCACTCGGGAGCTGCCCTGGTAAACATCAAGCAAGCTTGGGCCAAAATTGGACCAACATTTGCATGTTTACGTGGTACATGAGGTGCAGCTGCACTCTCTCATCGAGTGTGACGCCTCCGTGGGGGTGTGCGATCGTGGCGTTGCCGCGTGCACGTTGCGTGAGTGTCGCGCCGGTGTGCGCGTGTCCGTCCCTCCGCAGGGCATCCTGCAGAAGTTCGTCGACGACTTCTTCCGGGTGGTGCTGAGCACGAGCCGTCCGGTGCCGCCTGCCGTCAAGTACTTCTTCGACTTCCTGGACGAGGCGGCTGAGCGGCACGGCATCGAGGACCCGGAGACCATCCACATCTGGAAGACTAACAGGTGGCGGCGCCCGTACACACTCGCCGCTCCACCGAAGGCCCCGCCCCTCCCCCCACACCTATTTTGTCCACGAGATAACCGAGCGAAGCTGTGCCACCCGACGTCGCATGCGACGCACGAGTTGAGGCGTGTGTAAGATGGCGTGGCGACGCCGCGTCTTTGCAACGCCGCGTCTTTGCCACACGCCGACATAACGTTGCACTGCAACAAATGCGTCATTCGCCCCGCCCCCTGGCCCTGCTTGGCCCCGAGCCAGCTTCAAGCGTCGTCTTGTGACACAGCATGTCGCGGTTTGGTTCTGGCTTGGCTCGACAAATATCTAGTGGGAAAATCGCCTGTAACGTGCCGGCCTGACGCTGGCTCCGCTCAGATGTGCCAGTGTAACTGGGGGTATGACTGACCAACCTGCTCTGTACCCCCCCCCCGCCCCCTCTCCTGCGCGTGTTCCAGCCTGCCGCTCAGGTTCTGGGTAAACATTCTGAAGAACCCGAACTTCGTGTTCGACGTGCAGGTGAGCGACATTGTGGACTGCGTCGCTCTCCGTGATCGCGCAGACCTTCATGGACTCGTGCACCACCCAGGAGCAGAAGCTGGGCCGGGTGAGTGTCATCGTGAGCAGCATGAGCATGTCACGAGCAGCAAGGGCATCTAGATACACACGATCATCGAGACACGCACGAGTATCGAGACGCACATGAACATCTAAAACCGAAACAGACTATTTTTATTTTACCAGGTAAGGCCCACTGAGCTGTATAGCTCTTTTCAGAAGTGACCTTGATGCAAATGATAGCTCAACGAAGCGGCTTATCACTTGGAAATTTCTAGCAGCCAAATACATCTAGACACACATGAGCACGCGGAGACATAGAACAAGAGCACACCGAGGACCAGACGCGCAAAGTCGAGTGCCCTTGAAATTCCACCTTTCAGAAAAATGTACACACGTATATCTCAGCCTGTTTGCTATCTCTGGCCGGAAGGTCAAACCTCGGTGTTTGCATTGGTCGGCCATTCTGAGGACACAACGAAGAGGGGAAGCCCAGCGAAACGAATCGTCGCTGAGCTTTCTCCCCTTGCCTGTTGCCGAGTCACAAATCACAAGCGTCCAGTGCTGCCAGTGTCACACGTGACTGAGTGCACGCCGGCTGTCCCTGCGGCTACATCGGTTCTCCTTTTGCGAGACTCGTTATGTTATTTCGTGGGACGGTACTAGACATTTGGATCGTCGCCACCACCCTGAAGGTGTTTATACATAAAACTGTTACTGGTAGGCAATTCATTTTTAAATGTAATTGCGATTCACTCCCGTTGGTAACTTTCTGCACACATGATGCCGCTGTGATGTGGCCGTGAATATTTTCACCCTGGCTCATGGACCACTCAGTCTTGACGCTGCTTTGTAAATACACACTGATTACTCTCTCCCCGTGCCCTCTCTCCCCATGCCTTTCTCTCCTTGTCTCTCTCCCTGTCTCTCCCGGTGTTTCTCTCTCCCCATGTCTCTTTCTCCACGTGTTTCTCTCCTTCCGTGTTGCTCTCTGCCCCCGTGTCTCTCTCTGTCCCCACGTCTTTCTCTCCGTTTCTCTCTCTGTCCCCGTGTCTTTCTCCCGCGTATCTCTTTCTATTTCTGTATGCAGGACTCCCCCATCAACAAGCTGCTCTACGCAAGGGAAATCTCCGGCTACAAGAAAATGGTGGAAAAGTACGGCCCTCGCCACTCACGGACATCGCCACAGCAGAGCCCATTGCTACGCACGGCAAACAACAACTTCCCTTGTTCATTTGGAACTTACTCAGAGCCACCCAACACTTACACCAACAGTCTGTTAAAGGCTATATGGGGGTGACTTTGTCTTTTGCCTGTGTACGTTTGCATTTAGTGATGCGTTTACTTAAATGTTGTATTTTTCAAGAACGCAATGACATCACTGTAGTTGTTGAAGGTATTTGTCATTTAAAATAATATTTGATTCGTCCTCGATATGACTTATTTTCTCTGCACAATGGCATATGGATATGATGTATTCGTTATACACAACGACAAATGCCAACCTTGTTCAGATTCTTAGATTTCTCACACGTAACGGATGGATTTGACACGCTGTTCAACGAGACACACAGAGACCGATTGTTTTAATACAAACAAGTATCTTATTTATAAAAGATCCGAGCACCAGTCATTGAATATGCAACTGACACTCAACCAAATAATACTTGATACGGTTATACCAATGAAAACAAAAATAAACGAATCAATAGCTTAATTTTGAATTTAGGTTAATGCATCGCCCCATGCACAATATGATGTGTATGATTCGGCAAAGGCAACAAAGGTGTCACTCAGATTTCGGTCTCTCAAGCTCGGGTTGAGAAGGTGACATGGGGCAAGCGTGTCGGAGTCTGTTGCTGTGTGTGACTGTGAAGTCATCACACACGCGGTTACTTGGAACAGCGCAGACAGCGGCTTGATTGGTCATGACAGCCGCAGCCAGGTGATTGATGCAGCCATTGGCTTGCCAGTTGTAGTCAAGTCTTGCCGATGTGTAGAATGATGATGGTGTTCCTGTTCATTCACTGTCCCGACGGGACAGACGAATCTTAACCGTGGTAATTATTCACGAGCTTTTGGTGGTTTACAGTAGTCTCGTGTTGTTCAGCTCGTGTCATCCATGGCACGTGACCTTTGTAGCACAGTTGGATACAATGCCAACGTATCTCACTCACTTTGAGTCTCTTTATTGTCACTTGCGGTTTGTCTCGGCTCTATATTATTCAACAACCGAAAATCGAACCATTTTCTTTCGTCATCTCCACTGCTTTTTACAACTGAACCTCTGAGAGGTTACCCGGCGTTTCGGCCGTTCTCGTGCAAATACATCGAGAGAAGCCTCACAAGCACGTGGGGTGGGGAGGGGGGGCGGAGTGCATGCTCGTCAGCCAACGTGAACATCGGGGTTGGCCCTGGCTCTGCCTGTGAGCGCTCTCTGGCTCTGGTCCGCTGGGCGCCCTCTCAATCTCTGGCTGTGTGGACGCTCTCTCACTCTCTGGCTGTGTGGACGCTCTCTCACTCTCTGGCTGTGTGGACGCTCTCTCACTCTCTGGCTGTCTGGACGCTCTCTCAATCTCTGGCTGTCTGGACGCTCTCTCACTCTCTGGCTGTCTGGACGCTCTCTCACTCTCTGGCTGTCTGGACGCTCTTTCAATCTCTGGCTGTGTGTACGCTTTCTCAATCTCTGGCTGTCTGGACGCTCTCTCACTCTCTGGCTGTGTGGACGCTCTCTCACTCTCTGGCTGTCTGTGCGCTCTCTCACTCTCTGGCTGTGTGGACGCTCTCTCACTCTCTGGCTGTGTGGACGCTCTCTCACTCTCTGGCTGTCTGGACGCTCTCTCACTCTCTGGCTGTGTGGACGCTCTCTCACTCTCTGGCTGTCTGGACGCTCTCTCACTCTCTGGCTGTGTGGACGCTCTCTCACTCTCTGGCTGTCTGTGTGCTCTCTCACTCTCTGGCTGTGTGGACGCTCTTTCAATCTCTGGCTGTCTGGACGCTCCCTCACTCTCTGGCTGTCTGGATGCTCTCTCAATCTCTGGCTGTGTGGACGCTCTCTCACTCTCTGGCTGCGTGGACGCTCTCTCACTCTCTGGCTGTCTGGACGCTCTCTCAATCTCTGGCTGTCTGGACGCTCTCTCAATCTCTGGCTGTCTGGACGCTCTCTCAATCTCTGGCTGTGTGGACGCTCTCTCAATCTCTGGCTGTGTGGACGCTCTCTCACTCTCTGGCTGTCTGGACGCTCTCTCACTCTCTGGCTGTCTGTGCGCTCTCTCACTCTCTGGCTGTCTGGACGCTCTCTCACTCTCTGGCTGTCTGTGCGCTCTCTCACTCTCTGGCTGTCTGGACGCTCTCTCACTCTCTGGCTGTCTGGACGCTCTTTCAATCTCTGGCTGTGTGGACGCTCTTTCAATCTCTGGCTGTGTGGACGCTCTCTCAATCTCTGGCTGTGTGGACGCTCTCTCACTCTCTGGCTGTCTGGACGCTCTTTCAATCTCTGGCTGTCTGGACGCTCTCTCACTCTCTGGCTGTCTGGACGCTCTCTCACTCTCTGGCTGTCTGGACGCTCTTTCAATCTCTGGCTGTCTGTGCGCTCTCTCACTCTCTGGCTGTGTGGACGCTCTCTCAATCTCTGGGTGTGTGGACGCTCTCTCACTCTCTGGCTGTCTGGACGCTCTCTCAATCTCTGGCTGTGTGGACGCTCTCTCACTCTCTGGCTGTGTGGACGCTCTCTCACTCTCTGGCTGTGTGGACGCTCTCTCACTCTCTGGCTGTGTGGACGCTCTCTCACTCTCTGGCTGTCTGTGTGCTCTCTCACTCTCTGGCTGTGTGGACGCTCTCTCACTCTCTGGCTGTCTGGATGCTCTCTCACTCTCTGGCTGTCTGGATGCTCTCTCAATCTCTGGCTGTGTGGACGCTCTCTCACTCTCTGGCTGTCTGGATGCTCTCTCACTCTCTGGGTGCTCTCGAGCTTTGGATCTCCTTTGGTCTTCTTCTGGCCATTTCTAGTCGTTCTGAGCATTGATACTTGTAATGCTCATCGTATCTTTCACATGAGGGAGATGTTCTCTAAACATTATTTGAGACGACATATGTATGCATGTTGAACTTCTTTCACATCTTACGTAGCCAACCGTGCTAGTCGGAGGTGCGGGAGACCTTTCCAAGGGGGACCTCGCAATTTGAATTAAACTTCCACAGCATGGTCATCAATCTACTTTTTTGGAGAGATGGTTTGTGTGCATTTGGCCTCGGGTTCCACGCCTGGTGTAGCGCAACTTCACGGTTTAATGGCCACCCAGGATTCTCGTTGTCACGTAGCTCTCAAGTTAATTTAGACTCATGCCTGTAGTGCCAAGTTCCTTACAAGAGAACATATATACTCAAACAACCTTGAACTATTTATTGATACATTTTCCTCATCATTGTGTTTAGTTTGAAGAGGCATACTATGATTGAGACAACCATGAACGGAATCAGTAATTCACTTCTAAATATACCCGTGTGTGCACTCGCGTGCGTGCGTGCCTGTGTATGTGCGTGTGTCTCCACTCCAGGTATTACGCAGACATCCGCCAGATGGTACCGGTCCGGGATGAGGACATGAGAACGGAACTCTCCGAGGAGTCACGGGTGAGTGGAGCGGTAGTGCAGTGCTCACCGCGCTGCACTACAAACCTGGCGACCCGAGATCAATTCCCGCTCGCGCCCAACATCAGTGACGATTATCTGAAGTAGTTCTGGCCCTCCTCTAGGTCGACTCGGCCTCAAATCAGTACCTGGTGCGGTGTGTAAAACATCAGCACTGGGGAGACAATGTCGGCAGAGTGCGTTGTTGGCAACCCATCCCCTCGTGTACTGTGCCGGCCTTCATAGCTGCTTGCTAACAGTACTTGTCCCAACAGTCTGTTAAGGCTATACGGGGGATCTTTATATTTGTATGGACCACTTGCGTGTGTGTGTGTGCAGACCACTTGTGTACGTTTGTGTGTGTGCATACGTGCGTGCGTAACGCGCGGATCTGCTGCATCCCCAGAACAACTCAAACGAACTCAACTCGATGGTGGCGCTTCACGAGCTCTACACATACGTCAACAAGTACTACGACCAGGCGAGTTCCCCCCCCACACCACCACACCACCACGCTCCCGGGCTGGGATGCCAGCCAGCAGACGAGCGTTTGACCCGCTCGATCGCCACGTAGCATCGAGTTGACTCGCTCGCTCCACCTTCTGACCGCCGCGATGGTTGGCCTTGCGCAACGTGGACGCCCGTCTGTCGGGCAGCTCCAACGGTCACGCTTCGTGGGCAGTGGTGGCACTCAAAACCAAAATGGCGACAAATTGACCGTGAACATGACGGCACGTGACATGAGTGAAGTGTGCACCGAATCTGAGGTGCAAGTAACGATCAACTTCTGGCTCCTTCCCGACCGCAGCCTACGGCTTCGCTGCCCAGTTATTGTAACGCGCGCAACTCCCTGATTAGCACGGTTGGCTACGTACGGTGCGAAAGAAGTTTAACATACATACATACATGGCCTCGTGGCCATGTGAGGTCTACCTTCCTCTGCAAAACTGCCCGAAATTGACATTTAACCATCACTGCAAGCTTCTTAGCCACACCAATTGGGTGCTTGAGGAGGGGGAGTGTGTTTAACCTGGCAACAACACTGTTTCTGATTTGAATGCAGACACTTGTAAATTTGAGCACTAATTTGAGTGGCATTATTGGACAGCCCTGACAGGTGTGCGTTAAATAGTTAAATCTGTGGCACTCCACCAAAGGTATTTAAAACCCAATTCGGCACTGGTAAGGAGGAGAAAAGAGTTCCCCCCCCCAACCCGTGCAGCTGGCGCTTGACCGCCAGGACGTGCGTCTGCATGCTCGCGTGCGCAGGTGATCACCGCGCTGGAGGACGACCCGCACACCCAGAAGATGCAGCTGGCGTACCGGCTGCAGCAGGTGGCGGCGGCGGTAGAGAACAAGGTCACCGACCTGTGACGGGGCGACGACCGCGTGTCGTCCGGCCCGTGCCCCTTGGCGCTGCCTGAGCGGAGGGGGTAGGGGGGGCCCTACCCCTGCGCGGTGGACACGTTGGTGGAAGGTTCTGCCCGTGGGAGCGCCGGGCAAGATCGCCAAAGCCGCGAAGGCCGCTTGGGTAGCGTGCGCGTGCCGCAACAATTTTCTCGTTTGAAATCGGATGCCTCGAGTGAAATCGTTTTTCGTCAATTCGGCAAGCCGCTCAAGAGATGGATGAGGTGCAGCTGCCTTCTCTCCTCGGCGCCATTCTTTGTCGACCTCCGCCCCCCCACCCGCCCACCCGGACCCACCGATGAAGTGCTTCCCACTCGTGCCGCCTCCTCGTCCCCCGTGGCGCGGCGCAACACGGTGGTCTCTTCGCAGCGGCGCCCGCGATCACGAGATGACTCGGCGCGCTCGTCGACCCTTTTAACCTCCCCACCCAGCTGCACAAGGCCGCCGTGCGAGCGACCAAATACATTTTAATAAAAAAAAACCCATCACGAAGAGGTTGCAGGAGCCGGGCCTGCTGCGATTGGCTGGGTGGTTGGTGGCGGCGGCGCACGCCAGGAGCTGCGGCGAGGGACTATGCGCGTACGTGCGTCGCGCTGCCACGACGACGATAGCGATGACCACGACACCTTGCTCGGAGCTTCCGCCATTCTCCCCCCCCCCCCCCCCCGGCCTTGATGTTTTAACGGAAGAACGAGCGAGTTTTTAAAACGGTTGTTTTTGTAAACTGCTGCAAAGAAAATAGGAAATGTTGTTGTGGTTTTGGGAGATGGTTGGCTCCGGGGGAGATCGCCTTACTTGCAACCTCTGTCGGAAAGTAGTCAACAAGGGCTCCACCTCTCAAAACCGTTTAAAGACGTAGAGACTTTTTTTTGTAAGTGGGGCTTTTCTCGCTCCTCGCCCGCCGGTTTGAGTGTTCTTTAATCACCACTAACTGAAGCCCCGCGTTGCTGAAGAAAAGCGTCGTCTACTGTAGAAGGAAGAGAGAACTTGCAAACCCGAGAGAAGGAGTCTTCAGGTCGATTGTGGGCGCACCAGGGTAAGGCACCGCCACCCCCTAACCTCGTAGTCTGCGCGCGGAAAAAAAAATCACTTTAATCAAAACCGGGCGGCTGTATTCACAAACTAAGTTCTTTTCTCGTTTGGCAATAATAATGATAATAATCCATGATTTTAACATTATTTATTTTAAAGCTGTACGTGTTTTAAATCATCTACTGTAGAGAAGGGGGGAGTACCGTTATGACGCGGCCTAAGTGGATGCGCGCATGTTGTGCTGTATGTATATAATGATCCTTTGTATGCACACTGGGATAAAAAAAGCCTGTTTTGCTGTAAGTTGTAACCCGGTCAAAGCTTAGCCATTCCTCCCCATACGTGTGACCCCTGACGCCGTGGCGTGGATCAGGGTCAGCTGGGCTTGGACTGTGTTGCCGTTGGAGGGGTCAGCGGTGCCAAAGCGCACTCAGCGGCGTGGTCCTGTGGCAATTCACGAGCATCGTGGTCGTGCTCCAGTTCTCGTTTTGAAATATTCCTGGCTCATGTACGTGAAGCTGAAAATATGACCCCTTTACACGGCCGTTAAAAATAAAGTACGCGAAACCCACCTTCCTATTATGTGACAATAATACATCCCACCGCGCCCTCGTTTTACGTATTGATTGAGGTCATATTCCAATCCCCCCCCCCCCCCCCCATTTGCGTTTGTCTGACGGAAACCGGTTGAGCCTGTTCACGCGACTGTGCCTCCCGGACCAGAACGGCACGAAGGCCGGCCCTGGGCCTCGCGGTTCGCACCTTGGCCGCAGCGGCGTTTGTGCTCGCGCCGCGTGATGATCGTATCCGGGGTTGCCCCGCGGCGTTTTGTTCGCGTCTCATTTGTTGCCGTCGAGGACAGAAACCCGTTAACAATCCCTCGCAGGCCATGGCGATGTCACTGCTCATCGGGGGCACATTTATGCGGGTCAACGGCCCCGAGGCAGAACCCAAAGGCCTGAGGATATTATGCGGGGTTCGGAGTCAGGTTTCCACTTGTGAAATATTAAAAAATGGGGCATATCTTGGGTAGAACAATATCTCAAAATGCTACAGAAGCGGGAGAACCGATTGTAAATTAATTGTCTTGTGTGGCATATTACTGCGCAAATGACACCACAGAGACTTTAAATGTCTCCAGGATGACTTACGGTTTTCCCAGGATGACTACCTCAACAGTATGGTCCTGGGAAGACCAGGGCAAGTGGCAACCTGAAGCTTAAGGAATAATTTAAACGTGTGATGGACTTTAGGATCGGTAGGATTCCATAGAAATCACTTGTGGGAGTCGATCGATACCATCCAGAATTTGTCTGCCGAATCCTCAGGAATATCGGGAACGTGGCCAGCCAGGTGGGACACTAAGCTGGCGGCAAACTCTCCGCAGTCGACCGATCGCAAGGCCCTCGTTTGTAACCGTGCACATTTCCAAGCGGTGGCTGTGGGTTTTTTGTTGTTGCAAATTGACACACGACGATGTTATATTTTTGGGAGAAACGTGCGACGCTCGCTGCGGCCGTTCCCGCGCCGCCTTGAGAGTGGAACAACGTGATCACGTCCCCTGCCGTGGACCCGGCGTGGCCAAGAGGCCTCGTCTCGGTGTGGGACCGGCACGACCCGTTGACCACGTTGACCTTCGCTTGATCGTTTTCCCAAAAACCGATTTGTACCTTTTTATTTTGTTAATTTTAAGTCTACATTTTACAGCGCGCAGGATGGTGGTTGTTGTTGTTTTGAGAGAGAATGAATGCCTTAAAACTAGACACCAGCTGTGATGTCGCTTGGATTATTCTGCCGTTGTGGAGTCGGTGTGTGTGCGCGCGCGGTGACCGTGTGAGTATAACGATTGTGGCTCTGCGTCCCACGTTGTGACCGGCTTATATCAACGTAGCGTACTTGGCCGTCATCTGGTTGCACAACCGTGTTGTGTTTGTCCCACTAAAATGTTCTTGCTTTGGTGTCGTTGCACTGATATCAGACCCCCCTAGGCTTTATTATTGCAGCTGGTGAGACCACGTGGAATTAAGCAGCTCTGTTACAAAAACGACCACAGCCCAAGACCATCGGCACTGGTGGCAGTTATATGACATTACAGTTACGTAAGATTTACATAGAGACCCATGCAGTTACACAGAGACCCATGGAGTTAAAGACCCATATCATTACATAGATACCCACATGGTTCCATAGAGACCCATAGAGTTACATAGCCATTCAAAGAATTACCTAGAGACCCATAGAGGTACAGAGGCCACAGCCAAAGACCATCGGCAGTGGCGGCGGTTGTACCAGACGCTGCAGGGTGGAGGGAATGTGCAAACTAACCAGAGCAACAACACGTTATTTACACGACACGCATGATAGCACACTGAGACAAAGATCCCATGTGGCGTGTGCGTTCACACGGCCTCAGCGAGGCATTCAGGAAAGGTGAGAGAGCCCGTTGAGACTCCAGGCAAAATATTGTCGAAGATACACTAACACAATCTGAATACTACAGTCACGAAAGCTCCAAATTAAGATTGATACTAGAGCAAACTCAATTTCGGAAACTTTGATTTTGTTCCATTAAACGCTCATGAGTGAATCTTTTTGTGGCTAAATGCAGTGTGCAGCGTGTTTCTCTGCCACAAGCGGTCGAGTTGAGTGGCGCGTCACCGCTCAATCCGATGCGAGGAGTGGAGTCGTGGCTGGTTTGCTGAATCCTGAATGCGTTCAATCACATGGTACCAGGGCTGGAGATGGAAATAAATTACTGGGGAAACTCCTAAATGGTTCCCCCTCACCCGCCACTACATCTGGACCGTACATTATAGATCTCCTAAGTGGGAGGGGGGTGAGGAGTTTCGCTCGGTGTGTGGGTCTCTGTGCGTGTCTGTGGGTTTCTGTGGGTCTTATGGGTGTTGGTGAGTTTCTGAGCGTGTCTGTGGATTTCTGAGCGTGTTTGTGGGTATCTCTGTTGGTCTAGGGGTCTATGAGTCAAATTACAAAAAAAACATTAATCCTTGATTCTTTTCGTAACGCAGTTGGGTTCAAAATGTTACTCCCACCACGGCATTCCGGGGTAATCCCCTGCCCATTTCCACCACTGTAATATGACGATACACGATGCTAGACGGGACCGCCTGAGCATCCCAAGTGTTACAAGGCTTGGGCCACAATGTGACCAAGATAGTCGTATCGCCTGTATTTATACAATCCTAGAACGATATAAAATACATTTCTAAACCTCCGTTGATTTGTTTTATTTACTTGCAATTACCAGCTTGTTAGGATGCCTCAAAACATGTACAATTGGTTAAAATATTGATGTTCGTTATTCATAAATTTATTTCTCAAAAGCGGTTTGGATCAGCCAAGGGGGTACTCTGTTAAAACAAAATTCAACGGGGGGGGGGGGGGGGGGGGGGTAACACAGTAGCCAACAAAAGGTTGAAAACCAACTGCTCTATTGTCACGAACGATATCTTTGTATTCTACCAAGTTGTGGATCGCAACGACCTCTGGTGGCCGGGTTTGGTTAGGACAACCACTCCACGTTTCTCGCGCTCGCATTTTGTCACTAGGAGTTTCTCACACGTCAATCAATCTCTATTGTACGTGCCGTGATGGGTCCTCAAGTTGGCATCCGTGCGCATTACAACGGAACGGTGAGGCTTCTAGGTTACCACGAAGCAACAAGGATGAGAAAAGAATATTCGTCACGACCTCAGCGGCTAACACAAGTGCGTGAAAAATAAAAGTGCGACCGTGCGCAACGAATCAGCATACGAAAGGTGATTAGTAAATAAAATAAGTATTTTATATTTTATGGGAAGGCAAGTCTGAAAAGATGGCTGGCACAGACCATTGTGTTTGTTTAACGCTTAGGCTTTCGCGACCAATATCCATAATATCGTTTTTTTGGGGGGTTCGATCGCGTAAATATAAATGTGTCGTTAAACCCGCCACCACCGGACACAGCCAATTAGTAAGGTTTGTCACGTAAACAGAACACGCCAATTCGTCACTAGTACAGCACACCGGTGTGTTGGAGAGCCAAGTCACAACGTTTACAATCTGAGTACGATGTTTCTCCAGTAATTACAACTAGCTTCATCAGGCGGAGAGCCAGATTTGTGGAGAAATCCTGTTTGGTTGAGAATTTTTTTAAAACATTCGGATAGCTACAGGCTTCGTGCTGCTTGGAAGCAAATAATCAAATAATACATGGTTTAAATGCATGCCTCTACACGTTTCCATACGTCAATGGGGATTACCTGTGCGTATACAATAGCAAGAACAATGTGCATGCATAAAGTACGCCGATTACCATATGAATAACCGAATGGATATCCGTTGTAATTTATGTGCATTAATTAACCCACCCTGCCCCTTTCCCACGTGAAGAGCTCACAAGTGATGTCATCACATCTACCCCTCTGTTTAACGAACGAAACAGAAGGATGATGAAGATAGTTGTAGTTACTGGCGAAACGTCGTACTCAGATTGTAAATGCTCTCCAACACACCGGCTAGTGCTGTACTAGTAACGAATTGGCACGTCCTGTTTACGTGACGAACCTTCACTAATTGTCAGTGTCGGGTGGTAGCGGGTTTACCGACGCATTTATATTTACGCGATGTAACCCCCCCCCCCCCCCAAAAAAAACCTATAACATTGTGTTTGTAGTTGTAACGTTACGATTCGCCCCCTACTGGGCATCTGTTTTAAAAAAGCGCTTCATAGCTCATCGAATTCCTCCGGTATAAACAAATATTTTGATAATTGAGAGACAATTATAACGGTTCCACCTGAAGACGGAAGCTTGTGTTGCCTCCGAGACGTCGTGATTTAATTTAGTTGTTTTCATTCTATTTTTTACCTACGTGACTTTACCGAAAAAAAGAGTGAATCCTTGAAGTCACGAAAGCTTCAAATCTAGAATTGAGAGACACGCTGCGCGTTTCGGATGTCCGGTGGCCAGGCCGGGTGGTATTCCAGATTTTTTAGGGGGGCAGCGTTCGCGAAGGCTTTGTCTCCCAAGAGTCAGATGAACAATCCTGGGCTGGGAAAGCCTTTCCGTTCCCGTGGAACGGAGTGTACCGAATGTGCCTGAGGATTGGATGGAGTTGTCGTTTTGCAAGTAGATCGGGGGCCCAAGTCGTTGCAGTACTTTGTAGGTGAGAAGAGCAACCTCGAATTGTATGCGGAAGCGGACCGGTGTAGCCAGTGCATGCTGCAGTGCGTGATGTGTTCACAACGGCGAACCCGCCGAGTCATCCGGGCAGCTGCATTCTGCACTCGCTGAACACGTGTTCAGCGAGTGCGTTCTGAGCATTCTTTCCATTCACACAATTCCCCCAGTAACCCGCGCTGTCGTCTCCTTACCCCCTGCTCAAGCCCCTTGCTCCAAGAACCTGCTCTCATCTTCGGCCCATGGCAGTCAAGAGTTGAATGTCTCACTGAACAGTGTGCGAGTCGCTGGTAGACTTCCTACAGTCGTAGGTGGCACACGACTCATAGCATCTGTAACGAGAAGTATACGGGATGTGGTGTGCCGAGTGGCGTGCATTTCCTAGGTCGCCGACCTTGACAGACCTGATTACTCCAGTCTAAATAAAGATTCTGACTCTTAAGACCCTCCTGCTTCCTCCTCCCCCATAACAAAGACGCCTCCTCTTTCATTTCCCCCTGGATGCACACGTGCCATTGGCCTGTGCAGGGTCTTGAGATCTGCACCGCTGTGTGTGGCGACATTTAAATCGGAATTGCAGGGCCAGGCAGCGTATGGGTAGCCATGGCCACGTCGCCACACTCTCACCCTCATCCGGTGGCCAGGCTCACGCATGGCTCTCTCCCCACCTCGCCCACGTGTTGTCGGGTTGGACAACTAAGTTACGTGGTGTTGTGTGACGCCGATGTCCGACGTTTCGCTCCACACAGGGGGCGGGGAGGGGGGGGGCTTCACGCACTGGATACAATAGTCACAGGTAAGTTAAACGCATGAGCCTCATTAGGTTAGGGTCTGATGAGTAGTGTCAGCTGAGTGGTGAGAGGTAGGTGAGTAGTGTCAGCTGAGTGGTGAGAGGTAGGTGAGTGAGTGGTGAGTGGTAAGTGAGTGAGTGGTGTCAGCTGAGTGGTGAGAGTCAGGTGAGTGGGTAGTGTCAGCTGAGTGGTGAGATAGGGGAGTTGTGTAAGCTGAGTGGTGAGAGGTAGGTGAGTGAGTAGTGTCAGCTGAGTGGTGAGGGTCTGGGGAGTAATGTAAGCTGAGTGGTGAGAGGCAGGTGAGTGGGTAGTGTCAGCTGAGTGGTGAGAGATAGGTGAGTAGTGTCAGCTGAGTGGTGAGAGATAGGTGAGTAGTGTCAGCTGAGTGGTGAGGGTCAGGTGAGTGGGTAGTGTCAGCTGAGTGGTGAGAGGTAGGTGAGTAGTGTCAGCTGAGTGGTGAGGGTCTGGGGAGTAATGTAAGCTGAGTGGTGAGAGTCAGGTGAGTGGGTAGTGTCAGCTGAGTGGTGAGAGATAGGTGAGTAGTGTCAGCTGAGTGGTGAGGGTCAGGGGAGTCGTGTCAGCTGAGTGGTGAGGGTCAGGGGAGTGGGTAGTGTCAGCTGAGCAGTATTAGGTGAGTCGTGAGCGTCAGGTGAGTAGTGTCAGCTAAATGGTGAATCAGCTGAGTGGTGAGTTCAGAATCGGTATTTATACTGGAGGAAAGCGGTGAGCTATAAAGATAATTTTTACAGATGTCCAGTAGGGGCGGGTCAGACAGTTACAACAGCAAACAATACAAAAACACTACGATATTAGTGTAAAGAATATAAAAGGTAAGCCAGTCACTAATGAAAATAAAAAGCTTTGGGCTATTTTTCGATTTAAAGCTTTCGTGACTGCAGGGATTCATCTTCTTGGTTCTTTCGGTAAAGTCACGTAGAAGGGAAATAATAAAAATAACATCTATAATACAAAATATTGTATTATATTATTATATTATGTTTTATTTCTATTTTTTTTTCCCTTCTACGTGACTTTACCGAAAGAACCAAGAAGACTCTGGGCTATTATTGGCTCATTTTTTACTGCGTGGTTACCGGGAGAACGGTGGGGGCCAATCGGAGGAGATGGAGTTCTGGTCGCAGGGGAAGATTCGCACCCTTCATAGGACGGGGAGAGAAGCAGACAAAGATCGAGGACCACCGCACGTACATTTGTTTGGCAAGAGGATCGCCCACGAAGCCGTCAACCCACAGTCGCTCGGTTGTAACGATGAACAAGAAGCCTCGCCTTCTCTCCCTCTCCCACCACCATCATCTCCTCAAAGCGGTGAAGCTCTAAACGCAAGTCCCGGGGTGAACATCGCGCACGAGCTGACCGGTACCAAGCTGGGGTTGTGACGCGAACACCCTGCGAGCGGCATACCACGCGTGCCACTTGCGTACTCTGGGGCTGAGTACCGCGTAAGGGGCCGTCCATAAATGACGTCACGCGATTTTGGATGATTTTTGACCCCCCCCCCCTCTTCACACGGCGTCACAAAAAGTCAGACCGCCCCTTAAATATGACGTCACAAAGCTCTGCCTCCCCCCCCCACCAAAACCATATTTCCATTTTGAAAATAAAACATGCTTCAAATCGCTTTAAACTATTGTCATTGTAGTGCGTATTTAATGTGGCGCTGCACTCTGATGTTGTAGGAGTGTTATATAACAATTAATGTTGTTATAACAATTCTATATTTCTTTAAAGTTGCGCATTTTGATGTGACGTCACATTTCTCAACCCCCCCCCCCCCTAGTCAGACATCGTCACAAATGTCTGACCCCCCTCCCCTAGGTGCGTGACGTCATTTATGGACGGCCCCTAACCAGTTTGGTGAAGGAGCTCACAACGAGCTTTGTTGATAGCCAGCGGCACGCTGCGATGACCGGGACTTTGGAGTTCACAATCAGAGGTCACGAAAATCTCCTCGTGAAAGACTCCGACACATAACCTCTCTGGCTTCGATCTTCCGCGAAGCTGAAGGGTCACGACCTGTAACCATGGCGGCAGAAGCAAGAGATGCGGATCCTTGATGGTGATGATGGTGATGATGCACAAATGGGAGATTACAAACTCTCCGGGCAGTACACGGTGAATCTGGTCATCGCCCAGAACGGAACCAGGGGACGCAGACTCGGTGCTCGATTCATAAACACGGAGGAGTGCGCCTTTTGGCGTCCTCTGGTCGAACACCGTTTGAGACGAGGCTCAAAAGAAAGCTGTCTCTGGTGTGGACCAATCAGTTTCAAAGACAATGCATATATTATCAGAGTATGTTTTTATTTGCATTCTGACCACAAGTATTGTGGTTAATGCAGACATGATTCCTTGTCAAAGTTTTCAGCTTGGGGCCGTCCATAAATGACGTCACGCGATTTTGGACGATTTTTGACCCCCCCTCCCTTCGTCACACGGCGTCACAAAAAGTCAGACCCCCCCTCAAATATGACGTCACAAAGCTCTGACCCCCCCCCCCCCAAAAAAAAAACATGCTTCAAATCGCTTTATACTATTGTCATTGTAGTGCGTATTTAATGTGGCGCTGCACTCTGATGTTGTAGAAGACATTTATTAAAAAGTATTTAATTAAGCAGAACGTGTTGTCTGTATTTATTTAAAGTTGCGCATTTTGATGTGACGTAACATTTCACAAACCCCTCCCCCCTCGTCATACATCGTCACAAATGTCTGACCCCCCCCCCCCCTAGGTGCCTGACGTCATTTATGGACGGCCCCTTTGGTGTTTTAACATCTTAACACCTAAATTTCGATTTAAAGCTTTCGTGACTGCAGGGATTCATCTTCTTGGTTCTTTCGGTAAAGTCACATAGAAGGAAAATAATACAAATAAAACATAATAAAATAATTCTCACGACGTTTCGCCACAACGCAAGCAGCCGTCCTCAAGTGGAGAACAGGTCTGTCAAGTAGACAGAGTCTGAATTCAAGAAGATCTTTACACCTGTTTTGTTGCCAGAAAAAAGGGGAAACCCTATTATCACGTAGGAGGAGGAGGCGCCATCATCATAATCACCACAGAGATGCTGCACTCCGCTGCTCTTGAAAAATGACACATCTGCTGCTCCACATCAACATTAGCTATGCAAAGAAGAAGACGCATCTATAGATTGACACAACGATCTAAATGGAGGCTACTCCTGGCTGAAACGCCTCAATGTAGAATCCCAGTTCTACGAATCAACATCAACATTCGCCATCGACAGATTACGTAATAGATCCACGCAACTCATTGTAACAAGCAGCACCCACGTGCGTTAAGCGACGCGATGACGCCACCACGCGTCCGGAGCGCGATGATGTCATCGCGCGCGCACAGCTTCACGCACGTGACGCAATCACAACACAAGGTTTATAAGCTCGTGACGTCACTCAAACTCGCACAGTCTCGTCGCGTGACGTCACTCCACCAGGGTAGTGTGGCGCGGTGGGGGAGATTGTGGGGCGGGGTGGGGGAGAATTGTGGGGGGGGATAATTGTGGGGGGGGGGATAATTGTGGGGGGGGGGGGATAATTGTGGGGGGGGGGGGGATAATTGTGTGGGGGGTGGGGGAGAATTGTGGGGGGGGATAATTGTGGGGGGGGGGGGGATAATTGTGGGGGGGGGGATAATTGTGTGGGGGGTGGGGGAGAATTGTGTGGGGGAGAAATGTGTGTGGGGGGAAGTGTGTGGGGGGGGGGGAGAAATGTGTGTGGGGGGAAGTGTGTGGGGAGTGGAGAAGTGTGGCGGGGGAGAAGAAATGTGTATGGGGGGGGGAGAAATGTGTGTGGGGGGAAGTGTGTGGGGGGGGAGAAGTGTATGGGGGGAGGAGAAGTGTGGGGGGGGGGGAGAAGTGTGGGGGGGTAGAAGAAATGTGTGTGGGGGGGGAAGTGTGTGGGGTGGGGGGGTTTCCCGCCAGAAGCGCGGTCGCGCGCGCGCGCGCGTCCTCTCCCGGGCTCGCGCGTGACGTCACCACGTATAACTGGCGGGTCTGACGTCACCGCGTTTAACGCGTCTCCGTGACGTCACGCGGCTTCGCTTGGCAACGGCGGCAACGTTCGGTGGTGGTGGCGGCGGCGGCGACGGAGCCACGCCGAGGTCCCGCGTCTCCCTTGGGTGGTGGTAGCGGTGGTAGCGGTGGGGGGGTTGGGGTTGGTGGGGGAAGCCCGCCACGGCAGACGAGTGCGAGAAGCGAGAGGAAGAAGAAGCAGCAGCAGCAGGGGATGTGAAGCGGAGACGCCGAGGGCCACACGCGCGGAGGTTGCCCGAGCCAGTCCGCGAGGCCGCCACCAACACCGCCGACGTCTGCACTGCGCATGCGCCCGGCGCCAACCGCCGAGATGAGTTCCAGAAAAGGTGCGGGTAGAGACGAAGAGGGCCCACGTTGTCACCATCATCATCACCATCATCATCACCATCATCACCACTCGCCTCATCGCCACTTACTTCATCGCTACGACTACTACTCGCACGGTCGTCACGGCTCTCAGCCTCATCACTTCTCACATCGTCGTTATCACTCGTAGCATGCATCATCACCAATATTCGCATCATCACGAACATCACCACTGCTCACATCACGAATTATTATCTACCACTGACGTCTCTGACATCACAGTTATTAACGTCAACTGCATCGGCACTAATAGTACTGTACCAGCATCATCACGGACATCGTTAACGTCGCCAACAACAGCAATAACATCGCTAATTCCATCATTAACTCGCCAACTCATACGTCAACATCATCAATTACATGACAAACATCGGTAACATCATTAGCAATGTCAACCACATCATCATTAGAGGTAGCGGTGTTGTTGTTGCTGCTGTTGCCACATTAAACTCCGTGGCTTGCTTGACAACACTGTTCCCCCGTCACCTTCATCGCTGGTGATCGTGGGTGGTTGTTGTACAATACCGCGCCATAACCGTCAGTGCGTGTGGCGTGCCGCCCAGGGCCCCGTGGGCCACGTGCCAGTGCTCTCCGCCCAGACGACGGATCAGCACCATCAGCTGTAGCAGCAGCAGCAATACCAGCAGAAGGCAGCAGCAGCAGAGCCATCAGCAGTAGCAGCAGCAGCAATACCAGCAGCAGGCAGCAGCAGAGCCATCAGCAGTAGCAGCAGCAGCAATACCATCAGCAGCAGCAGCAATACCATCAGCAGGCAGCATCAGCAGAGCCATCAGCAGTAGCAGCAGCAGCAATACCATCAGCAGGTAGCATCAGCAGAGCCATCAGCAGGTAGCAGTAGCAGAGCCATCAGCAGTAGCAGCAGCAGCAATACCATCAGCAGGCAGCATCAGCAGAGCCATCAGCAGCAGAGCCATCAACAGTAGCAGCAGCAGCAATACCATCAGCAGGCAGCAGCAGAGCCATCAGCAGTAGCAGCAGCAATACCATCAGCAGTAGCAATACCATCAGCAGGTAGCATCAGCAGAGCCATCAGCAGGCAGCAGCAGAGCCATCAGCAGTAGCAGCAGCAATACTATCAGCAGCAGCAATACCATCAGCAGTAGCAGCAGCAATACCATCAGCAGTAGCAGCAGCAATACCATCAGCAGTAGCAGCAGCACAGCTATCAACAGGCAGCAGCAGCAAAGCAATCAGCAGCGGCAGCAGCACCATCAGCAGTAGCAATACCATCAGCAGGTAGCATCAGCAGTAGCAACAGCAGAGCCGTCAGCAGTAGCAACAGCAATACCATCAGCAGGCAGCAGCAGAGCCTTCAGTAGTAGCAGCAGCAGAGCTATCAACAGGCAGCAGCAAAGCAATCAGCAGTGGCAGCAGCAATACCATCAGCAGTAGCAGCAGCAATACCATCAGCAGCAGCAATACCATCAGCAGGCAGCAGCAGCAGAGCCAACAACAGCAAAACCTTTGAGATGCAGCACAATCATTATCAGTGGCAGCAAACAACAGCAGTAGCGTTAGCAAAATCAGCAGCAGCACATTCATCATCAGCAAGACCATCAGCACAATTATCATCATCTACAGCATCATCATTAGCAGCAGAACACTGCCAACAGCAGCACCACCATCATCACCGTAAGCCTCTTCATATAACCACCGATGACGTTTCTCTCGTTTGGCAGTGTTGTCCATCCAGGCACGCAAGAAGCGCTCCAGGGGCAAGCGTGGAGCCAAGACCCAGCAGCAGCAGAACAAGAAGTACGTACGGACACGGGTCCCCTCTTTACCCAGGGTCTCTTCTCGCTATGTCAGCTGTCTCCACTTGTCCCCCTCTCTCCTCGTGTCTTTTCTCAATTCAGGTCCCTGTGTTCCTAGGTACATTAAAACCGCATCCCCTAATCTCTCTTGTCTGGCATCTCCCCGGAGCTCCCCCCCCCATACTCCCAGACTGACGTCTCCCCTGGCCTCCATCCCCGAGGGTCACCCTATAACACCCCTCGATCGGGAACCTCTCACTCCACTTCCCACCATCACCTTCGGCGGCTGGGAGAGCCCGTGGGACACCGCAATCTCAGGGGGCCGCAGTCGGTCAATGAGTGTGTAAGTGTTTATTTATAACCTTGTGAGATCCCATTGAGGCTATATACAGCCCTTTGTCAATCTATTGCTGGGTGAATGCCTCACCAGCCCATTTTGCTCATGGTGGTGGGGGGGGGGGGGCTCGATCGTACTTCACCACCCTGGTCGTTACGTGTTGGCGAATGTGGAGCGCCCCAGGGCCGTCAGACGTGGCCTGGAATCGAGTGCAGTTCGCCAGTTTGGTTCCGCACTACATGAACCGTCGTGCCACGGCTGCACCCCCTCTTTGAGGCCTATGTCTCTCTCACAAGGGAGAACTGGTCGGGTGGATTGCTGTAGCTAGCAGAGTGGACACTTGTATCTCACGTGTACCTTGCCAAACCCTGCAGCCTTTGCTGTGCTGTGCTGTGGCTGCCGCCTCTGCCACTGCCTCATCCCCAACCCCACCCTGCCCCAAACGCCTATGATGTGCCCGGGTATAATTAGCGCCTGTATGTATGTGTGAGAGAGTGTGTGTGTGAGCGTACAGCCAATTTTGTCCCTGGGACGAGTAGTTTAGTTTGAATGGGGTCCATAAGCCATGGTGGACCCCGGTACCCTGAACCCACCGCACACTGCCCTGTCATGGGAATCCTAGGATGAGGCAGTGCGGAGGACTGATCATGGGGATTGCACCAATGTGACACTGATCCAGAGAGACCGGTGTCAACTCTGCCTCCCTAGATGTCATGTATTTATTTTTGGTCTACGCTTTGTGTCCACTCTTTTCTCTGACCACTCTTGTCTCTGTGACCACTCTTGTCTCTGTGTCCATTCTTGTCTCTGTGTGTCCTCTTATGTCTGTGTGAACTCTGCCTCAGTGTGAACTGCAGTCCCTCTGTGTGTCCAGTTTTTTACTGTGTCAACTCTGATTCTGGTCAACTCTATTTTAGTTTTCCCTCTCTCGGTCCCAGTTTTGTCAGGTTCCGGTTCATCCTTTGACCCCCACCATTGTCAAAGCCTTGGCTGGGGCAACACGGCATTTTTAACTCTTAAGGCAATCGCCACTACCACGTCGGCTGTGCGTTTTATCTGCTCGTGTGAGCACCTAGCAACAAGACGGCAACAGGAACTCGATATTTTGGAGCGTTGCGAAGTCTGCCATTGCTTTGTGTCGCAAACACCTGTGCTGATCCGCCAAGAGTAAACATTTCTCAATGTGATGATTGATCAGTGGTGCGAGTCGCTTAGCTTTTGCTGGATAAGATATCACTTTTTACTTCAAATGTGGTCTGGTGGCACGGCGGTGGAGCGCTTGTCTTTCAGAAGTTAGATTAAGTCCCGGCGAGTGTCGACTTGCTCATCCCGTTGGGGCTCAGTCAATCGTGCCCTTCAGATTGACTCACTTTCCCAGAGTAATGTGGGATTTCAACCACTGGCTCAGAGCTGTAGACATGACCTGGAATCTCCTGTGGGTGTTTTTCACTTGAAGCTATTGTCGAATTCATCATCAGCCACGATCAGTCCACTGCTTGATGAAGGACTCCCGCAAGCTTTTGGCATCTCTCATGGTCCTGTAGTGTAAAAATCCACCTACTGCTTGCAAACGAGAGCTGATTTCATTTGTCCATTTCCACGGTGGATGTTTCGTTGGACACGGCTGCCATTCCATCATCATATCTCTTTATAGCATCAATCATTGACCGAGAAGAGCCTCACTGAGTCTCAAGACTCATACTTCTGAGAATCTTGCATTAAGATGTTTTACATCTCACCGTGTTTTTTTTTCGAACATCACCTGGGGATGCGATCGTTGAGTCAATCTCACATGGCACAGGAAGCCGTCACCTGGCATTGCTACAATGTAACGACGCTCGACGCTGTACCGCCTTGTCAATATCTGGCCTGTGGGACCGGCCACTGGTTCCAGTGCAGCGGCACTGGGAAGATGCGTTTTGGTGAAGTGCACTCTCTATATAAGGCACCCGCTGAGGCATGTGCTGAGCTGGGCGTTTGGCTTCTGCTGCAAGATGCCATGGACCTCCGTTAGCAACACATTCCAGTAGTGCCTTGCCTTGTATAAGTACCGACATGTGAATGCTTTTACATAAAAAATCAAATGTTACACTGATTTTAAAGAGCATGGGTTCACTGATCACCTGCTGTTCACAGCCCAGAGCCTGTGGTATGACAGGTGTGAGTCTAGGTGTAGGACAGCTGCGATAAGTGATGCTCTTTTTATCAAGCTCGCAGTGCTCGGTTGTTCCACTGACTCGAATTATAAATTACAAACTTATGATTGTTGGGCCTCGCCGTCTGACCCCCACACTACCCAGCTGGATTATAATACAGTTATGACCATTCTGTACGAGGTGCCCTGTGCATTGTCACTCGACGTATGAATAAGGGGAGCCACAGCTAGACACCCAGCATCGTGTGGGCTCTGCTTGAGACCGGTGGCGGTTGCGATGGCACCGCTATTAATGACGCCGGCTGCTTCTGTATGTCGCCCGGTAGCTGGTGCGCCACTGCCGTGCAAGTGGCCCCCTTTGTGTTGTGCAGCGCCATCGAGGCGGCTGTACAGTGAGAGCCTGTGTTCGGCACGGCCCGGCGTCGGATGGGGTGGAGAGGGGCTTCGTGCTTTTGCGAACAAGGGAGCACACAGGCAGAAGAATTTCTCTGTCTTTGGCCTGTCCTGCCCCTTGATTCGCATCTCGTCTGGCCACAGTGAATGGCTGAATTGATGGAATCTTTAACGAGCCCTCTTGTGAAGGTTTGCCAGTGTCTTGCTTGCCTGCGATAGAGCTCGGGGAGAGCTGCAGCTATGGGAGAGATTGCCCCATTGCTTATTGCTGCATTTAGGTTGGGGGTGGCTGTAAAAATACACTCTAAGAGACGAGTAATGTGCGAGCGTAGTGGTTGTATCTCTCTTCAATCCAACGGCCCTGCAACGAGCAGAGACCCCCCAGGGAGCCCCAACTGACACTTAACAGGCAGTAATTCTCACCGGGCTTGTAATAATTAATCTACGCGATTTGATGAATTGTCACGATTTTTATTTAAAAATGGAATAAATGGATCATTACTGAATTGTATTTCTGTTTGATTCTCTGCTCCTTGCCATTAGTCTCAAGGTAACATTTGCATGTAAAAATGTGATTGGCAGAATTTTCAAATAGTCGATGCTCACGCCACACAATTCAGCACGTGTGGTCGTGAGAAGAAGAATAAGTGAGTATTTAAGTATTTCTCGTACGATTTTCACCCGTGATGCCCCTCACCCTGTGTCTCGTCCTCTAGCATAGCCCTGTTTGTTTGTAAAGGCTCCGTTTAGCACATTCTTTTATAACAACCTCGGACACGGAGAGATGATATTCACATTAGATTCATTGACGTGATACGGGGCGGCATGCAGTGTTTACATTTATTAGGCTGTGTTTTTTTGCTCTGCCGAGCGCGTTACTGCAATTTGCCCTAGGTATCTGCGCCGCATAGCGTCTTTTCGGCTCACGTCTGCGTCACAATTAGGCACAGCTGCCCGACGTGCATTTTCCATATAAGGTTTGCCCGCAAAAACATGAAAATTCCCTCCCCAAACCTTGGACGCCGTTATTGACCAGTGCTGTAGAGCTCTCCCCTATGCTGTGCCCCGGTTCCCGGGCTGCCAGCGGTTACGGTTGATATTTCCTGCGGTCCATCATCTGTGTGTGACCGGGTCCAATTCTGCTTCTGTGGGGGGGACCAAACGGTCCACGAGCTGGATTTTTCCGTGGTGCAGGGTGCCGTCGTTCTCTTGCGTAGAGCTCAAGGCGTTGAAACAAACGAGACAGATGCCTGCCAGTCCACGCCAGATTAAATATATAAATTGCTTTGCTTGAATAAAGCCCGAAGGACACGAAATAAAAGCGAAAATAAAAAGTCAGTTTTACAATATGGAACAAACAATCCATATTTGGCTTTCGTTGTGAAAATCAAGAAAATAGTCCCCATGTTTGTCATTAGCACCACCTCTGTTAATATCGAATGGTGAGCTTTTTTGTTGATTTGTGCTTGTGCACCACTAAAGATTGGTAGATAGCTACTCAGGGTGGAGTGATGCATCGGTTCAGAAAGAACGTTGATTCTTAAGCTCAGTATACATGTGTAGTGTCTTTTAAAATTACTCACACTGACACGTAACAAGTCACCTGCTTACACTTTATTCACCTATTCTTGCACCAGTTGTAGGCATCTCTATAACTATACGGTCACTTATGTTTAACCTCTCCCCACTCTTATCTACCTTCCACCTCCACTTATCCTGCACTCGGCAGCTCTGCTCTCAGCGACTCCGCACACAGCGTCTCCGCACACAGCGTCTCCGCACACAGCCTCTCCGCACACAGCAACTGTACATCTCCACCGATGCCCTCACCTACGCTCCCTCAGACCCACTCACCCGTCTATCCCAGGCGGGGGGATCAGCCAACACCCGCCCGGCGACGGAGTGAGGGTTGAGGTCCTGTTGACGGCTGGAGCGGCAGCGGCGCTTCACTCTTCGACCCCGGCAACAACTCCCTCTCCGCGCACGCACACACCCTTATATCATTCTGCTAATTATCCGAGACCTCTCGTGCGTCTCTTTAAGCTCTCGCCAGGCCAGCGCCTGTTGGCCCATCAATAAATCCTTATCTCCCGTCTCCCTGGCAACACCTCTGGTCTCAACATGCACAACTGGTTGACACTGTTTGCACCTGCTTTGCCCCCTTAACAACTGGTAGTTGTCTGTGCAACCTCATGTTGCACACGCGCACCTGTTTGCCCTCAGTTGCCCTAGTTAATTGCGCACCACGTATTTCACTCCTCTACACATGTGTAGTTACTGACTCAGAGACGCTACTGTTTATTAACAGCCTTAACGTTTCACACTTTAGCAACTATGGTACCAAGTCAGGACAGCTGGCAGACTGCTTGACTGGCGACGCCGAGATGGTGAAGATGGCGACGAAGACTCCAGCAGCACGACAGGATCCCACTCCAAACGACAGCCCCGAGGTCCCTTCCCGTGGCCCCTCTCATACTGTCAGTGTGGCCTGGCTCCGTCCTGGCCACGCCCCCCTTCTGGAACCTCCTAGCAGGTTCTCGATGTGCCCCTTCCATAACCTTTCCCCTACATCCCTCTCTCTGATTTATCATGTGACCTGCTGTCAGTCAGGGCTGCTATAACTGCAGATCCCCTTCCCTGCCAGCAACAAGCGCTATGCTGCTAAGTGGCCGATTCTTTGTCACTACACATGTATCTAATTGTATGTGTAAAAATTTGTTTTATTCAATCATATAATGGACTCTCGTGACCCCTCCAGCCACTAGTAATATCAAAACAAGAATTGTGCCGAATTGTGACAGAATCACGGGGGGAGGAGGAGGAGTTGGCCCTGCAATTGCTGGCTCACTATACTGTTGGCAGACGGGCCTCCTCGAGATCGAACTCTCGCGTAGTATGTTCGCTACTCTTCCACATTGACCAGACATGTTGGAAAAGGTGGGCCTACCCACACTTTACCTCACCACCACACGTGACCCGCTAGTGTATGCATTTACACTGCTTGGGTGGATAAAGCTGGAAGAGAGGGGGAAAGAGTGGGGGTGGCATTTGAGAAACTTTTGCCCCATTGTTTCAACTGCCATATCAGTAAGTGGAATTGAACCGGAGACCTCTAGATTTCAAGCCCAGTGTGCTCATAATTACACCAGGGCAGCGCGTTATAACAATGGGAGCTGTGTGGATGAGCGTTATGCGAACATGAACACTGCCGTAGGTGAGTTGATTGGGCACACCTAATGCAGGGGCACCTGAATACCCAGACAGACTCGTTTGGTCTCACAATGGACGACTTCACGTTGAACAAAGATTTTGACATCACCAAGCCCATTTCACAGCACAGTTATTTTCGTGACTTTTTAATTATTGTTTTTGCAACGGTTTTTTTTTCATGAGGATGAGATGAAACGCCACGCATTCACTGCGGCTCCCTGGGAAGCGCACAGCACTTGTTAAAGTTGCACGCGAGTGAAACAGCCCATGACAGATGCGTGGGTTCTGAAGTTGAAAGCGGGCACACATTGTCTGCAGCCGATTGATCGGGCCTGTAAGAGCGCGCGAGCAGATTCAATCTTGTGAGTTGTAAATGTCAATGAGACTGTAGCTCGCGTACAAAATTATGCCGCGTGTCGACATTTTCAACCTTCTGCACAGAAGTCAATCCTTCACATCTGTTTTTTGGGTTGTGCCGCATGCTGTTGGTGCCAGAAGAGGCTCCTGGCATGTGGAGCGAAACGTCAGACATCATGCCCAACAACACGCAGTACAACCCGAGAACACATTGGAGAGCCAGCACAAGTTAATGGAAGTTAACAGCTGAAGGAAATGCAGCGGAACGCTCGCTTGGAGAATCTTATTTTTTTCGCTGGGGATAAGGCCTTTATTGCTGGGGTAACGTGAGAGTGCGTGTCTGGCGGTCAGGCGCCATTGTCTGGTGGGGCGAGCAAGCCACTGTGTTCCCAGTCTCCGGATTGCACCGCATTACAGTTATACAATTCATGCAACACTGGTCCTGGGTGTGCTCCGGCCAATAAAAGCAGCTTCCCAGCGAGGACAGACAACCCTGATCAAATTGGGAAATGGCACCGCGTGCTGGGTCTGAGCAGGGGTGTGGGGGAGCGATTGCGGCTGGTTTTTAAAATACTCTATGCACGGCCTCTGTAGCCGATGGAAGAGTATCCGGTCAGATCGTTATGCTTGTGCATCGGAAACGTTCCTGCTGGCTTCATCTGGGGTGTCTTAACAACGTCTTAACACCATGCTGCTGATGACAGACCAGGTGGACGTTGAGCTTGGGGAGTGGCTCTGTCGACTGCAATTGAGATTTCCGAGTTGCTCGATTTGAAGAACAGCCTTCAATGTGGGCAGTGGAAACAGTTGTACTGTACGTGTCACCCGAGCACAGGGTCGTATCTTTATCTCTGAATTAGAGCTCGCTGGACCTCAAGGAGATTAAAACTTAATGCCGGCCATGGGGGTATGGTGACTGGTACATGTGTCATGTGGCGACGGCGGCGCTATCGCGAGACGGCGATGCTATCGCAAGCCAGCGCGTGCACACGCGCGCGGCCCGTGCCTGCCGCTGTGTGTACGCCTCTCTCTCTGAAAACTCTTCAGTTTTATTTTGCTGTGGTAAGTGCACGCATGCAGTGAAGGCTGAATGATCCGGCTGTGTGCTCACTGTCTGTTTCTCTTTCCTTTCAGAGTGGCTCCAGTATCGGATGAAGAATGCACTCCAAGGTATTTTCCCCGGTAACAATGAATAACGTTTCAGAGTACAGATCACGGTTACAAGGAGGAGTGTTTTGTTACACTGTGTGTGTTTACTGAACACCGCCACCATGGCGGCTGTGTTTGTGAGATGAGGCGAAGACTCTCTTCGAGGGGATTTAGGTTCTGCTTCTCGGGGGCTTTACGTGCGTGTTGCTCTTCAATGATGATTCGTTATACACATACAAACACGCGCACACATGCTTACACCAACACTCGTGCACATGCAAACGTACGCGACCGCCACTCACTGACACGTGAACACTCGCATGTGCAAACCTTCGCCCACAAAGACTAAGATTCCCCGTTTAGCCTGAACAGACTGTTGGGGCAAGTGCTGTTAGCGAGCACCTACGAAGACTGATACGGCACACGAGGGGGTAGGTGGCCAATATCACACCGGCTGCCTTTGTCTGCCCAATACTGATGTTTACACACTGCACCAGGTACTTATTTAAGGCCAAGTCAACCTAAGTGAGTCCCAGGACCGATTCAAATATTCTCTGCCACTCTTATTGGTCGTGAGCGGGAATCAAACTTGGGTCGCTGGTGGAATCTAAGCACAGTACTTTTAAGAAATGCATCACCACGTACACACAACATATACATAATGCCCTTGCATGTACATGCAGGCATAAATACACATGCGCGGAAACATATACTCACACATGCCAAAGACATGCTCATATACCCGCATATACAGAGTAGACCATAACATAAAAAAATACTTGGTCTGTTATCATAGATCTTTTTGTACCCTTTATTCATTATTCTTAAAGAGCTCCAAAACCCATTTGTCATGTAAAGTGTTTTTGTGCAGACCCTAAGTGAGGAAGGTAAACGCTGACGCATTGTGACGATCATCTTTGGCGGTCGTACACCTGAAGTAAGGTTAAACTGTGACACAGCACAACTAAACTATTCACGACGTGTATCTCTGTAGAGAGCTGTAGTGCAACATTCAATCAATCTGGTAGCCTTAACCCTAATCCCAGCCAAATTTGCCCCTTTTCCCAATTTCATAGTTAACATTGATTGTTCCACTCATGACACATGCAGCAAAATCAATTATTTTAGTTTTGTAATTGTTGTGTGCAATTGGGTTCACATGAATCCTGTAGCCACGGGAGGCACGACATTCACCACAATGGTTTAAAATAAAATCAATTCTTTAATCGAATGTTGACACTGAATTCCCACACTGATTCGCTGGTAGCATGAATCGATACGTGTCTAACGAACTCACCCATCACCTTGTGGGTCCCATTAACGATTCAGATTGGCTGTACTTGCTGTACTTTTATTTTTATGGGCAGCAGTGTTGTCAATTCAGCTCTAAGCGGCACGGGGGTGATGGGACCTTGGTTCAACACGCGGCCAAGGCCCACGGGCTTGTCACGAACTCCCTGATCAATCCTCCTGTGCCTGTGGTCTGTTGCACGATTGAAAGCCTTTATCTGCATGCAGCATTAATACAGTGTCCGGTTAGAATCATCCGAGCTCCTGCAACGTTGTCCCCACTCCGGGGTCGAAGCTCCATTATCAACAAAGGCGGTGTCCATGCGGGTACGTTACGTTCGCCGTTGCCCGCTCACCTTTCACCGATGCGTTCACGTAACCAGCCTATGATAATAACGCGGGTGACTGAAAATTAACTGGGTTGCTCTTGCGTTTCTATTGAACCACCGCTGCACGACATCGGCCTGTGTTCCAGAAACAGTTTTGCAGCGGCTTACGTGGCGATTTCGGAGCGGGACGGCAGTGCTGTGTTGAGTTCGCCACCACTGCCTCTTGCATCGTTGTCACTTTTTTAAGTGATGCCACGTGTTACGCGGTGCAATTGAATAAGAAATTAGACATCTGAAAAGAAGTCGCGTGACTTTCCGCCTCTGCCACCGGTGCCCTGCGGGGTAGGAGGAGGTTCTTGTGTTGGTTTGGAATGGCATGGGACGGCACGGGCCGGAGGGGCCTTGCGGAGGGTCGGCGCGACGCGGCCAGCGACGAGTTGCACGTTGCGCCACGTTTGCCGTGTGGCGGCGGCAGAGCGGTGAGCTCACGCATACTTGCTTGGCTCCGTGGTGCAGAAGCTAATTTCCGAGCAAGCAGCGCTTACGTCGGCGTGGCTTGGGCACGTGTCTGCACAGGCCCGGTCTGCGGGGCCCTTGCAGCTCCTGCGATGAATGAATAGGGTTCCGCACGTTCAGCCCAACTCTTTAATTAAAGATGAGGACCCACACTGTGTGCAGCAGCACGGTTTAAACGAAGATGCGTTCCAAGAGACAGGCGGCTCTTATAGATACATCCCGTACCTTTGCTGTGTGTCTGGGCTTATCATGCACGAGTCTGAGACTTTTTTTTGAAAAAAGATTTTGCTGTTATAGTTGTTTTTTAAAATGTATGTCATTGCCTTCAGTATAGTTCCATAATCACTTGGTTGACTAACTTTAAAGTTTTTTTTTCTCATTAAGCTTCAAACCTCGTGTGGATAGTGAGATTCACAGCCTAGGTGTGTACCTACAACAGAAGAGATTAAAATGTCGACCACTTGGAAGTATACATGCCAAAATTCTTATCACTAACCCAACACCACCCGTTAACAGTGTCATGTTTACAAAGCTATTCACATTTTTCAAATTCTGGCCAATAGAGCTCACCTAAAGACTTTTTATGACCAGATATAACATCAATGTACGACGACGTTTTGAGCAGTGAACTCGAAAATTGAGTGAGGCTGCTTCATCTGACTGGGCTTCAAGTACTCGCTGTGGCATTATCAAACCATGGGTCATTCCCATTAATTTGTAATTTGGGCCATCGGCGAGAAGAGCAGTTTTAGTTTGTTTTTGCGTTGAAGCGTACTTCGTTTATTTCCAAACGTCACACTGTGTGAGTCTGTGAGCACCGAGACTGATCAGGAAACACATGGTCGGTCAGAAAGGGTGCCATGGCTACGTGCCGGAAGTGGGTCGAGGGATAGGATTTGGGCCAGTGGAAAGGGGAGTCCTCGTGGCTGACTGTCTGGCTGTTTAGCGATAGGGTGATGGCTCGCATTTGGCTGGTTCGTTTAATCCGCCTCAACCATTTGTCATGTCTTCCCATAGCAACGTGTGGCTTCCTCAGTTTTTGGTCGCAAATTATATGTGGCGTTTACACCACCGCCATTCTGAGGGGTGGTGGATGCAGTGGATAATAATCGCCGTGGCAAGGGCCGCTATTATCCACTAGATGGCAGCTTTGGCGCAGAAACCGGAGCTGAGTACATCACAGGGCGATGCAACGCCCACACGCCGGTCAATCGCTCCGTCACATGCCGGTTACCCGCCTTGCCTCCAATGTGGATGAATGGAACACCCCCACAGCTTTGCGACCCTGGTGCACGGTTGGTGGGGTCCCCGTGGGTACGTGGCGGGCGCATGTTGGCATGGGTCATGTCGAGTTTGTGCACTGTCTGACTTGTCGGTGTCCCCTGTGCCGCAACACCGGAATAGTTGGCGTGCCTCTGTCTGTACCAACTGGCTGACCGGGCACTGCGCCAAGGCTCCAAATTGGCACGGCGGTGATTCAGGTGGAAGTTCGCAGCGCATGACAATTAACGCCCCATATATATGAAAAAAACCCGATCACACGTTTTCGTGTCGATGTATTTTTTAGTATGATTTTCACAGAAGGTAACGTTCTCTGCGTTTCCAAAGTAGTCGGTGACGTCATCGTTAAACACATCCATTTACTCCAATCGGATATCACACCCCTAATTTGTTAAATTAATGTAATGTCTAACCATCATATTCATTATTTTATGCCACCTAGCTTGCAACTGAGCATCCCACGTGCACTAGAAAACCACAAAGCAATTACACGAATACTAGGCAGTTGTTTGATACAATAAACACCGAGGCCTGTGTACTGTGAAGTTGTCTAGTACTGTCACCCTAGCCGTTAATCTACAAGTCGGTTCATGCCTTGTTGCCTTTACGTGGATGCTTTGGGTTCTCTCGTGGCTCGCCAAGTTCTTGGTGGCGTCCCAGCGTTTCACAACCTTTTGTCTGTTTAATTACTCTAAGGTCTGCTCAGGGAAAAATACCGCCCAAAATTGTTGTGGTTAAACAGCAAAGCTTCGCGTGTCCAAGGCTGTCCAACACCAACTTTTTGATAAGAAAAATAATTTAGAGTCGCATCACTCTCATGACATCACCAGACTGGGTTCACTGTGATTTAGAAGTGTTTTTTTGCTTGTTTCAGAAATAAACTTTCAAACCAGCCTGTATCAATGCATCAATTGAATATCAAATATCGTCCGTACATGCACGATATACTCTTTGTAAAACTCAGTCATTTACAGGTTAGTATTATGTACACAAAACAACACGCCAATCCTAAGTTACTTCTAACATAGGGAACAAAGCTGCACGAACGAGACAAAAAAACCGAGACAATATGAACCAGGCTCTTTGGTTCTTTCGGTAAAGTCACGTAGGTTTAAAATAAAATAAATCCCGACGTTTCGGGCGCAACACAAGCGTCCCAGACCGTAAACATGGGACGACAAACGGGTTTGAATGGAGCAGCCATTGACATCTGACAATTCATCAAAATACTGTGAGAGGAGGAGGGGTAGCTTATAACATTTATTGTGTTTACCAGTTAAGAGCAGTTTGTTCTGTGTTGTGTCTATCTTGAAGACCACCTGTGACTCTGCAAGACTCCTAGGGGTGTTTACAAGTCTCATGGGCCTGTCTAGATTGAAAACTCGTTTATTTTCAACTGATATTTGTGTTTAGTTTGTTTGCCTTCATTTTCTTGGGTCTTTCGGTAAAGTCACGTAGATAGGTTTAAAGAAAATAACAAAAAAAGAACAAAAAACTACGACGTTTCGATCGCAACACAAGCAATCGTCATCAGGAAAACAAATAGCTATTTTTTTCTCCTGGTGATGATTGCTTGTGTTGCGATCGAAACGTCGTAGTTTTTTGTTCTTTTTTTTGCTATTTTCTTTGAACCTATCTACGTGACTCTACCGAAAGACCCAAGCATATGAATTCCTGCAGTCACGAAAGCTTTAAGTCAAGATTGTTGGCCTTCCTATGCACCTCCTATTAGCATAGTTGGCTAAGTACGGTGTGAGAGAAGTACAACGTACGCTATGGATTCTTACGGCTTTTGGGGCAGATTAAGGGGTTTTTTTGTGTGTGCATTCAATTTCTCTCTTGGTGTCGTTTTAATGTTTGTGTTTATTTAGGCCTGCTCGGGACTATGATGACTTCACGGGGCATGAACTGGGTTAGTTGAAGCGAAACGCCCTTTGCGTCGTGTTTAGAAGCATTTAAGTACCACCCGTTGACGAGAAAAAGATAGCGTCGATGCACAGCTGCGTCGCGCTCGTGAGATGTTGATGCGGTTGTTGCACAGGAGCGGGCTGGAGGATGCGCTTGTGATTGTTGCGGTGAGTTTCAAGTAAACTGGAGGTGTGATGGCCTATGCACATGTTCTGTGCGCGAGCTTGGGTAGGATTACTGTGGATATCTGCTGGCCAGCGGCTCATAACCATATTTAACCATCGTGCTGCTGACAACCGTCCAGATCTAAAAATAGCCACCCCGTTGATGAAGAACAGTTTTTACAGTTTAGGCCACGACTATTGATACGTTTCTGTACACTCCCATATTACGCGGCGATGCATTTTTTAAATAAAATGTCTGCACAGCGTTTAGGCTACAGTGGCTCCCACCTTTACACGTGTCCATTCACATGGTTACTACTGGTGTGCAATAACCATAAATCACTAATTTTGTGTATTAACCATGAATTACCGCGCGTCGCCTGCTTCACAGCGAACGTTAGCCTTTCTGTGTTCGCATTTAAAGGGTAGGCCGTTGTGTGCTGACGTCATGATCGAAATTTGAATGACACCACCAATTACTTAATTTGGAAACATAGACGTTGTCGCCCCTTACTGCGAATACTTAGCAGGACCTTCCTGAAAATAGTCTTGAGGCTCGGTGAACCTTTCCTGGGTAAACAAGCGTAATCTTATTTCCCCATCCGTACACGTTGTTCTATGTGTAAACAACCGGTCACAGCACACGCACGCACGCGCCGGCGCACGCACGCACACGTACAGGACGGTCGTCGCATCACATTGACGGCTGACATGTGCAGCACTTTGGCGCACAGCTGCCAAGATGCATAGGGACGTCGTAACTGGAGTCGGGACGTCGAATGGTGCAAGCAAGGGCCTAGAGGTGGCGTGACACGTGCCGGCCTCGGGCAGGGCCGCGTGGCCCAGTTTTTCGCTAGTCGCTCGCCGCGTGCGCGAGCCCTCTTGTTGCGCGTACGCAGGCGCTTATATGCGTGTGAGCGTACGTGCCCCCTCCTCTCGTACAGCCTCGTCACCCGCCCTCCGTCGCCAAACCCAACCCCCGACCCAGCCTCCGGCAGGTGTGATGAGATTGAGACTGACAGCTGGCAGATTGCACGCTGGTGCTGTGGCTTGCCGATTGGACGGCCCGTGCCATAAATAGCATCACCATTACTCTCTCTGCATTGTGCCGCGAGCGTGACCTGTGGCCGAACGCAAATCTGGTGCGATGCTCGCTCGTTTGTGCCGAAGCCGCCCATCGTCTCCAACGCGACTTAAACAGCCTTGTCAGTGCTGCCGTTAGGCAGACGGATTTGGTGCATCGTAGTAATTGTGTAAATAAACACGCGGTTGTTTGTGGTCAGCAGTATGGAGCCGTGGGTGCAGCCACCATTTCCGTCAACGACTGGCAATGCTCGTCTGCACCCTGCCACTCGCAGTGGTGTTTGCGTTATTTTTGTCCGCTCCGCTTCGATTTCCCCCCACACGTCGCAGACAATGATCTAAGCATTTGCACCTGGCGACCAACGCACGGTGTGCAACCAGTTTCTGGTGCGAGTCGAACTTCGGTGTGCAGGGTGTGATGCAACCATTCCCCCTCGCCAACGTCGTCACTCCGTGTCTTGAGGCCGCCAATGAATCACACAATCGTTTTATTTGACGTGCAGCCCAGGGGCCTCCTCCGGTGCCGGGTGACCTCGCGCACAGCCGGTCTGGGAGCCGGTCAGATCGATGGAGGCAGATCAACTGGCATTGATGGCCTACTTTACGTGTCGCGCTAACCTTGCAGGTTGGAACCGCCCACCACGCTTTTCGGCAGCCTATGCATTGACGGGCGGTGTGCCACTATGATCGACGCCGAGCCAGATGGAATGAGACGGTTCACCCTCGTCGAGCCACCGCGTGTTAATGAAAGGCAATCGGTGTCTCACTTCTGTGGTGCCAGGCCTTAATTTCTCATCAAATATTTGTACAGGTCACGTAGTCTGGAGGAGCTACCGCCATAGCAAGAGATTCTGGAAGTGGTGCGCTGAGTGGGGAAATATTTGCCAAAGTTACCGACCCTGGGCAAAAGCGGCTGAAATGAATCCCACTGCGCGGTGCTGAGGCAGCTGTCCCCTCAGCCACTTGGTGACAGCCACGGAGACCGCCGTCCAGGAAATCAAGCAGTACCTCTGAAGGAAAGCGTAGCGCTCCGTTCGTTTACTATCTGTGGACAGAAAGTTTATGGCTAGTTTAGGGTTATGGTCAAGGTTACGGGCTGGTGTATTTTGTGTTTGTGGATCGCGTGAAGCACGTCCACACTGGGAGATCGTGGTTTGTAATCGGTTTGCATGCAGTTTACTAAGTGAATGTATTAGTTGCTGAAAACCATAAATCGTGATGGTCCATGGAGGCCTCTTCAGCAGTGGATTCATCATAGTTGGTGATAAAAATGTTAAGCCGATTTTTGGTGTTTCATCTCTCTCACGGGTAATTAAGTTGCTGTCTTCAAATGCTAAGCAACATGCTATGTTGTGCAATTGTTTGCAACACAATTGCACACTGCTGAGCCATTAAACTCAATCACGGCCCGTGGCTCTGTGATAAAGTGGGGGCCCTGGCCCCGACCCTTCCCTTTCGCCTGGAAGCTTATCCCAGGGAACCCGGCAGGGAATCTAGGCAAGGAAAGGTGCTTGCTTGGCCTATGATTAAAAACGTTCAGAAAATTTGACAGAAGGTAATAAGGTGGAAATAAGAACATGTGAGATAATAATGAATGCAAGTGTGTTATTTACATTAACAAATACAGATGTATTCAGTTTTCTCATACAAATTGTCCAAGCCATCACTTAAATACAAAATTCATCCAGGTTACCACGATGACTATATGACTCCATCCAGCCAAACAACACTTTCTGTTTGTGCAACTATAATGTAGATTAATTACACCATTTAATTTGAGCTCCACATTTATGTTTAACTCATGTTGAGTTTGTGTTCATGTCTTGTGTGGAAAGGTAAGAGTGTGTGCTTGGTTATGGTAATTATGTGTAGAATTAGGGTCGGTGATTGTGTGCATGGTTATGGTCAGTATGAGTAGGGTTAGTGAGTGCTTGGTTAGAGTCTGTGAGTGTCAGGTAAAGATGTGCAGTGTTCGGGTCAGAGAGTGCAGGGTCAGGGTCTGTGTGTAGGTTGAGGATCAGTGTAGGTTTATTGTGTTGCAGGGTTTGGGTCAGTGGGTGTAGGGTTCAGGTCGGTGTGTGTATGATTTTCTGTGCAGAGTTAGGGACTGCGGGTGTCGGGTTTTTGTTTGCAGGGTCACTGTTAGTGTGTGTACGATTAGGGTCAGTGTGAAGAGTTTGGGTCAGCCTGTAGGGTTTTTGTGTGCAGGGTTAGTCTGTGTAGGGTTAGGGTCATTGGATGTAGGATTTTCTGTGCAGGGATATGGTCGGTGTATGGAGGATTAGGGTCCGTGTGTGAAGGGTTAGGTTCAGTGTGTGTAGGGTTAGGTGTTAATGCATGTTGATTTGGACTCGTGGCTCGCGTAGAAGGCATGTCACAGGACTCGTGTCACATTTTGCACAGATGCCCCTTCGATTTTTGCTCTGAACCCTATTGACACGGCACACACACGATGTTAATTAGACTGGCGGGGGGATCTACATTTAATTCATTAGTGTAATTTTCATTCATTCCAATGTATTTAAATTCTCAGCTTCTGGAAACTAGTATCTTATGTCTTATTTTGCGCCTGTTTTCAAATGCTTTACAGTCATAAACCTGCAGGGCCATGTGCATGTGATTGGAAGGACATGGTCTTAATGAAGAGCTCAAATATGGTTAGCGCTGTGAAGTCATTGATACAAATTACCGTTTGTCGGCCCAACATTTTTGCGAGCATTCAAATTAGCACCATAAAGGCTTTACTAATATCATGCATTTATTTATGAAGCCGTGCAAACCTAGCTAATGTGACGCATTGAAGATAAACACAACAATTGGACATGCAAATTACCTCCAACACAGACTCTGGCATTTAGTGGGGCATGAGCAGAGAAGATAGAGTTCCCAGAGGCACCATGTGTTTTCACTTTATGGGGTTTAAAAAAAAAATATCGACCATTATGTGCCATCGACGTGCGCCGCACTGTACGCAGACGTGACATGATCCTTTGCTGGCCCGTCTCCCTCTTCGCCTGTCCCCTACCCCCTCCTCCCTCCACACCATTCCGCATCACTAGCCTATATTTATCTTTTTATTCATTGACATGTTTTTTAAATTGGGGAATTAAGTGATTTGCCAAAAGCAGATGCTACACCCCGGGCTATTTGCATCGCCAAGTTTTCTCGAAATGTAAACATGTTTTCCCACGTTGGGAAGGTGAGGTGTGTGTGCAGCGAGGTCCACGTGCAATTGTTGAGTTTGCCGAGACTGCCCTTGCCGTCCCTGTGACTCTGTTTGTTGTGGGTGCTGGGCCCCCAATGGCTTCGTTTCAGGCTGTGGCCCAGTCCAGTCTGTTCTCTTATAACGGGTGTTTTCATAACGCAAATTTGTAATAACGCGATTCATGTATTGGGGAACACATTTTTATAACGCGAATGTGAATTGGATATAACGCAATCAAGTTAATGGATCTAAGTTGCGCGAGTAGGAATAAGAGGTTGTATGGCTGCCTCGGCGTAGCATCACACAAGGTGGGATGCTGCTGGATGCTTCTAGATGCTACCCACGTGCCTCAATCTTTGTGCGGCCTGCGTACGCATCTCACCCCACATCTTCATTTTTTTCATCCAAACGTACATTTCCCTTATTGTAAAGCGTCTTGAAGACGCGATTGCGTTTAGACGCCATGATTACTGTTAACGTGAAATTTACTCAGATTCCTCCACCCATGTTGGAGACTCCACAACCAGGCTGACTTTCGTCTCCTCCACACTGCTCATCCACCACACTGCAGGTCACAACACTTGTCTCCAATCTTCTTCACTCGCACTGCTCCGCTTTGGAATTTCCTCCCCATTGTCTCTTTTTCCCAAGCCCTTATTATAACCTTGCTCATATTCAAAGAAACGTGTCAACTCTCACCTATCTGAGCTTTGTTAGTGCTATTAGTTGCTGGCCGCTTGGCGTTTTGAGCCTTTGGGCTTGTGCTCAGTAACCGTGATAGAAATATAAACGTATAAAAACTTTTAATGGTTGTTGTTGGTGGTGCGTGAAGAGGCTGAAAACACTGGCGGTTGTGTCTTAGCTGTGCCGGAGTACCACTAATGGCCACTGGCTTCTCTTCCCCGAGCCTTTCCTTTATTTGTAACAGGCGTGCACTCCCGGGGCAACAGCCGCGGCTTTAATTGGTCCATTGTGGATCACGAGAATCCTATTTTACGCATTTCAATTTAAATTGTTTTATTATTATTTTGCCACTCCGTCTCTCAACTCAAACAGTGATGCAAGTAGAAATAACAGCACACAATGGTGGTAGTGCTCGCAAATAGCAGGAGGTTTAACTGCCATATATGTGCCTTGCGTGCATGGGCACGTGACCACGACATCGCATGTACAATGCTCTCAGCCTTGGCTAGACCACCAACTCGCCAGAGCTGAATGTGTGGCCGTGTTATTGTTGACGGCGACCAACTCAAAAAGGGTTGAAAACGTCGCCATACCATCAGGTAGTGGTGAAACAAAGGACCGCTTTAGACTGTTTATTTTCTCATTAGGTCTCATCAGTTACAAAAAAGAGAACTGTTCACTGATGCCTTGTGCCACCCTGAGTCCACTTATGGAAGGGACTTGTACCTTTACACTATGGGGACCCCATTATTAGCACTTGCTGAGAGGCAACGGTCATTCAAAGCTAGCACTCTGTGAATGATCATACGATGCATTGCGGGCTGTTGTCATGGAGTGCCTCGTCATTTTTACAGAAAGTGTTGGATTTCATTCATGATTCATAATCAGTTTCTTTTTGAGTTAGATCGTGTCGGTAAATGTACGTTTTTTTAATATAACCATCTAGCAGGCGACAGCCAATCAAATCAAGTTTGTCACACGGAAAACATGCCAATTTATTTCGTTTTCAGCAAACCGGAATGTTGAAAAGCTAGCAAAATTTTGCCAATTGTGTACAACGTTTCGCTTGAGATGACAGCTAACATACTCAGTTGTTAACAAAGCTCAGCTCTCGCATGATTTTATTTGGTTGCGTGAGCTTGGCGCGGCAGGTGCAGTGTGTGCGTCTCCCCTTACTCAATTCGTTCTCGGTGTCTTCTCGTGGCTCACTGGAGCAGCATGGTACTGAAGGCATCCTGCGATGAATGCGTGGGGCTATTTTTTTTGGTAGCACAGTTCAGCCCCTCTCCCCATCTGTTGGTTTGATAAATCGTTACTATCCAAAGTCGCAGTTTGATTGAAGAGTCCTGTGTTTTACTAAAAATTGTGATGTTATACCACATTACAACATATAGCATTCCTAATGTACAGCCCTTTGTCAAACCATCGATGGATGAAGACCCCTCCGTGGCCATGTCACTCATAGGTGATTGTTTGACCATACTTCACCACGCTGGTCAGAGTGCGAGTTTGGGGGAGGCTGGGACCGGTTAAGTTATCTGTTGCTCCTGATGTAAAGCCATGGCTGGGAATGGAACTCCGGTTAAACAGATTGATGGTGTAATGCATTAACAACTGCAGCCACTCTCTACCACTCTATACATATGCGACTGGAAAATCAGTGATTCTTACATGCGTGATTTGACGCATTTGTCGTGAGCGGTAAGAATCAACTGAGTGTGTCATTACCCAGAGAGTGGCTTCTCTTGAGAGTAGGTGAATCAAGTGGATGAAAAAAGTGAATTGTTAATTTCATTGTGACCATATGGGGGCAAGTGATACAATATAAACTGTCAACGGTGGCTTGTGAAGTGTTCCAATGAAGCGATCATCTTTAAAGCACACGTATGTGGTGCCATGGTGCAGTGGACTAGCAATGTTGTTTGTCGTTTATTGTGAAATTTCTGACACAGTTCCTATGATCACTGTTGCATTGCTTACAGCTTTATTTAGGTGATTTCAAAAAGTTTTTTGGTTTGGCCATGTTTGTTTGTTATAGCACGGAGGAGTTAGAATGATGGCTTTAATCTAAGTTGTCTTGTGGTTGTTGTTGTTGTTTGACTTGCATCCCACTAGATTTTTGCACAGCGTTGGTGTACGGTGCTTTTTTTCTGGAAGACTTTGCAGTTTTTTCCTGGATTTTTCTGTTTGCGCATAGTCACTTTAAGATGTTTTCTTGTTCATGTTTTTGTTTTTTGTTTGCTGCGGTTGCACCCAATTCAAGAGCCGAATGGCTCACAGGGCTATACCAAATAAATGAAACTGAAAAAAATGAAATGAAATGAACCTGAAATATCAGAGGTCTCCACTACAGCGTAAACAATGGGAAAGTTTCGTAAGTCCCCCTCGCAACCTCGTCCACCCAGCGGTTATTAATGGGTACACCACAAGAAGTTGATTGGCAGGTCGTGTGTGGTGTGGGTCCATCGTGTAGGTTACTCCCACCCCTTTCAAGATGTCTGGCCAGTGTAGAGAAGTAGGCCAAAATACTCTCTACAGTGCCTCTCTGGATCTTACTCTAGTGGTCGGTCTTCCACTAGCAGTGGCGTGAACAAGCAACTGCAGGGCTGCACCTTTACCTTGTATCATGCTTTTTATGGTCACCGCTCAACTGTAAGCAATGCATCATTCCACCCTAAGTGTTCGTGGTTGTGGTTAAAACATAGCTCTGGAGATCTAACCGTATCATTGCTCATGCACGGGTGTGTGGAATTATCACGGGTAGGCTTGTAAGACTTGGCCGTTTCATGAAATGCTTGCGGAACTTGCCCAGGGCCCTGGCTCCGCGAAGTGAGGTCACCGGTGTGGGGCAATCTGGCAGCACCCCACCTGTGTGCTGTGTCCATGTGCCGTCGATACCCACGTGTGCGATGTGCACAGGGGCTTTATGCAGTGGCCCTCAACATGTGCTCTTTCTCCCACGTTGGGCTTCTTTGTCTCTCCTCGGTTCTTTCTTTATGTAATTATTTCCTTGCTTCGTATCTCTCTCTCTGTCTCCACGTTTCGTCGTGTTTCTCATTTTGCCTTTCTCCATGCCTCTTTCTACGTGTCTCTCTCCATGCCTCTGTATCTATATCACTCCACATCTCTTGTTGTTCTCTGTCTCAGGCTCTCCGTGTGTCATATCTCTGTGTCCGTCTCTATGTTGATCTTTATCGATGTGTCTCTGTATCTCTCTGTGTTTTTCTCCTGTCTCTCTGTGCATGTATTTCTTTGTCTCAGGTTCTATGCGTGTGTCTCTGTATCTCCCCCATCTGCAATGCTCCCCACTTAGCATTAACACAGTTCTGGCCGTGTCCCTTGCCCAATGGTTGCCCGCAAGCCGAATGAACCTCCTCGTTTGTCTCTCGAGCACTTTAGCCTTCAACTGGAATTTACGTCCTTGTGAATTGTGAGATGCCCCTGCATCTAACACCACAGGGCATCCCACAGCATTGTGGTCTTTAGTCTCTCTCCTCCCTATAGTCCGGTTTCCATTTTTTTGTTTCATTGTAGTTTGTCCAGAAGGCATGTGGAGCGTTGGGATGCACCGACGGTGGCAGAGCTTTCACACGCAGCGAAGGTATCTACCCATGTGGTGGTGCTCAGTGAGATTGCAGAGCAGTCGAATCCGTTCCGGCTTTTATCGGACAATCCTTTTTCGTTATCACCCAAATCACTATCGTGCCAGCCTTGGTTGTTGGCTTCATGCAGGAATTTGCGTGAAGTCACTCAAAGCAGAAAATCACCACCTGTGGTTTTTATAAATCTAAAAATGAAAATAACGTGTGTGGCTAAAAGAAAGAGAGCTTTGTGTTTGTACACCATGGGGAGTGATGTTGAAACAAAACGAGGGTAAACGGTCATCATGGTGAATTCAAATGCTCGACCCGAGCTTTATTTAATAAGCAAGTCTCATGAAACCCGTCTGTAAAATATAATCCAATTGCGGTGGTTTTATTTTACACTGCGTCAAAATTCAGGGGTTTCTCTTGATGATGAAAAATGTGCCTAAATGTTTCGGGTGCCATTGGGGCGAGCTAGCGAACGAGTCGTTCGCTGTCCGCCACGAACGAGTTGGTAAGGAGCAGGGTCTGCTGGACCCCCACGCTACTCGCTTCCACCTGTTGAATGCGCCAAACACGTGGCCCATCCGTCAGAGTGCCTCCTCCTTGGCCAATGGGCTCGCCTGGCAAGGCAGGGCTGGACGGGAGGGGACATGGTGGGGTTTGCGTTGCTGTTGGCCCGAGTTCCCCCCCCCCCCTGCAGTCCCCAGTGGGTCGGGCCCCCCGCTGGTAGTCACCCTACCCCTAATCTCTCGGGAATGGGGCGGTCCACACTCTAACGTGGCGCCTATCGTCGTTGGTGCCACGGTCTCGCCCGGTATAGCAGTGGCAGCAGCAGCTGCCGCCACAGCCACCATCCTGTCGTGCAGCTCCAGTCTTCGGTGTCCGTCGCCACCGAGTGTCGTCCAAGAGTGGCTGTCGTTAATGACTCTGGGCTCTAGGACCGATGGTGCTGGTGTTTTATCGCCGGTGAGAGAGGTCTGCGTGCGTGCCCCTATCGGTAACGCGACCAGCTCGGCGACACGAGGAGTTGTCACCGTGTGTGTTTACCATGTTCCATGCACGGTGGTGCCATCGTGGGCTAGTGTTAGGCCAGGAACGATTCACCGATTAGCATTAGGATTTGCTTGTTCTTAGCGCTTAAATATAGTGTTTCCAGTTCATTAATTAATATTGATTATTAAGCGCACAATACATTATGCATTGAATTATTTAAGTCTGAGTTGGTGTATTTTTATTTCGTGTATACAGTACAGGCAGACTTCGCTTAGCGCTCAACATGCGGAGAAGTGAGCACTCATCCGCACAGCGCTGAAATGGGTCATTGTACCATTGTATATTTGGGGATGCGTTCCTGACAGCGTTATTTCTTTCGTATGAGCAATATATGAAAGCTTCATTGGAGTATCGGTAATAGTGCTAATAACAGATGGTAAACATTATTTCTGACGAAAATAAATAAATGAATATATAGATTGCCAGTGCTTGCTATAATGACTGTATTTACAAATTTATTTTACCGTACTCCTGCAAGGCAGCAGTGGGAGACGAGGTTGTAGGAGCTGCTGCGGAGAAGAGCTCCAGGACCTCTGTGATCTTAGTGATGCCTTCCGTCTAAATTTCTGTGGCGAAGTTGCTCTTAGGTGAGACTCTATCCCAGTCTCGTGAGTTCTCATCTGGCCACGAATCGTGGGGGGTGGGTGTCTGGTCAGTTCAGCATACTTTGCTCTCTTAGGCTGAGCGGATGATGTGGGCGGGTACATTTCCTTGGCCAGTTCTGAGCATTATTACTCGTAAGTGCTTGATATTTTTTATTTTCTTCACTATGTTTTGTAAAAACTTTCTCCAGGACAAAGAGCGCGATAATGATTCGACGTTCTATGGGGTCGCACTAAGCGACGGTCTGCCTGTATGCAGGTGCATGTAAATAGTTCACATAACCTTTTTAGCCACTGGAGGAGCTGTCATACACTACAATTTTTTAAACAAAATAATTGAGGTGGCCAGGTGGCTCAGAGGTCAGAGTGCTGAGCTTGCAACATGAAGATCCTGAGTTCGATTCCTGGTTTCAGCTGCCTGTAATTAAACGAGGTTTGCAGGTGTAGTGAGTAGTTGATGGTCTCGGCCAGGTCGTATACTCATTTCTTTTGCAGTTCATTTGGCTAAATGCCAGGTTTGAGAATTTTTTTCAATATAGGTTTGACTTGAAGTTTTCGTGACTGCAAGGATCCATACTCTTGGTTCTTTCAGTGAAGTCAGCTGTGGTTGTCCCACCCGATGACGATTGCTTGTGTTGCGATCGAAACGCCGTGATCTGTTATTTTTCTACCTACGTGACTTTATCGAAAGAACCAAGAGTATGGGTTTGACTGTCATGCAATATTTCTTTCTAAACGTTTCTCACTGTAGCATGGCAGGTGGCAAAGAACTGCCTGATTGTGTGAATAAAATGTCACTTTCAGGGATCTCGGATGCAGTTCTTTGATATCTCATCCAAGAGCCTTTCTATAACACGAGAGAGGAGGCGGCCAGTGCACAGTTCTGTGAGCGTTCTAAATAATTTATTCATCTGGCACAATGCCAATAGCACAATTTGGATAGTTTGACGAATAAGACAACCTTGTAAAAACATTTTTTTATTGATTCTTAATTCTAAATCTGAACCCTACATCACAATAAATTGGAGGAGGGGCAGTGAGGGGTGGTGAATCATTTAATCTCTAGCCATCACCCTATAAGTAGGCCCTTATTTTCCTCATATCGCATTCAGCATATTTGTGTCGGGGCCTGAGGGAAGCCCACACAAATGCATTTTTGTTATGTTTTTTTTAAGGAGGCTAGTTGCTTGGAATGCGATTATCGCCATTCCGCCGAGGTGCGTTTGTTGGCTTAGGGATAATGCATGAAGGGACGAATTGTTTGTCAGGAACGCTTGAACGCCACCAACGGTGACACCGGACAGCGGGGATCTGATTGGAGCAAAGGTGTGGCCCGGAGGGGCCTGTCTTGAGTGAGGGGATGGTGAGGAGGCCCAGACTCGCCTGTTGCTGTGGGGCCAGGGAGGGAAGCGGGCCTCTTGTTGCCGTGCCGTGTATGCGGTGGCGGCTCGCTATTGTGTGACGGCCGGGGCCCTTGGGTATTCTTACCGCGAACGCAGCGGGAGCCACTGGGAACATTCCGTGGGGGTCCCTTACAAACGTCGCCGACAATCACAGCCTCGACTGCCAACGTTGCTATTATACGGCCTGCACACACCGGCGTGCCTGTAGTAATATTATGAATAATTTCTAATATTTAATTTATTAAATATTCATTGGGTGTGCGGAACGCACGATGCGTGCGCACAGGCAGCCTTTGCACCCCAACACCACTGCCTCTTCCCCACCCGTCTCCCCCCATCCCCCTCCGACGTGAGCGCAATGGTTCGCCCCACCGGTGCAGGCAGGGCTGCTGCGAGGCTCGCTGTGCAGCGCACGGACAGACGTTTCCTGGATCTCCGTAGTAGCGCACTCGGCCTGGCCGATTCATTACGAGCCAGGCATTGAGTGGGAGGGGGAGGGAGACAAAAAAACCCCCACAAAACAAACAAAGGCAGAGGAATCAAGACAAAAGCCGAGGTGGGAGGACCGACGCCGCTCCCCGCCGCTTGCTGTTTCCGCGACGGTTTGCCATCGACGCCGAGCGCTGCCGGTTTGCTCACCGACATCTCATGTCAGTGCATCCTGCCACCAGCTCCTCCCCACAAAGGTACTGTACACCGTGTGTCGCTGCTTGCCTCGGCGCTACGGCATTGTGGCGGCTGCACCCCCCCCCCCCCCCCCCCCCCCTTTGGGGTGACCGTTAGGTTCACGTTTACCCTTTGCACGGGGGAGGCGGTGGGGGGGTAGCGTGCTGGCCAGGCGGAAGGTGCGGTGTGACCACAGCCACAGTGGTGCTGGCAGGTCCCTGGGCCATGGTTTCCGCAACTGTAATCGGTCAAGTGTCAACCGAATAATTGTGGCTTGACAAGAGGCTCGGCCTGTTTGCCCAGAGCAGCCTGCATTGGAGAGCGATTGACTCGCCGATGTTAGACCAAGGTTTGTTAATTCACTGAGGAGTTGGTTATGTGCATTAGGGGGAGTGCTAATGATCTGGTGGTGGACACTGCTGGCCTGTGACCCCGTAACCCCATGCCCCCTGGGAGTGGTGAGCATTATCGAGTTTGGGTCACGGATCCGCCCTGCGCCACCTGTATCTCCCGTGCTCTGAATCTCACTCGCGAACGAGTAGAGAGGTGCAGCAATAGACCGTTAATGCATTTATGCAAATCTGACAATCTTGACTAATCTCAAGCTGTCATCGCTTAAGCAGCCACAAGTGCCTTTGCTCATCCATCAGCCTCGTGTCCATTGTGTGATAGAATCGCGCATCAGAGAAAGGTCTCTTTAACCGTTACGTAATACAACCTGCAGAAAAAAACATTCTTGCCGCCTGCCGCTGATGGTGGCCGTGTGAAGAGCCATCATAGCTCATCCCCGCACCGCCCCTCCCACCGCCGCCGCCGATTGTTTTTGCCGAGGCTGGAGTGGCCGTGCCCCGCGGTGCTCACCCTGCCACTTGGTAACGGGAGGAATGCATCGCCGTGGTGGCGATGGCGCCTGTCCTTGCGCCTCGGTCACAGAAGCGGCGAGCTCCCGGGGACGCCTGAGCGAAATGAATAATGGCTGCACCGGTAGTGTCTTACCCCGTCGAAACGCCATGGTCCGCGTCCATGGCAGAGAAGAAGTTCATTTGAGACATTCCTGGCACAAGGGCCAAGCGTGTGTCTCACTTAGACATGCATCACATTCACCTGACAAGTCGACGTGTACGTGTACAGCATAAGAAAGTCAAACCATTCAGTACCAGTCTCCTTTATTGAACCAGCATGTTAAAGCCACTGAGACGCATGGAACAGCATTCCATGAGAGACCTGGGTTTTTTAAAAGGCTAAGTCCTATTGTGATGGCCGCCACCACGCGCCATGTAGTTTAATCTGTTGTCATTAATGGGTTGGGGTCACAATTCAATGAAAGAATTACGTGGCTCTATTTCCTAGCATGTAGAATGCAAAACAGTGAATTTATACAATTTGTGTACATCTACAGCCCTTTGTCAGTCCACTGCTGGATGATGGCCTCCCCCATGCCTCTGTCACAACGCTGGCCAGAGTGGAGTTGGTGAAGACGGAGAATCGTAGATGTGGAAGCATAGAAGTACAATCAAGCACTATGTAGTGAGTCCAACTGAGTCGCAGACGTTGTCTTGGGAGCAACACTATTTATTCAAGAACTCAACATAACATAACACAACCGACACATTGGTGTTGAATGCTCATCTAACCTCGCTACGGCAGAACTAGACACGGTTCGCTATCCCGGCCCAGACCACAAGCTGGGTCCCGGACCGCGTGGCTAGAGGCTTCTTTTACCCGACATGGATCATCATCACCGGCAACACGAAGAACCCCGAGCCTCTCACTGGGCACCGTTATATCGGCCTCGGCTGGGGCTGGCTCCGCCCCTCCCCCCGCCCACCTTCTAGATCTCTCGAGCTCTTTCCCAAAGGCTCCGGAGAGCTCTTTTATACCACGTGACCGCCCAGCGGCCCCTGTCCACCGGTGGCCCCCCTCCAATGTCATCCGGTCACGTGGCGGCAGGTCAACCAGCGTATCATGCCCCAACGTAACCTTGGCTGGCTAACTCCCTCTCGCTCCCTCACCGGGAGCCCGCACCGCACACTGTACATGGTGCCTCCGCGCTGACTAGCGCTCACCCAAGCCCCGCTAAGGCTGGTACTCCGCCCAGTAAGCGGGCTGCACATAATGCCAACACACTATCCGCCGTGGCTTCGTAAGCCCGGCAGCACGCAGTGACAATCACAGTCACGACAAATAGATTATTTTACATTGCTCATTACTATCCACATTGTAGCCCTGAAAGCCCTGTTTGTGTGTGGTGGTCACCCATCCAATTACTTTGCGGGCTTAAACCAGCTTAGCTTCTGAGTTCTATATACTTACAGGTTCATATTTTCACGTTGTGAATTGGTGAGGCCGCCCCATACCTGCCCATGCGCACGGGCTGATGTTCTCGTTAATTTATCCTCACGTTGTTCAAGGCTCGTTAAGCCTTGTTAGTCTGCGTGCAATTATTGTCGGCGCTGCCGCCATTGCCGTTCGGTTTGTCCTTGAGAGGTGGGTGCGGAGAACACCATGAGCTGTTAAGGTTTTCACTTGGTGCCGCAGCACCTGAAATCTGTGTGCAGGCAGATGATCGGAAGTGCCGTCACAGGCGTGCTGTGTCCTGCGCCATGATGTCATTAAGCATTCATAAGTAAATACACTTCTCAGCATGTCTCTATGAATAATTGATGGAGCGACCGAGAGTGTGCTGATAATTTCTGGCAAATTGGCGGTAATGGACTGGATTTATTTAGTGTTTTTGCGGAGTGGGTGTGGGAGATGAAGAGGGCAACTCAGTATAAATGACAAAACTTTTACTCTCCGTCAAAAGCGCGATGCGGAGGGCAACCGGAGCAGATTTGTTTCCTTGGAAAGGGTGGTCAATAACATCCATAAGTCCGGTCCTCTCATTATGTGACCCTAGGGGTGATTATGGGTGAGTAGGGTTGCAAGGGAGGAGATGTGAGACTTCTAGGAGGTCAGCAACAGCTTGGTGCACAGGTGGTGTCGGTGTCGTGCACCTCGCACATTTAGAGAACATTTCCCGTGATCCGCAGCTTTGGTCGACTGTTAGCCTGCCTCTAATCGAGGCTTTGCGATTACAAACAGCCTCTTTAGCTGCATGGTGTAGCGGCTGCAGCCGGTGGTGTCGTCAGAGGCTGCGAAGCGGAGGACGACGATGTTTCGTGCGAGGCGCGTCAGAAGAATCGGCATTAAAATGCAGAGCGGAGGCCATGCCTCGTCCCCCGGGTGCTGCCCATTTGACACTGGCGGCACATTTGCGCCCGACGGCGGATGTGTCCGTGGGTACACGGAGAACCCAAATGCGCGATAATGCCAGACAAGCTGATGGAATTTGAATATTTGAACGTTGGGCACTGTATTAATAAACGACGCTCGCCTTCTTTGCCCGTTACACGCACAATCGGCTGTAATTCCACGGTCACGCGTGCGTGCGGGAAATTATAATTATTATTTTCATAAACACAATTTGCAGTGCAGGCACGGACCGTGAGTTATGTTTATTGCACATCGAGCGCACTACGCACATTGCACCATGTTTATGTTCTAGTGACGCGCATGCCGTCGGAATGGGTTCTGCTGCTATATATATTGTCTCCGCTGCACGTACCGCGTTAAGGTCATATACGATGGTGCGTGTGATTTGTAATGCTGTGCTTATGCTCACTGTAAGGAGCACACCGGGCAGGCAGGAGGCAGGCATGCTGGCTCTTACCGACAATGACGGTGAAGGGCAGTACTACAGTAGTTAAAAAGCACACTTGCTACAGTATAACAAAAGAAACGTGTTTGAAGGTGTTTTATTATCGACCTGCGAGGCGTCCCGGAGATTGCAAGACAGCAATGTATTTATCCGGGCGGCCGGTGGTGCACGCAGAGGCAAGGGTTAGTGGATCGCACAGATAATGTGAAACTCCCTTCCCGTGGGCGTTGAGGTGCCATACCGTAGCTTGCCAGGAGAAGGCAGGACTGCAACAATTTGGACTCCACTTGTTCCGTCTGTATGGGTGAGAGTGTTGCCCCCTCGGACGCATTAGGTTTTCTTCAGGTGCTCCGGTTTCCTTCCACAACTCGTTGATTAGACGATAACAGCTTCATTTTTTGGGGACCGCAGAGCTTGGAAAATTGTTGGCGCTGGCTCCCTCTCGCCTGAGAGTCGAGAGCGACGACTGTGTGGCGTGTTGCAAGTTTAAATTATTATGATTCTTGAACCTATCTGTGCCGAACGTTGTGTGCTACCCCCCCCGCCCCCACCCTTATCGTATGCGTGTGTTTTCTCGAGATAATCTGGTGGTCTCCCATGCGATGCCAACAAACACATATTAAAGGAATTTGCCAAATTTCACAATGCAACAGGACCCTCCTGAAAAATAATCTTGAGACTCATTGAGGGTTTTCTTGGGTTATTGCAATAAATCCCAGGCTATCCGGACCCCACATTTATCCCGATGAATGCTGGCGAATACGGCGAATAAAAGCATAGTTTAAGTTAAATTAAATACCAAAACATAGTTGCAATTACTGTGTATTAAATGTACTCACCGCAACAGGTTAGTGGTAAGGGCAGGGGTGGTGGAAGATGACGGGGAGGGGTGGTAGGGGTGGAGCGGTACCCACCTACTTCAGACAAGCGGGAAAGACTACTGTGCTGAACACAGTACAATACACTGCACACACCCAGGTATTTGTTTTTGCTTGGTCTGTACAAAAACAAGAACAATAACAACAACCATTCACCACCAAGTGGCTGTGACGTCATCACAGTACCTGTGTCAGGCCAGGTGCCCTTTGAGGCTACGTGAACTGTCGAAGGCTCGCTAACAGGAGGTCACGAGAAAATACCCCAGGTGCCATGGATTGACTGACTCAAAGAACTGGTAGATGCACCAGCTGGTCTGTACACTAACACATGCACCTACACTTAACACGCAGGTCCCCCGTATAACTGTTACCAGACTTTTGGGGCAAGAACGTTTAACGACCACTTATGAAGTACTGCATGCCACACAAGACAGTGAGTGGGTGGCCAACTTCACGCCCAACCGCCTTTTGCCTCCTCAGTGGCAATGTTTACACCCCACACCAGGAACCCATGAAAGCTGTCAACCTAGGGGAGGCCCAGTAACGGGTTCAGATACTCGCCATTGTTATTGGTCGTGAGTGGGACACGAACTCGGGTCGCCAGGTTGGTCGCACAGTGTGCTCAGCACAACACCACTGCTCCCCACAACACGGGCACACATACACCACAACAGGCGCCATGTACCACAGACACGTACACTAACACGCATGTTCTACACACTAATATATGCATCACACGCGTATAGTTCAAGGGGTTGCAGGTGGCTTTCTTTAACTGTGATCTAACTGAAACTGCCACTAGGCCGCAACCTACCAGCTCTCCCTACCAGGGCTCCCTTTGCTGGGATTTTGCTGTAGACTGCTGTTAGGATAGCTCCCATTTTGTTGGTCACCTCGATATGTAGTAACAATACTATGCATTCCAGGTGTAACTACTAGCTATGTAATAATTCGACCCTCCACAAGTCTGTGATGTAAGGGTTCACGGTCACAAATTAATTAAAGCCTCCAGTTTTTTTGTTGCAGCATAGTGCACATGTAGAATGCAAAGCAGTGAGTCTCTAGGACGCATGGGCATACACTGACAGCCCCTGTGTCAATCAACTGCTGGATGAGGACCTCCCCACGCCTGCGGGTAACGTGGGGGGTTATTTGACCCATATTTCACCAAGCTGGTCAGTGCGAGCTGATGAAGGCCGTGGAGCGTAAACATCCAGTATAGCAATGGGGATTTTGAGTATTGCGCCCTCTGCTGCCCATCATGTAGCACCACCGCCTGTAACACCTGTGATTTTCTATCCAAGCATCTTCCCAGGCTGTTTTTCCTACTGGGCTTACACGATTTGATGATTCGGGCGCATTCTGAGTGGTTTGGTCACAGCCACGCTTTCAGCTCTTTAAGCTGGTGGTCTAGATAAGGCTGAGGACATTGTATATGTGATCACATTACACGCGTGTAAGGCACATGGACGGGAGCCGTGCACCTTCCTGCTGTTTGTTGTGGGTTGTTCTTCCTGTACGTCTTTGAGTGGCGTCACGTTTTCACGTTTGTCGGGCGCTGCCATCTGGGTCGTTGCTTCTGCCACCGCTCGGAGGGCGCCGGGCGAGCCACGTGAACAAGCGACGCTTCTGGAAGCAGCACGGCGAGGCTGCTCCCCCTCTCACTCGCACACACGTGTGCGCACACACAAACGCGCACATAGACACACACACACGTGCGCGCACGTATACAGACATTCGCACGCACGTGCACCGACCTCCCCCGTGCTACAAATACAGATGCTGAGCCCGCAAAGCCGGTGCTGGCAAAACACAACGTGATCTGTGAGATACATTCAGGCCGCTGTCACGTGCATACTTTCATTCAGCCAAAACGGGGCTGTTACGCTTTTGGTTTATCGTTTTGGCAGCTTGTGCAACATGGAACGTACTTTCCGACAGCAGTCTTGTTCACAAAGGGTATCCCCGGTTTAAAGGGAGATGCGAGCATTTAATCAGACAGCTTTTGTCTTATTGCCGTGCATCGAAAATGGGTGTTCCAGCCTGAACGTCATTAGTTTGACGCTTCACTGGTGAGAAAAAAAAAACACGAGTTGTGGTCAAGTGCATCATTGTGGCACTCGTGTGGCATCACTCCCGTACATTTCGCGATGCCGGTTGAGTTACGTCACGATTGCCAGCTATGGTAGAGTACCTGATGGTAATTCTGTTGATAAATTTATTATTGTTAAATTTATTCCACAATTGTATCGTGATGGTGCTGTAACGTGTGTCATGTTATGAGACGAAGAATCCAATCGGAGCTTACGCACAGCAGACCAACCCCCCCCCCCACCGTGTTAGAGAATGACCCACGGAAGTCGATATCAAAGAGTGATCTCCCGAGATCCCATTAAGTGTTGTCTTCTCCACAGAGTAGGAGGCAGCACTTTTCCACTTTTCCTGTTGCAGAGTAATGTTTTCTGCATAACAGTCAACCGATGTAACTGAATTTCAAACCAAATCTAATGTGATGGGTTTATGTTTTGTATGGCCATCTGTGACTGGACTGACGTCATCAACTCACCACACGTGAGAACGCAGTTTAATCACAGGTGGTGGCTGCCAGGTTCTTAGCAGTGTCATCTTTGCACTAACCTTTGCCACCTGACTACCTCCTCACTTGATAGGCGTTTTCAAGTCTTACTTTGTTATTCATGAAGCCTCAAACCCCTTTTGGGCAGCCCAGGACATGCAGCCCTACAAGGTCAGTGTTTTATTCATGTTTTTCTTGTTGCATTTGCTTTTAAGCCATGAGCCGTGGCAACAGAAACTGATGCTCCAGGGTATTTTCATAAACAAGTTTTTTTTTTTAAATAGAGTTCGGACAAGGCCGAGGATGACACGTAGCGCTTGGTCAATCGATACGCGCTGCGAAGACCGCAAGACATGCGCGCATGCAAGCGGCAGACTCGACGACCTGTGCGGTCATCGCGTCCGAATTAAGCCTTGTGCAGAACCACAAAGCTGTGGTCACCAACCCCCCCACACCCCTGAGCCCCCTGGCTCAGAGCTAGCAGATGGGCATCAGACGGCAAAGCCGACCCCATCATTGCCCAGGGCTGCCGGCCGGCGTCCGACCTTGAGGTGGGTGGATGCCCTCTCTCCCTACCAACCATCCCCATGTCCACCCTCGCCCATCTGCCAGTAGCCTGGGTCTAGTTACTCCCCGTCCCCACTTCCGCACGTGCATGTCTGTGTTTTGCCTACACCGTTAGATCGAATGATCACGCAAGATGTTGGCAGTGGAATCCTAAGGCCTGTGCATGAATGGAGTATTTGCATTAGCACTTTGCCCTGAGCAGGTTTAAACACAGTCCATTATTATTAAAAAAAAATTCTTGCTCAAATGAGCATGGAGGTGCTGCTCATCTCCTGTAGTGGAAATTCTACATTCCTTTGGTGAGAGGGCAAGTCCATCGATTGGATAACCACTATTATCTTCCCAATAATTTTATTGACCCCGGGGGGATGCTGGACTGAGTCAACCCAAACCAGGATTTGAGCTCCAACCTTGTGTTTGCATTCCACTCTATCGTTGAGGAATCAAAACCGTTCATGAATTGGAAGAATCCTGGCCTCGTACGGTTGTTGCCTGCAGTGTTTTTCATTTGCCAGCCACCCTCGTATGACGAGGGAGATAGATTTTATTAATATTCAGTGCCTAATACGTATGCGGGAGAGAGGCCAAAATAAGTTCATCCAGGCCCTAGGGAACAGTCTTAAGTCTCACAAACCCCAGCCCTAACTCCAATCATAACAACCCCTTCCCACGTTTCCCACTCATGAGTTTAACCAAACCCGGTCAGGAGGGGCCAGGTGTCGTATCCAACCAAAGCCGCTGTCCGACGAACAGAGAATGCGAGCCCAACTTCAGAAGATCACCGAGTTGCAATTGGACGTTTACAAAGCAGGCAATGCGTTTGTGTTGACGTGAGTACCAGAAATAATGTGGCCGTTTGGTCGAAGGGAACCTGCCGATGGCAAGAGTTCATCCGGTGAGCCGGCACTCACAACCGCGTGCCGCACAACACGTGCCCTACTTTGCATGGTGGGGCCATGTGGCAGCGTTCGCATATCCCCTCGGACCGCGAGCCCCAGTCCCGTGATCACTCACTTGATCGGTAGCGACGTGGGCGCGCGGCACTGCGCCGAAATGTCGACGGAAAAAACAACCACGACCCTTGAATAAATTATGAAAGCGTGGGTCTAATTATCAGTCACTTCTGCGTTGCACATGCAAAATTATGAAATGCTGAAGCGTGGATGTTACGAGATTGATTTATTGGATGGATGGATGGGGTCAAAGTGTGCGTTTTTTTTCTCAATGTGAGCCGGCACCATGGGGAGTCTCAGCGTTGGTGCGTTTTTCGAGTCGTCTGGTCTATCCTGTGGTGTCTCAGCTCCCGAAGCGAGCTGGGCGTTCTGACGATATCGGGGCCTGTCACCCTGTGCGGTCGATGGAACAGGTTTTATAATTGATGGGTTTTGTTAATTAAGTCACGCCTCGGCGAAGATGAGAGTGTTCTTGCAGCACCCATTGTGAAAGCAGACTGCATTTATTAAATGCAAATTGTGGGATTTTATCAGGTTAAATGCTGGATTAAACTGGGTGCTCATGAGTACCTAAAAACACGTTACACAAATTCACATTTGTAGGATGTAAAGACGCTGTTTCGAGCGGACGTTTTAGGGGTTAACATAGCCCAGCGGGAGTGCATGCCGCTTGTTGCTGAGGTTCACATTTAGAATCCTGCAACCGCCCTGGTGAATACTGCAGGCGTATTAATCACGAGACGTTACGCGCTATCTGCTTCACGGCGGACGTTAAAAGTTGTCACATTAAAAATGAGTGACATTGTTGACTGACGTCATGCTCCAAATTTGCCGATTTTTTTAATTCACCCGCAAACGACTAAATTGAGAAGATACATAGCAACATTGCCCCCTTCTGAGATAGTATTGCAGGCTGCGAAACATATCACCGTTGTGATAGCTTTGCACGTTAAGAACAGCGTGAATACCAAATGCACTTAAAATATTAGATTTTATCTCCTCCAGCTGCCGTGTTCACACCTTGGGGGTGAACAAGGCAGCTGGAGTTGAACCAGGAGTGTGAGTTTTGACGCTGCCAGGATAAACCAACTCATTGTTAGGCGAGGGGGTGGGGGGGGTAATATATTTTTTTTTATTTCCAGGTTCACCCAAGGCCCTGGCCAAATGTGACGATCATTGAAGAGGCAGCAGCACATGAAGCATTGCTGCCTTGCCTCCTTCCCAGGACCATTATTCTGAGTGCTTTTTCCATCTGACTCTCGCTCACAATGGGACGGTGCAAATGTGTCAATTTGTCACGTGTAAATCTGAAAGAGCGGCACAATGATCCTATGAGCGTTTCGGCGCTGACGCCGTGTAATAGCGCCGCTCCTGATGGACAACATCTCGGCGCAGATTTGCGCTCTAGTTGAAAGCGCCACGTTTTTCCACGATCCATCCCGCGCGTTGTGCAGAAATCAAAGTCGTTCTGACGGTGTCCGCTTGGCGTGTCACGATGCATCGATGCGTTCAGTATGAAAGTAGATTCTCATGCATCGAATCGAGTATGCAACAACCAACGTGTCACTTTGTGATGGGTGGATGTGACCCATTCGGCCACTAGAGGTGCTGTGCTACCATAACTTCAAGTTTAAACCATATCATGTATTCTGGAATCTAATAATGAGCCTAATGATTTGTAAAAATTCTGAAAGGTGAATCGTCTCATCCCTAGTGTTTATGAATGAATGACTTGAAAGTCAGAGTTAAAGTGACTACTTGCTTAAATTAGCATAAAGGCAGTGCTCAACTCCTGTTTACAGCCGAGAGCGGAAAATGTTTCCAAAGGACAACCGCTGTTGATTTTCCTACAAAGTGACCCCTTGGTCAACAACCCAACCAAGATTTCTACTCGCAACCTTCCGATTTAGAGCCGATCGCCCTTCCGTTGTGCGACCTGGCCAAGTTAATTACTTACAATTCATGCAAATTATATGTGCAATGATGTACTGCAATAACATTTAGGCTCACGAAGGAAACAGAAGGAAGAAAATCAGATGGCAATGCCCGTTGTGCGCACAGCATTTCACTTTGCGTTTTGCCTCTCTCATTTTACCCGCTGGGTGAACCATGGACGGGGTGTGGTCGTGGTTTTGCCGTCAAGTCGCCACGCGCTGGCATTCTTAATGAGCGGTGCCAGCGCCTGATGACCATTTTACATTGCGGTTACATTCACTCTTGAGCAGCGATGGCAGCCGCACCCCCTGACACACACACACATCATTACCGGTGTGTGCCATTGTCGAGGTGAGTTGCGATCCCGGGGTGCTTGGGAGAGGGGTGGGGGGGGCACCTGTTTGAGGCCCCTCCGTCTTTTAAATCACGTCCCAGCCATAAACGAGCGAGAGCGGTGCGCCAGTCACGCTGGTGCTGGACGATGCTCCCCAGGGGATGGGTGCCATGAGAGGTGAGTTTCGGCAGCTGGAACGAGCAGACGGGGGGAGGGGGGGGAGGTGGGAGGGTGGGCGTTCTGTGTAATCGCAACGTCGAATTGCTGGCGCCCTTGGAACGAGACAAAAACGACGACCACCTGGTGCTGAGCCTGAGGCCGCTGACCACCTCTGCTGGTGCGGCTCAGAGGCGCGTAGGGGTGGTAAGTGGGGAATGGGACGGGAAGTCGGGTGCCGCAATCAGGGAGGCGATTGTGCTTGGCAGATGTTGCCGGGATTAGTCTGGCGGTCTGCTCGAGGAACTGGCGGATGAAGCCGTCGTCACGGCGACTAGGGTGGTCACGTGGGCCCGTCGCCATGGTGCTGCCTGGCGTACGTTTTGCGGCGAGCAAGAGTCGCCATGGTTACCATTACCTCATCGGGGCACGCGGGGGGGGGGTGGGAGGGGGGTGGTGACAGTGTGTTCTCGCCGAGGACGGATGAGAATGTTTTATAAAACGGAGAGTGGAGGCACATGATCGTGACCTTGAAAAGATGGGCAACGTAACAGCGGGGTAAAGGACCGGCGTTCGTTAGCGGCACGTGCGACGGCTCGAGCCGACGGAGCCATGTAAGTATCGGAAGGGGCCTCGCCGGCCGTGGCGCCTCCCAGACCTCGCCTCGTTTAATTTTCCTCCTCGCTCCCAAGTGGCATCGCGTTTGTGTGCTCCTGCACGGAATTCTCGAAACATGATGTTCTTAATTGAGAAGCTATCCACAGAGCCACGCGTTTGGCGGTTCCCCACTTGGCATTCGTAGATTGCAGCAATTTATATACATTCGGTTTATATATATAACTCTAATGCTTGAGTATATATAGAAGCAGCTGGGTACACGAACTGTGATGAGTCAGACTTGGATGTTATCTCGACATGTGCTGTCTGCTGTGATCTCTGTGTTGGGTGTGTGTCACCGTGTGCGTCCATGTGCGTTTCATCTTGTGTGTTTGTGTGTTGTGAGGAGCAGAACTAGAGTGCTCCATACACAGCACTAGGCTCTGGGAGACTTGAGTTTTATTCTAGGCCGCTATGCACATCGGTTGCATGTGGTGGTATCTAAACCGGTCTTGGACCTTCCCTCGGTCGAATTAAATACTCAATGCGTGAATATCGGAATTGACTAAACAACGCGGGCAGGCTTGGTACTGGCCCCACCACCCCCTCGTGCACCACATCCAGCCTAATATTCGCTCACGACAACGGCACTTGCTCCTACACATTTGTGAGGCCGCCTCGGCGTTCTTTGTCTCTGTCTTTGCAGGCCTGAGGCTGGCAATAGGCATGCATCCCCTCCCCTGGAGGTTGCCCCACCGGCCGCCTCCACCTCCCGGCCGACCGACATTCCCCTGCTGCCCGAGGGCCCAGCCCCGGCCCACGTGGCGGCCCCCCTCCTCGAGGAGGCTCCTTCCCGCTCGGTGGCGGTCACGGCGGCAGCAGCTCCGACCCCTCCCCTCGCGGACACCCCTTCGTGTGGAACGGCCCCCGTCCACGGGCCTACCCCGTCACCCCCGGCGGTGACTCCGCCGCTGCCCATGGCCGCGCCGCCCTCGCACCAGGAGGAGATCTTGGGCTCGGACGACGAGGAGCAGGAGGACCCCAATGACTACTGCAAAGGTTGGTCTCACCGGCGGCAAACTAGCCAGTCGCACTGCCGTGCACCCCCCTCCTCTTGTGCGTGGCGAGCATTGCGGCGTCTCGTTTCTGGACTTTAATCAAAAATGCGTTTGATGCCCTGAGATGAAACCGTGTCGCTCGGAAGCCGGGAGTAGGGACGAGCGCTGCTGTTGCTGCTGCTCCACGGGGGGGTTTTGCGGAGATGTGAACGAGCAGCTCAGTGTCCCTGCTCTCGGCACTGCTGGTTTGATGGATGTCAAGAGGACGGTGGGCCCAGAGCCCTGAATGAAGTGTGTGCGTACATGTTCGTGATGGCTTTCGTGGGGTGTGTGTGCGTCTGTCTTTTTGTGTGTTTGGAAGTGCATGTATTTTGAACTTATTTTGCATTGCACGTAGCCAACCGCGCTAACCAGAGGTGCGGGGGAAGGACAACATACTAAAGACACAAATCACTTGTAAATTAGTTTTAAACATATATTTTCAATCTAGGTGGGGAGTCTGTGTGTGTAAATGTGCATGTGTGCTTGATTCCCGCTCACGGCTAACATGGGTGACAAATACCTTAACCGGTTCTGGACTTCCCTTGGTCGATTCAGCCTCATGAGTACCTGGTTTGTTATGTAAACATTAGCATAGGGGAGACAAAGGCCACCATGCGTGGTGCTGGCCACCCATCCCCTCCCCGTCGTGTGCCCTGCCAGCGTTCATAGATGCTCACTAAGAGGACTTGCCCCAATAGTCTGTTAAAGGCTCCAAGGGGGATCTTTGCCTTTTTTTCTCTCTCTTTGTTTACGCATGTGTGTATGCGAATATTCGCACGTGTGTGCGCGAGCGTATGTGTACGCGTGTTTATACGTGTGTGCGTGCACTCATGGCGCAGGGGGCTACCACGCAGTGAAGATCGGAGATCTCTTCAATGGGCGCTACCACGTGGTGCGCAAGCTGGGCTGGGGCCACTTCTCCACGGTGTGGCTGTGCTGGGACATGATGTGAGTGGCTTCCACGCGAGAGTTCACATGATCCCGTGTGTAAGTGAGCAGTGGTGCATTTCAGCACCAATTATGGCGAGCGGTCTCAAGGCCATGAAGAGCCCTCCGTATTACCGTTCTTCGCGTAGGGTGCTGGGCTGCCGGTGCGACGCCTTCGTTCTTGGGGTTGTTTCAAGTGGAATCCTAGGTGTTAAGTTTTTTAACGGCCGGCATGTCAGCCTGCGCATGGGGCGACACCCTCTCATTAGCATTCAGGCTCGAGCCTTCCCTTAAAGGGCCCTACTGGAGATGATTCACTTCTCGGCACTGTCGGTGACACCGCTGTCGCACATTACATGAGTTTAACATAATTTAATTTAAGCGGCACAATGACCGAGCGGAGCGAGAATGGAAGCAGAGTGGGAATTATATTTTCGGCAACTGTCACTTTTGTGAAAATGGATGTCGTGGTAATGGGCCATTTCTGAAGAAGGCAGCGGAGAGCTTGGAGACGGGACCATGTGCCCGGATCTTTAGCTGGCGGCAAAATGCGCCGCATGATACGGCGTCCAAACAAAGCAGTGCCTCCCACGCAGAGCATGTGCACACACACGCTGGTGCAGCGGAAGCACTCAGAGCAAGCTGCAGCCAACCGCACCTCCAATTAGCGCGGTTGGCTACGTATGGTGCGAAAGAAGTTTAACTTACAAGGAGATGCTGCTCTCCGTCTAGAGGGAGAGAACCGGGGGGGGGGGGGGTAGGTGAAGTGGATAGTGTCCCTCTCCCCACCGGATTTGGGAGGCGATGGAGGGTGGTGATGTCGCCACCTGGGTAGTCCTCGGGGTCTGGCTTCTATTTGTGTGCCATAGAAGCGGTTGTGCACTGCAGGCCGCTAATGGGAAGGGTACGCGTGCGACTTGCTAATCCGCGGCAAGACCCGCAGCTCCGCGAAAAGTCGGTGTGAAGCCGCAGAGGTGGAATTTTAAAGAGATGATTTCTCTAAATTTAAAACTGGTGATTCTTCTGCTCCTGAGAGTTCCAAGCCGATTTTGTGTGTGTATACAGGAGTGGGTGGGGGGGGGGAGTTATATAACGAGAGCCATGGTTAATTTGCGGAGTCGCCGGTGGCGGAGGAGGTGGAACGGCGAGCAGTCAGACGTCAACGCGATTGCAAACGGAATATTCCCGCTTGCCCACGCGCAGGGCGGAGGGGTGGGGGTGGTGGGGTGCAGCGCAATATCCCGATGGCGTGGGGGTGTGGCAGTGATGGTGTGAGCGGAGAGCGCCCCGCTAAGCTGTACCACACAGCGAGGCTGCAGCGGTGTGAAGCTCCAGCAAGCCAAACGGGGTCTGTGGTGGCCCCGGGGTGTACAGGAGGGGGCGGCGGGGGGGGGGTGTTATTAGGATAAAGCTTTAGAGAGAGAAAGATGCACATTTTCGCAGCAGTAATTGGCACAGGCGGGGGTGATTTGCTCATAAGTCGGAGGCCGCTCGACAGCTGGTGCCTCTGTAACGCTTGCTCTGCGCCGGCTTACGCAGGGGCAAGCGGTTCGTGGCCATGAAGGTGGTGAAGAGTGCGCAGCACTACACGGAGACGGCGCTCGACGAAATCAAGCTACTGAAATGCGTGAGTGATGGCAGCACCATCATCGACTCTAGCTCGTGCGCGTCACACTTGTGCGCACACGCCTACGCACGCACACACAGATGGCAACGAGACACGGGTAGTGCACAGCGTTATCAGACGTGGAGAATATTAAAAGGAGAGCTGCGATCTCTCATTTCTGTTGTGACATGGAGCAGTGTCACAGTGGTCAGCCCTTTGCACTATGCACCCAATGACCTGAGGTCAATTACTGGCCACGGTTAACATGTGCGGCGCAGTATCTCTGAACCACCTCCCTCGCCCTTAACCAACTCATACGAACCAGCTAAATGAGGTATGCAGCCTGCCTGACTGACGGTGGATTGACAAAAGGCGGATGAAGTATATATTTTTTATATATATCTTATGCTCGTGTGGCTATCACTGTAGCAGTGGTGTGGGAGGCCATGGGATGAGCCGCCTGTCGGTATCCCGTGATCCTGATTGTATGGGTGCCGCTTCCCCTGCCGCCGAGCAGGTGGTATACTCTGGCTTGCCAGGAGAAGGCGGTACAGCAAAGTGCGGACTAATTTCGTCTGTCCCTTCTGCATGGGCTCGAGTGTTGCCCCCTCACGAGTGTGGGCTTTGTCCGGATGCTCCAGTTTGCTCTCAACATCTAAGCATTAATTCGCTGAAGAAAACACCTTTATATATAAAGGACTGCAGAGCTTGGGCAGTTGTTGGTAGCGCCAGTTCACCGCCTGGCTGCTGCCTTCCAGCGTGTCTGTGGTTCGTCGGCGATTGTGAGATGCGATTTTCATGAACGATAACGCGGTATGTCAAACTAGACATTGTTATTATTCGGCTATATTGCTTCCTGCTGCATGCAGGAAGTAGCTTAGGTGCGGGACAACAAAAGCAGCACAATGGAGAAGGCACAGCTGCATGAGGCCATATGGTCGGTTACAACTTAAAAGCACCGCAGGGCGCAGCTCACTAATTGGGAAGCTCATTACTGAAAAGCTGTCCACAAAATGAGAGTGATTCGACAGGAATATGATTGTGTATCCACACTTGAGGCTCGTTTCAAGCCTATTTCTCCAATTTTATCCCGATTGTGCTTTCGGCATTTTATTATGAGACCAAGAATCGATGTGGAGCAGTGCAACCCTTAGTCTTAGAGAACAGCCCACCGAAGTGGACACTATGGAGTTACCTCTGACAATTCCTTCAAGTAAACTCTGGTCTCCACATATTAGCAGGCAATATTTTTTTCGTTAGCCCCTTCATCGTTAGCCATGCTACTGTGAAACCGATATTATTATGTCTTAAAGCTGGAATGTATCCAATTTAAGTGCAGAACCAAATTTTACGTAATGGGTTTTTTTTGTGGAGTCGCTCGTGGTCTGGCTACAGTTGAGAACCTGGTTTAACCACAGGCAGCTGCCTGGATGTGAACTCGGGGTCTCAGCAGTTCGGCTCAGCGTTCTGACCTCTTGCGGCCACGCAGTCAACTCAACCAGAAATTTTTTTAAAAACGTAGCCTGGTTGCAAGAAGCAGCTTTAGGAGCCAGACAAACAGCAGCATGCGCACAAGGAGGGAAACGTGCTTCCAGAGTTCAATGAAGCCCATCGTTGTGAATCTGCGGGCGTGAGATAATTGAGGGTCGGTCGCCGTGTGTCGCCGTCTCGCGACACAGGTGCGGGACAGCGACCCGTGCGACTCGAACCGTGACATGGTGGTCAACCTCCTGGACGACTTCAAGATCACGGGCGTCAACGGCACGCGTATCCTTGACACTACCGCCACGCGGGCGTTTCCAGCCAGGGCTTCACTTTTCACTCGGTATTTTATGGGTCACCAACTCAGACAGACCCAGGTGACGTTCAGCCCATGTCCCCGCCACCTTGCGGATAGGCATCGCTGAGGTACACACGCGGGGTGTCATCAGAGAAATGTGCAGACGGCCTTTGCACGACGTCGCCCATTTTTTTTATATTTTCAGGGAAGAAAAAATGTTACTAAAGAGCTCCCTATTAATTACCTAATGAATGTTGCATTTTTTAAAGTTATAATCTCTATGTACAGTGTCCTATCTCAAAGACGTTGGTGATCATGGCCTTCGTTACATTTACCTCAGTCCATGATATTACTCAAGAATGTGGAATTACAAACTCCCAGATGCATCCAATTTTACAAATTGCTTTTGTAACTTAATTCTCTATCTTTCCCGGCTTCGTGTACTTATATTTTTATCACTAAAGATACATTTAATACTTTCATTATAAAACACTTTCTTGTGGATATACAATCAAATTTGTTTTCCTCACATGAGTGACTTTGAAAAACTACTTGACCCCTCTGAAATGTTAGCTGGCTGCGCCAGTAGCAACCGTAGAAAGTACTTCTGTATGCAGCCATTTAGGCATCAGAGTGGTTTCTCTGTGACATTCGCTGGCTGAGGGAGCGGGCAGCCCAAGTGGCATTTTAAATATTGTAATTGGAAGTCGAGGCCCGGTGGTCCGACAGGCGAGCGAAGGTTGAACGCTGGAAGGTGGTGGAGCCTTGACAAGACCCGCAGACGTGTGCATGGTGTTTGAGGTTCTCGGTCACCACCTGCTCAAGTGGATCATCAAGTCGAGCTACCAGGCCTACCCACGCCGTGCGTGAGGAGCATCATTCACCAGGTAGGGCAGCCCCTGTTCCCGTGTGTCTGCGCGTGCCCGCGAGCTTCCACCACAAAGCTACCGCGAGAAGGCGCAGGGCCTCGTGTTGGAGAATTCCCATTATTAATTCGTCTCATTTTGTGTGAAAATGTCCCGATGCCTGCATCACTGACTCCGAGGAAAATCGCCAGAGCGATGTGATTTGGTCATGGTGTGAATTTGGCCCTAAATGTCCTGTGGTTAATGGAGGCACAGGTTTGCAATGAAGGTTGCATGACATGCTCTGTGTAAAGTTATGAACGCATTGGCGAAGAAGCTATCTATGCAGTGGTTGGTGCATCGCTGTCTGAACCCAGTGACCTGTGTTAGATTTTCGACCACGGTGTTTATTGATATCTGAACCGGTCCTGGAATCCTCTGACTTTCACCAACCCACATTGACCAGAGTGGTGACGTTTTTGCCAAACAACGCACACAACAGGGAGGCATTCATCCAGCAGTGGATTGACAAATAACTCTTTAAAACATGTAATATTTGATTGCGTATGCCTTGGAGAAATGCCACTAAGGCTGCTGTGCGAAGTGTTAACGCGCGTGCAAATTATTTATCATCTGCATTCAAACTGCACTGTCTTTTCTGACTGTCGCATGCAGTTGATCGTAGCGAAATAATTAAAACATTCCCAACTCCTGCAGGAGCGAATCCTCAGGAAGTGCTCATACTGGGTGATGGCATCAAGTGATGAGAGAGAATGCAGCCCATACCCACCCACCCACTTGGCGCTAAATAAAATGTGCCGCAGCAAATTACTTTATGACGGACGCAGAACATTTCTGGTTGTTATGGCAGCATTATCTGCAGGGACCGGCTTGTTAACCGTCACACGTGGACCAATCCGACCGTGTTTAATAGTATCCGTGCAAAATATTGCTCAGCTCACAGGGAGCTCTGTGGGAGGCGGGAGGGGGGAGATTGTCATCGTGTGATAGACAGGCTAAATGGATTTTTATGGGGGCTGTTGCACGGCGCTGGTCGTTTTTCTCCGTCAATGTCACCGTCCACTAGAGATTCGTTATCCACAACTATAGCAATAGCTGTGAGCGCCACGGAATGTGGTGCACAAAGAGTTTTGAGATGGGTACTATGTGCCCGCTGCTCTCACTTCACTACCATTGTCCGTTATCCATAAGCCTCACTGTTTTTTGTGCACCTGGTGGATTTTTTTTTACTTGGGCTGTTGTGTGGGTTTGGCTGTTTCTACCCTGATAATAGCCAGCAATTTAATTTTGCTGGGAAGAATTGGTGTCGGCCAGGTCTCCTGTAAGAGCTTGGGGTCTGCCCGTGACCCGGAGTTGTGTGTGGACACGGAGTAACAGCATGCGATGGTCACAGGGACATAGAAATCCATGGAGCAGCCTTTCTGTTTAATCCTTTTCGGCTTTCCTATTCATAATGGAATAGAATATTTACAATTTTCACAAACAATATCAACAGCCACGTACCATTTAATAAGATAACCTTGTCCTGGCACCTCTTGTCAAAATAAGAATGCTCTTATTTAGGATACATGGCTGTTGCTATTAATTAAGGAACACACATGTTTTAGGTCAGAATTAGGATGCTGTTGTGATGCGATGATCAGCACACTGAACTTGCAATCCAGAGATCATCAGTTCCATCTCCCGGCACAGCAGTTGAAACAATGGTGCACGTTTCTGAAATGCCCCCTCCGCTGTCCACTCGATGATACAACTGGGTATGCTGCATTAAAGTCGATCGACAGGTTGCGTGTGGTGGGGTAAAGTGTCAGTCCCCGCACGTCTTCTGCCAGTAATGGTGTGAGCAATTGTAGGGCTGCAACCTTGATCTTTTAGACGAATACAAAATCTTGTTCAACACCACTGTATAAAAGGACCTTGTCTTTCCCTTACCGATAGATTGAAATGTCACTGCTATTGTTGTATAAACGGTTGTGAAAACAGGTGGCACTTTGGAAGTATTTTCTAAATCTGCCGTCGTCAACGCTGCTGTTTCATGAGAATGGGCACAGTTAACGGCAGGTGCCCGTGGAGGCCAGAAGGGGGCACCAGCGTGTCCTAGAACATTGGTCAACACCAGGGTTGCGATTTCCGCACCAATTTCCGCAAACATGCTGTTTTAGACCGCATTTTGCGGTAGTTTCTGTGACCCTCTTCCGCACAAATTTCCGCAATTTGCGGTGATTCCTGTGAAGACTTCCGCAAATCGTGACTTCGATTCCCGCCTTTCTCGGTGCCGTACTCGCGCGGTTGGCGCACATATCTTGCGTATGCCCATTTGGCTCTGCTGACTTCTGGAAAAAACGATATGTATATATGAACTATGGATTCCTGCATTCAGACAGCGTTGTTGGTGCGCACGAACTGTGAAAAAATCAATGAGAGCCGCGAGCTCTTGTGCGTCGAAGTACTTGTCGATGCCGTCGATGAAGCACACTTGCCACAAGTACACGACGCCACCGTTGACATGTTTGTCGCCGATAGGAATCCCTACGGTTGCATCTTTCCGGATCGACGCAACCCCCGGCGCTGTGCTCAGGCCCTTTTGCCCAGCCCCATGATGTCTCCTAGCATCTGCCATTCGGAGCCCTCGCAGTACTCGTAGCGACAAAGGAAAAACAAAAAACTGTAGCATTTTCTTTATTCATATTCTGTCGATATGCAAAACTATTCATCGTCGCTCAGATTGCAGCGCGTTGGGAAATCCACTGGTAATTTTGGCCAAGCGCTCAGATACCCACGCTGTTTTCGATACGCTCAGATACACACGCGTTTCCGCTCAGGTAATATCCTCGTCCAGCGTACGCTCATTTGCCTCTGTCGTAGCTACTTTATACCTCCTGCGAATATATACACTTTACTGCTAACGATTAAAACTTTGGCGCACAGGTCGGTCGGCTGTGAGAGGGCTTTCTCTCTGCAAAACAACATCAAGCCCGAGGAGTGGTTGCTCCTCTCGTGCAAGCAGTTGAACGCGCTTATAGTTTGCGCCCGCGACAAGCCAAAACTCAGCATCTTTCACGCCGAAGACGACATGAAGCGCTGGAAGAATGCGAAGAAGTGAAAGTACATGTGCTCGTAATCACGGCTCCGCATTTGAATAAAGTATGTGGTTCTTGTGCGGAAATGCGGAAATCATATATTCATTCTAATCAGTAACTCAAAGCCCTACGTGATGCTGGGCCTTGCATGTATCCTTTCCAATAGAACGCATTAACGTGTTGTTAAAAGCGCGCGGTCATAGGAGTAGTCTTTCCACCAGTTTGCGGTTGACTTTAGCAAAAATGCGGGAAAATTTGAACCCTCCTTCCGCATTTTCCATGCGGAAATCGCAACCCTGGTCAACACACTATTTCTGGCATAAGGTATTCCAACGGTTTTAAGGTACTGATTCCAACGGTTGTAAGGTACTGATTTCAAATCTGGCATCAGTTTTTGTCTATCACAGGGGTCGGCAACCTACGGCTCCGGAGCCGCATGAGGCTCTTTACGGGCTGCTTCTTGACGATATGTACGTATGTACAGTATGTACTCAGATGCATTGCGGCTCTTGAAATACTGAATTTTGTACCAAATTGGAAAGAAATGGCTCTTCTTGTTATTTTGGTTGCCGACCCCTGGTCTATCACATCAGGTTTTTGAGATATCAAATATTGCATTTTCAATAAAAACTGCAGAAGAAAAATATGAAATAAATGTGGATATCTACATGAAATTATATTATAAACACACTATCCTAAAAACACAGCACCATATTTTAACACTAAAGCAGTCACTGACTCGCAACAACTTGCAATCATAAGTAACAGAGTTAATTTCGGGTAAAATCAATGAAAATGGGGTATGCCGATAGCATAAAAATGAGATGTGATAGAGCAAATCTGAGGATCAGATTTGGAATCAGCACCCTGAAATTAGTCTAAAACAGCTGCAAAAGTCCAGGCCAGAAAAAAATGTTTTTTTTTTTGTTGACCAGTGGAATCGTTCTGCCAGCGCCGCCCAGCCGCGGGGGACCGTTTCCATTAGCAGACTCGATTGATCGCTCCCTCTTAGCTCCAGTGCATCACTGCTGCACATTGTCGTCATTGTTGTCGTTATAACACCGGACCATTGTCCGTTCTTTCACGCCTCACCTGATTTCTCGCGTGCGTTGTCATTTGTGCTTTTCAGAGTCAAATTGAAGCCCTTGTTTAAATCTCGACTTTGTTAATAGACTGACTGCAGCTTGCCTGCATTGCCACTTTGTCAGCCGGTCCTGCATGGGAATTACAACCAGGGCTCAATCACAGCCGGGTCTGTCCGGGTTATCAACCCGGAAAATATTTCTGTGCACCCAGCACACAACATCCAGTACAGTAAAAACTTGGATTGCGAGCATTATTCGTTCTGGAAACGTGTTTGTAATCCAAAACACTCGTATATCAGTTGTGATCACGTGATACTCGGCAGACAAAGCATATACACGTACTACTCGTATTGCAAGACCTCGCTGGTTTATCAAATTAATATTTATTTAAAAATGTGCTCGTCTTGCAAAACACTCGCAGACCAAGTTACTCGCAATCCAAGGTTTTCCTGTATATCTTTCACTACGGTTGTGGCCACTAGTCACGTGCTACCGACTCCAGTCTAACAGCGACTCGGTAAGTATTTACTAGAGAAATTAGGCTCAGCCTGCGAAGTTCACGAAGCGTGGTGAGTTTGGCCCCCCGACAACAAATTGCAATAATGTCACGAAGCGGGGTGTGGCATTTGGCCTAACATTCACACAGGCGTGGATGGTTGTGCTACACGTTGGTATTGTGTTTGTCGATGGCGCTTGCAGTTTTATTTCGGGTAATGTCAGTGGGTGGGAGGCTGAAGCCTGAACTGTTGGTCTCATGCTGCACCCCCCCTGTGGTCTATGCCGGAATCAAGCATGGCGTCGGTGTTTAGCTTTACATTAAAGGGCCCTTGGCTCCCTGCAGGCCAAGGGTGCTCGTCAATCACAATTAATTGTTTGTCTTTGCGCCCGTGCCGTTCTGTTCCGTGGTTCACTGTGCGCACACGTGGGAGGTGCGAGCTGTGTGAGTTTCATGCTGATTGACTTCCTTTATTGGAAATTAAATGAACCGGGTCGCCCACGTAAACTACAGAGGTGGGATCCATGCTGCGAGGTTTTGTTTGCACCTCTTAATTAAGCAGCCCGTGGTGGGGTTGTACTCAATTAAGACGGTAGTTTGTTATTAATCTCACTCGTGACCCTCGTTAACCTCACGATCGCTCCTACAGTCTCGTCTCTGCTGATGCTATGATGGCATTTATCTCCAAGTGGCTCCGTCAGTGTCTTCTTACAGAATATTGTGTTGTTAGCCAGCTATTTTAGATGCACATGTGGCCACTGTGGCACTGCAACTTCAAATGCCGTTGCTTCGAGATTTTTCCATAATTCCGCTGTGGAATAAGTTTGTCCAGCCTCATCGTCAGCTGCCATGTGAAGATCGATGGTCATCATTGAACCGTTAGCCCCAAAACTGGCTTATTGGTACCAGCTAGGGTGGCAAATGCGTTAGGGTTCGTGTTGTGTTTGAAAATTGTATCACAGATCACAAATACGCTTGACAGCATTGTTACCATGGTATCTTTTTATTAGAAAAATGCCATTAAATGGGTGCCGTAGTATGTTTGATAGCAAAATATGATTTTGGGAGGGGAAGAAAATAAATATATTAATATTTTGACAAGAAACACGCATGGAATAAGATAAATATTATGCCGGTCTACAAAACAGATAGTATAAAAAGTCTAAGCTTAACGCTCGTGGTGAATACTGGTAGCATCTGCCATCCCCGGGGGGGGTGTACCGACCAACCCCCTTGACTCATGGTGGGGCTAAACGGAATAAAAGAGAGACAGATTGCGCTTGTGACCGATACGTGGTCTCCCCCCCCCCACACACCGCTTGCACGTGTGACCATGTGCGCAGGTGCTGCAGGGCCTGGACTACTTGCACACCAAGTGCAAGATCATCCACACGGACATCAAACCCGAGAACATCCTGCTGTGCGTGGATGATGCGTACGTGCGGCGCATGGCCGCCGAGGCCACACAGTGGCAGCAGCAGGGGGCACCGCCCCCCTCCGGATCTGCGGGTGAGCAGCACACTCTGCTCGGCATCACTCATGCAGGCGGGGCGGGGCGGGGCGGGGGGGGGGGGGGGGGGGGGGGTGTTTGCTCTGAAAAAACGTCCCGTGTGATAGGAACGCAAGGGAGCTGCTTTAAACCGGTGGAAGATTTTGCGTTAGAACTTGAGTTCTGAATGGAATTGGCCACTTGGAGTTTGTTTTTTTTACTTTTGGCTGTGTTCAGCAACCACAAATAAATTCTAACAGTGGAAATTAAATGGAATGGAAGTAAAAATGGGCATGACCAGTAAATAAATGTGGGTCGGGGGGGGGGGCGATACAGTCCTTGGGTATTGGTCGGCGCTTGTGGGAACGAGGTCCCTAAACACACCAGTCTTGTCATGGCCTTGTACGCTAATATGTAATCTGAAATAAATCCAGGGCACCTGTGAAAATGACATGGTTCACCTAATATTGTTTCTCTTAGCTAAATATTAACAGGAAATATGATTCATTATTTGGTTTATTTTGGGTTAGATCATGTAGGTTTAAGGTAATTTTTTTTACTATAGACTCTCCACCACCAACAGAACCAAGCGGATTAAGTTGATTTGGTTTTTAAGCAAAACCAGTCATCATTTTGACATTTTTGTTGTATGACGTTTCGATAGCATTTACATCCAGCATCATTGGGTGCTCATATTAAAAATACAGTCTTTATTCCCTCTTTCTCTCTTGGATGTGTTCTTATCAGGTCATAGCACCGTGTGTTGTCCGGCACGATGCCCGACGTTTCGCTCTTGTAGAGCGAAACGCCAAACATCGCGCCGTACAACACGTGGCACAACCCAAAAACACATTGGAGAGCTATGCAGCAGCACGACCGCGACATGTACGGTGTTAATTGACGACCCTGGACACCCGTACGAACGAGATGTTTTATCTAAGGGGATTTTCCAGGTGAAATATCTTAATTAGTGAATAGCACCCACTCTCTCTCTGCTCTGAAGAAATACCATTGTCGGAAACATCAGCCTGTACTGGTATAAGATAGCGTTTTATTATTTTCTCGTTTATATATAGTTTTAAGTTTTAATTATAGGGGGAGCATGTGTGGGATTTGGCTGCGTTGATGCAACCTGTCTGACAGCATTCGTTTCTGTGCTCTCGCTCCCCCGTCCCCCCCACCTCCACCCCCAATAGTGAGCACGGCTCCACAGGAGAAGCAGGTGGGTGTCTCTGTCACTCGTCGTTACGCCGGGATCGTTAATCGCACTTGGAGTTCCTTTTTCCCGGCCGTGTTGCCCGCTTTGCCGGAAGTGTGTGGGTGTGCGTGGGCGTGCGTGCGGCACGATTTGTTCTGCGGAGTTATTTATAGCTTTGTGTTGGCACCATTCATAGACGTGGCGCCACGACACGACACTCGGTTTTGAAGTGCCTCGATGGATTTCATGAAAATCCTTCTCGTCGCGGCGTTTGAAATTGAAATTTAATTGTGAGCCTGGCCCCCGGGCGCCGGGCGCTCGCCTGCCAATTGGCCGAGCGATTAATTCCATCTCGAGGCTGAGCAAGCGCTGCATTGTGGGGTTCTCTCCAAAGGGCGAGCGGGGATTGAATCCACGTTTATTACAAGAGTGAAGAAGTAATGGAGGCTGTGATTGGTATCTTCTCATGAGAAATCTTGAAAACGCCAGCCAGAAAAAAAAGAGAAATGAACGGTCGACCTCTGTCACGTACAAGACAATCGGAATTGACCTGATTGATATTATTGTTCCTGCTCTGTTAATATTAAAGCAATGAAAAGAAAATGGAATAAAAAAACTGCCGTATAATTATATGCGTTAAAAATAGAATCCACTTTTCAAGAACATGAAGCTGATATTGCAGCATATTTGGCAAGGACATCAATTTAGTACTAAATTGATGGTGAGGTAATTAATCGTAAAGAAAACGGGGTTTGAGAATTTTTTTTTAAATCTCCACCTTTGTTTAGAGTCAAAATGAGGAATGTTAATCTGCGGGAAGGGGCCTGTGTAATTAACGTGCTGCTTGTTATTGCAATTGTGTGTGTGTGTGCGTCGACCCGATCTGTGTGTGCACTGACACGCCCCGGCGCGACTCCGGTGGCTTCTGCTTCTCCCCCCCCCCTCCCAGATGGGGAAACTCTCGAAGAACAAGAAGAAGAAACTGAAGAAGAAGCAAAAGCGACAGGCGGAGCTTCTGACGCAGCGCATGCAGGAGATCGAGGAGATGGAACGCGAGGCCGAGCGGCGCCGGCAACTCGACACGGGGCCACAGTCCCTCGAAAGTAAGCACGATCAGGACGGGCCGCCGGACGGCCGCGAGCCTCGCTGCGCTACACCGACGCCTCTACTCGAGCAGCAACAACAGATCGAGCCCCAGTGCAAGCAGGCGGCCTCCCAGGAAGGCCAGGGCCAGGTGGAGGACAGCCAGGCGATGTGCAGAGATGGCCAGGAAACACCTCGGCACGGCGCGTCCCAGAAGCAAGAAGGTCAGACCCCCCCGAACGAGGTTAGGAGCGTGGCGAGCGAGCCGCAGAGCCTCCCGCTGGACGGTCCGAAGCTTTGTGACGCCCAGCCGCCGCAGCAGCACGAGGCTAGGCCTCAGCGATCCCCCCACAATGCTTTGCAAGAAGAAGAGAAGGACTCCCAGAAGACGCAGCGGGAGGAGCAGTCGGGAGGGCGCGAGTCACGCAGCGCTCTCCCCAAAGATGGCACCGATGCGCAGCGGAACGCACGCACCGATGACTCTCAGTCGCACGAGCCGCCGAGGCCCCTCGCTACGAGCGCTGTTCAGGACGCGCCGCTAGACTTGCGGGCCGAGGGCCATGGTGCAGCGCAGGGCGACTCGGCCACAACCCATACCGCCACCACCACCACCACCGTCATGTCCCTTGTTGCAAGGGAGTGCGAGCGGCCGTCGAAGGACACAGTGCGGTGTGACGTGGACCCTCCCCAGCATGCCACCGTGCCGCATCAGGAGTCTGTGGATGTTGCTGATGAGGATGATGGCGATGAATGTAAGACGCTTCTTCTAACCCGCATCTAACACGCCCGCTGTCCAGTGCGGTAGAACCTCCGACAGTTGCAGCTCCCTCCTGAAGCAGTAACTCCACACTGCTGCAGCTTTGATCAATAACGACTTCATACGGAATTTCTGATGTAAGCTACTTCATGAGTAATGCTCGCCCCCATTAGGACCGCATATCATCATTTGCGGTCGTTAAGGTTTAACGATGCCTCAGGGTTTGAACACCAGGTTGGGCAAACTTGGAAATTCTGGAGGTGAGGGTTCACATGATGCAACTCAGTGGCCAGTTTTAAATCTCCTCCAGTAATGTGAAAAACCACTCAGGTGTATCTCCATTTATTGGACCCTAGCAGCCATACATTAATCCCTGAGAAAGCCACCTCTGACGCTGGGATTTTGTTGTAATTTGGCTGATGCACTTACCAAAATTATAAAAATGTAACGGAGGTTCCACCGCACTCTGTGTACTAATTTACGCCGCTTTAAATTATTTGCGATTGTCACACGGTACTATTAATCCTGGAATGGTTTTGTGGGCAACGCGTAATTAACTTTCCGCGTCGCTCGCCGCGCATTGATATGCCGGGTGCGTCGCGCCACCACTACACAGCCACGATCGTGGCCAAGCTCGTGTAATGGATGTTGGTAACGCTCTGGATGCATCCTTAACCCTCGTTATCCCCTACTGCCATGCCCAGGCGCGGCGCACGCGATAAATGGTGTTGCCGGCAGACTTGCCTGGCTGAGATTCCGGCTTTTGGAAATTACGGAATGGATCACAACAACACTGCTTACACCACTCTCCCTAATCCTGCTCGAACAACCTGCGCCGCCGTGTTCCTGCTGCTCAAATGTGCGTTGAGGCATTGGTGCTCTTCTCTCGAGAGCCTTGAGCCAGTGGTATAAATTCCACGTGAATATGGCAGGGGCATGTCTATCCTCGGACAACTTCCCCCGCAAAGTGGCACTCATTTTATGGATCCCGGAGCGAGGGATGATTGGCTGCATCCAAACAACCAACATTAAACGTTATCAAACAACCCAATTGAAATGCGCGATCAGAGTCCGCGTTTAACGTGGGCGTGTTAATGAACGCGCGGTGGCGGGGATGTGTGTGAGCACGCCCTGTGCCCGGCGGCGATAATGAGGCTCCACTGCCGCACGTCGGCAAGATATTACTCATCACCACGTTGGCTCTCGGGAATCTCTCACCGCCGAACCCCCCGCCCTACCTGTGCTTGTACCGTGTCTACGCTTCGGGTATGGGTAGGGGAAGGCTATTCATACGCTGAACGGTTCGCATATATTAACTGCTTATCTAACGTACCAGTGCATGGTGAGGTCACAACCCCACTCGCGTTCCTTCCACAAATTCTTTTTTCTTTCTGGCGGTAAGGCCACATTTTTCGCTTGCGGGGGAACTCGCCCCCTCCCGGACAGTTCACCGTTGGCGCGAGTGTGTGTGGGGCTCTCCTCCTCACTCGCCCACCCCCCCATTTCGGTCGACGAGTGGCTCCTCGCGCCCTGCCACTGAGAGAAGCGCTCTGCAGCACACGCCCCCTGCGCCACACGCCACACTCGCCACTGTTTACAAAGACCAGCTGTTGTTTGTAATTTCACTTGTGTGTTTGGTCACCTGTGCAACGCTGCTGCCTGTGACTAAATGACCCGGAATACGCCGGATAGCATTTCAATGTGTGCATAACAGGTGTTATAGGCTGCTGCGAGGGCTGCATGGTGGACCACTGGTGCTGCAAAATCCTTGGGCTGTCCATGGCTGGTGTTGTACGTTCCGTTAGTCCAGTCCGTCAAAATGCAAATTGAATTACAATTAAAAGGCACTAAGCCATATGTATTGTCAACACTGCCCTATAGCGTTGCAAACATCCAAACATTAGCCTCTCGCATTTTTCTGCTTCAAGTTAGTTACAAATGCGGTAAGTTTATTATTATGTATTTACCTGTGCACCGCACTGGCAACGGAGTCTTGTCTATGTGCCGCGCCGTCGCCAGGCATTCGGCACGAGCGGACGCGGCAGCGCTGCTGGCTGACGGGCAGCACATGCGGTTTCCTCCCCCGATGTGTACCCGCAGCTGAGTCGAGCGAGACGAACGTGGCCTACGAGTGCGGCCATGTCCCCGCGGACCCTCTGGACCGCAGCAGCAGCGGCAGCTGCTGCATGAATGGCGCCGGCTGCTCGCACGCGCCGGTGGCAACGGCGGCGGCGATAGCGGACACAACGACAACGGTAATTGCAGCGACGCTTAAGAGGATCGTCATCGCCAACGGGAAGACGCCCGGGCAGCTGGTCCTCGCCGAGGAGAACGGCTGCCTTGGCGACGAGAGCAGCGGCGGTTGCTACGACGACGTGGTCACCAGCGGGAACGGCGGCGGCCCGTGCGACGTAAGGTGTCGCGCGCAGCCGGACGTGGGGCCTCACGCAGGGCCCAACTCCGCGCTCCCCGCCTTGGGCTCCGCCGGAGCCCCAGCGAGACAACAGCGGCGGTTCAGTTTCCCGGAGGGGTGCGTGCAGTGCAACGGACACCTGCCCAACGGCCGGCACGGCAGCCCCAGCTCGCAGCTCTCAGGCGCCAGCTCCCTCCTATCTGGTGGGCGCTCGGCCTCCATCCTGTCGGGCATGTCGAGCAGCTACTCGCTCTACTCGGAGTGCTCCACTGTGGTGGATAGGGACGAGTTTGGGGAGGACGAGCCGGAGCGCAGGAGCCGCACGGTGTCCACCTCCAGCGTCAGCGACTCGGCGCGCAGTGAGTTGACACTCGCACACTCTGACCGCTCCGTCCGTAACCCTGCCTCTCCATCTCACGCTCTCTCCTGTGCCATATTGTCCACTATAACTGCAACACTCTACTCCCCACATCCCATGCTGACCCCTCTCCATCCCATACTCTTCCATCTCCCTCCCACGTTCTCCCTTCAATCCCACGCTCTGCCTCCCATGCTGCCCCTCTTATCTCCCATAATATCCGCTATAACTCTGATAGCTCTTTCCTGCATATCCCAGCACTCGTCCCTGCCACACTCTTCCCCTCGAACACCCAATACATTCATCCATCAACTTCCAGACTCTCCCTTCACCCTCTCGACAAAACTCACACCACCTGTCTCCAAACTGTCCTCCTCTGCCTCCCGTGTACCACCCCACTCCCGGTTCGTGATCACAGAGTGAGCCCTCCGTCGTGTGTTGATGCTATGGGTGCCAACACTGGCATCATGACAACAGCCAGCCATTGTTTTGGCCGATGAAGTCTGCTGAACACCCCCCCCCCCCCCCCCAAAAATCTCTGCCGGCAGAAACGTTGGCCTGACTTTCGCATTATAGCAACAAACATAGTTCATGAACACGTGTCAGGGAAATTTACATTGGAATTTGACACTTTTTAAAATACCGTGACAACCAATGCCAAATTTATAAATAACAACACGTGATGTTGTTATAATCGTATACAGGGTGCTTCAAAACATTTTTAACACTACCGAGAATTTGCAACAATACTACAAGAAATGTGCCTCCGGGCTCTGGAGAACACCTGGAGAAGATTCCAGGCAATCTGTTGACGATGATCGTGAACAAGTGGAGACTCTTTGACTTTTTGAAGCTATTAACATGACATTTGAACCTTATGGCGGGACCCCGGGGTCCCATAAGCCCCCGGCTCTCGCATAAACATGTTATAGTATTGGTTCTTTCGGTAAAGTCACGTAGAAGGGAAATAATAAAATAATAAAAATTAAACATCGATTTAAAGCTTTCGTGACTGCAGGGATTCATCTTCTTGAAAAAGAAAAATTAAACAATTTAATTATCACGGCGTTTCAATTGTAACACAAGCAATCATCATCAGGTGTGAAAACCACAGCACCTGATGATGATTGCTTGTGTTGCAATCGAAACGTCGTGAGAATGTAATTGTTTTATTATTATTTTATTATTTCCCTTCTACGTGACTTTACCGAAAGAACCAAGAATACGAATCCCTGCAGTCACGAAAGCTTTAAATCGAAAATTATATTATAATGTCAACAAAAACTTTACTCTTTTTCACCAATGGGTTTGAATGATGGTGGCAAGTGTTGTCTTGTTAAACTATGCCTTTAAAATAGAAAACTACTTACCTGCAGTACCTCTATTTAAATACACTATCGAAAAAATAATTTACACCCCTCTGTCAATCATCGTGTTTCTCAGTGTGGATTTGTGAACACACTTTGTAAACAGTACATAAAATAGTATGCGTTTTAAATACGCTGTTCATATTTTAACAAGCGTTTATACCAATGTTACTCTACAGAGTAGTGGGTCGCCGCTCCTCTTATCCGCATTGATACGAGCGGTATGTGGGGACTGGCTTAACCGCAAAAAAAAAACCTATCTGCACAGATGCATATGGACAAGAGAAGTATTATCAAACAGGAGGAATTAATGGTGCAACGCATGTCATCTGTTAAATATCTGCAGGTAATAGGATTGTCATCGGTTGATCTCGGGTGCAGACATTGGTAGGTCACAAATAATAATGAAGATAAGAGAGCAGTTTCACTGTATTATGCATCCCGTTATGACAAATAAAGGACTGAAATTCTTTGTTTTTTTCGGTAAAGTCACGTCGGTAAAATATTAAAATAACTTAAATCACGACGTTTCAGGCGTAACACAAGCGTCCTTCTTCAGGTGGGGACAACTTAGCGAAAGCACAAGACACACCGCTTAACTGTGTCTCAAAGGTGGCTGTGACGAGTAATTATATAGTCACCTCTAAGTTGTCCCCACCTGAAGAAGGACGCTTGTCTTGCGCCCGAAACGTCGTGATTTAATTTATTTTAATTTTTTACCTACGTGACTTTACCGAAAAAACCAAGAGTATGGATCCTTGCAGTCACGAAAACTTCAAATCTAGAATAAAGGACTTAATTCGTCGTGTAGGCAGTTTGAGCAGCTTTGGGTAAGACTTATGATCCTGCCCATACCCGAGCATGGAGTGCATTCGCTTGTTCAGCTCTTGTGCGCATTCGTCCTCGCTGCTGCTGCGCTTGGACATGACGTGACAACAGAACGATCCGCACCAGGTGGGTTGAGGCGTTTATGTGCACGGTGGGACGGAGTCGCCAAAAAAAATTTAATTACGATTTTGACTTCCATTTATTCGAGACCCCGGGGTCCTGCCATAAGGTTCACTTGTTATCGTGTTGCAGTATACAATCCGTTCTTTTTCATTAAAAGCGATAGTCCCGTATACGCTTTAACTTTTTTTTTTAGCACCCTGTATATTAATCATCATCGTCATCATTTATTGTTCATACCCCACCTCCCATGTAATACATCTCCAGCTTGAGGCCTAAATAATGCTGTTGTATGTTGCCTGTGCACTGTGTGCATGTGTGCTGTGTGTGTCGTATAAGTGGGGAGCAATAGGGCAGTCCTTAGTGCGCTGCACTACCAACTTGGCAACCGGAGATCGATTTCCACTCACAGCCAACATCGGTGACGAATATCTGAACTGGTCCTGGGCCTCGCCTAGGTCAACTCATGCTCATTTGAGTACCTGGTGTGGTGTGTTAACATCGGCACACGGGAGACAAAGTGGCCGGGCGTGGTGCTGGCCACCCACTCCCTGGTGTGCCTTACCGGTCTTCGTAGATGTTTGCTTCCCTGCACTTGCCCCAAGAATCTGTTCAGGCTATACAGGGGGATCATTGTCTTTGTGTGTATTGTGTGTGCTGTGCACTGTGTGCTTTTTGTGCTGTGTACACTGTGCCCTGTGTTGTGTGTGTGCGCGCTGCATGCTGTGCGTGTACTCTGTGTGTGCGTGTACTCTGTGCACACTGAGTGTGTCCTATGTACATTTTGTGTGTGCGCCCGCACCCCGCAGTGCCCTTGTGCGCCGCCGACCTTCTCGTCAACCCCCTGGACCCGCGCAACGCCGACAAGATCAACGTGAAGATTGCCGACCTCGGCAACGCCTGCTGGGTTGTAAGTTTCCACTCTTTAGTCTACGCCGGAGCACGCACGCAATCGCTCGTTCCCTCTGCCGAAGGGAGGCTCAGCAATGTCGGCGCCACCGCAGTGCCGAGCCGTGCCGCCGACGCGAGAGAGGGGAGGCTGTGACGGGCGTCCGCGGATTGTGCCGGGTGCTCACCGTGCTTCCCCCTTGTCGTCGCGTGTGTGCCCTGCCCGCCTCACCCTCCCAGCACAAGCACTTCACAGAGGACATCCAGACGCGGCAGTACCGCTCGCTCGAGGTGCTCATAGGGGCCGGCTATGGCACGCCCGCCGACATCTGGAGTACGGCGTGCATGGTGAGCGACGGTCCCCAACACGTGTCTTGCTAATTATATCAGTTCTCCCACCCAACCAGCATACAAAGCTCTTTACTCTGCCATAAGTTAGCCACTGCCCCCCCCCACCCCTCTTTTTTTCCACCCCTCTTGTGTTGATTGAAGGGACACGAGGGGAGGAGGGGCAACCCTGTACAATCCCAGCACCACGCTCTATAAATAACGACGCGCCAGGCAGTGTGTTTATTGTTGGTGTACCATGCGTCAGAAACATGGAATAAAGAACAGCATTGCTCCGTTGCGCAGAGTCACACGCCATCCTTGTTCTCTCGGCGCCACAGCCGGCGACCGAAACATCACATGACGCAACACCGATACGACCAAGTCTTCGGCAACCGGTGCTGACCAGCGTGGTAAACTGTGGTTCAGTAAAATCCCCATGACCCGCAGGACGATGTGGGGAGGCCTTGGTCCTTCCAGCAGTGGATTGACATACGGCTGTACACGCGCAGAAGTGCGATGCAGAGAAATGGCACCGCATAGCTTCGGGCCCCCTGCATTGCACTCTTTTGACTTCAGCTGCGCACGGGCCCCCGCTGCCCTCCCACCCCCTCCTGCTCCTGCCCTCTGTAGGCGTTCGAGCTAGCGACAGGAGACTACCTGTTTGAGCCTCACTCTGGAGAGGACTACTCGCGCGACGAAGGTAGGAGCGCAGGCGGCGACGTCGCGCGGGCTTCTGTGGTCGTGCGTGGATTTATGCGTCCGCTTAACGTGGTGTTTCTCAGCTCCGATCTATGGGACCCCTCCGCCCCTCCCACCCCACTAAGGTGCAGCTTTCATTCATATTATAATTATCAACCATCAGGCACATGCCGTGCAAAGCGGCCTAATTTTCATGGCTATAAAAGGTTGACAATCATAGTGGGAGATCGTGAGTACTGGAGTTGAGAAACACTGCTCTAACCTATCCTCTGTCAAATTAAGTAACCATAATTAAGAGTTTATATTATTTATTGGCATCTCAGAGCATTTATAAAATAAACTTGTGTTAAAAACAAGTTAAGCTTTTTAAAAATATTAACTTGCATCGTGTAAATGATGCCCTGTGTTTGCCATGCACTGTAGACAGGACTCTAACCCCAGTTACCCACATGCTTAACCTATCTTGTTAGCTTTCAAAAGCTAAGCAGGCTTTTTAGGCCTGGATCGTGCTTGGGTGTGCAACCTCCGTCCATACCAGGTGTTCTTAGGCAGCTGTGGAGCCGTACTACGTGACGTGGACAGCGAGACAGAGGGCAGTGCTGCAAAATCCATTGTTCCACTGTTCTTCTGTGCTCCCACGTCTACGTTATCTGCCTTGGACAACCCGCACTGACCAGTATGGGGGAAGTATGTTGAAACAACCCCCCCCCCATGACCCACACAGCTTCGGGATACCCTTATGCAGCAGTGGATTGACAAAAATGGCTGCACATATGATAGTAATAATGGCCACCCAATGTGGTGTTACTAAAGGAATCATACAGCTCCTCTCTGAATGTGAGAGCCAAAAAGGGTCACAATGAAGAAAAATCCCACTGCTGAAAAAACCTTTGCTGCTGCCACTTGTTGCTTTTGGTGGCCCGTGGAATGCGGTAATGGCCGCATTAACGGCCGCAACATAAAGTGGTGGTGGAAACAAGGGACTGCCAAGGGTCAGGGGTCATGGGGTTCGGGTTGATTCGGGCTCCTGATTGGCCGCTGCCATGTTATTCGGAGCACCTATGGCGAGGGGTTGTAGGCGCGCTCGTTTAACCAGTGTGCCGCATGCCTCCGTTAACAATCGGCGCGTGTGCCCGACTGCAAGCTGTTTGCGCTCTCTTGATTTCCTCTCCCTGCCTGTGTGGAGGTCGCTCACCTGGCTTGAGACAGGGCTGTGTGAGCTGATCTCACTTCCAACAAGTTTTCCGCTCGGGTTGCTGTGATTCCCACCTGCTGCATGCTGCGATGCGTCCCACTCCTTTCGTCGTTTTTGTGTCAAATGAACGTTTCCGACTGTTGGGGGTCTTGACTGATGGTGCTGCTCCATGTGTCTGTGTGTGTGTGTGTGGCTGCCTGTCCTGTCTCTGTGTGTGTCTCTCTCTTCTGTTCTCTCTTCCTGCTGCCTCCTGTTCTTTGTCCTCATCTCCCGTCCTCCCTATCTCTGTCTCTGTGCTTCTCTGTCCCTTGTTCCCCCCCTCTCTCCCCTTAGATCACATCGCTCACATCATTGAGCTCCTGGGGAATATCCCCAGGCACTTTGCACTGTCGGGAAAGTATTCGCGGGAATTCTTCAACCGCCGAGGTAGACCCGCCGTGCCGATTGCCGGGCGCCTGCGACCGCCACAAGCCCTTGCTTGGGAGGGCAGCCCCGACCACGAAGCTGCTAGTTCCCAAACACGTTACTTTCAAATGCACTTGTGTTTTTGGCAAGCTGGTAAAATGTATAGCGAACATGCGTGCATCACCTCGCTCAATTTATCTGGACGGTCGGAGGCTCTGGTAGCCATGAGTCGATTAAACCGCTGATGGTCGAGAATGGGCTCGCTGTAATAACTTGGAATCTGACAACGAATAATTAATAATCAAAGCAGCCGGTGGTCGACGCCTCCTCCCAACCGGGCACGCGGTAGTCGCGTCAGAGACGCGTCTCACCTTCTCCACCTCCCCCTCCCACCTCCACCCCCCTACCCCCCCGCCTCTCCCCTCACCCACCACCGTGGCCCCATCCACTCGCCCTGCCCACACAGACCACATTGCGCTGGTCACTGAGTTGCTGGGGAAGATCCCGCGGGATGTAGCTCTCTCTGGGAAGTATTCGCGTGAGTTTTTCAACCGGAAAGGTAATCCCCTCTCCTACCGCTCCTCCCTCCTCTTCCCCACCCACTCCCCCATCCCCCGTCCACCACATTTCCGCACCCACCCACTAGTCCATTCGAATCGATATAACTTAATTGTTTTGCATGGTGGTTGATGCTGCCGTGGTGTCATGGTTACCTCACTGGACTTGCAATCCAGAGATCGTCGGTTTGACCTCCCAAAGGGAAAGTTTTTTGTTTAAATCCCCCCCACACCGCCTATATCCACCCAACAGTTAACATGAGTATGCCACAGTCACAAGATGGGCAGGTGGCATGTGGTTGGATAAAGTGTGGGCACTCCCACCGGTTCCAATATATGCTGGCCAGTGTGGCTGGAGTAGGCCAAATACCCTCTCGAGTCGTGTTTCTCAACATTTTTTGGCCTGCGAACCAGTCAGCCAATGCAAACATTTCTGCTGATCACCCAGCCCCCCGCCACGCTGACGGAACACATTCACTTCTCTCTCTAATACCAGTAATACTAAATTATTCATATTACCGGAACATAAAACTTTTTCTTAAACGCAGCTAAAATGCTTTCTTTTAGGGGGTGGGGTGGGCATTTAGATCTTAGGCTTAGGGTAGTTTAATCAGTGTAGTTTACCTAACTGATGCTTTTTATTATTATTATTAAATATCGTAAGTCAACTTAATTTCCAAAACAAAAGGTATAAAGGTTGTGATTATTTCCAGATCAATCTGCATTTGCATCACAGCCCCGTGGACCACCTGGGGGGACGGTCGCGGACCTCTGCTGGTCCGGGGACCGTACTCTAAAGGGGCTCTCTCTCTCTATAGCGCCCTCTAGTGGAGGCCCTTCTGCCAGCAGTGGCGTGAGCAAGCAATTTAAGGACTGCACCTTTACCAGCATTTACACGTGATAGCTGTGTTTTTACTTAATGATGATGTAATGCATATTTTGTCGCGGTAATGGTGACAAGATTTCAACAACTCAGCAGAGTTTAAGTGTAGAGAATAAAATGCCTCGTCGTTATAAGCCGGATATCCTGCATGCTTGGTGGTCAGTATGTTTGCGATTCACCCCATCACCCTTGATTCGAGTTGTTGACCCTGATCATAGAACAAGCCGACAGAATATACAAAACAGACAACACAAACGAGATTTTAAAGCTATCAAATGCTGGACCAATTCTTGACCTTGGATTATGACAACTTGGTGAATTGCTGGGGACGTGGGGGGGGGGGGTGGTGAATCATTGCACATTTAGCGGCGAGTGCCCGGGAGAAGAGAAGGCAGCACGAGGGGGAAGTGGTGACACACTGTCTGCCCCACAGGCGAGCTGCGGCACATCACCAAGCTGAAACCGTGGGGGCTGTACGACGTCCTGGTGGAGAAGTACGAGTGGTCCCAACAGGATGCCGCCCAGTTCAGCGACTTCCTCATGCCCATGTTGGAGCTGATCCCCGAGAAGCGGGCCACCGCAGCCGAGTGCCTGCGGCACCCGTGGCTCACCATGTAGTCACGCGCGCGGCGGACGAGCTGGCGCGGCGACCACACCGAAGCTCTTCACACCGCGCGCCCGTTCCCCCGCTACCTCCACCGCCCCACGCCCGGCACGGCGCACTCCTCCGTCTTGGGGATAGATCTTCCGTGGATGGCGGTGGAAGCCAGGATGAAGGACGGTGGACACACCGGCTGCGAGTTGGTTCGCTCTACCGTGCGTACGCCAAAACTGTGGGGGGGTGGGGGAGTGCACCGTTTCCCTGGCAGGCTGTCTCCGCCCTCCCTGCGTCTGTCGGCTCACCGGCTGGAGCCGAGAGGTGGGGGACAAGGCACTCGCCAACAATAGGCGACGGCGCCGCCGCTGAACTCTTTCCATGTGTCACGCGCCACTCTATACCTTTCACCCTTCAGTACCGCTCGTTTTTGTTGGTGAATATGAGAATTTGAGTAATCGGTCATTGGTTGAAATGGAAGGCTGTTTCCATGGGCTCCAATTGGAGAGGAAGTAGTCGAGCGCTTGTGCGCGTGCATCTCCTGGTGGAGGCGTCTCTTGAACCGTGGCTTCTGTAGGCGCCGTTCAGGCTAGCGGTCGTCGTTGGTAGAGCGTGAATTTTTCTCTCTTCCCGCGAGCGATTTTAAAATCTTGTCTGCGCGTTCACTTCTTCCGCGAAGTTTCGAGCCCCACGCCGAGCGTCGCACCCCAGCAGCGCGTGTTTCACGTCACCCTGCACTGCCCTGCGCCACCGCCCTCCCCTGTGTGAATAAACGAGGCAGTAAGTGACTGGCACCGACGCGGCGGCATTTTCTCCATGGGGGGGGGGGGTCCCCAACGTGAGCGTCGCACTCGGAGAGTCTCTCGGGCACACGTGACTTGTCGATCGGGGGCCGGAGTGCCAGAGCACAGCACGAGGAGAAGGTGGCGGCGGAGGAAGATGATAATGATAGTAGAGCGGCCTTTCCTTGAGAAGGGGGGCAATGACGACAGCGTGGCAAGACCAGAGTGTGGAGAGAGGGGACACGGAGGGAGAACAAGCAGCGACGTCTGTAGAGAAATTGTGGGTCCTGACGGTGGCACCAACCAGGACCCAGTCCTGACATTCAATTTAAGCTCTTTCCCCAATACCTAAACCTCACCCGTTATCACAGCTCTTTTAATAAGTTTGACCACAGTTTATCCCTAGCTCTTGCCCTAATATTCTCTTATGCACTGACCTTAGTCCTAAACCCCTTATATTTTGCAAGCATTTCCTTGCAAATAAATAGAGAACATTTGACAGAGAAGTCACTTTCAGGAGTCATCAAATGACTCCTGATCTCGTTCAAAAACGAGCCAGTGAGATGGTTCCTTGAAGAGTACCCCTTCTAAAATGTTCTCCCACGCCACTGGGGTCAGGATTCAAACTCGGCTGCTTGGTTGTCTACGTCCGTTAGCTGGTGGAGCCCCGTGTGCTGTATTGCGTGAACAGAATCGGTCTGGGCGCCACGGGCAGAGCATCCCTTGCGCTCGTATCAGTTTGGCTCTGACCTGTTTGGGTCAGAGCGCCTCGACCTCGCAGGGTGCAGAGATTTACCGCGTTGATGCAGGCCAGCTCAACGACTCGTGCCGCCAGGACAGATTTCATCACGCGAATCCGCAAGGCGGAATCGGCAGAAGCGCCCTTGCCCTGATGAGGGTGGAGAGGAGTGCTTGGGTCGTCTTGTCGCTGTCGTGGATTTTCGCCGCCGTGGAGTGCGGCGTTGGCGAGACACGTGCACGCGTGGGTAAGTTCCGAGGCTTTATTATTATGATAATTTTGTTATTCATATTATTTAAAATAATTTAAGATCATCAACAACCAAATACGTCTCATCTCGCAGGTGTGACGCGCACAATTCCGTGTGTTTCTTTAGTGAGGTCGCGTAGCGGTGTTAATGGAGGCAGTAGCTGTTATATATTACAGTATACACAGTATATGTACAACTAGACGTCATCGTTCCCTGTGAATGCATATTATATACGCGATACAGGAGGGCCACTGTTTACAAACAACAGGGATGCGAGGAGCGCGCCACCCAAAATCTCATCGCCAGGGAAAACGACTGCCGTGGGCTTCCAACTCAGACTGGTGTGAGACACGGACACGAACTCTCACCTGGACAAACGAATGGGCACTCGTGCCTCATTGGGCTCTCACCTGTGCAATTAAATCAAAATAACCACGTCGTTGGGGAGAATATAAGTAGCAAAAATAAATAAGCAGACTGTCCTGCTGCACATATCCGTCTCCACATAAAAAAAATATTTTACATCTCATCAGCCACACGGCCTTCTGGGAATACATCGATTCGCCACAAGCAAAACTGGACTGGTGTCGACAGTGATGAGAGACAGTGATTAGACACGAAGGCAAAACCAGCAACATTATTGCTTGGAAATAATGTTGCTGAAATGATGCACTTCCAGAAGGCCGTGTGGCTTATGGGTTGTGTAAGAAATACTTTTATTATTAATGTGGAGAAGACAAATATGTGAAATGAGACATTTATTATTTTGTCACATTCAACTATCGTTGGTAAAACTAATGGGCTCTCGCTTAAGTGGGTTCTCATCTCACCAACCAGATGGGGCCACTACCTGATCTAATAGGTCCTCACCTGGTCAACCGGCATGTCTCCGAAAGCGTGCCACTGTTGAGTTGGCAGTCCCACTGGTCGTGTTTGTGGCGAGCGAGTCCTTGTGCTGCAGCGCCAGTAAATCGGCAAGTCCGTCGGATGATCGCCGCCGTCACGAGCCCCTGCAACGTTTGGTCTTGGCGGGGCAACCGGTTTTGGGTTAATCGGTCGTTGAGGTTTCTTCCATTGGGTGAAAGTGGCTGTCAGAGATTTTTAGTATGGGACTTCTCCCTCCACCTTGGCGTTCGTTGTCGATGGGGTCGGTGGGGAGGGAAGGGGGCGTTCTCATCCCAGCTGCTCGCTTCCTCCAGAAGCCGCTTGGTGCCCGTGGGTCACCCAGTTGCCCCACGAGTACCAGACGTCACTGCGCGATGTGTGATGGGGGGGGGGGGGTGCAAGATGCGATGGCCGTGTGCCATCGTTCCGCGGAGGTGGTTGTTGTGCGCGTGGTGAGGCTGTGTGCACATGACGTGCGAGTTGTGGGTTCGCAGTTTCTCGGTTGGCTTGCCCGCACGTCTGTAGTGGGTGGGTGCTATTATGGTGTTTGTGCCAACACGGTGCCCACACGGTAAATAAATATCTGCTTTTTATAGCAATTTGGTTGGCATCGCGATTTACCAGTAGTACGTTCCACTGTAAGCAAACCAATAAAATGTGCGCGGTGTTCCTGTGAGATCACTGGCATTTCACTGTGGTGGTGGCAGAATATCCACAGTAGTTTCCTGTTTCCAGTTCAAGAAGAATTGGTTCATGTTGCCATTTTGCAGCAATTGATTGCTTCATTTGTAGGCCACGTCTGTAAAAATTATTGAGGACTTCGACTGTCATAAGAATAATAATCAGGCGTCAGGGTGGCGCTCAGCAAGAAATGTCCAGGTTCGATTCCCTGCTCGTGCATCTTTCGCGTGTGGAGTGTGTTCTCCCCCCCTCCTCCTGTTCTGCCATAGTAAAAACAACCCATACAATGTAACTGGTCTATAATAGAGGTTTTTGAGTTAGATCGCGTCACTATATAAATGTGACGTTAAAATCCACCACCACCCGACAAAGCCAACTAGTAAGGGTTGTCACGTAAACAGAACATGCCAATTCGTCACTAGTACAGCACACCGGTGTGTTGGAGAGCCGAACCACAACATTTACAATCTCAGATTGTAAATATTATGGATGATATTGGTCGCGAAAGCCTACGCGTTAAACCATTGTAACCAGTATTGGCCAAAACATCTCAATGCTGAAATTGTACCCGCAAATTCCTCAATTGGGTCGACACATCCCGACTGCGAATACTTGGCGGCAGCCTCCTGGAAAACGAGTCTTTGAGACTCGGTGAGGCTTTCCTGAGTAAACAAGCGTGCTTGTTGAGCTCCATATCCGTGGAGCTCCATATACGTGGTGCTCCAAGCCCATGGAATTCCATGCCTGTGGAGCACTGTGTGCATGGAGCTCAACGCCCATGGAGCTGTGTGCGAGTGGGGCAAGCATCCGTCCACATTCACTTGGTTTGCGGTTGGAAGTTTGAGGAACCGTTCAATTTACGAGGATAACCTATATGTACGGTATCCTTCGCAATCACCGCATCCCAAATTGATTTAGCTTAAGGATATGCGATTATATTCGGATGGACGGACGTGGAGCGCTGACGCGACGGTTTTGTGCACCGTACCGTGAACCCGGCGGCCGGAGTTCAATTTCCGGCAGAGGTTCACGTCGACGGCGAGTAATGTCTGAACAGGTCCTGGGTCTCCTTCCTCTCCAGTCTGCACTGGCAAGCGTGGTGAATTATAGTCCAACAAGTCCCCTTGAGACCTACACATTATAATTGTAATGATAAAATTGTTACACGTGTAGGTGTTGGCCTCATAAAACACTGGCTATTCCCCTGCACTGTTTTAAGTGATTAAGTCGATTTGAGTGTTTTATGAAACTTGCCACTGGCCTTGACTGGGGTACAATATTTAGAGGGACGTATACAAGATGGTGAACTTCTTGGTCTCCTCTTCCACGCTGGCCAACCACGTCTCGGAAGAGGTGGGATTATACCCAGACTTGACAACCACGCCGCGACTTGCCGATCGACTTGGCTCTGCCGTGCCCGTTTCTACTGCTGGGCAGACGGCACGCATGATAATTTGTTTAGCATCCGTTTAGATCAATAATCCCAAACACTTCCCATTTGAATAAACGGCACCTTTATTCGAGCAGCAAAGGGATCGCGAGACCCAGTGACCGTGGTTGGTGTGCCGCCCGCTCCTCCGGTTGAGGATGAAGTGGCGATGGGCACCAGAGCGGATGTCGCACTGAACGGCCCGCGGAGGGGCACCCGTTTATTTATTGATTGTCATTTTCTCCTTTTTTTACGTTACCTTTCCCCTTGGTGATGACTTTTTAAGCGGAGATGATTGACGGGAGACGACGCACAGAGGTGGCAGATAACACTGGATGTTGCGCAGCGAGCGAGTTCGGGGTATTGGAGGCACAGGGATGGGATGGGGAAATCGCGGGTAAGGCTTCTCGTGAAACGTGTTCCCCGTAGCGTTAACTCTGACTGACGTTCACTGGCGGAGGTTACGTGATTGCCACCCGCCATGCGGAGAGCGCGCATGCGGCGGGAAAGTGGCCTGTGTGCTTAGATTGCTTTGCAGTGACTTGGCTGGCGGGCGGGCGAGCCAGCCATGGTGTTGTGTGCCGTGTGACAGGGTCCAGCGCGCGCGTGTGTGTGTGTGCGCACGTGTGACATTGCCACACGCACCACACAACACCCTTTGCGTGCGCGTGCGTTCGTGTAAATACATAGCACAGCCATCCGTCCCACGCCGGACAGACAGCCGTGCTATTACTGAATCGCGGTGTCGGTGCTTGCCGTGTTGGATAGGGGACATTTAAAGAGAGGAAGCAGTGGCCAACGTTCGCTCAACTCACTCACTACTCGTCCACACGGTGAGGCTCCACCACCCCCACAATGAACTCCACCACGTGTCCCGCGTAGCCCCCCGCACCGCCCCACGTACACTAGGTGATCCGCATTTAGATTGGATCGCATCCTGGGATTAATTGATAGGGAAGGCACAAGTGTTGGGGGGGGGGGGGGGCTCCGTTCTCCACGAGCGCAGGCGGCACCCGAACGAGATGAAGCGAATTCCGATGGCGACGCGTTATTATAACAACAATAATAACAGTACAGTAATAATAATAACGATGATGTTAATACGTTTCTTCTTGTGACGCGATGCGAGTGAGTCGTCGTGAACCGATATTACAAACATGTCTTTGTGTCTGTTTGATCAAATAAAATATTGTTTTCTCTAGAGCTGCCGTGGGTGGGTTTTAGGCCAAACCACGCACACACAGCAACACGCGTCAAAGACAAGGATCCCTCGTATAGCCTTCAACAGACTGTTCCACTAAGTGCTGTTAGCAAGCACCTAGGAAATCCGGGACAGCCGACCAAGCATCGCATTACACACACAGACCAGCACACACATACACAACAACAACAGCTGCTGTTCGCCAGTAAGTGATGGTGTCGTCACCACAGCTCTTGTGCCAGGCTAGGTGCATTTTGAGGCTACATGGAGTGTCGAATGCTGGCTGACAAGACGTCACGGGCCAGACTCGGGTGCTATGGGATGACTGGCTTGGTATTACTTACTGGCAGATGCACCACCTGCGCTCCCCTGTGGGCCAATGTGGCACAGTTGGCAACACACAAAGACAAACAGCCCTCTGTGTAGCCTTCTCCAGACTTTTGGGGAAAGTGCTGTTAGTGAGCACCTATAAAGGCATACAAGGTGGATTAGAGAGTGGTGTAACCAGCACCACACCCGGCCGCCTTTCTCTCCCCAGTGCTGATGTTTTCACACCGCACCAGGTGCTCATTTAAGGATGAGCCAACCTCGTGGAGGCCCAAGGCTGGTTCAGTGGTCACTCGCCACTGATGTTAGCCATGGCCAGTAATCAAACTCGGGTCACCGGGTTTATAGCGCAGTGCTCTAACACACTGTGCTACCGTTCCCCACAACAACAACAACAACCGCCATTCGCCACTAAGTGGCGGTGACGTCACCACGACGCTTGTGCCAGGCCATGTGCACCTTGAGGCCACGTGAAGTGTCACATATACACATTCACATACATACTAAACAACAACCGCCATTCGCCACTAAGTGGCGGTGACGTCACCACGACGCTTGTGCCAGGCCATGTGCACCTTGAGGCCACGTGAAGTGTCGAACGCCCGCTGGCAGGAGGTCACGGGGCAGACCCAGGTGCCACGAGTCGACTGACTGAGATGACCGAGATGACTGGCTGATGCACCACCTGTGCCCCCTACTGTGCCAACTTGCTGTCCTTAAGTACCCGGCGCTCCGCTCGTTGTTGTAAGCGTCGCTCCTCCGCCCTCCGTTGTTGGAGGTCGACTGCCTCCAACTGCCCAGTAGCGTCCTTCACGAGCCTCCTCCACAGAGGCCGATCTTGACACCGCTGGTACCAGTCATCGGCAAGTCCGCTCAGCTCCACGTCCTCCTGTACCACATCACTCCATCTCTTCTCTAGCCTGTGCCACGCCCGTTTAGCCCCCTCGATCCGGCTGAACAAAAGCTGACCCCCACACACACAGATACACAAACATTTATAGTCCAAGAATCTCAGACAGGACATGAACAAGGGTTGAGAAGCACCGGGGTAGACTGTTGTGCAACTGGACCTGCTGGTTTCTCGTGCGTGGAGTTCACGAGGAACCGGGGTGATGCTTGGTCATAGGCACATGCTTCACTTCACACGCGGCCTCCTCTCTCCTGCCCGGGACCCGGGCCACAGCTAGGGAGCCGCTCCCTCTGTTGCACAAGGGGTGGAGGACACGGAGATGTGGCTTTGAGACCCACGAGATCGACCCCGGGGGCACCTCCTCGACATGCATGGGAAGGGAGTTTCACAAAATGTGTGTGATCTACCAACCCCCGCTGCCTCGACAGTGGATGTATGTTTAACTTATTTCGTGCCGTACGTCACCAATTGTGCTAATCGCTGAATACAGGCCACGTACGTAGCCACAAACACCACCGCCCAAGTCCGCACTCTGTAGTGGGAAGGAAGGGCAAGCGGTATGGAAGTACAGCACAGTAGCCAACAAAGGCTAGGCCTATCTGATCAGTCACTCGCACAAGCCCTACCAGTGACTTTAACTAACTAATCAACCAGTCACTAGCCCTACCAGTGACCGTAACTAGCTTATCAGCTTCTCAGCCATTAATACGATTCCTACCAGTAACCCTATCTGACCAACCACTAGCACGAGCCCTACTCGTGACCCTAACTAATCAACCAGCTACTAGCACTAGCCCTCTATCAGTGACTTTAACTAACTATGCAACCACGCACTAGCATTAACCCTTCCAGTGACCCCCAACCATAACCAAGTAGCCAACCAGCCCTGAGTCGTATCACTCACAAATAACCTTATCCTTATTCTTGGTTCTTTCGGTAAAGTCACGTAGGAGGGAAATTATCAGATAATAAAAATAAAACATAATAAAATAAAATAAAATTCTCACGACGTTTGGGCCACAACGCAAGCAGCCGTCCTCAGGTGAAGAACAGAGCTGTCGGAAAGACAGCGTCCATTAGGACGCTGTCTTTCCGACGAATTTTATTGTTTTATTTTTATTATTTGCCTTCTACGTGACTTTACCGAAAGAACCAAGAATATGAATCCCTGCAGTCACGAAAGCTTTAAATCGAAACCTTATCCTTAGCCCCATCTACCATCATGATCGATTCACGATCATCAATCATCAGTCCATTGCTCCAAGGTAATCGCTGGGAGGGTCACTCTTGCCGTCACCTCTTCCCCAAGTTCTCCACTCATCGCCGATCCTTGGCGGCACTACCTGCAGCCAGCTGGAAAGATCAACTGCTGGTGGAGGAAGAGTGGACGACCCGCCACTCTCCCTGTAAGCCAGCGCTGTGTGGAGGCAGCAGCGAAGCTTGATGAATCTCACGAATGGTGTGAGACTCCCTCCCCGATGGCGTCGAGGAGGTTGCCAGGAGAAGGCAATACAGCAAATGTGGACTCCACTTGTTTGCGTCTGTATGGAGTAGAGTGCTTCCCCTTTGCACATGTGGGGTTTCTCCGGGTGCTTTGGTTTCCTCCCATCTGTAAAAACGCTCATTAATTGGCTGATAAGACCATCATATGTAGAGGAGTGCAGAGCTTGGGCAGGTGCTTCCTTTCCCGCTCGTCTGTGGTTCCGCCTCGCTCCTGAGTCGTCCTATCTCGAAAATAATAATTCGTGTCGTGGATAATATAAAAAAAAAATCACGTAGAGAGACGGAACTGTGAAGAATACCTTGGACCAATCAATTTCAAGGACAGTGCATACATTATCAGAGTTGTGTTTTTTGTTTGCATTTCGACTGCAGGTATTGTGGTCTATGCAAACACAACTCCTTGTAAAAAAAAGTGTCAGTTTTGTTGCCAGATAAAAGGGTAAAAAAATAATTATCATATTTTGCTACTGGCAAAGGAGGTTCCAATGGTGAAGAATTTATCTTGTTATTTATATTCTACACGTACAACGTGAGTGATTATGTTGAGTCGGATCTCACTCTTATAATTTTATGTGGAACTGGGATCTCATAGCGTAAGATCGGCAGTTCACCAGCATTTATTTCAAACGAGCCTGGGCTCTGCTGATGAGGCACCTGGGAGTGTTCGCTTAAAACCAATGCTGCTCAAATTAAGCACTAAGAGAGAAAGTCCGTGTGGCTGATGGGATGTATAAAAAGTACACGTATTTATAGATGCGGAGGGACAGATATGTGTGGACCAGGCGTATTACTCTCCGCTTATAGATTTTTTGTGACATTGTCTAACAACGACGCTGCCAATCGGAACGTTGTTGTGAAGTGTTGCTTGTCTTGCATCAACGCTGCTGAAACGACACACTCCCAGAACGAAGGCCGTGCTAGTGTCACTGATGGGGGTAGGGTAAGCAATATGTTGGAGACACGGATGTTATAATCGTCATCATTCCATCGCTCCGCTGGGTCGCCCGCCCGCTCGCCCACTCACCTTTTTCCTCGTCCACCAGGAAGTCGTCCGGCAGGAGGTTGTCCTGGCGGTTGCCCAGCACGAAGGCGAGGAAGGCGAGGACGAAGGCGTCCAGGATGCCCACGATGGCCAGCACGTACGCGTAGCGCACCGTGCACGCGCCCAGCGTGTACTTGCCAGTGTTGTCCCCGCACAGGCGGCGCACCTCGTCGGCGTCCCACCCGTCCGGGTAGATCATACAGCCCAGCACCAGCAGCGCAGCTGGTGGCACAAAGATGCCCCCCCCCCCATCATAGCCTTAGCAGACTTAAGAGGTTTTACTGGTTGGAACCTTCTGGTTACACCAGCCCACAGGGGATTATTGTGTCCGTCCGTCCGTCGTGCAGGGAGGGGCTGGGTGGGGAGGGTGGGGCTGGGTGGGAGGGAGGGGAGGGGCTGGGTGGGAGGGAGGGGAGGGGCTGGGTGGGAGGGAGGGGAGGGGCTGGTCACCCCGTGGTGCCCTTATAAAACTCAACGTTTAACCTACTCACGCTGGCTTGTGCCTGCCCTCACAGTCGGGCATATTTGCGGAATACACCATGCCGCCGTTGACCCTGGCCATTGACCGAGCAACCCAACGTTCCTACCAGCTCCCTCCGCAGGAATGTGTTTTTTGAATGTGTTAGATCGCGTAAATATATAATTGTGTCGTTAACCCCGCCACCACCCGATACAGCCAACTATTAAGGGTTGTCACGTAAACAGAACGTGCTAATTCGTCACTAGTACAGAACACCGGTGTGTTGGAGAGCCAAGCCACAACATTTACAATCTGAGTACGACGTTTCGCCAGTAATTAAACAAGCTTCATTAGGCGATAGCCAGATTTGTGGAGAAGTCCACCTGTTTCGTTCCTTATATAGAGGCGTAGCTGTGGTGACCACACTAATACGCTCTTGCGCAAAGTGTTGGGGCAAGTGCTGTTATTCGAGCACCTCTGAAGGCCGGCAACGGCACACGAGAGGGAGTGAGTGGCCAGCACCACGGCGAGACTGCCTTTGTGTCCCCAGTGGCGATGTTTTTTTTACACACCGCACCAGGTACTCGTTTGATGCTGAGTCGAGCTAGGGGAGGCCCAGGACCGATTCAGACGTTCGTGCGGGTGACACCGCACAGTAGACCATCTACCACACCCGCCCCCACCTGACCACAACCACTCGGTAAACATGCAACGTTGGGCCAATGTGGTTGGAACTGTTGGGCCAACGTTGGCCCGACGCTGCTCCAACGTTCCAAGTTTACTGGGCAACGCAGGTAGAAACCCATTCATTCGGTCACGTGTCATTCACGAATATATCAACACACCATATTCTTTGGGTCTTCCGGTAAAGCCACGTAGATAGAACACATCTAACCTATATAATTCATTTTTTGTCTGTCTGTCTGTCTGTTTGTCCGTCTGCGTACGCTCCCTTCCGGGGGATTTAGCTATCGGACCGTGGGGTTCGCCGAGATTAAATTTTGCAGGTGGGCACGCCCCCGGCCCGCGGTAAACTTAGGCATTTCCGATTTTTCGTCTCTAAATTTTAAATCGGACCGATTATCGATTTAGTGCGATTGCTCTTTATTTAGTTATATAATTATTTATTTATTTAATATTGCCGGCCGGCGCGGACCACGGCGGTTGCCCCTGGCAACGGGTAGCAACAACTTCGCTGCGGGGTGGACGCCATTTTTAATTTCCGTTACAAATATGCGCACGCATTAACACGCGATTCTGAGGTAAATTCATCAAAGTTTCACGTCCTCTTCACTCCCCTTCCAACCCAATGTGTGCAATTACTATTATAGGGTCGGTAGATAATAAAATTATAGCGATTAGACAGTATTATTGTACATACACTCCACTCTCACACTCTCAGACTCGCACACATACAACAACAACAACAACCGCCATTCGCCACTAAGTGGCGGTGACGTCACCACGATGCTTGTGCCAGGCCAAGTGCACCTTGAGGCCACGTGAAGTGTCGAAAGCCCGCTGGCAGGAGGTCACGGGGCAGACCCAGCAGGTGCCACGGGTCGACTGACCGAGATGACCGAGATGACTGGCTGATGCACCACCTGTGCCCCCTACTGTGCCAACTTGCTGTGCTTTAGCCACCCGGCGCTCCGCTCGTTGTTGTGAGCGTCGCTCCTCCGCCCTCCGTTGTTGTTGGAGGGCGACTGCCTCCAACTGCCCAGTAGCGTCCTTCACGAGCCTCCTCCACTGAGGCCGATCTTGACACCGCTGGTACCAGTCATCGGCAAGTCCACTCAGCTCCACGTCCTCCTGTACCACATCACTCCATCTCTTCTCCAGCCCGTGCCGCGCCCGTCTAGCCCCCTCGATCCGGCCGAACAAAAGCTGTTTAGGCATGCGGTGGCTGGGCATGCGGGCTACATGACCCAGCCAACGCAGCCTTGCCTGCCGGAGGAGCTCACCGATGGGACTTTGCCCAGATCTTTCAAGGATTTGTGAGCTCCTCACACAATCCAGCCTGGTTAAACCCAGGATGGATCGTAGGCAGGCCAGCCTAAATGTTTCCAACCGGCGAAGATGCTCCACCAGGGGGGTCCACGTCTCGCAAGCGTAGAGAAGGGAGGGAATGACCGTGGCCGAGAAGACCTGAAGCTTCGTGCGGAGCGACAGACCAGGTAGCTTCCACACAGCGTTACGCAACCGATGAAAAGATATTGCCGCTCGACTGATTCGGAGTGAGACCTCTGCTGATAAACTGGAGCCGGTCATAAGCACACTGCCCAGGTATGGGAAACTCTCCACTCTCTCCACAACTGCCCCATCACCAATTGGGAGTTGTGGGGGTGGAGTGTCCGATGGTACAAAATACCCAGGCAGGTGCTTAGTTTTGGTGGGGCTGATGGTAAGGCCCCACCTCTTAGTGGCACGCTCCAGTCTCAGCAGCAGCGTCTCCAACTCCTCCTCTGAGTGAGCAGCTATTACCAAATCATCGGCATACATAACGTGGTTGACCAATAGGGAGCCATCCCTTGATCGCACCCGGGCGTCGATCAGCCTCCCATTATATCTGTACCAAATGGAAATTCCCCCGGTACAGCTATTGAAGGCTTCACGAACTACGCGGTCAAAATAGATGTTAAATAATGTGGGAGCCAGAGGACATCCCTGTCGCACCCCAAGGTGTACAGGGAAAGGCTCCGACTCCCGGCCACGTAGTTTTACCCGGGCCCGCTCACCATCATGAAGGTCCTTAATGATCGTGAGCAGAGGGTCAGGGACTCCGAAAGCACGAAGAACAACCCAGAGCCCAGGCCTACTGATGGTATCATAGGCCTTGACCAGGTCAATAAAGCAGAGATGTAGGTCTTTTTGGAATTCCCTACACCTCTGCTGTAGCAGACGGACAGAAAATATGGCATCTGTGCAGGACCGCCCTTTCCTGAAACCGCATTGGGGCTCCGCAAGCCTCTCCTCAGCGTGCCTAGCAAGGCGATGTTGAATAATCCTTGCCAGGACCTTACCCGGCACACTGAGGAGTGAGATGCCCCTGTAGTTGTTACAGTCTGTGCGGTCCCCCTTCTTAAAGAGGGGGACCACCAGGGCATCCTTCCAGTCCTGCGGAACCCGTCCAGTGGTCCAGACTGTTGTTATGATGTCATATAGGGCAGTCTGTGCACAAACGCCACCCTCCCTCAGCATTTCGCTTGGGAGATCATCTCTGCCCGGTGCCTTCCCTGGTCTCAGACTCCGGATCGCCCTCAGTACTTCCTCAACAGCTGGAACCTCAGCCAGCCACTCACAGGGGGTGACCTCTTCCAATATTTGAGGCACCGCAGCCTCAGCAGGGTTATCCCCACTTTGTGCCATGATGTTTTCCTGGCTGAGAGAATTTCCCTCCCCCAGGACCTCACAGAAATGCTCAGCAAATCTGCAAACCTGTTCCTGTGGGTCGGAGATTGGATCACCGTTTTTTCCTCTAATGATGGTAATAGGTGTGGCGCTGCAGGTTACTTTTTTGATGGAGTTAAATAGTGATTTGTGATCACGGGCCACTGAGGCAGACTCCATCTCCTCAGCAACCCGCGACCACCACCCATCCTTACAACGCCTTACGGCTCTCCGAACTTCCGAGCGAAGGCTGCGGTAAACCTCCTCATTCTCTGACGTGGGATGCTGTAGGCGATGAGAGTGGGCCTGTCGCTTTTTCTCAATTAACCTGAACACCTCCTCTGTCAGCCAGGGTTTCTGGGGAGGTCTGGACCGCGTACCCAAAGCAGCCATTGCAGCTGCATGAGTCACAGTCCTAAACCTCGCCCATTTACCCTCGACATCAGGTGGAGTGGGGGACGATGCCAACCCCAGCTGCAAGCGATGATGAAATTCTCGCTTGCAACTTTCATCAGCTAACTGAGACCAGGCCACTTTTGGTTGGAATGGGATCCTGGGTGTACACCCACCACCGGAGTGGAAGAAAGGCAGGCGCATCTTACAGATGACTAGTCGATGGTCAGAGGACATACACTCACTCTCACACACACACATACACTCACACTCACACACAAACTCACTCTCACACTCAGACTCACACACACAGACTCACTCTAACACTCAGACTCACACACACAGACTCACTCTAACACTCAGACTCACACATACACTCGCTCTCACACTTTCAGACTCGCACACACTCGCGGCGTTGCTCCGTGTTCGGTGGGGGGGGGGGATGTCACGAGTGGGCGTGTTTACCTTCCCCCCACCCTCCCCGATATCTTCAAACAATCGCGGAGATTCTTATTCCCGTCGAAAAGCTACGAGGTTAGTCACGCAACTTCACAGCTCAGTTAAAACATTTAAATATTTATGTTTACTATTTTGTATCACTCTTATATATTAAAAGATGTTAGGGATTAAGTTATGTTTGATGATAGTAAATATACACTATGCACCACGATTTTTCCCTGGGTAAAAAGTGTTATTTTTATATTGCTTAAGCCTCCTAAGTATATAAGATGGCTATTATTCCCCATACATGTTGCTTTTGTGACCAGAACTTTATATAAAGGAAAGAATTACACAAATGCACAGGTTTTTCCTAGCAAAATAGCTCCATTTGTAAATATCACTGTCCGTGTCAAAAAAAATTAAGTTTGAGGGGAATTTTCTCCCATTTGTAACTTTTGAGATGTCAGCGTATAGAAAATAACACTTACTACCCAGAGACTAACACATGTGTAGTTTTTGGTAAAAAAAATATATATTTTTACAATTAAAATTTTGGTCACTGTCTGTATCTCAAAAACTAAGTTTGAGGGGAATTTTCTCCAACTTGTAACTTTTGAGATGTCAGCGTATAGAAAATAACACTTACTACCCAGGGACTAACACATGTGTCGTTTTTGGTAAAAAATGTTCTTTGAATCGCGCAAAGGAATCATCGAAGGTTGTAGATTCCTTTAGGATCGCCCTTAACATTTCCGACACACACATTCACACATTTAGCTTTTACATTTAACATACAAAACGTCAGCATGTACTGCTGTCATCATAGGCAAAAAATGTATACACCCTCAACCCTCTCCCTCACCACTCTCCCTCACTCATCATCACCACTCACCCTCTCCACTCACTATCACTCACTATCACTCACCACTCACTATCACTGACCACTCACCATTCACCCTCACCACTTACCCTCACAATTCACCCTCACCACTATTCCTCACTACTTACCCTCACCACTCTCCCTCACCAATCACCAATCACCCTCAAGCATACTTGGCGACACGTAAGTAAGTTTGTAAAACGGGAATAGGGTGAGTGGTGGTGGTGAGGGCGAGTGTTGAGGGTGAGTGGTTAGGGTGAGTAGTGAGGGTGAGTGGTGAGCGTGAGTGGTGAGGGATAGTGGTGAGGGAGAGTGGTGAGGGAGAGTGGTGAGGGAGAGTAGTGAGTGGTGAGGGTGAGTGGTAAGTGGTGAGGGTGAGTGGTAATTGGTGAGGGTGAGTGGGGAGGGTGAGTGTTGAGGGTGAGTGGCGGTTGTTAGTGGTGATTAGTGAGGGGTGAGTGGTGAGGGTGAGCGTGAGTGGTGAGGGTGAGGTTGAGTGGTGAGCAGTGAGGGTGAGTGGTGATTGGTGAGGGTGTGATTGGTGAGGATGAGTGGTGAGGGTGAGTAGTGAGGGTGAGTGGTTGTTGTGAGGGTGAGTGGTTGTTGTGAGGGTGAGTGGTGAGGGTGAGTGGTAAGAGTGAGTGGTGAGGGTGAGTGACGGTTGTGAGAGGTGATTAGTGAGTGGTGAGGGTGAGTGGTGAGGGTTAGTGGTGAGCATGAGTGGTGAGGGTGAGTGTTGAGCGTGAGTGGTGAGGGTGAGTGGTGATTGTTGAGGGTGTGATTGGTGAGGATGAGTGGTGAGTAGTGAGGGTGAGTGGTGAGGGTGAGTGGTGAGTGGTGAGGGTGAGTGGCGGTTGTGAGTGGTGATTAGTGAGGGGTGAGTGGTGAGGGTGAGCGTGAGTGGTGAGGGTGAGTGGTGAGGGTGAGCGGTGAGGGTGAGCAGTGAGGGTGAGTGGTGATTGGTGAGGGTGTGATTGGTGAGGATGAGTGGTGAGTGGTCAGGGTGAGTGGTGAGGGTGAGTGGTGAGTGGTGAGGGTGAGTGTTGAGGGTGAGTGGTGAGTGGTTAGGGTGAGTAGTGAGGGTGAGTGGTGAGCGTGAGTGGTGAGTGGTGAGCGTGACTGGTGAGGGTGGGTGGTGAGGGAGAGTGGTGAGGGAGAGTGGTGAGGGAGAGTGGTGAGGGAGAGTGGTGAGGGTGAGTGGTGATTGGTGAGGGTGAGTGGTGAGGGTGAGTGGGGAGGGTGAGTGGCGGTTGTTAGTGGTGATAAGTGAGGGGTGAGTGGTGAGGGTGAGCGTGAGTGGTGAGCAGTGAGGGTGAGTGGTGATTGGTGAGGGTGTGATTGGTGAGGATGAGTGGTGAGTGGTCAGGGTGAGTGGTGAGGGTGAGTGGTGAGCGGTGAGGGTGAGCGGTGAGGGTGAGTGTTGAGGGTGAGTGGTGAGCGGTGAGGGTGAGCGTTGAGGGTGAGTAGTGAGGGTGAGTGGTGAGCGTGACTGGTGAGTGGTGAGGGTGAGTGGTGAGGGAGAGTGGTGAGGGAAAGTGGTGAGGGTGAATGGTGAGGGTGAGTGGTGAGGGTGAATGGTGAGGGTGAGTGGGGAGGGTGAGTGGTGAGGGTGAGTGGGGAGGGTGAGTGGCAGTTGTGAGTGGTGATTAGTGAGGGGTTGGGTGGTGAGGATGAGCGTGAGTGGTGAGGGTGAGGTTGAGTGGTGATTGGTGAGGGTGCGATTGGTGAGGATGAGTAGTGAGGGTGAGTGGTTGTTGTGAGGGTGAGTGGTGAGGGTGAGTGATGAGGGTGAGAGGTAAGAGTGAGTGGTGAGGGTGAGTGACGGTTGTGAGAGGTGATTAGTGAGTGGTGAGGGTGAGTGGTGAGGGTTAGTGGTGAGCATGAGTGGTGAGGGTGAGTGTTGAGCGTGAGTGGTGAGGGTGAGTGGTGATTGTTGAGGGTGTGATTGGTGAGGATGAGTGGTGAGTAGTGAGGGTGAGTGGTGAGGGTGAGTGGCGGTTGTGAGTGGTGATTAGTGAGGGGTGAGGGTGAGCGTGAGTGGTGAGGGTGAGCAATGAGGGTGAGCAGTGAGGGTGAGTGGTGATTGGTGAGGGTGTGATTGGTGAGGATGAGTGGTGAGTGGTCAGGGTGAGTGGTGAGGGTGAGTGGTGAGGGTGAGTGGTGAGAGGTGAGGGTGAGTGTTGAGGGTGAGTGGTGAGGGTGAGTGGTGAGCGTGAGTGGTGAGGGAGAGTGGTGAGGGAGAGTGGTGAGGGAGAGTGGTGAGGGTGAATGGTGAGGGTGAGTGGTTGAGTGGTGAGGGTGAGTGGCAAGTGGTGAGGGTGAGTGGTGATTGGTGAGGGTGTGATTGGTGAGGATGAGTGGTGAGTGGTGAGGGTGAGTAGTGAGGGTGAGTGCCGAGCGGTGAGGGTGAGTGGTTGTTGTGAGGGTGAGTGGTGAGAGTGAGTGGTGAGGGTGAGTGGTGAGGGTGAGTGGTGATTGTTGAGGGTGTGATTGGTGAGGATGAGTGGTGAGTAGTGAGGGTGAGTGGTGAGGGTGAGTGGTGAGGGTGAGTGTTGAGGGTGAGTGGTGAGGGTGAGTGGCGGTTATGAGTGGTGATTAGTGAGGGGTGAGTGGTGAGGGTGAGCGTGAGTGGTGAGGGTGAGCAGTGCGGGTGAGTGGTGATTGGTGATTGGTGAGGGTGTGATTGGTGAGGATGAGTGGTGAGTGGTCAGGGTGAGTGGTGAGGGTGAGTGGTTGTTGTGAGGGTGATTGGTGAGGATGAGTGGTGAGGGTGAGTGGCGGATGTGAGTGGTGATGGGTGAGTGGTGAGCGGTGAGGGGTGAGTGGTGAGGGTGAGTGGTGAGGGTGAGTGGTGAGGGTGAGTGCTGAGTGGTGAGGGTGAGTGGTGAGAGAGTGGTTAGTTTTGAGGGTGAGTGGTGAGGTTGAGTGGTGAGGGTTAGTGGAGAGTGGTGAGTGATGATTGGTCAGTGGTGATTGGTGAGGATGAATGGTGAGTAGTGAGGGTGAAGTTGAGTGGTGCGGGTGAGTGGTGGTTGTGACGGTGAGTCGTGAGGGTGAGTGGTGAGGGTGAGTGGTGAGGCTGAATGGTGAGGGTGAATGGTGAGAGTGAGTGGTGAGTGGTGAGGGAGAGTGGTGAGTGAGAGTGGTGAGGGTTAGTGGTGAGGGTTAGTGGTGAGAGTGAGTGGTGAGGGTGAGTGGTGATTGGTGAGTGGTGAGGGTGAGTGGTGAGGGTGAGTGGTGAGGGTGAGTGGTGAGGGAGATTGGTGAGGGAGGTTGGTGAGTTGTGAGGGTGAATGGTGAATAGTGAGTGGGAGTGGTGAGTGGTGAGGATGAGTGGTAAGGGTGAGTTGTGAGTGGTGAATGGTGAGGGTGAATGATGAGTACAGTCAATATGCACTGCTGTTATCATACCAGGTACCACCACCACAATATGTACTCCTCTCATCATCGCAGATACCACCACAGCAGTATGCACTGCTGTAATCATAGCAGGTACCAACACAGCAGTATGCACTGCTGTAATCATAGCAGGTACCAACACAGCAGTACACTGCTGTAGTGATAGCAGGTACGACCTCAGTCGGTATACACTGCTGTAGTGATAGTAGATACTGCTATCGAGTTGGTAGATACCGCTATAGTAAATACTTAAACAGTCAGTATATACCACTACAGTCAGTCAATACTGCTACAGTCAGTATATACTACTATACAGTCAGTACATACTGCTACGGTGAGTTGCTACTAGAGTCAGTAGATACTATTATAGAGTGAGTAGATACTGCTATAGATTTTGTAGTCACTACTATAGTCAGTGGATACAACTATAGAGTCAGCAGATACTATACAGTTAGTCGTTACGAGTATATAGTCGGTAGATACTACTGTAGGCCCAGTAAATACTACTATGGTCAGTAGTTATTACAGTCACTAAATACTACTACACAGTCAGTAGCTACTACTGGCTCAGTAGATACTACGGTACAGTCAGTAGATACTACTACAGAGTCAATATATACCACTTCCTCTGTTGTATGTAAGGTGTTGTTAGTATATATACCTACGAGGGGTAAAGATATTTTTTGATGGGGGGGGGAGACCACAATTTTCAGAAACATTTTGACATCAACTATTTACCCCACACTTTCTACAACTTTTTGGACTTGTGAAAGCCTCTTATATATTTGTTGGTGGAGAAATGTACAAACAGCCCACCGGGCTTTGACAATACCTTAGTATCTGTGTATATATATGTAAGGTTTTTAAGAAATATATTTTTCACCCGGGCAAAGCCGGGTACTTCCGCTAGTTATATATAAAAAATGGCCACCCCCACAGCCTCGTTTGTCAATCTCAAACCTTTATAATTCCCTGCCTTAGCAGCTCCCACCATATATTATCAGCAGCTCACCCTCGATTTTTTTTTCACCTGATGACGATTGTTTGTGTTGCGATCGAAACGTCGTGATATTGTTATTATTTTTTTATTTGTTCTATCTGCGTGGCTTTACCGAAAGACCCAAAGAATATGAATTCCTGCAGTCACAAAAGCTTTAAATCAAGATTTAACACACCATAGTCATAATTACAGTATTGTCAAATCATCATACCGATTCAAACATCCCCCGTATAGCCTTTAACAGACAGGTTGGCAAGTGCTATCAGCGAGCACCTATGACGGCCGGCACCACGCCAGGCTGCCTTTGTCTCCCGAGTGCTGACGTTTACACACCGCACCCGATACTTAGGGGAGTTCCAAGGACCGATTTATATATCCGTCAATCGTATTGGTGGTGAGCAGGAATCGAGCTCGGGTAACCGGGTTCGTAGCGCCGTGCGCTGACAACTACGCCACCGTATCTTCATAGCTGACGTCTGCAGCAAGCGGCGAACGCGTTATCGATGGGCCGCATCACCGCTCACGTATCTCTGCGCGTGTACCCATCTATGTGTGTGTACCCATGTGTGCGTACCCATGTGTGCAAGCTGTCAATCGAAAATATCTGTCCGTTTACCCACGTGCCCGCGTTGTTAATTCTATGTGTGTGTACCTATCCATCAGTATATGTATCTATGTATCTGTGTACCCACGTGTCCACGCTGTCAATCCTATCAATGTGTGTGTGTACCTTATCTATCGATGTGTGTGTGTGTACCCCCCACGTGTCCACGCTGTCGGTCCTCACCGGACGTGAGCTGCATCCAGGCGCACACCTTGTAGACGGTGGCCGAGGTGCAGAAGAAGAAGAGGCTGAAGCACACGAGGCACGCGATCACCAGCAGCATGGAGATGCCGATGAAGAAGCCCGCCGTCTTGAAGGCGCTCGACGGCACCGCGCTGAAGTCCATGAAGCTGCCACTGCAGACCTGGGGACGGCGGGCGGCAGGGGAGAGGGCACCCCCGCGGAGAGGGACCGAGGAAGGTCTGGACCCTCGCTTTGGTCCCATGAACGAATGGGCTGTCAGCTGGGCAAATGAATGAGTCTGAATGAATGGGCCTCACTTCAGGAGCGCTTCGTGGCGTTATTTATTAACGGTCGTCTCGTATTCACCACGTGCATTGCGGTTCTTGAAATATTGAGTTTGTTACCGAATTCGAAAAAAAATACTCTTACTGTTATTTTGATTTCCGACCCCTGGGTTAAAGGAAGGGCCTCTCATCTGGCTGTGTGTGTGTGTGGATCAGGGCCGGTGGTGGGCCCAGACAATCCCCCTCTCCTACTCGTGGACGGCGAGTCGCTGTAACCGTGCACACCCCCCCACCCCTACCACACAACCGCTCGACTGCCCCCCACCCCAATCCAAGAGGAGCTGCCCAGTAAATGTGCAACGTTGCGCCAACGTTGACATGCGGTTGGCCCAAAGTTCAATGCCAGCTGGGCTGACATTGTCCACCCCGTGGGTGATGCGCGCGTGTGAATGGGTGAACGCGTGTCTGTTGGGTGCCGTGAGCGCAGTGGTTAGCGCGCTGCGCTACGAACCTGGCCACCTGAGTTCGATTCCCGCTCACGGCCAACACCGGTGACGATTATCTGAACCTATTGTGGGCCTCCCGTAGGTCGACTCAGCCTCAAGTGAGTACCTGGTGCGGTGTGTAAACATCAGCACTGGGAAGAGAAAGGCGGCCGGGCGTGGTGCTGGCCACCCACCCCCTCGTCTGCCACGCCAAACTTCGTAGGTGCTACTCGCTAACAGCACTTGCCCCAATAGCCTGTCAAGGCTATACGGGGGATCTTTGTGTTGTTGTGTCTCTGGGCGCAGCGGAGCCCTCCTCACCATCTCACGCGTGAGGCTGTTGCCGATGCAGTAGCTGAAGAGGCCGAAGTATCCGGCCTGCGGCGTGTCCACGCTGTCTCCGATCCAGAAGGGCTGGATGAAGCTCACCACGTTGAGGATGGCGAAGCAGATGGTGAAGATGGCCCACAGGACACCCACGGCACGCGCGTTTCTCACGTAATTGGTGTGGTAGATTTTGGCGGCCTCGTGTGCAGGACAACATGGTGGTGGTGGTGGATGATGATGCTGATGATGATGTGGTGTATGTGAAGATGTGGTGATGACGTTGATTAGGATGAGTGTGATTGTGATGCTGGAGGTGGTTCTGATGGTGATGCTGATCTTGATAACGATGAAGATGGTTGCTGATGGTGATGATAGAGGTGGTTAAGTATTATGATTGTGGTTGTGACGGTGACGACGTGATGATTATTTTGTTGATGACGACGATGGTCATCGTGATTGTCATGCTCAGCGTGATGAGTATCACATGAGGGTGACGACGTTGATGATGATGGTGATGGCTAAGATGGCCCTCACCTGCCGATCAACTAAAATGATCACCCGCTCGGTCAAAGAAATGATGTCTCACCTAACAAAATAAATGTACTCTCGACCGATCAAATTATTTGAACTCTCACCTCACCTGACAATACCGGAGCATATTTTTGGCGTGAATTGTCTGCGGCTGCGGCCACCCCAGGTGCCCGTTCGACGCAAAATTTCAGCTGCGCACCGACAGAGGAGGAGGAGGACGTTGCACGACGGGCGCAGTGAACTCTTCAACAGGAGGATGAGGAGGAGAAGGTGGAGTGTGGTGGTGGGTGGAGGGGGAGTTGAACTCGATAGGGGCTTCTGGAATTTGAGACTCAAATTGGAGCTGTAAAAGGCAGCTGCCTCCATCAACTATTCATGATGGAGCCCAACGGCCTCACGAAGAAGCACAACACAGATGTCCCTCTGCCATCGAGATCACCCTCTTCCTGCCGGTATTAGGAAGCCGCTGGAGCTATGCACTTTCATTTCTTTAGAACTGTGTGTTGTGTTTCGTTGTCCTTTCCCCGCGCCTCCGACTAGCGAGGTTGGCTACGTACGGGGCGAAAAAATAAGTTCAACATACGTACTGTACAGGGTGGTCCAGATGTCTTGTGACCTACAATTAACTGAACTCTAACATGTTTTTTTCTTTGCATGTTAATTTCTGTTTGAGATCAACCTTTTTTTTTTTTACAAAAATATAAAGTTTCAGAGAGTTACAAGACATCTGCACCTCCCTGTACATATATCCACACGGAAGTAAACTCAACCCATCATCCCAGCTTCAAGGCCAATTAAATTGGTACAACTTTCAGAATTCAGAAGTCAACAGTTGTGGTTTTGTGTGTGTGTGTAGTTGTTTGTACATAACCCCAAAGGCCTCTCTCCCTCTCGTGGCAAAGTCACCAGCAACAGACAGTCCCTCTGATGGTACAGCAGATGAGGAAACGCGTTTGTTGAATTGAGGAAGGTGATAGGAATGGGTAGGAAAACGATGATGGAATTATTGACGAACGTGTTACGTTTGTGTAATAACACAGGCAGTCTCGTTGCATAACAACAACATGGCTAATCACGTAAAGGTTGGACCTGTTGACAACATTCACATCATGTTTTGCTCCGATTTCAACCAAAACGTGAACACTACCAGCTACACGGCGACAGAACGGGGCTGGTGACATTCCACGTGGCCGCTGTGGCACTTGGGCTGATTTATTCATATGTCACAAATGTGAGGTGACAGTCGTGGAAATATCAAGTGAGGGAGACAAAGACGCAGCTCACGGTGGGCAACAGCACATCTGATGATGAATGCGGCCTCATCACATCACACACCGTCCTCCACAACTAACAGTTGAACTTCGATTTAAAGCTTTCGTGACTGCAAGGATTCATCTTCTTGGTTCTTTCGGTAAAGTCACGTAGAAGGGAAGTAATAAAATAATAAAAATAAAACATAATAAAATAATTCTCACGACGTTTCGGCCACAACACAAGTAGCCGTCCTCAGGTGAAAAACATGTCTTACTTATTATTACTTCCCTTCTACGTGACTTTACCGAAAGAACCAAGAAGATAACAGTTGAACCTTATGGCGGTACACTGGGGTTCCATAGCACCTCGGCTCTCGCACAATGTCCGTGATGCAGTCATTTTTAGTCTGTGGATGGTCGGCGATGCGGCAATCGACTCATCTCGACGAGCTCTACATGATGCACTATTCAAAGTTGAATTTTTCGATAACGGATTTTTTTATGCTGATGTTTGGTGTTTCGACATAGCAGAGTGTGGCACCGATTTTGGATTGATTGGTTACCCCAGCCGCGGAGTTATTACTTCCCTTCTGGAAAAGATAGTGTCCCAGAAATAACATTTAATTGCCTCGGCCCATTTTGTATTATTTGGTATCCCGGGGTACCGCCATAAGGATCAATTGGTCAGGCCGGGCCTGTCCACGCAACACAAACAAATTTCGGTTCCTCCTGGGGTAAGGATGTGTGATGCATGGTTCAAAGCTGGGGGACAGGGTGAAAGACACGTCGATCCCAGACCCGAGTCACATCTCACACCGGATTCAATATTGTTTCCAAATGGACATAATCTCAACTACTAAACTATTTTGTATTTTCCCAGGTAAGGCTCATTGAGCTGTTTCGCTCTTTTTCAGAAGAGATCTGGCCACAAATGAAAGCTTACCATGTGGAAATGTATCGCAGCCAAATACTGGAAATGCATGTTTCTAAATGTGGAGGGAAAAAAACCGGAGGACTCGGAGAAAAATGCACGTGACCACGAGGAGAGAGACATGCAAACTCCAAATATACAGCAGGCGTCAGGGTCGGGATCAAACCCACGACTTCCTGTATACCAGGCGAGGTACACTGTAAAAAATGTGACACATTGTTACTTAAAAAAATTATGGCAACAAAGTGACACGTAATATAATTGAGTAGATTTTAAGCACTACAACTTTGAATAAAAAGTGTTGAATAAATTAACTAAAAAATTATAATAAAAAATAAGTACATGGTAATAAAAGCAACAGTTAAAATGTGTTGGATTTAGTAATATGATTCCAAATGATGAGTTATATAGCCTAAAAAAAATTGTGTAAATCCAAATAGATTTTACAAGGAAAAGTGATTTATATTTACTTAATATCTGAGCAATGGTAATTTAGATTTACTAAATATCTGGTGGAATCTGATTAATATTTATTAATGATCTGGGTGAAATTGATTTACATTTACTAATTGTCTGGGTGAAATTGATATAAGCTTACTAAATATCTGGATCAAAATTATTTGGATTTACTAAATAAAATACTTATATTGAATGTCTGTTGCCATAACTTTTCTATTTCTAATCCACCCATAATCATGCCTTCGTGGTGCCACAATTCACTTACGTTAAGTCAACCGATCACCATGAAAAAGATAAGAACCATGAAAAGGAACAGCAGGTTAACATTTATTCGTGCAATTTTGTCTCAACATGTTTATCCAACATATTACAAGTACAAAACAAAGACAGAAATCATGTATGTGTACAATAGGGATACAATACTGGAGGTATTTATAATTTGTGGGCATTACAGGCACAGATTACTTTTTTGGATGTGATTCAAGGTTTAGTCTTTTTAGCACATTTAAATTACGACAATGTTTTAAAAAAAATCTGTAAAAAAACTTTCATATTATTTCTTTTTTATATGCGCAAATTGAAATCCTAAGGGCCAATATGTTTTTCAAACAGCTAAAAGAGATTAAAACATTACGTGAATTGACTTGCATTCCCTGTACTTATACTAGTAGCCATAATCCACAATCCGGGTGGACCTATCTTTTTTAACATGCATAATTACAGTACAAGCATGGCTTTCTAACAAGTAAACTAGCACAGCCTACAGATGTTCTATGCATCTTACATCTATTCCTTTAGAACAAACACTTGCAATGGCCTAGGTCAGCGTCACATCAGAAGAAAGCACAATGTTAGAACACCCAAGAAACATTAAACAAAAATAAAGATAGCTTTCAATAACAAATCAGTGCATTCTCTGATAGCCTATCAGATGTATAGGCCTATAACGCAGAACTTTGACCGTCAGACTCAGTTATTAACTCGTTAAGCTCAGTCAAACTGAAGTACTTCTTCTTGGTGAAAATCTGAAAACACAATGCTAGTTCCCTTGGGACTATGCCTTCCAAAAGGTCATGTAGTACATCTGGTGGGTACCCAGACTCAAAATGAAAGTGATTTAATTTATCAGTCAATGGACACGACCGCTTTACGCCAAAGCAATGAGTAACATTTGGATTTTCTCTCAGTTTGCACATGCAAACTATGTTCCTTCTTTGTCCGAGGTGGAAACACTCCGGTCCGCACTTCGTGTGTCTGGTACTCTGAAGAATGTCCAAGACAAAATCTACAGATGTACGGCCCCGTGAAACATTCAACTAGTCCACTGATAGAATGTGCATCGAGATTGTCAGCTACAACACAATGTACTGTCCCTTTAATGTTTTTTCCAACACTGGAAATGAAAATCCCTTCCTGTTCTAGAATGACAAGATCCTTCAAGAGTGGTTCCAAAACTGCTCTGTATTCAAACTGTTTGACATCAACAGCTTTGCAAAGTAAAGCTAGGTGTATTGACGTTAATGCAGATTGCAACTTTGTTGGAACATTTGCCAAAACCCAATAAACAGCTGTTATTTTGTGTTTTTTTTCTCGAAGTTCCTAGTGGGTTACTTCAAAGTCGTCAACGTAAAGGATTATAGACAGTCTTGTTTCTTCCCCAGCATAAAATACATTTTGCTTGAAGGATTTTTCATCAAAAATTGACTTAATATATCCAGTACTATTTGATTTTCTGGATAAAATTATTTCTGCAATGTCTTCATTCTTCAAGACTTCCTGCAAAGTCTGGAGAATAGGCACATATTGAAAGGTCTTGTTCTTTTCAGTATCAATAATATATTCAATGCTATCAACACACTGGAAATGCACCTTAAAATACTTTCTTCTCTTAAAAGCCGAACCAAGTGGACCACCTGCTCCAAGTGCTGTACTAATAGGATGGAAGTTGCACAACTGCTGACAATTCAGTTACGATGGCCTGGTCAACAATGCATTTATTCACCTTCAATGTTGAATCTAGTATGTTCCTAACAACTGCAACTGATACTGAAGATGAAATGAACTGAAGGTCTTCAACCAAGGCATCAATGCACTTCACTGAGGCATTATAGATGGTTTCTAGCTTCAGTAGAAGTAAGCCAATTCTTTGAAGAACTAAGTATGATGCACTTTCCTGATCACAATCTAAACTAGTGCCCTCACCATCACTGGCCTCTGGTAAATCAAAATGGTCAACAGTCTGATTATGACGACTCTCATACACGTCTTTCTTAAAATCACTCAAAGAATAGGATTTGTGTCTTCTGCTTTTGTGTTTTAGAAATGTATTGTATATATTTGTCTGAAAGTTGCATCCTTCAAATACACAAAAGACAGTTTCGTTGCTCTTCAGATGATTTCCAATATGCTGAAAGTAGTCCTTCTCTATAGAACAACAAGCAGTGCAAACTAAACACTTTAAAGCAGAGATGTTTCCTGACCGTAGACTTTCTTCATCTGAATGGTATCTGGACAAATGTGTGCGAAGGCCACTCTGCGTGTTTAATGTGCAAGGGCAACTGTCATATAGGCATGGCTGAGATTGCCCACGACCAAATGTTGCGTGTTGTAGTCTGTCATGCTTTAGTAGATTTCCCTTTGTGGCAGACAAAGACTTGCAGATCTTACACTTCCATTCCATAAGCAAAAACCTGAGGCAGAAAAAGGTCCATGTATCAGATGCAAGGCCACCAGGTCTCTAATCACATGAGGACAATAGAATCGCATTTACAAGATAATTCTTTATTATTTTTAATATTCAAATTTTCATGCTCAAATTTAGCACATCAACTTCTTGTCACTCACATCATCTAGCTAGCTAGCAACTACACAACAAGCTAGCCACAACGTAAAGGTGACACTAACTGACTGGTGGCAAGCTAGCTAACGTTAGCATACTGTACGTACATCAACACCAAGATATAATATACTGGAGGTGTAACGGCAGGTACAGGACTTTTGGTTCGGTACGCGCTGTGATCCGAATGAATATAGTCTAGTTTTAATCACGCACGTTACTTTTTCGTGTGCGGAACAAAAATTATAGTCTCGTGCTTTTAGTCGAATCAGACTGACTTCCAAAGGCCTAACGTTGTGCTAGTTAATTCTGATATACGTTACAGCCAGTTAAATTGGCATGCTGGTAACATGCAGTAACATAAAACAATGTTCAACTGCTACCACACCTTTGTTAAAAAATTGTTCGCTAAAATAATAAAACATGTCTTACCTTTGGGAGAACGGCGGTCCCTGAAACGTGTCTGTGGAAGAAGATGGTTGACATGCACGTGGCGCGAAAAAATGCCTCGAGTTTGGGCGGGAGTGTAACGTTATTAAATTCAAAAACCTCCCGGTTAGTAAAATTAATCAATTTTTGGCATTTTTGACATTCCTGATAAAATACAATTAAATTCTACTCAGTTATTGATGGCTGATTTTATTCGAACAAAACTGAGTAAAATACAATTAATAACTAATAGAAAAGTATTGAATTCAGCTCAATGTGATTCCAAACTACACATAGTCATTATTTTTATGTATAGGCTACTCTTATATATTTACTAAACATTAATTAACCCCAGTCTCAGTTTTTACAGTGTAGTTAACGTCTCACCACCGTGGCGTAAACTGTTTATAACTGCTGAGGAAAGGATTGCCTGTATCTGAAATATTCTCGAACCAGAAGATTTGTTTTGGTCATCAGACCGGTACTTGATGCGACAGCGAGGGAAATTTGGCCTCCAAAAACTCAATCACGTTGAGAGAGGGGAGTTGATCACCATGGTAAATAGAATAAATGGTGTCAGATAAAGTTTAGAAAGTAAGGGATCGATAACAAGCAAGCTTATATTTTTGTAGAAAGCTCATTAATCTTAAAAAAAAAATCTGTAAACATGTTTGATTTTTTTACTAGAACTGACAAAAATGTTTTAATCCAAAATCCCATAATTTCTAAATATTGATTTAAAACGTTTAAAATCCTCAACCTTTATCAATGGTAAATGTGATTTCGATAAATTAATCTTGCCTGTCGGTTTAGTTTTTGATAACTAGGGTGTTAAATTCTTATAACCGCTTTTAAAGATAAGAGTGTAGAACGATCATCAGAGATTAAGAAGCTTAGCCTCTAATTCATTGATCACCTGAGTCGGTACGAAAAGAGTACGAAAATGGTACAAAAAAATTCCGTACTTTCGTTCTGTCCTGATGAAAAAATATCGTACCATGATATGATAGCGGACTTAACCAAATGTGCCACGCGGTGCCGAATCAGTGCATTCTATATATTAAGGGTGCTTCAAACATGTTTTAACACTTATATGAGACTATCGTTTTGAATGGAAAAATAAGTATAACCCGTAAAAACAAAGTTTTTCACTATAAATCCTTTATATGCGTGGCGGCTAGAGTCCTCTCGTCCTCTGGCTTGAGATGGCTGCCCCCTATGGGTCAGATGATTGCATTGTACCATTAAGCAATTGGTAATTAAATATAATATTTTTGTCCTAAAAAGTGTAAAATTTAGGAAAAAATTTTCACGAACATTCATTGTCACGCACAACGAGTCTGTGTGGAAAATATCAGCTCGATTGGATCACGGGAAGTGGGTTAAAAAACGACCGAAAGATTTGCACGGTCCTAAGCAAGCAAGCGAACTTAATATAACGGATTTAAGAACGGATAATACTACACTGTAACATGATAACAAATGTCATGTTAATAGCTTTAAAAAGTCAAAGTCTCCACTTGTTCGCCATCGTTGTCAACACGTGCCTGGAATCTTCTCCAGAGCTAGGAATCACATTTCTTGTGGTATTGTTGCAAATTTCAGAAGTTCTAACATTTTTTAGAAGCATCCTGTATAATAACCGTTTTTACCCTTTCTGGCAATATTTTGATGCTGGCAAGAAAGGTCCCATGCATCACTGCATTATGTTACGAAGAATTCCGCTGGAAACTATTGGCCGGTTTCTGCTTTTTATGGAAACCGGTAACCGATTGTGAAACCGGTTATAGAACCGATTTACCGGTTGCCGTTGAACAAACCTCGTTTTTTTGTTTTTCACTGAGGACCGAGAGGGCTCAACACGGGCCGCAGGAGGAATCGTCATCTGCAGAGAATCTCGATGTCTTGCGGTACACGATGCGTTAAAGTGCACAAATTCGCCAGTGACACACAACAAAGATATCCCCCGTGTAGCCTGAACAGACTGTAGGGGCAAGTGCTGTTAGTGATCACCTATGAAGGCCGGCACGGCACACGAGGGAAGGTAGGTGAGTGGCCAGCACCACGCCTGACCGCCTTTGTCTCCCCAGTGGCGATGTTTACACACCGCACCAGGTACTTATTTGAAGATCAGTCGACCTAGGGGAGGCCCAGGACTGGTTCAGATAATCGCCACTTGCGTTGGTCGTGAGCGGGAATCGAATTCATAGCGCAGCGCGACAACTGCGACACTACCGCTCCCCACAAGTACACCGCCAGTGACACAACAACAACACACCCCACAACACGTGGAGTTTAGTCCACACACGGACACACAGGGGGGGGCAGGCAGACACACGGACACACACGGGGGGGGGCAGGCAGACACACAGTGGGAGTAGACAGACACACGGACACACACGGGGTGGAGGCAGACACACGGACACACACAGGGGGAGCAGGCAGACACACAGGGGGGAGCAGGCAGACACACGGACACACACGGGGGAGCAGGCAGACACACGGACACACACAGGGGTGGAGGCAGACACACGGACACACACAGGGGGAGCAGGCAGACACACACGGGGTGGAGGCAGATACACGGACACACACGGGGGAGCAGACAGACACACGGGGGGTGGAGGCAGACACACGGACACACACGGGGGTGGAGGCGGACACACGGACACACACAGGGGGAGCAGGCAGACACACACGGGGTGGAGGCAGACACACGGACACACACAGGGGGAGCAGGCAGACACACGGGGGGTGGAGGCAGGCACACGGACACACACAGGGGTGGAGGCAGACACACGGACACACACAGGGGGAGCAGGCAGACACACACGGGGTGGAGGCAGACACACGGACACACACGGGGGAGCAGACAGACACACGGGGGGAGCAGGCAGACACACGGACACACACGGGGGAGCAGACAGACACACGGGGGGAGCAGGCAGACACACGGACACACGGGAGGGGGGGAGCAGGCAGACACACGGACACACACGGGGTGGAGGCGGGCAGCTTCACGAGGCACGGAGCCGTTGTCGGCACAGGGGGCGCTGCTCACCCGGTCTCAGTTTACCTTCAGACCCCGAAGACCCTTGGCGGGAGCGGGTCCAGGCTACGGCGAGACGAGGAGAACGGGGTCCGAGGAGGGGACACGGGGACAAGGACGAGGGGAGGAATAGCGGGGAGCGACGTCTGGGACACAGGCCCTGGTGGCCATCCGCGAGTCCCCCCCCCCCCCCCCCGAATCGCGCCAGCCATTGCCCGAGACGCGTGCAGGGAAGGCGGCACCGCCGCTAGGAAACGGGGGAGGGCCCGAGGCCGTGTGGCCAACTAGGCCCCAACCGACTTGCGTTAAACATCTCACGCAGCCAGGTGAGGGTGGTGGGTGAGTGACTTGTTAATCAAGTGAGGTGTTGTGGTGGTTGTTGTTGTTTATTCCGTGTTTACGGCAGGGTTTGGTTGCCGTGGGTGAGGTGAATGGAAGAGAACACCGCCTTCGCTAACGCGGCAATGGGATGTGCGTAGCGAGTTGGTGTTTGTTGTGTGTGTGTGTGTGGCTTGACTGATTTATATCTCGCTTAAGTCTCTCTGTGTCTGTCTTAAGCTTTGTGGTTTGTGTGTGTTTGTGTTTATACTGCCTTTGGTATCCATATCTGGTTTATGTGTGCCCATGTGTATCTTGATTATGATTTTGTGACTATTTAGTGTCAATGTCTACACGTTGTGTGTTGTGGGTTTCTTCTGTTGGTATCTCTGTGTTTAGTATGCCATGTGTGTGTTTATGTCTTGTATCTGCATAAAGACTGGTCTTGCGTCTGTGTGTATCTTGTGTTTTATGTCGGTGTCTCTTGTGTATAATGCGTACGTTCCTTGTATCGGTGGAAGTCACAGATTGCTGTTTCGGTAAAAATAAGTGTTGGAAAATCGATTACGGTAATTGGATAGACATATCCCACTAATGATCAGGTCAAATATTTACACTCACTTCATTTGTCCAATCGATTTTCAATTTGGTGAATTGGGAGTCAGAAATATTTGTGTTTTTAAAAATGGAAATGAAGAAATGTGTTATACCTCTTAGAGAAAACAGCGATTGGCGGTATATCTCCCAGCAAAAAGTAGCAAGGATGAGAGCTGTGACAGGTGGTGCAAGTTGCCTTAGAGTCAGAAGGGGATACAACGTGAGACAGAGATAGCAAGTCTGGAGCAGTGTAGCAAGGACAGGTGATGTAAGGCAGTAGTATATCTCCCAGCCTGACGAGTAAAGGACAGGAGATGAGGCAGACGATACATCCCCTGGGACGCAAACACAGAGTACATCTCCTGGCTTAGAGGTGCACGGATGGAACATGCATTGTGTTATCTCCAGCCAGGGCTTTTGAGCACGGACACGGTGAGCTGGCGAGAGGTGGTTGTCTCAGGATGTTGTGGGCCCAAGCTGCTTGCTGTGTTGTGGATGTGAGCTCCTTGCCCTGTGCTTTGACAGAGGACGATGCCTGGTGAACAGCAGCAGCAAAGCGCGGGGTCGGACGCGGAGAGCGTGAGGACCCCGGGCCGGCCCAAGGAGAAGGCGAGCGGTGGGGCCGGCACCGACAAGGCACGGGGAGCGCGCCCGCGCCTTACGGACGATGAAAAACGCAAGCGGCTTGACGAGGAGAAGCGGCGCAAGGAGGAGGAAGAGGAGAAGAAGAAGCTGGAAGAGGAGGAGCGGGTGAGGGCTGAGCAAGAGGAACTGCAGAAGGTGGAGGAGGAGCAGAAGATGGCGGAGTTGGAGAGCCAGCGGAAAGAAGAGGAGAAGGCGGCCGCTGCACAGAAGTGAGACACTTGGGCCTCCTGGGCCCACCCCATTTGCATGAGAGATTATGAATTTTTTGCCTGTGATTAGCGGCTTTTGGCTAATCATCGAACAAAGACGGTCACTGGATCGTGTGCTGTTATATGCGGTTCTGCGACCGTCTGGAACGCTCTTCCTTACGATATAAGGATGCCACTGGGAGAAGTGCACTTTTAAATCTGAATTGAAAACTAATTTCATAAGAACTGTTTAGTTTGTTGTCCCCCGCACCTCCGATTTGCACAATTGGCTACGTACGGTGAGAAAGAAGTTCAACAAACATAAAAGTCGCCCAGAATGCTCTCATTCTTGTCAGATCTCGGGCTGAGCCTTGATAGTGGTTGGATGGGCGACCACGAATAACAGTGCTACATGGCTGCGAGGTTAGGTTCAGCGCAGTAGAGGACAGTGCATCAAAATCTATTGTTGGATTTAATTTTATGCTCCCTTTGTCTATGCTCCCCACCTTCGTCATCCCACCCCACGGCTAACATCAGTGGAGAGTAAGAAACGAACCAGGCCTGGGCATTCCCCTTCACCAACCCAGATTGTCCACCGTGGTGGAGTGTTGTCAATCAAACCACATTAATGAAATACGTGGGAAGGCCTTCAGCCAGCAATGGATTGACAGAGCACTATGAATTATAAATTAGTACCACTTAACCCTATTGGCAGATCGTTGAGGTTGTTCAGGGTGATGAAATTAACGAGGACTGGTTCTTTTTTAACTCGACTGATGTTAGCTGTGCCGTGGGATGATCAAGGTGGGGAGCATTGACAAGGGGAGCACTGGTGCAGAGGTTAGCATGCTGCACTACGACCCTAAACTAAACACAAATTTGTTTATTTTATTCCACGAAATAATGTTTTATTTACCAGTGTAATGCCCACTGAACTATACATCTCTTTTTCAGAAGTTACCTGGCCACAAATGATAGCTCAACAAAGTGGCTTATCATTTAAAATGTATAGCAAATATACAGGCATCAGGGTTGGGATTGAACACACAACCTCCTGTATACCAAGCGAGGCAGTTCACATCTCCTGGCCACCTGAGTTTCAGTAACGATTATCTGAACTGGTCTTGTGCTTTCCCGAGCTGAACTCAGCCTCAAATGTTTGCCTGGTGTGATGTGTAAACATGTGCCCCAACAGTCTGTTAAAAGCTATACCGGGGGATCTTTGTCTTTGTCAGGGAGATTGAAGAAGCACGGCAGCTGCAGGCCGAGATGCAGGAGCGCTGCACGTGGAAGCAGGAGCAGCGGGTGCTGAACCAGGCGGCGCACGAGAACCGGCCCGAGGAGGGCTTCTTCGGCCGCCTCGACTCGAGCCTCAAGAAGAACACGGCGTTTGTGAAGAAACTGCGCACGCTCACGGAGCAGCAGCGCGACTCGGTCTCGTCCGACTTCAACTCGCTCAACCTCAGCAAGTACATCGGCGAGGCGGTGTCCGCCCTCGTCGAGGCCCGGCTCAAGACGTCGGACGTCGGCTGCGCCGTGCATGTGTGCTCGCTCTTCCACCGCCGCTACGCCGAGTTCGCGCCACTGCTGCTGCAGGCGTGGCGCCGGCACCTGGAGGCGCGCAAGGACGACCGCGCGGCGGCGAGCATCGGCAAGCTGCGCACCGACCTGCGTTTCATCGCCGACCTGACGACCATCGCCATCTTCTCAGACCGCGAGGGCCTGTCACTCCTTTACGAGCAGCTGAAGATGATCGTAGCAGCCGACCGTGAGACGCACGCGCACATCTCCGTGGTGATCAGCTTCTGTCGGCACTGCGGCGAGGACGTGGTGGGCTTGGTGCCTCGCAAGGCCCGGCTGCTGCTGGAGAGACACGGCACCTGCATGCCGCGCAGCGAGATCTTCGGGCCCGAGAAGCAGCAGCCGTTCGTGGTGTTGCTGCGCGACTACTTCAGCTCGCTCTCCCGCCAGCTCAAGAAGGACCACCGCGAGTTGCAGAACCTCGAAAGGCAGAACCGGTACTGTATAATTTCGATTTTTATGCAGTTTCGGAGCTGGGACATTCTATTATTTACGTAATCGATTGCCGTTTGTCGGTTCGATTACTTGGTGATATGCCCACGTATGCCGCTGTACGGACAGTGATGGGCTGGGCTCGGTGACATCCTCGGAATCGTCGGCCATTTAAATCTGGCCACTGAAAGACGAAGGTGGCTGAGCACGATGTTTGCATTATCACCTCTTTGTATGCGTCCTGGCTTTAATAGGTTCCAACAGACAGCAATAACACCACCAGTTGATATAATGAAGGCGATATAGTCTTTATTGTGTATGTGTGTATCTTCTCGTGTGTGTGTGTGTGTGTACACGTGTATCCAAGTATTTTCTCGTTTGTGTGTCTGTGAGAGAAGTTGGGAGCGGTAGTGTAGCAGTTTATGCTGCGCTACAAACCCGGTGACCCGACTTCGATTCCTGCTCATGGCCAACACCAGTGATGATTATCTGAACAGCTCAAGGGCCTCCCCTAGGTCGACTCGGCCCCAAATCAGTATTGGGTGTGGTGTGTAAACATCACCACTGGGGAGACAAAGGCGGCCGGGCGTGGTGTTGGCCACCCACCCCCTCATGTGCCGTGCCAGTCTTTTATAGGTGCTTGTGAACAGCACTTGCTCCAACAGTCTGTTCAGACTATACGGGGAATCTTTGTTTGTGTGAGAGAAATTTCGTGCTTATTTGTGTGTTCAAAAGTGCATGCATTTGCTCGCACGTTTGCTTGTGCGTGTGTCTGCTCATGCGTCTGCTCATACGTCGCTGCTTGCGCGTGCCTCGTGCGTGCGCACACCTCGTACGCGCCGCGTGTGCCGGCGTTGCTCTTGCAGGAGGATCCTGCACACCAAGGGGGAACTCAGCGAGGAGCGGCACAAGCAGCACGAGGAGTGCGCCGTCTCCTACCAGAAGCTGCTGGTCAGCACGCAGAGCCTGGCCGAGCTGCTCGACGAGACCATGCCTGACCTTCCTGAGGACAAGTCCGCTCAAGAGGGTGGGTGACCGCAGGCCCCCGCCGCCGCCCTCCACATTCTGGCGTCACTTTTTCCACAACCGCTGAGCCAACTGGGCTCATCCTGTCGAGCTAACTGAGTTCGACCCAACGAGCCGTGGTTCTCGCGGCAGTCCTCCCGGGCTGACCCTCGGTGACAGGTGCCTTGTGATTATTAAAGCTGGTCTGACTGCGGAAACATTTACGATGTCACTGGATTAGCACTGAATCGGGAATGGGGGTTCATTACATTTCTCATTTCAGTGTTATGGCGGTGTTTGTGGAAAAACCACACGGCGGAAAATGTACAGGAACAATGTATATTTAGCGAATTAATTCCTATTAAGACCTATGGTGCAGTGGTTCAGGCACCGCGCTATTAAACCGGCGAACTAAATTCGATTCCTGGCCATGGCTATCATCAGTGGCGAGTGATATCTGAACTGGTCCTAGCCCCCCCAACACCCTCTTCCACTTCGTGATCCCACGTTGACCGGAGTGATGAAGTATGGTCAAACAACACGGCAGAGGGACGGATGCTTTCATTCAGCAATTCATTTATTTATTTTGCATCTAAATGCAACCACAAAGGGGGCTTTCTTAATGTTTGAATTATTTTTTAAAGTAAATGAATCAGAGAGGAAATGAGAGAGTCCTGAGACTGGACTTGAATCAGGGCAAGAAACCAATCGCACAGTTCCCAAACTAAAGTATTTTTAAATCCTTTATATTAAGTACACTTGCTTGCTTGCGCGCTTACGACCGTGCAAATATTTCGGTCGTTTTTTAACCCACTTCCCGTGATCCAATCGAGCTGACATTTTGCACACAGACTCGTTGTGCCAGACAATTTATTTTCGTGAACATTTTTTTCAAAAATGTTCCACTTTTTAGGGAAAAAAAAATTTCATATTTCATTTAAAATACCAATGTGATAAAAATGAAACTCTTACTCAAGAAAAACAGAAATGAATAATAAAATAAAACCGATGCCACGCATATAAAGGATTTATAGGGAAAAACTTTGTTTTTACGGGTTATATTTTTTTATTTACTAGGTAAGGTTTACTGGACTATTTAGCAGTCTTTCAGAAGTGATTAGGCCGCAAATGATAGCAGAACGACGATGTGGCTTTTCACATGGAAATTTATAGCAGCTAAATAATCTAAACGCATGTTTATTAATGCGACCACGGGGAGAACGTGCAAACTCCAAATATACAGGCATCAGGGTTGGGATTGAACCCACAACCTCCTGCCTACCAGATGAGGTAGTTAACATCTCGTCACCGTGTAACCCCAGTGGCCTGGAGTAAGGGAGATCCAGACCGCAGGTTCAACAGAGGCAAATGAGCGACCTCCCACTGAGTGAAGGCTGACTGAGGGCTTCGACAGAAAGCCTTGGTTGCTGGAGCAGAATGTTTATAGGGAGGGGGGGGCGAGTTGAGTGAAATGGGAGGGGAGAGGTAGGCAGGGGTGAGTCTGTGGAGCATTTTAAAAGACAGTGAATGCGATCTTGAAATATATCCAGGATTGGATTGGGAGCCAGTTTGAGGGATTGGAATATCAAGGTGATGTCACCCGGTAGTGGCATTTTCAATATACCAGAGTTAGTAGGTGAGGGATTTGCTGAGGGATTTGGCGAGGCCATGGAGGAGAGAATTGTAGTAGTCGCGTCCGGATGTGATGAAGGTTTGCATGAGGTTTGGGAGTTTCACAAATCCCGCCAGGGTCCACCAAGCGTTGCCTTTAAAGCGCCAGATCACGGGTGTGCATCGCCTCTGTTCCTCAGACCAGGGCATGGGGATTGACCTCTTCACTCCGGGCCGGGCCGGCGAGCTGGAGCTGGAGGGTGGCCTGTGGGAGGACGAGGACTCGCGCTCCTTCTACGAGAGCCTCATCGACCTGAAGGCGTTCGTGCCGGCCATTCTGTTCAAGGACAGCGAGAAAACGGGCCCGCTGCAGGGCAAGGACGCCGGTGAGGGTGCGGAACGGGGAACCACGCGCCATGACGCTCACGCACACCCCGAGAAACACGTAGAACTCAACGCATTCGTTAATAACACTGTGGCCATAAAATCTATATATATAAAATCGCAAATCTGTCTGTCTGTCTGTGTCGCCGGACCATACGCAGTTTCATTGGACGGCGGTTGCCCCTGGCAACGGGTAGCGACGTATTCGCTGCGGGATGGACGCCATTTTTAATTCCCGTTAAAAATATGCGCACGCATTAACACGCGACTCTGAGGTAAATTCATAAAAGTTTCACGTCCTCTTCACTCCCCCCCCCCACCCCAATGTGTGCTATTACTATTATAGGGTCGGTAGATAATAAAATTATAGCGATTAGACAGTATTATTGTAGCGCGGGGGGGGGGGGGTAACGTCCCCAGTACCCAGCCTCAGCCGGGTGGGCAATTTATGCGAGGCCGGAGGCTCTGCACGGTACTAGGCCTCGACACCCCACCACACTATAGGCCGTACATATTACTGCACAGCGGCCGAGGAGATCGTGGCTGGGGGGGGCAGGGGTAGCAGCCCATCTGTGTATATATGTAAGGTTTTTAAGAAATATATTTTTCACCCGGGCAACGCCGGGTACTTATGCTAGTAATTGTATATAATTGGGGATGTTTGGGCAATGGCCCTTCATATGTTTATATAAATAGCTATTTATTTGGAATGAAGAAGGACCATTGCCTGGAAAGCCCCCTAATATATATAGTTTATGTTTGTGAAGACAACATACAGTGCTCTCGACGAATGTGTTGAGTTTTTTTGTTATTTGTGCTTGTATACGACTGTCAACGCAGCAGCATCACCAAATGATTTATCCGAAAACTTTATCACTCTTAATCGTGAGTACGCTTGGTGTTCACGCTATTCTTATAGCACGAGGCCATCATGAAGAAGGCGCAATGCTTTACAGGCCGGTATCTTCTGCCAGTAGGGGCCGATGTTGCTTTGTGGTTTTACCCATTTGCAGACATTTTTTTCCGCATGTCAGCGAATTTTTATTGTGATGCTGGGACACACATTGCAGCACACTTTTTCCGACTGATGTCGCGAGCTCTTTCACATCCGCCGTGGAGCGTACCTGTTCTTCCGCTCTGGTGACCGTGTTAAGATTCCGGACACATTGTTCGAGAATAGTTATCGCACTTACGATACGCACGTTGAATTGTACAACGCGATACGATTTGGATTTTTATATCGTGTCTGTGACTTCTTCTTGAGGTGCCGTGCAGAATTGGGGCGTGTGATTTTGATGCAAGTTTCATTGGTTGTCAAATTAACTTCGAAGTTACAGTCGGGCATGTCGTTATGATAATTTATAATAATTATATTTATATAGCGCTTTTCATAAAATATCTCAAAGCGCTGTACAGGACACAGCAGCAGCAGACACTCAGCATAAAAATAATATTATAAATACGTTTTAAGAATAATTTACTAAATGAACTAAAAGTTTAATAAGCAGAAATGTATAAATAGGTTTTAAGGCACTTTTTAAAAATGTCCACAGACTCAAAGATTGCTGATGTCTCGTGGAAGAGCGTTCCATAGCCTGGGGGCTACACGGGGAAAATGTCGGTCACCCATAGACCGAAACCTCGACCTGCGAATGCAGAGATCTGCATCATGCCCAGATTTTCAGGACCTTGGGACATGTGGGTGCAGCACGTCCACGATGTAGGCTGGGGCAGCATGGTTCACTACTTTGTAAGTTAATATGATTTTAAACTGTGTTCTATCCATGGCAGGGAGGCCAACACGGGTGTAATATGATGTGAAGAAGGTGTTCCGGTTAACACCCTCGCAGCCGCATTCTGAACGTACTGCAAATCGATCAGCACCTCCTTAGCCACGCCAGGGAGTAAGACATTACATTAGTCTACGTGAGATGAGATGAAGGCATGGACCAGTTTTTCTGCATCTGAGGCAGAGAGAAGGGATCGGATATGGGAGATATTCCGAAGATCGAAACCTGAAGTCTTTGTGATCGTTTTAATATGAGCCTTGTTACCATTCAAAGTACAACTATGTAATGGAAACAAACAGATTCAGCACGATTATTGCACGCAGTATGTCGAACTTTTTTCGCACTGTACGTAGCTAATCATGCTAATCGGAGGTGCAGGGGAAGGACAACAAACTTAACACAAAAAGTCCATTGCTCCAGTAGGTTCCTAATATTGGAAGGAAGAGCGTTCCAGACGGCTGCAGGAGCGCACGTGAAAGCATGCAATGCAGTCTTTGATTTTAAGCTTTCGTGACTGCAGGAATTACTCTTTGGTTCTTTCTACGTGACTTTACCGATGGTTAGCTAAAAGCCGCTGCTGTGAGGATGACCGCAGTTCGCGTGATGTTAACAGACGAGGGTGTTTGCCGTGGCGTGAGCAGAGCTGGGCGGGATGAGCGGTGCCGAGGAGCTGGAGCGAGAGCTCGAGACGCTGGAGATCCTGGCCGAGGAGGCCGAGGTGGCGGCAGTGACTACAGACGACGATGCCTCGACGATGGGAGCCGGGCCAGAGGATGAGGTGGAGGACCCCGTCGACAAGCTCCTCAAGGATGATCCCGGTGCGTGCGGTACTGTTAAATGTAGATTGTAGTGGTGAGCGTTATGCTGCTGCGCTACATAACCTGGTGACCAGAGTTCGATTCCCCATCATGGCCAAAACCTGTGACGATTATTTGAACTGGTCCTGCTCCTCCCCTAGGTCGACTCGGCATCAAATGAGGAGCTGGTTCGGTGTGTAAACATCGCCGCTCGGGAGACAAAGGCGACCGGGCGTGGTGTTGGCCACCCACCCTCTCGTGTGCCGTGCCGGCCTTCATAGCTGCTCGCTAACAGCACTTGCTCCTACAGTCTATCAAGGCTATACGGGGGATCTTTGTCTTTGGTGTACATGTGGGGAGCAATAATACAGTGGTTGGCGCACTGCTACGAACTCGGCGGCCCGAATTCGATTCCCACGCACAGCCGACATTGGTGACAAATATTGAAACCGGTCCTGAGCCTCCCCTACCTAGGTCGACTCAACATTAAATGGGTACCTGGTGCGGTGTTTAAACATCAGTACTGGGGTGACAAAGGCAGCACATTGTGATGTTGACCACACCTCCCCGTTGTGCGCTGTATGGCCTTAACAGGTGCTCGCTTACAACACTAGCTCCAACAGTCTGTATATGGCTGTACGGGGATCTTTGTTGAGTTGGTACACGCGTGTATTTGTTTGCGAGTGTGCGTGCACGTATGTACATGTGCTGAGAGCCCGTGTGCGTGGCAATTCTGCAGAGCCGGAAGACGAGGAGGCGAGTGTGGCGAGCCACCTACGTATGATCGTGGAGGCCTTCCTCCAGCAGCTTCTCAACTGCGTCAATCGGGACCTCATAGACAAGGTACAACATACTGCTGCGCATGCTGCGAGAGGACCGTGCGTGCGCACCCAACGCACGCACGGTCCCCTCGGATCTCCGGGTTCGTGGCTCGATGTGTCAAAGACCCCCCCCCCCCACCACCATGCCTGAGGTCAACAACTTATGAGTGAAACATATTAACGGCAAATTACTTTGTTGAACCCAATGCAATAGATACGGATGGCACTCAAAAAGTGACTGAATATTGGTGTAGTGGTACAACACAACTGCACCACCTCACGGCCCAGGCAGAGAGAGAGGGGATGGGCTGCCCCAGGGGAGAGAGAGGGGAGGGGCTGCCCCAGTGGAGTGATAGGGGAGGGGCTGCCCCAGGGGAGAGAGAGGGGAGGGGCTGCCCCAGTGGAGTGATAGGGGAGGGGCTGCCCCATAAGAGTGAGAAGCAAGGGACCGCCCCAGCATGCCGTGCAGCTGACTTGTGTTTGTTGTTTGCAGGCAGCGACCGATTTCTGCATGAACATGAACACCAAGGCAAACCGGCGCAAGCTGGTGCGGGCACTGTTCAGCGTGCCACGGCAGAGGTTAGTCGCACCAGCGCTGGGGTTCACCCGTCCACCCCACCATCCCCCGATCCACTGCTGCGACCATGCAGTCCACACGTAGCCACGCGGGAACATTTACCGAAGTCCTGTGCCCTTAGAACGGGGTTTTGCAACTGGCCGCCCACAAGGCCATATGTGGCCCGTGAAGGACCTTTTGAGTTTCCCCCCAAACTATAGCCTGCTGGGAGCTATCTCTTACTTAAACATAAATGTAGATTAGTGAGATGAAAGTGAGGTTAAGAGAGCTGGCGGTGAGAGATGCAGATTATCGCTCGCGTATGAACCTTGTGACTTGTTGCCATGTGACGTCGTGATATGTAGTCACATGGCTCGCCAGCAGTTTCCAATTGTATTATGTTGGCTGCTGGAAAATATAGCTGAAGGACCCTGCCCTGATTTTCGTTTTCAGTGGGCATATCATTACGGTGTTGGCTGTGGCGTAGCACACCCCCCCCCCCCACGCCACGTGGTTACATTCCACGGGGAGTGGCGCTCCCTAGGGGCAGATCTGAACTAAATCTCATGAAACACGGGTGCGCGTGTGGAGGCTTAATTCTACTAGAGGAGGTCGGTGTGACCGGTGGCCACCAGGGGGCACCAACTGCATTTGCTCAGTCGTTTGCTACGCGCCGTGGTGGCAGAAAAACTTCACAAACGCTGCTCTGACGCCTCCACTGGCTCCACACCCCAGAGCCGCCCTTCCCCGCCCCCCACCTCGTGTGGGGCAGGCGGTGTTCATGCCGTGCATTCGCACTTCTTGGTGCCACGCGTGGTGTTTTGGAGAAGGCTGCAATGTTTGTTCATTTTGCGTGCAGCGTACCGGGGCGCGGAGCAGGGCGCGGTCGTTAAATTGGTGCCAGAACTGCCTTGGCGATTTGCGTTCAAGTGAGGTTTATGAAGATTTCACAAGAGACCTGGCCGTGCGCGGCGGGCGTGGTTGCTTGCGAAAGGCGCGCGCGAATGTTCCTGACAGCACAGAAGAGAGGGAGCCTCTCTCTCTCTCTCACCGTGGTGGGGAGAGAGAGAGAGAGGAGGCATTGACATTGGACGTCTTCTCACACGTTTGCCCGAGAGTGGCTTGTGAGAGGTGGTGCACAGTTCATCGTTTACGTTTTTCCGTGTACGTTTCTCCGTGTCATCGTTCCAAAACTAACACGGAAGACATGCCGTGGTCATGGTGCCCACATTTGCAATAACAATATTTGCTTATCGCACAAACAGCGACTACGCAGTTTGTTTGAACGCCTCCAATAACGCTGATGTTTGTATTTTCGTGTTTGCATGTGGGTTCATTTTCTATCTGTGTTCTACTTGTTGCACATTTTCCAGCGTCATGGGGCTCCTGTATTGTTGGACTAAAAATAAAAACCCCGACTCATCAGTGCGGTAATCCCACCCCTGCTAATCCACCGCCTGACGCGCTCCTGAGCGACAGTTCACGCCACGTGCGTTAATCCACGAGCGTCCGTGATGTTTCCCGGCCAGCCCCGGGTGGCACGGTGGGTTCGCGAGGTCTTGTCAGGTGCGTTGTCGATGCTGCGTCAATGCCAGGTTCAGTGGCTTAGTCTGATTATCGTACTGTATGTCAAAACAATTAATCCAGAAAATTTCCAGCTCTCAATTCGGCAACATTTTTGGTTCGATTGCCTTGTGACAAATAGAGCAAAGCGCACGAGACGGTACGGTCACCAACTGGTGAGGGTATGAGCCATTCAAAAGGGGTCTCAGAATGTCATCTTGCGGAGGCTGATTTCTCACGTGCGGGGCCGATGATACCTTGCTCTCAGTGACAGATGCCCAAATTGTATTGTTATTCTGTCACGTGACATGCGGCCCATAATTCAATGGGCATTTGGAAATGTGTTGTTATATATGAATAGGCCAGGAGGGTTTTGTCACTGGGAAGTGGTACGCTCACACTCCAGCACCCCCCTCCCCCCCCTCTGACACCTTGTGATCTGACAGCATTGGGGCTTCCTCTGTACAAATCGCATCCCCCTGCGAAATCGATGTAAGCCGAGAAAAGACACTCAGTAAATAAACAGATCCAGTGTTTGAGGAGAGGATTTGCCTACACAGAATGCCTGCTAATAGCCACTCCAACAACAACCATCTCAGCAAACTTAGCAGAGAGAGACGTGGCTTGCTAAACGTGTGTGTGTGTGTGGCCCGGTCGGTGATTGACCATGTTTGTGGATTGTGGTGGGTGACTGTGTATATGCATGCCTCCCGGTGTGTACGGGTGTCTGTGTGTGTGTGTGGCCCGGTGGGTGACTCTAAACGTGTTCGTGTGTGTGTGTGGTCGCCACGGTCTGCCCCCCCTCCAGGCTGGACCTGCTGCCGTTTTTCGGTCGCCTCGTGGCCACGCTGCACCCGTGCATGCCGGACGTGGCGGAGGACCTGACCTCGATGCTCAAGAGCGACTTCAAGTTCCACGTGCGTTGCTGCTGCTGCCCCTCGTGCCAGCGGCACAGCCGAGAGGGGATGCGATGAGTAGCCCCACAGCTCTCCCAAAACAATTCGGGACACGATGCACAGTGGAGCCCCCATTGTGGGTCTACGTGCGTGCGTACGTGCATGCGGGGCTTCGCACGTGCGTGTGGAGTGGTGGTGCAGTGGTTAGTGCACCGCGCTGCTAACTCAGTGACCCAAGTTCGAATCCCTCTCACAGCCAACATCGGTGACGAGTATCTGAACTGGTTCTGGGTCTCCTGTAGGTAGATTCAGCCTTAAATGAGTACCTGGTGTGGTGTATTAACATCAGCACGTATGCTGCCAGGAATGGTGCTGGCCACCCACCCCTTAGTGTGCCATGCTGGCCTTAATAGGTGATTGCTGACATACCTTGCCCTAACAGTCTATGAAAGGCCTTATGGGGGATCTTTGTCCCTGTATGCACACCACTCCCCACTCCCTCTTCTAACGTGCTGGCATCCGTCGGTGTTCTCTAACAGCGCTTACTCCAGCAGTCTTTCTAGGCTATATGGGGGATCTTTGTCTTTGTTGTGGCAGGTACGCAAGAAGGACCAGATAAACATCGAGACGAAGAACAAGACAGTGCGCTTCATCGGGGAGCTCACTAAGTTCCGCATGTTTCCCAGCAACGAGACCCTCTATTGCCTCAAGGTGGGGACCAGAGCAGCTTGTACTGTACCACACACACCACACACACCACACGCACACACACCACAAACCTGTACCACACACACCACATGCACACACACCACAAACCAGTACCACACACACCACATGCACACACACCACAAACCTGTACCACACAAACCATGCACATACCCCAAACCTGTAACACACACACACATACCCCAAACCTGTACCACACACACCACACACACACACCCCAAACCTGTACCACACACACCACACACACCACAAACCAGTATCACACAAACCACACACATACCCCAAACCTGCACAACACACACCAAAGACAAAGATCCCCGTATAGCCTTTAACAGACTGTTGGGGCAAGTGCTGTTAGCGAGCACGGCACATGAGGTTGATGGGTGGGCAGCATCACGCCCAACCACACACACATGACCCAAACCTGTACACCACACTACAAACACATACCTCAAGCCAATACCACACATCACATGCCACTAACACATACCTCTAGCCAATACCACATCCCACACACACTTACCCCGATCCTGTCTCACACTCTAAACTTGTACCACACATCACACACAGAACACATAGCCCAAGCCTGTCTCACATCCCCACATCAACAAGTCTGCATCACACGTCACAGACGCATACCGCACACCCCACAGCCCACGTCCCAAACCTTTGATAAATCTCACACCTCTAGCCCATTCGATCCCCCACATCCCACATTCCACATTCAAACTCGTCCTCCAGCTTACAACCCACACCCGAAGCCTGTTCCACACCGCATCTACGCCACACCGCACGCGTGATGTACCACCCCGTACGCATGTATGTGGATTGCGTGCGCGCGCCCGTGGTGCCAGTTGCCTGAGCATCATAACTATCGTGTGGGGCCCATGTCGGGCTCCATCAGGGTGCGCGGTCTAGGCCCGGTAAGGGTTACACAAACCACACGGCGAGCGCGTGCGGGAGGAATGCGCCGTGCTGGCGGACGGCCATGGCGCGGCCAGCGTGCGTGCGGCGATGATTAAGTGCGCCGGCTGAGAAAACGCGGTGCAGGTGTTCAAACACTGTTTGATCGACACGGGCAAAAGCGGGGGGAGCTTTGGTGGTTTGGTAGAGGTGGGGGGCGCGGGGGGCGCGGTGGCTCGGCCATTGGACAGGAAGACCACAGTTGGCATCTTGAGCGCCATAGCTGACATGAGCACCGAGCGTTCTCGACGCGTCTGGGTTCCTGCCGCTTTCCGGGCGAGAGCAGCGCTCGCGTGTCTGCGCGCGCACGTGCGGCGGGTGAGTGGACTGTCCGTGAGTGGGGGCCATGCCGCAGCTGCGCCGATGTCCGATCGCAGAAGTCGGGGAGAATTTGCTCTGTTGGCTACGTGCATTGCGAAAGAAGTTCAGCACACATACAGCCAAACCCCGTAGAGTTTCCAGAGCAGGTTGAACTCTCCCTCAACTACGTTGTGTATATACATCTACGGCTTTTTTGTCAGTCCTCTTCCGGATCAGGGCCTCCCCCACCCCCCACCATAGCTTGCGGGTCATGGGGTTTGTTTGACCATATTTCGCCGTGCAGGCCAGTGCGAGTTGGTGAACGCGGGAAGCTTAGAGGTCGGAGCAATGAATTACAGAACAACAGTTCTGCGGTGCGGGTTCCCACGTAGCCCCGCAAGCCCTATGACGACCTGTTTGTGCGTGTAGTCAAACGCGCTCCGGGCTCAATCCCCATCCGTCTTACGGTTCGAGGTCTGATGAAATCGGCACGCTCTTGGTGATTTGGTCGCAGGTCCAGCATGGTATTTGTAATTAATTAATCCAGGAAAGCCGTACTGACTCACCAGACAGTTTTTTTCCTGCTATTACATCGGAATGTTTGGCCAATTCCTTTTTAAATATAGGAGTATTCTGCTGCATGTGGTAGGAATCTGGAATGTCTGTAAAGAGGATAACAATTAAATATCCCCACAGCAGTTCCTCTCTGCAGCTGCTCAACGCTGACGTAACCAGGTCTCCCGCGAATAAAGATACGTTGCCTCTCAATAGACCCTTTACCTGGATGTGAACCCAGGGGTCTCAACAGTTGATGGCTCAGAGCTCTGACCTCTGAAAGGTCCACTTGGCGACCCCTTACCTGGTTTATAAATAACAGACACATTAAACAAAAAGGACACGCACGAATGTTTACTGAAATGCAGCAGCAGCAGCAGCCATGCGTGGCTGTCAGGGGCACTCGGTAAAAAAACAAAGTTGGAGAACCCACTGCCTTGGGGGGAATGGAAAATGAAGCCCTGTTTGTAAAAACGTGACGGTTAAACATTACACCAGCAGCGCGTTAGCGTGTGGAATTTAAATTGGAGCGTTTTTGTCCAATGTGACTCAAGTCAGTGAAGCGGAGATCTCCGTGGCTCGTGGAAGGGGGCGCTTGCCCTTGCTGGCAGTACGCCGAGGGGCACTGCGGGCGCTGATAACGAAAGCCCGTCGCACTGCCGAAAGTGTCGGCTGACGAGTGACCGCTACAGGCGGCGGGGTCGGGGGAAGGGTGCACGGGCGCACCCCAGATGCGTTCGGTGTAAATTGGAAAACTTTTACCCTCTTTCGGCAGAGAGATTCTGCGCCCATCCTAGCCGAAGTGTCTAGATGCCCCGTGTGGGCACGGATACATTCGGACCGTCATTTTGAGTTGCTCCGGGTGTCATGGTCCATCGCCCTTAGCCAGACCTGCTAGATAAGCCTCATGTTTGCATCGTTGAGTGCGATGAACCGTGAGCAGAAGGTTGAGCGTGAGCGTCCCCTTGGGCGAGCTTGGTCGCAGGTTTTGGTGCAAATGGGAATTAATTTGAATGAACTTTGTGGTTAAAAAAACATCCCCTTGTCCTGGTGTGAAACGCCACAAATTTTGTTCAAATGATGTAACTTGGTTTCCTGGTGTTGCGTGAATAGCCCATGCTCGGGCTATAGTAATGTCCGGGCATGCCTGTGCATGCATGCGTGCGTGTGTCTGTGCATGCATGCGTGCAGATGCTGCTGTCGGACTTTTCGCACCACCACATCGAGATGGCGTGCACGCTGCTGGAGACGTGCGGCCGCTTCCTCTTCCGCTCGCCCGACACGCACCTGCGCACCAACGTGCTGCTGGTGGGTATTGCCCCCTTGCCTCACCACCCGATCACTCCCTTGCAAGCTCCCTTGCCCGCTCGCTCGCCCACTTGCCCACTCGCCCACTCGCTCTCCCGTTTCCTCGCCCGCTCCCTTTCCCGCTTCGTTGTCCGCTGGCTTGTTCACACGCCAGCTCACTCCCTCGCTCGTTCGTCTGCCCACTCACCCACTTGCTCCACCACCGCCAACGGCTTCTCACGCTCCACGTTCCCTCCCCCCCAATAGGAGCAAATGATGCGCAAGAAGCAGGCCATGCCGCTGGACGAGCGCTACATCACGACGGTGGAAAACGCGTACTACCACTGCAACCCGCCCGTGGTGGAGCGCACCGTGCAGCAGGCCCGCCCACCTGTGCATGAGTACGTGCGCCGCCTGCTCTACAAGGACCTGTCCAAGGTCACCACCGAGCGGGTGAGCGGTTCGCCCTGTTCGTCCGTGTGTTCCTCAGTCCACGTGTCAGTCTATCCACCCATTCCTTCATCTGTCTAACTGTCAGTCCGCCCGTCCATCGACTCCACCTTGAGCTGCTGTGGTGTCTGGGTTTTAACGACAACCACACCGCAAAACAATCCGAACAATACTCTCTGGTTCTTTCGGTAAAGTCACGTAGATAGAAAAAAGAATAAAAGAAACACGACGTTTCGGTCGCAACACAAGCGTCCGTCATCACCTGATGTTGCGACCGAAACGTCGTGTTTCTTTTATTCTTTCTATCTACGTGACTTTACCGAAAGAGTATGGATTCCTGCAGTCACGAAAGCTTCAAATCAAAATCCTAACAATGTCTATAAATCATCATAAACCCTTTAAGTGCGTGCAAGCTGGATTCTTTTTTTTTAAACAGTTATACACGCAGAATGTGTGATGTCTAAGCAGCAATATGCATGATTGTAACCCATAGGATCGTTCTTCCCACCATGCCTCGCATGTCCCATGGCATCGCCGCTCAACCGTGTATAATCTACAACAGCCTTGTGTTATAGACCATTGGGATTAGGAATTGTGTCTGTATTATATTAGGCGGCCGTAGGACAACACAAAGCGTTGCATGGGGAGGTGAGTATGGAAGGCGCGTGCAGATTACGGGTGCCACCTCACCTCATGGCGCTCACCATTGCCCACGCGACCCCCCGTGCCCCGCGTGCCCCGCGTGCCGGTAAGAGCAGGTGCTTCGTCAGATGCGCAAGCTGGCGTGGGGGGACCCCGAGGTGAAGCGGTACGCCACCAAGTGCCTGGTGAGCGTGTGGAACGTCAAGTACAACAACATCCACTGCGTGGCCAACCTGCTGGCGGGGCTGGTGCCCTTCCAGGAGGACCTGGGCGTACACACGGTGGACGCGGTGCTGGAGGACATCCGCCTTGGAATGGAGGTGCGTTTGTTCATTTGGCGGCCGCGCTGGCGGCAAAGGCGGCGCGAGAATAAAGCCTGGGCGAGTTGGGAGGGTCGTCCATCGGGATGTTTTGCCGCTTCCTGTTTAACGCGTGACTTTGTGAGGCTCGTTCTCCTGCAGCGGGGGTGGGGGAGGGGGTGTCACATTAATGCTCGTAAAGATGACTCAAAATTTATCAAAAGCTTTCCCAAAACTTGGTGATTAATTGGCAAAGCCACGGAGCAACATCGCCCCCCTACTGGTAGACTAATGCCCATATGCCAGCCAGTGCAGGGTTCACCTCACGCCACACAGGGACAGCTGCCACCAGGGGGTTCCCTACCGCGCCGCGGGGGAGGCCCAGTGTCGGTATTGAAGCACCGAGCGACACTTGCTGCCGCTCTTCTTCCCCGGCCAGATCAACCATCCCAAGTTCAACCAACGCCGCATCAGCAGCGCCAAGTTCCTGGGCGAGCTCTACAACTACCGCATGGTGGAGTCAGCCGTGGTGTTCCGCACGCTCTACTCGTTCCTCACGTTCGGCGTGGGCCCCGACGGCGTGCCGGGGGCTCTCGATCCGCCCGACAGCCTCTTCCGCATCCGCCTGGTGTGCACGCTGCTCGACACGTGCGGCCAGTACTTCAACCGCGGCTCCAGCAAGCGCAAGCTCGACTGCTTCCTCCTCTACTTCCAGGTCCGTGCGGGGGGTGGTGGTGAGGCGCTGTTGGGGATGCACGGGGTGCTGAGTGTGTGTGAGCTGCAGGCAATGTGTGCTTGTGTCTTGTTGGGGCATGTGGTTGTAGCCGGGGATGTGTGCGTGTTTGGGTGTGTGGTTGTAGTGTTCGCGCTTGGTGAGCGGGTATAGTGAGCGTGCGGTGTTCTGAAACATAAATGTGGTTGTGGCGTACGTGAGCGCGGTTGGATTTGCGGCCTGCGAAACGATCAGTAAAATATACGCTCGTTTCCACCCACCTACACGCACGCAGCGCTACGTGTGGTTGAAAAAGACCCAAGAGATCTGGACCGCGACCAGCCCATTCCCCATCGACGTCGACTACCTAATCTCCGACACGCTGGAGCTGCTGCGGCCCAAGTTCCGGCTGTGCGCGTCGCTCGAGGAGGCCATGGGGCAGCTGGCAGAGCTTGAGAGGGAGTACCGCTCCAAGCTCGGTGGGTTCCTCGGCTCCACCGTGGCCCTTGCGAGGGTGCCCCCCTGCGGTGGGCCCTGGCGAGGGCCCGGCACGGAACGTCTGTTGCTCACGCCGGGCTTCTTGCGACTGCTTACACACTGATAGGAGGAACTTCTTCATCAGCGTCAGCAGCAGCAACGATGATCAATCCACTGCTGGATGAAGGTCTCAACTATCTGTCACCATCATCGCTCATGGTCTTGCGTTATATCATTCCATACAACGCCTACACGTGAGCTGATTTCATCACGTGTTCCCTCCTGTGGCTGAAAATTCAACGTTCGCCTTGACTACGGAACATTAACCATTCGAGCGACGCATCTTAACGCAAGCCCACTTACTTTTCTTAACAGTCAATGAGATGCCTCTAACTTTGCATATGTTCTGTAAGCCATCTGTCCCTCCCTCCGTCTCGCTGTATGCGCGAGTTCCCAGCATGCAGCTGGAGTCGTCGTTGAGCTCGACGGGCGCGTCGTCCGTTCCGTTCACGTTTTACAACCAACCGCGCCTCGTGCTCTCTCGCGCGCTCTCGCTGTCTCAAGGGCTGGACGGCGGCGGCAAGACTGGTGGCTCGGACGTGCTGGGGGGATCATCATCTGGGGTGGCCGACGAAGAGGACGACGACGATGATGAGGAGGAGGAAGGAGCGGAGACGGAGGAGCAGTCAGCTAACGAGAGCGACGCTAACGACCAAGACGATGAGGTAAGGGAGGAGGGGCGATCTTGCTCGCGGTGAAGGTGGAGTGTTACTGGGTGGCGGCACTTTGTGTGCCCTGCACCGACAGGGGATCCACACGAGCTGATGTTGTGTTGCAGGACGGGACGGATGAGGAGGAGGACGAGGATGACGAGGAGGAGAACACGGATTACATGACGGATTCCAACAAGGAGAACGACACCGACGAGGATGGAGGGGTAAGGCCTGAGTGTGGTCCCTCGCATAACTCTTACACGCGTGGCATGCGCACCCCTCATACAGCCACTCGCACGCATTGCGAACCCATCTGACCCCACGACCCCCCCCCCGCCGCCCCCCTACCGCATGGGCAGCAGGTGACAATGAAGGACGGTGGGGGGCTGAAGCGCGTCGCGTGCGCCGAGGATGATGAATTTATCTCGGCCTTCGACAAGATGATGGTGGAGAATATGCAGGTGAGGACGCCCGGCCGGTTCGCCTGCCCACCCGCCCACTCGCCTGCCACTTGAAATCAGTCCCCGAGCCCACGCCAGGTTTTTCACTTGCCTGGCACCGCCCGAGGTGGCAGAACTCTGGTGATAGAAACGGTCCTTATCAATCAGTGCGGATGTTTAGACACCACATCAGGTACTTGTTTAGGGCTGAGTCGACCTACAGGAGGCTAGTTCTAATATCACACTCGTCACTGATGTTACCCAACAACTGCGCCACATCTGCACCCGCTCGTTATACACATGCCACCAGCTCGTATACAAACAAATATCGCACATGAGCTTTGGAAGTAAGTGAGATCTGACCAACATAAAGGTCTCTTGCAAGGGAGACCTGGGATGCAAATAGTGAGGCCGCTGGACAACATACGAATATCCCAGTGCATGAAAACAAAATGGCACAGTCTTAAAAATCACGAGAAGAAAAATCCAGAATGTTTTTCAGGATTAAAAATAAATACGAATGAATGATCTGCGCACGAGCTGCAAACGAGTGGACAGACTTGGCCTTGAGATAGAGAGAAAGACCACGCGCGTGAGTGTGCGGCATGGGCGAGAGGCGCCGCCCGGTGATCGGCTATGCGGGAGCCACAGGCTCTCCGTGCCAAGCGCTGCATAGCACCAAAGGAACCATCGAAAAAGTGGCCGCAGCCTCGCACAGAGGGGGGGCGGCCTTTGTGCCAAGGCCAGGTGTGCGTGTGCCCAGGGCCCTCGTCGTGAACGTGGGGGCCGTGTGTGCTGTCTCACTGGCCGCCGCGCTGGCTCCGTGTCGAAAGCCGCCACTTGCTAACAGATGGGCAATTGTGCAGCGGTGCCGCGACTGGGCTCATTAAATACACGCCTTTTAACGAGTCCCTAACCTCGGCGTATTTGTAAAAACCGTGTGCTTGTGTGTCGTGGGGAATTGGCAGCATGTACGTTAGAGGCTTGCGCTCTGTCTCAATAGCGGTAAGGCAACACGTTCAATTCCCGGTTCAAGATCGCGTAGCTGGCGCCGTGTTTGGCGTGGGCCTCACGTGAGTCGCCTTGGCCAGCACCGTTTATGTGCGTGCGTACGCACGACCGCCGGCACATTGGCGCCGTCGGGCCTTGCTGGCGCGCCTGACAGTGGCAACGCCGTGTGTGTATGTGCGTGAGAGCAGCAGCGGAGCAGCGAAGCGGTGAAAGTGCACCAGCTGGACGTGGCCATCCCACTCGGCCTGCGCGGGCAGGTCAAGCCTGGCCAGGCGGCGCCCGGAGAACCGGCGCTCGAGGGCGACACCACGAGCTGTCAGGACATTGGCACCATGCAGTTCGTCATGCTGACCCGGCGCGGCAACAAGCAGCAGGTGCGGTCGAGCGAGCAGGGCCATGTCCACACGCGTACAAACGGCAACTGCCAGGCTAGGTGCAAGGTCCATACATGTGTGCGCTCACATACATACACACACACACACGGGAATGCCAGCAGGCATCTGGCATACGTGCATTCATCCACGCGCATGCGTGCGCTCACAGCTAAACACACACGCATGCATACGCACGCACCTGCACACGCAGACACACATACACGCGCGCAGACATTGGTGCAACTGTGTATATGGACACACACACAGACCCCCAATAAGCCTTATCGACTGTTGACACACAAGTCGGCAGCGTGGCAATACTCCGCCTGGCCACCATCTCCCTGGTGTTTACACACCGTAACCAAGTACTCTTTTAAGATTGAGTTGACCTAGAGGAAACCCAGTAATCAAACCCAGGTGGCTGGAATTATAGTGCAGTACATACCGCACTGTGACATCGCTCCACAAATATCGCTTGCATGCACCCACCCTCACCCACACTCTCTCACAAAGATATAGCCTTTGCAGACTCTTATGGCAAATGCTGTTAGCGAGCACCTATGAAGGCCTGCACGGCACACGGGTGGCCAACACCACACCCCGCTGCCTTTGTCTCCCCAGTGGTGATGTTCACACACCACCCCAGGTACTCATTTTAGGCTGAGTCGACCTAGGAGAGGCCTCGGACCGGTTCACATAATCGTCACTGGTGTTGGCCATGAGCGGGAATCGAACTCGGGTCGACGGGTTCGTGGTGCGGCCGCGCCAACCGCTACGCTGCAGCTCCCCACATTCTCACACACACACTCGCACAAACGAATGTCCGTAATGAACCAGTGGCTCAGTGACTGTGCAGGGTGGTGCCGGGCGGTTGACGTCGACCGTGCCAGCAGCCAAGTGGGGACAACAAAAACGTGCGCTTTTTGCGTCGTCGGTGACGTGCGTCGCCCAGATGGACGCGACGCCGGCAGTGACGCGATACGCGGCGTTACACAACACTTGGGACACACGCGGGGCGTTGTGCTCGGCACTTTGAGGGGGACGCGGGGGTTTGGAAGAAGGAGAGTCGTTCAGCCAAAATTACTCGGCTGAATTTCTAGCGTGCGGGAGGGGACTCGATCACCCATTCTGACCCACACGGTGTGCCGAGTTGCGCTGCTGCTGCTTACCAACGCCACAGCACCTGCTGCATGCACACTCTGGCTGGCACCTGCGTGCTCTAGCGGGTACTAGCGGTGCGGTCACTCGCGGGCACAAGTTGGTGCATCTAAGGAGGAAGAGACCTCCCATAGAGACGGAGCCGCGTTGATGGCTGCTGTGAGTTTGTCTCGGTGTCGTTTTTAAGCCTCTTGCCGCCGCGCTGCCAAGCGCTGACAAACGCCACTGCGGCAACTGGAGACCCTCCTACCATGGTGTGGTTAGGAAATCTGCGGGTGCGGTGGCAGTTTCAGAGTAACATGTGCGAGTCTCTATGACTGCTCTCCAATCCATAAACACACAAATACACATACTCGTACGTACAGACAAAACAAAGCCTTGACAGACTGTAGGAGCAAGTGCTGTTAACAGGCACCTATGAAGGCAGGCACGACACACGAAGGGGTTGGTGGCCAACACCACCCCCGCCCACCTTTGTCTCCCCAGTGGTGATGTTTACCCACTGCACTCAGTACTCATTTGAGACCGAGTCGACCTAGGGGAGGCCCTTGACCGGTTGAGATAATCGTCACTGGTGTTGGCCATGAGCGGGAATCGAACTCGCGTCGCCGGGTTCGTAGCGCAACGCGCTAACCGCTACACTACATCCATACACACACGCGCTAATAAATACACATGTGAGATGTATAATGGTGAGAGACCATACTTCACCATGCTGGTCACTGCGAGTTATGGCTCAGGACAGCGCACGGGGTCAGTGTGGCCAGCGCCTTTCCTTTGCCCCCTTTGCCTTTCCAGTGCCGATGTTTGTGTACCACACCGGATTGTTCATTTACGGCCAAGTCAAGTGAAGGGAGGCCCAGGACCAGTTTAGATACTCACTCGCTGATAATACTAGCCGTGGACGGGAATCAAACTCAAGTGGCCAGCCGCTGCACACCGAGCCGTATCAAAAACAAATATGAACGTAAAGCTGCTCCTTGGCCAGACACAGGGCCCCCCCCCCCCCTCCCCATCCGAGCCCGCTCCTCCTTCCCCCGTCGGCACGCCGCTCGAATGTCGTAATCCTTGGGCGCGCACGGCCACGCTGACCGGGCTCTGGGGCGCGGTTGAGGGGTGGTGGACGTGTCTGCCAGAGCTTCGTTAGTGGCGCCGGCGGAGGCGCCGTGCGGTGAATGGGAAGCGTGGGTGCCACCAGCGAGGTTTTCCCCAACGGGGCGGCCCGCAGTGTGGGCCGGGCGCCGTTACGGGACGGCCGATGAGTGAACCGCGTCGATAAGCGCGTGTGTACGTGTGCATGCGTATACTGTACAGGTGTACGTGTATATGTGCTTGTGTGTGTGTGTGGGTGAATGCATGTAGGGGTGGGTGTGTGTGTGTACTTGTGTGTGGGCATATACATTTTTGTCTGGCCTGCCCATGTGTGGTGTGCACCATACACGGGCAGCTGTCTGCTTGCGTGCGTGGGTGTGCATTCTTATGTGTGCGTTCTTGTGTGTATATTTGTCTGCGTGTGTGGGTGTAACATTTGCATGAGTGTACGTGGCACAGGCATTATGTTGGTCACACCACCCCATCGTGTGTCGTGCCAGCCTTCATAGGTGCTCTCTAACAGCACTTGCCCCACAAGTATGTTAAGGCTACATGGGGACTCTTTATCTTTGTTGATGTGCATACCTCGGTGTATCTGTATGTGAATGCCCAAGCCTCTGTGTGGAGGTGTTTTAGCCTGTGTGAGAGCTTCTGTGGTTGTGTGTGGGCACACGCATGATTTTGTTCATTTTATTTTAATCGTCGTTGCTGGGCACAGGCCCAAAAGCCCAAAATGCCAAGCGACCAGAAACAAAACAACACGATTGAAGGTGTAAGAGATAAGGGTGTAACATATAAGAGATAGTGTGTGCGCGTGTGTAGTTGTGCAGCATGCGTATTTGTGTGTGCGTGTATATGTCTGCGCGTACACCTTTAGGTCCGCTTGCCTGTGCGCATGTGTGTATACATGCGTGTACATCTCTGTGGGTGCATGTGTATATACCTACATGTATGTCTGTAGGTGCACATGCCTGTGCTTGTGTGTGTCTATCTGCGGTAGTGTAGCGGTTAGCGTGCTGCACTACGAACCCGGTGACCCGAGTTCGATACCCACTCATGGCGATCACCGGTGACGATTATCTGAACCGGTCCTGGGCCTCCCCTAGGTCGATTCAGCCTCAAATGAGTACCTCGTGCAGTGTGTAAACATCGCCACAAGGGAGACAAAGGCGGCAAGGCATGGTGCTGGCCACCATCCCCCTCGTGTGCCGTGCTGTCCTTCATAAGTGCTCGCTAACAGCACTTGCTGCTACAGTCTGTTAAGGCTACATGGAGGATCTTTGTCGCATGCCTCTACGCATGTGTATATACCTGCGTGTATGTCTTTATGTGCGCATGCCTGTGTGTGTGTAAATGCCTGTGTGTGTGGGTATATCTGCGTGTAAGTCTGTAGGTGCACATGCCTGTGCGTGTGTGTAAATGCCTGTGTGTGTGTGGGTATATCTGCGTGTAATGTATATAGGTGCGTGCGTGTGTGTGTGTGCGTATGAGCTGCAATTCCTCATGGATGTTTACGTTAACCCCCCCCCCACCCTCGTGCCGGCCTAGTGGAGAGCCCACGCAGGCATGCCTTCACTCACCAAGGGCGCGAGCCAAAAAAATGCCCTGGCGTACGTTCACGCGTATTTTAATTAATTTATTTACTTTGTCCTTAAACATTCTCTGCGGGGTTTGTTTCTTTTTTGCCTGCCGCCGCCTGCCCACAGCAATACAATAATGAAACCGTTCTCCGTCGTCGAATAGAAACAAAACTCGGCAAATGTTGAAATGTGCGGCCCGTTTGTTTGTGTTTGTATTTTGCCGATGAGGTTGTGCCCCGTCGTTGTTTTACCAGCTGCGCGTCGCTGCGTGCGCCGAGTTTAGCCGGGTTCGGGTTCACATTCCGCACGGCGCCACCGCTCCACCTCCTCCTCCTCCTTTACTTGCTGCTGTACCTCCTATTCCTCTCCGCGTACTCATCTCCTGTCTCCTCTGCTGTCTCCACTATCTCCTTCTGCACCTCCTCCCCCGCTACTCCCTCGACCTGCAAATCCTCTACCTCTTCCTCGACCACCTGCTTCTCCACTTCCTAAACATCATCTTCCTGCTCCTCATCTTCCTCCTCTGCCTCCACCTCCTGATCTTCTACCTCCTTGTCAACTTCTAACTCCACCTCCTCCCCCCTCCTCATGAACCTTTTCCCCCACTACCACCTCCCACTCTACCTTTACCTCCTGCCGCCCCTCCTCCTCCATCCACTTCCCCTCAGTGGGGTTTGGCGGCACGGCGTCGGCGCGAGGGGAAGTGCCTTTGACCCGCGGCACGGCGCCCGCCCCCGCATTTCGCCAGAAACCAATTAGCACGCCCTGGTGGCTGCCTCCCCTCGTCAGGGTCCTTTAAGGAGACCCTGCTGCTGCTGCTGCTGCTGCTACCGCGGCGGAAAGAGGGGGGGAACGTTCAATTGGAAAGCCTTGCCGTTTCTCAGGACTGTTGTGTTTTTTTAGGAGGCTTATCCGGTTCGAATGTTGACCCATTCCCTCGACGCAACGTAATTATTCCTGCAATGAAAAATGCCGCACCGAGTCCTCGGAATCATTTTGCAGGAGGCGTCCTGCATCGGAATGAGAACCTGGAGGAACCCCCCCCCCCCCCCCAGCTTACGAGTGGATGACGCTGCATTGTCCCCAGTGGATGGGTTCACAAACCAACTTGCTGTGCTGCCATCTCCTGGTCAACCTCGCAGCCCTGTCCGGGCTAGGGGGTTGTTTACGTATAAATAAAAATGTCACGAATTATTTGCTGGTGCTGCTGCTGCGTTTGCCAGTGGTGCTCCAGCACACCCAGCAACAAAACTCCACACATCAATAGCAACGCCGTTGCCTTAACATTAAAAACATGGAGTAGGCGGTTAAGAATGGATGTGCTATGAAGAAGGGCCATTTTACAAAATGTCGCCTATCATGTTAAGGCCACGGTCATTTACGAACGTGTTGAGTTTTTTAGTCCATCAGCCTCGCGGTTCTCCAGACCATCATCCCCTTACTTGCTGTGCCACCACGTATGGGCACCACCTCATCAGCACGCGGCGCTAACAACAATCGCACTAACTACATCTCACCCCCCCCCTCGCCCTCTTGCGAAGTTGCGCCCGGTGAGCGTGCCGATTACGTCGCAGCTGGCGGCGTCACGGAAGACGCAGCAGCAGGCAGAGCGCGAGGAGCGCCAGCGCGTCAAGAAGCTCACGCTCGACATCAATGAGCGGCAGGAGCAGGAGGACTACCAGGGTAAGGCCACCAGCGCCGGCCCACACCCTAGCTCCCCACCCTTGCCCCCCACATCACCCTCTTTTCACTCTAGGCGGTCGTCGGACCGATGTCAATATTTTGACTACTATAGATATCCCTACACGGGATCAGAATGCTCTCAATCATTTAGACCGTCGTCGTTTAACTCCCTCACATCATTTTGACCAGGAGAGGTCAGAAGTGTCACCCTTACCTTTGAGAAGATACCTTGACCATGACCATACCTCTGACCCCAGCGGCTGGGGGTGGGGGAGGAATATTATTACAAGAGTACTTGTATCCGATCTGTCCAAAAATTCGACCGTGTCACCTCGTTATGACGGCCCCACTTGTAGACCCTGATGCCCCCCCTCTCAGAGGAGTACATTTTCCATGGGAGGGAGGAATTAACAGTTGCAGATTTTTCACTCCCAGTTCAAATAAAGTACAATGTTCTGACCCCGGCGGTCAATATTCTGTGGGGTCATTGCACGGGGTCGCGTCCCAGCCTGGGTTTGACCCCCGGTGTGTTTTCCTTTCCCGTGGCCGCCTCCGCTCCTGGCAGAGATGCTGCAGTCCCTGGCCGCGCGGCCTGCGCAGGCCAACACGAACCGCGAGCGCCGGCCGCGCTACGTCCACCCCAAGGGCGCCCCCAACGCCGACCTCATCTTCAAAACCGGGGGCCGGTGAGTGACCACCCCCATTGCCCCCCCCCCCCCGGTCCCTTGTGTCCCACGGGCGACTGAGGCAGGGTTTGCGGCATGGAGTGTGTGAGTACTTGCGAGACTGTGAGTGTGAGGTTGCGTGAGTCGGGTGGTATTAGTGTGTGCGAGTTGTGCGAGTGTGTGTGTGGAGGGGTATTAGTGTGACCGACAGCTGTGACGAATATTTGACCCGATCCTGGGCTCCCCCTAGGTCGATTCAGCCTTAAATGGGTACCTGGTGCAGTGTGTAAACATCACCACTGGAGAGACATTCAGCTTGGTGTAGTTGGCCACCCACCCCCTAATGCACTGTGCCGGCTCTAATAGGTTCTCAGTAACAACACTTCCCCCAAAGTCTGAGTAGGCTTTGCAGGAAATATTTGTTTTTGTATGAGAGTGTGAGCGTGTATGTGTGAGTGTGCGAGTGTGTATGAGAAGAGGTTGGCACATTATGAGAAGTGGTTGCAACATTACACTCCAAACCCAGCAACCTGCGTTGGATTCCTGGCCACAGCTAACATGTGTACACATGTGTTGGTGTGTGCGCGCGCTTTTGCAGACGGCGCTGAGGAGCAGAGGAGGTTCCTGCCACGTGCGCAGGGAAAAATCAGTCAAGCGGCGCTTTGTGCCGGCTTGCCCAGGGTGCTCTGCCCATCCGCGCACACGTGTGCGTGCCTGCGTGTGCGTGCCTGCGTGTGCGTGGGAGAGCGGATGAGGAGATACGGGAGGGTCGGTTGGTCGTGGCTGTTTTATTAAAAACAAAAAAGTTCACATTAAAGAGACGCGAGCGGAGTGAGGGCAAAGACGCAGGCGGACGAACGAGAGCGGGGGGCGTTAGACACGGCCGCGTCTGCCGCGCGGTGACCCTGCGGCGGCCGCCCCCTTCCGGGACCAGCGTGGGAGGGCTCACGGAGCAGAGCGGGGAGAGAGAAAATGAATTATGAGACGGTGAGCGTGGACAACACAGCTGATCGGCTGCGTGATGCGGGTGACGTGGCACAGTGTGAATTGGTGTGACGTAGGCGTGGCGCTGCGGAAGGCACGTGTCCAGAGAGGGCGGTCGTGTCGGGCGCGCTCTGTAGACTCGCCGGTCTGAGCCTGAGAAACATTCGTGAGGTGAACAACGTAAGAGTGTACGTGGTGTTCCAGGAGTGACAGTGACGTCACCCAAACGTTTGTCAAATTCCAACAACCAGAAACAGCCGCTGCGTTGTGTTCAGTGGTTAGGTGTGATCTTGCAGAAAGTGTTTGTGAAGGATGTCTTTAATTGGGGTTCATAGCTTTGGGACTTTTTGCCGAAATGTTAACATGAAAACCGGGGCTCTGAGCAGCTGTTGATGGCTCGTACGAGGAGACCGAATGCTTTGCCGCAGCATTACTCTGCTAGGATGTTGAAAGCGGACGGATAAATGGTGGCGTAAGACCTAGATAATCCGGCGAGCCGTTTCGTGGATTCACGCGTGATCTCGGCTCGCGGTCGTCTCGTCCGGAATGCGACACCGTTGCTGAGTTGGCCCCTTCAGTTTGCTTTGGGCGGCTCCTGGCTAAAATGACATCACACTTTGTTATGTTCATGTTTTGTGTTTTTTCACAGCCAGCCTGTGGGAGCTGGCCGATCACAGCCAGTAAGTCACAGCCGGCCTTAATCTTGGGATCACCTTTGTTTTTATTTTTAGTGTATCACAATCATCCATGTCACGTCATGCTCGGTGAGGTTGGTGACGGCGATTCAAAGGGGAGCTGCACCTTTGCTCCACGTGACTTGTTTCCCATTGGAGGCGTGAGTACGTGACGAGCACGTGGCGAGCGCTTGGCTAGGTTCGTGGACGCTGGGGGGGGAACTGTTCCTGCCTCGTGGGCGTGCCCCCACCCCACCGCACCCCCCCCTCCCCATCGGGCTGCGTCTCGGACGTCGTACATTACAACATCGTGAACTGTGTCCGTTTTGGCTTCGGCCTTTGCGGCGGGGATGGCGTGGAGCGAGCGATGGAAACCCGAGCTGGAGGGAGCGGAGAGACGGGGGCGGCTCTCCGAGAGGACGTCTGCGCAGATGCGCGCTCGGGGGCTTGCACACGAGCCCGCGTGTGTGTGTGGTCGCAGCCAGAGCCAAGTGTATGAACCGCTGAGCTTGTGTTATCGAGATGGGATCGTGGCCACGGTGGTTTGGAGTGGGTTTGTCTCGTGGGTCAGGGCGTCTCCATTTGGCCTAGCAGGTGTCTCGGATCACACGTGCATGGTGCTGATGTGGTGATGATGGATGGCGGGGAAAGTTGGGTTGTGGTGGTGGCGTACGGGACCATGCCTGTTCGACCCGGACTCGCGCGTGGGAGACCATAGTCTCCCCATGTGGTGATCGGAACGACCTCCCGCACTTGGGGACTCAACTGGGGCGTGTAGGAGGGTGTGGGGGAAGGATTTCTGGCTATCCTTAATCTCGTGAGGAAGAAGATCTCAACAACCAGCCCTTTATGGCCTCACCGTGACGGGTTCAGTGTGGCATTGACAGCTCATCAGATTGTGGAGGTTTCACGGTGTCAATAAAACGCAAAATAAGCAACTCCGCGAGCTGGTATCTTTTTGTTTTGACCCCAAACCCGTACAGAGGTCACCGTTGGCAAGCCTGGGCTCTTGTGGTGGGCGATGATCAGAGTGGCCGAGCCGGCACGCGAAGCTGCAAGGGTGCACAAACAAAACAAACTCTAAAGTTTCTGTCCAATTTCACAGATGCGTCATGAAGTGTGCGTACAATAGGCAACACAAAGACACGTTTGATCGTGTGACTGGTAACCAAGGCTTCATTTCAATCGGATCTGCCCGTCTTGGCGACCCATAATATGTCCGTGCGCCGGCACACCACGTCGAGTGTAGACCTCTCGAGATGGTCGTTGGCTGCTAGTTGTGTACTACTTAATCGAGACTACTTGGCGACCCAAAAACAATATTGCGTGAGAAATTAAGCCCTGGCTTTCACGACTGAGAGGGAGGGCGGGCAGGGGTTATTTGGCGGATGATTACATACTGTACTCTCAAAGTGGCGCTAAATTCTTAATTTTTCTGGGGGCACTGGTTGCTGCCTGGGCTGGGGCTGCCCCGTGGGTCCGAGTGGTCCTCCTCTGGGTGGCACGGTGGTGGTGAGATGTTAACTACCTCGCCTGGTATACAGGAGGTCGTGGGTTCGATTCCGACCCTGGTCTCCCCGTGGTCGTGTGGATTTTCCTCTGGGTCCAGTTTTTCCCTCCACATTTAGAAACATGCGTTTAGAGGATTTGGCTGCTGTACATTTCCACACGATAAGCCACTTCGCTGAGCTATTGTTTGTGGCCAGGTCGCTTCTGAAAAATATCTCAGTGGGCCTTGGTACAATAAACAAATGTTTGTTGAATTTGCTGAGCGACGCGCGCAATGTTTTCGCAAAACTCTCACAGGACTTCGAAGTTGCCAAAGAGATGGCAGAGCAAGTGGATTTATGAACCCATTGTGTTTGGTTTCATAACCCCCCCTCCCTCCCCCTGGTTTCACGCCGCACGAATGAAATTGCTAATTTTAACAAAATGAGTAGCAATTGGAAGCATATCTCAACGCGGCAGGGACCCTCCCTAGAAAAGTCTAGAGACTCGGGCTTTGCTGGATGAATATAAAAACGATATCGTTAATATAGATGCTGCCTGATCGCCCCGCGTGTACGTGCGTGTGCACGTCTGTACTGTGCGTACGTCTGTGTGGAAGTCTGCTTTGTACATCTGTAGACGTGTGTGTGCACGTCTATATTCTGTGTACCTGAGTGTACGTCGATTGCGTGTGTCCACGTGGTTGCGTTGTGTGTACACGTATGTGTGTACGCGCGCGTGTGTGTGTGGCTCCAGCTGTTTTAGTTTCAGGAATTTCCGTTGATGTCGAGAAACCCAAGCAAGTCCCCCCCCCCCACCGCCCCCTTTGCAACTCTCATCCCTCTGCGATGTAAATGTGTCCAGTTGGGGCGGCGGCGTGAGGTGGGGGCTTTCCTTTGGTATCGAGGGGGAGAGTGGGGGTCATATTTACGGTACTGGGACAGGGCCAAGGATGATCTGGGCTGACTCCACGTGTTGTACACGCGTGTGTGAGGGGGTTGGAGCGGTGGCGCAGTTGTTAGCCCACTGCACTTCGAACCCCAAGACCGAGTTCGATTCCCACTAGCAACCAACGTCAGCGGTTCTGGGCCTCCTCTAGGTCGACCCAGCCTTGAATAAGTGTGTTTACATCAGCATTGGGGAGCCAAACGCGACCGGGCATGGTGCTGGCCGCCCACCCCCTCCCCAGCAGACCGCATGGGTATAGGCCTTGTCGACTCAATAACAGCGTGTTAGGCAGAGGGTGTAGTCTACACATGCCAACGTTTGCACGTGGAATCATTAAGGACAACGTTGGTCCTACGTCCCATATTTCCTGACACGTGAAGTTCACGTGCCAAGTCGCTCTCGCTGTCTTGTCATTTCTCGCGAATGACGCGTGAACAGCACACGCGTGTGAATTCAATGACTGACATTCACAAGAGCCCTTGGCTCGGCGTGTGGACATCTGAACGACGTGAACATGTGAAGGACATGACATCCTCACGTGTCTCCATGCCCATCGCGCGGGCTCGTCCCCTCCCTCTCCTCCTCTTGCCTCTCTCAACGCGGCCGCTGAATGCGGCGTCTGATCCGCGGGGGTGAAATCCGAGCCCAGGGCGGTGTCTCCGGAAAGCGGCGCACGTGGGAGAGGGAGCTTGACAAGGGACGGGGGATGAGCAGGGGGGGACAGGGACGGGGGATGAGCAGAGGGGGCAGGGATGGACAGGGGGAGCAGGGACGGGGGATGGGCAGGGGTAGCAGGGGTGGACAGTGGGAGCAGGGACGGGGGATGGGCAGAGGGAGCAGGGGTGGACAGTGGGAGCAGGGACGGGGGATGAGCAGAGGGAGCAGGGGTGGACAGTGGGAGCAGGGACGGGGGATGGGCAGAGGGAGCAGGGGTGGACAGTGGGAGCAGGGACGGGGGATGAGCAGAGGGAGCAGGGGTGGACAGTGGGAGCAGGGACGGGGGATGGGCAGAGGGAGCAGGGGTGGACAGGGGGAGCAGGGACGGGGGATGGGCAGGGGGAGCAGGGGTGGACAGTGGGAGCAGGGACGGGGGATGGGCAGAGGGAGCAGGGGTGGACAGTGGGAGCAGGGACGGGGGATGGGCAGGCGAAGCAGGGGTGGACAGGGGGAGCAGGGACGGGGGATGGGCAGGGGGAGCAGGGGTGGACAGGGGGAGCAGGGACGGGGGATGAGCTGAGGAAGCAGGGGTGGACAGGGGGAGCAGGGGCTGACACCTGGGAGGAGCCATACTCCGGGGGGTTTCCATCTGGGGATTTAGTTTATTTTGGAGGCGGCGGTCCTTCATGCTCACGAAGCTCTGAATCCTACCCCTGACTGTCCCCATGCTCATGGAAACTTCCAGTGAGACTGGGAGGGGAGGCTTCCCACGGTGGACAGCTGCTGCCCCTTGCCCTCTGGCCCCTGACCAGGCGAAATCGGGATGGATCCATGGACGGGAGGAAAACGTGGAGCGGAGTCCATCGTGAGTGGAACAGCTCAGCTCCAGGCAACAACAGCAGCCTAACAACAGGCATCACATCACCCCTGTTAGAGGCGTTATTTCACCGATTGTCCAGGCATCGCATTTCCAATACAACCGCCATTCACCACTAAGTGACGGTGATGCCACCACGGCGCCTATGCCAGGCCAGGTGCACTTTGAGGCCACGTGAAGTGTCGAAGGCTCGCTGACAGGAGGTCACGGGACAGGCTCAGGTGCCATTGGTTGGCTGAGATTACCGGTAGATGCACCAGCTGTACCCCCCACAGTGCCAACTTGCTCTATTTTATCCACCCGGTGCTCCACTCGTTGTTGTGAGCGTAGTTCATCTGCCCTCCGTTGTTGCTGGAGGGTGACTGCCTCCAACTGTCCAGTAGCGTGCGGGCTCCATGACCCAGCCAACGCAGCATTGCCTGCCGGAGAAGCTCAGTGATGGGAATAGGTACAGATCTTTCAAGGATTTGTGAGCTCACAATCCAGCCTGGTTAAATCCAGGATGGATCGTAGGCATGCCAACCTGAATGTTTCTAACCGGCGCAGATGTTCCATTAGAGGAGTCCACGTTTCACAAGCATAGATAAGGGAGGGGCATGACTGTGGCCGAGAAGACCCAAAGCTTCGTGTGTAGCGACAGACCAGGTAGCTTCCACAGCATTGTGCAGTCGATGAAAAGATAATGCCGCCCAACTGATTCGGAGTGAGACCTCTGCTGTCAAACCGGCCCTGGTCATAAGCACACTGCCCAGGTATGGGAAACTCTCCACTCCACAACTGCTCCATCACCAATGGGTAGCTGAGGGGTGGAGTGTTTGGTAGCACAAGATACTCAGGCAGGTGCTTAGTTTAGGTGTGGCTGATGGTACGACCCCACCTCTTCATGGCACACTCCAGGTTCAGCAGCAGCGCCTCCAACTCCTCTGAGTGAGCAGCAATCACCAGATCATCAGCAGACTCACATTATCCCGACTCCGACAGGCATCACATCACCTGTCCGTCTACAGGGATCACATCCCTCTCCCTACATCATACCTCATCTCACAGGCATCACACCGCCCCCCATATTTTTACAGGCATCACCCCAGACAGTTTCACCACCAGTGGCGTCGTGACGACATCATCAACTCAGGGGGCAAGTGCGGCAATTGGTCAGGTGGAGGCCCCAATATTTTATTCTAATTAAATTGAAATAAAACGTGGAACGTAAACGAACGCTTTTCTACACAAAGACATTTTAAACGCGTTTTCAGTAAGTGTTTTGTTCTTTTACGCTGTGGTTGAAAACATATCGTGGTGGTTGTCAAGGGGGCCCCAACTCATCGCTTTCGCCACCATGGGCAGGGAGGGGGGGGGGTCAAGGCACCCTCTGCCCCCACGCTCGTTCCGCTGCTGTTCACCACCCTGCCTCCCTCCCTCCGTCACCTCCCGCACACCTGGGCCCTACCCCCATCCCCGCGCCTGGCAGCTCATTAATTATCTCGTTCATTATTCATTTCTCCGCCGTCGCCGTCACCACCACCACCATCGCTACCGCCGCCGCCGCCACTGCAGCTGCCCCGGGGGCTCGGGTATCGGTCGCTGAGTGGAACGCGACACGGACCGGGTCGGGTGTCGAGCTCTCAGAACGCGGGGTCGGGTGCGCTAACCCAGCGTGTCAGGGAGATGGAAGTTTGGGGTCGCTGCGAGGGCGTGTAAAGGGGTCCTGGATTGTGGGGGTCAGGTCAAGGTAACTTGGGTCAGGGGTCAAGCTCCTTGCATGCCCGGGTGATTCCGAATTGACCCGATTCACATTTCCGGCCGAAGCCTCGATCTCAAACCGCCAAATGATTTCACTGGGGGGCCCAGGTGAGAAGACCCCCACTTTCCAGGGCCATGAGCGAGGCCCCCCACGGATGGGGAGAGACCACGAGAGCCAAAGGAGATCACACGGAGCCGATGTCTCCAGTTCACATTTTAATTCGTACAGAAGCGGGCGCGTCAGTGTGTGTGGTGGCTTTGTATATAGGGAGCGGTGGCGCAGCGGTTAGCGCGGTGCGCAATGAACCCAGCGACCCGAGTGCGATTCCTGCTCACGGTTAGCACAAGTGACGATTATCTGAACCGGTCCTGGGCCGCCTCCAGGTCGACTCAGCCTCAAATGAGTATCTGGTGCCGTGCGTAATCGTCGTGACTAGGAAGACAAAGGTGGCCGGGCGTGGTGCTGGCCACCCACCCCCTCGTGGCCGCCTTCATAGGCGCTCGATAACAGCACTTGCCCCAACAGTCTGTTCAGGCTAGACGGGGGATCTTTTCCTGTGTCATTGTATGCGTGTATGTCAATGTGTATGCATATGCGTACCTGTGTGTGACTTATCTTTGTGCACGTGTGTGGCATCTGTGTAAGTAACTACGTGTTTGTGTGTGTCGGTGCGCCCTTGCGTCTGTGCGAGTGAGAGCGCATCTTCCCGTCTTAGTCTCTCTCTCTATGGTACACTATATGCATGTACTGTGCCGTATATATGAGCGACTATACCGTAATCCCAGAACGCCTCTGCAGGTATAAATATTCTCGCGACGCCGTCATCTCAACATCATCATCACCGTCGTCGTCGACATCATCCACACCATAATCTTCATCATCAACGATCATCCTCTCCTTCAACATCATCCCCATCATCGAGCGCCGTGAAGGTTGCTTGGTGTTGAGGAGGTGGGGAGTTTGTCGGGGCCGGGCATGGTAAGCGACTGTTCAGGAACGTGGCCACCAAAGACCTCACACCGCCTGGTGTGTGCGTGTCATCTCGGGTTAACCCCCCCTGGGGGAATCCCCTTGCTCCCCCCTCTCGTGTTCCCCTGCCTGACTTCCTCCACCCAAGTTAAACGCGTTAAGAGGGACCCCCCCCCCCCTCCACCACCACCCTCCCAGACTGGGGGTCACCTCGGTGGCTCAGGCCTTGAGCAGCCCCAGTTTCCTCAGCGCCTCCCTGTGCTCCTCCTCTGCGGCGCGTCCGCGCGGTGAGAAGTGAACCGTGATGCCAGAGGGCCTCAGGCCCGGCCGCTGCCCCTGCTGCCCATGAGGAGGGGACCTGCCTGCCCGCCCAGGGCCCCTGCTACCGTCCCCGGCGTGGCCCAAGGGCCCCGTGGGGCCGGTGGGGCTGGTGGGGCTCGCGGAACCCGTGGGACTCGAGGGCCCCGGAGAGAGGGGGGCACCCGGTGACGGGGCGCGAGCGGGCCCCCTGGGGCCGCACTGCGGGGAGCGCGGGCCCCGTGGGTCCCCCTTGCCCACGGAGTCCTTCTTGAGGAGCCCCAGCCTGGCGAGGGCCTCCTGCCGGGCGTGGTCCTGCCCAGGTCCCGCGGGGAACTTCACGGAGCAGCGCCGCACGACGCCCGTGCCCCGGCATCTCTCGGCTTCGACTCCAGGTCCCTGGTTCTCCAGCCTCTGTGCTCCACCTCCTCCGTTAGGCCTTCCGTCTCCACAACCACCTCGTCCACCATCACCACGCTCTCCATCTGCCCTCGCTACATCAGCACGCATTCCATCACCACCTCCCCCACAGCTGCCACCGCCTCCACCTCCTCGTCCAAGCCCACGCGTTCCATCTCCGCCTTCCTCGTCCACTCCTCTCGTCCCCGTCGTTCGGAGTTGCGCGCGGACGCGGTGGGGCCCGGTAGACACGTCGGTCACCTCGTCAACCTCCTCCGCCTTGTCCTCCTCGTTCCCCTCATCATCCCTCCTCTCATCATCCTCATTCCGCTCATCGCCCTCGCTCCTCCCCCGTCCTCTCGATGCCGGCCTCCCGTCGGGCAGACGCACACTGGGCCGCGGGAAGAGGTATGGCCTCCGACTCCTGGGGTCCGCGTCCCCACCGGAGCCCTCGGGAAGCACGGCCCGGGCATCGGGCGTCATCCCCGCGGGGTCGGGGAAGTCGCGCACTGCTTGACGAGGTGGAGGAAGGGAAGAGGAAGACACGGCGACTAGCCTAATCAGCGCGCGAACATCGCAACGAATCTCACCGTAACAAAAAGAATCAGCCGTGCTCAATCCACTGCTGGACTTCACGCTGGTTTATTGTGTGGGTTGGTGAAGGTGGTTGGAGATCACGTGGGAGCATTGCTCTCCAACACTGCCGGGATCGTGCTGCTGAATGAGAAATAAATTGTCCACGTTTGTTGAAGACTTTGTTAAGTGTCTGTGTCAGGTGGAGGAGGGACTACGACAGATATTGTGCTCAAGCGGTGATCTGACCCAAAAGTCTATTATTATCAATCAAGTACAGTAACAACAATGGATGTTGCGCCTCCTACACTCTGCTGCTCACAACATCGTTCAGCAACATCTCACTTTGTAATATAATACTATTTATAAAGATCACTATTTATATGTTACTATTTATATTACTGGGCGTTTAGTTGAAGGCCACGTGTGATGAATCCGTGTTGATTGCGTAACGCTTCCGTAGCCCAGTAACCAGATACGAGAGACATCACCAAGGCGCCACAACACCACGTGCCAACATACAACATCACAACACCACGTGACATCACAACACCACGTGCCAACACAACACCAACAACACCACGTGACATCACAACACCACGAGCCAACACAACACCAACAACACCACGTGACATCACAACACCTACAACACCACGTGACATCACAACATCAATAACATTACTTGACATCACAACACCACGTGCCAACAAAACACCAACAACACCACTTGACAATACAACACTAACAACACCACGTGACATCACAACACCACGGTGCCAACACAGCAAAACACAACGTGCCAACACAACATCAACACCACGTGGCAACACAACACCAACAACACCACGTGACATCACAACACCACGTGTCAACACAACATCAACAACACGTGTCAACATCACAACACCACGTGGCAACACAACACCAACAACACCACGTGACATCACAACACCACGTGCCAACACAACATCAACAACACGTGTCAACATCACAACACCACGTGGCAACACAACACCAACAACACCACGTGACATCACAACACCACGTGCCAACACAACATCAACAACACGTGCCAACAACATCAACACCACGTGGCAACACAACACCAACAACACCACGTGACATCACAACACCACGTGCCAACACAACACATTACAAAACCACGGTGCCAACACAACATCAACAACACGTGTCATCATTATAACACCACTTGGCAACACAACACCAACAACACGTGTCAACATCACAACACCACGTGGCAACACAACACCAACAACACCACGTGACATCACAACACCACGTGCCAACACAACACATTACAAAACCACGGTGCCAACACAACATCAAGAACACCACGTGACATCACAACACCACGTGCCAACACAACATCAACAACACGTGCCAACAACATCAACACCACGTGGCAACACAACACCAACAACACCACGTGACATCACAACACCACGTGCCAACACAACACATTACAAAACCACGGTGCCAACACAACATCAACAACACGTGTCATCATTATAACACCACTTGGCAACACAACACCAACAACACGTGTCAACATCACAACACCACGTGGCAACACAACACCAACAACACCACGTGACATCACAACACCACGTGCCAACACAACACATTACAAAACCACGGTGCCAACACAACATCAAGAACACCACGTGACATCACAACACCACGTGGCAACACAACACATTACAAAACCACGGTGCCAACACAACATCAAGAACACCACGTGACATCACAACACCACGTGCCAACACAACACATCACAACACCACGGTGCCAACACAACATCAACAACACCACGTGACATCACAACACATTACAAAACCACGGTGCCAACACAACATCAACAACACGTGTCATCATTATAACACCACGTGGCAACACATTACAAAACCACGTGCCAACACATTACAAAACCACGTGCCAACACAGCATCACAACATCACAGTGGCACGGTGCCAACACAACACCATGTGCCAACGCATCTCAACACCACGTGCCACATACAGCATCAACAACAACACAACAGGGTGAGGCGCGCTGTGATTGTCCGAAGTGATGCCGGTGATAGGGGATGAATGATGGTTGTAGTGGTGGTGGTGGTGATAACGATGCTGGTGGTCCTGGTGGTGATTATGGTTGTGATATGACCATCGTGGTTGGTGTTGATGATGGTGGCGGTCGTGGTAATGATGTAATGATGTTATGGATGGTGGTGTTGATGCTACTGCTGCTAGTGACGGTGATTCTGCTGATGGTGATGTGGTTAATGATGGTGATTATGACTCCATCATGTTGATGATAGTGGTGGTGATTATGCTCATGCTGGTAGTGGTGGAGACCTCCAATGTTCAGTCTGAAGCTGCTGGTACTGTTATTGATGATGATGATGATGATAGCACCATGATGGTGATGATGACAGTGGAAGGGGTAATCATTCTACTGATGATGACAACGTCAGTGGAGCAGATGATGGCTGTTGGGCGAACTCACATTCCTGCTCTCCGTGCCGGATGCTCGCGTCCAGGTAGCTCAGCGCCGCCATCTCCTCAGCGCCCAGCTCCGCGTCCCCCTCTCCCTGGGACCCCGGGGTCGCGGGGGTCCCAGGGGGGGTCCCGGGGGGGGTCCCCTGTCTCCCCGCGTGCCCGCCGCTCTCCCTCGGAGACCTCATCACAGCCGCCTCATCTCCCAGCCCGTTCTCGTGGTGCTTTTGGTTGTGGTGGTGGTTGTGGTGGTGGTGGACGCTCCTCCTCGTCTCCCGGGGTCTTCGGGGGTCCCCTTGCGGGTCCCCTCGCGGGTCCCCTTCGCCCGGAGGTTCCGGTGCAGCCGCGGACTCGACCGTGGCGTCAAAGTAACGGAGACATTCGCGCTCCTCTTCTGAGAGGAGGCTCCACTCATCCTCCTCGTCCTCCTCCTGACCACCATCAACACCACAACCAACACCATTCTCCTTCTGTAGGTGCGGGGTGGGGGGCGGGAGGAACGAGGTGAGGTGAGTGGGGCGTCACAGGTGAGGAGGTGCCACAGGTGAGGTGAGGAGGGCATCACAGGTGAGGAGGGTGTCACAGGTGAGATGAGGAGGGCATCACAGGTGAGGAGGGTGTCACAGGTGAGATGAGGAGGGCATCACAGGTGAGTAGGTGCCACAGGTGAGGTGAGTAGGGCATCACAGGTGAGGAGGGCATCACAGGTGAGGTGAGTGGGGCATCACAGGTGAGTAGGTGCCACAGGTGAGGTGAGTAGGGCATCACAGGTGAGTAGGGTGTCACAGGTGAGGTGAGTAGGGCATCACAGGTGAGGAGGGCATCACAGGTGAGTAGGGCATCACAGGTGAGGAGAGTGTCACAGGTGAGGTGAGGGATGAGAGGGCGAGTGATGAAGATGAGAGACTAAAAACGAGGATATGGAAACGTGAGGGGGGGGGGGGGGCAGGCGTGGAAGGTGAGGGATGAGATGAGGAGATGCAGGTGACGGGTGAGAACAGAGGCGATGAATAAGGTGAGGGGGGGAGAGGCGAGTATTGTCCGCGCGTTGAACTTCTATCGCACCGCACGTAGCCAGCCGCGCTAGTCGGAGCTGCGGGGTTGAGGGTGGATCGCGAGGTCGCAGATGAGGTGGGAGAGCGAGGGGGGAGGGGGGGTACGGCGAAGGGATGACGGCAGTGACGGGATGAGAAGTTGATGAGGTGAGACGGCGTGAAGATGATGCTCCAGTGGAGTTACTCACCACGTCGCTGTCGCCGAGCGAGCCACCTCCTCTCCTCGCTCGGCCGCTCCATCCCGCGGGAGACCCGTTGTGGGTGGACATGATCCCCCCCCCCCCCCCCGTGTCCTCTCGTCTCACCTCGTCCTCCCCACGTCTCCCCTCGTCCTCCCGACGTCTCCCCTCGTCCTCCCCACGTGTCTCCCCTCGTCCTCCCCACGTCTCCCCCCTCGTCCTCCCCACGTGTCTCCCCTCGTCCTCCCCACGTGTCTCCCCTCGTCCTCCCCACGTCTCCCCTCGTCCTCCCCACGTCTCCCCACGTCTCGCCGCGTCGCCTGCACGGGTCTCTCTGTGCGTTGGGGTTTGGGCGAGGGCGGTGGGGACGAGGGTAGAAGTGGTGGGGGGAGGAGGAGGAGGAGTTGTGTAGGGGGGTGGTTAGGCTGGTGGGGGGTGAGGCTGGTGGGGGTGTGGTTAGGCTGGTGGGGGGTGAGGCTGGTGGGGGGGGGTGGTGAGGCTGGTGGGGGGGGGGGTGGTGAGGCTGGTGGGGGGGGGGGCTGGTGGGGGGGGGTGGTGAGGCTGGTGGGGGGGGGTGAGGCTGGTGGGGGGGGGCTGGTGGGGGGGTGAGGCTGGTGGGGGGGGGTGAGGATGGTGGGGGGGGGGGCTGGTGGGGGGGGGTGAGGCTGGTGGGGGGGCGGGGGTGGTGAGGCTGGTGGGGGGGGGGGAGGGTGAGGCTGGTGGGGGGGGGGGGTGAGGCTGGTGGGGGGGGGAGGGTGAGGCTGGTGGGGGGGGGGGGGGGTGGTGAGGCTGGTGGGGGGGGGTGGTGAGGCTGGTGGGGGGGGGGGTGGTGAGGCTGGTGGGGGGGGGGGGTGGTGAGGCTGGTGGGGGGGGGGGGTGGTGAGGCTGGTGGGGGGGGGGTGGTGAGGCTGGTGGGGGGGGGGGGTGGTGAGGCTGGTGGGGGGGGGGGGGGGTGGTGAGGCTGGTGGGGGGGGGGTGGTGAGGCTGGTGAGGGGGGTGGTGAGGCTGGTGGGGGGAGTGGTGAGGCTGGTGGGGGGGGGGTGGTGAGGCTGGTGGGGGGGGTGGTGAGGCTGGTGGGGGGGGGGGTGGTGAGGCTGGTGGGGGGGGGGGTGGTGAGGCTGGTGGGGAGGTGGTGGTGAGGCTGGTGGGGGGGGTGGTGAGGCTGGTGGGGGGGGGGGGTGAGGCTGGTGGGGGGGGTGGTGAGGCTGGTGGGGAGGGGGTGGTGAGGCTGGTGGGGGGGGGGGGGGGTGAGGCTGGTGGGGGGGGGGTGAGGCTGGTGGGGGGGGGGGGGCTGGGTGGTCCATGGGAGGGGAGGGTGTGAGACTGGAGTGTCACTCTGTGTGTGTGTGTTGGGGAGCGGACTTGCCCCGACACACTGTGAAGGCTATATGGGGGATCTTTGTCTCTGTTGGGGAGCGGTGGGGTAGCGGTTAGCGCGCTGCCCTACCCGCCTTAAAAACGCGTGCCTGCCACGGCGCGTGTGAACATGGGGCACTGGGGAGACGAAGACGGCCAACCCGCCTACCCAGTCGCGTGCCGTCCCCGGCCTTAATCGGTGTCCGCCAAAAGCGCTTGCCGCTGACAGTCTATTCCAGGCTATGTGGGGGGGGGGGGGGGGTCTTTGTCTTGCTTGGTTACAGTGGGGCTGTGGGTGTGGGGGGGGGGAGGTAAGGAACGTGATGGGGGGGGGTCTCTCGTGCGCGCATTCCACAGTGGCGACGTCATTGGCTGTGGAGTCGGGGTCCGTGATCAGGCGCAGCGCCCCCCCCCCCACATCTCCTACAGCAGCGCCCCCCCCCCACGTCTCCCCCCCCCCACGCCCCCCCCCCACGTCTCCTACAGCAGCGCCCCCCCCCCACGTCTCCTACAGCAGCGCCCCCCCCACGCCTCCCCCCACGTCTCCTACAGCAGCGCCCCCCCCATGTCTCCTACAGCAGCGCCCCCCACACCTCCTACAGCAGCAGCAGCAGCGCTGTATCTCCCCACCAGCAACGCTCCGTGCGGGACCCCCCCCCCCCAACTCATGGACACGCAGCGGTGGCACGGCCAGGCCGGCTGACCCCGTGCCCACCTTTGAACTCCGCCGTGCCGATGTTTGCCCAACGGGCTCGGCTTAATATTGTCAACGCGCGGGAGGTTTCCTGCACAGGTTTAGACTCACAAAGTGCCAACACGCATCGCACACACACAGCTCGGTGTGTGTGTGGAAGGTGTGTGTGTGATGGAGCAGACGCCGCGGAGTCTTGAGAAGTCGCCTGGTGTGTAGAGAGAAGTTCCAAGGGAGGGAGGGATGGAGGAGGTGGTGGCGGAGCAGGCTGAGGTTAGGAGGTGGCGCCCTCTGGTGGGAGAGCCGTCACTGCTTGCTGCGAGCTCCCACAAACTGAGTGTCAGAGGTCACAAACGGGTTTTGATTCCTTACCCGTACCCGGCCGCACCAGGGTCGCAAGCGGGTACCCGCTTGCCGGCCGGGTACGGGTAGGGTACGGGTATCGGGTACCTGATTGCGACCTCTGGGATGAAGCCATGTTGCTGGCGCCGGTGGGTTGATTCTAGGAACTTGAATTGTGAGAAGAGACAAGACGTTGGGAAATGAGTGACAAACGGTTACTCACCAGTGACTCACGGTCTACCCGTACCCGTACCGGGCCGCACCAGGGTTGCAAACGGGTACCCGCACCCGGCCGGGTATGGGTAGCCTGGTATCGGGTAGGGTACGGGTACCCGATTGCTACCTCTGTTGAGTGGCTCATCCATGTGGAGCATGCCGACTCCAAATATACAGCAGCAGCAGGCGTCAGGGGTGGGGATCCAATCCACGACCTCCTGCACACCAGGCGAGGTGGTTAACATCTCATAGTCACCGCGGGGCCTCGACACTTTCAGGGTCAGCGTCGGATGAATGTCGAGAGGAGCCTCGTGGTTTGTCATAGTTCTGGGGGGAACCCTCGCCCCCCCTTTGTGGATTCAATTCCTCACCTTGGCTCTTTTGCCACCACCACCATGAGTCCATGACCAATGCCCGACGACGCGAAATGTTCGGGTAATTCCAGGCCTGAGTTATAACCGTGACACACTGTTGAGACTAAAGCACAGTTAACGTCAACGAAACCCAGTTTAATTTCCACCACCAGCTGGTAACGGTACAAAGAGCGGGGCTATGCGTCGTGATTTCCCATGCTAACGGTGCTCCGATGAGCACAGTGCGAAAGAAGTTCAACATAAATACACGTATTCTTGGTTCTTTCGGTAAAGTCACGTAGAAGGGAAATAATAAAATAATATAGGTTAATATTTATATTCTTTTATTATTTCCCTTCTACGTGACTTTACCGAAAGAACCAAGAATATGAATCCCTGCAGTCACGAAAGCTTTAAATCTAAATAAATACATGCATGTTGAACGTGCTAATGCGGGGGAAGGACAACAAACTAAACACAAACATCTGTTTTAAAGAAACCAGTTTTCAATCTAGTCTTAAAAGTGCATCGCTCCAGTGGCTTCCTGATATCGAAAGAGCGTTCCAGACGGCCGCCAGAAGCGCAATCCGAAAGCGCGTGATGCAGTGACCGTCTTTGTTCGATGGCCGCTGCGACGATGACCGGTGGGCCCCCACGGTGTTAAACAAGCAGCTCTTATCGTCCACGCCGTCTCTCGCATGCCCTCCCACCCTCTCGCCCTGTGCTGAGGAAGAAGGCCTGTTGCCTGTGCGGCGATTGCACCGATTGGCACTGCGCGCCAACGTACAAAACGGCACAACCCGGCGACTTAAGTCACCGCGTGGTGACATTTGCCCTCGTTTACTGGTCATGCTGTTGTCGTCATGGCCACGAGCGAGTCTATGTTGTACAAACACAACACTGTGGCCTTACAAGAATAATAAACCGTATGGTGACGTTTCAGGCAATAACCCGTCTTTATGGCACATAAATAAAAAATAAGGGCCATTCCCCAAAACGTTGCCCACATTTTTATTATTTTAAAGGCCAGACGCGGTGTTGCGGTCGTTACAGTAATGCCGTGGCTTGAATTGACAAATGACACTCGATGATTCATCAGGAGTGCTACAGCATCATGTTAATTCGTTAACGATAACTCTCCACCACCCGGCAAAGCCAATCGTATCAAGTTGTCACGTGGGCAAATATGCCAACTGCATGCAAAGTGTTGACAATTTTTACGAAGAATTCTCAACGTTTTGCTCACTATTCATCTCCTCCACTGATTAAAAAAAACGAATAAATTGAGACATCATTGACCTACAAGGTGATAACTCCATTTGATTGGCTGTGCCGCTGGGTGGTGGAGGGCTGTAGTTTAAATATTCTTTACGCCATACACTACGCGACAATCTGACCCCAACACAAACCACTTGTGGCTCGTATTCATTGGCCGTGTGGGAGCCCCACGTATGGGACGAGTGCTGCTGCAGTGTTCCACTCGGGACGTCGTAAGCCGATGTGTGTGTCATTACCAACTCCGGGGGCAGCCATCTGCATCGCGTCCGTCAGACGCCTAACGTTTCCCTCAGGTTCTTGTTTAAAGATGATCTTACGCGATGTGCGTTGATAATGATTAATGCGATATAACCAATACCGATATGAAAACAATGACGGTAATTTTTGGTCCCAAAAAAGACGAGATTGGTTTATTCGTCAACAACAATCGTGTTCCTCTCGTGCATTAACGGGGGGCGTACGTTACGTAACGAATCTATAACGATGAGTAAATGTTTCAATCCCCAAAACACCAGAGAAGCAGAATGAGGCAGCCACAAGTTTAATTCATCTTCACAAAGCAGAAGCCTCCACGCGCAAAACGCAAAACCCACCGCACAGTCCCCACGCACGTGTGACATTCACTCCTTTATCTACAGCGAGACACGGGGGGGGGGGGGGGGGGGGAGAGAGTTTACAGGAGGAAACAGACAAGTGTAGGAAAGAGAGACACGAGGAATTGAGCAAAAATGAGGTGAAAAAGAGGAGACAGGGATGAGAGCGACTTTGGGAAGAGAGAGACATGGGGGGAGGAGACAGAGAAGCAATGCAGGAACGTGAAGTGATGAGGAGAGAAACGCGGGGAGGAGCAAGAGAGACACAGGGTGGAGAGGAGAGAGAGACGTGCGGGAAATCTGGGGAGCAGAGCACACCGTGGGGAGTTGGTTTTGTTGTTCCGTGTAGGAATCTCTTGCGCTCGGTTCACTTGCGTCCCTCTCGACTCACGGAGGCCACGGTAAGGTGGGACAAGCAGTGACGGTTAAGGTGATGAGAGGCGACGGTGGGGGTGATGGCAAGGTCATGATAATGGGGGTGACGATGTGGGTGAAGGGAGGGGGATTGACGATGTGGGCGATGATGCAGGTCCCCCAAGCACCCGGCCCTCACGGCGCAGCCTCATCGTCGGAGCTGTGATCTCCGTGTCGCCTGTATGTCGACTAACAACAACACACACACACGCGCAAGTACAGGTGTGTTATACAAGTGTGTGTACCGTACACAGGGGTGTCGCTTTGCACGGGTGCGTTGTGCTGTGCACTCACTATCTTGAGCAGGTCCATGAGCTTGTGAGGGTCCTGCCCCGTGCTCAGGTCCACAAAGTCTCGTGGGAGCCGGTAGCCGAGGTGTGCGCTGGGCTGCAGGTACGACTCGCTCGTGGCACACCGCAACGCTGGCAAGTCCTGCTCGCACGACAGCACACCACGACACACGGTAGAACACGACGCTCAAGTGGGACCTGGGCAGGCACGGTTTCTCCCACTGCAAGTGCCAAGGTATGGTTGTTCAATTGCGGTTGTGCAGGTGTGGTGGCCCATGCCTGTTCCTCCGCCTCCGGCTCCGTGAGTCGCCCCGTCCGGAGCTCGTCCCACGAGAAGAGGAGGGCGTCCGTCACCTCCCCAAACGGGTTGAAGTCGATAAGCCACACTCGGCCCTGCCAACGGCACGTGGGTGGTTAGTACGCGCAGTAGGTGGGCACGCGCGGCGGCCTGGTGGCTCTGAAGCTAGAGCCACCACTGAGCCGGGACCACTGAGATCATGGGAATGGAATCTGGGTTTCAGCCACCAAGGGCCTCACCTGGCTGTCCCTGTAGACGTCAAATACATCTGCGGAGAGAGAGAGAGTGAAGCAGCGATGGGTTAGTACAGTGGCGACAAACCCAGGAGCCCACAGTGCACACAGGCATGGTTGGGGGGGTGGGGATCGAGGGCGACATGCGGAGTGAGGGTGGCTCGGTGTAGCACAGTGGCAGTGTTGGCTGTGGTGATGCGGTGTGGGCTGTGGTGATGCGGTGTGGGCTGTGGTGATGCGGTGTGGGCTGCGGTGGTGCGGTGTGGGCTGCGGTGATGCGGTGTGGGCTGCGGTGATGCGGTGTGCGCTCACAGTCCTCGCTGGGGAAGCGCGTGTGCACGCGCGCGGTGTAGAAGTCCTGGATTGCCGCGCGGATCTCGTCGCGCTGGCGCTCCAGGTGGGGGTAGTACTGCGAGTGGTCCCTCTGCGCTATTGCTGCACCACCAGGTACAATGCCGCACACCACCACCACACAACGCACATCAAACACCACCGCACGCCATATGCGGTGAACCGCCCGTCGCACTGCACTGCTCCCTCCGGCGGCGTCACTCACCGAGCAACTTGTTCTCCTTGACGAAGCAGCGGAACTCCCCGCCCGGGATCAGCTCGCACCACTTTCTGAGCACGAGCTGTGGCGCAGCGCGGACGGACGCACAACCACAGCGTCACGCACGCACGGGGATGCCGCGCGGGATGGCACCGGCGCCAGCAGGCGACGACGAGGTTAACGATTGTGTGTGTGACGAGGATGGGTGTACCGGTGTGTGTGTGGCAAGGGTGTGTGTCTTTGTTAGTGTGACAAGGACACATGTATCAATCAGTGCGTGAGCGGTAGTATAGCGGCTAGCGGTCTGCGGTACGAAACCGGCGACCCGAGTTCGATTCCCACTCATGGCCAACGCCAGTGATGATTATCCGAACCGGTCCTGGGCCTCCCCTAGGTCGACTCAGTCTCAAATGAGTATTTAGTGTGGTGTGTAAACATTGCCGCTAGGGAGACAAAGGTGGTCGGACGTGGTGTTGGCCACCCATCCCTTTGTGTGTCCCGCCAGCCTTCATGAGGTACTCACTCACAACTAACAGCACTTTCCCCAAGTCTGTTTAGACTACACTGGGGGTCTTTGTCTTTGTGTGTAAGGAGGCAGCGTGTATCAGTGTGTGTGTGCGATGGGGGCGGATGTACCGATGTGTGCGTGTGACTGTGACGAGGGTGCGTAGTAGGGATGTGTTTTGACGACGTTGTTGGGGTGTGTGCGAGGCAGGTGTCACATGTGTAGGTAGAGGTGTGGCGCGTGTCTGTGTGTGCTGTCACCTCTCTCTCTGAGACTTTTATCCTGAGCACCACTACATAAATGTAGAGATATATAACCACAATGCTGTTTGTCGTCTCACCTCGTACTTTATCTCGGGGTTGGGGGAGTCGTCCGTGCAGTGCAGGAACCTGACGTTTAAAACAAAGACAAAGCAACTGTGAGCGAGAAGTCCTGCCCACCCACCGACATCCTCCGCATGATTTGACTCGCTCGGAGTTGTGCCACTTGCGTGCAGCAACGAACGGTGTCAAAATTACACACCACATCAACCCGTACCGTCAAACCTATTTGTATATTGGTAACTAAATCACTCGCACAATTAATTTGGGAAATTGTATCTTAATTACGCACGACAGGGATAAATAGTAATTTGTAACTGCGTCACTCTGGTGGATTGTAAATTAATGAATGTTCCTTATGTGTGGGGTTCAGGGGTCAGAGGGCATAGGAGGTTTATACACGGATTATTAATGTCAGCTTTAGCTAAAAAAAATCGTTGGTTGCGGCTGTGGTCAAAGGTCACGGCGGTGAGGCATCGTAGGTAGTTTTCCCCAATACGCACGGCTGTGCGAGGTCGTGCGTGATGAAGTCAGAGCTCTTGAAGAGGAGGAAGATGTCGCTCATGGAGAAGCACTTGAGTGAGCTGTTAAGCGCGATCCACTGGGCATCCTACAGAGAGGAGAACACGTTACGCCGGCTCTCAGCTCGCAGACCGAGGCTCGTATTCTGAGTCGCGGCTCTGGCTCTATCTCAAATGCTCAGGCGCAGCTCAGGCTTGAGCCTATCAGTCGCTTCTATAGATGCGCAAGTGAGCGGCGCAGCCGTGGCTTGGCTCAGGCTCGGCTCACGGGAATCCCGAGTATGGCTGCGACTGTACTCGGAGCCGGCTCAAGTTAAGAAGCATCGCTTTGAGCCGGTTCAACCTTGAACCAGAGACAAGCCTGAGCTGAGCATAGGCCTGAACCACTTTAGTTTGATTGATATGAGATGAACACTGCGCAGGACATACGGGAGCTGCGTGCCCTGCGAGCGGACAGAGAGAGAGTCCTAACGAAGAGAGACTGACTTCAGCAGTCATTCTGTGATGTCATTATCCAGGGCGCTGCGCCGCGAGCTTTGAGAGTTTCCAAACGGAGACTCGTCGGGCGACGGCAAACCCCATCATTGTGTAGTGACTGACTTGGAGACCTAAGTTCTTGGAGGGAATTATTTAATTAAACACCGAGCAGACTTTGTACACTTTATACATTACACACCCTACACTGTTACACACTCTGTCTTTCGCTTATACGCAACTCTACACTGGTTGCTAGCCTACACACAACGCTAGCCGTCTGACACTGATGGCGCTGAACTAAGAGAACCAACTACGTCTAGCAGCGCAATTATCAAGTGGAGACTACAGCGGCGATGGTGACGATCTTCAACAGCAACGACGACAGGGATCCAACTACAAACGACAGCCCCGAGCACCTGCTCGGGGTCCCTTTTTATCCTCCCAGCGTGGCCTCGCTCCGCCCTGGCCACGCCCCCTTTCTAGAACCTACTAGCGGGTTCCCAACGTGTCCCTTCCGTAACCTTTCCCCTAGATCCCTCTCGGGTCTATCACGTGCCCTGCTGTTAGTCAGGGTTGCTTCAAGCTGCAGATCCCCTTCCCTGCCAGCAGCCAGCGCTATGCTGCGTAGTGACCAATTCTTTGTCACTACAATTGTACTGTACCTTAACTCTCTCTGCCCCTCCACCCCATCTACGTCCCCCTCCGCTTGCACCAAACCACGATGGCCAGCGTGACGAAGCGCCGTCAAATAACCAATTACACAAACACGTGCTGTAACGGAGACGTGCAATATTTTTTTCTTAAAAATTAAATTATGAAATCTAAAACATTCCATGAGATGGAGTATCTCGTGAGCAAGGGTGTCCAAGGTGTCGATTGACACGCGCATAGAAATCGCGCAGTGACGCATGTACACACAGTCACAAACTCCTGCGTGTAATGTATCTCGTCTGACCGGTCAGGGTCAGGGTTCGTCACCGGCAGGGCCCAGAGTTGAACGCGAGGTTTGGGGAGTGTGGGACGAGGGTGTGTCCCACCTCTGATCTCCCGTGTAGACTTCAACATACTGTCAGGGCAAGCGCTGTTAGCAAGGAGCACTTAAGGCCAGAATGGCACACGAGGGGGTTGTGTGGCCATCGCCACGCCTGGCCGCCTTTGTCTCTCCTGTGCTATTTTATACACCGCATGAGGTCCTCATTTATGATTGACTTTATCTCGCAGTGGCCCGTGACCGATTTGGATATTCGTCACCCATATTTGCCATGAGCGGGAATCGAACTCGGGACTGTGGGTTCGTGGCGCAGCGCTCTCGTTCCCACCTTGGGGGAGCTCCAGTTGAGCTTGGGGAAGACGCTGCCCCCCAGCGTCTCGATGGCATCACGGACCTCCACCTCGAACTCCGGGAACTCGGGGGCCTGGCGCGGCACCAGGAAGGAGGAGACGGAATCGAGTGTCACGTTACAAAAAATAAATTTGTTCCGGTAATACTAAGAAATAAAAAAAACTACAGCTGGGAATGTGAATGAATGCATGAGATGAGATGCACGGCGCTTTGGGATTCTGCGCACATGCAAATCCTCCTCTCCACATACGGATGAGACTTGAACCAAGTGGTGAGGATGACTATGATTACGCAACCACAGCCACACACGGCTTCCCATCAGCCGATTGTCTCCCAAGGCGACGTTCCGGGACATTGGACTTTACCAGCCGTGTATTTGGTGCATCGATTCACCGATAAAATAAAATCCTCTCTTGTGCTCATGATACACGGGCCGAAGCACACGTGTAAGAATTGATAATTTACTATGTGCACTAAATGGCAAACAAAACTGTACTGAGTAATAAACTATAAATACAAACGAGGCTAGAAAAAGAATCCATTCGTGAACGGATTCGTAAACCCAAATTGTGACATCTGAATTGTGACAGGCGTCACGTTGAACGCTGTGCTTCTCCCACGTGAGATCGCACCGTCACGTGACCCGGGAGCTTCTCCACTCACAGGACCCCTGAGCCTGACCATGACTCCCACTTCCCGGCCGACCAGCCAGGCAACGGGTGACGCTAAGAGCAAGCTCGGGCCCAGCTGAGAGAAACCACAGCTGCTGCGGCCGCAGTGCAAACCGTGCGCCTACCGTGAGCACGCTCGTGTCTTCATCCTCGTCCGACCACTGCACACACAGAGACAAAGATCCACCTTATAGCCTTTAACAGACTGTTGGGGAAAGTGTTGTTGACGAGCACCTATTCAGCCCGGCATGGCACATAAAGGGATGGGAGGCCAGGACTATGCCCGGACGCCTTCATCTCCCTTGTGACAATGTTTACGCATCGCACCTGGTACCGATTTGAGGCTGAATTGACCTAGGGGAGGCCAAGGACCGGTTTAGATAATCGTCACTGGTGTTGGCCATAAAAATCGGGTAGCCGGGTTCGTAGCGCAGCGCAGTAACCACTGCACGCATGACACAGAGGGATGGACGCACAGACGCCACCCACATTACACACATGCCAGCCACAGCAACAACCAAAGCTGCAGCTGAGGAGTCGGCGACCAAATCCAAAGTGTGGTCTTCCGAGTGAGGCCGTGTTTTTTTTCTCTCAAGATTTCACCACAAACTACTTCGGGCATCTTCCCGAGTCGACGCAGGGAATTGCAGCCATTGTATTATGCGGCGTCGGCGTAAACAGCCGTTGGTAGAAAACCGGGAGAGAATTCTCACTTCAGCTCCAGGTGGCGCCCGCAAGTGGCACGTGGTTCCGGAACCTTGAGAGAAAAAAACGTTAACACGTGCGGCCTGGCCCGGCAGGCTGGGGGAGCACCGCTGGGATCTCGAGCATCCGTCAAGTGCGACGTGCGTGAGGGAGCGGGTGAGGGAGCGGGCGAGGGAGCGGGCGATGCCGTGAGGCCGTGGGGGGTAGGCGGGTTCTTCACAAACCTGGACGTCGTCACCCTCCTCCACTTCTGCTCGGGCCGGCTCTAGCCTGCAGGGTCACATGGGGACATGAGCTGTCAAATCATGAACGTCTTAACCTGCACGGGTGAAGCTGCACTCCTGAAGCTGTACAGGTGAAGCTAAAAAAGTGAGGTGGTAAAGGTGAGGCGAGACAGATGAGGCTGCACTCGTGAAGCTGGACAGGTGACACTGTACAGGTGACACTGTACAGGTGACACTGTACAGGTGACACTGTACAGGTGACACTGTACAGGTATGCAGTACGAGGCAGGTGTACAGGTGTGGGGAGCCGAGCCTCGTGTTTTCTTTGTAACTCTTTATTCAGGTGTTTCTCGGATTACACCCCGATTGTACTACTCGTGTCATGTTATTGCAGAAGCTTTCACAGTGTGTGGCGTATCACCACGTTTTAAAGTGTGATCCCAGAAGGCGATGTCACAAAATGACTAATTCCCCCCGATTGCACTCTTTATGGATGCTAGAGTCACGCCTATATGCTCTGAAAATGCAGCATCCATTGACCATCCACCTTCAAGCATAAGCTAAAAGCTCACTTATCCAGGCCCTCACCTGTCCAGGTTGTCATCTATCCAGGCTCTCAGCTGTCCGGGCTGGCATACGAGGAACTTTAAACTCTGCCTCCGTGCCTCGGAGTTCTTGATTGCATGTTACGTTCGATTATCAAAATATCTGCACATTATAAATAGTTTATTATTATGAATGAGTTTTCATCTAATGCCAACCACATTGAGTTTTCCTTTTAAGTGTCAGAGCTACAATTTAGCCAAATTAAGTGCAGAACCAAATGTAACATGATGGGATTTTTTATGTGGTTATCAGTGACCAGGATGAAACCATTAACTCGCTGCGCTTGAAAATTCAGGTTAATTCACGGCAGCTAAAGCTCCGATCCAGACCCAGGGTTTTGGCGATGTTGGCTCAAGAGTCTCTAACACGGCCATTATGATCTTCGTGAGCCAACCGGCCATGTTTGACCGAGCCTCACCTTCCCGGGATGACGACGGTGCCATCATCGAGGAGGTACGAGATCACGTCCTGGGGCAGTGGAATCACAATGCTGCAACACATGGAGACGGCGGCACTCATCAACCATTAATACTACCACCAACGATGACGAATATCACCACCACTCTTCACACATAACCAACACGAACATCACCCATCACCACCACTCTTCACACATCACCAACACAAACATCACCCATCACCACCACTCTTCACACATCACCAACATGAACATCACCCATCACCACCACTCTTCACACATCACCAACACGAACATCACCCATCACACATCGCCACCATGACGAATATCACTTATCAACGCCACAACGAACACTGCTCATCACACATCACCACCACAAACATCACTAATCACACATCACCCATCGCAACCACGACGAACATCACCCATCACCACCATGAACATCGCTCATTACACGTGATCACCACCACGAATATATCGTTATATAATAAACGTCATCCATCACCACCACGACATTATGGTTGGGCATAATGTCATGCTGGGGTAACGGGTTTAGAGTCTTGGATATATAGGTTATGGTTTAGGCGTTTGGGTTCAGGGTTGGAGGTAAAGGATGAAGGGGTTAGTGTTTAGGTGTTTGATTTAAGGGGGTTATGGGTTAGAGTTATGGTCAGTAGTGCCCAGCCCACACCAACAGCAGGCTACAAGCAACACCGCGTGAGGGTCGGGCTATTGTGGCTGCACCTGACCCTGGGAGACACCACAGCCTGAACCTGAATCCAACTAGCGCCTCAATGCTATATGTGATCCAAACTCTCTCCAACACAAGCCGAGCTCGTGATGGGCCAGAGCTGAAGCTGGGTGTAGCCCTAACCAATACTCTTCATCAATAACCATCATAACCGGCCGTGGTCCATCCACTGCTGGACGAAGACCTCCTCTCCGAAGCCTTCGCCATCTCTCACGATCCTGCGATGTAACACAAAAAAACAATTCCATCCAGCCGCCTGCACAGGAGCCGATCTCCTCATATCGATCCATCTCCCTCTGTGGTCGACCTTTCGAACGCGTCATTTATTGGTGACCACCGGCCCACCCATCCCCTTCTAGCCGTGACGTGAAACGCGCAAGGCCGCTATACTTTCATTAGCGGCCAATAAATATATGATGACTTGCGGACGCTCAATGCCAACGCACGCGTTTCTATGAATAGGGCTCCCCACACCTGAGCCCCCAGTTGCGGAGTCATCCACGCGACCAGTTGTGGGCAACCCACAACATCAGGCAACGGGCCGCTCAGATCGTGGTGCAGCCGGGTTTAACCCAGGCCACAGAGACTCGAAACTAAACTTTTTATGTAACCAGGTAAGGTCCACAGAGCTACATCGCTCTTGTTCAGAAGCGACCTAGTCACGAATAATAACTCAACCAAGTGGCTTATCACGTGGAAAGGTATCGCAGCCAAACACTCTGAACGCAGGTTTCTGAATGTGGAGGGGAAAAAGCGGAGGACCCGGAGAAAAAAAATCGACGCAACCACGGGAAGTGAGAGAGAGAGACACGCAAACTCCAAATATACAGCAGCAGGCGTCAGGATCGGCATCGAACCCACGACCCCCTGCACACCAGGCGAGGTAGTTAACATCTCCCAGCCACCGTGATGATGATGAGAGAGAGACACGCAAACTCCAAATATACAGCAGGCGTTAGGGTCGGGATCGAACCCACGACCTCCTGCACACCAGGCGAGGTAGTTAACATCTCCTAGCCACCGTGATGATGATGAGAGAGAGACACGCAAACTCCAAATATACAGCAGCAGGCGTCAGGATCGGCATCGAACCCACCACCCCCTGTACACCAGGCGAGGTAGTTAACAGCCTCGAGCCACCGCAGCACCCTGAACACCCGTCTCGCAGGCCGCGTCTGCCGCCGCCGCCGCCACGGGGCCCGCCGCTGACCTCTTGATGGTGTGGGCCCTGAAGGTTGCGTACCACGCCGAGAACTGACAGCGCGCGACATGACACTTCTTCATGCCGCTCGCCACTCAGCCCACCCGACCCCTGACCCCGCCGCGCGTGGGCGGGTCTAGAGCATGGTGGGTGTGGATTAGTGCGGCGATGGGCGGGGCTTAAACCAAGAGTGGGCGGAGCTTAAACCAAGAGTGGGCGGAGCTTGTTATAACTTGGGCGGGGCTTGTGCGTAAAGGAGGCGGTGCTAAGGGTGGCAGGGTCCCGCGCGCTGATTGGTCAGCTTAGGCAGTTGGTGGGTGTGGCTGTGGTGGGGGCCGGTTTCTGCGCGCTGGGCACGTGGGAGACACGGGGGGGGGGGGGGGCATATCGGGGCATTGGAAACGAAGTGGAGTTCCGTATTTGGTTTGGGTGCAGCGAACAATGGGGGTAACTTGGTTGCATGGAATACTGGACGGTTCACGTGGGGTCACGGGGCAAGAACAGTAAGTTGCACCAGCATATCCCAAATAAGTCCAGGTAAAGCCACGTTGTCATGCACCTGAGACGCATGCTCTCGACGAGTTCTCGGACTGGCACGACTCGAAAGACGGGTCAACGCATCACGTGGCCGTCTGGAACGCTCTTCAAATATTAGGAAGCCACTGGAGCTATGCACTTTTAAATCTAGATTTAACAACTCATTTATGTATAACTGATTTTGTGTTTGCCTTTACTCCGCACCTCCGATTGGCTACGTACGGTGCAAAAGAAGTTCAACATACATACGTACTCACCTAGATTATTGAGCACACGTACAAATTTGCAAGCAGGCAAATGGTTTAATTTAACCAAGATTATTGAGTGATGTTACTTCGATGAGAACGCTAGATTCACAATGAGTTTCAAGTTCAATTACAGGCTGGGCGATTGACTCCGGGGTCTATAAAATAAGTACAACTTTGTGGGGGGTTAACAATGGTTATCTCATAGGTATACTCACCCCGGCTATTGCAATATGGAATAAACATCATTGGCCCAGGGCCACCAACAGAGCTCCGTACAAGCAAAGATCACTCGGACACCCCTAATGTCCCCAAATGTCTCAGTGGTCTCTTGCTTGGTTATAGAGACGTTTCTTTGTTCGTCCAGGAAATGTTCTCGGACTTTGAATACTCGGAAGGATCCTGCTCAGGATGTTTGTCCCAAAACATACTGGGTGCGATGCCCGTGTGGGAGGAATGAAACCGCCACATTCGAGATGCACTCTCAAGCTAGACCTGCTGTACTGCCTGCCACAAGAACCACCTCGTGGTCCTGCCCATTATCCGAGGCCACAAGCTAATACATGCCATGGTGACAAGACCAAAGGTGGGTTACATTATTTTCTATCAGCATCTCGGTAAATTGCATCTCCAGACACCAAACCTCTGGAAATGGAGACTCAGGAAATCGGGAACCCAAGACTCTAGACTCGGAAAATGTAGACTCGGGGATGATACTCTGATACCACATACTCCGGATCTCATTGATATATACGATTCTAGAATCCGAGACTTGGAATTTTGGAACCAGAGACTTGAATGTAGAATTTAAGACTCGAGACTCGAGGACTGAGTTCGCAGGGGGTGTTTTTTTATTCCATGGTAGCGCCTGAGCTCCGAGTCTCGGTCAGAGGCTGTGACAACAGAAGAGACGAGAGAGAGGTACAAAACGGCGACTTTAAAGCAGCTACACGCGGAGCAATAGCACACAGCCAGCGCCTCGAGTTGCTCCAGCGCAAACCTAAATATTCCAAGTATCCAGTCAATTAAAAACGCTTCCAACTCTCGTATTATAATATAACGATCATGAAGATGTACACATACACGACGCGCTAAAGAGTGTGACGAATGGCTGACGTAATAACCTCCAGCCTAGACCAATCGCAGCCTGCTGATGCCAGCCAAGAAGAACGCGGGGCTGACATGTAAAATATGATCTCAAACAGGGATAACATTCCCAGTATATTTCTGGTCGCTGGTAGACTGGAGTAGGTGGCGCGTGACCAGTAGCTGTCACAACCATAGCTGTGACTGTTATTGGATGCGAGGCGCTAAAGGTTCATGTTTAGGTTACCGACACAGACCTCGGCTGAAATTAATCTCTGGTCTCACCCCAGGTGGAACACAGACCTGTGAAACTGAGTGACACATGGCTTAGATAGGGGACTCCTTGGGTGCAAATGCTGGTTTAGGTCAAACCTGGTGTCAATTACAATGGTACGCCTAATTGTTTGCGTGGGTGATCCCACTGCAATATGCACGCTTTGATAAAGAGTTGTCACCACCTACTAAAAGAGGCAATTAGTGTTGGCAGCTCTTAATGGCTCCAGATTCAATCGGTAACGAATGTTGGGGCACCCCCCGACTACTCTGGGCCGTGCCCTTGGCACCAGCCGGGACGCCTACACCAGCTTCCGCTGGGAGTGCCGCCGCCTGGTTTGTGGGAGTGCTGGACCCTGGCGCAGCCCCAAAACACTCCTCTCCGCCGGCGTCTCCAGTGCTACAAAAACTACCGCGATCGTTCCAGCAGTAAGTAGCAGGGTTTTTTTTTTATATGTAAAAACAAATTATACAGATCATAAAAAGAAAAACATTTTTGTACAGCACGACTCCAGCTAAAACAAGCACGTGGTGGTGGCGGGGGGAGTACAGCTCATGGTCTGCCTGCCATGTTACGGTGAAGTGCAAGGATTCGGGTTCGATCCGGGACTGCTGGGCAGTCGACTTTAACGTGGACGCCTCCAGGGAGAAACCGGCGGCCACGCGGCAATTTGTGGTGGTGTTGGTAGCGCCTGTCCCAGTAGACTGGCTAGTCGCCAACACAGCGGTTTCCAGCCCGAGCACCAACTTTTGTGGCATCTCCACGGTCTCACTTAGCAGCGGAGAACGTGGCCCCGCGGACGCATGTCGCTCACGGGAGAGGCCAAGCCGGCGGTCGTTTCCACTGAGCTGATGTTGGACGGCACACATACGCAATTAAAATTGATGAGGCTGACCAACAACCAGGGGGGGGCAGGGGACAGTTCCGGTGGAACATATTTGTCGACTCAGATGCCTAAAAAAATCTCAAATAAACAAAATGAGGGCAATACGCTGAGTGAACCAAGTAGCAGAGTGAATGTACAAAATTCGCTGCTTGCTGTTGATTCAAAAGCCAGAATCGTATCGGCGCGTTAGTCGCTCTATAAAATAAAAAATACTGAGCAATTTTTAAATAAATCTACACCATGCTGTAATGGAGGAAACGTACACGACAGATTAGGAAAACTCCATGATTGTCCTGACAAAGTTGAGTAAAATACACGGGCGCAAGCACACACTCCCACTGTGGTTGTGCGAGCTGGGGGTTGTGGCAGGAAACACTCCCGTGATGACCTGGGCAAGGTGAAACGCTCCGCAACGGACAACACCCCGAGGGAGAAACCAAACTCTGTAGCCTTCGAACCTCAGGCCTGGGGACGGGGGTATTTCCCTTCACCTCCCCTCTGAACCCCTCTACAGTGTCACAGCAATGTCGCAGCTTGGCAAGCCTGGCCCGTCCGCACCACATTTCATATGTAACACTGTGCGGCGTGTGCGAGTGTGTGCAGCTTGGTCTTTGCGCACGCTGCACACAAGACGCCTCCTGTTTCGTGCTCAAGGGTTCTTCCAAGCTCTTACGTCGACAAAGTTCCACCTGGCCACATGGCGGTGGCGACGCCAGCACCATGACCGCGGTAAACGGCAGCAGTGCCGGTGGTCGTGCCAGCCACGCAAGTCCGAACGAGTCCACGCTCAAGCCAGAGTTGAAAAGTCAACACGGCACATGGAAGCCCCGCCCCCACCATAAACCGGGGCCACCGGTGGGGCAACCGGTGCGGCCACGCAGTCTGGTAGTGGTGGCGGCAACGGTGGCCCAAGGAAGACGTCGGTCAGCCGTACAGTGGCGCGACCCACGTCGCGGCGAAGGTGCGGTTACGACGAGGACACGGTCCTGGAAACGGATTCGTGCGGCCACATTACTGGACTTCTCCAGCGACCGCAGGCGTCCACCGGGAGAGTCGGTCCAAGCCGGTACGCCGACGACGCGCACGTGCGTTCAGGCACTGGTGCCCGTGATTTGGCTGTTGTACTCGGCCGTCTCCATGCGCAGAATGTAGGGGATGATGCTGTCGATCTGCACGTTGCCGATAAGCCCCGCGAAGAACAGCTCCTCCGTGATGTTCGAGCTCATGAGACGCAGCGCCGGCAGCCGCAGGAGTAGCCGCGCTAGCCTACATCCCCCACACACAGAGACAAAGATCCCCGTATAGCCTTAACACAGACTGTTGTTGTTAGCGAGCACCTATGAAGGTCGGCATGGCACATGAGGGGGTGGGTTGTCAGCAACATGCCCAACCGCCTTCGTCTCCTAAGTGGCGATGTTTACACAGTGCACTAGGTACTCATTTGAGGCTGAGTAGACCTAAAGGAGGCCCAGGACAGGTTCAGATAATTGTCACCAGTGTTGACTGAGCGGGAATCGAACCCGCGTCGCCGGGTTCGTAGCGCAACACACTAATAATTGCACAACAACAACCGCCATTCGCCACTAAGTGGCGGTGACGTCACCACGACGCTTGTGCCAGGCCATGTGCACCTTAAGGCCACGTGAAGTGTCGAACGCCCGCTGGCAGGAGGTCACGGGGCAGACCCAGCAGGTGCCACGGGTCGACTGACCGAGATGACCGGCTGATGCACCACCTGTGCCCCCTACTGTGCCAACTTGCTGTGCTTTAGCACTACCACTCCCCCCACATGCGCACACACGCGTCAGTGACGTGCATTTGCCAGTGTTTTCTCTAAATGGGAAAGTGACGAGGAGGTTGCTGAGAACAGGTCCAAAAGCCCAAAGTGTCAAGTGGCCAGCAACAAACAGCACTGTTAAAGTTGTAACAGATAAGGTTTGAGCACGGTCATGGGGGAATTTGGGGTGATATTTCCAGTGCGAGGGAAGAAGTAGAAAGGGAAGTGTTGTGAAATGCAGTGTGGAGCTGGTGGCTGAGCACAGTGTGAATGAGACGATACATTCATTCTGGTCGAGAGTCCTCAACAAGGGTGGAGGAATCAATGAGTGACATTCACGGGAACAACAACGATGCTCGTCGTGCGGAGAGAGAAATTAAGCCGATTGTATGGCATCGTTTTGTAATTTCACCGATTCGTACAAATAATTTGGCAACGCGGATGTGAATGTGTCCTTTGCAATAAACAAACGACACATTCGTCAATAACACTGCGGCAACGGCCCTTCTTCATAGCACACAGACAATTTGAACACGATCACGTCCAAGGTGTCTGTCAGTCTCCTTTATTTAACCGTAAGATGAAATAAATCCATTAAAATGCAGTATACAGCCTCTTTGCAAGTGCAACTTTTCTTACATTGAGATGTACTGGGCATCTATGAAAAATAACTTTATAGCTCATCGGACTCTGATGTTTTAAATCGCACCGAATATCTTAAAACATTTTGGTCCAGCTGGCCGTGCTTTTACCACACCGCGAGCGATCCACCGAACGACGACGCGTCATTGGTTGGTTCCGCCCCGTGCGGGCGACCACGGCGCTAACCTGTGGGGGTCGTCGGGGTAACTCTTGCTCATGTACTCGTGCAGCTCCACATGCGCCTTCTCCTGGAAGCGGTCGATCTGCGCCGTGTTGACGAGCCCCGGGTGGTCTACGGAAGAACGGCGGAGAGGGCGCGGGGGGGGGGCGTGACGAGGGGTGTTCGCTCAAGACGGCGAGCTCAGATCGCCGCCGGCCGGGGTGATCAAAGGTCAATCAGTTTTTCATCAAATAAATCCCTGATAGTAACATGACATTCTACTACAGTTGTTTTATTGGATCGTTTACAAGGCAGTTACCATGCCTACCCCCACCACACCCCCGTTACAGACACATGGATGCATGTATGTTGAACTTCTTTCGCACCGTGCGTAGCCAACTGTGCTAATCAGAGGTGCAGATGGACAGAGCTCACGCATTAACACTTTCAACCTTAGTCAGAAAGCGTTTAAACGAAAACTTTAAGAAGCACCACCGTAAAATGGTCCCGTAACATCACTGGTACTACTGGAGTGTACACTGCCTTACAACACGAGTCACATCACTAGAGGGTGCTATGTCGCGCTCATAAAGTCAAAAGTATGTTGTTTTCTTCTCGTGAACGAACCCTCAAAACGAAAAAATGCAAAACGCATTCCCACCCTGCCCCACTGCATTATTACAGTGCAGCTGTTGCCATCTGGGCTACAGCCGCACACCCGCGGCGTACCTTATGGTCGGACAGCACTGTGGATCGTCAAGGGGAGGGGGCGGATCAACTTCTTCTCGCCGGCGCATACGTGAGAGCGGGAGATTAAGAGGGGGCTGTTGATGCAGTGAGAGCTGTGGACGGGGAGGAAGTTAGGGCAGTGGGGTGCTGGGGGGGTGGTGATGACAGGACCCGTCCACACACCAGGGCTGAAGAGGATGATGGCCTTGAGGTAGGCGTACTCATAAGGGTCCACGTTGAGCTTGCTCATGCTATTGCAGAACTCCTGTAGCTTCCAGATGTGCTCCATCACCACCTTGACCCGCTCTGTCGTCAGCTTGTCTGCAGAGTAGATGCAACCGGGAGTTGAATGTGATGCAGAGGGGCCACCTGCCCATCTCGGGGAGCATCAAAGCCCTCGGTACGCGATGACAAACTCGCCAGATAGCTAAGTGCGTGCAGGCTGTCCACAAATAACTTTTAACTTTACTACCTTAACCACGCGTGAACTCGGCATGTAACGAGTCAAGATTTGGATTAAGAGTTTGGGGCAATGACCGTGAAAAAGAATCTTGCTCCTTCTGTTTGCCTACAGCAGTGGTGGTCCAATACGTGGTATATTTCAGGGTTGAATCAATTCAGGAATTGTTGGTCATAGCTTTCTGGTGGATTGTGGAGCCCATTGAGATCCACCAGAATGGATCATCACCATTGCTTGGAGCATTGACCACCATATTTTTAGCATATGATGTAAATATAGTTCTCATTATTCACGGAGCACCGAGTGTCTCACACGCACAACTTGATGCAGCCACCTTGACCGTGACAATCGATTTTAATCCATCGATCGTTACACATGGAACAATGACGTCACGTCTCGCTAAGACCGTCATCTTCGAGCTGCCCCAAAGCCTTACATGGCCTAATGAACCCTCAATTTTACACGTCCACTCCACCCCCAACCCACCACCACTGCTCTCCCTTCGTATCCCTGCTCCCCTACACTCCCATGCTGCCCCTATGACCCTGTACAACCGTGACATCCCCCAAGCCCCACCACACCTTGCTGCAGGCTGGCTTGGAGGTGGTTGACGATGGCGGTGAGGATGGTGGAAAGGTTCATAACCTGGGCGCACTGCGCCAGGCCCAGCGTGAAGAGCTCGTTCCAGCAGGCCCGCACCAGCCCCGTGTTGCCCTCCTGGCTGCACAGCATGTTGGGGGAAATAAAGAGGTCTCACCCATCCTCGGGCACCGCAGACGGAGCGAGAGATTGATGGCTCGGGCGCTCCGGGTTTTCACGTGACACCGTGCCAAGTGTGACGAGTGTGTGCGGGCGTAAACCACGCCTTGTCCTTTCTTTGAATACGACACACAGTGCCGGGCATTAGAAATGAAGAAATGAAGAAAAAGGCAAGAGCGGCCCCCCTCCCCCCCCCCTCTGCGTAGGGCTGAAGGAAAGTCCAATGGAAGGAGCACCCAGGGTGGAGAGTGAAAGGCAGGCTTAGAAAGAGGTGTTTCCAAGTGGTGAACGAGGATGCGAAGGACTGTGGGGTGGACGTGGAGATGAAGGCAAAGGTTAGGATTTAGTGGAGAAGAGGAGCAGTAAGCCAGATCCCAAATGTATGCCAGGTGAGTGTGTGTGCAGGGTATGTGTTTGTGCAGGGTGTGTGTGCAGGGTATGTGTTTGTGCAGGGTGTGTGTGCAGGGTATGTGTTTGTGCAGGGTGTGTGTGCAGGGTATGTGTTTGTGCAGGGTGTGTGTGCAGAGTATGTGTTTGTGCAGGGTGTGTGTGCAGGGTATGTGTTTGTGCAGGGTGTGTGTGCAGAGTATGTGTTTGTGCAGGGTGTGTGTGCAGGGTATGTGTTTGTGCAGGGTGTGTGTGCAGGGTATGTGTTTGTGCAGGGTGTGTGTGCAGGGTATGTGTTTGTGCAGGGTGTGTGTGCAGGGTATGTGTTTGTGCAGGGTGTGTGTGCAGAGTATGTGTTTGTGCAGGGTGTGTGTGCAGGGTGTGTGTGCAGGGTATGTGTTTGTGCAGGGTGTGTGTGCAGGGTATGTGTTTGTGCAGGGTGTGTGTGTGCAGGGTGTGTGTGTGCAGGGTGTGTGTGTGCAGGGTGTGTGTGTATACAGGGTGAGTGCAGGGCGTTTGTCGAATGTGTGAAGGTACCCCAGGGCCTGGAACGCGGGGATGGAGCGTGCCCAGTGCATGGAGAGGAAGAGGAGGCGCGACGCTGACTCGCAGATGTAGTGAACGTTCAGGTACTCGGGCATGGGCGACGGCATCGTCAGCTGCTCGCACAGGCACACACACACACACACACGGGAACGCACACGTACACAAACATGTAAAAAATACGTACACGCATTTGAACACGTGTGCGCACACATACATATGCACGCATGTACACACACACACACACATGCACCAGAGCAGACAAGCACATACATATGGCCACGTACGGATGGTTATGCATGAGCACACCCGGCACACATTTACTCAGAGCAAGATTAACCAAACCTCACTGCCACCCACAGGAGTCCCCCACTGTAGCTGGCCTCAACAGCTGAGGTTAGCCGTCTCCAACTGCTCAGTCTTTTTGTTTGGTTCTCTCCTCAAACAGCCGCCCTGCAGAACTGCCCCACATTTATCATCCCCAACATCTACAACAGCTCATAAAAACAACAGGTTTCTTATGCCATTGGAACCTCATTTTTCAGTAAAAAATATGATAATTGTTTTTTTACCCTTCTATCTGGCAACAAAACTGACACCTTTTTTTACAAGGAGTCATGTTTGCATAGACCACAATATCTGCAGTCATAATGCAAACAAAAAACATAACTCTAATAATGTGCACTGTCCTTTTGGCGTCATCTGGTCCAACCCATGTGAGACTAGGCTCTAAGGAAAGCTGTCTCGGGTGTGGACCAATCAACATCAAGGACAGTGCACATTATCAGAGTTATGTTTTTTGTTTGCATTATGACTGCAGATATTGTGGTCTATGCAAACATGACTCCTTGTAAAAAAAGGTGTCAGTTTTGTTGCCAGATAGAAGGGTAAAAAAACAATTATCAGGTTTCTTATGGCCATCCTCTATGGCCACCTCCAACGTAACTGCACCAAAAATCCACCAGCAACAGCTGCACTTTTCAAAACCATCTCGCCTGCGTCATCCTCGGCTAGATTCCCTCACCTCCCTCCACCATCGCCAGCAGGGTCGTCTCCCTTCGCTGCAGTCTCCCTGCACTACAGCTCACGGTAGAACTCTCCTCCACAGCAGCACCACTCACAATCTCCACCTCTCTACACCAAAGACCCGGACCATGGCCACTGCCGGGCATCGTTTCTCTGTGGCAGCCCTGGCCATCTGGAGCACGACCATCATCCCCACTGCACATTCACCACAGCAGCATGCACTCTGCAACGACCTTTTAAAAAACGCATAAAGCCTCAACTCTGTCGCCTGGCTTTCGAGCGACAATGAGCTTGGCTCCTTTGAGGCCACCCACCATCAGCTGCCCTGTGTAACGGATTCAAAACAGCTGAATTTCAAAGCCATTTCTACAAGCCGCCACCATCACCCCTGACGGTCAAAGGCCAGAGCAGACAAAAAGGCCAGAGCAGGGTGAAGGCCGTAGCCGGGTAAAGGCCGAGCGGCGGGCACCTTGAAGGAGACGTGCGTGTCGGTGAGGAGCGGGCCGTCGATCTCGATCACCGGGAGGTTCTGGTCGTTGGCGCCCATGAGCTGCAGGCTCGTGGAGTTAGTACCGGTCATGGAGGCCGCACCATCGGGCCCTTCCCCGCCACCGCCGCCCTCGCTCGCATTGAGGGCCTTGGCCAGAGTGTCGAATGCCCTGTGGGGGGGCGGTAGGGGAAGGGGTGGGAGGCACCGTCACTCTCTTTGACCACCAACATCACTATTGTATGATTTTTTGTTGATATATTTAGGTTTCACATCCAAAAGTCACTCTCTTTGCTGGGCGTATAGTAGCTGTGCACCTCTAGTGTGGATGAAAAGACCTCCTGAAGCGACCTCAGGATTAGTTCTGTAAACTAATTTCTGGGGCTGTTCTCACAAAGTTTGTTCACTGCCCGCTGTAAGAGTTCCGAATGGAGTTGTCTCCGCTGAATAATAACACCTATGGGTTTAAACTGCAGGGAAAGAGGGATTCAACTAAAAAAATCCCTCCGCCCAACGGTGTGCAGTGCATGATCATGTCACAATCACACGACACGGTTCGCTTTTACTCAGTGCTCTGCATGCGGAGCATCCCAGGGCACTCTACAATAGAATACAATGTTCAAGTACAAAAACGACAATGACACCCGATGTAAATGGGCGACATGCGCGATGTGCTCGTGCATGATCAGCGGGTGAGTGTGATCTGCGTGTGTGATCTGCGTGTGTGCATGTGCGTGCGAGGGTCTTCGAGCGTGCATATGTGCGTGATCAGGGTGTGCGTGACTTGCGTGCATGATCTGTGTGTGTGCGTGCATGCACGATCAGCGTGTGGGATCCGCGTGCAATGATCTGCGTGTGTGGATGTGCGTGATCTGCACGTGATCTTCGTGCGTGCGCGTGAGATCTGCTCGCACGCACGCTGACCGCGTGATCTCGCTGGCCGACTGGTTGTCGGGGGCGATCTCTGTCAGCGAGGTTTCCCCGTTGCTCAGCGTGTCCAGGCCGGGCAGCTCCCCAGAGGAGCTGGCAGAACTGGCGCTGGTGTTGGCAGCGGTCGTGTTGGCTCCCGGCGAGTCCTCCTTGCCCTTGCCGAAGTTGGCGAGTGATGTCACAACATTGGCCAGGGTGCTCAGGTCTCCCTGGCTCGTCTCCATCTGTGGGGCAATGCACACATCGATGTAGCTGAACCGGCGGCTAGAGCTCGATGATGTAATCATCGCTGACCCCAGTAGTGAATGTGGACCAACTACCACACTACCCTAACCACTACAGCCTTAACTAGAAATGTACAATCATACTGCAGTAAACACCACCCACTAACACTACAGCCTCAACCATGAAAGTAGAATTGTCATTATTATCATCAGGCATGGTCGGTCTATGTACTTCCGGATGGAAGTTTTCATGCTTCATCGCCATCCATAATGGTCCTGCAATGCCACGATTAATCTCACTTCTACACATGGGCTGATCTCATTACTCTCTGTATGTGGCCGTCCTTACTACCACAATAACCAGCCCTTGACAACTACAGCCTTAACTATGAACCATAAAACCACACCCCCTCAGCTGTGATCGTGGTAAAACCGCACCACTACCAAAGCCACGCATTTACCACCCCAGAACTCTACAGTGACCATCCAACTGAAGCTGAACGTTTCAGAGTCAAACCCTGAACTCAATAACGATGGAAAGCACTCAACCCCATTGTTTCGGTTTTGTGTTCTAGAGGCCGGGGGCATGTGGAGGTGGGTGCGGGAACCCCCCCCCCCAATGCTTACCAGCAGAGCGCTCTCATTCTTTAAGAGCGGCTGCTGAACACTCACCAGTATCCCCGAGTCAAAGAGCCCAGCCGTCCTGCGGAACACCGCGCACCAGCATCACACCCCGCACGGCAAATACACGCTGGCAAATATCCACCTTGCGCTATTGGCGCGTTACAACTGTGCTCCCAGATTTACACTGGTGAACCATGTCCCGCCTTTGTGAATTGATTACCAGGTGAGAGCACAAAAAACCACGATGAGTCTCCCTTGCACGGGGGGGGGGGCAATGATGGTTGCAGTTTATAATCCCAATTCAGTAATTTGCAGTGCCATTTTCAAAGTTTTGCCAATTTGGACCCTGATGCTGGCACACGATGGGCAAGTCTTGCAAACGACGTCATGGGATCTTTAACAACCACTGCTAAGCAGACGGCGTGTAACATTATTTTGGCTAATACACACCACAATAAGAACCAGTTTGGCCGCTGGATTCAAAACACGAACCTCTAACAAACGACGAACGCACTACTACTGGGCAATATCACCGCCCCTCTTAGGACTATCACAGTAAGTATTTTCTGGTTATCACATTCAAGTTCTAAGCAACAAGGTACTGTGGTATATGTCTAGGCTGTTACAACCGTAAGACCATGCGCGCATGCGCGCACTCGTAGGTGCTCTGAGATGCAATGACGTGAAAAGTGTTAAAAATACTACACGACGGTTTAAATCGAATCTCGAGTTCAAGAAACGTGGACTGAGAATCATGCACGTACGCCGCGCACCCTCGCGCCGCTTACCGCGACGTGTCCTTGTCCGTGACGAAGGTGGGCGTGGCGGCCATGGGGCTGCGCAGGTCCTTGCGGATGTAGATCTTGTCGGACGACACGGCGCAGTTGGCCGGCTTCTCGCGCATCGTCTCGATCGGCTTGCGCTCGCACTGCACGGCTGACGCACGCAGTCGCACCGTCAACACGGCTGCCCCCAATGCCAACGCCGCCCACCCCGCACCCATCCAACAACCCCCCACAGTTCTAACCCTCTTTTTTTTTTATGATCACAAATCTGAAAATATTTTTCACCGCCAATTTGTTAAAGGCTGCTGCGGCGTTACGTTGTTGCCAGAAATAAATGCGGCCATATCATTTGTGCTATTTTTCTATGTTCCCACAACTATGCTTCTTGCCTTCACCAACCAGGAATGACAAATGTCAGTGCCACTAACCGCACGGCGTGTGGAGGTTCTCATCCAACGGTGGATTGAGAATGGCTGCAATTCATTTATTTACTCGAATATACACCACATGCAGAAGATGAACCCAAGAACCTGAGTTCAATTCCTGGCAACGGCTAAGGTTTCGTGGCAAGTGACAACCAAAGCGGTCGTGGGCGGCCGTCGCACCACCAACCCCCCTCGCCCCCCCCCCCCCCCACCGCAACCAAAGCCGCACTGGCGAGCTTGGTGAAGCCCAGTCAAACGACGACCGCGACTCACACTCAGTCTTCATGCCCACGTTGAAGCACTTCTGCAGGCGGCAGTACTGGCAGCGGTTGCGGTGGTGCTTGTTGATCACGCAGTCCTGGCTGCCACGGCACGTGTATTTAAGGTTCTTGCGCACGCTGCGCTTGAAGAATCCTTTGCAGCCCTCGCAGCTCACGGCGCCGTAGTGCCGCCCTGTACCGCCAACGCCGACGCACAGCCACACAACCGCCGGGTGAACAGGGCAACTGGTTCTCACCCTTACTCCAGGACCAGCACAGATTGTGCCAGCTCAGAAATTCATTAGCGTCGCCTACATTTCAGTAAAGTCGCCCACATTTCAGTAAAGTCGCCCACAAATGATAACACCGACATTGAATGCGCCCGATCTTGCCAAATCTCAGAAGCTAAGTAGAGAATTGAGTCTGGATAGCGAGCGGATGGGTGGTCACAATGTGTATAACAGGAGTTGTAGATGAAAGGTTTATTTGCTTGTGCTGCTTAGCCACAATTCCCAACACCATCTCACACAGAGTGATCCCAACCACAGTCTACCAACTACACAGCCTCCACTATCACCACCAACAACATCACCAACATCATCCACACAACAGCCACATTACCACCGCCACCACCACCATCGCCAATCCCACTACCACCACCGCGAGTACCTCTGCCGCAGGCTCAGAGAGAGAGGCTCACATGAAAACACCATCGTCATTCTGAGGGACGTTAAAGGTCAGGGCCAGGGGTTGAGGGTCGAGATCCAATCGGGGTCAAGGCTCACCTGAGGCGCGGTCGCCGCACACGACGCAGAACTCGACGGGCAGCTTGAGGAGGCCACTCGCAGGGTCCACCGCCCTCTGCTGCCCGTCGTCCTTGCGCAGCACGGCCATGTGCTCTCCGGACGCCTGCTCCGTGATGATCTGCATCACAGCGAGGGTGAGGTCATCATCATCATCATAAGCCCATGATCAATCCACTGCTGGATGAGATGAAGGGCTACTTCGCGAAACTGTTGCATCCCAAACAACAGGACTCCGATGCAATAATCCTGCTGGCGCCTACATTTGAATTGCCCGTCTCGGGCGGTTTCCCTCCTTTAACTGCCACTCCGTCAGGAGTCTCAACAACCTAAAAATGTTACTATTTTTAAACTAAAAACTAAACTGTTTTAATTTTACCAGGTAAGCCCCACTGAGCTAAATAGCTATTTTTCAGAAGCGACTGGCTACAAATGATAACTCAATGAAGTGGCTTATCATGTGGAAATGTATAGCGGCCAAATACTCTAAATGCATATTTCTAAATGTGGAGGGGAGAATTTGCAAACTCCAAATATACAGCAGCAGGCGTCAGGGTCGGGATCAAACCCACGACCTCCTGTATACCAGGCGACGTAATATCTCGCCACCGCAGCGCCACAACCAATCATCCCTTCCATGCACGTGTCCTGCACCAAAGCCAAATAATGTATGTTATCAAAAGGTACGTCCGTAACCGGTGAACATTCTCCAATCCGTGTGTTTATCTTTTTGTCTCGGCGTAATCTCAAGCATGCGTTGCCTCTCCCACGCACTTTGGATTTCTTGTTCCATTTTCTTTATTACTTTCCCACATTTCTTATCGAACCAGCATGATAGGGAGGGAGAGCGTGCGGACAAGCGCTGACATCACTACGTGTTACAATGACCACGCTTGTCAGTGGCCATACTCCCTCACGGTGCTACAAAAGTTCTAGCTCGCCGGCACGAAGCTCCGCCGCACTAGACGAGATGTCATCGGCACCTGCAGACGCTGCGGCGTGCCGCCGCTGCCATCGTGGGTGGTAAGGATGAGCTGGCGGCTTCCGAGGCCGTCGGGCGAGGCGAGGATGATCTTGCCGCCCTGGGCACCATGCTCGGGCGTGCCCGCCAGGATCAACTTGCCCCCGCCGTGCCCGTCGTCCGCCGTGGCCCACACGAACTGTTTGGGTGGCGTGCCGCCGGTCTCCATCGCCGTTACAATCTGGATCTTTTGGCCCGTCTGCTGGTCCGTCACGATCTGCCAGGCCGCACCACCGCACGTTGATCCTCTGACTACCGCGACCTACCCTCAATGCCAACCACCCGACCCCATCCCGCCGCACGCCAAAAATCCAGAATTGTTTACTCGCCAAGCAATTCCACACGAGAAATTGTGCATCAAAAAACGGTACGGTAACGAATTGACGAGGTTATTTTCACACTGACGCATAAATCACTGGGTACCGCGGAGTAGATGTACTGGCCAATCACGCGCCAGCAAGGGCGACAACATGGTTCCCCTTTTTGGATTCAACAATTGTTCTGACTAACCCACAACAGAATACAACGACACATTCTATTGACTTGGGCAGCTCGTGAGAGAGGAAACAAGCTCGCAAGCGATTGGTTGCCCACGCACTGTTCCCCCCGCAGGAACCCAATGACTTAAACTCCCACGAAGAACGGACCGCGGTAACGCCGGCACCTGGATGCGGTGAGGATTGCCGAGTGAGGGGTCGGTGGAGACGATCTGGATTTTCTGCGGCGGGCTGTTGAACAGAGGGCTTCCCACGAGTGTGGTCTGCGCCCCCATCAGCGTCATCTGGGATGCCTGAACCATTTCGCAGACCGCCAGTTATGAGACGAGCATGCCACAGAGACCGTGTCATAAACCCACGCGACACGGCGCAGCGAAACCGCTATACACTGGCACGGCGTTTAACCGTCAAATAATAATGTTGTCAATTACAATGAATTATAATTATACGTGCAAAAATCAACGAATGCATGTGTTTATGCGACTAGATGTCACAGATTCACGCTAATACAGATTCACATCACGGTAGATTCTATAGAAAGATAGATAGTTCAGTTTATTCTGATTAATCAGGCAAGAACTTAATTCGCATGCGTGACCTGGGGATTACTGTAAATTCTACAGATTAACACCAACAGTATATTTCACAGATTCACATCACTGTTCAATCTACAGATTCATAAATCACTATAGAATCGACATGTATCACAAGAACAATACAGAACTGATTCTTGAATGAAACTGTTACCCCCTGAATTAGAGCGACCTGAGAATTGACCGTGTGGACTGCAATCAGGAAGAACCCGATACTTAGCCGAGGCAAATAGCATGTCTGGCTTATGGTTTAACAAGATGTGGTGTCTATTTTAGGAAAGTGTTGGGTTTAGAATATTGGAGAATGTAAGTCTGGTTTAGGAGTCTGGTTTAATAAGGGGTTTTAGTAGAGTGTTATGCGAGTTTCGCGAGTGGTTCATGCGAGTTTGGGGTATGGTTCAGTGGAGTCGTTTAGTAGTGTGATTTAATTGAATGTAAAATGTAGGGTCTGGTTGAGTGGAGTGTTGTCATAGACAGGTTTACGTAGGTGTGTGGTCTGGTTTACTGCAGTGGTTTATTGGAGTGCTTCACTGGAATGATTCAGTGGAGTGGATGAGTAGCGCGTGTGCGATGCGCCCGGCGCCAGAGCCACCTCGGCGACGTGCTGCTCCACAATCTGGTGGGCGAGGTCCTCCATGGTACCGGCAGCCGAGCCGGGACTGGTGAGGCCTCTGCTTGGCACAGCAGGGCCGGCAAGCCTGGCGAAAGCACACATACACACGAGACACAAGCATACGATAAGCATACATGATGCACACACGACACGCAAGCGACAAACATACAAAACAAAGAACCTCCTTATAGCCTATAAAATATTGTCGGGGCAAGTGCTGTTAGCGAGCGCCTATGAAGGCCAGCACAGTGCACGAGGCTGTGGGTGGCTCAGAGCTGGTGTTTACACACCGCACCAGGTATTCGTTTAAAGACAAGTCAACTGAGGGACGCCCCGGTACCAGTTTAGATATTGGCCACGATTATTGGTCACGAGCCTTAATCGAACTGCGGTTACCAGTGTTCGTGGTGAAGTGCGCTAACCACTGCACTACTGCTCCCCACTCATACACTCACATACATAAATACACAAAACACATGCACACAACAAAAATACACGATACACACATGCACGAAATAAGGTTATATTATATTGGTCACTGTATTGTTCTCTTTTCAGAAATCTGGCAGCAACAACACCACAAGGTTGTTGTTACACGGGAACCGGTAACCTGGCAAACATTTTCAGAACCGATGACCGATTCAGAAAGTTAGGAACCGGTAACCGATTCCTTAGAAACAAACTTTTTGATTGGCACGTCCAAACGACACAGCAGCAGAAATCACTGTGTGGTACATTTTCTTCCAATTCATCGTTAAAAATAAACAAATGTTATGTTTATTTATAGACATTTTCTATGTACAGCAAAGTAACTGGTCGTTTTCATGCCGCTACTGGTAATGCAATTTTTTTTTTTAATATCATATAGACGTACATAACACTTGATATACATATGCACGAGATACATTTACAAACATACACATGGTATACACAATAAACACGCACACTTGATACTCATACATACCATAAACACACATTATATACAAATAATGGGTCCCAGAGGGCTGGCGAAGTTGTTCCCGCACTGCGCTATGAACCCACCAACCTGAGTTTAATTCTCGGCCGTGGCTAACATGAGTGGCAAATTATCTCAACTTGGCCTGGTACCCCCTCTTCACTGACCTGGCACCGGATTGACAAAAATTAACCCGTAAAAAACAAAGTTTTTCACTATACAGTAAATCCTTTATATGCGTGGCGGCTAGAGTCCTCTCGTCCTCTGGATTGAGATGGCTGCCACCTATGGGTCAGATGATTGCCTGCTACCATTAAGCAATTAGTAATTAAATATTATTTATTTTTTCCTAAAAAGTGTAAAATTTTGGAAAAATTTTTTCACGAAAATTAATTGTCACGCACAACGAGTCTGTGTGGAAAATGTCAGCTCGATTGGATCACGGGAAGTGGGTTAAAAAACGACCGAAAGATTTGCACGGGCGTAAGCGCGCAAGCAAGTGAACTTAATATTAAGGATTTAATAAAAACCCATAACCGTTAACGTATGGGCAGTCCCTCGCCCAGTAGTGGATTGTTCTTGCATACCAAAAGCACGTGCATGCAAAGCCCCTAAACATAAACAGTCAAATAATGTGTGCCCTTCGATAAGTCTGTTGTGATTCAACATGTCGTAAACACGTGCGTGTTGTCCTCCTTAAAATCTATGGGGAGAAAAACATTTGGACTCAATGCTAAGGGCTGGGTTTCCCCAACTTCCTCTGGCAACATCTGTACTTTGTAAGTATGGAACTGGTATACTTGCCATAAGTTGACAGTTTCGGCTATTGTCTGGCACAATAATTAAATTACTGACATTGCAGTCGAGCTGTTAATGGAGCTGTGGTTGGGGTTAAGCTGTAGCTGACGTCCACATGCACTGCCGCAGGACGGGAGTCTCACCACAATCACTACCAAGGCGGTCGGCTTCTGCCCCGAACCTCTACTGCGAGTAACGTGCACACTCTGGGGGTTCGAGTTGTCAGCGTTCCAATTCGAGCCCAATTAACGCGGTGTGCATAGCACAAAGCGTGAACAAAAAAGACGGGAAAATGACAATGGGAGGGGCCAACAGTGTTACGGTGGAGCGCACTCGCCAAGAAAACGCTAGCGTTAACCAACCAGCGCCTAGTACTCGCCAGCCTTTCCAAATAGCCAGCCTGCCCTGAGTGCTATCCCTAACCAATACGAACCGTATCCCAGTTGCTACCTCTGGCGCTTCGCTAGAACCATGTTTCGGTGTTGATGATCAGAACCGGTATCGAGTACCCCACGTCCGCATGCAATAATCGCGACAGCGCCATACGTTTTCCCGCATCATCATCACACGCGCGCGCGTTCGCACTGCGGTTGAGAACGCGGTCATGCATGGCAGCGCCTGCAAATCTCCTTCTACAAGAGCCACGGGGCATTTTGCTGGGACCTGCTATGATTTAAAATAATTAAGTTAATTAGGTATGAAATAGAAGCGGTCAAACAATTTGTTTTAAAACAATCACGGCTTAAAACAAACAATAAACACGTGGGCCGTGAAATCCCATTTAATTGCAAAACACTAAGGTTACCACACACTTTAAGCTACGTACAATTCGGATTTAAACAGCCTCTAAATAGAACTCGTCTCAAGAATACAACATGGAACTTAACAAAAACGAGCTTGCAGCACCTATATATATTTTTATATTTACGTAGCACTTATAACAATTATACTATCACTAAACACTACGCCACCATTTAACCATGTAATACAAATTTACATCCTTTTGTAAAAAAAAAAACACTTCACGCAGAATCGTTTCAGATACCACTCGCCACTGACGTTAGCCGTGCCCGGAAGTCAAACTCATGGCGCTGGGTTCATATCGCAGTGCGCTAATTAACCGAGCCATCGCTCTGCACTCGGATACACATGCATGTAAAATACAGACACGGTTTCGCACACATTACACGACTGTAACGGGCCGTGTACGAATAAACCCCGCACAGTTGGGTGCTTGGGTCGGCCAGGTCCGTGCACGGGGTCCAGGGGCTGCGTGGACCGCGCGGAGCCTGGGGTCGGGACGTGCCGAGACGAGCACGGGACACCGAATTGACGCCTTCATCGTCCGCAGAGAGCCAACGGAGCGATGACCACAGCGCCTCGAGCTCTCTTACTCCTCCTCCGAACCAAACACGCTACCGCACGTTCCCCGCTTGTGAGTGGCGGGCGGAGAATCGGTCACCGCTCTTCTCTAAGGACGGCGTCGTGGCGGAGGAGACGGGGTCTGGGTGCCAGGCCACGCCGACCCGGGGCGAGGGCCGGGTCAAGCACAACCCATCGCCCACAGCGCAACGAGTCTCCCCTCACTTCCTAATCTCCCCGATCATAACCCCGCCCCGTTCGGGTGCCTCCTGAGCTGCGAGAACTATCGCGCTTAACCCAATCCGCTTTTCGTTTTACTGAATGCGTCTATTCAAGAGCGTATACAACATGCACAGCGAACGAGCGAGCGAGAGCGGACAGGCGCGATGAAGGGGGCGGGTGGGCGACGTCAGGAGCGATGCACGGCGCGGGGTGATGATGGCGATGGCAAAGGTTAAAGGGTCGAGTTGAAACCACGCCGGGGTCGCGCGGCCCTCGCCCAGCGCCCCGCCCACCACCTCGTCCTGCGCTGCGGGGAGGAAACCCCATTCGCAGCAAGCGGAGGCGCTCAGGGAGAACGAAGTGGAACGCATGGGGGAAGAGAATAGCCAAGACCCCAGCTCGGGATGGACCCCTATCCTCCTCCCCCCCCCCCTCTCCCATCTCGATCGCGGCCACTCTGCCTAGGCGAGAGGGCAGGGTCCGCGGCCCGTGCTAGGCCTCGCCCAGGCGGCAGCGCCATTTCCCGCACGCCCCGCCCGCGGTGGGGCCCAGGGAGACGCGAGGCGCTCCCTGCTGCCCGCGCGATCCTCGGGCCCCGGTGGAGCCCCTCGTGGACCCCGCGGACCCCTCCCCGAGGGCCACCGGTACCTACAGCGCACGGGGTCCTGGACCGAGCGGGAGCCTTGAGTCAGAGGTCGGAGGTCGCGACCCGTTGCGCGCGACGACCCCGGGTTTGGAATTCGCAGCGCGGATGGGCGGGGCTCGCGGATCATGTGCGCACGCTCGGCCAATAGCGCGTCGCTGTGGTCGAAAGGGCGGGAACCGACGAGGACGCAGCTTTTCGGCACTGGGAAATGTGAAGAGCCGCTGATTGGCTGGTTGGGTCCGCGGCGGCAGTAACGCGGCTCGTGATTGGTTCCCACGAGGCCCGCGCGATTCTTCGGGGTCACGGGAAATGGCGGCAACGCGAGCCGGGGGGCTGGGCTAACGATTCGCCCTCGATCCGATTCCCCTGAGCGATTTGAATTAACGAATCGATTCCGTATTCGATTATTGCTTTATTTTCTTGATGCACGGTTTGAATATGTTGAGTGCGTAGTTGGTGTTTAATTAAACATTTAATTTACCAACTCTCTGAATTGAAAATGCTAAATATGTTCACGATTATCGTTTTAACCGCGAGATAAATATTCGATGTGGCCGTGAATGGATGAATCGCTCTTTGCTGTGGACTTCACAAAATACATTTAAATATTTCCCGTCACTAAATAAACTTTTTTTTTACTTTATTGCCCAATTCTCTTGTTTTAAGAGGCACCCCCCCCCCTAAGCACGTGCCCCGTGCTAAGGGGCCGTCCATAAATGACGTCACGCCCCTGGGGGGGGGGTTGAGAAATGTGACGTCACATCAAAATGCGCAACTTTAAATAAATATAGACAACACGTTCTACTTAATTTAATTGACTTTTTAATAAATGTTTTCTCCTACAACATCAGAGTGCAGCGCCACATTAAATACGCACTACAATGAAAATAGTTTAAAGCGATTTGAAGCATCTTTTATTTGGGGGGGGGGGCAGAGCTTTGTGACGTCATATTTGAGGGGGGGGGGGTCTGACTATTTGTGGCGCCGTGTGACGAAGGGGGGGGGGGGGGTCAAAAATCGTCAAAAATCGCGTGACGTCATTTATGGACGGCCCCTAATACAATTTTTTTCCTTTCAAATCTGGTCTCGTACTGGATTATAAGACGCACCTGTTGCTTTCAATAGCAGAGGGGGATTTGCGCCTCTTACAATCCGGGGACTTGCATGCAAACAATTGCACGTCTACCCCTTATAATTATCAGTGCCCCTACCTTATTACAGATCAATTCAGTTTGTATTGGTCACCCTGTGCCCTTATACAGCTCGATGTTCATCCTACAAAGTCACATCACAAGGGAGAAACGCAATCAAATAGACAATCACCACTACTACACTCACCACTACATACCTGTCAGCCCCTTATCAGTGCCCCTACCTTATTAGAGACCAAATAAGACCGTATTGGTCACCCCGTGCCCTTATACATCTCAACGTTCATCCTACAAAGTAACATCACAAGGGAGAAACGTAAACAGACAAACCAAAATTGAAACGGCTGTGCGTCGTATGGACCTGAAACACTAAAATTCCCTGTACAATAATACGGGGTAAACTGTATGGGTTGACAGGCATTTAAACAAGTCGTGTGTTGTTAATTGCATAATCCAAGAGAGAAAACACAAACTAAAAATGCACAAGATAACACATGTTTACATCCGAAGAGTCGATGGAAAAAAATGAGGTTTTACCCTTTCTGGAACTAAACCAGGAGTTGCGTTTAAAATGTTCAAACACCAAATAGAAACCTTTTACAAGGAATCAAGTTCTGCATTGACCACACACAGTGAACATGCAAACAAACATGCTCTGATATAATACATTCAGTTTAAGTTTTTCAGTTTCATATATTAGGTATAGCCCTGTGAGCCATTCGGCTCTTGAATCGGGTGCAACCGCAACAAACAAAAAACATGAAACAAAAACACGAACAAGAAAACATCTTAAAGTGACGATGTGCAAACAGAAAATCCAGGAAAAGACAGAAAAATATTCCACAAAAAGCACCGTACACGTACTCTGTGTGCAAAAATCCCAGTGAGATGCAAGTCAAACAACAACAACAACAACCACAAGACAACTTCGATTAAGGCCATCAGTCGAACTCCGTACTACAACAAACAAACATGGCCAAACCAAAAAACGTGGCATTGTCTTTGAAACTGGTTGGCCTACACCAGAGACAGCCTTATTTAGTCGTATGAATTGACGGTACAACCACTCCCTCGGGTGGATCGTGATGGCCTCATCTTCGTCAGAGTTTCAAAAACCAAGCAGGTCCGAGCCTGGACACAACTTTGGGATGAGTGACCCCCCCCCCCCCCCACCCACATGAAAACCGTGGAGATAAATAGCTGATTCTATCGGTTACGTGGTAATTAGCTTGTGGGCAGCAGCGGGCAGTGAAGATTAATCCATTGTAACTACTTCTTGTAGATGGGTCCCCGCCGTCAACAACGATGCAGTGATGAGTATGGCGAAATGTGGTAAAATAACTCACATACATGACCACTAATGGATGCGGGAAGACCGTCATCCAGAAGTGGATTGATTGACAAAAAGGCAGTCCCAATTATGCGATCGTAGCAATGGTGGTGTTTGGTGATGATGATGGAGAAGGTGGTGATTATTCCTGTCAATATAATTGTTATGTACCCAGGAAAGGTGCCCTGAGTCCAAGGACTATTTTTCAAAAGAGACCTGTGTGTATGTTGAACTTCTTTCACACCGTACGTATTCAACCGCGCTAATCGGATGTGCGGAGGAAAAACAAACTAAACAGAAAAAAATATTCTAAAGAAATTAGGTTTAAATCTGGATGATTTTAAAGTGAATCGCTCCTGTGGCTTCCTAATATCGAACGGAAGAGAGTTCCAGACGGCCGCAGAAGCGCATCTGAAAGTGCTGCGCGATGCAGTGACCGTTGAACCAACGTTGCCCCAACGTTCCATGTTTAACGTTCCATGGGGTACATGTTCGAACAAAGGCTTTACAAAGTATTGAAAGCCAACAGTATTGGTAACCCCATGCTGCGGTTCACAAAGTGTAAGCGTTGGTGCGGTTATTGCTCTCCAGATGGTCGAGAGTCATTTAGCATTGGCGATTATTGTTCAGATGCTGCGTTGACCTTTGGCGGGACGAGGCAATTACCCCCGTGGCGACCACACAAAGACGCGTAGTACCTATTTTATCGATCCCCTAATTGGGTGTAGGGGGATTTTAACATTTGAAATCACAGCCCCTGGGATGGAGGGTTATGCACAGTTCTAGGAGCCACCACAAGGTGGCGGACTAACACTCCCTCACTGCGAAACCTCTGCAAACGCCACTTGAAAGCCAATTCAGAATTAAGTAACATTTGTTTCCATGGATAACTCTCCAGCTAGCTGCACTTGAGTCAACCGCATTCCTCACAGACGCAATGAGCACACACGTCTCCCACGCGCTGGGGAAATGGCTCGCCGTGATACTGGGCGAGAGACATTGGCATTATTATTGCTCTTTGGTTCTTTCTGTAAAGTCACGTATAAAGATAACATAATAAATTAAATACTAGTATTAAATTTATAAAATACAAGTATTTAATTTATGATTAAAGTCACGTATAAAGATAAAATAATAAATTAAATACTGGTATTTTTAAAAATTATTTTATCTTTATACGTGACTTTACCGAAAGAACCAAAGAGTAATTCCTGCAGTCACGAAAGATCCAAATTTAATTATTATTACTCTATGGTCATTATTACGACTCAAATATTGCTACTACCATGGTTACTTTTGAGGACTCGGTATAACGTACTGACTGTTTCGTCTAATCCACCACACGATGTTCAACCACCACACTACAGGTCACAACATCATAATCAACCACTCAATCACTCTAACCCACTCAATCACACACCCACTCAATTATTCACACACCCACCCATACACTTTCTCTTAGCCACTCAATCACTCATCCATTCAATTACGCAGACACTCACCGACCCAACCACTCAACTACCACACTGCAGGTCAGAGCTATGCACTTTTACATATCTAAATTGAAAGCTAATTTATTTTGAACTTTTTTTTATCTTTAGTTTGTTGACCTTCCCCCGCACCTGCGATGAGCACGGTTGGCTAAGTACGGTGTGAAAGAAGTTCAACATACACACACTTCTATTTCTGCTTTTCCCTTAGCACTGCTGTACGTTTGAACTCCTTCCCATCGTCTTTCCTTCATTCACCCTCAAGCTCTTAATAATAATATCCTTGGTCATTCAATAAATGTTATCAAGTCTTATCTGTTACGAGAATAGGGTTTCCCCTTTTTTTCTGGCAACAAAACAGGTGTTAAGATGTTAAAACACCAAACTGAAACCTTTCACAAGGAATCATGTCTGCATTAACCACGATACTTGTGGTCAGAATGCATTGTCCTTGAAACGGATTGGTCCACACCAGAGACAGCTTTCTTTTGAGCCTAGTCTCACAACCGTGTTAGACCAGAGGACGCCAAAAGGCGTTGCACCTTCAAATTGTGCAGTTTGTTGCCGACCGTTTGGCAGTTTTTGGGGGTGGTCTTTTTGGCCCTCAGCTCAGCAACTGTGAGAAAGAAAAAGCAACTCGAGTTGATTTCGTTTGTAAATATAAAAAGTGGAGTTTCCATGATATTTCCGAGTTACTCGACTTATCGTGGGAGCCCTGGCGGGACTTTCCCATACGTCTGCATTTTACTCTCGTCCATAATTCCAACGTTGATCATTCAAACCGGACTAAGATTGCACCGTGATACATACCTACGTGTGAGTGCCAGGTTCAAAACTACACAACCCAGGAGCGTGACCCAAATTTTTTTGTTAAAATGCCATTCCCATCAGACCCCGTGGTGTATAAAGTCCAGTGTCTAACTCTTATCCACCTTACCACCTCTTTGGGCTCTCTATTGATTTTGTTATTAAGAAGGCCCATTGCCTGAAACGTCGCCTGGCTTCTTTCCTTTAAAGGCCCCACGGTGTTATAGCCCCGAATGTGTTGAATCGTTTAAAGGAGTAAGGGGGGGGGAGGTGATACAATAACATGGGGGGCACGACACATTCAATGTTAAACAAACTTTGCCCAACCGCTTGACTTTACTATAAGTTAGAAGGGGGTGCTGAAATGTCACGGGGGGGGGGGGGGTGCTCAACATCCTACCGCCCCCCGATGCTACGGCGCAGGAACAGCACCATACAGGTGTGAGACATTTAGCAATACGGAAACACTCAGTAGCTTATTGCTAAGACAGAGGTTTCCTCATCTACGAGTGCCCTATAAACATAATCGTTTGCATGAACGAATTATTCAGTGATGCTGCTGCTACGTTGGGAGAGGTGCAGATGCACAAATAATAATAAAAAATCCCTCAACGCTTCGTCAGTAACACGGTGTGGCCTTGAAAGGAAAAGTATAAAATAGGCGACGTTTCGCGCAATGGCCCTTCTTCACAGCACTAGAGAGGCTAGACAAGTAGAGAGTACCGTAGTTAGTATTCGGTAGCGACTCCGCAGTCTCTGACGCGTCAGCCTGGCCTGTGTCCGCTAGAGGACGTAATAGTCCAAGACGTTCAATTTCTGAAACGTTACCCATAGAATTAGAGCGGGCATCATCCATTACTTTAACGCGTTAAATGATCCCTCCTTCACGAAGATTGAGTCAGTCTAAGGATCTTCAGAATTGGTCGCAGTGGTTAGGCGCACTGCACCACCAACCAGGAGACCTGAGTTTGATTTTTCGGTAACGGGCCAACTGTTGTTGAGAGTGATCTTCGGAACAGATCCTTGGAATTATCCGACCTCACGCCAAAAGAAAAGGGTCAACTTCACACGAATTGTTCACAAAGTCTTCTCTAACCACTCACACACACACCAGGCATCCCCTTCTCTCTAACCACACACACAGCAGACCTGCCCTTCTCTAACCACACACACAGCAGACCTGCCCTTCTCTAACCACACACACACCAGACATGCCCTTCTCTAACCACACACACACCAGACCTGCCCTTCTCTAACCACACACACACCAGACCTGCCCTTCTCTCTAACCACACACACACCCGACCTGCCCTTCTCTAACCACACACACACCAGCCCTGCCCTTCTCTCTAACCACACACACACCAGCCCTGCCCTTCTCTCTAACCACACACACACCAGACCTGCCCTTCTCTAACGACACGCACAGCAGCCCTGCCCTTCTCTCTAACCACACACACAGCAGACCTGCCCTTCTCTCTAACCACACACACACAGCTGACCTGCCCTTCTCTCTAACCACACACACAGCAGACCTGCCCTTCTCTAACCACACACACACAGCAGACCTGCCCTTCTCTAACCACACACACACACCAGACCTGCCCTTCTCTCTAACCACACACACACAGCTGACCTGCCCTTCTCTAACCACACACACAGCAGACCTGCCCTTCTCTCTAACCACACACACACCAGACCTGCCCTTCTCTAACCACACACACACCAGACCTGCCCTTCTCTAACACACACACAGCAGGGCTGCCCTTCTCTCTAACCACACACACACCAGACCTGCCCTTCTCTAACCACACACACAGCAGGGCTGCCCTCTACACGGACCCGCACCACACCAGATCCTTCCGTCGCTCCTTCCTGGAGCCGCGTGTGGACCCCTCCCCGGGGAAGCGTGGCGCCGACAGTTATCGGCTCGTGCAGCCACAAAGACAAAGACGCCCCCCCACCCCAGAGCCCCCCAGAGCCCCCCCCCAGAGCCCTTAGACGTCGTCTGCTGGGGCCAGTGCTGTTTGCGTGCACCTATTAAAGGGCCGCTCGCGAGCGGGTGCCACGGTCAGTCCCAACGCCCGGGCCGCCTTTGTCTCCCCCAGTGCTGATATGTACCCACCGACACTCGGTTTTAGATGCTGTACTCGTTTAAGGTCGAGTAGATATCTTTCCAACGATGTTGGCCGTGAGGGGGAATTGAACTCGGGTTGGGTTATAGCCTTTGCACACTGCAGGGACAAGTGCTGTGAGCGATAACCTATGACGGCCGGGACCATACACGAGTGGGTGGGTTGGCCAGTACCACGCCCAGCCGTCTTTGTCTCCCCGGTGGCGATGTTTACACACTGCAGGTACTCATTCGAGGCTGAGTCGGTTGAGATATTCGCCACCGATGATGGCCGTGAGCGGGAATCGAACTCGGGTCCTCGGGTTCGTAGCGCAGCGCGCAAACTGCTACAACAACGCTCCCCACACACACGCGTACACATGCACGCCAAACTTTTTATCCTGAGTACTCGCAGATCCACCCACATTGCGCACTCACACACACACACGGCAAAAACACACACACGCATGGCACATACACACACACGGCCAAACACACACATACACACACGGCAAAACATACACACCCGCATGGCACACACACACGACCAAACACACAGAAAAACATACCCATACATACGGCCAAACCCACACACTGCTTTAATTTCGATGGTTGTCGAAATCGTAACTTGTTTTTACACAACCGCATGAAAATTGGTTAAAACCGATTAACGTTCCGCACACATATTGATGTGTCTATTGCAATGAACATACAAAACATATATTAATCGTTGTAAACACCGACAAAACAACGAAGGGAGCAATTCGCAGAGCCGTCCCTAGGGTAAGGCGTATCCGGGCGACCGCCCTGGGCCCCATGCTTTGGGGGGGGGGCGCACTTCGACCCCACGGTTTAGTTTGAAAACGTGGGGGGGCCACAGTGGAATTTGCACGGCCTCCGCATCCCCCTCTACGGACGGCCCTGGCAATCGGTGTAGGTTTTAATCTCTGTACTGTCCATTAATTACTTAAATGCATGCTGTAATTGGTTACCGATTCATGACTTTTGGGCACCGATAAATCGAGTTTGAAAGCGGTCGTTGTATGCCGTGTGTTTGTAATTAGGAATGCATTATTCCGCTCGTTTACCCTGCAGGAGTCTCAATATTCTTTTTCAAGAGGGTCCTGACAAATTATCGCAATCGGAGGTCGACGTATTTGCAATGTTTCACAAATTGAGCAATTTGGGTGACGTGTAAAAAAAAATCTAACATGGCAAATATCGACCATGAGGCAGGCACACAATGGCCTGCTCTTCCGCAGGACGTTACGGAATGAGCGTTAACGTCCACTGTGAGTGAAGCAAGACGGCGCGCAGTTTTCTAGAGATAATGAACCACGCAGTGTTAACCAGGGCGGCCCGGCGGATTCAAACCGCGAACCTCTGCAACAAACGGCAAACGCCTGAATGGGTAGCTGGGTCGACATCTGTTGTGGCCCATGCGTCTGTGCGCGCGTGTGTGTCCGGCCGTCATAGGGTAGTCGCTGACAACACTTGCCACGAAAGCCCGAAAAGGCTATATGGAGGTGATGCTTTGTCTGTATTCCAGTGTGCGTGTCTCTCTCTCTCTGTGGCTCGTAGCGGTGACACGCGGCGCAGAGATAAGCGAACTGGAGATTAGAACCGCCGTGAGCTGAGCCCGAGGGGCGCCCCCCACACCCCGCTCGGCTTCTTACGGGAATCGCCCGCGCCGGGGGGGGGGAGCCCCCCACCCCCGCTGCCCCCCGCCCCCACCCCCTCCCCTTCCCGTCATTGTTGGGACGGCGAAGGGCGCGGGCTGACGGCGCTTCCGTACACAGAGGCACATCTCCTCGCTTGCGTGGCTCCCTCCCTCCCTCGTCCCCCTCTCCCTGCACCCCCCTGGCACCAACTCCATCCCCACGGCAGCCAGGACTCAACCGAGCACGCACCCAGCACGCTGGCCAGCCACTCGCACCTGGTAAGCCAACTACAGTCGACTGGTACCTATTTTCCACGGCTGTCTCGTTGAATCGAGGTCTTAGACATCCAGCCACCCAGCCAGCCAGGCATCCAGCCAGCCACTCACGCAGCCATCCACCCAGCCACCCAGCTACCAATTCATCTATCTACCAGGCATCAAGCCACCCAACCACCCATCCAACCAGCCATCCAGCCAGCCAGCCATCCAGCCATCCATCTATCCACCAGCGCCAGGCAACCACCCAGCCACTCACTCACCCAGCCATCCACCCAGCCACCCAGCTACCCATCCATCTATATACCCAGGCATCTAGCCACCCAACCACCCATCCAACCATTTAGCCAACCACTATTACAACCAGACAGACACCCACCACGGCAGCCAGCCACAGCGGATGGAGAAATCACCGGGCCAGACAGTTCCCCCCAACAACCCTCCCCAGTCGCCCCCCCCCCTCCCCAGTCGCCCCCCCCCCCCTCGTGTTCCGAGGACTCCGCTTCCTGCGGCTGCCATTGTGCCGCTTTCCGTGTTCCGGGCCAGATCCGCTCCGCCTGAATTCAGGAGACTTCCAGTTCTTCCTGCCACACGGGCAGGACCCCAAACACCCCCCCCCCTCCCACACACACAAACAAAGACAAAGATCCCCCTATAGCCTTCAACAGACTGAGGGCAACTGCTGTTAGCGAGCACCTCAAGGCCGGCACGACCAGCACGACATATGAAAACTGAAATTCATGTTCAGTTTGTTGTCCTTCCCTCGCACCTCCGATTAGCACGGTTGGCTACGTACGGTGCGAAAGAAGTTCAACATACATACGAGGGGGATGGTGTGACCAACTCCACGCCCGCCCGGCCTTTTCTCCCGAGTGGCGATGTTTACACATCGCACCAAGTACTCGTTTGAGGCTGAGTCGACCTAGAGGAGGCCCATGACCGGTGTTGGCCGTGAGCGGGAATGGAACTCAGACAGGATTGTTTCGCAGTGTGCTAACCACGACATTACACACAGAGCCAGCCACCGTGAATCGCACGCTAGAGTGCGAACCTGGGGACGATTCATCCTCGCCGGTCCCTCCACTCGCTCCCGTCTACCTCCCAGCCAGCGCACCCGGACACAACTCAAATGCTAGGGCTCAGGGCTCCTGGTAAGGGTGTGCTCCCATACGGAGCACTCCCTTACCAACCCCCAGCAGATCACCCGGGGATTGCGACAGTGAAAAAAAACAGTTTTTTCGGAGCTCAGCCCCAGACAGCTCCAGCTGTAAATGTTGCAGCATTACGCCCTGTTTGGGGATATCACGGTACATATATATTCGCATAATTCAATTCGACACCAAACTCGCGTTGTTAGCAGCCACTGCATATCGTGCACCTGGATCTGCTCGAACGGCGTGTCTACAGCAATCGCGGGTTGTGCATGGGGGGGGTGGGCTCGTACGGGTACCAGTGGCCCGGCTGCGAATTAGGGGGGGGGGGGGTGTGAAATAGGGTGGGCGAGACGGTGGGGGGGGGGGGGGGCGTTTCATTCTTTGCGCCAGGGTCCAGGTTAAGCGCAACCACTAACATGGCCTTAGCCCTGATTCAGTGCCGCACAACCCTCACCCCGGGGTCGCCAGCCTGCGGCTCTTTAAGGACTGCAGTGCGGCTCTTTAATTTCTAAAAAAAAGGCAGTTCCTGTTATTTTGGTTGTAAACCCCTGCCCATATATGTCCAGGTCACCATTTAAATGCCAGTTCACCATGGAAGTCAAGTTCACCATGGAAGTCCAGTTCACCGTGGAGGTCCATTTCACCATGGAGGTCCAGTTTTACCATGGAAGTCCAATTTACCATGGAAGTCCAGTTCACCATGAAAGTCCAGTTCGCCATGAAAGTCCAGTTCACCATGAAAGTCCAGTTCACCATGAAAGTCCAGTTCGCCATGAAAGTCCAGTTTACCATGGAAGTCCAGTTCACCATGAAAGTCCAGTTCACCATGAAAGTCCAGTTCGCCATGAAAGTCCAGTTCACCGTGGAGGTCCAGTTCACCATGGAAGTCCAGTTCACCGTGGAGGTCCAGTTTTACCATGGAAGTCCAATTTACCATGGAAGTCCAGTTCACCATGGAAGTCAATTTTACTATGGGCGGATCATTAAGTACTGTTTCGTGACGTTATTATTAAGGACCACTTGCACTACGCCTCTTAAAATATTTTTAGTTTTTTTACCGACTTCGAAAAAAAGGCTCTTGTTGTTTTGGTCGTCGACCCCTACCCTGGCCCTGATTAACCCGTTCCACGCTGCACGCGCCGGATGATTGTTAAACACGTCCCACGTGACAAGTCAAGACATTAACGCTGTCCGCTATATTGGAGCATATTCATATTACGATTGAGATCTCAGTGTGCGCGCGCGTGTGTGCACGTGTTCCACATGTGCGTGTACACCTGTTCCACGTGATGCAGACAGCGTGGATCGCTTAGCGCGTCACGTGGGACGTGGTTAACAATCATAGGGCGCGTACGGCGTGGGATGAGTAAATTGTTATTGTCTTTGAATGGGGATGAGCAAATTAGTGAATGCGGAAGGACTTAGTCTGATGTGCTAGGGGGGTGAGTCGTGAGGCCTGGAGTTTGGGACATCCTGGCTCAGACCTCCCTCCTCCTCGTCTGTGGACGAGCGCTCTTCCCCAGAACATCAGGGGACACAGTCGGCTGAGTCTCGCAGGTCTCGTCTTAAAACAGATCTGATTTCACTCGGCGCCCCGCCCGTCTGTGTAGGTAACGTGCCTTTTGCATTGTTTATCCTTTTCGTTTGTACGAGAGTTGTATTTTTGAAAGGGTTTTATGGAACCTATCCTTGCGCATGGCAGGAGGTCGATGCCAATGTTGAGGTCTGCTGGCCGCGACGAGGGTGTGCTGCAGGGGAGAGGGTTCGAGTCGCTTTGCTGTTCCTCCTCCTCTCGTTGAAGGAGCGCAGGCCACGGTGTTTCACCAAGTGGCCGATAGCTGTGGTTAAGGGGCCGTCCATAAATGACGTCACGCGATTTTGGACGATTTTTGCCCCCCCCCCCCCTCGTCACACGGCGTCACAAAAAGTTAGACAACCCCCTCAAATATGACGTCACAAAGCTCTGCCCCCCCCCCCAAATAAAACATGCTTCAAAACGCTTTAAACTATTGTCAATGTAGTGCGTATTTAATGTGTCGCTGCACTCTGATGTTGGAGGAGAAAACATTTACTAAAAAGTCTATTTAATTAAGTAGAACGTGTTGTCTATATTTATTTAAAGTTGCGCATTTTGATGTGACGTCACATTTCTCAAACCCCCCCCCCCCCTCGTCACATCGTCACAAATGTCTGACCCCCCCCCCCCTAGGTGCGTGACGTCATTTATGGACGGCCCCTAAGGGTTCTATTCAGTGTTACTTGTTTAGGGGTTCGGCGAGGGCGGTGTTGTTCATCATTGCGAGGCCCGCGCGCCACGTGCGGCCCCCGACAATAACCCAAATGTGAACACGACCCATCATGCCGTCAACCCCCGCTCTGAAAAATGAGCGAGTAAGACTGGGCGAAGGGATCTGGTTACTACTTTTTGTAAAGCTCTGCGAGGCTTTGTGTGAATGACTCTGCGGTGACCCGCGTCAAGCGAGAGCATTGCCTCCGAGTAGCGAGTGAGCGAGACGGGGATGCGGGCGGGAGCTCCTTGGGGCAAACGAGTTGAACAGGTAGGAGGCGTCGATGATGATGATGAAAAGGGGGGACTCTAGGGATCTCCTTGCCCCCCACCCCACCCCTCACACTGGGGGTCGCCTCTTTTCGAAAACAACCACCACGTGGTGGCCAGAGGAGAGGCCTGGCGAATAGGGGTTCGGGGTGTACAGCTGAAAATAAACCCTGGGTTTCGCCAGGAAACCTCAACAACAGCTCCCGGTGCCGTGGCGTGACGCGCTCTCAAAGGGCGCACGTGGGCGCGGAGACTTTCCTATCGGAATAGGATTCGTCATCTTCACCAGTGACGTTACCACCACCACCACCATCGTCGTCATCGTCACGAAAAATACCTGGAATAATAATAACACGAGCGTGAACCCGCGGATGGCGAATGTGTACGTTTGAATCACCAGTCCCACTCCTACACCTCACCAATGTCGCGTGACGTCAACCAGCCCCCTCTCCCCACCACTCCCGCGTATCTTGACGTCATCACCCCCTGTCGTTCACCTGACCCATGTCGCGTGACGTCATCGACCCACTCCCTCACCACCCCCAACGGCTCGGGACGTCACCCCCCCTCCCCCCATCCTCACCAACGCGTCTCAATCTAGCGTGACGTCATCACCCCCTCTGCTTCAACTCACCAGTGTCGCGTGACGCAATCGCCCCCTCCCCCCCGTCTCCTCACTGCCGACAATGTCCCGTGAGGTCATCAATCCGCCCTCCTCTTAACATCACTTAAATCTTGTGAAAACATCACAATCGGTTTGACCTTTTTCTGGCAATACAACGGTGTTTAAGATGTTCAAACACCAAATAGAAACCTTTTGCAAGGAATCAAGTTCGCAATAACCCACGTACCTGTCGTGAACATACAAACAAACATGCTCTGTATTCTTGGTTCTTTCGGTAAAGTAACGTAGAAGGGAAATAATAAAATAATATAAATATAAAACAATAAAAATCCTCGCGACGTTTCGACTGCAACACAAGCAATCATCATCAGGTGTGAAATCCACAGCAAGAAAATTTTATTGTTCTATATTTCTATTATTTTATTATTTACCTTCTACGTGACTTTACCGAAAGAACCAAGAATATGAATCCCTGCAAGTCACGAAAGCTTTGAATCAAAACATGCTCTGATCATATACTCGCATTGTCTTGTAAATGGATTGGCCTCTGTACCAGAGACAGCCTTCAGTGTGGCCAAGTCTCACCAATGCAGCCAGACCAGAGAACGCCAAAAGGCGAGCAGGACAATGCAATCTTGCGGGATTTCGGCACTCCTCTTCCCAATAGCCCAGTGTCTCTGGAAAATGAAAGCCAATTCGCAGAAGTCCGATTGTGACCATGCAACCCTAACTCTGGACCACATCGTAAACCACGCTCCTTCGACGGTGAAAATATCATTCATTCATTCATCACGCAGAGTCAACGAAGGACCGTTGCGCCAAATGGGTGACCTCTTGTGTCTCCAGTGATTTGTTTGATCCAATTATCACGGGGGGTGGAACGTCGACCGCCAACTGAAGTGCAGCAATTTTCTGCAGGAGTTTGCGCATTGTCCACAAAGTGTAGCAAAGTTACATGAACTCTCTCTCTCTCCTGAAGCCCTCTCGTGGCGAGCAGACCTCCACATTGGTTGGCATTTACCTCCTGAACATATTGTGGCTGGATGGATGGTTGAGCGAGTGAGTGAGTGAGTGAGCGAGCTTAAGTTGATTTTATTTAACCAGGCAAAATTTCAAGCGACCTGGGTCACCGAGACTATAAAAGAAAACACCATAAAACCTAATTCCAGTATAATAATTATGAAGCAAATAGAAATGAGAGAAAACGATCATCACCGACAGCGTCATCACCACTATCATCATCATCATCACTATAACACCATCATCTTAACTTTCATCATCACCGCCAGTTCCCGTGACACGTGTGGTGGTAAACGAATGACGAATGAAGGAATCGGAGTTTGAGGGTTTTTTTTAATAATCAAATTCATGATTTATTCCATCATTGATTCATCATTCCGTCTTCTGCAAAGACGAGGACAGGTCTCGCACCTTCACGATGCGACATTAATTACAACACACGTAGCAAGAACGAGAACAACACAGCAATGAACACGATACCACGTGTGCGAGAAATACTGTAAGGTTAACATACACACACACACACTGCCACGCACAAAGACAAAGATCCTCCATAATAGCCTACACATGCTGTTGGGCAAGTGCTGTTAGCGAGCACCAATTAAAGCCGGCACGGCACACGAGGGGGTGGGTGGCCAGCACCACGCCCGGCCGCCTTTGTCTCCCCAGTGGCGATCTTTACACACTGCAACAGGTGATCCATTTGAGGCTGAGTAGACCTAAGGGATACCCAAGACCAGTGCAGATAATCGTCACTGCTGTTGGCCATGAGCGGGAATCGAATTCGAGTCACCGGGTTCGTAGCACAGCGCACTAACCGCTACACTACTGCCTCCCACACTCCTGCACACACTCGCGCACACTTGCACACTCGCACACACTCACACACTTGCACACACTCACACACTTGCACACACTCGCACACACTTGCACACACTTGGACACACTCACACACTCGCACACACTTGCACACTCGCACACACTTGCACACACTTGCACACACTCACACAATTGCACACACTCACACACTTGCACACACTCGCACACACTTGCACACTGGACACCACACTCGCACACACTTGCCACACTCACACACTCGCACACACTGCACACTCGCACACACTTGCACACACTTGCACACACTCACACAATTGCACACACTCACACACTTGCACACACTCGCACACACTTGCACACACTTGGACACACTCACACACTCGCACACACTTGCACACTCGCACACACTTGCACACACTCGCACACACTTGCACACACTCACACACTTGCACACACTCGCACACATTTGCACACACTTGGACACACTCACACACTCGCACACACTTGCACACACCCGCGCACCTGCACCAACTCACGCACCTGAATATACACCTTGCACAAAGACAAATTTATCCCGTATAGCATTAACAAACTGTAGGGACAAGTGCTTTTAGCAAGCACTTATGAAGACCGAGGGGGTTGGTGGCCAGCACCACGCCAGACCGTCTTTGTCTCCCTAGTGGCGATGTTTACACACTGCACCAGGTACTCATTTGAGCCGATCTAGGGGAGGCCGGGGACCGGTTTAGATAATCGTCACTGGCGTTGCCAGTGACAATTATCGAAACCGGCCACATGGTGGAAGTGTCGAAGGCTCGCAGACAGGTCGCGGGACAGACCCAAGTGTCATCGGTTGACTGAGATGACTGTGCCCCCTACTGTGCCAACTTGCTGTATTTTATCCGCACGGCGTTCCGCTCGTTGTAGGGGTCGCTCCTCTGCCCTCCGTTGTTGTTGGAGGGCGACTGCCTCTATCCAACTACCCAGTAGCATCCTTCACGAGCATTCCTCCATAGAGGCCGATCTTGACACCGGCCTTCCGAAAGGACACTCGGTTCCCTCATCCCCCCGTACCGCATCAGTCCATTTCTTCCCTAGCCCGTGTCGTGCCTCTTCAGCCCCCTCTATCTGGCCAAACAGAAGCTACTTGGGGATGAGTGGCTGGGCATGCGGGCGACATGACTCAGCCAACGCAGCCTTGACCGTCTGAGAAACTCACTGATGGAAATGTGTCCAGATCTTTTAAAGATTTGTGAGCTCCTCACATAATGCAGCCTGGTTAAACCCATGATGGATCGCAGGCAGGTCAGCCTCAAAGTTTCAAACCGGCGCAGATGTTTCCATTAGAGGGGTTCCACGTTCCACAATCAAAGAGAAGGGAGGGCATGGCTGTGGTCGAGAAGACCCGGAGCTTCGTGTGGAGCGACAGACCACGTAGCTTCCAAACAGCATTCGGAGTGAGACCTCTGCTGCCAAACCGGAGTTGATCATTACCCAGGTCGGAAAACGTCTCCAGTCTTTGCACAACTGCCCCATCACTCATTGGGTGTTGAGGGGGCTGAGTACTCTATTGGATGATACAAAATATCCAGGCAGGTGCTTGATTTTAGTGTGGCTGATGGTAGACCCCCACCTCTCACTACGTATACAAACACACTCACACACACAAACACACTCGCACACACAAACACACTCACACACACAAACACACTCTCACACATAAACACACACACAAACACACTCTCACACACAAACACACTCACACAGACACACTCGCACACACAAACACACTCACACACACAAACACACTCACACACACAAACACACTCACACACACAAACACACCCGCGCGGGGTCTGCCCAGCAGCCCTCGCCCACCCACCCCTCTCCTCCCCCCCCGCACGCGCCGTCAAAGTTCGACTCCAAACCCAGGTGAAGAGAGGGAGCGACGACCTCCCCCCGCCCGCGTCACCGCGCGCTGCCCGTGGTGGCGGTGGGAGCGCGAGGATTTTCCACCGATTTTAGTCGTAAAGCGACGCATTTGGTGGGGACTTTTTTTGTTGAACGGAAACATTTTCTTTTTCCCCCCGCCGATTTTCGGGCGCAAAGCGGCGACGGGTTTGTTTCCCCAACGGGTGTGCGGATTCTTCCGGAATTTGGACATTAACACAAAAATCTATTCGATTTATTTTGTTCTCCTCCGGTGGATAAACAGCCCCCCCCCTCCCCATGGCTTTAGATATTCGGCACGATTCGTGATTGACAAATTGATTTGATTGTGAAGTGAGCGACTGACTTCCACGTGGCCGCTGTAGACGAGGTGGGGGAGGGGGGAGGAGGGGGTGGCAGCTCGAGTTTGAGTTGTGGGGGGGGGGGGGGTTCCTCATTGTATCCAACAACTACTACGGAACCTGGTTATCTCCGACTCGCAACAACATCAACAACATCAACAACAACGGGAGTGACGACGTCATCAATGCTGCCGAGCAACTCCCCTGTTAAAAACACACGCACAATCAACTTTAAATTCAGAGATATTCCTGTACAAAAATATTCGTATAAACATTGTCGAATACAAAAGAGTCGAGATTGTATATATTTACATTGTAAAAAAAAACAAGTTTTAGTACTGCATATAAAATATTCACTTGCATATAACAATAACATTGCTGCTGCTGTTGTTGATGATGATGCTAATGATGATAAAGGTCTCATTGTATTTTTCGTGGTACAGCTGGGCCCTGCTAGATACCTCTACTCTGCCTCAATCGATTATTACCCCACGTGGTATACAGGAGGTCGTGGGTTCGATCCCGACCCTGATGCCTGTATATTTGGAGTTTGCATGTTCTCCCTTTGGTCGTGTGGATTTTTCTCCAGGGCCTCCGGATTTTGGCTGCTATAAATATCCACGCGATAAGCCACTTCGTTCAGATATCATTTGTTGCCAAGTCGCTTCTGAAAAAGAAGATATATAACTCAGTGGGCCTTACCTGGTTAAATTTTTTTTTTATATTGTTTAATATACATAAAAAATCTACCATTCCACTTGGTTAACCCAAGAAAGCCTCTCTGACTCTCACGGAGGGTCTTGCCAAGTATTCGCTGTAGGCAACGATGATTGGCGACGTAGATTCAAATTGAGTAACTCGGGGGTGTCATTTGTTAAAAATTTGAACCGTGACACCGTCACACAATGGCCTACTCTTGCGAATAACGTCACGGGATCTTTAGTGTCCACTGTGAAGCAGACAACGCGTGGTATTGTCATGGTTAATACACCCCTTAGTATTAGTCAGGGTGGCCTGCCGGATTCAAACAGCAAACCTCTGCAACAAGCGGCTGGGCACGTGGTATTGTCATTGTTAATACATCCTTAGTATTAGTCAGGGTGGCCTGCCGGATTCAAACCTCATCCTCTGCAACAAGCGGCTGGGCACGTGGTATTGTCATGGTTAATACATCCTTAGTATTAGTCAGGGTGGCCTGCCGGATTCAAACCGCAAACCTCTGCAACAAGCGGCTGGGCCATGTGTCTGTGTGTGTGTGCTGACAGAACTTGCCACGAGACAGCCAAATATGGAACATTTGGGCCATGACTGCTCTGAAGCTGCCCTTAGCTGCCCCCCAACTACACCCCCCCCCAAATGCCCCCAAATGCAGTAGTGGGGTCATTGGTCTAATCACAGGGAAGTAATACAATTCACCACTGTCCCCCACCCCAGCGATGCGATTGACTGCCACGTATTCAAATTAGATTTCGGTTCGTGATTCGATTCCAAAATCCATCATTATTATGATTCTTCTTTTCGTTTCATAAGAATGTTGTTCTGAGCTGCATTTGCGCAAGTCACATGAGCGTAAGACGAAGACTCCGAGAATGATGAGACGAGAGAGCGAGTCCCACTTAGCACCGAGCAACGTCGTCGGCCAAATCATCATCAGCATCATCACAAGCAGCACCATCAGCACCACCACCATCATCATTCTCCGACCCACATTTAGACAGTGGTTCGTGCGCAGAGGGAAACCACAGTCCGGGCCAATTTGGGGGTTGGGGGGTGGGGAAATCGAGCACCCCATTGTCACCTCCCACTCCTCACCACCCGCCCCCCTTCCTTATTGAGGTGGCAAAGACCAATGAGGTGGTGGAGTGGGGGGTCGAATGTGCGTGTCTGGGGTGGGACGAGGCAGTGGGGTGCTAAAGGGAGACAGCGAGAGGGAGTGCAATTCACCCAAAATCAAGCGCCTCCAAACAGACGGGGTGGTGAGGAAGGGGGCTGATGTCGTGCCCCCCTCAATTCCTTGCCCTCCGCGGAGCCCCCCCCCCCCTCGTTCCCCATTCCCCTCCCCCACGCCCTGTCCAGGTGTGGCCAGGTGCGGTTCAGTCACACTTTTTGGGAGCCGTGAGCCACCAGCAGGGAGCCCGGGCCCCCGTCTACTCCTGGCATGGGGAGGCCGAGCAGGGGGGCAGCGCCCAGGGGAGGGAACTGGGGGTGGGGGCGAGGGGGGGGGAATTGGGGGGAGGGGGGGCAGGAGGAGGGAGGGAGGGGGAGGAGAGAGACGCATAGCGTAACGTTACCACAGGACTGCGAGTAAACGATACTCAGCGCGTAACTGTGATGATAGATTCACTGGGCCTACCAGTTGCAATGGTGAACGATGTGAGAGCAGGTTTTCAAGTGGGGTTTTGCTTAACCCAGTGAGCACTCAGGAGATCAGGATGGAGTCGCGTTTGGGATGGAGTCTCATTCACCACAAGTGTCAAAAGCAAATAAAGCAAATACAATAAAGTATAGACGATGGTGGTACAGATGACGATGGTGGTGGAGATGACCTGGTGGTGGAGATGACCTGGTGGTGGAGATGACCATGGTGGAAGAGATGACCATGGTGGTGGAGATGACCTCGTGGTGGAGATGACCCTGGTGGTGGAGATGACCTGGTGGTGGAGATGGCGATGGTGGTGGAGATGGCGATGGTAGTAGAGATGGCGATGGTGGTGGAGATGACCCTGGTGGTGGAGATGACCTGGTGGTGGAGATGGCGATGGTAGTAGAGATGGTGATGGTGGTGGAGATGACCCTGGTGGTGGAGATGACCATGGTGGTGAAGATGGCGATGTTGGTGGAGATGACATGGGTGGTGTAGATGACAATGGTGGTGGAGATGACCGTGGTGGTGGAGATGACTTGGTGGTGGAAATGACCATGGTGGTGGTGATGACCTGGTGGTGGAGATGGCGATGGTGGTGGAGATGACGAGGGTGGTGGAGATGGTGGTGGAGATGGCGATGGTGGTGGAAATGACCATGGTGGTGGTGATGACCTGTTGGTGGAGATGGCGATGGTGGTGGAGATGACGAGGGTGGTGGAGATGGTGGTGGAGATGGCGATGGTGGTGGAAATGACCATGGTGGTGGTGATGACCTGTTGGTGGAGATGGCGATGGTGGTGGAGATGACGAGGGTGGTGGAGATGGTGGTGGAGATGGCGATGGTGGTGTAGATGACCATGGCGGTGGAGATGACCATGGTGGTGAAGATGGCGATAGTGGTGGAGATGGCGATGGTGGTGGAGATGACCATGGTGGTGGTGATGACGATGGTAGTGGAGATGACCATGGTGGTGGAGACGACGATGTTGGCGGAGATGGTGACGTGACCCACCTGGAAGGCGAGGTGCGAACCCGTGAGCCGCCCCCCGGGGCTGCGTGGGGGCAGGGGGCTCAGCGTGCTCCAGAAGTGCAGCGAGGGCAGCAGCGGACTTGGCGTGAGCAGCACCGAGGTCTGAGGGACACACATCCACAAAACCATCATCCCTCCGCCGCGGCTAAAACCACTACCACTTTGTTGGATCCGAACAGAGGTCGCCGTCATACGTATGGACGACACTAAACGCCCCACCCCCCCCCCCCTCTCTCAGCCGTCATGAAAACGTGGAATTTCCACAGGCAGGGTCAAGGTGCATCAGTCAATTTTAGCTGAGGGTCACCAATAGAGATTAAAGCCTCCTCCTCTCCACCAGGGTTATTTGACTTGACCATACTTCACGCTGGTCAGTGCGGGTTAGGGAAGGTGGGGAGCACAGCAGTGCAGTACAACAGGCACTTTTGCTGCACTGCCCTCTGATGCTCACTTGCACGCAACGTTTTGGGTCGTTGTTTGACGTTGGGATAACGTTGAGCAACGTTGGTTAAATGTGGGCCAACGTTGGTTGAACGTTGGTGGGACGTTGGATCATAGTAGGTTGGACGTTGTTTGACGTTGGGCTAACGTTGGTCCAATGTCAACTGACGTTGGCCCAACGTTTGTATGTTTACTGGGCATCTCATAGCTTTGGGTATTCACAGATATCTTTGTGATCCACAACCCTTGCTTCTGAGACGTGCGCTAGCACTCGCGGGCCCCACACCAGCGAGGGATTTATGCTGGATCAGGAGAGGGGGAGGGGGGTCGAGAAAGATTAAGCGGGGATCAGCAGGGACCATGAGGGGTCAAGTGGGGTCAGAGGGAAATGGACGGGGCCAGAAAGGGGGTAAAGAGATGGTCAAGGAAGCCACCGGCATTGGTATTGTCAAATGAGGCGCTGTAGGGTCAGGTGAGATCAGAAGTCAGAGGGGGTCAAGAGGGCTCAGGAGAAGTCAGGTGGGGTCACGAGCAGACAGAGAACAGCAGGAGTCAGAAAGCGTCAACAGGGTTCAACGGGGGTCAGCAGGGACTAGGAGGGGTAGGACGAGACGACGTGGGGTCATGTGGGGTCGAGATGCATCAGTGCATTTTATGTAACGAGCAGAGATCAGGAGAGGTCACGCGGGTTGGGCGAGGTCAGGCGAGGTCAGGAGGGTGTTTTGGGGCCCAGGGCCCCTCCACTCACGTTGGGGCCGTAGAAGCCCTGCGCAAGGGCCCCGCACAGCAGGGGCTGCAGCGAGGGGCTGTGTGGGGGGCCCGCGTCCCCGCCCTGCGCATGCAGCAGCAGCTGAGCGTGCGGCGCAAGCTCGAGGCCTAGCGGTCGGGCCTTGGCGCGGCCCCCGGATGCCGCTGGCGACACGATGACCCCCGCGGAGGCGGCGCCACCGCTGCCACCACCACGCGGCTGCACGGGACCCCTCTGCACCTTCAGGTTTAGCGGTTGCTCGTCGTCATCGGGAGCTTCCGGCAGTCGCTGCTGCCGCTGCTGGTGCCACTGCTGCTGCTGGTGGTGGTGCTGGTGGTGGTGCTGGTGGTGGTGGTGGTGCTGCTGCTGGGAGACCACCGTCCTGCAGGGGCCGTCGAACCCCTCGCTCTTGACCGCGCGCAGGGTCCCCCCGGATCTCTTGAGAGCGTAGAGCGCCAGCGCCGGGTGGAGGCCTCCGGCCAGGGCCCGGCCCAGCGGGCCCACGCGGTACGCCATTGCCGACGACAACAAAGACATCTCCTCCTCCTCATCGTCGTCGTCCTCCTCCTCATCGCGGTCCACGTCTTCATCGTCGTCCTCGTCCTCTGCACCCATCTCCTCCTCTTCATCGTCGTCGTCATCATTTTCGTCGAGCAGCTGCCGTTGCTGGGCAGGCGTGGGGCTGCACGGCTCGGCCTTGATGAATGGTGCGGGCGGCAGCGTGCGGTAGTCGCCGGAAGCTGGCTCGGGGCCCTGGCTCCCGGTGAGAGGCCTCGGTGAGAGGTCACCGCCGCCGCCGCTGACCCCGCCGTTGACCCCGCAGGCACGGCCCTGCAGGCCGTCGGCCTTCATGGTGTCGGGGAATGACACGAACTTGTAGACGAACTTCTGTCCATTCACCTTTTTGATGATGTTCTGCGGAGCATGGGGGAGGGGGAGCACACGTGGGGAGTTAGGGAGCAACTCACGACCAAATAGCCAAATGGCTCTGAATCTGGGGAAGCTAAGCGGGGGTAGAGCCTGGTCGGGACGATGCCGTGTGGCCCGAGTTAGTGCGTTCGCTGTTTGCGGCCGACGTTCGTGGTTCTAGCCCGACGGCTGCCCCAGTTATCATTACACCACGGCCCCGGCACACGATGGTCTACTCTTGTAAACGACGACACAGGGATCTTTAACGTTCGCTGTGAGTGAAGCAGACGGCACGCAGTGTGTTTACAGTTGTCACCGTGTCCCGCTGTCACCGTGTCCCCCTGTCACCGTGTCCCCCTGTCACCGTGTCCCCCTGTCACCGTGTCCCCCTGTCACCGTGTCCCCCTGTCACCGTGTCCCCCTGTCACCGTGTCCCCCTGTCACCGTGTCCCCGTATCCCCCCCCCCCCACCTTGTCGTAGTAGTATCTGAGCGCCCTGCTCAGCTTGTCGTAGTTCATGTTGGTCTTGTTCTTGCGCAGCCCCCACAGGCGCGCCACCTCCTCCGCCTGCAGCAGCTTGAACTCCCCGTCCGCCGAGGTCCAGCGGATGAGCTGCTCGTGCCTCGGGTCCAGCAGCAGCTGCAGCAGGAACTGCCACAGCGTGATGGCGCTCTCCATGATGGGCCCCGAGCAGGGGGGGTGGGGGGGGGAGCTTGCACGGGGGGGGGAGACGAGAGATGTGTGCCGACCTGTCAGACGGGGCGGGGCGGGGGGGGGGGGCAGAGCGACCACCTAATGTGACCTTACTTCGTACAGATGCTGAAGACCAGAGATCAGTCCACTCACGTGACTGCGGTGATGGTGACCAAACGGCGGAACGCATCATCGGCAACTCGTCAAGGAGCATAAACCATCACGCAAACTCTGGTCGCCCTCACAGCGTGTGGCTTTTGGCTGGCCATTGACACAAAGATGGCCACCGCATCGCGCTCTTTCAGATGCGCTTCTGCGGCCGTTTGGAACGCACTTCCATTATTAGGAAGCCACTGGAGCTATGTACTTTTACATCATCTAGATTAAAAACTAGTTTGTTTACAACAGTTTTTGTTGTGTTTAGTTTGTTGTCCTGCCGCTGCACTTCCGATTATCACGGTTGGCTACGTACGGCGTGAGAGAAGTGCAACATACGTAGTACAACTCTCGTGCGGAGCAACGCTGCACAGGAAGCTTCGATGAGACCGTCGAGAGCATCGCCACCCAAAGCCACCACGTGCCTCACGACGCCGGGGACATTCAAGTCCAGGTGCTCACACAGAATCGAGGCACTGACCCCTGTGTTTGACCTGACGCCACCATCAGACGGGGGGGTCGAACCAAGAGCCCTATCTCGTCGTCGTAAACTCCCTTCAGCTGAAGCTATCTTTTCACCCTTTTGAGGCCACAAAGCGTCGTTATTGACGGAGGCGTCGAGTCGTTTTGTGCTGTTGTTTGCGCCTGTGCGCCGCCGCCGACGCAGCAGCATCGCCAAATAATGTGCGTACCGAACGGTAAAGTCCAGGTCAATACAATGGTCGCGATCCCTTGCAATGTCAACATCTGGTCAGGGCCAAAATCTGCTGATGAGACACTGAATATCCAAACCGTTTTGAGAGTTAAATTCTGCTTGTGTTGAACCAATGCTCCCGAAATTATGCACTCCCACACATGCGGCTGATGAGATGCTTAAAACATATGCGCTTATTAAATTATTCATTCATACGACGGGACAGATGGGTGAAAGGGGCGAATTTTTGCTGCGTATTTATTCTGATTTAACGAAGTGTGAGGGTTTTGGTGGTGGGTGGGGTGAAGCTTCAGGGGGCTCACCCCCCCCCCTCCCCTCTCCTGTCGAAGGCTCAGCCACCCCTCAGCGACCCGTTCTATATCGCCCATTTGTCTACACGAGTTGGAGGGACGGGGAGTGATGGGGGGGGGTTGCAGCCTCTCTGGGTCAGGCAGTGAGACACGAGCGGACCGCAGTGCTCGCTACTCGCTCTGTTCAGCGTTTAGGGTTTGTTGTTTAAAGTGCATTTGACGTGCACTGCACTGTGTCGTCGTGCCCCCCCCCCCGGAGTTTATTTATGCCCCCCCCCCCACTCCCTGCCACATGCCACGCGGTCACGCGGTCACGCTCCAGGCGTTCCGGTCACAGGGGCAGAGTCGACCTGAGTTGAAGTGACCCTCGGTGGGCCGGACACGAGGCAATCGTTTATATCTATACCGTATGTAATGCCCCTCCATGTAAAACAATTAAAGTGTTTTGTACACATCACATCAGCCACACGGCGCTCTAGGAGTGTGAACTCATCGTAATAGGTGAAGATCTGCTCAAATCGCCCCTTGTGGAAACTTAAACAGATTAAGCAGACTGACGTCTTCTTCGCATATCTGTGCTTTCACGTTAAAATATAAATGTCAAGTAGATGTCTTTACACATCCCATCAGCTGCATGCCTTTCTGGGAGTGCATAATAGCACACGAATGAAGGGACGTTAAAGACGGCTGGAGGGGTGGATTGGCTGGTGGCGAGGAAGAGTTCTAATTGAACACCCGAGCGAATGTCTGGGCCAGTCACGAGTGTCTGCGCTCGGATCTCAGAACCCCGTATGTCGGGGGCTCAGCGAGGACCCGTGGCGATGGTTGGGGGTGGGGGGCGTGGGGTGGGGGGCGTGGGGTGGGGGGCCCGAGGGTGGACGAGGAACGAGGGGGAGGGGAGAGGAGGGAGCGGTGGGGGTGGTCGCATTGTCAGAGCAGGGAGCGGGGAGGGTGCGGAAACGGAGCCTGCCCCCCTAGGGGCGACAACAAAGCACGTGACTCCTCCAGGGCACATGTGCGGCGGTGGTGGTGGTGGTGAGGTGTGTGTGGGGGTGGTGGTGGTGGTTGGTGGTCGTGGTGTGTGTGGTGGTGAGGTGTGTGTGGGGGTGGTGGTGAGGTGTGTGTGTGTGTGGGGGTGGTGGTTGGTGGTGGTGGTGAGGTGTGTGTGTGTGGGGGTGGTGGTGGTGAGGTGTGTGTGGGGGTGGTGTTTGCGGTGGTGAGATGTGGAGTGATGTAGTGGAGGGAGTTATAGAGGTGTGTAGTTGTGTTGGTGGTGGTGCGGTGGTAGTGGTGGGGATGGGAGAGGGTTGTGGTGTGGTGGTGGTGGTTGCAGTAGTCGTGGAGATGGTGTGATGGTGGTGAGGTGTGATGTGTAATTATGGTGTGCGGTTCCGTGTCAGGGAAACCAGGATTTTGTGTCATGTGTGTAGGTTTTGTGTTTATGGTTAGGATTGTGTTTGGAGATAGGGTTATGTTTGTGGTTAGGATTGTGGTTGGGCTTAGAGTTGTGGTTGGGGTTGTGTTTGTGGTTAGGGTTCTGGGGAGTGGTAGTGTAGCTGTTATCACGCGGCGCTACGAACCTGGTGGTCCCAGTTAAATTCCCGCTCACGGTCCAATGCTGCTGACAATTATTTTAACCAGTCCTGGACTTCCCCTAGGTAGACTCAGCCTCAAATTAGTACCTAAAAGCAGTGTGCAAACATCGCCACTAGAGAGACAAATGCGTAACGGTGGTCACCCACCCCATCGTGTGCCATTCCGCTCTTAATAGGTGCTCGCTAACAGCACCAACAGTCTGAAGACGGAAGCTTGTGTTGCCTCCGAAACGTCGTGATTTTTATTTAATTTAAATTTTATTTTACTTTTATTAATTTAATTTTTTTACCTACGTGACTTTACCGAAAAAAACCTAAGAATAGTCTGTTAAGGCTACACAGGGGCGATCTTTGTTAACGTGAAGTTGCCCGTCAAAGGTATTTCAAGTGCAGATTTGTTTAGTTCAACCGGGTGAGAACGCGTGAGACACTGACGACGTCTCGTCTGCAACTGGGGAATTGGTCAGAACATCCGCGAGGTGACGACTCACGCCGACCACCTGCCTCGTGCGGATGGGGCCGTACGACAGCGAAGCTGCAAGTCCGCCAGGCAGCACCACCACCACCACCAACAACAATTGCCCCAACCTCGAGGATACTCGCCAGAGGTCGCAACCGGGTACCCGATACCCGTACCCTACCCGATACCCGGCTACCCGTACCCGGTCGGGTACCCGGTCAGGTACGGGTACCCGTTTGCGACTCTGGTGCGGCCGGGTACGGGTAGGCCGTGAGTCACTGGTGAGTAACCATTTATCACTCATTTCGGGTAAGGTACGGGTACCCATTTGCGACCCTGGTGCGGCCGGGTACGGGTACGGGTAAGGAATCAAAACCCGTTTGCGACCTCTGATACTCGCTTTGTGGTTTAGCCTATGGCACCCCCCCCCCTCCAGTGGCAGCTGTACCTGTGCATTAGTCTGCCAGTTGTGGGGAGGGGGGGACGATGCAATTGATACTGTTAACCCAGGGGTCGGCGACCTGCGGCTCCAGAGCCGCATGCGGCTCTTTAAAGGCTGCTTCGTGACGTTATTTATGGAGGACCACGTTTCGTATTCACCACAAAGTGCATTGCGGCTCTTTAAATACAGAGGGTTTTTTTTACCGAATTCGATTTTTTTTATCTTATTGTTAGTTTGGTTGCCGACCGCAGTGTTTAACGCAACTGAGTAGGTATCATTTGCAGGTTTTTTCTTTCTTTCAAATTTGCCAAATTTGGACCGTTGACCTCAGCACACAATGGCCTACTCTTGCGAATGACGTCGCAGGACCTTTAGCGTCCGCTCTGAATACGGCACGTCGTAAGTATTTTTTAGTTTTTACTCTAAATAATACACCGGCAATATTCGTCAGGGCCGCCTGCCTGATGCGAACCGCGAACCTCTGCAATCAGGCGGCGACCGCGGCACCGCGAGGCCGAGCGCGTCACCGCCACTCGTAATTGTAGGGGGAGAAGTTCACGTCTGAGACGGCAGTTCACCAACACCGGTGGAAGCAAGCCGCACTGCTGATGAAACCACGGTGTGTCGAAACCGGTCCAGACTTTTGGTGATGGGATGTGTACAAGAACAACAACAACAACAAGAAAAAGTAAGATTTTTTTTTTCTTCACGTGGATATGTGGAGAAGGAGACGTTAGTTTCCACACGGGGCTCTTTTTCCGCCAAAAACTTGGCGGGAAGGAATGACTTTGATGAAACGCCGGAGAGGTTTTTGCCATTTGGCAGAAACTTCTCCGGCGGTCACGTTTAACTACTCAACTATTTTTTTTATTTTACCAGGTAAGGCCCACTGAGCTATACAGCTATTTTTCAGAGGCGGCCTGACCACAAATGATAGCTCAACGAAGTGACTTATCACGGAGAAATGCAAAGCAGCCAAAATACCACAAACTCATCTTTCTCAATGTGGAGGGAAAAACCGGAGGACGCGTAGAAAAATCCACGCCAACATGGGGAGAACACGCAAACTCCAAATATACAGCAGCAGCAGGCGTCATGGTCGGGATCGAACCCACGACCTCCTGCACACCAGGCGAGGGAGTTAACATCTCCTAGCCACCGTGGCATCTGTATACGGCGTAAGACGCGTGCTCGCTCACAGTCACGCAAACATTGACAGGACAGAGATCACCCCGTGGAGCATGCACAGACTGTTGGGGCAAGTGGGTGACCACCACCGCGCCTGGCCGCCTTTGCTTGCCCAGCGGCGATGTTTACACATTACACCGGGTGCTCATGTCAGGACCAGGTTTCGATAATTATCACTCGTGGTGGTGGTGGTGGTCGTGAGCGGGAATCAAACTCGGTTCGCCGGGGTCGTAGCGCAGCACGCTAACCGCAACACTACCGCTACCCAAAGGCAAAGGTCTCCCTATAGCCTTAACAGACTGTTGGGGCAAGTGCGATTAGCGAGCAGTTAAGAAGGGCGGCACGGTACACGGAGGGGGTGGGTGGCCAGCACCACGCCCGACCGCCGTACACACACACACGTACACACACACGTACACACACACACCTACACACGTACACACACACGTACACACACACGTACACACACACCTACACACGTACACACACACGTACACACACACACGTACACACACACACGTACACACGCACACACACGTACACACACACACGTACACACACACACGTACACATACACACGTACACACACACACGTACACACACGTACACACACGTACACACACACACGTACACACACACACGTACACACACACGTACACACACACGCACACACACGTACACACACACGTACACACACACACGTACACACACACACGTACACACACACACGTACACACACACACACGTACACACACACACGTACACACACACGCACACACACGTACACACACACGTACACACACACGTACACACACACACACGTACACACACACACGCACACACACGTACACACACGCACACACACGTACACACACGTACACACACACACGTACACACACACACGTACACACACACGTACACACACACACGCACACACACGCAGACACACGTACACACACACACACGTACACACACACACGTACACACACACACTCGTCCCCGCCAACATCTGGCTCGTTGCCGCCCATTACCGCACGCAGAGAGAAAAAACCTCGACCCCCCCCCCCCCCGCGGAGTTTCTCTACAAAGCGGCTATTTACCCCCCCAACCCCACATCCCCCGTGCCCCCCCCGCGCCCCCCTCCCCCAGCTTCTCCCTGTCTACGTTGCGAGCCCCCCCACCCCGCCCGTTGCCCTAAACTCGTCAATATGGGGGGCAGAGACCCCCCCCGCCACCACCACCACACTCTACACTCACTCAGTCTCACACTGTTACTGTCACACACTCACTCACCATCCCCCACGGAATCTCACTCGCAAACCCACGCTCTCCCCACACTCAACTCACTCACAGGCTCATATCCAATCACAATCTCACAATCTCGCAATCACCCACGCTCTCACACTCTCCCGCACTCTCCCCACCGCTCTCGTACCCCCATAGACTGTTGGAGCACGTGCTGCTAGCAAGCACCTATGAAGGCCGGACCGTCAAACGAAGGCGACGTTTACACACCGCACCAGGTGCTCATTTAAGACTGAATTCAGCTAGTGGAGGCCCAGAAACCGGTTCGGATATTCGTCACCGGTGATGTTGGCCGTGAACGGGAATCGAACTCGAGCAGCCGGGTTCGTAGGGCAAATCGCAGCGCTAACCTCTGCGCCACCACTCCCCACACGGACTCGCACACAGGCACATTCCCCCATCTCACGAACCGCGGAACGCACTCGCTCTCACGTCCATGCACACCACAGGTTCACACTCATGCAGGGATACGCGCGGTCACCTCCATCCACACACACACAGACACACTCAGAAGCACACACTCAATCACTCAAGATGAAGATTCCCCGTATAGCCTCAGCAGACTGTTGGGGCAAGTGCCGTTAGCGAGCGCCTATGAAGGCCGGCACGGCACACGAGTGGGTGGCCAGCACCACGCCCGGACGCCTTTGTCTCCCCAGTGGCAATATTACACGCCGCACCAAGTACTCATTTTAGGCTCAGTCGACCTAGGGGAGGCCCAGGACCGGTTTAGATCATCGTCACTGGTGTTGGCCGTAGCGCAGCGCGCTAACCTCTACACTACCGCTCAATGACTCACACACCCCAACACACGCTCACAAAACACACACATTCAGACACAGACACTCATACAAATACACTCACGGACACTCAGACACACGACCAGACACATACCCACAGTCACGCACACACTCAATATAAACGCTCACATACACACTCAGGCACACAACCAGACACACACAAACTGAAGAGAAACTCTCAGACACACACTCAGACACACTCTCAAACTCTCCGTGTCTCACCACCCCCACCGGAAATCCCTGCCCATGGCAGGAGAACCGCACTGGGTTAGGGGGAGAGGAGGTGGGGGGGGCAGTGATGGGGATGATGATGGGGGGGGGGGGGTGATGGGGGTGATGGGGGGGTTGATGGGGGTGTTTTCCAGGAAGACAGGTCGAGTGTCAGTGCTGCGTGCGTGTGCAAGTCATGAGGTGTGTGCACACCCCCCCTCGCCCCCCAAGTCACCCACCATAGCCCCCTACTCACACAGAGTTCCCTGCTCCAGGTTTGAGACCGAAACGTTGTTTACCCAGATGAGAGCTAAGAGCGAGGCGTGACCCTCAGTTCTGCGGAGCTCCGGGGGAGGGGGGGAGGGGGGAGTTCGTTGATTGCAGAAATCAACTTTCATCAACTTCACGACCGCCAAACAGCGCAGAGTGACGCCGAATCGATTCATCCAGAAACACCCTCGTCCCATGTGTGTACCGTGCGTGTAACGTCGTCAGCCACGAGTGGCCGCTACATTCACAATGCGAGAACAAAAAGAGAATGGATCGTCCTACTCTCATCGTGAGCATCCTACTCGTCGCCGTCATCAGTTGACTAAGGATCTTCGTTATCGCCGCAAACCGCATCCACAAACATGTCCACGACGTTCCGGGTGACTCGCCTCCACCAGTTTCCGGCTAAATCGACAAATATTCGCCCGTTGTATCGTAGCATGGTGAAACCAGCTGCGATTTCCATTCTATTGCACAGACGCCGGGTGGAGCGGTGGGTGGTTAGCGCACCATGATATGAGTGAGTTGTTTACTCGGGCACGGCTAACATCAGTGGCGAGTTGATATCTGAACCGATCCTGAGACCGTGTCTCTACCCCACCCCCCGCAGTGAAGAATGGCCAGACAACCTACAAGCAAGAGCAGACACTACATGGGTACTCTATCATCCAGCAGTGGATTCACAGAGGTGTGCGTGGGTGTAGCTGTTGTGGCTGGAGGTTTGAGAACGTTGCCTGTCAGTGCCTTCACCACGCCAAGTGGAAAATAATAAGGAAATACACCAGGGGCAACAAAGACGGGTGGGATGAGGAACCAACATTCAGTGGTTGCGCATGGGTTGTGTGTTTCTGTTTACTGGTGTCGGTGGACGTGAGCAACATGCGACGGCCTGCGCCACTCCACCACGCTGGGCTACTTGAGGTCACACCACACCACACCACGCCAGTTTTTGTTCTGGCCACACCACGCTAGGCCACTCGCAGGCCAGGCCAAGCAGTGCCACACCGGGCTTGGCCACGTCATTCAAGGCCACACCACGTGACCCCAGGCTTGACCACACCACGCCAATGAGGCCACACACCACGCGAAGCCAGGCCTGGCCAGACCACACCGTGCCACGGCCATCCCGTGTACCGCAAACTCCATGGTCGGACTAAACCACACGCTTTAGTTACCCCATGAGCACACACTACGAGACGTGATGCCACGAAAGTTCATGGTGACGCCAGAGCACGTCATGCCATGCCAGGCCACACCATGTTAAATCACACCACACCGTGTAAGCAGGGCCATTCCACAAGGCAATTCAACACAACGTGATGCCAAACCACTGCGTACTGTGCAACGGAATTCACACCACATGATGTTGGCACACCATAACACAAATTAGTCGGTGACACCGCACTGCATCACACCACACCATGCCCATCCGCACCACGTCACACAGAAGCTCACACTATGCATAGGCCACACCGCGCCACGTAAAATGTAGCGCCACATCACATATTACGACACCAAACACCATGTGTTATGTCATACCACGCCAGACTACAGGTCACACCGCATCACAGGTCAGTCCACACCTCACGGTTTGTCACACCACACCACATGTTATGGCCAAGCCACACCGCGCCACACAGAGGAGCGCCAGGGTTGTTCAGCTCTGAAATTAGCACCGCTTCCGCCTGAGTCTGTCCGGAAACCGGCGCCTCCTCCCCCCCTCGGGGGGCCCGGGGGGGGGAGGGGGCCACGGGTAAGGGGCCGAGTGGGTAAATTTTGGGTTGGAGCGAACAGAGGGGGGGATGTGGGTGGGGGTAACCTCCCCGTGTTCCAACCGCGGCGCTCGTGACTACCCCCCCCCCCCCGTTCATCCCCAGCCCCCCTCCCTCCTTCCCCCCTACTTTATTCCCCCCTGGAAAAATAAAATAATTACCCCCCCCCTTGCCCACCCCCCCCCTCCCCAGGGGCTGACCCCTCCCCCCTCCCATGCATCAGAGTTCTTACACGTGGGGCTAGCCCCCCCACACGCACACACAGCTAATACATAACATCAGCCCCCCGCAACCATGCCACCCAATCACAGTGGCAATCACCCCTCACCCCCCCCCCCCCCCCGCGGCCCAGAACACATTCAGTTGCTCGAGGTCATGGGGATTCGTGGGTTTAGAGGGTGACTATTATCTAAATTTGACCCACGGCGTCATGGTGACATGGTTCGAGTCAATATTAATTACGACTCACGTGATACTGCGTCAGCAGGGTGGCATGAACACACGACGACGACGACAAGGACATCAACAGCTCATCCGTCAACAACAGAAGCCGCGGTGGCCGCGTCCGATGATCCAGGGTCAGGAGTTTTGAATCCAGTGTCACGGTGGCCGAGTTAAAAACCAGAAACCATGGTCAAAGTGTTTTGACCCAGGTGTCACGGGCTGGTTAGGACCACGGATGACCCAGTTTAATCCAGAAGTCACGTTGACCGATGTTTAACCTAGGGGTCACAGGTTTTGACCAGGGGTCACGGTTACCCCATATCACGCATCCCTGCCAACACAGTCTCGCAATACATTTTTGGATCAAACAGCTAAATAAATAATGCTTTCAAAACACACGCACACACAATGTAGTTTGGCATTGGCCAAATATCCAACGCTCAAAAATGTATCCGCAAATCACTCAATTAGGATCACACACAGCGGCAACCTCGCCCCCTACTGCGAAAAAAAACCACTTGGCAGGAACCTCCTGGAAACAATCCTTGGGACTCAATGAAGCTTCCTTGGGCATGCATTCTGAGTAATAATAATAAATAATCCAAAGCAGACGATGACCCTGGCGTTTCAGGTTTTGACCTCGTGTAACGGTGACCTAGTTTGACCCCGTGATCACGGTGACCTGGTCTCCATGGGGGGAGGGTGGTGTGGGGCTCCACGTGGATTACGTCTGGTTGGTATGAAGGCATAGCAGCCACATTGCGCGTGTGTGTGTGTGTAATATGCAGGGGGCAGGTGGCCAACACCACGCCTGGCCGCCTTTGTTTCCCCCAACGCTGATATTTGCGCATCGCAGCATTCAAGGCTGAGTCGACCTAGGGAAGGCCCATGACCGGTTCAAATATTCACCGTCACTTTGAGCGGGAATCGAACTCGAGGGCACCGAGTTCACGGTGCAGTGCGCTAACCACTGCACTACCGCTCCCCGCATGCACAGATACACATATAGTACACACAGCACACACATACATAACAGGCGTATCGTGTATAGTGTACACACATACCAAAGCCAAAGTTCCCCCATGTAGCCTCCACAGACTGTTGGGGGTAAGTGCTTTTTCGCGAGCATGGATAAAGGCCAGGGACCAAATCCGGCCGCCTTCATCTCCTCGCCGTAATGATCGAAGCCCAGCACCGGTTCACAACTGGCGGCCAGGTTCATAAGCGCATTGCGCTAACCGCTGCGCCACCGCTCCCCAATGACACATATACGCAGACGCCACACAAACAAACATACAAAGATAGAAATCCCCTGAATAGACTTTTGGGGCAAGTGTTGCTAGCGAGCACGGCCAGTACCACGTTCGGCCGATGTTTACACATCGCACCCTCATTTGAGGTCCAGGATGGGTTCAGATAATCGCCACCGATGTTGGTCGTGAGCGGGAATCGAACTCGTGCAGTTGGGTTCGTAGCGCAGTGCGCTAACTACTACAGTGCCGCTGCCCATCCCACACAGACACCAACACACTTATCTGTTTACAAAGAGCTCCGAGCCACGTGAATGTAAATTGCGAAATAATCCGTTGGCACAGCAAAGTCGATTCCCATGCGTCAAGATATCCACATTGAAACACACACACACTGACAAAGACAAATATCCCCCGTATAGCCGCGAGCAGGATGTTGGGTCAAGTTGTTGGTGTGGCCGGAACCACGCCCGGCGGCCTTTGTCTCCCCGGTGCTGGTGTTTACTTAGGGAAGTCCTAGGACCGCTTCAAATGGGACTGAATCTCAGGTAAGCTGAGTTCGTGGTGCAGTGCGCTTAACCACTGAGCCGCCGCTCTCCACACTCAACCACCGCTCCACAGAATCGGAAAGTCACGAGTTCACATGCAAATCGGTGTTTGCGACCTAGCCCATCATCTTCCGTGGTCGATAAAATTACAACCACGCTGGTCGGAAGTCCTGCGGATAACTGGCGCCCATACAATTGGAGTGTTTTTTGTTCCATACCAAATGATGGTGACGTCACCGCGGCGTTGGTGCCAGGCTAGGTGCATTTTGTAGCGCACATTTACACACGCACAGACGCGTGTCTGGATGCATCGGAGTCGGCTACCCCCCCCCCCACGCGCCCGTCGCCCCTCCCCCAATCCCCCCCCCCCCTACACCGGCCGGGGTCGTGGTTCCAGCCGCGTGCGGCGGGAGCCACCAACTCCCTCCCCCCCCTCCCCCGACCCCCCCCCCCCCACCGCCGCGCTTCCGGTGCCCCCCGGGGCACGAGTTGGGTAAGCGGAGGGGGGGAGGGGGGGGAAGGGGGGAGGGGGGGGAGGCAGGGAAGAGATTGGACCCCTTCTTAAACCCTACACCGAGATCCTCCTGCTAACTCTACCCTAACCCTACTCTGAACCATAACTCTACCCTTAACCCAACCCCTAACTCTACCCTTAACCCAACCCCTAACTCTACCCTTAACCTTACCCCTAACTCTACCCTTAACCCAACCCCTAACTCTACCCTTAACCCAACCCCTAACTCTACCCTTAACCCAACCCCTAACTCTATCCTTAACCTTACCCCTAACTCTACCCTTAACCCAACCCCTAACTCTACCCTAACTCCAACCCTAAACCTTAACCTCCCCTAACTCTACCCTTAACCCAACCCCTAACTCTACCCTTAACCCAACGGCTAACTCTACCCTTAACCCAACCCCTAACTCTATCCTTAACCTTACCCCTAACTCTACCCTTAACCCAACCCCTAACTCTACCCTAACCCTACTCTGAACCCTAACTCTACCCTTAACCCAAACCCTTACTCTACCCTTAACCTTACCCTAACTCTACCCTGAACCTTACTCCTAACTCTACCCTTAACCTTAGCCTAACTCTACCCTTACCTCGAACTCTACTCTCACCCCTACCTAACCCTACCCTTAACCTTACCCCTAACTCTACCCTAACCCCGAACTCTGAACCCTAACCCCTAACTATATTCATATCCTTACCTCGCACTCAACTCTCACCCCTAACTTTATTCATATCCTTAACCCAACTCAAGTACTGACTCCGACCCCGAACTCTAAACCTAACTGTGTTAATAACCACTGACCGTAACCACTAAACTTAACCGTAGCCATTCGCCCTTACCTGGTATATTTGTACATCTATCCATAACCCAAACCTTACCCCATGCCTCCCTCTCTCTACTCCTCACCGAACACTATCCAGCCATACCCTAGACCCACTCGCCCTATCCATACCCTAAACCCTAACTCGTACCCCTACACCCTAACCCCTGCACGCGTAACGGGGTGCGAAGCCGAACCCATCCCTCCAGAACTAAAGTGACTTCGCGAATTTCACTCGGGAAATGTTTTGTGTGCGTGGGGGGAGGGCGTGAGTGGTCGGGAGCGGAATCACACAACAATGCGTGTGGGTGGGGGGGGGGTGAAGACAAAGGCGGTAGGGAGGAGAGAGTGAAGGGAGGGTCAGGATGGATGGTAGCGGGGGGCGGAGAGAGCGGCATGGGTGCGTCCCACCTTTAGGTTGTTTTCGCCCGACCCCAAACAAACGCCGCCGGCGGGCTGAAGCTATTGTTTTTTAGCGTTTGTCTGAGAGCCCCCCACCCACACCCCCCACCTCACCCCGTGCCCCCCACCCAAGCTCACCGCCCTCCCACCCGCCTCCCCCCAGCTCACCCCCCCCCCCCGGGCGAGCTGGCCAGATGCCCGACCACGTGCGGGACGCGCAGGAAACGGAACCTGCCTCTCGCCAAAAGCGGAATTTGGGGCGAACGGGCGGAGAGCAAAGCTCGTGGGGACACCCTGCACCCTGCACCCTGCTGCTGCACGCTCCTGCTGCACTTTCCTGCGCCCTCCTGATGCACCCCCTTACACATTCCTACTGGGCAATGCACCCTCTTCTCCACTACTCCTGCTGCACGATGCACACTCCGGCTTCTGCGCAGTCTCTTGCTGCACCCTCCTGTTGCACGCTCATGCTGCACAATGCACCCTCCTGCTGCATCCTGCTGCTGCTGCTGCACGATTCCGCTGCACCCTCCTGCTGCATCCTGCAGCCTTCCTGCTGCTGCACCCTGCGATCGCCACGCGCACTGCCCCACCACGGCACGATGCGCCCTGAATCCTACCTCGCGCGCCCTGCACCGTGCCCCCCCCCACCTCAACCTCTCTTGCACTTGCATGGCTGCGCTGGTCTACATCCCATACATTGCTGCGCTCCTTACACAGACCGTCGGGTGCGCCCCTGCACGTGTTCTCTCTACCCCCCCCCCGTCCCAAGATGCCCCCCCCCCTTCACTGCAGGGTTCCACCCCCGCCCCCCCCCGCGAAGCGATGCAGACGTTGCGCCATCGCGAAGTGGTGGGTGGGTGGCTGGAGGGGATCCCACGTGGAAGGATCGCTGACACTGACGCACGCACACGTGTACATACATATGCACACGGACGCACACGTACGCACACGTATAACAGACGCAGTTCGCCGCTAAGTTGTGGCGACGTCACCACGGCTGCTTGTGCCAGGCTAGGTGCACTTCGAGGCTTGAAGGCTCTCGCTGGCAGGAAGTCACGGAGCAGACCCAGGTGTTTTGGGTTGACTGACTGAGATGACTGGCAGATGCACCACCTGTGCTCCACACTGTGCCAACGCATTCCCGTGCACATAGATTCCTCCGTGTAGCTTAGTTTAGACTATGGGGGCCAGTGCTGTTAGCGAGAACCTATTAAAGCTGCAACGGCGCACGAGGTGGTCGTGTATCCATGGTTGCACACCCCCGCACCAGGTACTCATTCAAGGCTGAGTCGACCTAGGGGTAGGCCAAAGTCCGGTTCACAAATCACTCGCCAGTGATGTTCGCCGTGTCTGCGAATCGAAGTCGATTGAACACACTGGTCAATAACATCGTGCGTGTGCTTTTAAAAGGAAAAATAATAGGCGACGTTTCGGGCAAAGGCCCTTCTTTATAGCACAAAACAAATCGTGTATTGTTTCCACGTGATTTTTACCCGTGATTTGTCTATATCTCACGAAGAAGGACCATAGCCCTGAAACGTCACTTATTATATATTTCCTATGAAGGCCACTGGTGTTGTTATTGGCACGGAGAGTTTTGGGTTTGTTTTATTGACTGTGCTTGTGCACCACTGTCAACCCAGCAGCAGCAGCAGCGTCACTAACTGGATTGAAGTCATCTTTGGGGCGACGGGAAGGAGCGAGCACGAGAAGACTCTCTGTCATCGATTCACGAATTGATTCGTGACCGGATTCGTGACTCTCCAATGGGTTACACATCTAACGCTCCGTCAACAAGACTCGGGGTAGCGTGTAACACGCCTCCTTCACATAGCTGTCCCTCCACACACACGAACATAAATAAACACGTATATATTCTTAGGTTTTTTCGGTAAAGTCACGTAGGTAAAACATTTAAATTAATAAAAGTTAAATAAAAGAAATTTTTACCTACGTGACTTTACCGAAAAAACCTAAGAATATGAATCCTTGCAGTCACGAAAGCTTCAAATCTAAAACACGTATATGTTTTACGCATCACATCAGCCACACGCGCGTTCTGTGGAGTACATCATATCAGAAGCATTGGTTCAATACAAGCAAAACTCTGGAACGGTTTCGACACGTAGTGTCTTATCAGCAGAGTCAGCCTTGCCGGAACCAATGATGGTGACCTGCCATGTGTTTATCAAATAGGCTGGGACTCACTCTATTGCGTTTACTCCGATTAGCACGGCTGGCTACGTACGGTGAGAACAAAGTTCAACCGTACAGCCGCACAAACTCAGACTGAGTGGTGATGCCTCGTCCGCAACTGTAATGGCTCACAAGACGTTGACGGAGAAACAGAGACGGAAGTTTACGATAAAGAATTCGGTTCGGGCGGAAGGGTTTTTTTTTAAGGTGAAATGTCTTCGACGGGAGAAACCGCGTTAACGGGCGCAGGTGACTCCACAACTCCGCACGGATGGATTTCACATCCCCAAGTCCTGCGCCCGGGAGTCTTAACCCGATCGCCTGAACGTGAGACGAGCAATAGGTGATGTGGGAGGTGATGATGAAGGAGGTGATGGTGGTGATGGAGGCGGTGATGGTGGTGATGGAGGTGGTAGTGGTGATGATTGATTGGGTTTGAGATGGTGATGGAGGAGTTGATGATGGAGGTGATGGTAGCGGTGGAGACGGAAGGAGATGGTCTCGGTGGAGGTGTACGAGTGGTGGGAGGTAGTGACGATGGAGACGAAGATTGAGGTAGGTGGTGGCGATGTTCCTGACGATGTGTCGGTGTTGGAAGTGTGCAGTACCTGGCGAGCGGGCGCCCTGCGCAGTCAGCTCCAGGGGGGGGGGGAGCCAGGGGGAGCCAGGTGGAGCCAGGGGGAGCCAGGTGGAGCCAGGGGGAGCCACGGGGAGCCAGGGGGAGCCCGGGGGAGCCAGGTGGAGCCAGGGGGAGCCGGGGGGAGCCAGGTGGAGCCAGGGGGAGCCAGGTGGAGCCAGGAGGAGTCAGGGGGAGCCACGGGGAGCCACGGGGAGCCAGGGGCAGCCGGGACGCCGCGGTCTCCGCCGCTCCTTCTCGCTCGAGTTTTGCTCCTTTGCCGGCGGCGCGCTACGGCAGGGGGCAGGCGGCGGGGGGAGGGAGCTGTGGGTTTCCGGTGCGGGGCCTCAGTGTGCGAGACTCTCCCAGATCCTCCCAGGTCCCCTCCCTCCCTCCCTCCACCTCCGTAAACAATGCGGCGTCAACCCCCTCCTTTCTCCCCCCCCCCACCTCTCCACCTCTCCACCCCGGCTCCTCCAAAACCGCATCCCTCCTCATCGCTCGCTCCCCGTGCGCGCTCTGCGTTGCGCTCCGGGCTTCACGTCGATGTAGACACACACACACAAAGGCAAATATCCCCCATGTAGCCTTTAACAAACTGTTGGGGCAAGTGTTGGTTGTGTGCACCTATTTATGCCGGTACGGCGTGGCCAACACCGTCTTTGTATTCCAGGTTCTGATATTTACACACCGCACCAGGTGCTCATTTGAGGCTGAGTCGACCTAGGGGAGGCTCGGGACCGGTTCAGATAATCGTCACTGGTATTGGCCGTGAGCGGGAATCAAACTCGGATCGCCGGTGAGTTCGTAGCGCTGCACTACAGCTCCCCATATGCGCGTAGACATACACACAGACACACTTTACACTCATATACACGAGCATCTACAAAGACAAAGATCCCCCGCATAGCCTGTAACAGGGGCAAGTGCTGTTAGCGAGCATCTATGAAGGCCGTCACAGCCCACGAAGGGTGGGTAGCCAACACCACGCCCGACAGCTCTTGTCTCCCCAGTGGCGATGTTTACAAAACGCGCGAGGTACTCATTTGAGGCTGAGTCGACCTAAGGGAAGCTCAGGACCGGTTCAGATAATCGTCACTGGTATTGGCCGTGAGCGGGAATGGAACCCAGGTCGCCAGATTCATAGCGCAGCGCGTTGACCGCTAAACTACCGCACATATATACAACAACCGCTATTCGCCACTAAGTGGCGGTGACGTCACCACGACGCTTGTGCCAGGCTATGTGCACGTTAAGGCCACGTGAAGTGTCGAACGCCAACTGACAGGAGGTCACGATGCAGACCCAGGTGGTGCCATGGGTCGACAGCCTGAGATGACTGGCCGACGCCACCACCTGTGCCCTCTCTACTGTGCCAACTTGCTGTGTTTTAGCCGCCCGGCGCTCCGCTGGTTGTTGCATTTAACGATTTCAACTCGCACTCGATGAGAGACAGAGGACGGCGCAGAGGCGCGAGCAGGAACCACAGACAAGCAGCCACAGGCGAGTGGTCGGCAAATCCAAATAACAAGAAGAGCCATTTATTTTCGAATTCGGTAATGAAAATGAAACCACTCAATATTTCGCGAGCCGCAATGCAGGTAAATACGAGACGCTTCCTTGACAAATAACGGTCACGAAGCAGTCCTTTAAAGAGCCGCATGCGGCTCCAGAGCCGCAGGTTGCCGACCCCTGAGCCAGGCGGTGTACCGACAATTGCCCAAGCTCTGAGGTCCTGTATTTATTCAAATGTTTTCAGCCAGTTAATGAGTGTGCACACGTGTGGGCTACTAACACGCTCCCATACGCGTGCTCATTCACACACTCACGCACGATTACTCTCACGTCGGGGACACGTGTCAGTGGGTCACCACGTGACTCATCTATTCACCAGGCGGCGGTGGTGGTGGCTACGCTGCGGCGAGGTTTGGTGGATCACACACAGATATTGCGAAACTCCCTTCCCGTGGGTATCGAGGGGGTGTCATGCCCGGGCTCACCGCGAAAAGGCTGCACAGGAAAATGTGGACTAATTGCCATTTGTTTCCATCTGTACGGGGATAGAGTGTTGCCCCCTCGCGCACATGGGGTTTCTCCGGGTGCTCCAGTTTCCTCACCCACCCAGACATGTACAAAAACGTGTATTAATGGCTCGAATTGTTTTATTTAAATAAAAAAATCGAATGTAGTGGCAGGACCCTTCTGAAAAAGAGTCCTCCAATTCAGTGAGGCTCTCCTAGACAAATACGTGACGGAAATAAATACATAACTAGATAAACAAGGCCTCGCTATCGCCACGTGGAACACGCGAACCCGCTCGTCATCATCAATTAACGCACCGGGCAAGTCACGTGGCACGCGACTGGAGCTCTGCTCACGATGCCAATCATCACGAATTGACCATTAAGTTGGTTCTTTCGGTAAAGTCACGTAGATAGAGAAATAAAAATATTTTTATTTATTTAAAATAATACAAATTATAAAAAATAAAAACTTTAAAATACTATTAATGAAATGTAAAAATAATAAAAGCAAAAAACCACAATAAAAATTAAAATTGTAAAACATATTTTTTTTAAATACTGTACATTGAAAATAATAAAAGCAAAAAACCCACGACGTTTCGATCGCAACACAAGCGGTCTTGTTTTTCAATTTTTTGTGTTCTATCAACGTGACTTTGCCGAAAGAACCAAGAATATGAAATATGAATTCCTGCAGTCACGAAAGTTTTAAGTCAAAATTTAAATTTACCGTTAAGGCCACGATTCACTCGGGAAACTTCAGGGAAAACCGTTGCCGGCAATGGGTTACCGCAGGACTTCCCCCCCCCACGACCATTGTAAACATCTCACTGCCCCTAATCTGAACGCGTCTGCTTCCAGCTGCCCCTGACACCGTGACACGAGCAAACACCGCGAGATCGCCCCTCATCCTCCAACCGCTGCCGCCGTGGTCTGCAACTCCCATCTCAAGCGAAGATTTGTTTTGGCATTCGCATGACTTACGGACAAGTGTGGTTGGAAGTGGGAACTCTACGTCTACTACGGTTCCCAGAGGCACACTTTGCAGCAGTGAGAATTGGTGACTCTACTGTGCTCATGAGTCATGTGCTGACGGTGGCGAGATGTTAACTACCTCGCCTGGTCGACAGGAGGTCGTGGAAATCGATCCCAGCTCTGTCGCTTGTATATTTCGAGTTTGAATGTTCTCCACGTGGTTGCGTGGATTTTTCTCCTGGTCCTCCAATCGTTTAACCTCCACAATTAGAAACATGCGTTTAAGAGTATTTGGCTACTATAAATTTCCACAAAAGCCACTTCGTTGAGCTATCGTTTGTGGCCAGGTAACTTTTGAAAACGAGCTGGATAGCTCTTTAATAGTTTATTAATTCGGACGAAACCCGGTCCACCGCAATAGGACCACAATGCATTTCTTACGGAACTGCTGCTCATGTTGTTGTTGCACTATTGCAGTGTCCGTGTGTGCTGTTTACACGTGCGTGCGTGTGCGTCTTGTTTGAGACCCCCCCCCCTCCCCCAGCAGTCGACGCTGTCGCCTCCCTGCACCCGTTCAAGTCCAGGCTCAATATTTTCCTTCCCTGTCCATGTCCAGCGTCTTTTAACCTCACCGTGCTCGTCTACCCAGGGGAACCTCACGGAGTCTCGTAACTCTTGTTATTTTACACGCTTTTGTTTAACTCACTGTCTGTTGTTGTCGATGTCGTTGTTGTTGTATCCTCAAATCTTGTAACTCAATTTTAACCCACTTCCCAATGTGGTATCGACTGCAAACTTGGTATACTTATGTCATACTGATGACAATACTATATTATATCATAAAAATAAATATCTTTTTAAAACATTCTTTTTTATATGTTATGTTTCGGCTTGGGTCTAATTGTCCACGGTCGCTTACGTTATGGCAAGCTTCGGGGTCACTTCCTGGAGTTCTTCCATTACTAGTACATTTCATAAAAGCATGTTTTAAAAAAAGTTTTTTTTTAAACTTATTTTCAGGAGGGTCCCCTGCAAAGTTTTGGCAGTAGCAGGGGACGATGTTGCCACGTGGGAATCGTAACTGAGTCATTTGCAGGTAAATTTTACAGCAGTTGGAATGTTTACGTCCGATACCGGTTACGTTGTGTATTGGGTATGATATATTTTTTTGCTGTGCAAGGAAACCGCAGAAGCCGAAGGAAACCCATGCAGATCAGGGGGGGGGGGGGAAGGACGGAACAAAATCTTCCAAAAAAAACATCTCCCCGTATAGCCTTAACAGGCTGTTGTGGAAAGTGCTGTTTTAGAGTAGCACCGATGAAGACCGGCACGGTACACGAGGGAGGAGGTGGCCAGCAACGCGCCTGACCGCACCAGATACTCATTTCAGACCGAGTCGACCTAGGGGAGACACAGGACCGGTTCAGATCATCGTCACTGGTGCTGACCTTGAGCAAGGAATCGAACCCGGGTCACACTTGTCCGTAGCGCAGCGCGCTATCAGCTCCACTATCGCTCCAGACACGCGGCTGCGTTCACGCAGACGGCATTATACGAAACTCCGTTATTTGCCCATGTCTATGCAAACCCCGTTTGCAAATCCACTGCTGGATGACAGTCTCACCCCACGCGATGTGGGCCCGCGTTGGGGTCATTTAACATGGCGACCGCGGGCTGCGTTAACCGCAGAGTGGACACTCTTCGTGCCGTCTGCTTCTCAGCCATGGCCGTGATGAAAACGAAATCCCGCGACGTCATTCGCATTAGTTAAGCCGTGTTCTGTGCCCGATGTCAAGAGTCCAAATTTGCCAATTACGAAAATTTCACCGCAAATTCACTCAACATCAGCCATCGTCACCTATTGGCAGGCTAATGTCCGTTTGCAGGCCAGGTTCTGAATCACCTTGTTTCGCAGAGCCCTTCGAGACGCTCTGGCGTATCGGAGGACGGCTCTATCAAGAAGCAAAGGGGTCTAATTACAACTCTATAGAGTACTTCTAAATCAGCTCAAGCCCTAGGTAAATCACGTGGCTTCTGTGTGGCCACCCCCACTCTGAACCCCTCCCCGCTCCTCAACGCCCGCTGTGAAAACAGATGCTGCTTGCTGTTTCATTCTCCCTTCTCCCTCTCCGTCATCCCCTCTCATCATCATCATCATCCCCGATATGTTTGCCAAGTCATTCCTTCCCCCCATCCTCCTTGCTGGTCACCTTCAGCCGTGCCCTCTGCTTTGTCCGCCTTGGGGACTTCCGTCCCGGCATCGCTTCCCCCTTTCCTGCTCACCTTGTCCTGGCTCTTCCTTGTCTTCTCTTCTCTTCCCTTTCCCAACTTAAAAAAAAAATCCATGAATTATAAACTTATTCTTAGGTTTTTTTCGGTAAAGTCAGGTAGGTAAAAAATTAAAATTAATAAAAGTAAAATAAAATAACAATCACGACGTTTCGGAGGCAACACAAGCTTCCGTCTTCAGGTGTTGCCTCCGAAACGTCGTGATTTTTATTTTATTTTACTTTTACTAATTTTAATTTTAATTTTTTACCTACGTGACTTTACCGAAAAAACCTAAGAATATGAATCCTTGCAGTCACGAAAGCTTCAAATCTAGAATTATATACTTGACTGTACAAAGTGTTTATATTTTACAGGAAAACCTTGCCCAACGCGGCTTTATCGAACGCGGGTTTTCGGTTCTACACTGGTTACCTAACGAAGTCTGTTTTGCGGAACACGGGGGTGATGTCTCGGCTGTACGCGGTTCGAAGATTCTCATTGTCCGCGTCAAAAAAACAAGTAGTGCCGTGAGAGGGCTGCATCCTTTCGAAGGTGTTCATGAATCTCGACTGTGAGAACGATTTATTTACCACGTACATTTCTGGGTCGTGGTTTTTTAGTTTATGTTTCGTGTGATAATGTAACACACTCACCATGCGCAACGGACCCTCACATGGTGAATCCTTGACGTTCAAGTGACAGCGTTCGGGGCGAGTGTCGGGCTGGGAATTCAGTGCCAGGTGCGAGCGTTGTGCGTGCGCGCCGCGGTGCGGGAAGGAGTCACGGAGACGGGGGATTTGTGTTGAGGTGAAATTGAAAATAATGAGTGTACACACACACACAAGAAATGGAGAGCGACTTAGTATAATTTAGTACAATAGCAAAGATGGAAATCTTATAGAATTAAGTTAAACAAAGAGGGAGGGGGTGATCATTTTGGACCCAGGAACGCAACCCTATTTTCCCCATAGGATCAATTACTTATCGAAGGCGGATTTGCCAAACACGGCATTTTACAGGAACGTAACCCCCGCATTCGGCGAGGTCTGCCTCTATTCGTAAAAAGACAAACATGCACATTTGCATGCGCCGTACGTAAAGAGGCATGCGAGTGTAGGAGGGAGGCCTTGTGAGATTTGATCGTGAAAGGAGACATACGAATCTGCCCAGAGTAACGTTTCCAATCAGTGCACGTGACGCGAGCCGTGACACACGGATGAGAAACATGGAAATTGGCGACAACAACAAAAAAGTGGAACCAAAACTGAAAAGTGCGCAAGGAAGCGAAGGAGAGACGCATGCCGGGAACTACACCGAGAGACGGAAAGAGGAAGAAGAGCGCACGGATTACTGAACATAAGCAAGACGGACACAACATCGCAATGACCGTTGAGATGGGTGAGTGAGGTTTGGGGCCAGGCCACGTCATGGGCGAGGAGGAGGAGGGATCGTGTCCGACGGACGGCGAGACTGGCGACGGGATGTCACCCAAAACGAGCGACGAAATCACGCCGAGCGCAGGGCGAACGAGATGGGTCGCTGTGGTGGCGGCATCGTGAGACTGTGCAAGATGGTGACGACGTGGGAACTCATTCGTCCAGCAGTGGATAGACCATGGCTGCTGCTGATGATGATGACCTACACACCCACAAAGCTTCGGCGGGGCTGTGTCGGGGTTTCCTTGCGACCGTGGCCGCGTAGTCCGCAGTTGTCGTTTGTTTGCCACAATAAACAGAATCAGAATATGTATTTATATTGAAGGAATCCGATGAGCTATGAAGCTTTTTTCACACAATGAGACTGGCGTGCAATCCCGACTCTCTTTTCGCCTTCTCCGCTCATTCAACCGTTGCACACTCTTCCGATATTTGTTCGATATCAATTGCTTGGCGGCTTGCAGATGGCAATGAGGCGGTGTATTCACATGGTGGACAGCATTGTAATTGCCTGTATCACTTACACGTAGAAGTGAACATATTTAGGAATTGTTGGTTTTATGCATTTGTCGTGTCGTCTGTGCGTGCGGGTGGCGTGCATCGGCACACAGTCAGCCGGAGACGAGGTGGTCGCAGGAGGCACCGCTCTGCCCTCTATATTCGTTGCTGTTGTTGCCGAGCTCACGCCACCACTCGGGACCCCCCTCTCTCTCTCTCGCACACGACCCCGCTGCCGCACACCCCGTCCCAGGCACGATCCTGTCCGCGTTGCACTGACAGCGTCGACCGGGACAGCCAACTACTGTCCAGCCGCGCAATGATCGGGCGAAGGCGGCAGCGACGAGAGCGACGACGACGACAGCGACGACGAGTCCAATCCCAGAACCAGCAGCCAAGAGCTCGCGCTCTCCGCTGCTTATATTCCCCTCGGCGCGGCTTGGCTCTGCCCTAGCCGCGCCTCCCTTCTCGAACCCTCCAGAGGGTTCCTGGGGCTTCCACACGAGGTCTATGATGACCCTTGCCCCAGTTCCTCCGTCCTGCCGGCACACCCGCGTATATGCTCAGCGGCGTGTGCGCTAAGTGCCCACCTGCAGTTGCAGCTGCTGTCCAACAGCCAGCGCTATGTCACTACACATTGACCGGTTAAAGAAGCGTGGAAAATATAATTTATTTCAATTCAATTAAACACATCCCAGTGAGAGCCAACAGACGTTTCACAAGGGACATTAACGAGGACAAGCCACAAGCGACCAACCTCCACGAGTGACAACTTACAAGAGCCACAATTACATACAACGGCAAAATCTGTGGAATTTATATTTGCTTGATGATACTGCTGCTGCTGCTGCTGTCACAGTGGGACACTGATACAGAAATATGGGGAGCGGTAACTGCGCTACGAACCCGGCGAACCCGAGTTCGATTCCACCGCTCACGGCCAAGATCGGTGATGATTTATCTGAACCGGTCCTGGGCCTCCCCCTAGGTCGACTCAGCCTCAAATTAGTTTATAAACATTTCCACTGGGGAGACAAAGTCGGCCGGGCTTGGTGTTGGGCATCCACCCCCTTGTGTGCCGTGCCGGCCTTCATAGGTGCCTGACAGCACTTGCCCCAAGTCTGTTCAGACTATGTCTTTGTACAAATAACGAAAGCACTTAACACATTCCGTGTCAATAACAGTGGTATTTAAAGGATATAATTGCCGACGTTTCGGGCAAATGGCCGTTTTTAGTACATGTGGGCCCGATCCTTTTATTACCTGGCTCCCACTGTGGAATTCCAACCTCAAGACGTTACCTATTTAAGCCTGGTCATTCACGATTACTAAATGAGTATTAAAACAACGTATGGTATAGCCTATTAGCAGTACAGTGTGCATTAATTGCACAGTATGATAATTACGTACAAAGGGGGCCTTGGTTGTAAAGCAGCCTTTATTTAAAGTGTTTTGGTTGCAGAAGGACCACCTCTGTAACTGCTGTGAGCGTGGCTGTTAAGATGCCACCGACTCAACACGTGGCCACCTCGTGACGCACGGTAAGTCCCGGGTCTCCAATCCACTGCTGGATTAGACGGGGCCTCTACCTCCCCCAACCCCCAAGCTCAGTGCGGACCGCGATGGTTATTTGACCACGTTTCCAACCACAACGGTCGGTGCGGGGATTTTGCGAAGTTGGACAAAGAGTATGGATCCCTGCAGTCACGAAAACTTCAAATCTAAGTTGGACATCTTCTTGGTTCTTTCGGTAAAGTCACGTAGAAAGAATTTAATAAAATAATAAAAATAAAACATATAAATAATTCTCACTACGTTTCTGAATGATTCTGTCTCCTTGACAGAGCTGTTCTTCACCTGAAGACGGCTACTTGCGTTGTGGCCGAAACGTCGTGAGAATTATTTTATGTTTTATTTTTATTATTTTATTAAATTATTTCTACGTGACTTTACCTGAAAGAACCAAGAAGATGAATCCCTGCAGTCACGAAAGCTTTAAATCGAAATCTAAGTTGGACAATTTTGGATTTTGCTGCACGAAGCCCTCTCGACCGAGAGAGAGAGAGCCGGACCGCTGTGCGTGAGACGCTGCCGTAAGATGACGTCGCGGCTGACGTTGTTGCCGCCGTCCCGGCGTGAGAAATCCGTGAGACTGAGAAAGTTGCAGCGCGCAGAGCACGTGGAGTTGGGGGGGGGATTCGATTCCTCTTTCCGTCGTCTCTCCACCGGAAACGCGTCACGTCGGCACGTGCAAGCAATTAGCGCTGCGGATCCCCTCCCCCCACACATCGGACGCTCACCCCTCCCCTTTGGGCCCCCACCCTCTCCCCTCGGCCCCCCACGCCTCTGGCCCCCCTCACCTGTCTCACCTGTGGAGCGCCGCTCGGTGGAGTCGCTGCGCCTCCTCGTGGCTGGAGTCGGGAACGCGGCCTCGAGCCCACGACCGACACCTGGGGGGGTGGGGGGGGAACTGTGGCTTTACAGGGAGGAACAATGTTCCACACTGCCCACCAGGGATTATTTAGCTGTCTGTCTGTCTGACTGTATGTCTGTCGTACATAAATAAATATATAATGCACACAGCTCTTTGATTGGTGGAGACCTTACAAACAGCTCTTTGATTGGTGGAGATCTACTGCCGGGTACGGAGAGGGGAGGTGCCTAAGGGAGGAGGGTCAGGGGAGGGGCCTAACAGAAGGGGGGTTAGGGGAGGGGCCTAAGGGAAGGGGGGTCAGGGGAGGGGCCTAACAGAAGGGGGGTTAGGGGAGGGGCCTAAGGGAAGGGGGGTCAGGGGAGGGGCCTGAGAATAGGGGGGGGCGGGTGGTCAGGGGAGGGGCCTAAGGGAAAGGGGGTCAGGGGAGGGGCCTAAGGGGGGAGGGGCCTAAAGGAGGGGGGGGGGCGATAGTTAAGGGGGCTGTCTGCCTGGCTACCTAAAGTCAAGTTATCTTTTATACATACAGGTAGGAACAACAGGTTCCACACTGCCCACCAGGGATTATTTGTCTGTCTGTCGTGCACGAATGCGCTGTCCAACCAAGTTCCTACCTGCCCACTCCGAAGGAACGTGTTAAATGTCACCATCGTGAGAGCCGTAGCCCGCACCTAAATCCCATCCACTGCACACGCCGTGGCAACAGATGCGGATCACCTGATGCGCTAATGGAAAAATGTTAAAAGCGTCCCAGCAGTGCGCGACTGTGGTCATCCAGAGCAGAGACCGCACAACGTATAACGACGCAACGCCCCCTATCCACAGATCACGGCGAAACCACTCGGCGCTACTCCTGACCTGAATGCGAAATCGTAGTTGATGCTAGGCCTTGGCAGGGTAAGGTAATTTACCCTGTAATCGGGTAATTTGTATGGGGTAAGGGTAAAAGGTAGGGTAAAGGTAGGCTCGTTGCTTTTTAAATCCTTTATATTAAGTTCGCTTGCGTGCTTGCTTGCTTGCTTACGACCGTGCAAATCTTTCGGTCGTTTTTTAACCCACTTCCCGTGATCCAATCGAGCTGACATTTTCCACACAGACTCGTTGTGCCAGACAATTAATGTTCGTGAAAAAAATTCCCAAAATTTTACACTTTTTAGGCAAAAAAAATTATTTTACATATATTCAAAAGAACTCATTCTTGGCTTTGGCTGAACGTCACAGTATAAGAGCCCAGAGCGTAACCCCTCCACAGGCCGTGGCGGAGTAGCGCAGTTGGTAGCGCCCTCGCTTCCCATGCCAAAGGTCGCGGGATCGATACCCGCGTCCTCCACAGGCGAATATATTTTTAAATCCTTTATATTAAGTTCGCTACCACGCATATAAAGGATTTATAGTGAAAAACTTTGTTTTTACGGGTTATACTTATTACCTTTAACCTTACCTGCTAAAGGGCAAAAGGTAAGGGTAGAGTGATTGTATTGTGGTAAGGTAAAAGGTAGGGTAAAGGTAGGCTCGTTATTTTTTTAATCCTTTATATTAAGTTCACGTGCTTGCGTGCTTGCGTGCTTGCTTACGACCGTGCAAATCTTTCGGTCGTTTTTTAACCCACTTCCCGTGATCCAATCGAGCTGACATTTTCCACACAGACTCGTTGTGCGTGACAATTAATGTTCGTGAAAAAATATTTCCAAAATGTTACACTTTTTAGGACAAAAATATTATATTTAATTACCAATTGCTTAATGGTGCCATACAATCATCTGACCCATAGGTGGCAGCCATCTCAAGCCAGAGGACGAGAGGACTCTCGCCGCCACGCATATAAAGGATTTATAGTGAAAAACTTTGTTTTTACGGGTTATACTTGTTACCTTTTAACTTTTACCTTGCCGAGGCCTAGTTGATGCTCAGCGTCTACAGAACAAGACCATGAGCCGCGATCAATCAACTGCTTGGACGAAAGCCAACAAAAGCCGCCGCTGCCGGCATATCTCACGCTTCTGCGATATGAATCAATAATCCACATAGCACCTGGACACGCTCCGTCTCCACGCCGGACGCCCTCTCCCACGCGTTACTTTCCTTGGCTGCCACTCCGATATTCATCTTGACCATCGGCAATCGTCCCGTCTCGCCGTGACGCGTCCTGCCCGAGCCACGCTGACTTTTCTTGACAACCAACCAGGAGCGTAACGAGCGTGGGGGGCAGGGGGTGCCTTGCCCCCCTGATGGCCAAAGCTACGAATTGGGCCCCCTTCACAACCACCATGAGAGACAAATACAAATTTGGGTCCCCATAACACCGATTGCCCCCCCCCCCGCCCCAGCTGATAATGTAGTTAAGCCACTGCATCCAAAGTGATGTCGCTATCCCGTGTATGTTCTCCGATACACGTGTTCTTCTGCCGCGTCTCTCAGTGGCATTCCAAGCGCGTCTCTCCACGTGTCTTTGTGCATTTCTAAGCTTTATACTTCCACATTCCGCGTTAATGACTGCGTTTCTGAGCTCTGCAGCAGATTGCACCGTACGCACTTCTTACGCACGGCTGACGTACATTCAGAGCAACAACTGCAATTTGACATGAAGGTGCTCAAGCCAGATAACCGTGCCACGGGCAGCGGAGTGTATCGCTGTGATGTCTGCTTGGTATTTGTGGATCGGGACATTACGACGTTGTATATTGTACGTTTTGTTCTGGATGATCACAGTCGCGCACTGGAGATTTATCGATTTGTGCATCAGGTATCCGCATCTGCCATGGCTTGTGCGGATGCGATTTAGGGTGGACCACGAGCTTCGTGGAAGATCAAACCCAGGGATTTTCTGAGTTGGGTCTTGCACGAGCTGTATGTTTGTGAGTTCTTGTGAACTCCATTCAGCTCTCCAGGCTGATTATATACCAATCACGAATTGTCTCCTGCCACACGACGCCAGTATCACGAGTATCTGATGGTGTGCGGTCGGAGAGCAGAGTGCCCGGACAGAACCCACCAATCACACAGAGAGATCACACCAAAGAGTTCCGCACAGACGGGATCACGAACCCTCTTGCTACACTTCCATCTCTTGTAGTTCCACCTCGCAAGGCCAGCGCGGGGTTTACAAATCACTCTGTGATCCACCAACGCTTTCCTCCAAAGCACCGGATCACATTTTTGGGCCACCGTCATTGCCAATACCAGCTCACTACAGCTAGTGTAAGCACCTACATCGCTACAGGTATTGCAAATACCAGCTCACTACAGCTAGTGTAAGTACCTACCTCGCTACAGGTATTACAAATACCAGCTCACTACAGCTTGTGTAAGCACCTACCTCGCTACAGGTATTACAAATACCAGCTCACTACAGCTCGTGTAAACACCTACCTCGCTACAGGTATTACAAATACCAGCTCACTACAGCTAGTGTAAGCACCTACCTCGCTACAGGTATTACAAATACCAGCTCACTACAGCTCGTGTAAGCACCTACCTCGCTACAGGTATTACAAATACCAGCTCACTACAGCTCGTGTAAGCACCTACCTCGCTACAGGTATTACAAATACCAGCTCACTACAGCTCGTGTAAGCACCTACCTCGCTACAGGTATTACAAATACCAGCTCACTACAGCTAGTGTAAGTACCTACCTCGCTACAGGTATTACAAATACCAGCTCACTACAGCTCGTGTAAGCACCTACCTCGCTACAGGTATTACAAATACCAGCTCACTACAGCTCGTGTAAGCACCTACCTCGCTACAGGTATTACAAATACCAGCTCACTACAGCTCGTGTAAGCACCTACCTCGCTACAGGTATTACAAATACCAGCTCACTACAGCTAGTGTAAGCACCTACCTCGCTACAGGTATTACAAATACCAACTCACTACAGCTCGTGTAAGCACCTACCTCGCTACAGGTATTACAAATACCAGCTCACTACAGCTCGTGTAAGCACCTACCTCGCTACAGGTATTACAAATACCAGCTCACTACAGCTCGTGTAAGCACCTACCTCGCTACAGGTATTACAAATACCAGCTCACTACAGCTAGTGTAAGTACCTACCTCGCTACAGGTATTACAAATACCAGCTCAGTACAGCTCGTGTAAGCACCTACCTCGCTACAGGTATTACAAATACCAGCTCACTACAGCTCGTGTAAGCACCTACCTCGCTACAGGTATTACAAATACCAGCTCACTACAGCTCGTGTAAGCACCTACCTCGCTACAGGTATTACAAATACCAGCTCACTACAGCTAGTGTAAGCACCTACCTCGCTACAGGTATTACAAATACCAACTCACTACAGCTCGTGTAAGCACCTACCTCGCTACAGGTATTACAAATACCAGCTCACTACAGCTCGTGTAAGCACCTACCTCGCTACAGGTATTACAAATACAGGCTCACTACAGCTAGTGTAAGCACCTACCTCGCTACAGGTATTACAAATACCAGCTCACTACAGCTAGTGTAAGCACCTACCTCGTTACAAGTATTACAAATACCAGCTCACTACAGCTAGTATAAACACCTACCTCGCTACAGGTATTACAAATACCAGCTCACTACAGCCAGTGTAAGCACCTACCTCGCTACAGGTATTACAAATACCAGCTCACTACAGCTAGTGTAAGCACCTACCTCGCTACAGGTATTACAAATTCCAGCTCACTACAGCTAGTGTAAACACCTACCTCGCTACAGGTATTACAAATACCAACTCACTACAGCTGGTGTAAGCACCTACCTCGCTACATGTATTACAAATACCAGCTCACTACAACTAGTGTAAGCACCTACCTCGCTACAGGTATTACAAATACCAACTCACTACAGCTGGTGTAAGCACCTACCTCCCTACAGGTATTACAAATACCAGCTCACTACAGCTTGTGTAAGCACCTACCTCGCTACAGGTATTACAAATACCAGCTCACTATAGCTAGTGTAAGCACCTACCTCGCTACAGGTATTACAAATACCAACTCACTACAGCTGGTGTAAGCACCTACCTCCCTACAGGTATTACAAATACCAGCTCACTACAGCTTGTGTAAGCACCTACCTCGCTACAGGTATTACAAATACCAGCTCACTATAGCTAGTGTAAGCACCTACCTCGCTACAGGTATTACAAATACCAGCTCACTACAGCTAGTGTAAGCACCTACCTCGCTACAGGTATTACAAATACCAACTCACTACAGCTGGTGTAAGCACCTACCTCGCTACAGGTATTACAAATACCAGCTCACTACAGCTCGTGTAAGCACCTACCTCGCTACAGGTATTACAAATACCAGCTCACTACAGCTAGTGTAAGCACCTACCTCGCTACAGGTATTACAAATACCAGCTCACTACAGCTAGTGTAAGCACCTACCTCGCTACAGGTATTACAAATACCAGCTCACTACAGCTAGTGTAAGCACCTACCTCGCTACAGGTATTACAAATACCAGCTCACTACAGCTGGTGTAAGCACCTACCTCGCTACAGGTATTACAAATACCAGCTCACTACAGCTAGTGTAAGCACCTACCTCGCTACAGGTATTACAAATACCAGCTCACTACAGCTAGTGTAAGTACCTACCTCGCTACAGGTATTACAAATACCTGCGTACTACAGCTTGTGTAAGCACCTACCTCGCTACAGGTATTACAAATACCAGCTCACTACAGCTAGTGTAAGCACCTACCTCGCTACAGGGATTACAAATACCAGCTCACTACAGCTAGTGTAAGCACCTACCTCGCTACAGGTATTACAAATACCAGCTCACTACAGCTCGTGTAAGCACCTACCTCGCTACAAGTATTACAAATACCAGCTCACTACAGCTAGTGTAAGCACCTACCTCGCTACAGGTATTACAAATACCAGCTCACTACAGCTAGTGTAAGCACCTACCTCGCCACAGCTATTACAAATACCAGCTCACTACAGCTCGTGTAAGCACCTACCTCGCTACAGGTATTACAAATACCAGCTCACTACAGCTAGTGTAAGCACCTACCTCGCCACAGCTATTACAAATACCAGCTCACTACAGCTCGTGTAAGCACCTACCTCGCCACAGCTATTACAAATACCAGCTCACTACAGCCAGTGGAAGCACCTACCTCGCTACAGGTATTACAAATACCAGCTCACTACAGCTTGTGTGAGCACCTACCTCGCTACAGGTATTACAAATACCAGCTCACTACAGCTAGTGTAAGCACCTACCTCGCTACAAGTATTACAAATACCAGCTCACTACAGCTAGTGTAAGCACCTACCTCGCTACAGGTATTACAAATACCAGCTCACTACAGCTAGTGTAAGCACCTGCCTCGCTACAGGTATTACAAATACCAGCTCACTACAGCTAGTGTAAGCACCTACCTCGCTACAGGGATTACAAATACCAGCTCACTACAGCTAGTGTAAGCACCTACCTCGCTACAGGTATTACAAATACCAGCTCACTACAGCTCGTGTAAGCACCTACCTCGCTACAGGTATTACAAATACCAACTCACTACAGCTGGTGTAAGCACCTACCTCGCTACAGGTATTACAAATACCAACTCACTACAGCTGGTATAAGCACCTACCTCGCTACAGGTATTACAAATACCAACTCACTACAGCTAGTGTAAGCACCTACCTCGCCACAGCTATTACAAATACCAGCTCACTACAGCTAGTGTAAGCACCTACCTCGCTACAAGTATTACAAATACCAGCTCACTACAGCTCGTGTAAGCACCTACCTCGCTACAGGTATTACAAATAACAGCTCACTACAGCTAGTGTAAGCACCTACCTCGCTACAGGTATTACAAATACCAGCTCACTACAGCTAGTGTAAGCACCTACCTCGCTACAGGTATTACAAATACCAGCTCACTACAGCTAGTGTAAGCACCTGCCTCGCTACAGGTATTACAAATACCAGCTCACTACAGCTCGTGTAAGCACCATCTTCACCACGATGATTGTCAATACCACTGCCGCGTGAATGACCGCTAGAGGGCGCTGGTGTCAAGGTGAACCCAGAGTGGCACTTCTCAACGAGGTACGGTGACCACGAGATCGAGACAACTTCTGCTGACTCCGGTCGCAGATCGCGTTGTGTTTATTGCTGAATTTCTTTCGCACCGTACGCATAGTTGTCAACCCCCTTAATCGGTGCTCTACCTTATGACAGACACAATTCAGACCTTATTGGTCACCCCGTGCGCCTTATATAAATCTCAACTTTTATCCTACAAAGTTCCATCACAAGGGAGAAACACAAACAAGTATATAAAAACCATGTTTATTTTAGCCGTATTGAAACCTGAACACTCAATGTCCCTGTACAAGAATACGGGCAAAGCTTTCCTATACTCACTATTTTGTTGTTGTTGTTGTATGTCTTGTGTCATTGTTGTACGTCAAATGTTGAATACTCGAGTGTCGGCGTGTATTTTGTGTTAAATGTGTTGCTGTGTTTGTGTGCGTTGTGTGTGTAACTTCTGCGTGTTAGTCTGTATAATGTATATTGTATGTTACGTAAATACTTTTGTGTGTATTTGCGGCGATGTTGCCTATACATTATTGTGTAAATATGCATGTGTGTACGTGTTTATGAACGTGTTGTGTTAGTGCGTGTTGTGTTACATGGACCTGTGTTAATGTGTGTATGTATATTGTATTAGTTTGCGTATGTTGTGTTCGTGTATGTTGTGTTAGTATGTCTGTGTATGGCTATGTTATTGTGTGTACGTTGTGTTTGTGTGCGTATGGTGAATGCACTACCACGTGAGTCACTACTGTACTGGGCGTGTGTGTGTGTGACTGGGTGTTTGTGTCATTGAGAGTTCACACACACACACGTGTGTGTGTTGATGCGTGGCATAGAGTTACCCGTGCGTGTATGTACTTTGTGTTTATTCACGTGGGGAGCGGTGGAACAGTGGTTAGGGCACTGCACTACCAGTACGATTCATGATCACGATTAATACCGATCCCGGGCCTTCCCTAGGTCGACTCAGCCTCAAATGAGTATCTGGAGCGGTGTATAAACATCAGCACTGGGGAGACAAAGGTGGCCGGGCGTGGTGCTGGTCACCCACCTCCTCGTGTGCCGTGTCGGCCTTAATAGGTGCTCGCTAAAAGCACTTGCCCCAGTAGCCTGTGAAAGGCTATACGGGGAGTCTTTGTGTGTGTGCGCTTGAAGTCCCCATCACACACACACTGCTGCTGCTGCAGCCCGTGTTTACGTTTTACGTCTTTTTTTTCTGTCCCATAACCCAAGGTCACGGCCAAGGGAACGTTCAGATCCAGAACACCAACAGCCCCCCCACCCTCACCCCCCACACCCCCACCCTCACCCCCCACCCTCACCCCCCACACCCCCACCCTCACCCCCCACACCCCCCACCCTCACCCCAACCTCCACCATCCCAACGTCGCTCAACGTTTAACCGGCCCAGGAGCACGCGGTATCCAAGTGGGAAGGGGAGAGTGTGGTGGTGGTGTGGTGGTGCTGGTGTGGTGGTGGTGTGGTGGTGGTGTGGTGGTGGTGTGTTGGTGGTGGTTTGGTGGTGATGTGATGGTGTTGTGGTGGTGGTGTGGTGGTGGTGGTGTGGTGGTGGTGGTGTGGTGGTGGTTTGGTGATGTGATGGTGTCGTGGTGGTGGTGTGGTGTGGTGGTGGTGTGGTGGTGGTGTGATGGTGGTGTGCTGTGGTGGTGGTGTGGTTGGTGTGGTGGTGGTGGTGTGATGGTGTGTGTTGGTGTGGTTTGGTGGTGATGTGATGGTGTTGTGGTGGTGGTGTGGTGTGGTGGTGGTGTGGTGGTGGTGTGATGGTGGTGATGTGATGGTGTTGTGGTGGTGGTGTGGTGGTGGTGGTGTGGTGGTGGTGTGTTGGTGGTGGTTTGGTGGTGATGTGATGGTGTTGTGGTGGTGGTGTGGTGGTGGTGGTGTGGGGGTGGTGTGGTGGTGGTGTGTTGGTGGTGGTTTGGTGGTGATGTGATGGTGTTGTGGTGGTGGTGTGGTGGTGGTGTGTTGGTGGTGGTGTGGGTGGTGTGGTGGTGCTGGTGTGGTGGTGGTGTGGTGGTGGTGTGTTGGTGGGGGTTTGGTGGTGATGTGATGGTGTTGTGGTGGTGGTGTGGTGGGTGGTGGTGTGGTGGTGGTGGTGTGGTGGTGGTTTGGTGATGTGATGGTGTCGTGGTGGTGGGTGTGGTGTGGTGGTGGTGTGGTGGTGGTGTGATGGTGGTGTGCTGTGGTGGTGGTGTGGTGGTGTGGTGGTGGTGGTGTGATGGTGGTGGTGTGGTGGTGGTGTGATGGTGGTGTGGTGTGGTGGTGGTATGGTGGTGGTGTGGTGGTGGTGGTGTGGTGATGGTGTGATGGTGGTGTGGTGGTGGTGTGGTGTGGTGGTGGTGGTGTGGTGGTGGTGTGGTGTGGTGGTGGTGTGGTGGTGGTGTGATGGTGGTGTGGTGTGGTGGTGGTGGTGGTGTGGTGGTGGTGTGGTGGTGTGGTGGTGGTGGTGTGGTGGTGGTGTGGTGGTGTGATGGTGGTGTGGTGTGGTGGTGGTGTGGTGGTGAGGTGGTGGTGGTGTGGTGGTGGTGGTGGTGATGTGATGGTGATGTGGTGGTGGTGGTGTGGTGGTGGTGGTGTGGTGGTGGTGTGGTGGTGGTGGTGGTTTGGTGGTGATGTGATGGTGTTGTGGTGGTGGTGTGGTGGTGGTGGTTTTGGTGTGGTGGTGTGGTGGTGGTGTGGTGGTGGTGTGGTGGTGTGGGAGGCCCAGCCACCTGGGTTCGATTCCCGCTCACGGTCAACACCAGTGGCTTATCAAAACCGGTCCTGATCTTTCGCTAAGTCGACTCAGCCTCAAACGAGTGCCCGGTGCGGGGTGTAAACATCGCCACTGGGGAGACAAAGGCGGCCGGGCGTGGTGCCGACCACCCAACCCCCTGTTGCGCCGTGCCGGCCTTCGTAGTTGCTACTTGCCCCAGAAGCCTGTTGCAGGCTATACGTGTGTGTGTGTGAGTTGGGGGCTGTGTGTGTGTGGGGGGGGCTGTGTGTGTGTGTGGGTTGGGGGGCTGCCTGTGTGTGTAGGCTGGGGGCTGCCTGTGTGTGTGGGTTGGGGCTGTGTGTGTGTGTGTGGGTTGGGGGCTGTGTGTGTGTGTGGGTTGGGGGCTGTGTGTGTGTGTGGGTTTGGGGCTGTGTGTGTGTGTGTGGGTTGGGGGCTGTGTGTGTGTGTGGGTTGGGGGCTGTGTGTGTGTGTGGGTTGGGGGCTGTGTGTGTGTGTGGGTTGGGGGCTGTGTGTGTGTGGGTTTGGGGCTGCCTGTGTGTGTGTGTGGGTTTGGGGCTGTGTGTGTGGGTTGGAGGCTGTGTGTGTGTGGGTTGGGGGCTGTGTGTGTGTGTGTGGGTTTGGGGCTGCCTGTGTGTGTGTGTGGGTTGGGGGCTGTGTGTGTGTGTGTGTGAGTTGGGAGGCTGCCTGTGTGTGTGTGTGGGTTGGGGGCTGTGTGTGGGTTGGGGGCTGTGTGTGTGTGGGTTGGGGGCTGTGTGTGTGTGGGTTGGGGGCTGTGTGTGTGTGGGTTGGGGGCTGTGTGTGTGTGTGTGGGTTGGGGGCTGTGTGTGTGGGTTGGGGCTGTGTGGGTTGGGGGCTGTGTGTGTGTGGGCTGGGGGCTGTGTGTGTGTGTGGGTTGGGGGCTGTGTGTGTGTGTGTGGGTTGGGGGCTGTGTGTGTGGGTTGGGGGCTGTGTGGGTTGGGGGCTGTGTGTGTGGGCTGGGGGCTGTATGTGTGTGTGGGTTGGGGGCTGTGTGTGTGTGTGTGTGGGTTGGGGGCTGTGTGGGTTGGGGGCTGTGTGGGTTGGGGGGCTGCCTGTGTGTGTGTGTGTGGGTTGGGAAGTGCGTGTGTGTGTGGGTTGGGGGCTGTGTGTGTGTGTGTGTGGGTTGGGGGCTGTGTGTGTGTGTGGGTTGGGGGCTGTGTGTGTGTGTGTGGGTTGGGGGCTGTGTGTGTGGGTTGGGAAGTTCGTGTGTGTGTGTGGGGGGCCCTGGGAAAGGGTTTGATTCGCGTTGCCGGGAAACTGAGCGGCGGTGTTTGTGAAGCCCAGCGGCCCGAGTCCGGCTCCAGGCGGAATCGCTCGGGGGACGAAGGAGATGGAGCGAGGAGACGCCGCGGGAAATCATCATCATCATCACCATTTATAACTCAATCTAGATAACAGTTAGTCATAATCATTGTCATCCCATACTCAACCTTGATGACAGTTATAATCACAGTCATCTTCATAATCACATCATCATCATCCATGCTCGTCCTCTATGACAGCGTCATAATCATCATGACGGGCGTTATTATCACAACATTATAATCATCGAAGTTATCCTCGAAAGTGATCATCGTCATTCATCATGACAATAATTAACGTGTTGATTAAAAAAACAACCCAACACATTCGTGGATACGTGTCCTTAATTTGAACAATTATATTGTAGGTGACGTTTCGGACAATGGCCCTTCTTCACAGCACATCAACATGATCATCTTTAACATGAACGCGATCATCCTAAGTGATAGCGGTCTTCATCTTTATCATCAAGACGGCCATGACGAGTTCATCAATAATTCACGATCGTCGTCAACATCGCTCGTAGTCGCTACAATAATCAATATAAAGTTTATAATTATATATAATCAACACGGTCATAATGCACTGATCAATAATGCATTGCTTGATTCATCTAAGAATGCACTGTAATTAGGATTTTTCATGTAACATTGTCATTGCTATTTGTGGTTGTGAAATATTATGTAGTGTGGATGCAGCGGAGAGGGTTGGTGGGTCACAGAAATGCTGGGAAACTCCCTTCCCGTGGACATCGAGGTACCGTAACCCAGTGCAGCAAAACACGTGGACTTTACGGGATTGAACATTTACGTGTGCCTGTTTGCTGGACTTCTTTCGCACCGTACGCATACCTGTCAACCCCATTATCGATGCCCCTACCTTATTACAGACACAATTCAGACCTTATTGAAACACCCCGTGCCCCTTATATAAATCTCGGACAATTCTCAACGTTCATCCTACGCGTGAGTTTTTTTCTCCTCCGGGTGCTCCGTTTTCCTCCCACATGTCCACTCTCGAGAATTGTCCGATTCACGCCCCGTGAGATAATAGAGGACCGCAGAGCTTGGGTAATTGTTGCCGCGGGTTCCCATCGCGGCGTGGCTGCTGCTCCTCCTCCTCGCCTGTGGTTCCTCCTCGCTCCGAGAGTGAGCGAAAACTCTGCGGTAGTAGCAGCGCGCTCTGCGTTTCGATCGACTCGTTGTACTTGTTGACGCGGGTTGCGACACGCTCTGTCTTAAACGAATGACCCGCGGACGACCTTGGTGGTGGGGTGGGGGGAAACAAACGAACCAAAAAGTTACGGCATACAATTAATAACATTGCAGACGCCGAGTAACAAAACACACATTCGAGGAAAACAACATTGAAGTCCATGCACCACAGGGTGAGATCATTATTATTCTCATACTGTATTACTGCCCCGACTGACAAGGGGGGGGGCATTTCGCGTGAACTGTTCCTCGACAGCTGGGGGGGGGGGGGAGAAGGGGGACGACGTGCACAGAATTCGCCACGGGGGACACGCGGACATTCCGACACGTGCACCCTCCCTCCATTCATCCCCCACACACCACCACCCCCACACCCTCACACCCCACCCCGACCGTAGGGAATGGGCAGTGGCGGTGGAGGAGTATAAGGCGTAAACAGGAGTGAAAGGAGTAGCAGGAATCAGGAGGTCGTGACGAGTAGGAGGAGAGAAGAGAAGGCGGTATAGGAGTAAGGGGTGGTAGAGGAGGACAAGGAAGAGGAGGGGGTTTGGAGGATTATAGGAAGAGGATGAGGAAGAAGAAATGAGAAATAATGGAGGGAGAGGGCGGAGAAAAAGTTAAGCAAGGAGGAATAATAGGTGCAGGAGGAAGTGGAAGAGGAGAACAAGGAAAAGGTGGAGGAGTAAGGGGAGTACAATGGAACACGAGGAGGAAATTTGGTGTAGGAGAAAGAGGTGATGGAGGAAGAAAATGAAAATGTAGATGACAAGTAGGAAGAAGAGCAGCAGGGGGGTGGGACAGGGGGAGGACAGGGGGGGGGGCAGAGGGGGGGGGGACAGGGGGGGGGGGACAGGGGGGGGGGGGACAGGGGGGGGGGGAACAGGGAGGGGGACAGGGGGGGGGGCAGGGGGGGGTGTAAGCGGAGGTGGGTGAGGACAGGAGGTGAAAGATGAGAAGTTCACGTCCGGACTCATCCTTTGAGTCGCCTTTGGGTCAGAACATTTATAAAGTTCTTCCACGAAAAAAGACACGTGGGTAATTCTCTATTTTACAGAGTGTACCCAAAAGCCATAACCATTTGCTTTACAACGTGAACTCCAAAATCCACGGTCGCTTTTACATTACCCAAAGTGCACTCACGCAGCTGTCATTTAATTTTTCATTCCTCAAAATTGCACCCCAAAAGCCGTAGTATCAACATTCTCCAAACAGCATCCAACGAGTGAACAGGAATGCACGCCCCAAAAAGCTGCACCCATGAGTCTGTCATCAATTCTCCACGTGTCAATGTGCATCCAAAAATGTATGCCATGTGTACGCTTTTCTAGCTTTTCGGCGGCACCGCACAGAGTCTCTGTCTCCCCAGTGCCATCAGCATTCGCACAATAGAGTGGATACATTTGGGTGGTCTCAAGAGGATGAACACATCAAGGTGAAAACATCAAGGTGAACACGCAACATCATTGGCGGGCGGAGCGGTGGCGCCGCCCGTATACTGGGCATCAGTGAAAAAGGGCTTCATAGCTCATCGGATTCCTCCAGTCTAAATAAAGCTGATGATTCTGAAGCAAGTTGCGCTAGGAATCCGGCGACCTGAGTTCGATTCCCAGCCAACGTAAGTGGCGAGCGCTGATCTCGAAGCGATGCAGGTCACGCTTGCCCGGCGTGAGAGCGGCTATGTGACTGGAGGTCACGGCGAGTCAAGGGAGTCACGGATCACGACATAAATAACCACGGCGGGACGTGCGGTCCCAGTAAACATGGAACGTTGGGTCAACGATGGGGCCAGTGGTGACAACCATATGCCTACGATAATCACCCAGGAATGTCTGTCTTTAACGCTCGTGACGTCACTCCACATCGACCAGCCCCCCTAATTAATAATCATGAGCAGGTGACGTCACTCCACATGGAGCACCCTCCCCCCTCATTAATAATCATGAGCAGGTGACGTCACTCCACATGGAGCACCCTCCCCCCTTATTAATAATAATTAGCAGATGACGTCACTCCACATGGTGCACCCTCCCCCCTCATTAATAATAATTATCGGGTGACGTCACTCCACATGGAGCACCCTCCCCCCTTATTAATAATAATTAGCAGATGACGTCACTCCACATGGTGCACCCTCCCCCCTCATTAATAATAATTATCGGGTGACGTCACTCCACATGGAGCACCCTCCCCCCTTATTAATAATAATTAGCAGATGACGTCACTCCACATGGTGCACCCTCCCCCCTCATTAATAATAATTATCGGGTGACGTCACTCCACATGGTGCACCCTCCCCCCTCATTAATAATAATTATCGGGGGACGTCACTCCACATGGAGCACCCTCCCCCCTTATTAATAATAATTAGCAGATGACGTCACTCCACATGGTGCACCCTCCCCCCTCATTAATAATAATTATCGGGTGACGTCACTCCACATGGTGCACCCTCCCCCCTCATTAATAATAATTATCGGGGGACGTCACTCCACATGGTGCACCCTCCCCCCTCATTAATAATAATTATCGGGTGACGTCACTCCACATGGGGGGCGAGGCGCCTCCTCCCCCCTACTCGGCGTCAACTCGCAGCCCTCACTACAAAGGCAGAACCCTCACGTCACGTGATCTCTGCAACGCTGTTGAGACATCAAAGTAAAAAGGACGTCATGATGAACAAGGGATTATAACTTTAAATGAAATAGGTCTGTGTCACCGCGCCCTTACAAATTGCACACGCATTGATGCAATGAATATCACGTGGCGGTCTGATTTGCGCTTGCAAGTTTCAGATTTACTTCAATACACCCGTCTTTGGCCGGCCAAAAGGCTAGTGCAGCAAGGTTGGCCCAACGTTGCATATTTACTGGAGTGTATGGGTGTGGTTGTGTGGTGATATGGCAATGGATGGTGTGATAGGTGAGGTGATTGAGGGGTGGTGTGGTTGGTGAGGTGATTGAGGGGTGGTGTGGTTGGTGAGGTGATTGAGGGTTGGTGTGGTTGGTTAAGTAGCTGAGGGATGATGTGGTTGGTGAGGTGGCTGAGGGTTGGTGTGGTTGGTGAGGTGGCTGAGTGTTGGTGTGGTTGGTGAGGTGGCTGAGTGTTGGTGTGGTTGGTGAGGTGGCTGAGTGTTGGTGTAGTTGGTGAGGTAGCTGAGGGGTGGTGTGGTTGGTGAGGTGGCTGAGTGTTGGTGTGGTTGGTGAGGTGGCTGAGTGTTGGTGTGGTTGGTGAGGTGGTTGAGTGTTGGTGTGGTTGGTGAGGTAGTTGAGGGGTGGTGTGGTTGGTGAGGTGATTGAGGGTTGGTGTGGTTGGTGAGGTAGCTGAGGGGTGGTGTGGTTGGTGAGGTAGCTGAGGGATGGTGTGGTTGGGGAGGTGATTGAGGGGTGGTGTGATTGGTGAGGTAGCTGAGGGGTGGTGTGGTTGGTGAGGTGATTGAGGGGTGGTGCGGTTGGTGAGGTAGCTGAGGGGTGGTGTGGTTGGTGAGGTAGCTGAGGGGTAGGGTGGTTGGTGAGGTGATTGAGGGGTGGTGTGGTTGGTGAGGTAGCTGAGGGGTAGTGTGGTTGGTGAGGTGATTGAGGGGTGGTGTGGTTGGTGAGGTAGCTGAGGGGTGGTGTGGTTGGTGAGGTGATTGAGGGGTGGTGTGGTTGGTGAGGTAGCTGAGGGGTGGGGTGGTTGGTGAGGTGATTGAGGGGTGGTGCGGTTGGTGAGGTAGCTGAGGGGTGGTGTGGTTAGTGAGGTGATTGAGGGGTGGGGTGGTTGGTGAGGTAGCTGAGGGGTAGTGTGGTTGGTGAGGTGATTGAGGGGTGGTGTGGTTGGTGAGGTAGCTGAGGGGTGGTGTGGTTGGTGAGGTGGTTGAGGGGTGGTGTGGTTGGTGAGGTAGCTGAGGGGTGGTGTGGTTGGTGAGGTGATTGAGGGGTGGTGCGGTTGGTGAGGTAGCTGAGGGGTGGTGTGGTTGGTGAGGTAGCTGAGGGGTAGGGTGGTTGGTGAGGTGATTGAGGGGTGGTGTGGTTGGTGAGGTAGCTGAGGGGTAGTGTGGTTGGTGAGGTGATTGAGGGGTGGTGTGGTTGGTGAGGTAGCTGAGGGGTGGTGTGGTTGGTGAGGTAGCTGAGGGGTGGTGTGGTTAGTGAGGTAGCTGAGGGTTGGTGTGGTTGGTGAGGTGATTGAGGGTTGGTGTGGTTGGTGAGGTGATTGAGGGTTGGTGTGGTTGGTGAGGTAGCTGAGGGGTGGTGTGGTTGGTGAGGTAGCTGAGGGTTGGTGTGGTTGGTGAGGTGATTGAGGGTTGGTGTGGTTGGTGAGGTGATTGAGGGTTGGTGTGGTTGGTTAAGTAGCTGAGGGTTGGTGTGGTTGGTGAGGTAGCTGAGGGTTGGTGTGGTTGGTGAGATAGCTGAGGGTTGGTGTGGTTGGTTAGGTGATTGAGGGTTGGTGTGATTGGTGAGGTAGCTGAGGGATGGTGTGGTTGGTTAAGTAGCTGAGGGGTGGTGTGGTTGGTGAGGTGATTGAGAGTTGGTGTGGTTGGTGAGGTGGCTGAGGGGTGGTGTGGTTGGTGAGGTGATTGAGAGTTGGTGTGGTTGGTGAGGTGGCTGAGGGGTGGTGTGGTTGGTGAGGTGATTGAGGGGTGGTGTGGTTGGTGAGGTAGCTGAGGGTTGGTGTGGTTAGTGAGGTGGCTGAGGGTTGGTGAGGTAGCTGAGGGTTGGTGTGGTTGGTGAGGTAGCTGAGGGTTGGTGTGGTTGGTGATGTGATTGAGGGTGGTGTGGTTGGTGAGGTAGCTGAGGGGTGGTGTGGTTAGTGAGGTAGCTCAGGGCTGGTGAGGTGATTGAGGGGTGGTGAGGTAGCTGAGGGTGGTGTGGTTGGTGAGGTGATTGAGGGATGGTGTGGTTGGTGAGGTAGCTGAGGGATGGTGTGGTTGGTGAGGTAGCTGAGGGTGGTGTGGTTGGTGAGGTGATTGAGGGTGGGGTGGTTGGTGAGGTGATTGAGGGGTGGTGTGGTTGGTGAGGTAGCTGAGGGGTGGTGTTAGTGAGGTAGATGAGGGGTGGTGTGGTTGGTGAGGTAGCTGAGGGGTGGTGTGGTTAGTGAGGTGATTGAGGGGTGGTGTGGTTGGTGAGGTGATTGAGGGTTGGTGTGGTTGGTGAGGTGATTGAAGGGTGGTGTGGTTGGTGAGGTAGCTGAGGGGTGGTGTGGTTGGTGAGGTGATTGAGGGGTAGTGTGGTTGGTGAGGTGATTGAGGGGTGGTGTGGTTGGTGAGGTGATTGAGGGGTGGTGTGGTTGGTGAGGTAGCTGAGGGGTGGTGTGGTTGGTGAGGTGATTGAGGGATGGTGTGGTTGGTGAGGTAGCTGAGGGGTGGTGTGGTTGGTGAGGTGATTGAGGGGTGGTGTGGTTGGTGAGGTAGTTGAGGGGTGGTGTGGTTGGTGAGGTGATTGAGGGGTGGTGTGGTTGGTGAGGTGATTGAGGGGTGGTGTGGTTGGTGAGGTGATTGAGAGGTGGTGTGGTTGGTGAGGTAGTTGAGGGGTGGTGTGGTTGGTGAGGTGATTGAGGGTTGATGTGGTTGGTGAGGTGATTGAGGGATGGTGTGGTAGGTGAGGTGATTGAGGGGTGGTGTGGTTGGTGAGGTAGCTGAGGGGTGGTGTGGTTGGTGAGGTGATTGAGGGGTGGGGTGGTTGGTGAGGTGATTGAGGGGTGGTGTGGTTGGTGAGGTAGCTGAGGGGTGGTGTGGTTGGTGAGGTGATTGAGGGGTGGTGTGGTTGGTGAGGTAGCTGAGGGGTGGTGTGGTTGGTGAGGTGATTGAGGGGTGGTGTGGTTGGTGAGGTAGCTGAGGGGTGGTGTGGTTGGTGAGGTAGCTGAGGGGTGGTGTGGTTGGTGAGGTGATTGAGGGGTGGCGTGGTTGGTGAGGTGATTGAGGGGTGGTGTGGTTGGTGAGGTAGCTGAGGGGTGGTGTGGTTGGTGAGGTGATTGAGGGGTGGTGTGGTTGGTGAGGTAGCTGAGGGGTGGTGTGGTTGGTGAGGTGATTGAGGGGTGGTGTGGTTGGTGAGGTAGCTGAGGGGTGGTGTGGTTGGTGAGGTGATTGAGGGGTGGTGTGGTTGGCGAGGTGATTGAGGGGTGGTGTGGTTGGTGAGGTAGCTGAGGGGTGGTGTGGTTGGTGAGGTGATTGAGGGTTGGTGTGGTTGGTGAGATGATTGAGGGTTGGTGTGGTTGGTGAGGTGATTGAGGGGTGGTGTGGTTGGTGAGGTGATTGAGGGGTGGTGTGGTTGGTGAGGTGATTGAGGAGTGGTGTGGTTGGTGAGGTGATTGAGGGGTGGTGTGGTTGGTGAGGTAGTTGAGGGGTGGTGTGGTTGGTGAGATGATTGAGGGGTGGTGTGGTTGGTGAGGTAGCTGAGGGGTGGTGTGGTTGGTGAGGTGATTGAGGGGTGGTGTGGTTGGTGAGGTAGTTGAGGGGTGGTGTGGTTGGTGAGGTGATTGAGGGGTGGTGTGGTTGGTGAGGTGATTGAGGGGTGGTGTGGTTGGTGAGGTAGCTGAGGGGTGGTGTGGTTGGTGAGGTGATTGAGGGGTGGTGTGGTTGGTGAGGTAGCTGAGGGGTGGTGTGGTTGGTGAGGTGATTGAGGGGTGGTGTGGTTGGTGAGGTAGTTGAGGGGTGGTGTGGTTGGTGAGGTGATTGAGGGGTGGTGTGGTTGGTGAGGTAGCTGAGGGGTGGTGTGGTTGGTGAGGTGATTGAGGGGTGGTGTGGTTGGTGAGGTAGCTGAGGGGTGGTGTGGTTGGTGAGGTGATTGAGGGGTGGTGTGGTTGGTGAGGTAGCTGAGGGGTGGTGTGGTTGGTGAGGTGATTGAGGGGTGGTGTGGTTGGTGAGGTGATTGAGGGGTGGTGTGGTTGGCGAGGTGATTGAGGGGTGGTGTGGTTGGTGAGGTAGCTGAGGGGTGGTGTGGTTGGTGAGGTGATTGAGGGTTGGTGTGGTTGGTGAGGTAGCTGAGGGGTGGTGTGGTTGGTGAGGTGATTGAGGGGTGGTGTGGTTGGTGAGGTAGCTGAGGGGTGGTGTGGTTGGTGAGGTGATTGAGGGGTGGTGTGGTTGGTGAGGTGATTGAGGGGTGGTGTGGTTGGTGAGGTGATTGAGGGTTGGTGTGGTTGGTGAGGTAGCTGAGGGGTGGTGTGGTTGGTGAGGTGATTGAGGGATGGTGTGGTTGGTGAGGTGATTGAGGGTTGGTGTGGTTGGTGAGGTGATTGAGGGGTGGTGTGGTTGGTGAGGTAGCTGAGGGGTGGTGTGGTTGGTGAGGTGGCTGAGGGATGGTGTGGTTGGTGAGGTGATTGAGGGGTGGTGTGGTTGGTGAGGTGATTGAGGGATGGTGTGGTTGGTGAGGTGATTGAGGGTTGATGTGGTTGGTGAGGTTATTGAGGGGTGGTGTGGTTGGTGAGGTAGCTGAGGGGTGGTGTGGTTGGTGAGGTGGCTGAGGGGTGGTGTGGTTGGTGAGGTGATTGAGGGGTGGTGTGGTTGGTGAGGTGATTGAGGGTTGGTGTGGTTGGTGAGGTGATTGAGGGGTGGGATGGTTAGTGAGGTAGCTGAGGGGTGGTGTGGTTGGTGAGGTAGCTGAGGGGTGGTGTGGTTGGTGAGGTGATTGAGGGGTGGGATGGTTGGTGAGGTAGCTGAGGGGTGGTGTTGTTGGTGAGGTAGCTCAGGGTTGGTGAGGTGATTGAGGGATGGTGTGGTTGGTGAGGTAGATGAGGGGTGGTGTGGTTGGTGAGGTGATTGAGGGGTGGTGAGGTGATTGAGGGGTGGTGTGGTTGGTGAGGTGATTGAGGGGTGGTGAGGTGATTGGAGATGGTGTGGTTGGTGAGGTGGTTGGTGAGTTAAAACCCTCCCACTGTTGACCCCGGGGCTGGGGCTCCCTCACTCGCCACGTGCGACCGCCCCCCGCGTGTGGCGGGACGCGCGAACCGGTTCTGGGCGGATTCCCGCCAAGGGCGCGCGCGAGCCCCTCGGCGCGTTACCCTGGCAACCGTCACTCAACCAACTCACTCACTCACCAACTCTCACTCAGGCAACACCAACACTCACTCAACCAACACTCACCAACACTCACTCACCAACTCTCACTCAGCCAACACTCACCAACTCTCACTCAGGCAACACTCACCAACACTCACCAACACTCACTCAACCAACACTCACTCAACCAACACTCACCAACACTCACTCACCAACTCTCACTCAGGCAACACTCACCAACACTCCCTCACCAAACACTCAATCAACCAACACTCACCCAACACTCACTCACCCAATTCCCACTCAACCAACTCTCACTCACCCAACACTCACCAACTCTCACTCACCAACACTCACTCACCTAACTCTCACTCAACCAACTCTCACTCACCCAACACTCACTCACCAACTCTCACTCAGGCAACACTCACCAACACTCACCAACACTCACTCACCAACACTCACTCACCCAACTCTCACCAACACTCACTTACCAACACTCCCTCACCAGACTCTCACTCAACCCACACTCACCAACACTCCCTCAACCAACTCTCACTCAAGCAACACTCACCAACACTCCCTCACCCGACTCTCACTCAACCCACACTCACCAACACTCCCTCAACCAACTCTCACTCACCCAACACTCACCAACTCTCACTCACCAACACTCACTCACCTAACTCTCACTCAACCAACTCTCACTCAACCAACTCTCACTCACCAACTCTCACTCAGGCAACACTCACCAACACTCACCAACACTCACTCACCAACACTCACTCACCCAACTCTCACCAACACTCACTCACTCACAAACACTCCCTCACCAGACTCTCACTCAACCCACACTCACCAACACTCCCTCAACCAACTCTCACTCAAGCAACACTCACCAACACTCCCTCACCCGACTCTCACTCAACCCACACTCACCAACACTCCCTCAACCAACTCTCACTCAACCAACACTCCCTCACCCAACTCTCACTCAACCAACACTTACCAACACTCACTCAACAGAATTTCACTCAACTCACTCGCTCAACTTGACTCTCACTCAACTAACATTCAACCAATACTCCCTCAACCGACACTCACTCAACCAATACTCACTCAACTGGCTCACTCAACCGACTCACTCAATTGGCTCACTCAACCAATATTCACTCAACCAATACTCCCTCAACTGACTCTCACTCAACCGACATTCACTCAACTGGCTCACTCAACCAATACTCACTCAACCAACTTTCACTCAACTGGCTCACCCAACAAATACTCACTCAACTGGCTCACTCAACCAATACTCACTCAACCGATACTCACTCAACCAACTCTCACTCAACTGGCTCACCCAACCAATACTCACTCAACCAACCCTCACTCAACTGGCTCACTCAACCAATACTCACTCAACTGGCTCACTCAACCAATACTCACTCAACCAATACTCACTCAACCAACTCTCACTCACTTAACCAACTTATGCACGCAACGGACTCTTACTCAACTGCATCGCCTTGACAATTGTCACTCACTCAACCGTCAAACGTCACTCAACCGTGACTCCCTCAACTGGTTACACGCGCAACTATCAGTCAACCTTTACCCAGGCAACCACCCACTCATCCATCACTCAACAATCACCGGACAACCGGCTGCAGTGAGGGCAGTATTTATCAAAATACGGTGGGGTCACCAAAACGAAACGTTTAATCTCGTGTCGCATGTTTATTTAGCCACTGCGCCCTCGTGACCAAAACAATCCAAGCCCTTCACAAGCAGTCGTCCCCCTCTGCCTCCGTTCTCTGTTCTAAGATTGCGCCACAGAACTCTCCGATGCCTCTTTCACCGTCGAGAATTCCCCATCTTCTTTATATACAAACCTTGTGAAGGCACCCCGCTGCTCAAGAAGCCAGGCCTCACTCCTGACGACCCGGCAAACTATAGACCCATAGAATGGAAATAATAAAATAATAAAAATAAAACATTATAAAATATATTTTATAATAGTTTATTATAGTATATTTTTTTTATTATTTTATTATATAATGATATTATATTATTATTTTATTATGTTTTATTATTATTTTATTATTTCAATTCTACGTGACTTTACCGAAAGAACCAAGAAGATGAATCCCTGCAGTCACGAAAGCTTTAAATCGAAATATATCGACCCATAACCAATCTCTCGTGTTTTTGTATTGTTACGTGTTTGTTGTTGTCCCGTTCCGACCTGCCCCTACTGGACATCTGTGAAGAATAGCTTTATAGTTCATCGGATTCCTACAGCATAAATACACATTCTATCCACCTTCTCCAAGCGCCTGGAACGCCTCGTCCACCTCAAAGCCACATCACCTCCTCCCCAGACTTCTCCTCCTGCTGGTCCCCCTTCCCTTAGACCTGAGACGGCACAGACAAGGGCCCTCCTCCATTCTGCCAGATTTAATCGCTGGCTCCACTACCCATTGCTCAAACCACGCTAAGTCCCTCGGCGTCACTCTCGACTACCACCTTATCCTTCGACAGCGACACCAACTTATCAGGTCTTGCATCTACACCACCTCTGAGGCTTCTGTCATTGACTTTTGCAGCTCTGCCCTTGCTCGACCTTCATCAAGCGACCTCAAGAAATTCCCCAATGGTTGCAAAACCATCTCTGCCGTGCCATCCTGGGCGCATGTCATCACCCCATACCTATACTCTTTGGTTCTTTCGGTAAAGTCACGTAGGTATAAAATAAAATGAATCACGACGTTTCGGGCGCAACACAAGCGTCCGTCATGATTTATTGTATCTTATATCTACGTGACTTTACCGAAATAACCAAAGAGTATGGATTCCTGCAGTCACGAAAGCTTCAAATCAACATCCCATACCTGTCAACCCCCCTTATCAGTGCCCTACCTTATTACAGACCAATTCAGACCTTATTGGTCACCCCGTGCCTTATAAATCGCAACGTTCATCCTATAAAGTCCAATCACAAGGGAGAAACACAAACAAATAGACAATTGTATGTTTTACTTGTATTGAAACGGCTGTACGCCGTATGGATCTGAAAAGTCAATGTCCCTGACCAATAACACGGGGTAAACCGTACGGGTTGACACGGTATGTAATCCTCGGCTAGATTCCCTCAACCTCCCTCCACCACCTCCACGGGCTTCTCCACCGTCGCCAGCAGGGTCGACCTACATGGATTGCCCTGCTGCCCGTGCTACCCACCGCCCCTCGGTCGTCTCCCTTGGCCGCCGTCACCATGCACTTGTTACGGGATGAAAACGGACGGGTACACATGGGTGTCCACATCCACGTCCGCAAACGGTTACCACCACCCTGGGGGGCTGTGGAGGGATGCTGTGATCCCACACAGCCCCGCCTCTCGGTGGCAAGTTGGTATAAAAGGTGGAGAGCCAGAGAGCTCGAGGCAGACGTTGGGAACGGGTCAAGATGAAGAGCCACTGAAGATCTAAGGCCACCCAGCTCGTCCCTGGAACTCCCTCTGGTCGCTGTTCTTCTAAGGGCCGGCCGGAGTAAGCCAGCGGTGCGACTAGCCAGAGCCGCCAAGGTCGACGTCCTTCTGAGGGCCGACTTCGTGTGGCTGGTAGTCGGGATCTGTGCCTAGCCAGGGCCAAGATCAGGTCGTCTCCTTGAGAGGACGAGTGTGAGAATAAGTGGCAGCTAGCCTGGGATTACTTACCCTTAATAAACGGGTGAACGGGCCGCTCGCTACCTATTCTGTTATACGCTGTACCTACGTAAGAGTTAATAAACAGGTGTTGCCTCAAGCTCGACAGTCCCTGTCGTCACGACACTTATGACAAGCTCGGGGCAGAGCCCTCTCGCACAGCAGCGCCACTCACAACATCCTCTCTACACCAAGGGACCCGGACCATGGCCACTGCTGGGCGTCGTTTCTCCGTTGGCAGCCCCGGCCGTCTTGCAGTGTGTGGCCATCATCCCCCGCTGCGCATTCACAGAAATAGCAGCAGCCGGCGATCAATCTGTCGATCTCTAAGAGACGCAAAAAGCCACCACCTCTTTGTTAAAGGCATCACCTTTTTATTAAAGCCTCATCTCTTTCTCAAAAGCCTCACCTCTTTCTCAAAAGCCTCACCTCTTTCTCAAAAGCCTCACCTCTTCAAGGCCTCACCTCTTCAAGGCCTCACCTCTTCAAGGCCTCACCTCTTCAAGGCCTCACCTCTTTAAGGCCTCACCTCGCACGGCCTCACCTCTTTCTTAAAGGCCTCATCACCTCTTTCGTCCGGCTTTCGGGTGACACTGAGCTCCTCTCCGCGCCTGAAGGGTCACGGGGTCGCTCGTGTCCGTGAGATATTGTGCGCCTTTACACAATGCATGGCGGCATTGTTAAAATACACTTCATGAGTTTGTTGTTGTTTTTATTGGAGACAGCGGCGGCCGGGGTGAGGGTGGGCTACACGGTGGGCCACACAGAGGGCAATGCAGCAACATTGTTGGTTGTACTGCGCTTGTATGCTCCCAATGTTCGTGCTGACCGGCGTGGGGAGGCCCTCCCTCATCCAGCAATGGAGTGACAAAGAGGGGCTGTATATAGTGCATGTGTATTGTTGTTGCGTGTGACGGTTTTGTCACGGCGATGCGGTTGAGTGAGTCGGGTTGCATGTTAGCATTACGGCTGTATTATTATGTCACCAAATAAGTAATGAGATGTCCTGTGATGATAACGCTGTGAATTCTAGTGAGTCTCTGTTTACACGCAGGATTACTGCTGGTGTGAATGGGTGGGGTGGGGCGATTTTGGGAAAGCTGTTCGGAAAAAGCTCCACACCCGCACGCTTTACACAACATTATGTAATGCCGTCACTTACCCCCCTTATACACTCTTCTCTCCCCTGGTGGGTGGGAGGGTAGTCACATAAACACCCCAATTCATTCCAGCAGCAAGCAGTTTGGTGCGGAATATGGAGAGGAAGTGGAGGGGGGATGGGGAGAATGGGGGGGGGGGGGGTCGGGGAATGGGAGAGTAGGGGCGGGGTGGGACAGGGAATGGTGGGGAATGAGTAGAGGGGGGGGGGAATGAGTGGAGGGGGGGGGAATGAGTGGAGGGGGGGGGGAATGAGTGGAGGGGGGGTAACTGGTTGTGGGAGGCGAGGAGAATTGAGGAGAGTGGTGGGAATACCGTAAGGAGATGGAATAGGAGGGGGAAGAAAGGAGAAAATCGGGGGTGGGGGGGATGGGAGGAGTTGGTGGAGAATAGAAGATGGAGTGGGGTGAATAGGGAAGGGAGTGGGGGGGCGAATTGGGAAGGAGGGGGGGGGGAAGTAAGAAGGAGTTGAGAGGAAAGAATGAAGGAGAGGTGGGATGAAGTGTGGGCACAGGAGGGTCGCGAGAAGCGGGAGCAGCGGGTGTGAGAGAGAGAGGGAGATTGGTGCGAGGGAGAGTGGATGTCGTGATTAAAGGGGAGACGGGGAAGCAGTGGGGTATTGAAGGGGAGGGAGTGAGCCCCAGGGATGCCGAGAAAGCAGCAAAATCCCCAGGATCCAATCCCTGATTCGTGGGTCCTGGCTGGGAGACCCGACGGGTCCGACTCTTCCACTGGGATCTTTGAGCAGCGTGGATGTGTCCCCCATTTGTCGGTGAAATCATCACTATTCTTAGGTTTTTTCGGTAAAGTCACGTAGATAAAAAATTAAAATTAAAATTAATAAAAGTAAAATAAAATAAAAATCACGACGTTTCGGAGGCAACACAAGCTTCCGTCTTCAGGTGGAACCGTCACAGCACGATAGCTGTATCAAGTAAGAGAAATTCCAAGAACACAGTATTTGTATATATACTGGTTGAGGGTGGGAGGAGCCAAGGTAGGCCCTGAATATTATTTTTGTGAGGTTCGGTGCGGCTGAAGCACGCTGTTAGGAATGAGCCTTTGTTGTTCTATACAACATGATGTGCCTGGTGAGTGTAGGTCGTGTGTTATGGAGCGAGGTGTGTGTGACGTGTGTGGCCAAGTCGACCCGAGTCCGGTTCAGATATTCGCCACTGATATCAGCCGTGAGCGGAAATCGGACTCGGGACACCGGGTTCGTAGTGCAATGCAATAACCATTTTGACTTAAAGCTTTCGTGACTGCAGGAATTCATATTTTGTGGGTCTTTCGGTAAAGCCACGGAGATAGAAAAAATTATAAAAAAAATATCACATTTCGATCGCAACACAAGCAATCATCAAGTGAAAAAAACATAGCGAGAGAGCTGCTGAGCGAAACGTCGTGATATTTTTATTTTTTATTTTTTCTATCTCGTGGCTTTATTACTATGCTTGTTTACCAGATGATTAAAGTCTCACCGAGTCTCTAGACTATTTTTTTCAGGAGGGTCCTGGCAAAGTTTTCTCAGTAGGGGGGGGGCGATATTGTTCCGTGTGTGATCCCAATTGAATAACCTGCAGGTCATTTCTCAGCAATGGGTTTTTTTTTTTGCAAACACCGACGGTGTGTGTCTGTCTTCAGGCTGCTGTGGCAAATGTTGTTACACACCACGAAGTCGAGGTGATGTCACCACGGTGCTTTGTGCCAGGCTAGGTGCACCTTAAGGCCATCACGTCAAATGCCAAAGGGGCCGTCCATAAATGACGTCACGCGATTTTGGACGATTTTTGACCCCACCCCCCTCGTCACACGGCGTCACAACAAGTCAGACCCCCCCCCTGAATATGACGTCACAAAGCTCTGCCTCCCCTCCCAAAAAAATTAAAAGATGCTTCAAATCGCTTTAAACTATTGTCATTGTAGTGCCTATTTAATGTGGCGCTGCACTCTGATGTTGTAGGAGAAAACATTTATTAAAAAGTCTACTTAATCAAGTCGAACGTATTTATTTAAAGTTGCGCATTTTGATGTGACGTCACATTTCTAACCCCCCCCCCCCCCTCTTGTCACACATCGTCACAAATGTCTGACCCCCCCCCCGCCTAGGTGCGTGACGTCATTTATGGACGGCCCCAAAGGCTCGTTGACAGGAGGTCACGGGTTGAGTGAGGTGATTAGCAGATGGAAACCCGTGTAAATAAACACAAATATCCTCCGTATTGCCTTAACATACTGTTGGGGCAAGTGCTGTTAGCGAGCACTTATGAAGCCCGACCCCCTTTGTCCCCTAGTGGCGATGCTTTTTACACAGCGCTCCAGGTACTCATTTGAGGCCGAGTCGACCTAGGGGAGGCCCATGTCCAGTTAAAATAATCGCCACTGGTGTTGGCTGTGAGCGGAAATAGAACCAGGGTCGTCGTATTCGTAGCGCAGCGCGCTAACCGCAACACTACCGCTTCCTACACACAACGCGCACTCACCACGCAAATAAATCGACACACACACACAGACCCGCAGAGCTCAGCTGCCTCGTGTATCCGTTTCTTTGTACACGTGTTTATTGAGATGATGCCGATGATCTCGCACACCTAGCGCACGTGGCCACAACACAGGTGATGCACACCAGCACTCACCCCACACACAAAAATATAGATTTGTAATTATACCACTAATACAGTATTACTATGACTTTTTATTAATGTAGTAATGTTACTCATTCGTATTATTACCAATTTGTCATTCCGCTAGGATGCGGGAGGGTTGGGAAACCTGAGATGATTAATGATGGGGACAAGAAATGACGCTGACCTTTACCAGATTGAGCTAACTTTATCATGTGAAGTCAACCCTGCCACGTGGTGTCAAGCCTGCCACGTGGGTGTATAACGCTGCCACGTGGTGTCAACCCTGCCACGTGGGTTTATAATGCTGTCACGTTGGGTTAAGTCTGCCACGTGGGTTTATAACGCTACCACGTGGGTGTATAACCCTGCCACGTGGGTGTATAACGCTGCCACGTGGTGTCAACCCTGCCACGTGGGTTTATAACGCTGCCACGTTGGGTTAACTCTGCCACGTGGGTTTATAACGCTACCACGTGGTGTCAACCCTGCCACGTGGTGTCAACCCTGCCACGTGGGTTTATAACCCTGCCACGTGGGTTTATAACCCTGCTACGTTGGGTTAACTCTGCCACGTTGGGTTAACTCTGCCACGTGGTGTCAGGACTGCCACGTGGGGGATAACACAAGGTGTATGTGCACTGCACGCGTATCTATGTAAGTCTAGTACATTCGAGTCGTGGTGCCACACGACCGGGGCTCGCACGGCGTGTGGTCACGGGTATACATCTTGTGTCGGTATGCGAGTTACACACATGAACCACACGGGACAGTTTACAGCAGTACATAGTGTGTGTGTGGGACGGGGGAGGGGAGGTCAAAAAGTTTCGAGAAAGAGCCGTAAAAATTGTCCACCAACTCGAGGTCGCGGCGACTACATTCACTCAAAGGGCTTCACCGTTAAGTGCTGGGCAAGGAATAAGTGCTTTAGAGTTAAGGGGATAATTAAACAAAATACGAAATCATTAATAGTATGCACGCCCAGAAAACACGCCAACGTTGGTGCAACGTCCCCCATGTTCACTGGGAGTCTTGACGAACTTGACTTCACGGACTTTCACTGGCTGCAACCTTGCTACAATTCACACGCCTGTTTAGCATGGTCAAACAACCAAAGTCATAGACCCCCCCCCCGTATAGCATTTCACAAACTTTTGGGGCAAGTGCTGATAAGCGAAAACCTATGACGGCCGGCACGGCACACGACGGGGTGGGTGGCTAACACCACGCCCGGTCGCCGTTCTCTACCCAGTGCTGATGATCTTTAACACCGCACTAAATACTCATTTAGGGTAAGATTCGACCTAGGGGGGAAGACCCAGGACCTGCTCAAATATTCGTCACTGATGTTGGTCGTAAGCGGGAATCGAAACTCGAGTCGCCAAATTCTAAGCGCAGTGTGTAAAGCACTGCGCCACCGCTCCCACAAATTGTGAAATATTGTCAAATAACCATTACCCCCCCCCCCCAACAACCCACAATGGGTGGGGAGGCCCTCATCCAGCAGTGGATTTGACAAGGGCGGGGGGATGTGTGGGGGGATGTCAGGGGTTCGCTTGGTTGCGACGTGGCACTGAGGGTGCGAGTCGTGAAGTCGTGACACCGTGTGAGAGCGGTGCTGCTGCTGCTGCCGAATTGTGGTTGCGAGTGGTTGACCCAAGTTTCCATTCACTCTCGGCGGAGGTGCACAGAGGGACGAGAGTGGAGTGTGTGCGTAAGTCAAGGTGTTGCTGTTTTAAGTGCAGAGCGAGCGATGGATTTCACAGATTCCAATGCATAACATGCACGCGCCAACGCCCAGTAAACGTGGCACGTTGGGCCAACCAGCGACAGGCCAACGATTTCAACTAAACGCCAACATCATGTTTAATGGGAACACCATACTTTACATACACACACACTTTATATACACATCATACACCATTTAATCTCATATACACACTCCACATCATATACACCGCATATATATACACACCTCACTCCATTCTTCACCTTGCAGCACACGCACCCCTTGCATCCCCCTACAATAACACATCGCACATACACACCACGTTTACACAAAATACCACGTACACCACACATGCCACGTACAGACACAACGCACAAACCGTACAGACATACCATACGACATCTGCACAACAGATGACACATACATCACTCTCCCACACATCATACTCAACATTCCTGGTATAGCCACAGATTGTGGGGGGTCAAGTGCTGTTGGTGAGCACCTGTTAAAGCTTGCGTCGTGCAAGATTGGGTTGGTGTGGTGAGCAACACGCCCGGCCACCTTTGTCTCCCCAGTGCTGACGTTTACACACCATACTAAGTACTCATTTCAGACTGAGTTGACCTAGGGGAAGCCCAGGGCCGGTTTAGATATCACCCACCACTGATGTTAGCCATGGCCGGGTTTGAAACTCAGGCTGCCAGGTTCGCAGTGTAGTGCGCTAACCACTGCGCCGCCGCTCCACACACATCATGCAAATCGCACGTACACACACCATACATATATACATATTACACCACATTCAATCACACATTTCATATCAACGTCATACACACGCAAACACAACAAGAGCTATAACTGCAGCTCGTCATTAGCAAGGGGGGGGGGGGGGTTTATCCCAAGCCCAGCTGCAAGCAATGATAAAATTCTCGCTCGCCGTTTTCATCGACTGACCACGACTATGACTATGCTGCTGGTGAGTTTGAATGGGGTCCGAGGTGGAATGCACACCACTCAAGTGGAAGAATGGCTGGCACATCTTAAAGATGGCAAACCAATGGTCAGTGGGCAGATCAGCTCCATGGTAGGTCCTGGTATCAAGGACATCGGCCCACATTTGCTGTTCCATCACTATGTAGTCCAGCAGATGTTCTTGCTTGGATCCGGCATGCATCCATTTTGTTGTGTGGATGCGCCGATGTCAGAACAGCGTGTTGGTGATTATAAGGCCATTGGCTGCATAGAAGTCTGGCCCATCCATGCCTTCCAATCACTTCGGTCCAGGTGTCTGTGTCATGGCCCCCCTTGGACGTTAAATTCACCCAGCAGGATGACTCTACCCCGAGGGGCCTCATCAACCGCCACCAGGGCTGGGTGACAGAAGACATCTGACTCAAGACACAAATCACACATCACACCACGCATCATACTCACACACATCACACTCGAACACAACATACATCACACACATTACACGCATCACACACACACACATCTCGCACATCACGTGCACATCACACACTGGTCTGGATATTGGTTCCAGGAATTGAGGTCGCGGAATTTACAGTTCTCGCCGTCATTAAAATATTACACCCTGAACGAAAAAAACATCTCACAGACACGAACACGTCCTGATAGAATATGCACGTGTTGGGGCTAGTGTCACAGTTAACACGAAAGCTGGGCTCAAGAGCAGGGCTAGGCTGATAGCTTGGGCTGGTTCTGGGCAAACCAGCCCATAATGAAAGGGGTTGATGTCTTCAAATTGACCGATGTCATACACAATCCTGTTCGTTAAATGTCAGACACCGTTTCAATTGCTTCTCCTGTACATTGCCAACGCGTTCCCCTCCTCACCACCGCCATCGTCATCACTCCCAACGCCCATTGCGCATGCCGACCGACACACGGTCGTGACAACGGGGGGGACGTTTAGTTCTCAAAATTCACAAAAAAACCCGAGACAGCAGATCGACCAATTCCACCACTACCACCCACTGACACCGAGAGAGGCACAGGGGACACGGCGAGACTCGGCACAGCGCTGGAACAAAACCCAAAAAAACATCTGAGAAACATCATGCACTCTGAGAAGAAGACACGGCGGCCGGCACAGGGGCTCAATGCGCCGAGTTAGTCGTTTCGGAACTGGACTCCGGCTCATCGGAATGCTGGCGCCCGGTTCCGTTCCGTTCCGTTTCGCGAGTGCGTGCGCATCTTTGGGTTTCATCCGCCCTTGGCTCAAGATTGCTTGTCGGCGTCCATAAACCCACGAGCTGTTTGTTGCGTGTTTTTTTTGTGTGTTGTTGTTTGAAGAGCACGAGTTTTTTTTTCGAGTCGCTTCATATTTTTGTTCCAGTGCCAAGTATGCGCGAGCCGTGTGTTCCCACGAAAGGCAACAATGCGGTTGAAGATGAGGCCGAGGGGCCAACCGGCTGGCACGGGGTGGCACGAGAGGTCTGTGGAATCCGGCCCGAGCACCGACTGGTTAAACGAAGACAACACGGCTTGGAAACAAACACAGCTCTCATCTTGTAGGTACTGTGTGTCCGCCCCGGGGCTGTACCGCACGTGTTTGAAGCTTCGTTCGGGAGGAAAAATATACTTTAAATTTACAGTCAGGAGCGCCAAAACGACAGTGGCATGTTGACACTGATTTAGTGTGCTGATCTTAAAGGTGCATTGAAAAATTACAATACTCCGATTGATGCTCCTGCTGTTGTGGAGTGACTCATGCAGCCAGCTATGGCTGCAGGGTTTTGGTAGTACATGTTGTTTATGCCATTTATTGTGAAAATTCCGTCAGTTCCTATGATTGCTTTTTCATTGCCTTCATGGCTTTATTTTGGTGATTTCGAAAAGTGTATTGGTTTAGCCATGTTTGTGTTGTTGTAGTACAGAGTTAGACTGATGGCCTTAATCTAAGTTGTCTTGTGGTTGTTGTTGTTGTTTGACTTGCATCCCACTGGGATTTTTGCACACAGCGTTGGTGTACGGTGTTTTTTCTGCAATATTTTTGCTGTCTTTTCTTGGATTTTCTGTTTGCACTTAGTCACATATTCACTTTAAGATGTTTTTTTGTTCATGTTTTTGTTTTTTGTTTGTTGCGGTTGCACCCGATTCAAGAGCTGAATGGCTCACAGGGCTATACCTAATAAATGAACTTGAACTTGAAGTACATGTACAGCCCTTGTGAATCCACTGCTGGATAGGGGCCTCTCCATGCCGTGCGGGTCCTGTGGGTTATTTGACCAAAGTTCACCGTGCTGGTCAGTGCGGGTGAGTGCAGGCGCGGGGGAGCATAATGACAGAGGAGTCAAGTACAACAATGGATTTTTCTACACACTGCTGCCCTCTGATGCCCGTCACCAAGTGACCAGCACTGAGGGACAACTCCAACACTTTGTCGTAAAATTTCACAAGTGACATCGTGAAAGCACTCCTGTGGGCAATCTAAACATCTTCTGATTCACAGAGCCCGGAACGCAAAGCCCAAGCACGTACAGTTCTGATAGGAGTTGTTTACCGTTTGTGTTCGGTTCACACAGTCATCGAGAGAGAGAGAGATCGCGAGCGAGCGATAATACGTCACATTCAAAGGGTTTTTCAGAGTTCAGCAGAAATGCCCCAAGTCTCAAGGTCACGCTGAGGTCAGGCCGAGGTCACCACGGATCTTATTCCCCCTAGACACTCCGGAAATATCACAATCGGTGCCCAACAGACATAGCTCGAATGTTCCAAGCTAATAATAATTATAGCGATCGACAGATATTGCTGCATGGAGAACTTCAGAGTCTTAACGTCTTGCCGCGCGGCACTCTTTGTAGGAAGTTCAAAATATGCTTAATGTTCAGCTGTTTGTCGATCCACTGCTCACGTGGTATCAGCCACTGGGGGTTGCTTGGACATATCTCACCATGCTGTTAGGGTGGGATGGGAAAAAGGTGGGAACCCAAGGACCTGTTCAGATATCGCTAGCCGTGGGCAGGAATCGAACTCCGGTAGCCAGATAACCACACTGCCGACCGGGATGAAGAAGAGGCATAACGAATGGACTTCAAAAGCCGTAATGAAACTTCGTGTTATGGGGATATTATTATTATTTGACAGCGTGGTGCACCGCTCTCTACGTAAGTACAGAATGAAAATTCCTGCATCTCACCTCAGGATGCTGAAAGCAACATTTGAACACAAATGTTGAAAAAAAAGACTGTACTTTGAGAGTCCTGCTGCTAAATTTTGAAATATTTCTTTGCCGAGTACCAATACAAATTTACGCAACACAATCTGAAACATTACAAGCGGACTGTTACCCCCATTCTACAAAAACTTAACAGGTTTACCGGTTTTATTATTATTTTCATCTGACACAGATTGTGGTGGCTTGTTAGTGCTGTCACCCACAAGTCTTAAAGTTGTAAATTAAATGACTTGTCAGTTGTAAAACTCGGCCCATCATCTCTGGGGGATGGTAAATTGAGTACCACTTTATTGTAGGTCAACAATGGTTCTCTACGGGGCGACTGGTTCCCTCTATAGGAATGTGGATTTTTTTTTCACCACCGATTTTAAGACTATCAATGGACTTGGGCAACTAAAAAATAATGATTGCTCATCCATCCATTCCACATTCTTCACTTAAAACTATGCGAGAGTTCGCTACGACCAAAAGCCTCTTTTTTAAAGGACAGATAGGCGCAGCCCTTCAATGACTTGCTCATGCCACTGCAGGCAGAAGGGCCTCCACTCCAAGGGAGTTATTTGGTCCCAACTCTTGCATGCTGGCCAGACGTTTTGGAATATATGCGCGTACCAAAACCTCACCCCCACCACACGCAACCTGCCAATAGACCAACTGTGGTGAAAATTATTGATGCTGCTGGGTGGACAGAGGGAGTCGTGGGGCGGGATATAAGAAACTTGGCCCATTAATTTGACTGCCAAGCCAGGCAGACAGAACTCAACTGGGTGACCTCTGGATTGCGAGTGCAGTGTGCGAACTATCGCAATGCGGAATTTTCTAACATCCGAGCGCCGGCTACCATTTATACCGCACGGCGCTTGAGTGTGGTGGCCTCGCTGTGCTGCGGTGACACGGTTTGCGTGCGCAGCGCTCCATGGAAAGAGAAACTTCCACTCTCGTCGACCTCTCACCTTTATCTGTTTGTGCCTTTATAGGGACGCACTGTGACTTTGATTTTTTAGCGGCCTTACCCGTGATGACCTCTTGACCCCGACGCACATGAACGCATGTAAACAGACACGTACACACACAGACACGCACGCAGATCCACTCACACGCAAACACGCACACGCGTGTGTGTATTTGTGAGTGCCCTCGCACACACATCTCACGCACACACGTACGCATGCGTGCGTGGTTGGCTAACGAGGTGACTGGCCGCTGGCTGTGACCCTGAGCAAACACAGGAACCCCGCCTGGGGCGAAGTCCACGCGGGTGGCGTAGACGAGCGTTCCGACGCAATGTCCGGCTGAGGTATTCACTCTGTGTGTGCGAACGCGCAACAGGCGGGCACACAAGCACCCGCGTGCCGAACACAAGAACGCACGCCAACACACTATAACAGACTAACACGCGCGCACGCCGATGAACACACGCGCACGCACGCTATGGATGGGACACCCACAGCATGCTGCCACTCCTGCCAGACAGCGCGGCTGCCAGACTTCACTCATGAACCGTTTTAGGCAACACGTGGGCACTTGTTGGCCAGCTGCCAATTACCATTGGAGGCAAGAGAATTTAGGACTGGCAATTGAGGTAGGGCTACGATCCAAAAAAATCCCATACCTGTCCTCTTGTCTGGGAAAAGGCAGTTACCGTTCGGGTTTAGAGTCAGCGACGTGAGCGGCAAAAAATATCGGTGAATTTCCGAGCGCCGGCGACAGCATCAACAGCTATTTCCCTCCGGCGAGATGACGGCGAACGTTCACGGCACGGCGAGCCACGTGGCGTGACGCAAACCACGAAACGACACGTTCCTCTCCGAGCCAAGGCCAGCATCGCAGTCGGGGGCGAGCCCTGACCCTTCACCCTCCCTCGGCACCTGCGGCCCCCAACCTGGCCGCTCGTGGCCCCTTGGATGTTGTGTCTCCCCCCCGCCCCCGCACCCTCCAGAGGCCTAAGGGACGAGAGTCCAGGTGGCGTGACGGACAGAGACCTTGATTCAGCGAGTCGCTCCCATCTTCTCGCGCACGGTTCCGGCGGCCGCAACCAGGGCGGGGGAAAAGGTTCTCGCTCGGCAGTAGAAAAAACCGACGGTGTGGAGATGGAACCACCGCCTGACATCATCGCTTCATAAATTTTAATAAAATTCACTCAGTCGCTCGTGTGATAAAAGAGTTTGTTGCCGACCGGGTCAGCGTTGCAGGACAGGTTGGGTTATGGGAGGCCAGTGTCCAGGACGTCGCCAACCCAGAGGAAAAATCAGTAACCCCTGCCACACCGCACCACACCCAGTGGAACTCTCCATATGCATGTGGCTACGAGTCACGTGCCAGCTACTCCATTCATTCTACCAGAAACACTGGAAAATATTCAATTGAGAAATGATGTCCTGGGCGGTATCCGCTCACACGCGGTGGCGTCGCACGTCACAGCGCGGTTTTGTCGCCGCGTTCCGGAGTGATCCCACCGATGGATCCACGCATGGCGGCGCTCACTGCAAGACGCTTTGCCCGATACGAAGAAGGTTTGCCCCATCATCCGTGTGCCGCCCTTCAGGCCTTGCGAGGCAGCGGGCGCAATGCGCAGACGTGGGCACGTGCCCCACACACGCATAGGCCATATATATACACACACACAAGTGTACAAATCGCTTTGTACTTATACAAACAACAAGTGCTATCGGGCCTGGGTTCATCATTATTCACATGCCTGCATATCCAGCTCTTTAAAGAAGAAATCCGAAGGTAGTCCTCCTCCTTGCAGCGTCCACCATCCGATGCGCTCCACCTGGTCCCCTCTTCCCTTAGGGGGTCCAACCCTTTTCCACCCCAATCTCAGTTGTCATCACCGCCGTCACACACGTGCTTCAGCGCCACTTCTGTACAGCACCGTCAGACACTTTACATCCTCATGTGAGGGTAGCTGAGTGGAGAGCCAGACCCGGTTGCATTCGGCGTCACTTGGTAGGGTAGACAAGGGGCCAGTAGCCTTCGAAGAAAACCAGGGGTGAGGGGTGGTGGGGGTCGTGCGTCAGGGACTGGGAGGGCAGCACCCTTTGGGAGGCAAGGCACCCTTTGGGGGGCAAGGCACCCTTTGGGAGACAAGGCACCCTTTGGGGGGCGGGGGCCCGTGGAGGGGTGGGGTGTAGCACCCGCGGGAGGGGAGGGCAGAACCTGCAGAGGGGGGCGCGTCAGTCAGCTGACGGAGCGCACGGAGCGGCTGGAGCGTGGGAAGCGGTGCACCTTGACGTGCTTGGACAGGTGGTCGCTGCGCGCAAACTTCTTTCCGCACACGGGGCAGGCGTAGGGCTTCACGCCCGAGTGCGAGCGGCGGTGGCGCGACAGCTCGTCCGAGCGTGAGAACCTGGGTGCGCGGACAGACGCATGCGCACGCAGGCACGCACATGCAGACGCGCGCACATTTAAGCGCATACACAGACGAGTGCACGCAGACGGGCGTGCATACTTGCGACTGTCTCGCTGCACTGACTTAAAACCTGCGCCTATTGCCACATCACCATAAATCTGCCCGATCTCGTCAGATATCAGATCTCAGAAGCTAAACAGCATTGAGGCGGGATATTGTTCGAGTGGGCGACTACTGTGCACACGTCTCTCTCGGCTGCCGCAGGGCCTACGTCGTCAGCAGCAGACGGCGATGCGGCCAAATCTGCCGTCTCCTCTACTCCTCACTTTCACCAACCCTCACGGACTGACCATGACAATGGATACAGGACATGATTGATGGATAGTGGATGTTTATACAGAATGTATGTGGGATGAGGCATGGGTTAACAGACCCTACAGGATACCTGCGCACACAGGATACAAGTTATTCAGGTCGAGCGGCTGATGCGACGTAAAATATTATTTTACCGCAGGATTTGCCTATTGTCCACAGATTTGCACAGTTTACGGTTTAAAGGTGGGCGATGACCATATCACCCGGAATGCGTCAAATTTCGGAAGCTATGCAAAATTGAGCTCGGTTAGTCCTTGCATGGACGACCAACATGCAGGCACAGGCGTCATCAGTGATGCACGGCCCGCACCGAGTGCAACAGGCCCGGTTGTTGTACTAAAGAAACCGGGATTCTCTGGTCTCGTGAGTTGATGGTCTCAGCATGGTCACCAGTGACTCACACGAAGGCCTATAGACTCACAGAGTCTCAGACTGACACAGAGGCCCATAGACTAAGACAGTCTCATAGATTCACACAGAGACCTATAGAATCACACAGTCCCATAGACTCACAAAGCCCGAGTTGTGATGAAACCGTGTTCTCTGGTGTAATAAGTTGATGGTTTCAGCATTGTTACCAATCACGTGAATAGAAGCAGCATATTCAAATTGTGGGTTTTCAAATAATTATTGCCCCACGCTGATAAAACCCTTCAGAGCCAATGAAAGCCATGGCCTTTCCTCATACACACACAGGGGCAGCTGCAAGAGTAGAAGAGTAGAATGCATGATAGACAAAAGCAAGATCATATCGTTAACCCCGTTAAGCAAATAACTTTTGTTTAAAGTCTGTTAAACATTGTGTCGTGCTCCCCCAGAATTATCCCCCCCCTCACTGTAAAAAAATTCACCCTACAGGGATGTAGTTGGAAAATGTTTTTTGGAGTCGAGATATGTTTGGGTATGGCTATGGGTATTGTATGGCTCTTGTTCTAATTATACTGGGCCACCCAGGAAAGGCTGGCTTACCCGAGTCTCAAGACTCTTTTTCAGGAGGGTCCGACTAAGTTTTCGCAGTAAGAGGGGGAGCGATGTTGCTGCTACCGTGTGTCATCCCAATTGAGTAATTTGCAAGTAACATTTCATCGTTGCCCAATACCAGTTACGATTTGTGGGTTTTTTTCTAGCTAAAGCAGGAAACTGGAGGAAACCCACACAGAACAGGGGGAGAGAACATACAAACTCCACGCAGACAGGCACCCGAGTCTCGAATCGAACTCAGGCCTTACTTGTTATGAGACACAAGTCCTATCACTGCGCCTTCCCGCCTTCCGGTTATAATTTATGATTATGCTTAGGTTATTATTTGCATTGGGGTTGGGGCTATGCTTTTGCTGTGGGAGCCGTCACGTGGCCTTTGGCAGCCACGTGTAGGCGACGGAAACCGCCGCGTTACGGGCGGGTGGGCGGCACGGGGCAGGAGAGGGGGGAGACACGGCGTGGGGTGAAGGCGTGGGGCCGAGGGCGGAGCGGAAGGAAGAGAGGGTAGGGGAGTGGAAAGTGAGAGAGGAGAGAGATTGTTGTGGTGTCACGTGTACCGCCATCTGCGCGGAACGCGCGTCGCCATGCCTCGGGGCCGCGAGAAAGGGAGAAGCGGAGATGACACGAAAATGGGCGAGCTGGGGGTGAGGGGACGGGAGAGGTGGGACTGTAGGGATGAGAGAGCTGTTGATGAGGGGATGGGAGAGCTGGGGTTGAAAGGATGGAAGGAGCTGGGGTTGAGGGGATGGGAGAGGTGGGGATGAAGAGATGAGAGAGCTGTTGATGAGAGGATGGGAGAGCTGGGGTTGAAGGGATGGAAGGAGCTGGGGTTGAGGGGATGGGACAGCTGGGCCCGGTTACATAGAACACACCCAAGTAAAAATGTTTCTTAGTTAACGTCGCTGTGCTTTGGAATGGAAGCGAAGGGGGAAGTTTCACTGGAGTGATTTCGTTCAACTGACCATAGGAACTAAAAACACCACCAAGTGATTTGGGGTATAGGATATCTGGGGAGGCAGGAAATGTGCTAAGATTTGAGGGACACTGGGCAGGCAAAGGTCACTACAAAATAGAATCCACCTGGTAAAAAACTGAGTTTGACATTTTCAGACACACTGTTTGAAGAGTGACTTTGCACTGTACTGGAATATCCATGCACAGGTTACCGATATAAAACTGGAGGATCAGCAAGTGAAGAACTGGCATTGATAAATCCAAGGGTTAGGGGATCGGAGAACCCAGGATCCAGATACACGGGAAGGGAGGAGGGAACCAGAGATGACAGACGTGGGGGACACATAGCAGATAAGACCGATGGAATTTAAAACCCAGGAGTGAGATCATTTGGGAGTAATTCAGATCATGGAACAGAGAGAGCTCGGATCAAGGAGTTGAGAAACCAGGACTGACACTCAAGAGATGTGAAAGCCAGAGATAAAAAAAACACGGGGGATTGGAGACCTGAAAGATGAGAAACTGAGGAAAGAGAGGCAGAAGATAAAACGACATGAAGAGGGAAACCCCGATGCGAGACCCAGGAAGATGATAGGGGTGTGAGACCAGACTTTCCTTAAAAAACCCAAGCAAAGAGTGGAATGGACATGCAGAGACATCGGACCAAATAACAAGTGGCTGAGAGATCCACAAAAATATGTCCCATAAAGCCCAGAACTCATTCCCGCAGATCACCCAATCCCTCACCTCCATCCGCATCCTGGCCAGGTGCAGGCAAAGGGCTTCTCTCCCGTGTGGCGCCGCAGGTGCGCCTTTAGGTGGCTGCTCTTGGTGTACATCTTGTTGCATCCCGGATGCTCACACTTGTGCATCTTCAGCACTTCGTGGGCCGCCGCCACTGCAACCGCCGCCCCGTGTGGGCCTCCTCGCACCGTCAGCCGCTGGCCCGTCACCGGCACGCCGCTCACCATGAGGCCACCGGGCCCCTGCAGCGCCGCGCCGGGCTTGGCCGCGATAGGCACGGGAGCGATGCGCACGTAGGGCCGGCACGACGACGCGGGGCCTTGCGGCACCAGCGCGAATGTCTGGCCCTGGATGTTGATGAGCAACTGAGCGAGCTTCACGCCGCCCGCCGGGATCGGCGGAGGCGACTGCCCAGCTGCCTCGGCCGACTGTTCCGCCGCTGGCGTTGCCACGGGCTGCACAACGAGTGGTAACGTGGACGTCGGACGGATCGTGCTCGCGCCGCCAGGGCTGCCGGAGCAGTTGATGCCGCCGATGCTGCTCGTGCCTCCTCCACTACCGCCACCACCGCCGCCACCGCCGCCGTTACAGCTGCTGCTACCGCCGTGCTTGTTGGTCTCTGTCGTGGCCTCAACCTTGACTGTGGCCGAGCTGTCCGTGCCGTTCTTGAGCACCTGCATGTGCTCCTGCAGGAACTCCTCGATCTCTTCCAGCGTGGGTCTGAAGTCACCCACGAGGTCCGGGAGCTCAAGGGTGCACACCTGCTGCTGCTGGTGGTGGTGCCCCGTGCCACCCCGTGCCTCATGTTGCAGCTGCAGCTGAGGTGTCCCACCGCTGCATTGTGGGCTGTCGCCGCCGCTGCTGCTGCTGCCACTGCATGTGGAGCGCGGGCTGCTGCTGCTGTTGCTGCTCGTGTCGCTGTCGCCCTCCGAGCCCAGGCCTTGTTCGCTCGCTCCGCGCACCTCGTCCGACTGCATGTGTGGGGCCTCAGCCGGGATCACCTCCACCATCCCGGGGACCCTGGGACCACGGGGACTCGCCGCAGGCCCAGGTCCCGGGACTTGGGGTCCTCTTCTCTCTCTCCCCTCCTCTCTCCGGTATTCTCCCCACTTCTCCCACCGTGGATCTTGCTCCCTTAACTTCTCTCCCTCTTTCACGTGGTGGCGCCAAGGAATCTCTCTTCTCTCTCCTCTCACCCCGACCACTGATCTCGTGCTCTCATCTCCTCCCCAGCCCGTCACCTCAACTCCCCTCCTCGTGCCAAACGGTCCTTGGGCACCCCCCCCCCCCACCTCTTCTTATCCTGCCTGTACCTCCACTCACATCGGCCCTGTCTGTGGGCCACCCCCTCTGGCTACTCCTCCTCTCTTCTTTCACTCAAGGAGTTGAGCCTCACAAATTCTCTCCTCTGACCGGTCTCCACGTGCCGCCCGCGTGTCCGTATCCTCGCCGGGAGGGGAGGAGGGGGAGCGCGGAGCTGGGGTGGGGGGCCCACGCTCCCCGGCCCTAGAGGGTTGGGGGGGTGAGAGGCGAGGTTGTAGTCACGGTGTAGTCACGGTGTAGTCACGGTGTGTGGTGGGCACCCTGTGGCTCCAGAGCCGAATGCAGCTCACTCAGGACTCTTTCTAGATTTGAAGCTTTCGTGACTGCAAGTATTTATATTCTTAGGTTTTTACGGTAAAGTCACGTAGGTAAAAAATTAAAATTAATAAAAGTTAAAAGAATAAAAATAAAATCACGACGTTTCGGAGGCAAAGCAAGCTTCCGTCTTCAGGTGGAACCATCAAGTAATACAGCAAGCGTGCTGTGACGGTTCCACCTGAAGACGGAAGCTTGTGTTGCCTCCGAAACGTCGTGATTTTTATTTTATTTTTATTATTTTTACTTTTATTAATTTTATTTTTTACCTACGTGACTTTACCGAAAAAAACCTAAGAATATGAATAAGGACTCTTTCGTGATGTCATTTATTAAGGACCACCGGTCTCATATTCAAACATTCAGGGGTCTTTTTTTTCACACCGGATTAACAAAAAATGGCTCATATTGTTATTTTGGTTGCGGATCCCTGGCGTGGTATTTGCGCACTGTGTGCGCACTATTTGTATGTGTACTGCTGACTCTTTAGTGCTGTTTGTGTGCTGTATATACTGTTTAGTGAATCGATTCATTATCTGGTGATGCCGGTGCTGCATTGGCAGTGGTGTACCAGCACAAACAACAACAACAAACTCAACACACTCCGTGTCAATAACAATGTGTGTGAACCTAAATTAACTAAGTGCACAATAGCCGACGTTTCGGGTAATGGCCCTTCGTCACGGCACATTGAGAAGCCAGAGAAGGAGGTAGTGTTTACTGTGTACAGCTGTCTGGGTATTGTATCTGTAGTTACCTTCTGCACTTTGAGTACTGCGTATACTGACTGTGGACTGTTAATTGTGTACTGTATATAATGTACGAATGCTGTACGAGTACTGCATGTGTTATTAGCAGCATACATCAGTAACCACACACGCGTTTGTTTCTTTAAGTCCAGGTTCATATCGATCAGCGGCAATTGCACAATCAAGCAACCTCTTGCGTGGACGCGTTTCGACATCCTGGGTCTCATCAGCATCGTCAGGATCGTTATGCTTGGAATGCTTGCTCCTGCTCCATATATTGATCACTCCGTGGCCTATCCACTGCTGGTTGAGTTAAAGTAACACCGATCCACGATGTAGCAATTACGTACCGATAATATTTGAGTGAGCTTGTAGCGATTAATAGTTGATAACCTGTTATTACGGTGTTGGACTCGTTAACGCCGAGCATTGTATTCAAACGATGTGCACACCACATGCAAATTACGTGTGAATATTCTCTGCGGTAACTGGAAAATAATCGATTGTTTACATCGACTTGCGGAGAGGCAAACGTCGGTGGTGAATCCAGTATGGAATATAGATTATAATTGCTTATCAGTAATTTATAATTAATCAGTATATGGTTATGATTGTGTTTGTTTGCATACATAGCTACATACAAATACTGTACAAACCACCCCCTGTATAGCCCAAACAGACTGTTAGGGCAAGGGGCCGTCCATAAATGACGTCACGCGATTTTGGACGATTTTTTTACCCCCCCCCCCCTTCGTCACACGGCGTTACAAAAAGTCAGAGACCCCCCCCCCTCAAATATGACGTCACAAAGCTCTGCCCCCCCCCCCTCCCAAAAAATAAAACATGCTTCAAATCGCTTTAAACTATTGCCATTGTAGTGCGTATTTAATGTGGCGCTGCACTCTGATGTTGTAGGAGAAAACATTTATTAAAAAGTCTATTTAATTAAGATGAACGTGTTGTCTATATTTATTTAAAGTTGCGAATTTTGATGTGACGTCACATTTCTCCCCCCCCCCCCCTCGTCACAAATGTCTGACCCCCCCCCCCCTACGTGCATGACGTCATTTATGGACGGCCCCCAAGTGCTCTTGGAGAGCAGCACCTATGAAGGCCGGCAACAGCACACAGGGAATGATAATGACAAAGATAAACACACAGAGGCTCACCACCACCACCACACACACATCGGTGCTGCTGTTAACTTGCTGACCGATTTGCGTTACAGACCGTTGAACCTGCGCCCAACAACTTCGATTGTAAACAAAATCACACACCCCCACAAGTTAACACTGCACACACACACACACTATCCTACACACACACACACGACACACACACATACACAATCACACTACACACACACACACACTCATACACACGACACACGCACACAATCATACACACGACACACACATACACAATCACACTGCACACACACACACAAGTTAAACTGCACACACACACAATCACACTGCACACACACACACACTATCCTACACACACAATCACACTGCACACACACAAGTTAACACTGCACACACACACATACAATCACACTGCACACACACACACCCAAGTTTACACTACACACACACACTATCATACACACGACACATACACACACAAGTTAACACTGCACACACACGCACACAATCATACACACGACACACACACAATCACAAGTTAACACTGCACACACACAACACACACATACACAATCACACGACACACACACACAATCACACTGCACACACACACACAAGTTAAACTGCACATACACACACACTATCATACACACGACACACAATCACACTGCACAAAGACACACACAGCCATTCTCAAACAGACATACTGCACACACATGCACAATTACACACACTCATGTCTAACACAATCATAATACGACACACTCTCACTCACACATATATACAATCACACTGCAACGCATACACCTCGTGCATAGACATCCCCATAAACACGCTCACACAAACTCTCATTACACAGCGTATAATGTCTCATACATACTGCACATACATACACAATGACACGGCACGCACACACATACTTCTCACTCACATTCTCATACACAATGGCACACACTGTGACCTACTCACACACCCATTCACACGTACCAACACGTGCACACAGTGCTGTACACGTGCACACAGTGCTGTACACGTGCACACAGTGCTGTACACGTGCACACAGTGCTGTACACGTGCACATCGTGCTGTACACGTGCACACCGTGCTGTACACGTGCACACCGCGCTGTATACGTGCACACCATGCTGTACACGTCCTGTACACATGCACACCGTGCTGTAGACGTGCTGTACACGTGCACATCGTGCTGTACACGTGCACACACGTGCAAACAACACATAGACCCCTCCCCCCCCGTATCGCCTTTATAAGACGTGTTGGGACAAGTGCTGCTAACGAGTAGCACCTATGGCACCAGCACGCGAGGTTGGGTGGTGTGGCCACGACCACGTTCGCCCGGCCGTCTTTGTCTCCCCAGCGGGCATACGTTTACACTACGCACCCGGTATTCATTTAAGGCCGTGTGGACCTAGGGGTGGGGGTTCCCAGGAGCGGTTCACATTTTCGCCACTGATGTTGCCCGCGTGGTGGGTTGGGGGGGACGCGGCACACGAAGTGTCTCGTGTGTGTGTCTACGTGTGTGTTTCTACGTGTGTGTCTCGTGTGTCTACGTGTGTGTGTGTCTACGTGTGTGTGTCTACGTGTGTGTCTCGTGTGTCTACGTGTGTGTGTCTCGTGTGTGTGTCTACGTGTGTGTACGTGTGTGTCTACGTGTGTGTGTCTCGTGTGTGTGTCTCGTGTGTGTGTACGTGGACGAACGAATGCGCACGTACACCGCAACTCTTCCGTTTCACACTCCCATAACTTGGAAAACTCACTCGGGGAAATCTTTTTATAAAGGTGACCATCGTCACTGGCAAAAGGCGAGATGGTTGGGGTGGAGATGGTTGGGGTGTAGGGGCAGGGCAGGGGGGGGTCCCCCCCTCCTCCCCCCTCTCCCTGCCGCCTCCCCTGCACCGGGCCCCGCCGTGCCCGCCCCGGGCCCCGCGTCTCTCTCCACGCCACGTGGAGCCCGCGGAAGGGGGTCCCACGCGGGGGGCGCTCGGTCGAGTGAAATGAGTTAAGAAATGGATTGGTGGTGGGTGGATTGATGGAATTCTGGATGAACTGTGTATGTTTAACTTATTTCGCACCGTACGTAGCCAAAAAGGTCCGGTGGAATGATAAAAAAAATAACTAAACGCAAAACGCATGGGTGGGTGGATGCATGGATTCGCTTAGTAAATGATGGATGTATAGTGAGATTGGTTGGTGGATGAAATGAGCGAACAATGGATCGGTGGATCATAAGCTTAGGTTTTTTTTCGGTAAAGTCACGTAGGTAAGAAATTAAATAATATCATAATAAAATAATTAATCACTGATCGGTGGATCAATTGATTGCCGAGTGGATGGAAATAATTCTGGAGTTATGGATGGATTAAATGAGTGAAGTTATGTATGGATGGGTGGATGGATGTGAAGGATTGATGTTATTAGATGGGCGGGTTTAGAAGGGGCGTTAATTAAGCGTAAGTTGAGTGGATCGATATCTGGGAAATAAGGGGTGACGGAAGGCGGATCCACGATTTGGTAGGAACTTAAATTAACATTTAAAAGTACTGTAGCTGGGATGACTGGTTGGAATGAGAGCAGCATGGACGGTGGACCGATGGATGATGAGATGAAGAGGTGTATGGGAGAGCTGTGAAGGATTGATACAATGGGGGGGGAGGGAGATGGAGTGCATGAGTGTCGAGCGACAGCCGTGAAACTCTGTCTCTTGCAGTCCCCTTACAGACAGGGCACCCTCCCCGCCTCTCGCCACCTTCCCGAGCCCCGTGTCCCCTCGCACGCAAACACGGACGAGAGACAACGTCGCGGACGAAGAGCGACCCCTTACATTTAGAGCCCCCCCCCCCCACAGCTTCCACTCCCAAGGCCCCCCCCCCCTTCCTGCAAAGGGGGGCACGAGCAAAAAGCCAGCACTCTTACCATCAACATAATCAACAACAACATCAACAACAACATTAACAGCACTTACTCGTTGTGCAGCCCCCGGCGATTGGCCCCACGTTTTGCTACTCTCTCCCGCGATGGGTCGCGTGCTGCTGCTGCAGTTGATGCTGTTGTTGATGCTGCTACTGCTGCTGGTGCTACTGCTGCTGATGCTACTGCTGCTGGTGTTGTTGTTGTGTCGTCAGAGAACTCCCCTCTCTATCGAGGTTGCTGCCGTTCAGATGTCGCTTCCATCCACCCGCGTTTCAGCCACTCCACATCATCACATGACGGCGGTAGGGGAGGGCGGCTTGTGCGCGGGGGATGTGTGTTGTGGGGGGATGTGGGAGTATGTGTGTGCGTGCGTATGTGAAAGGTGGGCGGTGGGGGGTGGTATGTGTGTGGGCGTATGTGATAGATGACTGTGTGTGTGTGTGCGTTTGATGCGTGAGGGGTATGTGCGTGTGTAACTGGTAAAGTGTGTGTGTATGTGGTGGGGGTATTGTACGCGTAATGGTTAGGTATGTGGGTAGGGGTAAGTGTGGATGTATGTGATGAGTGGGTAGTGTGGATGTGTGATAGCTTGGGTATGTGCTGGGTCGGTTGGTATGTGCTCCGTGGGTAAGAAGGGTGAGTTTTGTATGTGTGTAAATGCGAGATGTGGTGTGGAGAGAGACTGGGTATGTGTGTTCATATGCTGGTTTTGTGTTTGTGTAAACACGTGTTCGATGCAATGGCGTCACAAGAACGGAGGCTCGGCGGGTGACATCACATGACCAAGCCTGCCTCCACTCTCTGGCGTGAGAGAAGTGCGCGTGTGAATGAGATCGATGTGTGGCTATGTGTGATACAGTACATGACATTCGTGTTGTTTGCCGTGCCAGCCTTCATAGGTGCTCGCTAAAAGCGCTTTCCCCAACAGTCCGTGCCTATCCTGTATGGGGGAACTTTGTGAACGTGACAGTGCGTGTATATTTTTTTATTATCAAATGTACTGGGAAGACAAAGGCGGTCGGGCGTGGCGCTGGTCACACCAACCCCCGTGGTGGTAAATGCTCGTTAACAGCAACTTGCCGCAACAGCCTGTGGTGGACTACACGGGGGACCATTGTCTTTATCTCTGCGTTTCAATGTTTGTGTTGTTGTCTTTGGCACCGCAATGCAAAGCACGTCCACGTGTTACCCTCGCGCGTGTACCACGTGCAATGACGTCACGGGCAGGGAGGCTCGACGTTGACGTCACGAGCGCGGCCGGGCTCGCGTCGGGGGAAGGGAGGGGGGTTGGGTCGTATCGCCGCTCCTGATTGGCTCGGTGTGTGGGGGGCGGTGTGACGTCACCGCGGGTCGCCTCGCTCAGCCACTTGATGTCACCCCTCCCTCATTCCACCCCTTCGCTGAGGGATGGGACGTCACGGCTATCACGTGGCGCCTCGCGTGCAAGTGACCTTGGGTGCTGTGGAGGCGAGACCGGCTCCTACCGGCACACACTGGCACATTTAGAGATACACTGACACATTGAGAGATATACTGGCGTCACGGGGATATACTGACACATTGAGATACACTGACACATTGAGAAGTATACTGGCGTCACGGAGATATACTGACACATTGAGATATACACTGACACATTGAGAGATATACTGACACACTGAGAGATATACTGGCGTCACGGAGATAAACTGACACATTGAGATATACACTGACACATTTAGAGATACACTGACACATTGAGAGATACACTGACATTGAGAGATATACAGGCGTCACGGGAATATACTGACACACTGAGATATAATGCACTGGGGTATCAGCACAGATATATCAGTACCATTGGGATATACTGGAGAATTGTGGATGTACCGCTACAATGGTGACATACTTGCATAACAGATTCGTGAATTAGGAGACACATTGGCACAATGGGAAATGTATTTGTGTCATTACAGATATACCGACACCATGGCGATATCCTGGCACATTCGGATATATACTGTGTATATTGATAGCAACATTCTAATTATAGGCACATAACGGCATCAAGGACCACTGGCATCATCACAAATATGCTGGCATTCAGGGAGATGCACTGGCACCGTGATATACGATATTGTAATTTTACGTATAATTTACACGTTACTGTTTACACGTGTTGGTGTTTACAAGCGCAATAATAACCACGTGTTGTTTACGCTGCGCACGTGTCGTGTTGTTGTTTACACGTGGGGGGGCAGCAGTGGGATTCCCTTTGCCTGCCCGTTGCAGTCGGCGCTTCGTGTGTGAAGACGTTTCGGGCTTCACCCTAGGACAGGGGTCGGCAACCTACGGCTCCGGAGCCGCATGCGGCTCTTTACGGGCTGCTTCTTGACGATGAGTACGTATGTACTCAGATGCATTGCGGCTCTTGAAATACTGAATTTTGTACCGAATTGGAAAGAAATGGCTCTTCTTGTTATTTTGGTTGCCGACCCCTGCCCTAGGACAACTCGTTGGTATACAAACATTAGCGATGCGTGCGTGGGATTAGGCCTCGGCAAGGTAAGGTAAAAGTTAAAAGGTAAAAACAACGAGCCTACCTTTTTTACCTTACCACAATACAATCACTGTACCCTACCTTTTACCCTTTAGCAGGTAAGGTAAAAGGTAAAAAGCAACGAGCTTACCTTTTACCCTACCTTTTACCCTTACCACATACAAATTACCCGATTACAGGGTAATTACTAGGGTACTACTACACATGAACAAGGTTTATAACGGTAAATGCTAGGTAGAGCGCTTTAATCATATAGAATACTCTCGATTATTCCAATTTTACACGCTTTCTTTTAACTCACTCTGTTGTCGTTTTTGTTGTCGTTATTGACGTTGTCATATCCTCAAATCTTGTAACTCAATTTTAACCCACTTCCTAATGTGGAATCGACTGCAAACTTGGTATACTTATGTCATACTCATGACAATATATTCTATCATAAAAAATGTATATATTTTTAAACATTATTTTGTATACGTTATGTTTCGGCTTGGGTATAATTGTCCACGCTCAACTGACGTTGGCTGTAAATCACCACGGTCCCCTTACGTTATGGCAAGCTTCGGGGCCACTTCCTGGAGTCGTGGAGTTCTGCCATTACGGGTACACTTAATAAAAGCGTGTTTTTTAATCAAGTTTGTTTTAATATTACTTATTAAATGGAGGCCACGGACTGCGCCACGGTGCTTTTAGCGTTAAACAAGGCACCGTATTTACCGGGTAATACTTCGCGCTTCCTTTACCCTACCGGGTAATTCTTCCGAGCTACCTTTACCCTACCCTTTACCCTTTTACCCGGTAAAAAGGGTAAATTACCTTACCTTGCCGAGGCCTACGTGGGATAGGGGAAGCGAGAGAAGCGAAACTTCTCCCCCCGAGGTTTGCGTGATGCGCTGCCGCGTGATGGTTACGGAGTGGGCAATGGTGCCCCCTTGTGGGTCGGATTTCACATGGAGCAAATGTAAACTCCGTTGAAAAAAAAAGAGCCGCATTGTCACACATCACTGCCCCTCCATTCATTCGCCGCGATGCCGTTTACCCTCCGCGAAGTCCAGCGAATCGTGGAAAACGCACATCTCCCCATCCACCAGCACGCACATTAAATATATCTCATTGGGCCCTTACTGCTGAAATACATTAACATCGAGTAGTAGGTTTTTACCCTTTTAAACTGGTACAAAACTGACACCAGTATAAAAGGGTAAAAACCCACTACTATATTTTGCCACTGGTAAAAGAGATCTCAGTGACATTAACATGTCTAGGATCTCAACAACGCCCCTCACCACGACTGCTTAAAAGCGCGCAATGCCCCGTTTGTGGACTCACGCGCTCAATTATCAACAATGCAATCCTGATGACGAAGTTTGGAAAGACAAATGGAGTTCACAAGACCCAACAATGTAGAAGATCTCTGGCTTCAATCTTCCATGAAGATTCTGGGCCACAACCCGTGAACCACATCCACTGCACAAACCATGGCAACAGACCGTGGTCCCCCAAAATTGAACCATTGAACATATCACGCCACAATGCCAGTTTCAAACGTGGAGGCATCATCACAGGGATGGACCAAATTTCGATTTAAAGCTTTCGTGACTGCAGGGATTCATCTTCTTGGTTCTTTCGGTAAAGTCACGTAGAAGGGAAGTAATAAAATAATAAAAATAAAACATAATAAAATAAAATAATTCTTACGACGTTTCGGCTACAACGCAAGCAGCCGTCTTCACCTGAAGACCAGTTTAAAAGGGTAAAAACCCACTACTATATTTTGCCACTGGTAAAAGAGATCTCAGTGACATTAACATCTGTCTAGGATCTCAACAACGCCCCTCACCACGACTGCTTAAAAGCGCGCAATGCCCCGTTTGTGGACTCACGCGCTCAATTATCAACAATGCAATCCTGATGACGAAGTTTGGAAAGACAAATGGAGTTCACCTGAAGACGGCTGCTTGCGTTGTAGCCGAAACGTCGTGAGAATTATTTTATTTTATTATGTTTTATTTTTATTATTTTATTACTTCCCTTCTACGTGACTTTACCGAAAGAACCAAGAAGAGGGATGGACCACTTCACGATCGCAATCATCTGACTCAAACGCCTTAATGTACTTTTCGTTGTCCCTCTACACCAGGGGTGGGGAAACTTTTTTTCTGCCAAGAGCCATTTGGATATTTATAACATCATTCGCGAGCTATACAAAATTATCAACTTAAAAATTAGCCTGTTATATTTGGTCAAACATTTAATTAACTCACCCCTGTGATGGCTGGAACTGCTTCTTTTCGGTGAAGCGTGTGATGTTAGCTGATATTGATGTTGCTACTTGCAACTGCTTTTCCAGGTTTGCTCCTAGATTTAATGCATTTTGAGTTCCGCCTGCAGTTGCCTTGGCAGGGCCAGATCAAATGATTTCGCGGGTCTCATAGGGCCCGCGGGCCGGACGTTCCTCAACCCCGCTCTACACCGACATCAGCCATACGGAAAAGCTGCTATCCCACCACGTTTTGACTCTCAGCCAACACCCCTGCAAGCAACAACGTGTCCTGCACAAGCCCACTTGACTTTGCATGTTCTTTCATGTGGTCCATCTTTGCGTTAATATAATTCCAAGCTTGCAACTCTCCAAGCTTCGTTGCATCACTTTCGAATTTTGTTTTTCTTTGTGTCAGCGTTTTTGATCCATGTCATTACAAGTCGTATGCACCAATTAAAATGTTCTCTATCCACACTGGAGTTTATCATCAATGTTATCCATAGGTCACCTTGGCGACACCACATGGGATCCCCTTTACTACTCGCAGCCCCAACTTTGAGCTCATTCCCACGCGTGTGTAGTGTGTGTGCGCGCACGTGTTATTTCTGTGTTCAAGCAGTGATGTCTGGAGACGGGGCTGTACAAACAGGATTTATTTCGTCTATTAAGAACACCGCAGGAATGGAACAACAATCACACCAACATTGTTGGGAGACGTGGAGATGCCGAAGAATCGCTTAGCGTAAAATCACACCTCGCTAAATTCACAATGTCAAAACCACGTGAATGAAACGTCAAACCAATATTGTTGGGATACGTGAAAATGCCTACGAATCCCTTAGTGTGGAACCACACCTCGCGAAATTCACAATGTTACGCATTTTTCTAGCCTCTAAATGCCGCTGAACAAAAAAAAACACCTGGGAGCATGGTACACGTTATTTGAAACGCTTTACAAAAACGCCTTAAAAGTTGATGAACTAATAACAAAGATGCAAAGTGAAAACAAACGGATGTGAAATATCTGGAGGCACGTCACTCCCTCATCTCCCCGTCCTCCTCTTCCTCCTCCACACCTCGCACGTACAGTACGTTGTTACACCTGCGAGCGACAAGAGAGCGGTCATGCACCCGTACAGTCAATTTGTCAATCCAGCAGCCCCATGCGGGTTTTGGGGGTTGTGTTGACCATGCTTCACCACGCTTGTCAGTGCGAGGTTTGAGATGGCGGGGAACATGAATGCGGGAGCTTAGAAGAACAGAAACTGATTTTGCTGCACTGGCCTCTGCTGCCCACAACCTCGTCCTGCATAAACAGGTCCCATAGGCTGCAGGTGGGGGGGAGAGGCCGATCAGTGGTGTTCAGGGATACAAACATTCTATAAAAACCATCCAGCCAGCTTGCACCTTCTCTGCAGCTGCTCCCCTTGCCTGTAAAATCCTCTGGCTCATTGCACCAGACACCCTTTACCACTGTTCATTCTGTAAAAACCATCCAGCCAGCTTGCACCTTCTCTGCAGCTGCTCCCCTTGCCTGGAAAGTCTTCTGGCTCATTGCACCAGACACCTTTTACCACTGTTCACGTGCAGGATCAAGACCTTCTTCCTGTTCCACTCATGACTCCCTCACTCCCGATGAACCATTTGTATTCACATCTTTATCACCTCATGTATTCGTAGTATTAAGAGATGCAGTCCCACTCGACACTTCATAAACCCATATTGCTTCGTATTATATTGTAATAAACATCTGCACGCCCTCACTAGTGTCACCTTTTAGCTTTCAATTCTCCTTATTACTCTTGGTGTTCACAACACCAAGCACGCTTGCGACCGGGGCAAAGCCAGCAGTTGTAGCAACACGACTCACCGGATGAGGATCTCCCCCAGGTGCCCTGCCAAGGCACCATCGATGAACTCCTCAGTGTTGGCGAGCTGCACAACACCGCATGGCAGAATATTGTATGAGACCGTACAGCAAGACGTACATTCCCGATTAATGTCAAGGTCACACTCACCATATTCAGGGTCCTCTGTGGACTACCGCCAACCACCTCTTGACTCACTCTACACTCCACACAATCTCTTGCTTCTCACCTTTCAACTCACTACTGCCCTCCATGCACTCTCCTACTGGATGGCAGTGGTTATTTGGGACGAGAGTTTGCAAAGTAATACAATTCGATACGTGCATGATGAGCAGAGAAACCAATTGTGATGAATTAATCGCTCAGCATCCTGTATTATTTATACTGCAGGTCCTGTGCAGTACATCGAGGCGCGTGGTTACTGGCCACCGCTGCCCAAGGGGCTTGTTAGTGTGACGTGGTCTCGGGACACGCCGCGCTGCCTCGAACCGCACCTGCATGTTCATGTAGCCATCGACGGACACAAGGTATCCCTTGTACTCCATGCCCCACTTCAGTTTCACCATCACGGGTTTTCCAGTCAGGCCGTTCAGGAACGGCTTCGGGTTCATAGGCAGTGAGGTCTGCGGGGAGGGAAGGCAAAACCATAATTGTTACGAAAATCATCACGAGCATCTTCATGATCACCATCATCATAACTGTGATGTGATAATCACTATGATCATCTCTATGAACATAATTCCCATAATTACGGTGCGAATTTTGTGAATGGCGGGAGCATAGAATGCGCAGCAAATCGCAACTTCCCTCTGCTACTCTTCATGCAGCCCCGCAGATGCTAATAGTCCACAGCGTGCGTGGTGGTAACCCATTCAATAACTATTCAGGGTCAACCCCTGCTTAGCTTCCAATGTCTGACACATTCCAAGGGTCTGTCACTGATTTGTGATTACATATTTAAAAGTCAAGCTTCAGTTCCAATATTCACTGTGTAATAGATTTAAAACATGTGATGGAGCATTACCACATGCCATCAAAATATGAACTGCTCTATATATTCTACTGCAAGGACGCTAAAAAAAAAATATTGCTTCCAACATGTATTTATTTAAATGTTTGATTTGAAATAGAAAAATCAAACAGAACAAATGTTAAGTTAAATAAAGTTATAAAACAATTCCAATAAGAAAGTAATAGGACTTTTCAAATCGCAAAAAATCGTAGCCTTTGTGATTTGCTAATCGCATTGTTTCAAATTGCGATTTCGATTTGAAATCGATTAATCGTCCAGCCCTAGTCGTGGGTTTGATCCCGACGCTCACGTCTGTATATTTGGAGTTTGCATGTTCTCCCCGGGTCCCCCGGGTTTTCCCTTTACATTTATAAACACGCGTTCAGATTATATCCATGTGCTCATTCGTCTCTCCTTCGTGTCCCCCCTCCCCGTGTCTCTCCCTCAGCGTCTCCCTCGTCTCTCGTCGTCCCTCTCTTATCTCTCTCCTCGCGTCTCCACCGTGCATCCCTCTCCCCGCCTGTCCCTTCCCCGTGTCCGTGTATCCATCTACCCCGTGTATCCCTCCCTGATCCATCTACCCCGTGTATCCCTCCCTGTGTCCCTCTACCCCCGTCTCTCTCTCGCAGCGTCTCCACTGCGCGTCTCTCCCCGTGTCTCCCTCTACCCCCGTGTCTCTCTACCCCCGTGTCTTCCTCTCCCCGTGTCTTCCTCTCCCCGTGTCTTCCTCTCCCCGTGTCTTCCTCTCCCCGTGTCTTCCTCTCTCCGTGTCTTCCTCTCCCCCCGTGTATTCCTCTCCCCCCGTGTCGCTCTACCCCCGTGTCTCTCTCCCCCCGTGTATTCCTCTCCCCCCGTGTCTCTCTCCCCCCGTGTCTCTCTCTACCCCCGTGTCTCTCTCTACCCCCGTGTCTCTCTCTACCCCCGTGTCTCTCTTCCCCCGTGTCTCTCTCCCCCCGTGTATTCCTCTCCCCCCGTGTCTCTCTCCCCGTGTCTCTCCCCCCGTGTCTCTCTCCCCGCGTGTCTCTCCCCGTGTCTCTCTCTACCCCCGTGTCTCTCTCCCCCCGTGTCTCTCTCCCCCCGTGTATTCCTCTCCCCCCGTGTCTCTCTCCCCGTGTCTCTCCCCCCGTGTCTCTCTCCCCGTGTCTCTCCCCCCGTGTCTCTCTCTACCCCCGTGTCTCTCTCTACCCCCGTGTCTCTCTTCCCCCGTGTCTCTCTCCCCCCGTGTATTCCTCTCCCCCCGTGTCTCTCTCCCCGTGTCTCTCCCCCCGTGTCTCTCTCCCCGCGTGTCTCTCCCCGTGTCTCTCTCTACCCCCGTGTCTCTCTCCCCCGTGTCTCTCTCCCCCGTGTCTCTCCCCCCGTGTCTCTCTCCCCGTGTCTCTCTCCCCGTGTCTCTCCCCCCGTGTCTCTCTCCCCGTGTCTCTCTCCCCGTGTCTCTCCCCCCGTGTCTCTCTCTACCCTCGTGTCTCTCTACCCCCGTGTCTCTCTTCCCCCGTGTATTCCTCTCCCCCCGTGTCTCTCTCCCCGTGTCTCTCCCCCCGTGTCTCTCTCCCCGCGTGTCTCTCCCCGTGTCTCTCTCTACCCCCGTGTCTCTCTCTACCCCCGTGTCTCTCTTCCCCCGTGTCTCTCTCCCCCCGTGTATTCCTCTCCCCCCGTGTCTCTCTCCCCGTGTCTCTCCCCCGTGTCTCTCTCCCCGCGTGTCTCTCCCCACGTTGCCGCCACAATGAGGCTCCCACTCGTACCGCCATGTTGGTGTCGAGTAGTAGTCGCCGCTACCCACGAAGGCCTTCCACGCAATAACGCGGGGATCGCGCGGTCGATGAAGTTATAGAGAGATAATCGCGAGCTGGTGAGGAGCTGGTGAGGGGCTGGTGAGGGGCTGGTGAGGGGTCGGTGAGGGGTCGGTGAGTTGGTGAGCGGAGGACCGCAGGAGGCGCCTCGCTTAGCCTAGGCCCGAGGAGGAAGTCACGCGGGGCGCGCGGGGCACGACGGGAGCCGTGGACCACGTGACGCCGCCGCGGCGCCCAATGAGAGGGCGCGCGCGCAGCTCGAGGTCACGTGGCGCGAGCGAGAGATGGGGGTGACGAGGTGAGGGCGACTCTTCCACTCAACTCACCCTCCACTCACCCTGTACTCACTCGCCCTGTACTCACCTCACCCTCCACTCACCCTCCACTCACCTCACCCTGTACTCACCTCACCCTCTACTCACCCCATCCTCTACTCACCTCACCCTCCACTCACTCACCCTGTACTCACCTCACCCTCTACTCACCCCATCCTCTACTCACCTCACCCTCCACTCACTCACCCTCCACTCACCTCACCCTCCACTCACCTCACCCTCCATTCACCCTCCACTCACCCCATCCTCTACTCACCTCACCCTCCACTCCCTCACCCTGTACTCACCCTCTACTCACCCCATCCTCTACTCACCTCACCCTCCACTCACTCACCCTCCACTCACCTCACCCTGTACTCACCTCACCCTCTACTCACCCCATCCTCTACTCACCTCACCCTCCACTCACTCACCCTCCACTCACCTCACCCTGTACTCACCTCACCCTCCATTCACCCTCCACTCACCCCATCCTCTACTCACCTCACCCTCCACTCCCTCACCCTGTACTCACCTCACCCTCTACTCACCCCATCCTCTACTCACCTCACCCTCCACTCCCTCACCCTGTACTCACCCTCTACTCACCCCATCCTCTACTCACCTCACCCTCCACTCACTCACCCTCCACTCACCTCACCCTCCACTCACCTCACCCTCCACTCACCCGATCCTCTACTCACCTCACCCTCCACTCACTCACCCTTCACTCACCTCACCCTCCACTCACCCGATCCTCTACTCACCTCACCCTCCACTCACCTCACCCTCCACTCACCTCACCCTCCACTCACCCGATCCTCTACTCACCTCACCCTCCACTCACCTCACCCTCCACTCACATCACCCTCCACTCACCCGATCCTCTACTCACCTCACCCTCCACTCACCTCACCCTCCACTCACCTCACCCTCCACTCACCCGATCCTCTACTCACCTCACCCTCCACTCACTCACCCTCCACTCACCTCACCCTCCACTCACCTCACCCTCCACTCACCTCACCCTCCACTCACCTCACCCTCCACTCACCTCACCCTCCACTCACCCGATCCTCTACTCACCTCACCCTCCACTCACCTCACCCTCCACTCACCCGATCCTCTACTCACCTCACCCTCCACTCACTCACCCTCCACTCACCTCACCCTCCACTCACCTCACCCTCCACTCACCTCACCCTCCACTCACCTCACCCTCCACTCACCCTTTACTTGCCTCACCCTCTACGCACTCACTCTCGACTCACGGACCCTTTACTCATTCACCTCACCATCTACTCGCTCACCCTCGACTCAGTCGCTCACCGTCTACTCACCTCACCCTCGACTGACTCACCTCACCCTCTACTCACCTCACCCTCTACTCACCCACCTCACCTTCACTCACCTCATCCTCTACTCACTCACCTCACCCTCTTCTCACTCAACTCACCCTCTACTCACCAACCTCAACCTCCACTCCCTTATCATCTACTCACCCATCTCACCTTCACTCACCTCACCTTATCTTCTACTCACCTAATTTAAATTTCATAGTCAGTAGATGTTTTAATTTACATTTTCTCTTTCCAAAATATTATCTGGCAAACACACCGAGACACCGTTCTTTATCGACATCAATACAGTTTTATGTAAACAGCTACCACTGTCACCTTGCTGCCATACACATTTTTGATCTGTAGAGAGAAAGTCGTCATCACTTGCGTTTACCACCCGACTCAACCTCAAATGAGTACCTGGTGTGGTGTATAAACATCGCCACTGGGGACACAAAGGCGGCCGGGCGTGGTGCTGGCCACCCAACCTATTGTGTGCCGTGCTGGCCTTAATAGGTGCTCGCTAACAGCACTTGCCCGAATAATCAGTTTTAGGCTATACGGGGGATCTTTGTCTTTTGGCGTCATCTGGTCCAACCCATGTGAGTGTGAGACTAGGCTCTAAGGAAAGCTGTCTCGGGTGTGGACCAATCAACTTCAAGGACAGTGCACATTATCAGAGTTATGTCTTTTGTTTGTATTATGACTGCAGGAATTGCGGTCTATGCCAGGGGTCGGCAACCTACGGCTCCGGAGCCGCATGCGGCTCTTTACGGGCTGCTTCTTGACAATATGTACAGTATGTACTCAGATGCATTGCGGCTCTTGAAATACTGAATTTTGTACCGAATTGGAAAGAAATGGCTCTTCTTGTTATTTTGGTTGCCGACCCCTGGTCTATGCAAACATGACTCCTTGTAAAAAAAAGGTGTCAGTTTTGTTGCCAGATAAAAGGGTAAAAAAACAATTATCATCTTTGTCTTTGTACCAATGCGGTGAACGGCGCCGGCGTGTGTGTGTCAGCGTGTGCCAGTGGCCGCTGGCAGATGGCAAGAGCATCCAGCAGAACGTGGAGATACTGGCCAAAAAGCTGGAGCTGATGGGCGCCACCAAGCAGGCCTCCTTCTTGGTGGACTGCGAGATGTACCACCCGGTCTCCAACACGGGTGAGGGGGCACGCACGGCGACTCACCTCGTCATGTGCAGTGTGATTCGTGTGCGAGTTTCGATGTGGTGTGCGTGAGGTGTGTGGTGGGTGTATGGTGTACAGTGAGGGAAAAAAGTATTTGATCCCCTGCTGATTTTGTACGTTTACCCACTGATAAAGAAATGATCAGTCTATAATTTGAATGGTAGGTGTATTTGAACAGTGGATTTTGTTGTTGTTATTCTGTCTCTCACTGTTCAAATAAACCTACCATTAAAATTATAGACTGAACATTTCTTTGTCAGTGGGCAAACGTACAAAATCAGCAGGGCATCAAATACTTTTTTCCCTCACTGTATGTCCTCGAGCTCACCTAGGCCGACTTGTCCTTCATTGAGTACCTGGTGCAGTGCCCAAACTTCAGCATTGGGGAGACAAAGGCGGCAGGCCGTGGTCCTGGCCACACCAGCCGATTGTTCGCCATTCCGGCCTTAATAGGTACTCGCTAACAACAGCCTGTTAGAGGCTGTATGGGGGACCTTTACCTGATGCTGTATATTTGGAGTTTTCATGTTCTCCCCATGGTCGCGTGGATTTTTCTCCAGGTCCTGCGGGTTTTCCTCCACATTTAGAAACGTGCATTTAGAGTATTTGGCTGCTATAAATTTCCACGTGATAAGCGGCTTCCTTGAGCTATTGCACTGTACGTAGCCAGGTGTGGGAGCATCTCCGATTGCCGATTGACCATATCGTTACCCCCCCCCCCCCACCGCTATAACGATTTCTCCATATCACAGGTCAGTCCATGAAGTACTTGTATGTGATGCACAACTCGGAGTACCCGCTCAGCTGCTTCGCGCTCTACGAGAACGGGCCCTGTCTCACGGCCGACGTTGGCTTTGACGCACTCATGCTGAAGCTCAAGGGCCTCTTCCAGAATGCCAAGAGCAACAAGGTGAGTGGTGAGGGGGGCGGCATGGCCCCCTGACTACCACGTCCACACTGGAGATCCAAAGGAGAGGCATTGTGATGGTTCAATCGGTGAAACCAAAGTTACATTTTGGGTTTTTATTGCGGACTCAGGACACGGGCCCTACCCCTAAATAAACCATAAAACCAAATACTATCTCTAACCCCAACTATATTAACCATCCAAACCCTAACACTTTCCCCATCTCATACCCCTACTCACTGTTTCCCGTTCACTCTAAGTGCTGCCGTTGCCATGAGGTGGCCGTGTGTCTGGACTACCTGCTGTATTAATGAGGCCGTTATCGTTTTATCGCAGGTTGAGGCACGAGGAACGCGCTATGTTTATGCAGACTTCCTCATCAAGCTCGGCACGGTCACCATGGGGCCCAGCTCCAAGGGCGTGTGTGTGGAGGTGCGATGCACAATTACAAGCAGCTTCCTCCCGTCAGACTCATGGGGGGCATGGTTTGGAGGGGACCGTGTGGTGGGGACGGCAGTCCGGGTTTGCATCTGTTAGCCAATACACATGACTTCTTTAAACATCGTTCACAATGGTTAATGATAGGTTGAACTCATAATAATCGTTTTTGGGTTAGATCGCGTTATTTATAAATGTGTCGTAACCCTCCACCACCCAACACGGCCAATCAGCAAAAAAGTGTCACGTTGACAAAAGACAAATAGTTCACTACTTTAGCCCACCGGTGTGTTGAAGAGTGAAACCACAACATTTACAGTTTTTGAGTAGCACGACATTTCGCTGGTAATTGCATCCAGCATCATCGGGCAATTTGCCAGAATGGTGAGGCTCTGCTCTTGCTCCCGGTCTTAAATAGAGCAGCAGCAGGGTGACGTCATCATTTAACTCATCAAGTGCAACGATTTGAGGTGGAGGGGGGGTTATTGTAATTATATACTAGATTGGTAATCAGGAAATTGTTACGATGTGAGGTTGAACTCACTCCAACGACCCACACAGTGGATGGGAAAGCCCTCATTGTATATACAAAAGGTGTTATATATTTATATTGTGAGCTAAAGTTCCAATTTTACTCTTTGGTTTCGGTAAAGTCACGTAGAAAATAAATAAATGAAATAATAGCATACGACATTTATCATGAACACAATCGCCAACCAAACCCTACCTACACCAGACACTGTCCCTACACCTAACAATAACCACACTAGCCTCGTGCCTGGCAGGCGCGAGCTGACACTCTGCTCGTCGTCTGGATGTGTGGCGAGTGCAGGTGGAGTACTGCCCATGTGTGGTGCCCAGTGACTGCTGGGGCCTCCTGCAGGAGTTCATGCAGGCCCTGCTGGGCCCCCATGCGCCCGTGAGTCCGCCCACGGCTGGCGCGGGCCGGGCCGACGGGGCCACTGGTGGCGCGGCACTTTACACCGCCGCTGACACCATGGTGCAGTACATGGAACTGTTCAACCGCATGCGCAAGCAGCAGGGCCCCTCAGCGCCCACACAACGCTAGTCTGTCGATTCGCGATTTGGATAAAGTTCTAAAAACTGGACAATTGTAAATTACTGACTGAAGGCCTGACCAAATCCCCTTTCATAGATCCCAGTCTCCAAGGAGGCATTTAGTCAAGAGCACCATCCGCTTGCTACATAATAACATTTATATTTATATGGCAGTTAACTTTTATATGGCAGCATATGTGACTGTGTTTCGAGACGCTCTACAGTGGGGGGGCAGAGGTGGATATCGGATATCAGGGATTTCTAGGTTATTTTCAGGATGTGGTGAAGAGAGGAGGGATGGGTTGGATACACTTAACAGAGCAGCCACAGGCAGATGAGAAGAGGAAGATGTAAAACCCAGAGCTGAATTGGAGAAGTGTCTCAGCAGTGTGGACAAAGAGAGTTCCGGACAGCAGGGCAGGCAGCAGAGGAGTGACCTCCCATTGAGTAGCGGTTGACTGGAGGTGAAAAACCTGAATATTATTTTGGTTTTAAGCATTCACAAAACAAATCTCATTGTATTATTTAATAAACCTCACAAATGTGTAGACGCTGTATTTGTTACACGTTTATTTAGACAAGACGAGGGCCGTTGGGGATGAACTCCACCGGCAAGCGAAACGTTCGGTGTTCAAGATCAGTGCATTTAATTCGTATGAATGTATGTTGAAATTCTTTCGCACTGTAAGTAGCCAACTGTGCTAATCACCCACATGGTGAGAAACGATGTCTCCAAACATGTACCAGCATCACAAATGGGTGCAACGCTTGAAGATCACGTCTCTACGCGTCACACACAAAGAGAACATGCGAATCACAGCATGAACCGAGAGTGGGCTTTGACTTCTAATTTAAGCGTTTGGGTCTTCACGACTCCGTTGGCCTTAGCTCTGAGATGTATAAATACAACTTTATACACAGCTCGTATCGATCAACGGTGCATCATGACCGCCCAACAGGCGATGCCGTTTACGGACAAAATCACACGTGGAATTCATCTTTTCACCTGCTTAAAACTCACCACTTGGCATCGTTTACATCAAACAACGACGACGCAAAGCAGGTCGCAAAATAAAAAAGGAAGAGTCAAGTAGGCATGGGTATGCGATGCCACGGGAAGCCCTCCTCCTGCACAGCTACGCGCGTGATATGCCCGTTAACTCTGACCCGCGGTCGTCGCACGATCAGTGACTGTGGCGGCTGCCACCTCCCCGTGCCCGCTCTCCGGGACCTCACTCATGGCTGGCGACTCAGTAGTGGCCAGCTCGCCGCCCTGCTCGCCTTTCGGTGCGTTTTCGTGCCGGTTTGCTGAACCCTCGGGGGCGACCGGAATGTCAAGGTCGTCATTTGCGAGGGCGGTGGTGGGGTCGTCGTCCTGCGGGTAGATCTCCGGGTAGCGCTGCATGCACTCCTGCATGTCACGGAAGTGGTCGATGCAGTCGGCACCGCGCATCTCCTCCTTGCTATTGTGGAAACAGGAGAAGGCTGACTTGAAGGCGTCGCCGCACGGCCCGCTCGCCATGCCACCCAGGCACGGGCAGTTCCAGTTTATCTCCCCGCTAGGCAGGATGAGGCCTGTGTGAGTGAGAGAGCGGGTTTAGCATTGTGGCATTTTTGCCTCGTCACTATTTGAACAAAAAATCTTCCTACGCTCGTGGTGCGTGCATCAAAATGTGCATGTACGAACGAACTTTTTTATTGAATGCGCTGGATGACCAAATCGCTCAGAAAGCACCCGGTCTTGCCAGATATTGCAAACTAATCAGCGTTAAACCTGGATAGCACTTAGATGATCACCATGGTTATTAGATTCCAAGATTTGGCGAGAATGGGAGCATTGCCAGTGATTTGCTCATACACCAGCAACAATGCTCATGCCTCTTTTTAATAACATACTTAATTAAACTCACAAGCACAGCAGTGGCACAGCGTATCGAGTGTGCAGGCAGTGCAACTGCACCAGGGCCCATGGTCCAAAGGGGCTCAGGCACCAGGCTATGAAGAGGTGGTGGTGGGGGGGGGCAGAAGTTGAGCAGTTGTGGGGCGCGGGGGGGGGCATTTAATTTCATGCACCAGGGCCCGTGCCATTCACGCTAATCCACAGCTTATAGATTTCTATCATTTTCAGGAGCACTGCGCAGCCTGTATGTGAGCTCTGTGTGTTAGGGTCATGGTGACAGAAGGGAGGGGAGGGGACGCACCCTGTTCATCGTAAGGGTCCGGCTCGTCCTCCTTGAGCTTGGCTTGGCTGGGCACCTCATGATCCTCCTTTGTCACAAATATCACGCGGTCCTTACCTGTGTGGGCAGCGGGGGGAGGGGCAGGGAGGAGAGGTGGATTTGTGCCGAGATAAGACCACGGCTGCAGCTAACCTGTAGACGTCCACAAACAATCTGGTCCAAGAGCTTTCCCATTCTTCATATATGCAGGAGCTAGATGGATTGTTGCATCGTAAGATCATGAGAGATGGCGACGGCTTGTGGACCGATAATGGATGATACTGTATAGATGTGTACATGTAAACAGTTGATGACATTGATGCCGTGAGCGATACAAAACCATGCTTTTTTACAAAACCGGTCACCACTGAAATATTCACGCAGACACTGCACGACCAGCCACCCTAATCGTTCGGTGATGTCACCTGGATTGTGCCCTTTCATAAAAATTGTGTAACGTAACCTCGCAGCGCAGTGAGCTTTCTTTAATGTGTACGGGAAATGGGCCCCAGTCTGGCTCCTCCAGTGGTGACTGGTGTCTCACTTTACTCATTGCCCCCTTACCCCTATTGGGCTCATCCAGCTCGGTCCGCTGAGTCACGAAAACATAGGTTTGCCAGGCGCCCAGGGCGGTGGACGTGGCGTAGAAGAGCAACTGAGATTATAGACTTCAGACGACTCGAACATAACAGACTTGGGGTCAATTATCAGCGAAACGTCGTACTAAAATTTTAAAATGCTGTTGATTCTCTCTCTTCAACACACCGGTGGGCTAAATAAGTGAATTGTTTTGTCCTTTGAAAAACGTGACACATTTTTTACTGTTTGGCCGTGTTGGGTGGTGGAGGGTTACGACACATTTATAAATAACGCGATCTGAACCAAAAACCGATATTATGAATAATACTGGTCGCGAAAGCCTACGTGTTATAATTACAAAGCATAACTTTTAGCTGAAGTTACAATTATACGGTCGTTGCAATTAATCGTGTCACAATTACAAGTGTAATCAACCCCACGTATGGTGCATGTGGTCCCCATCAACTGGGGGATTGCTTTTACAAGTGGGGCAGTGCCCCCAATATAGTTACTGCAGATTAATCTCTGCACGTTGTCACATGACCCTTCTCACATCGACCGAGCAGTCTGGCCGGACACGACTATGAACCCCTCAACCCAACACGCCGTGAGACGCGGAGAGGCCGGGTAGGGTGAACCCCGCGAACTCCACAGCACCACGTGTGACCTTCCCAGCGCTCGTGGTTCAGTCGGGATCCATCAGTGCCGGAGTGCTCCACCATAGGGAGCCTCCAGAGGGAGCCAGACCCCAAAACTCCACCCGAAGCGCATCCACGCCAGGAAGCATCCACCTACAGTCCTACAGGGACCTCCACCAAAGAGCACTTCCACCCTCAAGAAACCTCTACCACAGGGGGGGCCTCCTCTACCTAACCCCCCCAGGCTGCTCCACGCTGGGGACATGCCGGCTTCACGATGCTACCCCCCCCCATTCCGTGACATTGGGCGCATGCGCGCTTGCGAAAGCTGCGAGTTGTGTTGTAAAAGCGGCTTTGGTGTCGTTGCTCCCCCCCCACCACCACCCCCACCCCCCTGTACAGCCGCGATGTTCTCGCTGTGGCTCCCCGTCGCTCACCTTCCTGGCGGCAGTAGGACATTGCGTCGCGTGGCCCGGGCCGGGACTCAAACGCACGTGCGCGCTCAGCGCTTCGCACTCGCTGCGACTGCTAGCCCCGCCCACCACAGCACGTGACGCAAAGAGGACCCCACCCCCAACAGGCGAAGGGTGGCCGCGTCGAGTGCCTGACCGGTTCGCTTGTTACTCTCGACTGCGAAAACAGGACCCTGCGGGGTGGGCTGGTAGGAATAATACTTAGTACCGGTACAGAGATATCGACCGGGTATAGAGGAGTGAAAGAAAAAATTACTGTATTCTAGTGTAACGTTAATTAAAAGTGTTTGTTTTGACAAGAAACGCTGTGAGATTTAAAGACTCGTAGTCTTTCATTTCCAACACCACCCTCAACACCACCCCTCCCACGGACGGACGGACGGACACATTAATCTATTGGTGGTCTGGTCCACTTCGTTCCTACCAGTATAATTTATACTTGAATGGAGTCGAAATTGTTTTTGATTGATATGTAGCATTTTTGTTCGATTGATTATTAACTCAATTTGGAGCGATAAATTGATACGAAAAAATGTAAACGAGCACTCGCGGAGATGGGGTGGGCCAACCGCAGCGAGGGAGTGGGCGGTGGAGTTGTATCGATTCCCCAATCTTCGCCTTTAATTTGTCGATTCGATTCACAGATCGATTATATCATTTGTGACTACGGTGCCCTTCTAAATAGAGAACTACTGCAGGGATTTTCATGAAGAAATCATGCCCCAACATAAGCGGTGCATTAATCGATTAGTTGTGCATGCGATTAGACGCACGAATCGCGAAGACAAACTTCAACTATAATCGCTAATCGATCCATCTGTGCGTCATGCAAGCTTCCACGTCCGTAATGACATCATCACGTTAACACACGTGAGCACGCGAATGCCTGTGACGTCATTACGTACAATGGACGTGACGATATTAATTTGGAGCTTTCGTGACTACAGGAATTATTATTTGGTTATTTCGGTAAAGTCACGTATAAAGATAAAATAGTGAATTAAATACTAGCATACGACGTTTCGATTGCAACACAAGCAATCATCATCAGGTATAAATTCAATAGAAACACAAATCTAGTATACTTAGAAATGTAATGTAATACAACAGAGAGTCGGATAACATAACAGTCAACACCCTATCTGGTTGATTACGTTCTTCCTGAGAATGCTAAATTTGAGAGAGAGATTAAACACAGAACCAGAAACATAGACAGACATATAAGCAGACAGATATCACAGAGATACATAGAGAGCAGACATATGCACAAAAAGAAACTACGCCTCTGTGTCGAGGCTTTAAATAGAGAAAGGGGAGGGCGGGGGCGGGGAGAGAGGGGGGGTTAGAGAAATTAGCATGTCCATGAGTAGCACGATGAGTGGTACGGTACGAAAGCTTGAAAAAATTAGGAGGCAGGGAGAGAGACACACTAAATTAACTAACCTAGCAAACATTTCGAAATGTAATGCAATGCAACACAGAGGGTCGGTCAACACACAATTAACGCATAGCCTGGTTGATTACGTTCTTCCAAAGATTGCTAAATTAGAAGTTAAGTGTGAAATTTGAAAAACCCAGACACGAAGACCGATACACAAGCGGGGGTGAGGGGCGGGGCGCGGGGTGATGGGCGGGGCGCGGGGTAGGGGCGGGGTGATGGGCAGGGCGCCGGGGGTGAGGGGCGGGGCGCGGGGTGAGGGGCGGGGCGCGGGGTGAGGGGCGGGGCGCGGGGTGAGGGGCGGGGTGAGGGGCGGGGCGCGGGGTGATGGGCAGGGCGCCGGGGGTGAGGGGCGGGGCGCGGGGTGAGGGGCGGGGCGCGGGGTGATGGGCGGGGCGCGGGGTGAGGGGCGGGGCGCGGGGTGATGGGCAGGGCGCCGGGGGTGAGGGGCGGGGCGCGGGTGAGGGGCGGGGCGCGGGGTGAGGGGCGCGGGGCCTGGGGTGAGGGGGGCGGGGCCTGGGGTGAGGGGGGCGGGGCCTGGGGTGAGGGGGGCGGGGCCTGTGGTGAGGGGGGCGGGGCCTGGGGTGAGGGGGGCGGGGCCTGGGGTGAGGGGCGGAGCGCTGGGTGAGGGGCGGGGCTTGCGGAGCGCGGGTTCAGCCACGAGCCTCGCGGACCGCAGCACGCGGGGGAGTTGCGCGTCTCAGCTCCCCCGACTTAGACCCTCGACCCGGGGCCCCGGGAACATCGGTTCCACCCTGGAACCCGGTCGCTTTTGTAGTTCGACTCCTCAACTCGCTGACGCTGGCCCTCACAACTCGGCTATCGGAGGACCGGAGCCGAGACGAGACCCTGAACCCTGTTGGCGGGTTTCGGCTTTGACACGGGAGTCTGAAAGTTTCCTCTCTGAACCCTGACCGCAAGGGGACTCCAAGGAGACCTACGTTCAATTCCCAACCAAGTAGCCTGGTTCTTCTCCATCTCGGCTCCACCGTGAGGGTCACGCAGAGACCCAGCGCGGACCCTCGGCCCGGCTGCCGGCCACGTCCTTGCTGTCGTCTCTCCCCGTGTCCCAGCTGCCGCACGGCCCCCGTGACCCCGGGGGTCCCGCCGGGGTCACCGCCTGAGCGCCACCGAGACCCCCCTGTGGCCAGGAGACCCAGGGATATGGTGCTGCAACTGGGTTCCTTCCTCTGTCTCTCCTCCTCCTCCTCGTCGTGCTACAGGTAAGCGCGGCGTCTCGTCGTGCCCACGCCAGCCATGACGCCGCAACTTTGTCCGGGGAGGCCCCGCGGGGCCGCGGGGAGGAGGAGGAGGAGATGGAGCCGAGGCCAGAGAGGGCCCCGTGCTGTGCCCCTGTCACTGTCGCTTTGTCTGCCCGGGGGCTTTTGTTTGGGCCTCGCCATCACCCCGCTGCTTTCAACACCGTGGTGGTGATGGTGTTGGGAGTTGTGGTGGTCGTTGGTGGTGGTGATGGTTGGGAGTTCGTGGTGATGGTAGTTGTGATTGTGTTGTTGGTTAGTGGTGGTAGTGATGGTTGGGTGGTGGTGGTGATGGTAGTTGTGATTGTGTTGTTGGTTAGTGATGGTGTTGGGAGTTGTGGTGGTCGTTGTAGTAGTTAGTGATGGTGGCGGTGATGGTTGTTGTGATTGTGTTGTTGGTGGTGGTGTTGGTGGTTGGGAGTTCGTGGTGATGGTCCCCGGTAGTTGTTGTGGTCGTTCTTGTGGTGCGGTGATGCCAGCGGTGTTGAGAGGAGTGCGTTGGTGGTGATCATGGGGGCAGTGGAGGTTGTTATTGTAATGAGGTGGTGATCATGGGGGCAGTGGAGGTTGTTATTGTAATGAGGTGGTGGTGATCATGGGGGCAGTGGAGGTTGTTATTGTAATGAGGTGGTGGTTATGGGGCAGTGGAGGTTGTTATTGTAATGAGGTGGTGGTGATCATGGGGGCAGTGGTGGTTGTTATTGTAATAAGGTGGTGGTGGTTATGGGGCAGTGGAGGTTGTTATTGTAATGAGGTGGTGGTGGTTATGGGGGCAGTGGTGGTTGTTATTGTAATGAGGTGGTGGTGATCATGGGGGCAGTGGAGGTTGTTATTGTAATGAGGTGGTGGTGGTTATGGGGGCAGTGGAGGTTGTTATTGTAATGAGGTGGTGGTGGTTATGGGGGCAGTGGTGGTTGTTATTGTAATGAGGTGGTGGTGATTATGGGGGCAGTGGTGGTTGTTATTGTAATGAGGTGGTGGTGATTATGGGGGCAGTGGTGGTTGTTATTGTAATGAGGTGGTGGTGGTTATGGGGGCAGTGGTGGTTGTTATTGTAATGAGTGGTGGTGATCATGGGGGCAGTGGAGGTTGTTATTGTAATGAGGTGGTGGTGGTTATGGGGGCAGTGTTGGTTGTTATTGTAATGAGGTGGTTATGGGGGCAGTGGAGGTTGTTATTGTAATGAGTGGTGGTTATGGGGGCAGTGGTGGTTGTTATTGTAATGAGGTGGTGGTGGTTATGGGGGCAGTGGAGGTTGTTATTGTAATGAGGTGGTGATGGTTATGGGGGCAGTTGAGGTTGTTATTGTAATGAGGTGGTGGTGATCATGGGGGCAGTGGTGGTTGTTATTGTAATGAGGTGGTGGTGGTTATGGGGGCAGTGGAGGTTGTTATTGTAATGAGGTGGTGGTGGTTATGGGGGCAGTGGTGGTTGTTATTGTAATGAGGTGGTGGTGGTCATGGGGGCAGTGGAGGTTGTTATTGTAATGAGGTGTGGTGGTTATGGGGGCAGTGGAGGTTGTTATTGTAATGAGGTGGTGGTGATTATGGGGGCAGTGGAGGTTGTTATTGTAATGAGGTGGTGGTGATCATGGGGGCAGTGGAGGTTGTTATTGTAATGAGGTGGTGGTGATTATGGGGGCAGTGGTGGTTGTTATTGTAATGAGGTGGTGGTGATTATGGGGGCAGTGGAGGTTGTTATTGTAATGAGGTGGTGGTGATTATGGGGGCAGTGGTGGTTGTTATTGTAATGAGGTGGTGGTGATCATGGGGGCAGTGGTGGTTGTTATTGTAATGAGGTGGTGGTGGTTATGGGGCAGTGGAGGTTGTTATTGTAATGAGGTGGTGGTGATTATGGGGGCAGTGGAGGTTGTTATTGTAATGAGGTGGTGGTGGTTATGGGGGCAGTGGTGGTTGTTATTGTAATGTGGTGGTAGTGGTGTTGGGAATAATAATGGTAGTGGTGGCTGCTATGTTTGGATCATGATGGTGGTGGTGGATATGATGGTTGTTCTTAAGGTTATATAATAGTTATTGTGGTGGTCATGAAAGTGTTACAGGCATTTCTGTATTAGTTGTTGTGGTGTTTGTGATGGTGTGGTGGTCGTGGTGAGGTGATGTCAGTGGTGTTGGGAACACTGGTGGTAGTGATAGGTAACGGTGTTTTTCTCCGTAGTTTGATGAGACTTTGAGTGTCGTATTGACAGTGGTGGTGATGGTCGTAGTGTCAGGAGTGGTAGTTGTATTGATGGTGTTAGTGGTTCTTAAATAATAATACAAACTCAAACCCGCCCCGCTTATTCCTCATTTCGATCCTCAGTCTACTTTCAATAACTGCCCGAATGTTTACCACACAATTGCATGTCTGTGTAATACTATATATTAGCAATGAACAATCAACATAGTTACCAACCGTGTGCCCAGAGACATGTGTTTTTTAAAATATAATTTCGCATTACTTGATGCTGACATTCACAAAAAAACACGGGACAAAAGTGGACAAATCACGCAAAACAGAATGGGGAGGGAGGCAAGGCGCAGGCTTTGAATTGCGCCGAGAAACCGTAAAGAGGAACACGTGGATTCGATTTCTGTGTGCGTTTAGTTTGTTCTCCTTCCCACGCACCTCCGATTGGCACGATTGGTTCCGTACGGTGGTGCGACAAAAATCTAGTTTCAACATCCGTACGTACGTAAGAAAGCGAACAGACGTCGTATTGGACAGAGAAGACAAGCGAGCCGACCTGGGAAGGACAAGTAACCTGGAAGAGATGATGATGATGGCCCGTGGTCGAAACTCAAGGCTCAAGCGACAAATCAGAAGTCACACCCCGATAATAAAAAGCCACGAACACCACGGACAGATAGATCAAATCCGGCTCGCGTTTGCGAAGGTCCTTGATGGATTGTTAAACATCGCGGGTCCGTGAAGAACGGTGCGACTGCTTGCGGGAAGTCTTTATTCAGCAGTGGATTGATAATGATTGATGTTTGTTGATAGTGGTGGTGGTGGGAGTAGTGTGGTGGTGTTAAGGGATGATTGTGGAGGTGACGGATGTTGTTGCGGTGTGGGGGAATGGTGGCGCAAGTGATTGTCGCGAATATTTGAAACTGTTGTGGGATTTCCCTAGATCGACTCCGCCTTAAATGAGTACATGAGTGTGGTGTGTAAACATTAGTGCTTGGGACACAAATGTGACCGAGCGTGGTGTTGGCCACCCACCCCCTCTCGTGTGCAGTTCCGGCTTTCAAAAGGTGCTCGCAAAAAACCCTTTACAGCCTATTAAAATATATGGGGGGGGATCTTTGTCATGGTTATAGTAGCTGGTAGTTGGTGGCGGCTGGGATGTGATTGTGGTGGTGGTACTGTTGGTTTTGTTGGTCGTGGTAGCGGCGTTTTTATTGCTGGTGGAAGCGGTGATTATGGTGATGAGTGGATGTGCTGCGAGTGTTGGTACGGTGGTGTTGAAGCGGCTAGTTGTGGTAGCGGGTAGTGGTGTTGCCGGCAATGGTGATGCTGGTCGTGGTGCTTGTATTTATGACGGTGGTGGTAGTCGTGTCGGTGTTGATGCTGCTGGCGGTGGTGGTAATTGTAGTGTCGGTGTTGAAGCTGGTAGTCATGGTAGCGGTGGTGGTATTTATAGCGGTGGTGGGACTGTTGATAGTAGTGATGGTGCTAGCTGGTAGTCGGGGTAGTGATGGTGCTGGGATAGTGATGGTGCTTGTCGGTGGTGCTGATGAAACTCGTAGTCGTGATGGTGTTTATGGTGCCGAAGCTGGTAGTTATGGTAGTCGTGGTGATGCTCGTGTCGGTGGTGCCGATGGTGGCGTTGTTGATGACGGCCACACCGACTTTGATGTCCGCGATTGCTCACAGACGCTCAGTTCCGCGTAACAAAACCTGACTCTTCTGGAGGACGCTGCAAAGGTGGGGGGGGGGCACGTGCCGGTGAAGGCGGCGGAAGCGGCGTCGTCGTCTTCCTCTTCGCGATGGACAAGTGCCGCCACGTGTTCCGGCTGCGTCTCGCCCAGGACCACTCCATCATGAACCCGCAGAAGTGGCTGTGTGCCGAGTGCGGCACCACCGAGTCGGTGTGGGCCTGCCTCGGCTGCTCGCACGTCGCCTGCGGACGCTACATCTCGGAGCACGCCCTCCTGCACTACCAGGTGGGCCCGCAGGCTCGAAATCAACAAAAGTGACAAACTGCAGCTGGGCATTGGAATGATGTATGAGATTTAATGTGATGCAAGGGCACTGGCAGAGCCAGTGGCAGGGTGGGGTGGCACGTGCCCCCCCCCAATGATCCGATCGAAATTAGGAATTTCGATCGGATCATTGGGGTTTATTAGTAATAAATCGTCATTTTGCAACCACCACTGCCACTGTGTAGCATATTATTGTGCCAGGGACTCCATGATATGATAGGACAAGAGTCTGAGTCCATAATTCGCAATAAGTAACGGCGAAGCCGTTATAAGCGACTCAGAATTGTGCGCAGTTGCGTATACAGTTCACGACTTCCCTGAAAGCATTCACCTTCAGCGAGCGCGATGCTGATCACACACGGTTCGAATTCGACCCTCGATCGACGGCTGCGCTATTGTGCAAGGGGCTTTGATATATATCCTTGTGTACATATTTGTACTTTAGGTCACACGGTTCTTCTTTGATGGTCACGTTCGTGTTAGGTCAGTTTTGTAATATGCGCCCTATTCCATCTGGAGGTAATCTGCCGGAGCCGATTTGCGCTGCACGTAAATTACGCTTGCGATATTTTCAATTCCTCACAATGTGACAGTTGTTTTTGTTTGGATTTTTGTTTTTATTTATTTTGGTAAGCGAGGTCACTCTTGAAAATAAATTAGGCTACCCTGGTCTCTTGAATCACTCACCTGGTTATGCAAAACAAACTTGACGCTTGATATGCTGGGGCATTTAAGTGCCCAAAGATAAATTAATTTATTATTCCTTACAGGAATCGTTTATAAGAACTTAAAGGCTGAAAAGTTTGTCTCGAGATAAATACTACCAAAGCAAAAGTCACGTGCAACAAGTTCAGGGGGGGAGGTGGGGGGGGGAGAACAATACAGAGACCTTATTTTCGTGTTACACACCTGCCTCCCCACCCCCCTGCCCCCTTTGCAGAACACAGGCCACCCGCTGGCGCTGGAGGTGAACGAGCTGCACGTGTACTGCTACGCGTGCGACGACTACGTCCTCAACGACAACGCGACGGGCGACCTGCGCCTACTGCGGTCCACGCTCAGCGCCGTCACGAGCCAGCGCTACCAGCTGACCACGCGCAGTGGCCGCACGCTCCGCTCGGGCACCGGCGACGATGCACGGTGCGCACAGTCATCTGCCTCCTATCGTTGTTTTAAAAACATAACACCATCCCTGCTCTCCTTCAATATTCCTTTTGAAGACCCTATAATTTTTACTGCGACCTTGTCTTTCAATGACAACAAAACAGTTTCCAACGTGGTTAACAAACTGACCCCTATTAAAAATGGATTTCCTCGTGTCGGTCCTCTCGTGCCCCCTTCACCATAACTTCGCCAATCGAAAACCACTAGATGCAAATGGGGGAAAAAATTATGTTCAACTACTAACCTTGAGGTTAATCTTCAAATCTGTATGTCGGTTGGCCCTGGCCTTGGCCAACCTACATCCGGGTTATTTTTCCAAGTTGGTTAACGATGCTGCCGGTGACCACCCCAAAGCCCAATAAGAAGCCGTTAACGCTCATGCACCGCAAACGTCACTCACCGTTCATTCCTACCGTTTCGCTCCGAAATATTCGGCTCCCGTTTGATGTTCATAAACCTCGAGCATCCATATTAGTTCTTCCTGCATCCTAAAATTGTCCTGAACCAAATGCCATCCCACGCTGCGTAGATCTTCCATCACCGGTTCATGAAAAGTAGTCTGCCATTTTTCACAATTTAAAGAAAAGAACCCCCCTCTGTATTATATCCTCTACCAACAACCTTTACCGTGCCCTGTTCATCTACCCTTGTTCCATACATTACTCAAACAATTAATCATTCCATTTCTTCTAGAATTGTTCCACGTGATTTAAAAAAAAAAACTTTTGTCGCTCCCTTTCTTAATAACACCTCCTGATCAAATCGATAAAACTAACTACCATCCTAACTCTAACCTCCCATTAATGGCCAAGATTCTTGAATGTCACGTTCAATTATTTCACCAGTCATAATTTTCAACAGGACTTTTAGGATCCATTCATCTGGTTTTTGGACACAGTCCCAATCGATATTCCGCTCTGGATCTCTCTTGCTTGGTGCTTCTTAAAGCATTTGCCTCCGTTGACACTTTCGCACGCTCCATTATCCTCAAAAACTCCCACACAGCCTTGTGGGCATCTGATGCACTTCTTGCATGGTTCCCTTCATATCCATCTACTCGTAACTTTTTCATTTCTGTCCAAGGAATGTTTTTACCTCGCAATCCTCTACACTAAGATTTTCCATCCTTGGCTCTTTGCCCTATACCTTCTTCCTGTAGGAAAAACTAATTTCTAGGTTTGGTATTGGTTATCACGTCTATGATGACTACGCAGCCGCTCTGTTGTGATTGACCAGGCCCACCCCACATCCCTTTTCTTACCCTTCTTCCCATATCACTTCCGTCTTCAGTGGATTGCATGAAATTTTCTGCAACTTTAACAGAAAATGCAATCCTTATTGTTGGTAAGAGATCTACTCGTACTGAATGCCAGTCACCTTTTGTTCACTTAACCTTGCCATACGTCTACGTCAGTTTTTTTCCCCCGATTTTGTTCCGATGACGTACGTGTACATCAAAACCGGACGAAAATCGAAAATAACATTTTATTGGTACGGAGGCTCCCACAAGGCCATGCGGGAGGGCACGTGGCATCAACTATCGTAGTGCGGTCGCGTGACTACAGTTCTCTGCAGCAAGTACAAGGTCTTTAAAAACAACGGCGTGATGCTTCTAAATGAAATTAATGCCGAGCTGCTTGCCAGTTCCGAGATTCAGGTGAACGGGACGCCCCCTGCAACTTGCAGAAGTCTCAAAACAGGAAAGGGTTCATACAGACGTGGATATTGTCAAACGTGTATAATCTTGGGGTCCTCCTGGACTCAGAGCCATCTCGCTCTCAACATTTCACGTTTCTCAAACAGCTCTTCGTCTATGCAAGATTTCCCCGATCCACAATCCCCAACTCAAGATGCTACTGAAAACCTGAACCTCGTGCTTTTGTAACCTCCAGACTCCAAGATTTTAATTCTCCTATTTGGCCTTCCTGACACTCAACGTAGTCAACGCTGCTGCAAGGGCACTTCGGCACCCATAAATACCACCACGTGACACCCATTTAATTCTCCCTTCACCGTCTTCCAATCAGGTGTCAAATTCATTACAAAATTGCACTCGGCCGTAGAATATTGCATGACCTTGTTTTGATTCATTGCTCCTCTCATTTCTCCGTATACCCCAGCAGGACTCCTTCGCTCATCTCATCTTTGAGTTGCTAGGTCACACCAAAAATAAAGCGCGCGACTTTTGACCAGCATGCTTTCCAATTTGCAGCTCCATCTGTGTGCGAGCGACGCATTTGCAAGGGTAGATTCACCCAGGGTTTCCCCAGAAGGCGAATCCCCCGACGATCTTTAACTTGTTCCACTCAAGTGATCTTTACTGTAAGGTGGGCAACACCGGTCACTGACCAAGTCGGAGGCAATTTGAAGGGATTGGCAATTTTGCTTGTTGCTCCTGCCAGGTCACATCCATTGAGTGAGATGTGGGCAACACCTCAAAAATGGTGCCACATCATCTCCAAGAAATACAATCAAAGTCATATGCCCGAGTCAGAACCTCACCTCAAGCCAATGGCCCTACACAATCCCAACAGTCCACAAAGTCTCTGCATGGCTGCACAGCCCATCAGCTTCACGGAGTTTTAACTGGGAGGCCAGCACTGTGTTGCTGCAGGACCCCCAACCAGGCCACCTCAGTCCTCCGCCTGAATATCTCCCGAGCGCGAGCACCACCGCTGGTCGCTGCATCTCCTGGCCACCTTCGCTGAACCTCCTGCCGCTGTAACCTCTCTCTCTCCGTCCTGTCTGTGGCTTCCTCGCCTTCTGCGCACCTCTGCTCTCCAGACTTGCACTCTCACCAGGGCCCCAGCCTCGAAGGCAGATTCTTGCCAAAGCGCCTGTTGTTCCCGGAGCCTGTTGGTTGGATGTTGCACTCCTCAGCACTTGAACGCCTCCGTGGTCCAACACCTCCCTGTTCTGGCTAAGCCCTTATCTTACCTCAGCCAGCCACCACCCCCCCCTCCTGCTGCCTTGCCATTGGCCTATCGGGCCTCATTATAATTAGGGGTGAGTCACCTCTTTACACCTGCGGCCTTCAATTACCCCGGCTTGGCTTAATCAGCCCATTCATTTTCCAAGATTTAAATTATCCTTATTCAGACCAGCTGCTGCTGCCTTTGTTGGGCATCAAAAACTGGTTGGTTCTACCAAGCAGTCGATCAAGACAACCCCCCAGTATCAGAGAGCTCCCTCTCCCCCACCAACACGCAAATCAAATGTACTGCACTGCACTTTTATCACAACTGGGGATAAGGTTAACTTGTACGCGTGAAAGCGTGGAATGCACTCCCACTGCATGTCATCAAATCAGCTCCCTGTCGTTATTCAAATCGCACTTAATAAACACGTCCTTGTTTATTGATGCTTATAGCCAACGTGTGCTCGGGTTTCGTGATGTTCAGTGTTTTAGGGGGGGTTACTATTTGCATGCATAACGCGCCGTGTGAAATCCAATTGTTATTATCATTGTTCCCTGGACTCTCTTGGCTGTCGGGAGCTTGAGTTGCCGAATGATGTTGCCCCACGTGGTCCGTGCTCTGGCCGCCTCCGTGCTCCTAGTCGGGGTTTGTTTTTGTTTATCCTTGGTGTTCTTGTACATTTTTTACGACGTAAATATTTTTTTTTACTTTAAGATGTTCGTGTTGTGGGTTCAAAATGTTAAGCGTTTCAAGATGCAATTTGCATGCATGGCTCGATATAAAACGAATTATTATAATCTGGAGAAATTGACAATCCACAAATTATGTTCTAACTTTCTATGCATCCTTCCCACCAAACTCGATCCCGCTCATTAAGTCGATAAGCGCTCTCGTGTGTAAGATGCGGAGCCCTCACTGTCACAATGTTCAATCAGCTGTTGAGAAGAAAGTAAGAGGGAGAGTCGTTAAATACCAGTGTGGTATCTATAAATGTATCACCCTGTAAAATGTGTAGTAAAATAACAAAACTACACGTTACATTTATACATACATACTGGTACATTCTGTTGTGGGTAGCAGAGGGCGGTGCAGCAAAATCCATTGTTGTATTGTATTTCTGCACTCCCAGCTTCCACCAACCCGGCACTAATTGACTTGGCGAAGCACGGGCCAAATAACCCCCCCCCCCCCGCGACCTGCATGGCGCCGAGGCCCTCTCAGTCAGCAGTGGATTGACAAAGGGCTGCACATTTACTCGACGTTTGCACATACACACTGAACTACACCACGATGCATGCATACACATCGTGTACTTACATAGACGTGTGTATTGCATGGCAACACGCATAAGCATGCACAGCAGATGGCTTCTGCCTTGTGCCCCTAACCATTGCGTTGACACGGTGACAACAGTGCCACCATTGCTGCTGCCAGCACTGCCTCATTACCCCCCCCCCATGTTACTGCCAGTAGCCTAGTAGCATAGCAGCATGGTTGACATAGGAATGAATGAAATGCCCCCCTACCTCACCAGGCCATGGGCCCCGGTGCAGTTGCACTGCCTGCACACTCCCTCGATGGCTACACCGCCGCTGTACAGTGCATCTGAGCAGGAACGTTGGTGCCTTTGTGCGAGTTTCTCGGAATGTGCTGGATCTCCTCTGATCTTGGAAGCCCATCAGCCTCTAACGACCTGTTACGTTGGCATATTATTTGGTGACGCATTTGCGCACAAGCACAATGAACACGTGAAATGTGCTGTGAAGAACGGCCTTTGCCCAAAACGTCGCCTATTATCTTTTTTTTCTCTTAAGGCTGCACTGTTTTTGGCAATGTGTTGAGTTTTTTTGTAATGCGCGTGGTCTCCCATCCAAGCACTAGGCAGGCTTTAAAGCCGCTTTGCTTAGCTTCTGTGCCCTCAGCTTTGCCGTGTCACTATTCCCTACCGTCTCCACGTTTCCACCCGCGGCATTGACACGGTGCGGCTGCCTCTCCATGCCCCGGCAGGCCCAGCGAGCGGCGCGTGGAGGCCCAGCTGCGCGCCGAGGACCGCATGTTTACCGCGCTGTGGCACCGGCGCCTGGCGTTGGCGCGCAAGGTGTTTGCGGCGTGGGCGGGACTCACGGCGAGCGGGCGGCGCCGTGCGCTGCACGAGTCGGACACCGCCCAGGAGCAACGGCGCCGCGAGGACGCGCAGAGGGAGCGGCAGGAGCGCAGGCGGCGACACAGAGGTGCGCCGAGTTTTTGGCCGGTGACCGAATTTCTTAAGAACTGCTTTTTGTGTTTAGTTTGTTGTCCTTTCACCACACCTCCGATTTGCATGGTTGGCTACGTAGAGCAGAGGTTGCAACCGGGTACCCGATACCCGTACCCGGCCGGGTACGGGGTACCCGTTTGCGACCCTGGTGCGGCCGGGTACGGGTAGACCGTGAGTCACTGGTGAGTAACTGTTTGTCACTCATTTCCCAACGTCTTGTCTCTTCTCACAATTCAAGTTCCTAGAATCAACCCACCCGCGCCTGCAACATGGCTTCATCCCAGAGGTCACAATCAGGTACCCGATACCCGTACGGGTACGGCCGGGTACGGGTACTCGTTTGCGACCCTGGTGCGGCCGGGTACGGGTAAGGAATCAAAACCCGTTTTGTGACCTACATACGCCCGCGATGAGCCAGATTTTTCGTCAGATCTCAGTGGCGGGATTGAGCGTGCATGGGGCTTGAATGTGCGACGTGGCGGGTTCACCCCGGTTCATCCCCGGGGTTCTCTACAGATTCGTTTCACGTGTGAAGCCAAACACTCAGTGGTGGAACTTACACGATGTAGCAGGACCACCGGTGAAAAAGAGATCTTGAGATTCAGCGAGAATTTTGTGACCAGAGTTTGATTCCTAGTGACGGCCAACATCAGTGGAGTGCGATAGCTGAACCGGTCATGCACCGCCCTGCCACCGAATTGACAAGATTGGTGAAGCATGGTCAAATTACTTACTGGACATCTGTGAAAAAGAACTTCATAGCTCATCGGATTCCTCCAGTCTAAATATATATTCTGACTCACATGGCCAATGTAGTGTAGGGAGGCACTCATTCAGCATGGTTTGACAAAGGGGCTGTATATGTGTAGTCTATAAAACGTTTGGTTAGATTGAGGGAAACAGTTCTGGTTTATTTTCTCATAAATATAAAGAGCATCATCATCAGCTGTGATCAATCCATTGCTGGATGAAGTCCTCGCCAAGTCATCATCATCTGTCCTAGTCTTGCAATGCAACAGTCCAATGAACTCCTGCACGTATGAATAATAAAAACGTTTACCCATGCTACAGCGTGAGAAGGGGAGTAGAGTCAGAGATGCAATGTATGAAAAAGCAACGGGAAAGGGGAAGAGAATGAACGGAAAATGTGAGGGTATTGATGGAAGAGGAACGGGAGCAATGGGTCAGGAGAGATGAGGACAGGAGGAGGAAGAGGCTGCATCAGGGCCTCGATGCTGATGCACGGGGGAGCAGCGTCTATTTTCACAGCGAGCGGCAGGGGAGGAATTCGCAGTGGAGGTGGCCACACACAGAGAAGTCGCGTGATTTACGAGAAGTTTAAACTGATTGAGACTTTTAGACCATATAGTATATCCGGGTGAGAGTGCCCAGGATTCGTGATTATTTCTACTTTGGCGGATGTGAGTGGTAATTTTTGCTTCTAACAAGGCCCCCCGTACCCCCCCCCCCACCCAACTTCCCTGCTGCCACTCTCCGCCACCCCCACCTCGCTCCCTCCCCTGTGTAGAGGAGATGTCCAGCCGGCCCCCGAGGAAGAGCCCTCGTCTGAGCAATGTCGCGCAGCACCGCAACCACCGAGCGCCCGCGCCAACGCCAGCCGCCTTGCCTCCCCGTACCGGGGAGGCGGTCGCCATGGCGATGCTACTGACCCCTCTCCCGCCGTCGCCTGCCCCGGCGCTGCCTCCAGACGCACCGTCCCCTCCGCTGAAGCGCAGGCCGACGGTCACCCCCGGCGTGACGGGGCTACGCAACCTGGGCAACACGTGCTACATGAACTCCATCCTGCAGGTGCGAGTGGTACCGGCGGCGGCGGGAACAACAGCAGCGTTGCTTGCTGTGGTGGTGCTGTGTCAACACGGCATGTGGTCGCTTGCCTATTGGAGTGGATAGCCCGCGTGAGGGGGTTGCTCGCACGAGCGGGTTTGCCAATGGTAGCAGTCTCTGCCACTCAGCCATTGCCTGTGCGCCTGACATCGCTGTGTGCTACTGTGCAGGTGCTGAGCCACCTGCAGGCGTTCCGCCAGTGCTTTCTGCTGCTCGACCTGAGCGGCGCCGGCTCCGACCCCGGTGCGACCTCGTGGCCTCTCGAGGGCGACGATCCGACGGGCCCCCGGCGGCAGCGTCGCCATGTGGGGCTGGCCCGCCAGCTCTCGGAGCAGTGCTACCGCGAGGCCACGGGGCTGGGGCAGGCGGCGGCCACCGTCACGGACAGCGCCAGACGTGAGAGCCGCAGGGCCGGGCTGAGCGGCGGGGGTGGCGCAGAGAGAGTGACGCACGGGCAGCAGCAGCAGGTGCACGGGCAGCAGCAGCAGCAGCGGGAGGAGGAAGAGGAGGAGCGCGTGTCTCTCTGTCACGAGTTGCACACGCTCTTCAGGGTCATGTGGTCCGGGAAGTGGGCGCTAGTGTCGCCCTACGCGATGCTGCACTCGGTGTGGCGCCTCGTGCCGTCGTTCAAGGTGAGCGTGCGGGGCACCGGGCCGACGACGCGCGGCCAGAGTCGTACGCGGTGTCACTGGCACTCGGCGGATGGGGGGTTCACGCGAATGTTTGTGACGGTAGCGATGATGCGATGTACAGCTCACTCACCGGCGGGCTGAAGAGCGATTCTCACGACCAGATTTAGCGATAGACGCTGCATTTCGTTTTGGAAATGTGCCAAGTGTCATCGGAGAAACTTACCTTTTTTTGTCTAGATCTCAAATGGGAATCCAGAACCATGTCACTTGACCAGCCTTCATTTAAATTATGATGCGTTCACTGTGAATTGGCGGTAACAACGACGATGGGACGACGTCGACCGCAGTTAACATCGCGTGGACCGTGTGCGCCGGCAGGGCTATGCGCAGCAGGACGCTCAGGAGTTCCTGTGCGAGCTGCTTGACAAGGTGCTTCAGGAGCTGGAGGCGGCGGCAGCGGCTGCGGCATCATCCTCTTCCGCCGGGCCCGGCTCCCCAGTGTCGCCGGTGTCACCAGTGTTGCCATGGCCTCCGGGGCCGCCCCACGCCAACGCGGCGCCCGTGTCCCCGTTCCCACGCCTCCCGCCATCACCGCTCTCCCAGCGGAAGCTCGTCCGCCAGGTGCTACGGGTGGTGGCGAGCATCTTCCAGGGGGAGCTGCTGAGCCAGGTAGGGGCTTCCAGCCACCGAGCGATGCAGTCAGACGCTCACGCAACTGACCACCCGCTCAGCCACCCTTTCACCACTCACTCACCCACCCACCCAGTAAGCCAGCCAACCAGGCACCCATCCATTCGCCCACCCACCAACCGATTCACCCACCCAACAGGCTACCGATCCATCCAAACAGCCACACAGATACCCACACACCCAGCCACAATATGAATTCACATAGCCGTTTTATTTTCTCCTGGATGTAGGTGACGTGCCTGTCATGCGCGCATACGTCACGGAGGAATGAGCTATTCTGGGACCTCTCGCTCGACTTCCCCGAGCGCTACCACGGCCTGGTCAAGGCAGTGGAGAGCGATGGTGGTGGCAGCAGTGGCTGCAGCACTGGTGGCAGCGGTGCTGGTGGCAGCACGAACGGCGGCTGCACCCTCACCGAGATGCTCGCCAAGTTCACCGAGACAGAGGCACTGGATGGCGGGAAAGTGTACTCCTGCGACACGTGCAACGGTGAGAGCTCGCGCCCACACCTCCACCACCACCGACCACGCGACACCACACCACGGCATACTACACCATACCACGCAATTCCATGCTACGCCACGCCACACCATGCCACGCTGTATCACGCCACATCATGCCATGCAACACCATCATCCCGTGCCACATCACGTCACACATGTTTTATGTGCGCAGGAGTCATGTGCGTATCGTTCTAGATAAGCTGCATGCCGGATGTTCCGCGAATTAAAAAAATAGACAAGTTGCATACAGCGTGTAAATTGACTACGTAGCGATACAAGCGACGGCTTAGCTGCTCGGCTTGAGTTCGCATGGCATAAAGGATAGACACGCTCGTGGTGAACGAGTGGTCGCGTGCTCGTCATGCTTGTGGCGCGACCCGGTGCCACTCTCACCGGCGATGTCATGCTGCCATTCCGTGCCTGGCAGGCCGGCGACGTCGCTCCTCCTCCAAGCAGCCGATACTCACCGAGGCGCAAAAGCAACTGTTGGTGCACAGACTGCCGCGCGTGCTACGCCTGCATCTCAAGCGCTTCAGGTGAACTGCTGCCCCACGTGTGTCGCTTTGTGTCTCTCCTGTGTTTCTGTGTGTCCTCGTGTGTCCCTGTTTGTCCCCCTGAGTCTGTACGTACCTCTCCTGTGTTTTTCCTGCGTGTCTCTGTCCCTATGTATCTCTATGTGTCCCCTTGTGCCCTTATGTGTGACTGCTATGTATCTCTGTAAGTCCCGATGCGTGCCTGTGCGTTCCTGTAAATCCACAAATAGATTATTGCATTGTGAGACCATGAACGATAGCGACTGCTAGAAAAGACCTTAATTCAGCAATCGATAGATCATCACTGAAGAAGATGATGATGATGAGTGTGTGGGCGCAGCATTGTGTGAATTGACCTGTGAGCGACACGGTGTGGCCATGTGCAGGTGGTCAGGCCGAAATCACCGCGAGAAGATTGGCGTGCACGTGGCGTTTGAGCAGCGACTCTGCATGACGCCGTACTGCAGCCATGACGGTGGTGGCGGCGGCGGCGGCGGCGGTGGTGCCGACCCCAGCACATACGACCTCTCAGCCGTGGTGATGCATCACGGGCGAGGCTTCGGCTCGGGACACTACACGGCGTACTGCTACAACGCCGAGGGCGGTACGCTCATGACTCTGACCATGACCCTGATGCACATGATATATACGTGTGTGTGCGTTGTGTGTTTGTGATTTGCGTGTCATGTAATTAGGGGCACTGTGGTGGTGAGATGTTATCTCCCTAGCCTGGTTCCCTGAAGTTAGTGGGTTTGAGCCCGACCCTGACAATGCCTGTATATTTGGAGTTGATGGCGATTTTTCTCCAGGTTCCTCTGGTTTTGCTCTCCATAGCTAGAAACACGTGTTTTCATTATTTGGCTGCAACTATAAATTCCTCCACATGATAAGCCCCTTCAAAAAACTGTGTAGCCAGGTCGCCTCTGATTTTTTTTTTAAACTTATAGCTCAGTGGGCTTTCCCTGGTAAATAATTACTTTACATTGTGTGTGTGCTATGTGTATCTGACATACGTGTATATGCTACGTAACGGCTTTGTATCTCGCGTGCATGGTGTACGTGCTATGCGTGCGCGCTTTGTGTTTGATATTTTTGCGTGTGTGTGTGTTATGATCCGGTGAGTGTGCAATGTATTCAGTCAGACTTAGTGTTGGCCTTCTACCCCATCATGTGCTGTGCCGGCCTTCATAGGTGCTCGCTAACAGCACTTGCCCCAACAGTCTGTTTAGGCTGTATGAGTGACAAGTATTTGTCTTTGTATGTATCTGGTATTGCTCTGTTTGGCATGCATGCTGTGTGTGCCATGCATCTAGCATGCATTGTACGCGTGTTCTGTATGTACTGTGTGTGCGGTCTGCACGGTGGGTCCTGTGAGCATGGCAACGAATGTTCTGCGTGCGCGTCTGGCGAGCGCAGGCTTCTGGGTGCACTGCAACGACTCGCGGCTGGACGTGGTGTCCGTGGCGGAGGTTTGCCGTGCCCAGGCCTACATCCTCTTCTACACGCGGTGCCGTGCCGGCGGCTCCCAGGCTCCCGCGTGCCCCTCCAGCGTCCCCGCCATGTCCCCCCACGCCCCCCCCAACCGCGCCACCAACACTGCCGGGAGGAGGCGCAGGCGGAGGCTCGACCTCTCATGAGCTCTCGTGCTCGCAGGACAAGACTCTCGTGCACCCGTGCACGCACGACCAAGAAAAGCCTTATACAGGTGACCTCGCCGTCAGCTGGAAATGTCTGTGACACTAAAAGCCCTCTTGCTCCAAAGCCAGCCTTGCCTGGTCTCTTCTGTACCTGCTGTCTGTTTTACATCCGGTTCACAGCTCGTTGTTTGCAATGATGATATTTTTTTATTCAGTCGCCATACCTGCAGGACCTCGCGTTGTGCCGTGGAATGGCTCCCCGGAAGATGTTTCTTTCATGGGCCCCTCTAACCCTAAACTGGAATTCACACAATTATGCACTGTGCCGACTGATTTTAATGGAATGAATATGTCCTCAGGGCCGGAATATGCAAAATCAAGGCAATAAAAGAAACATTTTATATTACGATTTATTAATGAATTCGTTGATGGCTGACTATGAGCTCACCGCATATGAGATTCATTCACCGGCAGCTGCCCGCATTCAAACTAATGATCCCGACAGTGCCTGCTCTGTGCTTTGACGAGGCCGGTATGGAGTCGTCTTGAGTCTCTTCGCCACAAGTCATTATCAACGACGCTTCCCATCCCGCGCCGCCGGGGGCCCCCATGTGGCCGTGACGTAAATTCACTGGCCACGTTTCACGAGATCCGCGAGGAGAGGGCCACGCCTCCTAAGCCGACGGCCGAGTCGCGCTGACGTCGCTGCGTTTGGTCCACGGCTGCAAAGCGCGGTCGTCCTCGCCTTGCTGCGCCGTGTTTTTTGCTCCAGAACTTCGAGCCGCCCCACCGCGTGGGAATCTGGTCCAAGATTATATATTAAACTAAAACGCCAGCCTCGTGTTTCAGTTGTGCTTCGTTGTCGCCGTGTTGCCGCTTGTTTTTGTTTAAACGAACTGCACGATGTTTAATTGGCGTTTATAGATTTTGGGAGAGAGAGCGATTTTGTTTTTTTACAAAGTGCGAACGCACAATACTATTTTGTGTAATTTTTTTTAAACATGGAAGTGCCCTGCTGTGTAAATATGTACGGCCCACGGTTACCAGCAGTCGTGCGCTCGATTGCCTCAGCTCAGGACCCCGCGCTCGCGCTCTTGTTATTAGCAGGAGAAAAAGCTTTAATGCGCGAGCATTTATTATCGTGTTTTAGTATTAAACATGAGAGAGAGGAGGAGGCTGTCGCGTCTGTCTCGTGCGCCGTCTTGTGGAAATCAGACCGCGAGGTGCCACGTTTTTTCAGTTGAGTTTAAGGTCGCGTTCATTATTTATTACACACAAAGTTCTTGCCACAAATGAACCACGATACCTTGGTGATCTAGTCGAGGAGCATAAACCATCACGCAAAGCCATCCTCGCAGTGGCTTTTGGGTAACTATCGAACAAATACGGTCAATACATTGCGGCCGTCTGGATTGCTCTTCCGATATTAGGAAGCCACTGGAGCTATGCACTTTGAAATCTCGGTTGAAAACGAATTTCTTGAGAACTGATTTACGTTTAGTTTGTTGTCCTACCCCCGCACCTCCGATTAGCACGGTTGGCTATGTACGGTGCGAAAGAAGTTCAACACATACAATCCGGACATCATTTGTCCTCCTAAGGACAAAGTCAGCTTTTTTCCCGGATTGGTAAAAAATTAGTGGTCTATTGATAATTAGTGGAATCTTATTTCTTATTTAAGGAAAAGGATTTGTATGTCATCCAGTGGGTAAATACTGAAACACACTCTCAAAGTACTTTGCGATGGAATGTAAAATTCAACAATACACTGAATGGAAAAACTAAACGTTTGAAGACGAATTGAATAAAAGTACGAATTATAGACAATGTCCGGCATAGGCATGCCAGCCGTCAAGAGTCCAGAGAGCCCATGATGTTGAAGGAAAAACTCCAGTAGCCAGGCCCACTCCGCGGTCCAGCGCATTGTTAATCTGACCTCTGCGGCTTCTCAGAGGCAGACCCGAGAGAGAGAGAGAAACAGTTGCCGCCTTTCAGGTCTCAGGAGCTTGGAAAGGTCCCAGGAAAATTGTGTTTTTTTTTCCACCCAGACTCCGTTAAAGAGTTTCCACACCATCATATCCCAACAGAAAGCCCGGGAAAGTGGTGAAGGGAAATTCAGGGGAGAGCCATGAGATGGAGAGAATCTAGCCTGATGAGAGAAGGGAGAACATTTACTAAATAATTTCATGACAGCACCTATTTCCTCCCACATGATGTCGAACACTCATGCAACTGGCCAAACCTCCAAAAGCAGCAGGAGCCCTCCTGATAAAAATCTTGAGACTCGGCGAGGCTATCCAGAATAAACGGTATAAGCCTGAATCATATACTTAAATTAAAATTTGAAATTTGTGGGGAAGTTAACTTTGAAGCAAAAACTATTGACTCATGCGTTAACATTGTCGGACCGACGGACATGGCGACAGCTTGGGCCGAATGCTTTCATCCAGCGGTGGATTGATCATGGCTGATGAAGTGAGTGCTGTGTGGTCTGGGGTGAATGTCGGGGACGTTGGGTTTGGTTTTGTTTTCTCTCGAATTCCTCTCGAAGGCCTCCCCGCTGCAGCTGTGCAGCTCGTTCACTCGAGGGCCCTTCCCGTTGCCATCGCGGCCTGAGTGGCACGGACAGCTCCTGTTGCCACGGCAACGATGGCCTGATGATTCTGGGGTCAACTCGATCATTATTGGCGTGGTCAAGTCCTTGCGCACGTTATTGCTACTGGTCTTTGGTTGATCTCACGTTTTGGTGATGCTGCATTGAGGGTGGTCTTTCCCCCGCACCTCCGATTAGCACGGTTGGCTACGTACGGTGCGAAAGAAGTTAAATACAAATCACAACACCTGAATTACACTGCCTGCTGCTGTGAAGAAGCCACATTGTCTGAAACGTGGCATTTTTTAAATGTGGTTACCTTATAGGGCAGTGATATTGAGGAATGTGCTGCGCTTGAGTTGCCACAGTCTGCCAAGAAATTAATTCATCCGTGTAAACACGTCAACATCAATTTACCAGGCGATTTAGGACGGGTTTATTTTGCAAGGCAATAAACCTTGGGCCACGACACAAGGGCAAATATAAACACGAGACATCAATCTTGATTTGAAGCTTTCGTGACTGTAGGAATTCATACTCTTTGGTTATTTCAGTGAAGTCACGTAGGTATAAAAAAAATCGATCACGACGTTTCGATCGCAACAACAAGCAACCATCTTCAGGTGAGAAAGTGAAACAAGCCGCTGTGACAAGAGGATGAAATTCAAAGAGGGAACAAGGTGATAGATTAAAAACTCATTTAAAAAAAGTGTTTTGTTAAAACAACGGTTTTATTCACGGTCGAAGTACGTCAATGATGATACGCCTGCTTCCACATCAACGCTTACTTGAATTAATTGATTACTTTATGAATTAATCTTCAATGTACAACTTTTGTTTGTGTGGAGTGAGGGTGCCCTGTAACTCGTTGACACGGACCAGGCGCGCCTGAGACACGTGGCGCTTGACACACGTGACGCCCGAGACACGTGACGCTTGAAACACGTGGCGCCCGAGACACGTGACGCTTGAAACACGTGACGCGTGAAACACGTGGCGCCGGCTTCTTGGGCGAGGCGATTTGAGAGTTTCGGGCCCGCGGCGGTTTTTGACCTACACAAAAATATATAAATAATAAGGCGTCCATACTAAATGTAAATTGCTTTAAAGTAGCGGATTAATTGATTATTTGATGCCGATTTTGCTAGAGGCATGCATTGTCATCCGATCTGAGTACGTGTGCAAAATGTGGAATTGATTGGACAACAGGGAGTGGACGAAATTTTGATTACAAGATTTGACCACGACACAGGAATCAAGTTCAGTAAAACCGTTAAATAAAAGATAAAACTTAGCAAATGTAGAAATGTAATGCAACTCGGAGAGTTGGCTTGTTGTTGCGATCGAAACAGTCGTGATCTATTATTTTTCGATCTACGTGACTTTACCGAAAGCACCAAAGAGTATGAGACATCAATTGGGTTCCTAAGCCCCTTCTGTGCGGACCTCATTGTAATCTCCTCGTGTGCATGGGGTTTCTCTGGGTACATTAATACCCTCGGTTTACGTCGGGGGGGTGGGGATGCGTTCCTGAAAGTTGCGGCGTCGAATATCAAAACGTCGTAAATTCCCCACGAGAGCCAAATCAGAAGACAACGGAGTGTACGACGTTACACGCAACGTTACGTTCAATTACAAACAAACATGCCGTGCTCAACTCTAGTGTACAGCAGTAAACCTTGACACACACTAAACAGGGTACAATAAGATACTGTACACAAGTAATGTATTCCATTGGTACCTCATTTGCCAGTAAAAAATATGATAATTATTTTTTTTATCCTTTTATCTGGCAACAAAACTGACACCTTTTTTTTACGAGGAGTCATGTTTGCAGTCCGGTACATTTCTTGACGCTGGACGCAAACTATTTAGTGTACAGGGTAGGGGGTGGAGGCGAAGGCTGAGAGGTGACGATTAGGGGCCGTCCATAAATGACGTCACGCGATTTTTGACGATTTTTGCCCCCCCCCCCCCTTCGTCACACGGCGTCACAAAAAGTCAGACCCCCTCCTCAAATATGACGTCACAAAGCTCTGCCCCCCCCCCCCCAAAAAGAAAACATGCTTCAAATCGCTTTAAACTATTGTCATTGTAGTGCGTATTTAATGTGGCGCTGCACTCTGATGTAGGAGAAAACATTTATTAAAAAGTATATTTAATTAAGTAGAACGTGTTGTCTATATTGATTTAAAGTTGCGCATTTTCATGTGACGTCACATTTCTCAAACCTCCCCCCCCTCGTCACGCATCGTCACAAATGTCTGAACCCCCCCCCCCCTAGGTGCGTGACGTCATTTATGGACGCCCCCTTACGTGAAAGGACGGGCGGGCGCTGTCAGCGACTAAGTGCGGGTTGAGGTGAGCCACATCAAGATCGTGGTGTTAATCACGTGACGACGTATTGGCGAAACGACGTGGAAGGTCGACACCTAAATCGGGGTATTACTGTGCAGCACCCCAGTTTCACTTCCACGCAAACTAAGGCAGCTCTGCTGACAGCATATTGACCAAAAGAAGAGTCCAGGGCCCTCCTTAGATGGCGGTCCTTGCCTGGAAGATTGGCTGCTCACCATTGTTGATGAGACACTTAATGGTTATACTAGTCCAGACATCTGCATGTCTTGAATCAATGCTGCTGAAATTATGGACTGATGAGACACTTAATGTAAAAACTAGTCCAGTTATCAGTTTCAAAGACAATGCATATATTATCAGTGTGTTTTTTATTTGCATTCTGACCACAAGAATTGTGGTTAATGCAGACATGATTCCTTGTAAAAGGTTTCAGTTTGGGGTTTTAACATCTTAACACCTGTTTTGTTGCCAGAAAAATGGGAAAACCTATTCTCATAGTCCAGACGTCTGCTTGTCTTGAATCAATTCTGCTGAAATAATGGACTGATGAGACACTTCATGTAACAACTAGTCAAGATATCTGCTTGTCTTGAATCAATGCTGCTGAAATTATGGACTCACAGAAGGCCGTGCGTGCAGCTCATGGGGTTGTGTAAGGAATAATTGTATATTTATACGTAGAAATATGGAGACATTGCTTATTCATTGTGTTTTGAGTGAGTGATGCTTTTCTGGATAGTATGATGACATTGACAGAAAATCCGGGGATGTGTGTATTTTGTCGCTTAATTAAATTAATACTATTGTTGGACCACAAGCACACCGTGGCTCCACGTGGGTTAGAAGTCTACGCCTTTCTGATGAGGCCCAATGAAGTCAATACCAATGCAGTGTATGTACAAGTACAGCCCTATGTTTTTGTAAATGCAGGTCCTGGGTGTCATTTTCACCATAATTCACTGCACCAGTCAGTGCGGGTTAGCGAAAGCGGGGGGGGGGAGCATAGAAACTACAGTACAACAATTGTTCTTGGTGCACTGCTGTCCACTGCCCACATCGTGTAGCTGCTCAATAAACACAGGCAACTGGAGTGAACGTTTAATTAATTACCTAGGGTACAGGTAATGCCACTGATGGTTCATTCTTTCAATTGCAGTTATAAAATCAGATGTGGGGTCAGAGGCCCCCCCCCCACCCAGAGACTGCCCCCCCCCCACCCCGAGACTCTCCACCGCCACCCCGAGCCCCCCACCCCGAGCCCCCCCCCCACCCCGAGCCCCCCCCACCCCGAGCCCCCCCCCACCCCGAGCCCCCCCCCCACCCCGAGCCCCCCCACCCCGAGCCACCCCCACCCCGAGCCCCCCCCCACCCCGAGCCCCCCCCCCACCCCGAGCCCCCCCCACCCCGAGCCCCCCCCCACCCCGAGCCACCCCCACCCCGAGCCCCCCCCCCACCCCGAGCCACCCCCACCCCGAGCCCCCCCCCCACCCCGAGCCACCCCCACCCCGAGCCCCCCCCCCACCCCGAGCCACCCCCACCCCGAGCCCCCCACCCCGAGCCCCCCCCCACCCCGAGCCACCCCCACCCGAGCCCCCCCCCCACCCCGAGCCCCCCCCCACCCCTCCCCACCCCGAGCCCCCCCCACCCCGAGCCCCCCCCACCCCGAGCCACCCCACCCCGAGCCCCCCCCCACCCCGAGCCACCCCCCCACCCCAAGCCCCCTCCCCACCCCGAGCCACCCCCACCCCGAGCCCCCCCCCACCCCGAGCCCCCCCCCACCCCGAGCCCCCCCCCCACCCCGAGCCACCCCCAACCCGAGCCCCCCCCCACCCCGAGCCCCTCCCCACCCCGAGCCCCCCCCCACCCCGAGCCCCCCACACCACCCCGAGCCACCCCCCACCACCGAGCCCCCCCCCACCCCGAGCCACCCCCACCCCGAGCCCCCCCCCCCACCCCGAGCCCCCCCCACCCCGAGCCACCCCCACCCCGAGCCCACCCCACCCGAGCCCCCCCCACCCCGAGCCCCCCCTCACCCCCGAGCCCCCCCCCTCACCCCGAGCCCCCCCCCCACCCCGAGCCCCCCCCCCACCCCGAGCCCCCCCCCCACCCCGAGCCCCCCCCCACCCCGAGCCCCCCCACCCCGAGCCCCCCCTCACCCCGAGCCCCCCCCCCACCCCGAGCCCCCCACCCCGAGCCACCCCCACCCCGAGCCACCCCCCCACCCCGAGCCCCCCCCCCACCCCGAGCCCCCCCCACCCCGAGCCCCCCCTCACCCCGAGCCCCCCCCCCACCCCGAGCCCCCCACCCCGAGCCACCCCCCACCCCGAGCCACCCCCCCACCCCGAGCCCCCCCCCCACCCCGAGCCCCCCCTCACCCCGAGCCCCCCCCCCACCCCGAGCCCCCCACCCCGAGCCACCCCCACCCCGAGCCCCCCCCCACCCCGAGCCACCCCCACCCCGAGCCCCCCCCCCACCCCGAGCCACCCCCACCCCGAGCCCCCCCCCCACCCCGAGCCCCCCCCTCACCCCGAGCCCCCCCCCCCACCCCGAGCCCCCCACCCCGAGCCACCCCCACCCCGAGCCCCCCCCCCACCCCAACCCCGAGCCGCCCCCCTCCGGAGCCCCTCCCCTCTCGCCCGGTGCACTGTGGGACACGCTTCGTGGACCAATCACAAAAAGCTTCGTGTTGTAAGCTCGGAACGGACTCTACCAACTCATCGGGGTAGAAGGTAATATCGTTACAGTGCTGTACACTCGTCCAACAATACCACGTCACAAAACGAATTACTGCAACGTGTTTTCAGTGTATTACATCTATAATTATTACTGAAGAGTGTGGTTTGTTAATGGGAAAATGCATCTTCTTGTGTGAGTGTGGACGCGTTCACGACTGAGAGTTAAAGCCCCCCCCCCCACGTGGTTTGGTCTCGTCCGTTCTGGAAGCTGCTTGGCGCGTAGCAGCGTTCGTGTCACGCCTTCATTTTTTTTTACGAATTAAAATTGTAACATTTTAAACTGAATGTCGTCGTAACTGGTCAACATATGTGTTTTTTTGTTTTGTTTTAAACGTGTAAGTAATAGTGTTGCTGCGGTTTCGCTGAAGAACTTCACTACCTCAGGGGTCTTGAGGTATCTGCGCCCTCGGTAAAATAATAAAGTCACCGTATCATGATGATCATTTAGAACGATAATACTCCTACGTGCAAGTATAAAAGACATATGCTATTAACTAGAGCCGTGTGATGAACATGTGTGAACTATTTTAATCATTCGCAGTTTTGGTTGATTGGAGATACTCTACGTTAATAAGAGTAACGCACGCAATGGAGAGAGTAACGGTTATTGTGGGCCTGGGTGTCATGGAGTTGAGTGGTGATGGGGCATTGCGGTGATGGGGCTGTCTGGTGATGGGGCTGTGGTGATGGTGTTGAGTGATGGGGCTGTGTGGTGATGGGGCTGGGTGTGGTGATGGTGTTGAGTGATGGGGCTGTGTGTGGTGATGGTTTTGAGTGCGATGGGGCTGTGTGGTGATGGTGTTGAGTGTGATGGGGCTGGGTGGTGATGGGGCTGGGTGTGGTGATGGGGCTGTGTGTGGTGATGGGGCTGTGGTGATGGTGTTGAGTGATGGGGCTGTGTGTGGTGATGGGGCTGTGTGTGGTGATGGTGTTGAGTGGTGATGGGGCTGTGTGTGATGGGGCTGTGTGTGGTGATGGTGTTGAGTGGTGATGGGGCTGTGTGTGATGGGGCTGTGTGTGGTGATGGTTTTGAGTGCGATGGGGCTGTGTGGTGATGGTGTTGAGTGGTGATGGGGCTGGGTGTGGTGATGGGGCTGTGTGTGGTGATGGGGCTGTGGTGATGGTGTTGAGTGATGGGGCTGTGTGTGGTGATGGGGCTGTGTGTGGTGATGGTGTTGAGTGGTGATGGGGCTGTGTGTGATGGGGCTGTGTGTGATGGGGCTGGGTGTGGTGATGGTGTTGAGTGGTGATGGGGCTGTGTGTGATGGGGCTGTGTGTGGTGATGGTTTTGAGTGCGATGGGGCTGTGTGGTGATGGTGTTGAGTGGTGATGGGGCTGTGTGTGGTGATGGGGCTGTGTGTGATGGGACTGTGTGTGGTGATGGGGCTGGGTGTGATGGGGCTGGGTGTGATGGGGCTGAGTGGTGATGGGGCTGGGTGTGGTGATGGTGTTGAGTGATGGGGCTGGGTGTGGTGATGGTTTTGAGTGCGATGGGGCTGTGTGGTGATGGTGTTGAGTGGTGATGGGGCTGGGTGGTGATGGGGCTGTGTGTGATGATGGTGTTGAGTGGTGATGGGGCTGTGTGGTGATGGTGTTGAGTGGTGATGGGGCTGTGTGTGATGGGGCTGTGTGTGGTGATGGTGTTGAGTGGTGATGGGGCTGTGTGTGATGGGGCTGTGTGTGGTGATGGTTTTGAGTGCGATGGGGCTGTGTGGTGATGGTGTTGAGTGGTGATGGGGCTGGGTGTGGTGATGGGGCTGTGTGTGGTGATGGGGGTGTGGTGATGGTGTTGAGTGATGGGGCTGTGTGTGGTGATGGGGCTGTGTGTGGTGATGGTGTTGAGTGGTGATGGGGCTGTGTGTGATGGGGCTGTGTGTGATGGGGCTGGGTGTGGTGATGGTGTTGAGTGGTGATGGGGCTGTGTGTGATGGGGCTGTGTGTGGTGATGGTTTTGAGTGCGATGGGGCTGTGTGGTGATGGTGTTGAGTGGTGATGGGGCTGTGTGTGGTGATGGGGCTGTGTGTGATGGGACTGTGTGTGGTGATGGGGCTGGGTGTGATGGGCTGGTGTGATGGGCTGAGTGGTGATGGGGCTGGGTGTGGTGATGGTGTTGAGTGATGGGGCTGGGTGTGGTGATGGTTTTGAGTGCGATGGGGCTGTGTGGTGATGGTGTTGAGTGGTGATGGGGCTGGGTGGTGATGGGGCTGTGTGTGATGATGGTGTTGAGTGGTGATGGGGCTGTGTGGTGATGGTGTTGAGTGGTGATGGGGCTGGGTGGTGATGGGGCTGGGTGGTGATGGGGCTGGGTGGTGATGGGGCTGTGTGTGATGATGGTGTTGAATGGTGATGGGACTGGGTGGTGATGGTGTTGAGTGTGACGGGGCTGTGTGTGGTGATGGTGTTGAATGGTGATGGGACTGGGTGGTGATGGTGTTGAGTGTGACGGGGCTGTGTGTGGTGATGGTGTTGAGTGATGAGGCTGGGTGTGGTGATGGGGCTGGGTGGTGATGGTGTTGAGTGCGATGTGGCTGAGTGTGATGATGGGGCTGGGTGTGGTGATGGGGCTGGGTGGTGATGGTGTTGAGTGCGATGGGGCTGGGTGTGATGATGGGGCTGGGTGTGGTGATGGGGCTGGGTGTGATGATGGTGTTGAGTGCGATGGGGCTGGGTGTGGTGATGGTGTTGAGTGCGATGGGGCTGGGTGTGGTGATGGTGTTGAGTGCGATGGGGCTGGGTGTGGTGATGGTGTTGAGTGCGATGGGGCTGGGTGTGGTGATGGTGTTGAGTGCGATGGGGCTGTGTGGTGATGGTGTTGAGTGCGATGGGGCTGGGTGTGGTGATGGTGTTGAGTGCGATGGGGCTGGGTGTGGTGATGGTGTTGAGTGCGATGGGGCTGGGTGTGGTGATGGGGCTGTGTGGTGATGGGGCTGTGTGGTGATGAGGCTGGGTGTGATGGGGCTGAGTGTGATGATGGGGCGGTGTGGTGATGGGGCTGGGTGTGATGATAGTGTTGAGTGCAATGGGGCTGTGTGTGGTGATGGTTTTGAGTGATGGGGCTGGGTTTGACGGTACCGTGTCTTGATGATGTTAAGCGTGACGAGTCTGGGTGTGGTGATGCCGTGTGTGTGGTGATGCCGAGTCTGTTATGTGATTGATGCTGACGCTGCTGGGTTCACTGAACCTGTCTCGCTGTAGGAAGTAAATTCATCTCTAAATTTAGCGCCGTGTTGGCGTCACTGTTTTGGTGCCTCCAAATTTTGCGCTCTCTGCTCGAGTCCACCTCTCTCTGCCCCCCCTCACTCCTCTTCCCTGCACCTCCGATTGGCACGGTTGGCTATGTAAGGCACGAAAGAAGTTCAACATGTATACGTATATTGTATTTGCCGTGTGTATGTATACAGAAATGGATGTGTCTTATGTGATGTGTTGTGTGTGATATGATTGCGTGTAATATGTAGCTATTTTTTGTTGTATGTGATATGTGTTTATATTTTTGTATTTAGTGTGTGTGTAATATGTGGCGTGTGTTTTGTGTAATGTATGTTTTGTATTATTACATCGTAGGATCATGAGAAAGATGTGGCGTCTTTGGGATGCCTTTATCCAACAGTGGTTTGATCTTGACTGATGATGGTGTGTATTATACATGTTGTACATACGTTGTTTGTGACGGTTGTACGTACCCTGTATGACTGTATGTGCTGTGTGGTTCCCTTACTTGCCAAGTTACTCGTAGTGCCTGCATGCTCCTAACCGCCTCTGTCCCATAGGCGGCGCTGTGCATCACAGCTGTCCCCCCCCCCCCCCCCCCAGACAAGGCATGCTGCCTTCCCCCTCACTCACCTCTAACTCGCCAGTGTGTCCCCCTCTCCTCCCAGGCAGCGCTGTGTATCATGACGTCCCCCCAGAGTGTACTATCGAGTGCGCTGTGCGTGCTGCTGCTGGCGGAGCTGTTGGGCGCCACTCAGCAGCAGCAGCGCGACCACTACGAGGTTCTGGGCGTGCCACGCTCGGCCTCGCAGCGCCAGATCAAGAAGGCGTTCCACCGGCTCGCCATGGCGCACCACCCCGACAAGAACAAGAACCCCGATGCAGAGGCACGCTTCCACGAGATCGCCGAGGGTGAGCAGCGGCGCCCTTGTCAGATAGGGCATCCCCGTGGAATCCTGACCTCGGGGTCAGAATTCTTATACATATCAGTTGGACACTAGGTTAAAAATACTGTTGCTGTAGTTGCGTGGTGAAATCGGCTTGTGTGTGCGGGTGCCTTTTGGATTATTACATTGCGGGATTGCGAGAGGTGGCAACGGCTTGGGGAGTCCTTCATTCAGCAGTGGCTTGATCATTGCTGGTGATAACAATACGATACCTGCCTCCCCGCCTGGGTCAGCATAGTATGTAGGTATCTTACAACCGAGTTCAATTCCACATTTGTTTAAATGTCGGTACAAGACTAACAGGCAAACTCCCAACATAATTATCGATGGGAGAATGAGAATGACACACTGGATGGAGGGGTTAAAACTATCCCAGGGGGCGGGGTGGGGGGGTATAAATAATTTTGAGTACAGGGAGTCCTCTACTTGCTGATGGAGATGCGTTACGACGACCCCATCGTAAGTCGAAAATATCGTAAGTCGAAGGTGGCCTAGCCTACCCAGGAGTCTTAAAGAATGGTGATAATTTAGCAAAACAGAGCAATTTACAGTACCGTACTGTATAAACTATATACTGTATGTATTTATTAATTACAATACTGTATTGCACGGTAAAATGTAAAGTTAAAAAAACGAGGTCAATTCTTAGCCTGCCTATATGAACTGCAATTTAATAGAAACTTTTTTCAGGAAACAATCCTATCTGCTAGAATTTTTTTTAACATGCATTGAACGTATCGTATCGTGGTAACCTTAAAATGAAATCGCTAAAGCTATGTATCATACATGCATTGAACGTATCGTATTGTACTGTACTCACCAAGATTCTGTCCGTCGTCTGCATACTTGAACGATGTTAGGTTGTTGATGGCAATTTTGTCGTATCTCCATCGTAAGATCGAAATATCGTAAGTCGGACCATCATAACTCGGGGACTACCTGTATTTTAACCCCGCCGCCACACTCTACGCAGGCAACTGCAGAAGTGGCGTGTGATGTGTTAATGGCGACCACTGGGTGGCAGTGCTCGATTTCCCAGTGGCTATTTTTCTGATCGCTGGTTAGACTGGAGGGCACGTGACGTCGCGAGCCAACAATGGCGAGGGGGTAATAACTGAATGAGGTGTCCTGGGTTCGGATTATTTTCTTGGTTTATTGGTAGACTGGTTTATTTAGAAAATTATCCCTGTGTAAGCTCACACTAGGCGTCGCTGCAGTGCCCCATGCACCCTTCTTCAGAGTGCAGCGCTCATTGCATGACACTAAAACTGAAATTTGTAATGCTCTGAGCTGGAATTTAGACAAATTAATTGTAAAATCTTCTTTATAGTGCAGGTCTGCTTGTTGGATCTATTGCTGTAGCTTTTCGCTTTCAGCCTCAGCCACCAGCTACAGCCTCTGCGTAAGTCATCCCTGTGTGGTACATAATCTTCTCCACAGAAAAGTTCCCTGTAGCATCTCCATGGGGCCCCAACTGGTAGCCTGCCTGCACAAGGTCAGGGGCTAAAGGGATCTCGGAGTGGCATCGGTGGCAGAGATGGCGTGTACAGTTGCCGGAGAAGCGGGCGGATGATAAGATATTCATGTTCTTAGGATTTTTTTCGGTAAAGTCACGTAGGTAAAAAATTAAAATGAATAAAAGTAAAACATTTTTTTTATTAATTAGAATTTTTTACCTACGTGACTTTACCGAAAAAACCTAAGAATATGAATCCTTGCAGTCACGAAAGCTTCAAATCTAGGATGATAAGATGTTACACGTTCACTGCTCATGTCTGACTCGTGCCATTGTCTCCCTTGCGTCGCATGCAGCCTACGAGGTACTGTCTGACGAGAAGCGGCGCCGCGACTACGACACGTTTGGGTGGCGTGCGGGTGCTGGCGGAGCGCCAGGCAGCGGCTTCAAACAGCAGCAGCAGCAACAGGGGGCGGACTTCGACTTCAACTTTGACGACTTCTTCCGGCACTTCGACGACGCGCCCAACTTTGACTTCGGGAGGCAAGCGGGAGGAGGAGCCGGCAGTCGCGCCGACTCAACGTTCGGCTCGCACCACCAGCGGCCCCGGCGCGCGTCCGCCCGGCAGCAGTTTTTCGACACAAACGGCCTGTTCGAGGAGCTGTTCAGGGCCGACCCGCTCGCCGACTCCATCTTCAGCGGCGCCAGCGCCAAGGCTGGGAGCAGGGGGCACGCTCACGCGCACGCTCACGCTAGCGCGCACACTAACGCGCACGCTCAAGCGCACGCTCAAGCGCACTCGCATGGCGGCGCCAGGTCGCAGCACTGCCGTACGGTCACACAGAGAATCGGAAACATGGTGACGACCTACACGGAGTGCTCGGGGGCATGACACTGTCCAGCCCCCCCCTCCCTGCAAGCCCCAACCTTTCCCCACCTGCCCCCTCATCATCTCACCCAACCCCACGTAAGTGCTCAAGTGTTATCGAGCCGCATGCGGCAACAAACTTTCTTAAGCAGGTTGCTAAGTGGCTCAAGGAGTTTCTAATGGCCATGCCAGAGTCACTGAGCTGGCAACTGCTTGAGACCCTAGGTTTGAATCTGGGTTGCGGCAGCCTCCCTGTGATGATTAAACTGCCTTCTCAAGTGTAGTGAGCTGTTGGTCTCTGCCAGTATCACCAATGACTGCACAAAAACTTTTTAATTTTATTTCGTACAATTCGGTTTATTTCAACTCTTGAGGACAAAAAAATGCAGTTCAATAAGACATAGCCGAAACATTATTTGCAGGGCATGTAAATAGTGTGTTCCTCGTGTGGATAAAGTCGGCTTATTTCAGTGATTTGATTTGCCAAGTAGTTCTTAGGTGTCATCTTCTGGGGTCATTCTTGGACACAAGGTGGTACATTTTTCCTTTCTTATTTACAAACTTTCTATCCGCGATGTTGGCTGTCCACGAATCGCATCTGGAACTTTACTCGGCAACATCGAGTTTTAGAAGCATCTGCCGACATTGCACGTACGATGTTCGTAGACCGATATCTGCAAATTTAGCTATTCACAAGCATTTTCGGAATGTATTGCTCGTGAATAACGAGGGAATACTGTGCACTGTTCCCTGCAAGAGTTGTGATTGGAAATTCCTTCGTAAGATGACACCACAAATATCACATTTCAAATATAATCGGGAGAGCGGAAAAACAAGCTGAACTTAAACCGATGAGTTTAAACCTATCAGTTTTACATTTCTATGATAATTGCCGCTACAGCTGCTAATTTATTTGCGGCGGTCGCCTGTCCGTGTTTTGCGACCTGTGCTTTCCCCGTGCCCTCCTCTCACCGGGGCCCACCCGTGAGCCCAAGTGACACACGGAGGAACGCGCGGTGGAGCGTGATGGGGCTTTAACGCAGCTCCCGACATACGTAAAGTTTTTGGGGGGTGGTGTGCGGAGTGGGGCAGTTTATTCACCGTGACCAGACTGTGGTAAACATCGGGGGGGGGAGGGGGGTGGCCGGCGAAGTGCGACGGGTGAAGCCGTGGTCGCCATGAGCACAGTTTCATCGCCCAGTCAAACAAATTCCTTGCTTATTAAGCAGGGCCACGTGACGCAGGGTGCCTTGCCGCTGATCCCTGGGTCTGGACTGTGGCCAGGACGTGCCAAGTATCGGTGTACCCAAGAAGCATATGTGTGAGCATGGGTACACGTGTGTGAGTGTCTGTGGTGCATCTACTGGTCATCTCAGTCAGCCAACCCATGGCACCTGGGTCTGTCCCGGGACCTGTCAGCGAGCCTTCGACACTTCACGTGGCCTCAAAGTGCATCTGGCCTGGCACAGGCGCCGTGGTGACGTCACCGTCACTTAGTGGCAAATGGCGGGTATTGGTATTGGTGTCCCCGTGTGAGTGTCCGTGTTCCTTGTGTGCCTTTGTGTATCCATTTGTCTCCCATGTCAACCTCATGACCTGTGTCTTTGTCCCCATGTGTCTCTGGTCCCAGTCCCCATGCATGTCTGAACCCTGTGTATTTTTTCCCTCCCGTGTCCTCATTCCCATGTGTCTGTGTCTCGCGTTTGTCACGTTATGCGTCTGTCGTTCTGTCTATCCCTATTGAGTTGACCGCGTTGTTGACCGTAGCCTCTGAAAGCCAAGTGCAATAATGAAGGTAATTTTTAATTACTAATTAACTTAAAGCGCCCGCCGTCTGGAGGTGTGCGCGTACTATAGTCGTGGATTGTTAGTGATGGGACACGTGCATTATTACATTTTACTAAGCGGAACGTGAGAATCCTGAGCCTCGGTGACCGCTTCTACACGAGTTAAACCAGTTGATCGCAACCGTTTTCACCAAACCAATTCAGCTTCGTGCCCGAGATGGGTTAAATTCACAGCGGTTTCACAAAAAAACTAGTTTTACTTGGTAGCATACGAAATAGCGAAAACCAAATCAAACCTGGAATGCGCCCGATCTCATCCGATCTCGGAAGCTAAGCAGGCGCGAAGCATGGATAGTGCTTGGATGGTTGATCACCGAGCATTAAAAAAACAAACGTAGGCTGCTTTGGGGTTAGGTGGTGGGCAGCAGAGGGCAGTGCAGCAAAAATCATTGAACTGGACCATGCCCCCACGTCGACGCTTTCCACCTTCAACCCACACTGGCCAGCGTGGTTAGGTGTCGTCAAATAATCATCCCGCGACCCGCATGGCGTGTGGAAGCCCTCATCCAACGGTGGATTGGCAAATGTGGCCGTCTATGTACAGTGTACGAGTTGAGCAAAACGTTTGAACCGGTTTATTTTGTTGCGTGTAGAAAGGGCCGCCGCTGCTGCTGTTGGAGCGCTCGATTGTGAGCGAGGATTGTTCCTGAAGCAGTGTGGAGAGAGAGTGTTCAATAAAACGATGAAGCTCGCTCTGTCCCCGCGTGTTATTGTGACAGCGCCGTGCTTTTATTGCTGCAGCGGCAGCAACAACAGCCGCCACACGGCCCCCATGAAACCCTTCATTCACTGGTCAGTGGCGTACCGAGCTAAACTTTTGGGAGGGGGTGGGGTTGCAAGTTATTTTACCACGGTCCGGGAGGGGATCCTTGTGTGTGTTTGCCTGCATGTGTATGGTCTTTTGTGTGTGTATGAAATTATAAAAGACAGACACCCACCCCTCTTAATAGTCTTCAACAGACTTGGGCAAGTGCTGTAAGCGGAGCCCTTATTCGGGGCCCGAACCGCACACGTGAACAAAAAAAGATATATAAAACGTCAACGACAAAATCGTCATCTTGTGATTCCGGAAACCCAAGCATCGTGTTAAAGAAGAATTGGCCCTAATACAACAGGCGGCTCTTGCAGCGAGTCTCGCCGAGAATGTGTGTCCGGCTGTCCCACGCCAGTGTGAAGCTTTGTCAACGGGAGACTCTTTTTGAATTGGGCGTGCTCTTCGGGTGTGTGCGCGTGCACAATTACAATATAAAGGCGCAGCGCTGCAATAGCTCGCTCACGCCCACTGCTGACAGAAGGTCCTCCTCCACTCGAGAGAACTTTAGAGAACCACTCTTGGAGGCTATTTGGTCTCTTACACGCGGGCAATGCAGCTTGTAAGAGATGGGAATACCCATGCTGGAATGTATCTGTGAGCGTATTTTATCGTGAGAACGTGAACCCGGTGACCCGAGTTCCACTTGTCCCAATTGTCTTTTCCGTAGCTGTACGTGGGATCTTTTTCTTTTGTGTGTGGGGTGGGGGGAGAAGAATCGGCAAAGCGTGGGCATCTCGTTGCAGAGCAACACGGCTCCTTTGGATGCCCTGACCCGAACCCTAAAGCCTCTAACCCCTAACCACAAAGACAGCTCGAACCACAACGCTAACCACAAATCTGCTGTACTCCTAACCCGAGCACATAATTGATCAACCCTAATTCTAACCCCAAATCTGATCCTAACACCATCTCAACCGAACCGTTACCCCACACCGAATCCTAACACTAAAGGTTATCCAAACTTGAACGCTGACCACGAACGCTAACGATAATGCTAACACAAGCTCTTATGTTAGCACTCACCCCAACCTTAATTCAAGACCTAACTTTAGTTCTTGACTTTAATCTTATAACTGTAACCCATAACACAAATGTAAACGCTCACCCCGAACTCCTAAAACTCGAAGCCTAACGACTAACCCTGACCCTAGCTTTAACCCATATCGCTCTTCTACAGCTGCTACTGCTACCACCGTTGTCCCTGTTCCCTCAATGAATCTACCAACGGCGAGGATTCGGTCTGCCAGACATTTGACGTGGATTTCACCCACACCGCGTTCAACCACCACACCGCAAGTCACAACAACACAAAGACAAAGATGTCCCATATTGCCTTTTGTAGACTTTGTGCTGTAGAATTCCCCCCAATGCATCATCGTCTCTCTTCCCCGAGGCTCGTGCAACATTTACCTCTCTCTCTCTCTCCTCCACAAACGCGTTGACTCTTATTGCCTGTTACAACTTCAATAGTGCGGGTTGTTTCTGGCCGCCTGGCAGGTTTTTTTTGTCCCGTGATACGAAAACCACAAAAGTCCCCAATTCTATCCGCGAACACGGAGCCGTGTGTCGCAGACGGGATGGGAGGGGGGAGAAGTGTGGGGGCTGCTGGGCTCACCCACTGCCTCCCCCCACCGATTGAGGTTGGGGGTGGGAGGCTTACGGGGAAGAGAGAGAGGGAGGGAGAGTGCAAGAGCCGGCTAAGTCAGTGAGACGGCGACAGAGGGGAGAGAGGGAGAGAGTCGGGGAAACAGCTCCCCATCTCTGCAGACAGGTGAGACCTCTGCGCGCCATCGTGTTTTGCTCGAACTTACTCGGCCTCGACGCGACAATGTGGAGTGGGCACTTGAGTTGGGAAGGAATAGACGTCAACTCGGGCTCGCGCGTTGTTAATCTGGTGGTTGTAGAGCTCGTGCAAGACGTTTTAACATCGCTGATAACGAACAACAACGTTGCTGTGTTGGGGACAGTTTTTACCAGTTGCTTTGTTGTGTTTGTTCAAATTCAAACGGGAAATATGGTCACATAACCCCTCCGCTAACGAGTCCCAGGGCGTGGGGAGGCCCTCATCCAGCAGTGGATTGCCACAGGGGCTGCACGTGTAGTATTACATAGGGGAGGTAGGGAGGGGATAGATGTCTCAGTGGTTAGCGCACTGAACGTTGGGCCAACGTTCAACGTTTACTAACACGTGTCATTATACACGCAGTGGGGTTCATTCAAACGGGGTGCACACAAGGCTGGTCCCCTGCGAGAGGGGAGTCCGTGTACCTAACAGGGATTGGGTCCATGCAGGTTTGTTGTATAAGTTCAGCTGGGACAGTCCGGAACGCTGTTGGGTCATTGTGTAAACGGCCACTCCACATCCATCTCGCCTTGATTTAACCAACAACATCAACAATACTCTTAGGTTTTTTCGGTAAAGTCACGTAGGTAAAAAATAATACAAATAAAATAATAATAAATTAAAAGAACTCAATTAAATCACGACGTTTCGGAGGCAACACAAGTCTCCGTCTTCAGGTGGGACCGTCACAGCTAAATTTACTGCATCAAATCTAGCTGTGACGGTCCCACCTGAAGACGGTGATTTAATTGAGTTCTTTTCATTTATTATTTTATTATTATTTTTTACCTACGTGACTTTACCGAAAAAACCTAAGAGTATGAATCCTTGCAGTCACGAAAGCTTAAAATCTAAAACAACAACAACAATGCACACTTAACAACAAGGTAAAGGTCCACCCACGCGTTCAAAATGTACAAAGCTGGTTCATAGGATGGTCGCTATCGAGGGGTACAATAACACGGCGCTGTGGACGGCGTTGGGGGGTCAGGGGTCATCAACCTGCGGCTCCGACAGCGGCGTGCGCCTCTTCGAGGACCGCTTCGTGCCGTTGCTGATCACGGAACCGGCGTCTCGCGGTCACCACCACAGTGCACTGCGGCTCTTGAAATGTTGAGTTGGATCTTGACTTAAAGCTTTCGTGACTGCAGGAATTCACATTCTTTTGTTCAAAGAAAATAAGTAGTTTTTTTAGTTACTTTTGGTTATTTTCTTTGAACCAATCTACGTGATTTTACCGAAAGATCCAAATAATTTGTTGAGTTTGGTTTTGTTGTTTTAACGGATTCGAACAAAAATGGTTCTTCTTGTCATTGTTTTGATTGACGACCCCCGATGACAGAGTGCACTCTCGTGGCAGTGCCTTACGCCGATAAATCCTTTACGAGCAGCGCTCCGGGAAATATCGAGTGAGACGTGCACTCGAAGGGGATAAGCATGCGACGGTGCTCTCGCAGTCAGCGTTCATTGACGGACGAGATTCGTGTAACGGAGATTTCGTTGAAGGGGGTTAATTCAAGTGGATTCCCATCGGGGTTCATGCGAAGGGGGTCCCTGTAAGGGGTCCGTGCAAGGGGTCACTAATGGTGCCCGTGTCAGGGGGTTCATGCGAAGGGGGTCCCTGTAAGGGGTTTCATGCAAAGGGGTCCCTGTAAGGGGGTTCATACAAGGGGGTCCATGTAAGGGGGTCTATGCAAGGGGTCACTAATGGTACCCGTGTCAGGGGGTTCATGCCAAGGGGTTCATGCGAAGGGGTCCCTGTAAGGGGGTTCATGCAAGGGGGTTCTGGAGGAGCGTAGTCTCCAGGGCAGTGCCGTTAAGCCCCATTCCTGCACACGGAGTCGAGGACAATGGGGCACACGGCCCCTGCTGGGTGGGGGAGGGGCTCGAGTTAAGGACTCGAGGAGAGGGAGTGAGGGGGGCAGGGTGGGGGGCGATGGGGGCAGGGTGGGGGGCGAAGGGGGCAGCGTGGGGGGCTGACCCCTTCGCATTGTCTCCACTTAGGGGCAGCCCCCACCACCTTCTCCATGCGCTCACTTACATGGATACAGAAACACCACGCGCTCATACACATACACAGTACACACTGACCCACATGCACATTCAGGCATATACAAACAAACAAACAAAGATCCCCCATTTAGCCTTAACAGACTGTAGGGGCAAGTGCTGTTAGCGAGCACCTATGAAGGCCGGCACGGCACACGAGAGGGTGGGTGGCCAACACCACTGCCTGCCGCCGTTGTCTCCCAAGTGGGGATGTTTTCACATCTCAGCAGGTACTCATTTGAGGCTGAGTCGACCTAGGGTAGGCCAATGACCCGTTCAGACAATCACCACTGGTGTTGGCCCTGAGCGGGAATCGAACTCGGGTCGCCGGGTTCGTAGCGCAGCGCATTCATACACAGAGACACACACACGAAGCATAATTCTACACACACATACACCACTCAGAAATATTTCACAAACTCACCCCTCACCACATCTTCAAATCACCCCCCCCCCCATCTCACACTGCATCAGCCCCCCATCACCCCCCCCCCCCCATCTCACACTGCCCCCCCCCATCTCACACTGCCCCCCCATCTCACACTGCATCAAACCCCCCCATCATTCCCCCCATCACCCCCCCGCCATCTCACACTGCACCCCCCCATCTCACACTGCCCCCCCCCCATCTCACACTGCATCACACCCCCCATCACACCCCCCATCACCCCCCCCATCACCCCCCCATCTCACACTGCCCCCCCCCATCTCACACTGCATCACACCCCCCCATCACACCCCCATCACCCCCCCATCACCCCCCCCCCCATCTCACACTGCCCCCCCCCCCCATCTCACACCCCATCACGCTGCACACCCCTCCGCAGATCGCGCCGCGCTATTCACGCGTTCACAAAGCTCAGGGTCTGCCCGGGTCCCCCTCCCCCAGGGTCCCCTCGCCCCAAGCCCCCCTCCCCCCAGGCCCCCAGCCCCCGTCCCATGTGGATTAGCATGAGAATGGGGCGGGAGAGGGAGCCACAAAGCCCGCGGGTCCCCAGACCTCATCCATCGAGCAGCTGTCGCCTCCACCGCGGCGTGGACGCGGGGGCGGGGTAGGGGAGGGGGGTGGTGAGAGGCTGATGGGGGTGTTTGAGGTGATGGCTGTGATAGAAGTTATAGATGTGGATAGATCAGTGGGTGTGAGCGGCTGGTTTACCCCTCCACCACGCTGGACCACACCAAGGCGTTCATGACGCCTCCTGGCCAAACTCCATCTGGCAGATCCAGGAACAGGAGACCACTGAGATTGCCCACGTGGGATGTTCGGACTCTTAGTTGCGGAGGAGAGGCTTCTATTGGATAGAAGTTAGAGTTGGGAGTGGTGGTGGTAGGGGCAATGGTATTGGTGATGTTGGTGATGGTTGTGATATAAGGTAGAGTTGGGGAGTGGTGGTGGTAGTTGCGATGATATTCGCCACTATGAGTTAGTCGTGGAATCGGGGCCATGGACATTTCACAAGACTTTGCTCTTAACCTTCAATCTTAAAATTCGACTTTAAACACGGCAGCGATCACATTGGGGCCGCACAAAGAGTCCTCGCGGCTCGCACTGCAAATTGCTCGCTTATGTTAATTACCGGGCCGTGTTTAGTTGTTCCTGAGACGTTAATTATTAAACACCGCAAAGGTGGAGTGGAACTCGACGCCACCACACGGGCGAACAGGGGCCCACAGTTGCGGTGGGAGTGCTCTTGCAAAAACAAATTTGGCAATCTCGCCGCATTTTTTTTGGTTTAACCAGCCTGACTCTCTCTCTCTGCCTCTGGCCGATGAGACCCAGAAGGTCGAAACCGCTCCGCGTGTCCGCGTGCCTTAACGATTGACGCTGCTTGACAAAAGTTTGGTGTGGAAAGCCGAAAGGCTGGTCATTGATTCAGACGTCCATTTATAGTCACGTGGACATCGGGAGTTGAGGAGTTCGGCTTGGATTTCGCTTCTCTCGTAGTTTCTGGAGACCCGGCTACCCCCCCCCCTTGATCCCCCCCCCCCCCCCCGTGTTCCGTGTTTACCAGTCGACCACGGTCGCGTGTGAATTCACTGATGAAGGGGAGAGAGACAAAGGCGGTGGGAGGTGGAATTTGAGAAACCGAAATGCACATTCGCGCTTCGTGGCGAGGGATCTGGCACCTCGGGTCCCCCTCCCCCCACATGTCCCCTCCCCCACACCCAACCCCCTCCCCGCCCCCCTCCGGAGTGATCTCCCTGTCCCTCTTTACTGGTTCTCTCGATTGATCAGAAGTTGTTGATCTTCATCCGATCGCCGAGCGTCCATCATGGATGGACGCATTGTGCACGGGCAAAGTTGTGGCTTAGGATCATAATGACACCATCATCACGATTACCATCATATCATAAACACCACCACCACCATCATGATTATCATTACTCCGCTACCATCATCCTACCACCGCCTTCATTATCAATCGTCATCATAAATACCGCTACATTGTTGCTACCATCACTAACCACCATCATGAGTATCATCGTCAATACCACCACCACTATCACAATGTGGTGAAGTATGGTAAAACATTCGACCACGGCCTGGGGAGAGCCTTCATCTCGGCAGTGACTTGAACAATGGCTCAACATTCGTATTAATAACGCCCCCCAGCCAACCGCCATAGGAATGTGTAATTCTAGATTTGAAGCTTTCGTGACTGCAAGGATTCATATTCTTAGGTTTTTTTCGGTAAAGTCACGTAGGTAAAACATTAAAATTAATAAAAGTAAAATAAAATAAAAAATCACGACGTTTCGGAGGCAACACAAGCTTCCGTCTTCAGGTGGAACCGTCACAGCCACGACGGCTGTATCAAGTAAATGAGAGATTGCAGGAGCTACCACTCCGTTTATATAATGGTTATGTGTAATTGCCATCACCGACTCACAGGACCGCCAGCGAAGACTAGCGACGCGCCACGCTCGTGTGAGCACAGAGATGTTGTGACTCTCCCTTTGACTCTCCCTTTGAGAAGGCGTGACGCCGAGAAGCCGGGACTAAAAGCGGTCTTTATGCGGCTTGCATTGTGTCTGCGCGCGTGTGGTGGTGGTGGCGGCGGCATTGTTGGTGGTTCATGGTAGTTGTCCTACATTGGCATGCTGCTGTACGTGGTGGTGGTGGTTGGGAGGGGCGCGGTAGAGTAGCGGTTAGCGCGCTGCGCTACGAACCCCGTGAACCGAGTTCGATGCCGGGGCACGGCCAACACCGGTGACGATTATCTGAATTGGTTCCTGGGCCTTCCCTAGGTTGACTCAGCCTTAAATGAGATCCTAGTGCGGTTTGTAACTATCGCCACTCGGGAGACAAAGGTGACCGGGTGTGACATTGGCCACATTGTAGGTGCTCGCGAACAGCACTTGCCCCAACAGTCTGTTAGAGGCTATGCAGGGGATCTTTGTCTTGATGATTTAGCGGGATGGTGATAGTGATGACGTGATGATGGATATGTGTGTGTGATGATGTGGTGATGGCGATGATGGTGGAGTGATGGTGTGGGTGTGTGTAGGCGCGGTCGGTATTGTTGAGATTTGCCCCATCTCGGGCTGCCCCCGCCGTCTTGAGTCTCGGTGACCCATGACCCCTTGAGAGACAATCCTTCACAGCCACAGCTGCCATCGCCCGCGCAACAAAGCCACGTGCATTTTTGCATAGGGGGTGAGGGGCTATTGCATCCCAAGGAGCCGTGTGAATGGGGTGGGAGGGGTGGGGGTAGTGGGGGAAGGGGGGTGGGGGGAGGGTAGGGTTGGAACATGCACATCTTCGTAGCTACGGAGAGAGAATGGATTTCCAGAGGGTGACTGGGAGGTATTTTACAATCCAAGGGGTCGAGCGGTGGCGCAGTGGTTAGCGTATTGCGCTGCAAACCCGGGCGACCAGAGTTCGATACGCGGCCAGCCAAAGGCTACCACCGGTCCGCGACGTTCGCCTTGGTTGACCGGTCTTGGGTCTCGTGCGAGTTTACATCGGCTGTGGGGAGACAAAGGCCGTGTTGGCCTAAATAAGAGCTCGCTAACAGCACTCACCCCGATGACTCTGTGAGGCTAAACGGTGGACCTGTGTCTGTTTGTATCTCGCAGGGGACATTGCAACCCTTGCCACGACCACACATCCAATTTAAAAACATCTCCACCTCCAACACTCACATCCCCACCTTGAAAAACATCTCCGCAATAATTCCCACAAATCAACACCATCACTCGCATCTCTGCCTTCATCAAGCTAGCATCATCATCAACATTAGCCTCGTGACCCGCCCGCCTCCGCATCCCGTGCCATCGCCGGCACCATGCCCGCCACCGTGCGCTGGCTCGCCGCCTTGACCCTGGCGGTCGCCCTCGGGGCCGCCCTGGTCGCCGCCTCTCCGCCGGGTGACGAACGAGCGGCGGAGGACGTCGAGGAGACAGAGGAGGCGGAGAAGGAGGCGGACGAGATCGGTTCCACGTGGCCGAGCCACGACGAGCGAGACGACTGTCCCGCTCTCTGCTCGTGCTCCCTCCTCGGGGTCAACCGGAGCCGTGCCGTCGACTGCCGGGGGGTCAACCTCACGGCGCTGCCGCTGCGCCTGCCGGGTGGCGCGCAGGCCCTGCTCCTCACCGACCACGCCGTGGCGGAGCTGCCGCCGGGCGACGTCGCGATGCGCGGCTACGAGGAGGTGGCCATGCTGGACCTGTCCCGAGGCGCGGTGGCCGACGCGTGCGGCCTCCGCCTGGGAGGAGGCCCTGGGCCGTGGAGCCTCCGCGAGCTCCGCCTGGTGCGCAACGACATCGCGGCGCTGCGCTCGGGGTGCTTCGAGTCGCTGGGAGGTGAGGGACGGCGCGATCCCATTGCCATCGTGACCAACACAACTCCCCATTCACGATACCCTCGCCTCTGCTGCCCTTCCCGTGGTGTGCATACGGGCACAACGTTTTGCGTGACATCAAAGTTAAAACTGGGAAAAAGGACTGGAGTGCGGGAGGCCCTGCGTTTGACAATTATTCCTCCCCTTGGTCACTTCAACAAATGCGCGAACTTTAATTACAACTTTAATAATAGTGCTGATTGCTGATGGCAGTATTGACGATGATAATCTTGGCCTGTATTCAGCAACTGTGTTTAAAAAATAAATCCTTTTACAAGCGCCCACGTGTGGCCACGCGGGTAATGTTGTTTTCCTCTCTCTCTGTCTTCTCGCATGCCGATTCGCTGGCTTGCTCTCTCTCCCTCTCTCGCTCTCTCTTTCTGTCGCTCTCTCTCTCCCCAGGCTTGGAGTCTCTGTATTTGGGCTACAACCGCATTGGGAGTGTGTCGGGCTCGGCCTTCGCAGGCCTGGACAGCCTTCGCACACTCTTCCTCGACCACAACGTGCTCCGCTCGGTGGACGCCGCCTGGTTCGACGCTCTGCCCGGGCTGCGGGTGCTGGCGCTGGGCGGCAACCCGGTGGCGAGCGTGACGGACGGCACGTTCTCGCGGCTGCGCCAGCTGCGCAGCCTGGACTTGAGCGAGTGGCGCGTGTCGCGGCTCCAGGAGGCTGCGCTCGACGGGCTGGAGCATCTGGAGGACCTGTCGCTGGAGGGGAACCTCCTGGCCAAGGTGCCCGCCGCGGCCCTGCGCCGGCTGCCGGGTCTCAGGCTGCTGAGGCTGGACCGCAACCCGATCGTGGCGCTGCAAGAGGGCGACTTCCGCAACCTGTCCCGCGTGGAGGAGCTCTCCGTGCGGGACATGCCCCGGCTGGCGGCGGTGGACAGCGACGCGTTCGAGTCGCTGCCCAGCCTCGCGTCGCTCGACCTCTCGCACAACCCGCGCCTCTCCTTCGTGCACCGCTACGCGTTCCGCGACGCGCCCCGGCTCGCCACCCTGCTGCTCGACAACGGGGACCTCGGCGGCCTGCACGGCGCCGTGGCCCGCGCCCTGCCGGCGCTGCGCCGCCTGTCCCTCCACTCCAACCCGCTGCGCTGCGACTGCGTCAACCGATGGTGGCTCGGCGCTACGGCCCGGCGCGGCCTCGAGGTGGCGCGGCCCGAGCTGGCGGTGTGCGCGGAGCCTCCCGAGGCCAGGGGCCGGCCGGCCGCCGAGGCGATGCTGGCAGCGGCGGCGAGGCGCCGGGCCGACGGCGCGGAGCCCCAGGAGGCGTGCCTGCCGCTGATCGCGCGCGGCGCGCTGCCGGCGCGTGCGTCGGCGCGGCCGGGGTCCCTGGTCACGCTCTATTGCAGGGCGCTGGGAGACCCCGAGCCCACCATCTACTGGGTGTCGCCCGCCGGGGACAAGGTGACCACCGACACGCTGGCCGACAAGTTCTGGCTGGAGGCCGACGGGACGCTGAGCATCGCCGAGGTGCGCGAGAGCGACGCGGGGGTGTACACGTGCGTGGCGTTCAACTCGGAGGGCGCCGATACGCGCAGCGTCACCCTCCGCGTGGGTGGCGAGAGTGACGACGCCTCCCATGGGCACGTGTCCTCCGCCTCCACGTCATCATCGCCATCCATCCCACTATCAACCTCGTCATCCACCTCGTCGTCTTCCACCATCTCGTTACCCGCGACCGCCGCCTCTTCCGTAAAGCAGGAGGTAGAGGAAGAGGAGGCGCCGACCCTCGCTGTGGTCGAGGTTGATTCCTTCTCGGCGCTGGTCGCTTGGAGGGTGAGCAGTAAGCTGAGCAGCGGGGTGAGCGGCAAGCTGAGCGGCAGTGTGAGCGAGCTGCGTTGGTGGCACAGTGCCGAGGGCCCCCGTGGCGGTGCGCACTCCGCTGCGGTGGCACCGGGCGTCACCGAGCACCGCGTGGCAGAGCTGCAGCCCGGCACCACCTACACCGTGTGCGCGACGACTGCCGCCTCCTCCCGCTGCGTCAACCTCACCACCACCGCCACCGCCGCCGCCGAGGAGGGGGACCGCCGGGGCCCGCCGGAGCCACCGGTGCGGGCCCTGCGCCACCGGGCCGGCGCGGCCACCCGCCTGAGCCTCGTGTATGCCGTGCTGGCCGCCCTCGGCCTGCTGGGCTTTGTGCTGCTGGTGGCTCGCTACGCGCGACACCGGCTGCAGAGGAAGCTGGTGCAGGGTGCGCTGGCAGGGCCCTTCAATGCCGTGTACCCCCCGCTGAGCGTGCCCATCGACTACGATGACGACGACGACGACGATGATGACGGTTGCGATGGCGGTTACGGTGGTGGTTACGGCGGTCGTAGTGCTGGTGGTAGTAAGCGCGGATGCCTCATTTAGGGAGAGGTCAGAGGTCGGGTCAAGCGTCGGAGTCAGCGAGGAGGGGGAGGAAACTCGACGCTGCTTGTGATGACAGGGTCAGAGGTTATGGCCAAACAGGTCCTCGCAACACCAATAAATAAATTCATATGTTGTCAATCAATCAATAACTCAATTGTCAATCAATGATTCAATCGAATATCAGGAAGTGATAAGGTTCTGGTCGTATCAATAGGTACAATGTTTGGGTCACTACCCTGGTTTATCTTTTATTTTTCAACGAGGTGGGGTTAAACACTCGGTTTAAAACCGTCTTGGCTCAATAAACTCAAATGTTTGCCTCACGTTGGGATCTTAAGCAATTTAAGTTGGGTTTCGCGTCGTTTTGTAAGAATGAATGAATAAATGAAATGGGTTTAGACGCGCGTTTAAATGGTAAGTCGGGTTTAAACGTGCCCTTAAATCTAGCTTGTGAGTAAGACGAGTTTAGTTTTCGGTTCAATAAGTCATCTGGGTTTAGGCTCCTCGACAACTCAGAAACTCGCGTGAGCCACGTGTCACGTGGCTCACGTTATTATTGTTGTTGCTGTGTTCTCCTAAGACCTCTACAAACCCGAACCTGTAATCTGAAAAAACTGTGACCTCCAATCTCTAACCCCAAGCAGTAACCATTTAAACCCTGACCTGCTAACCCTACATCTGACCGTGGCTTGACCGTGAACTCACAATAGACATAAAAACGTAATTGATTTCGGTAACTTACCTATGTCTTCGATTGCCACCCCTGCTATTAATCGGAACGAGCACCTGGCCCAATTCAACATTTCGACTCGTGCAGGTTGCGTGCAACTCGTGCAGCCAGCCCTGAAAGGAGCCTCACGTGGTGATGAATGAGTGGCCTAATTCATTACGCCAGTCACACACACGCCCCCAGTCAACCCCTCCATTCCTGCCACGCTGCTGCGAACAGGTGGTGGTGGTGGTGGTACAAGTCCCAGTAAACATGGCAACGTTGCGGCCGGAGTTGGTGCCAACATTGGCGTCTGGTTTAGGCCCAAAGTTCCACGTTTACTGGGGCGGTGTAGGTGGTGGTGATGTGGTTGTGCTGGCGATGATGATGATGATAACAGTGGTGGTGATGATATTAGTGGTGATAATGATTATAGTAATCGTGATAATGGTAGCAATGATGGTAATGATCGTAATGCTGATGATGATTATAGTAATCGTGGTGATAGTAATGATGATGATACTAATGATGGTGGTGGTGACGATGATACTACATTGGCACTGTTGATGTGAACTCTAACAAAGTATGGCATTTTGTCACGTGAACTCATCGTAGGCTAATTAATGCTAATGCTAATTGCCTCTTATAATTGAATTTTGCCCCTTACGCCCGTTTTAAGTCTAGTTTTTTTTTTTAGCAATGCTCACTTGAATGTAGGCATTAGATGCGTTTCATAGAGACTTGAAAGTGTTTCTCGTGAGAATTCCAAAGGAATCGTGTACTGTATGCTGTATAATGTGTGTGGCTGTATTGACTAACTCGCTGCCTTAATTGATTGACACAGGGTCTTTATGTCTTGTTACCTCGGTGCTAAATTCGCGAGTTGTGGCTCTTAATCGATTAAAATGGCATTAATGACCAAGTTCAAGTAGCAAATGGAATTATGTTTTCTTATATCTTTCTCTCTGGGGAGGGGTGGTTTATACATAAATAAATGAATAAACGCAACCCTTTAAGTGATGTTTCATATTTCGTGTCTGGCCGCGGTGTCCTCTGCTGCTCCCCATTATCACCATCAAACCTTGTCGTTGTACCACGCGCGCGCATCCAGGTAATGACCGTATTCTCCGGACGAAGAAGGGGAAGTAAGAGGCACCTTCAATACAAACCTGTGTGCCCGGCACCAATAAAGTTATACTGCTTTGGTCTTTCATACATATGTAGCGGGCACCGTGACGACAAAGACGGTTGAAGTAGAGGCAACACGTAATTATTATCTCTTATCTCCGTTACAGCTTCATACTCGAAGAGGTAAAGGCCTCTTCACACGTTACTCTCAAGGGAGGTATTCCCAATCTGACTCGCCTACTCCCCACCTATACCACGACCCTCCTCTCCAGGAGACTATCTGACCTGGCTCAGCCAAGGCACAGGTCTCGACCACCGGCCACACGAATCCGGCCCTTACAAGGACATCGGGCTCCGAGGCTCTGGGGTTGCACCACTGGCTTGCTCCGCCCGGCCCTTAGACGGACAGCGGGTCGGAGGAGTCCCAGGGTCTAGCTAGCTGGACTTGGGTCTTCAGCTGGTTCTTCGACTTGTTCGAACTGAACTCTCTCTCTCTCAGGGTCTCGCCTTTTATACAATTCCCCACCGAGGGGCGGGGTTCTGTGAGATCACACACACACCCCACAGCCCCCTCCCCCCGGGAGGGGCCCTGGCTAGGGATATTACAACCGCCCCGCACAGGTAAGTAATGGAAGTTTAACCGGAGCTGGTGTGCGCGCGTTCCAATACCACCACCACACATACATAAAACGACAAAGATCTCCCTATATGTTTCTTTAACAGACTGTTGGGGCAAGTGCTGTTAGCGAGCAGCACATATGAAGGCTGGCACAGCACACGAGGGGGTTGGGTGGCCAGCAGCACGCCCGGCCGCCTTTGTCTCCCCCAGTGGCAATGTTTACCACACACCGCACCGGGTACTCATTTTAGGCCGAGTCGACCTAGTGGGGAGGGGCCCCAGGGACCCGGTGCAAGATAATCGTTGCTGGTGTTGGCCGTGAGCGGGAATCGAACTCTGGGTTTGTAGCGCAGCGTACTAACCACTACACCACCGCTCCACACGCACACAGACACACACACCCTATCCAACGATGTTTTAAATACGGGGTGTAAGAGGAGGATATACGGTATGTATGACCATCGAGGTATATATATTATCTAGAGAATACGGTATTTATTCCCGTTGTTAATTCACCGTCAGATGAAGGCATCACGACCCACGCGGTGTCGGTCACCGGGGAGGGAATGGATTGTTTGACCATACTTCACCACGCTGGTCAGTGCGGGTTTGTGAACGTGGCGGAAGGGAGCGGGGCGTTGTGGGTGGTCACGGGGGTCGGGATGGAGTGAGAATCCAGGACAGGCTTAGATCGATTTGTTGAAAATAATACATGCAGCACCGATACGGTTATGATTGCTTTGGGGGCCGTCCATAAATGACGTCACGCACCTAGGGGGGGGGGGGGTCAGATATTTGTGACGATGTGTGACGAGCGGGGGGGGGTTTGAGAAATGTGACGTCACATCAAAATGCGCAACTTTAAATAAATATAGACAACACGTTCTACTTAATTAAATACACTTTTAAATAAATGTTTTCTCCTACAACATCAGAGTGCAGCGCCACATTAAATACGTACTACAATGGCAATAGTTTAAAGCGATTTGAACCATGTTTTATTTTGGGGGGGGGAGCTTTGTGACGTCATGTTTGAGGGGGGTCTGACTTTTTGTGACGCCGTGTGACGAGGGGGGGGGTCAAAAATCGTCCAAAATCGCGTGACGTCATTTATGGACGGCCCCTTATCAGTGCCCTACCTTATTACAGACCAATGCAGACCTTATTGATCACCCCGTGCCCCTTATACATCTCAACGTTCAATCTACAAAGTCCCATCACAAGGGAGAAACGCAAACAAATAAGACACATTTTGTTTTGCCCATACGGAAACGGCTGTACGCTGTATGGACCTGAAAACTAAATTTCCCTGCACAAGAATACGGGATAAACCGTCGTATGGGTTGACAGGCTATGGGCCTACTCGTGCGAAAGACGTCACAGGCTCTACAACGTATCAGTGTGTAACAGACTGCGCGTGCTATTAACAGAATCATGGTGGTTGCATCCGCAGTGATAACTAGGGTGGCCCCTGGATTCGAACCTCTGGAACGCAAGCGGCCAACGCCCTATCGCTGGAGCACGCGGTCTAGCGGGCGGAGCGGAGGCGCAGTGGTTAGAGCGCTGAGAAATTAACCCGGCAACCCGAGTTGGATTCCGAGCCACGGCTGTGACATCGGTGGTGGGTGATATAAAAACCGGTCCTGTCCTTCCCATCCATCAACCCGAGCTAACCAGCGTGGAGAAGTATGGTTAATTTGTATTATTGGATCTTTCGGTAAATTCACGTGACTTTACCGAAATATCCAAGAATATGAATCCCTGCAGTCACGAAAGCTTTAAATCGAAATGATTAATTTGGTCAATCATACCTTCCCCCACCTTGTGATCATCAACATGACAAAGGGAGGAGGGCGGGCGGGGGCAGCTTAATCAATTGGTGGATTTTAAATGGCTGGAATGTATTAATTTTATATTTAAATGAAGTCACGGATCGGCAGTGGTGACTGTGCAGTGGGAGTCGAACCCATCCCTTCCTTGCACTGAGGCTATGGTCTCGGCGTCATCATGAACCAATGCAGAGGGGAGCGGGAGGGATCGATGTGCAGGCAACCCTACGGAGCACCATGGATACAGCAGAAGCAGCAGCAGCGGCGGCGGCAGAGATGGACACGCAGCCATGGACATTTCCGGTATGGGTCAGATACGGGCCAGGTACGGGCCAGGTATTACATAGAACCGCTAGATAGTGGCCTGGTATGAGCCAGTTATGGGTCATGTGTGGACCAGGTATGGCTTAGGTATATGGCATAGATATGGGTTAGGTATGGCTTAGATATATGGGCTAGATATGGACCAGTATGGGCCACGTATAGTCTAGATATATAGCCTGGATATGGGCCAGGTATGTTTATTAGGTATAAACTAGGAATATGATCTAGATATGAGCCACGTATGCGTTCAGTATGGTCTCGATATGGGCCAGGTATATGATCTTAGTATGGGACAGGTACGAGCTAGATATGGGTTATGTATGCGTTCGATGTGGGCTCGATACGGGCCAGGTATAGGATTGGTATTGTTACCAACCATCATTAGCAGTCAGTTTTTTTTTAGGTGGCGCCGAGACCTACACAGTATGGGCCAGGCATCACCACTTTATTAGAGCGCTTTGTCTCTCTATTGCTGGATGAATGCCTCTCTACGTGTCTGTCGTGTGGGGTTGCGTGACCATATTTCACAAGGCCGGTCGGTGCGGGTTGGTAAAGGTGTTGATGATGACGACTCATTCATCCAGCAGCAGTAGATGGATCATAGCCACAATGCATGGAAGGTATTTTATTTAACCTCAGACCTGGCATCATCACCATGAGCTGCGCACTGCAGGAATCTTCGGGTTACTGAATACTCATTAATCTGGGCTGATGATGCGAGTTAAAGTCTTGGTTGGCGGTTGACTAAGCCCATCATCCCTCCGGGGTCTATAAAATTAGTAACACTTTGTGTTAGACTCGCCTCCCGCCATGGGCACGTGGAATTTCCATCACTGTCTGTAAGTCGGAGATAAGCGCACCGCTTCAATGCTCATTTGACCAGGTAATCGTTGTATTTGTTACTTTCTTTTTTTGGGGATGATCATGACGCGTTCATCCAGCAGTAAATAGACCACGGCCGGTGGAGATGATAATGGTTAATCTCGCAGTACGCGCGCCTGGTACACAGGAGGTGGTGGGTTCGATCCAGCACCGTGAAGATGCTTGCTGCTGCATATTTGGAGTCTGCGTCTCTCTCTCTCTCTCATCATTAAGGTGGCTAGGAGATGTTAACTACCTCGCCTGGTACACAGGAGGTCGTGGCTTCGATCCCAACCGAGACGCCTGCTGCTGCTGTATATTTGGAGTCTGCGTGTCTCACTCGCCGTGGTGGCGTGGATTTGTCTTCGGGACCCTCCGGGTTTCCCCCTCCTCCTCCACATGTTTGGATCAACATCGCGAGTGAAGAATATTTGGTGGTGCTGCTGCTGTTGCTGGAGCCAGAGCCGTACATTTCCACATAATACGCTGATCTATCATTTTTTTTGGGCGAGGCCGCTTCTGAAAAAACAACTCGATGGTAAAAAAAATATCTAAAACCAAAGTTTCGTGTTACAGTTTAAAACAATTGAACCGATCTTAATTTTGGAGCTTTCGTGACTGCAGGAATTATTCTTTGTTTTTTTTCGGTAAAGTCTTTACCGAAAAAACCAAAGAACAATTGAACAATTGAACCGGTTTCGACATTCAGGTGTCTCATCAGCAGAGTCGAGGCCGGTCAAGGCCCCCACCCCCCTCATCCCCCCATCCCCCCTCCCCCCAATCCCCCCTCCCCCCCATCCCCCCTCCCCTCTGATCTGGCACCAACCCCCGCGGCTTCGCTCCGTGTCCATCACCACAAGTCGCTCGCAGCCCCCCACTGCGAGCACCCGACGGGATTAACGAGGGGGGAGAGGTCCCCTGGGGTCCCCTCGCATCACCGGGACCCTCGAAAGGCCGAGGGCGATCGAGGCGAACCGAGGGGTTCACCGAGGGGACCCGGGGGGTTGGGGTCCGTACAAGACCCCGACGCGATAGGCCTCATCCTACGGTCTTGCCTGAGCCGCGTGGCCGGGCCGAGGGCGAGGCGGAGCCCGCGCGGGGAGACGCCGCGCGTGGAGGGAGGTTGTGGTCAGAGTCGATGCATTTAAGGTAACTTGTAACTTGATTTGTTGTTCGTGATATTGTCTTGTGACGTGTCGGCGAGTTAATTGTATATTTATAATATTTTGATGAGGTGCAAGCGAGGTTCGTGCTGTGAAACGCGGCTGCCTGAGTTCGATTCCTGGCCACGGCTAACATCAGTGGCAGTTGTCCGACGGTACAACCCAATTCTTGATAATTGCTCTTTGGTTCTTTCGGTAAAGTCACGTATAAAGATAAAATAATAAATTTAAAAATAGCATACGACGTTTCGATTGCAACACAAGCAATCATCATCAGGTATAAATGAAATAGCAACAAAAATCTAGCCAGAAAACTATAGACAGACATATAAGCAGACAGAATATCAAGATACATAGAGAGAGAACACACATAGGCATGTATCTATTTATTTATTATTTTATCTTTATACGTGACTTTACCGAAAGAACCAAAGAGTAATTCCTGCAGTCACGAAAGCTCCAAATTAATCTTGATAATTGTTTTTTTACCCTTTTATCTGGCAACAAAACCGACACCTTTTTTTACAAGGAGCCATGCTTGCATTGACCACAATACCTGCGGTCGGAATGCAAACAAAAAACAACACAACTCTGATGTATGCAATTTTGCTACTGGCAAAGGAGGTTCCAATGGTGTAAATTATTACCCCGAGCTCTCATACTCTGATGGTGCATTGTCTTTGAGTTGTGCGCCTTTTGGCGTCATCTGGTCCAACACCATGTGAGACTAGGCTCTAAGAAAAGCTGTCTCGGGTGTGGACCAATCAATTTCAAGGACAGTGCATATCATTATCAGAGTTGTGTGTTTTTTGTTTACATTCCGACCGCAGGTATTGTGCTCAATGCAAACATGACTCCTTGTAAAAAAAGGTGTCAATTTTGTTGCCAGATAAAAGGGTAAAAAAATTATTATATTTTGCTACTGGCAAAGGAGGTTCCAATGGTGTAGCTCAACGGGCCCTGGGAATCGCTCAACAACTTTACAAACCCCCCCACTGACCTGCGTGGTTGATGTACGGTCAAGCGGCTCGAGTTACTGACACCGAACGGCGGGGGAGGTCTCCATCCAGCAGTGGAGTACTTTGAGTGAAACACTTCAAACCGGGTTTAACCAATGCCATGCTAACCACGACCTCTTAACAGAGAGGGCCATCGGGCTAACCTTTCCATTACACTGGGTTTAGGAAAACCCAGGTGGGTATTTAGAGTATATGAATGTAGCTTTGTTTGGGAAGCCAAATGCCTAACACTGAGGTCAGTTAAATTAGTATCGCTGTTTTTGGGAATAAGCGGTCATTGTCCTATAGAGAGGTACTGCCCGTGCCATAGTAACGTGTAATTTGTCACTCATTGGCTTCTGGTTTAGGATGTTCAGTGGGCATGGACACTGCCCATTGCGTGTTTGCAGCATGAAGACATCTTCAGCGTTTGATTTGACTTGGCCTCGTCGCTCATCCGAACCACGATCACAACCCACCTCAGCATTCTCAGGAATAATTAGACGTGCCTACGGCTCACAGAGCCCAACAAAGGTATATATTGTACATCGTTGACTTAATCCCTGCAGCCGCTAGAGGCCGCTACTTTCACCACAGTGTAAATGTTTGCTTAATTAAATTGAAATCTTGATTTGTGATCACTGAAATGAGAGCTGGCTTCAAACTCGTTACATGCGTAGTAGATACAGGTTTGCACGACGTGCGCATTGTTGCGTACCATGCTTGTGTTTGGCACTTGCATTGTCGTGTACGACACTTGCGTTGTGTACGATCGTGCACGACGATTGCGACGTTGCTTGCGATGCACGCGCACGTGTGTGTGCGTGCATTGTTTATGCCAGCTGAAACGCAGCAAGTTAGCACAGTCGGAGGCACAGGTGGTGCATCGGTCAGTCATCTCGGTCAGTCAACCCACGGCACCTTGGACTGTCCCCTGACCCCCTGCTAGCGGGCGGTCGACACTTCACGTGGCCTTAAAAGCGCACATGTCACCACGGCGCTTGTGTCAGGCTATCACCGCCATTCAGCGGCGAATGCCGGCTGCTGCTGTTATTATTGTCGTTTTCCGTTTCCTCCGGCAGCGCGATGTTCGGCCTGTCGCACAAGACGGCGTTGGTGCTGGACCACGGCGTGCACATGGGCGAGTCGTGCAAGCAGAGCGTGGAGCTCGACGTGTTCACCAAGAGCCGCGCCCCGGGGCTCATCCCACTGGCGCCCGTCTCCAAGTCGCTGTGGACCTGCGCCGTCGAGTCGGCCGTCGAGTACTGCCGCATCCTCTACGACATTTTCCCCAGCAGGAAGTTGGTGAGCAGGAGGTGGTGGCCATGTGGCTCCTGTTGGGGTGTGTGGGGTGGGGGCTTCTGAACATAATGGATGTGTCGGAGACACTTTGCATGTATACCTGGAGAAGCTTCACCGAGTCTGAAGAACTCATTTTTTTAGCAAGGGTCCTGCTACGTTAGGGTGTTTGGCCAACACCGATGAGATTGTGTGTTTGTAGTAAGAGAGAAAGCCGGAGAACACCCATGCAGAGCAAGGGAGAACATACAAATTATACACAGAAAGGCAGCCAGGTCAGGAATCGAAACCCAGGTTCCTGCTGAGAGGCACAAGTGTCAATGTTGTGCCGCCATGTTACTCAAATGGAGCTGGCACCGCTGATAATCCTTTATATTCATACCGAAAGAACTAAGAATATGAATCCCTGCAGTCACGAAAGCTTTAAATTGATAATCCTTTGAATCTGGGTATCAGCTGTCCACCCGTGGTTAAATATCTATTCGCGCCTCGTCGAAGGCCTCTATCATGACCAATGGTCTATCATCATGACCAATGGTCTATCTACTGCTGGGTGAGGCCCCTCATGTATTTGCCATCCCTCAGTTTTATGATGCTGCAATGTGTCTCGCTCCTGCACAAGAATTAATCTCATCCTTCCATTATCACAGTGGTCATCCTCAGCAGGCATATTGTCTCCTTTGGCTGCCATTTTTGTCAACTGAAATATTAAACTTCATGTTGTTAGGCTGTGCAAGTGCCAAAGATAGCAAGTTTAGTTTTAAACAGTTGTAATATTTTCTACAGCTATTGTGTAGCCATTTTCTGTTCATCGGTCATTTTCTTCCATCTCGTTTCGCTCACCCAGGTGCGCTTTATCGTCAGCGACTCGGAGGCGAGGTCACTCAACTCCTGGAACCAGGACGAGCAAAGCCTTCAGCAGGTGAGCAGGGTTTCCTGTGTCCCGGGAGGGATGTCATGTTGAGATAACCCACACGGTATTGGGAGGCCTTCGTCCAGCAGTGGATTGACAGAGGCTGAAAAATATTATTACGTTAGCAGCGATTGAGTGAGATATCATCATCAGCCATGATCTATCCACTGCTGGATGAAGACCTGTTTAATCTGCCACCACCTCTCACGATCATGCGACGCAATAATTCGTATGGTACCAGCACACACACACACACTGATTTCAGCGGTAGAATGGTGATTATTTAAATTTGAGTTCATTTTATAAGAATTTAATGTATTAAGGAACGCCTCGCTGAGTCTCAAGAGTTTTATATATGTGTGTGAATGAGTACCCAGAGAACCCATGTGCAAGAGGAGACAGCACTCAAGGTTTTGCACCCTGACAAATTTCCATGATCATGCAACGTAAATGGATTTGTAACAATAGATACTTAAATGCACAGTTCAATGCGCATATCGGTAGAATATGAATTTTTCAATGGATAAATCGTTTCGCGCACAAACGCAGGGTGATTAAACCAGCTTGTGTGAACCTGCTAGGTGGATTATTACATTGCAGGACCGTGAGAGATGGTGATGACTTTGGCACACTTTAATCCAGAAGTGGATGGTGGATTGTGGCCGATGATGATGAAATGTCACATGTAGAGCGATCGCCCACTTCCAATCGTCTCCCCCCGCCATCGTTTGTGCCACCGGCCTCCACGTTGTGCGCAGATCTCGGCGTCGCTCGCGATGGTAGGGCCCCCAGACCCGCGCTCGGAGCCCGAGTACTGCAGCCTACTGCAGGGCGTCATGGAGGCAGTGGAGGCTCTGTGCCAGTGCTCGGAACTGCAGCATGAGGCTCGCACCAGCCTCCTCGAGCGCGCTGAGCGGGTCTCCAACCGTGGCCGCATCCTCGCCATCACCAGCCTGCGCGGGTGCAACACGCTATCGCACACCGACTCGCACACACAGGCTATCTTTTCACTTGTGTCACTTTGCCGTCACACACAACGACTCGTATCGCCGTGTTCCAACTCCCCCACTCATGTTACTGTGCCATCGCACACCGATTTGTGTCAACACACGTCTAGGCCTCACCCCCAATCAGTCAGTGGCACAAGGGAGGAAGGGATTTGAGGGATAGGTGGCCATGTGACAATTGATTTTTGTTTGCGTTTGGCAACGGTGCCACCATTACAATCGCACATCCCTCCCTGAGACCAGCAGTGACGCAGCCATCCACCAAACCAAAAATTAAACAATGCTACCAACACATCTTGTTTTTCTCTTACTGTGATGCGTGTCCCTGTGTTAATATTTCTATCTACGTAGGTCTTCTTGTGCTCTGTGGCTGTCTGATTGATCATTGTGGGATGGTGCTCGCAGTTTCGCGGATACTGCCGCTGCGCTAACCTCCATATCGTTGATGCTTCGACAGGGACAGCCATGTGCGCATGCTGGAGGAGGCGGTGCAGGAGGCAATCCAGGAGCATAACAAGCTGGCCGCTGGCTCGGACAGGTCAGTACTGCCACGTCTGTACCGCCACCTCGCATCCCAGCACAATTAGGAGTTCACAAATCTTTATGGGATCCACTAACCCCTACCTCCAAAGCACCGGATCACAGGTGGGTGCCATCGTGCCCGGCGTCACTTCTATTCCCAGCACCGCACACCCCCCGCATACCTTAAGATGTCGTTGGATCCGATGGTATTGGCGTTGTGACCAATCTGACATTGCCCAGTCTGGAAGAGAGTCTAGTCTGTTGGTCCATGGTAACCTTGTCTGAGAGTCTTGAGTCTTTTACAGTTTGACTGTCAGAGAGTTGGGTTTGATGACCTTCACCTACACATGTCTATCTCCTGGAGTCTAGTCCAATTGCAGTCCAGCCTACGTGAGTCAAATCTGTGACATAGGCTATCGCAGGGTTCTGCAACTGGTTGCTCAAGGGCCGAATATGCCCCGAGGACATCTGTACTCGTAATATATATAGCATTGCATGGCCCATCAGCACACACTGAGTTTATTATGTGGACTGCCAGAAAATAGAGTTCAATAACGCTTACCTATGGATGGGCACCACCCCTCCCTTTGCTTGCACAAATTTGACTTTGCAGTAATCTTGCCTGGTGGATGTTTGTGTTTTTCCGGCGGTGATGGTGGCGGTGATGGTGGTGACGGCGGTGACGGCGGTGACGGTCTGGTTTGCAGCCTCATGCCGATTCAGCAGTGCGAGCTGGTGCTGGTTCACACTCACCCAATCAGCGACGAGAGCTGCGTGTCCGAGCACCGCAAGCGAGAGGCACGTGACCCGCTCAAACGCACATGCACGCACACGAGCACATACACACAACAATTATAACCTTTAAAAAAATACGTTGTTCGGACAGAAGTAAATATTCCAAAATGCTTTAAACCACAAATCCTGGTGCCCGACTGAAAAAAAACAGTCGTACCACTGTATCATATTGTAGCGGTGTGTTGTTTTGTGTGCAGCTGTCTCCGATCCTGTCAAGCGAGGTGTACAGCGTACGTGCCGGGCGCTACCTGCCTGCCAAACTGACAACGCTGGTGCAGCAGCATTTCAACCTGGCATCCACCACCATCACCAATATCCCCATGAAGGTGAAACAACCACCACCCTCACCAACACCACCCTTATCACGACCATCATCACCAACATCGTCGTGACGGTGATGCAACCATTACTACCACCACCACTAACGCCATCACAACAGTCGTGGTAAACTAACAACAACCACCGTTCCCCACTAAGTGGCAGCAACGTCACCAGGGCGCTTGTACCAGGCTAAGTGCACATTGAGATTATCACATGGAGTGTGGATAGTTTGCTGTTGGCAAGAGGTCACCGGACAGACCCAGATGTTATGGGTTGACTGAGATGATTGGCAGATGCACCACCTGTGCTCCCCACTATGCCAATTTGCTGTGTTATAGCCGCCCGGTGCTCCGCTCGTTGTTGTGAGCATTGCTCCTCTGCCCTCTGCTTTTGTTGGAGGGAAACTGCCTCCAATTTCCTAGTAGCGTCCTTCACGAGCCTCCACAGAGGCTGATCTTGACACCACTGGTACCAGTTGCTGGCAAGACCACTCAGCTCCATATCCTCCTGTACCACATCGGTCCATCTCTTCTCTTGCCTGTGCCATGCCTGTTTAGCCCATTTTATCCATCCAAATAGTAGCTGCTTGGGCATGCGGTGGGTGGGCATGTGGGCTACATGACCTAGCTAATATAGCCTTGCCTGCTGGAGGAGCTCACTGATGGGACTGTATCCAGATCTTTCAAGGATCTGTGAGCTCCTCGCACAATCCTGTCTGTTTAAACCCAGGATGGATCGTTGGCAGGCCAATCTGAATGTTTAAAACTGGCGCAGATGTTCCTTTAAAGGTCTCCACGTTTTGCAAGGGTAGAGAAGGGGGGGCATACCTGTGGTCAAGAAGACCTGGAGCTTTATGGGATGATAGGCCAGCTAGCTTCCACACAGCGTTACACAGCTGATGAAAAGATCATGCCGCTCTTCTGACTTGGAGTGAGACCTGTGTTGCCAAACCAGAGCTGTTCATAAGCACCTGCCCAGATACAGAACTTGTCCACTCTCTCCACCACCCCTATCACCAACATCACCACCATCACCAACAGCCATAAGGATGTGACACAACCACCACCATTACCACCACCACAATTATCTTCATTACCACTACCATCACCACCACCTTACACGCCACTCCTCACCATAACTAGCACAACAGTCATGTCCCACCAACATCACATTCACCACCAACACCACATAGCACAATGATGCGACACTGCGATCACGACTGCCATCGCCATCATCACAGCCGTTATCACCACAACTCTCATAATCGGGAAGGTGAGTGGTGCAGTGATAACACTTGTGCCTCTAGCAAAAGGAATGGGGTTCGATTCCCAATGAGGGTGCCTTTCTGTGTGGGGTTGTATGTTCTCCCCTTGTTCTGTATGTATGTTGAACTTATTTCACATCGTATGTAGCGAAACACAAAAAACAGTTCTAAAGAAATTAGTTTTGAATATAGATTTAAAAATGCATAATTCCAGTGGCTTCCTAATATCGGAAGGACGAGCGTTTCAGACAGCCGCAGAAACGGATCTGAAAGCGTGTGAGGATGACCGGAGTTCGTGTGATGGTTTACATTCCTTTAAAAAACACCCTCATGTAATGTCACTGGTATTGGACAAAACATCCCAATGCTGAAATATTACCTGCAAAGAACTCAATTGGGATCATGCACAGCAGCAACATTACCCCCTACTGTGAAAAGTTTCAGGACCCTCCTGAATCAAAGGGTCTTGAGACTCTGAATCTTTTCTGGGTAAGCGAGCGCAATAGTAACAATGACCACCTATTCTGGGTGCTGATTGCGTGCATCTGTGCGCCCTCACCCACTCCTCGCCGGTGCCACCGAGCAGGAGGAACAGCATGCCAACACTTCGGCAAACTATGACGTGGAGTTGCTGCACCATTGCGACGCGCACGCCGAGCTTTTTAAACTCGGTGAGTGGCGCCCGCACGCCTGCACACGTACGTACGCGGTTGCACGCGCAGCTCATGGCACACCGCACGCACCATTACACACGAGGGCATGTGCATGTGAAAGCTAATATCGTGGCAGGACGTACATGCGCACAGATATACAAACATTCAGTCACTGGGGCGCACACATGCACACAGATACAGCCAAAAACACACGCAGGGACACACACACACACGTGGATGCACATAGACAAAGATCCCCCATGTAGCCTTTAGCAGACTGCTGAGTGAGCAGCTATTAAGCTCTGCACATGAGGGGGTGGGTGGCCAACATCACACTCAACCACATGTCTCCTCAATGCCGATATTTACACACCACACAAAGTACTCATTTAAGGCTGATGTTGGCCGTGAGTGGGAATCTAACTCTGGTCGCCGGGTTCACAGCGCAGTGTGCTAACCCCCACACTACCGCTCAAAACAAAAACATTCACACACAAAGTCAAATCAACTACTCTAGAAAGTGTCTTCACATGCAAACGCATCGGGCAGTATTTATTTCCATTGGCTATCCTCAATCGGAAGCCAGTTGATGGAAATTCCACATGACTATGGAAGTTGAATTCCCACACAGTGATGCTAATATAACTGCCCTCAGTGTTAGTCAACTGTTAAATGTTCCGCAACAAACACACGTACACATACACTCACGCGGACAACACACGCACCAGCACACACACACACGCGTGCACCTTGGCTGATCGTTCTCGTTCGTGCGCCCTTCCTCTCAGGTGACCTGAGCGCGCTGACTCCGGGCAGCAGCGGCGGCAGGGAGGGCGTCACCAAGGAGACTGTGACACTCAAGTGGTGCACACCGCGCACAAACAGCATCGGTACGACCACAAGGTCCCCCCATGCCCCCACCCCCATCGGTTTCTACCCAAGTTTGATTACGTCACAGCCAGCGCTTAATTCCTCACTCAGTATGGGCTCGCTACCCAAGAGTGCTTACGGATCATCGCGCTCAGCAATGTGGACCATGCCTATCAAGGAGGCCTGGCTAGGGGCGGCTACTAATGATAGGCTGGACTAAACGGCAAGTAACTTCAGTAGTCCCAGCCACAGCCAGGGTGAGAGGTGCTGGATGTGGTATGCCAGCTGTGGAGATATTTTCCAGATCGCCAGTAGACTGGAGCGAACGACACGTGACTCATAGCAGTGATGTAACTGCAGTCTTCATAATTTCCACTTAACGTGACACAACTCTTAGAAGAAAGATTGGAATCAAATTTGGATTTTTTTTATGTGTTGCATGATGTGACCATGGTAACCCAGAATATGCCCGTTCACTTCAGATCCCAGAAGCTAAGCAATATTGAGCCTGGATAGTGTTTAGATGGGCAACCCCCATGCATGTCGTATATGTGGCTGCATGGTTGTGCTCCGTAATGGTCACCAGAAGGCAGTGCAACATTAAGTGCTCACCATGCACGGATTCCCTGCCTTCACCAACCTACACGGACCTTCATCCAGCAGTGGATTGACAAAAGTCCTATCCACATGAATGTGTAAGCCATTCGGTATTGTAACGGATTGCTGCTGCTACCCCCATGTGTGTGGCGTGAAGAGCTTCACTACTGCACCGGGGCATTCCGCATTTCGCCTGTGGATGTCAACAGCCGGCCTTCCTCCTGCCTCACAAACTTCCTCCTCAATGGTGTGTCGCTGGCGTTCTCTGAACCTTCTCAACCACCCCCAGCCTTCCCTGGCTCTCCCTGGCCACCCATGGTTTTCCCCAGCCATTCCTCACCCTCTGAGGTTTTCCAGGCCACGCCAGGCCTCACTGAATTTGGACGAGCAATTGCGAGTTGCATTAAACATCCTAAATTGTCTGAAATGTACGTTTTCAATCGTAGAACTGCTCTCCTGCACCTGGCTGTGATGAAATTCACCCGTGCCAATATCTCATAGTTATCAAGTTAAATAATAAGTTAAATTGGTGTTCGTGCCATTCTTATAGAGCAAGGCTGGTCATGAAGGTGCTGTACCACAGACAAGTATATTCTGCACCGGTTTCTTTGAGTTCCACTGTGAACCAGGCGGCGAGTAGTATTCATAGTTAATCTCACCACAGTATTAATCCAACCGGTAGAGCGAGCGGCTCGCAATCGGAAGGTTGTGAATTCAAAACCTAGTTGGACTTTTGACTCTCCTGCTATGTTAATGTCAGAATCTTCATCAGATTCAGAATATTTATCCTGGACAAATGCAATAAACCGTGAAGCTGTTTCACACGTGCAATATGAATGTGGATTTTCCACAACTGGCTCAGGGTTGTTAAGAGTAGAACCTCGCCTCTACTCATTTGAGCCAGAGCCAGGAAATCGCTTTGACTCGAGTATTAACCAGGGCCGCTTGCCATTCCTGAACCACGAACCTCCATCACTAGCGGCTAACGCGTTTCCGTCTCCTCGCTGCGTTAGGCCGCTCCGTGATGCTGGAGCAGCCACGCAAGTCCGGCACGAAAGTGATTGGGCACATGCTGTGCAGCCATGGCGGGGAGATCTTCCTGCACGTGCTCAGTAGCTCGCGCTCCACCCTGGAGGACCCCCCCTCCATCAGCGAGGGCTGCGGTGGCCGCGTCACCGACTACCGCATCACGGTGTGTAGTCCTGATCCTCCCCTAGGTCGACTGGGCCTCAAATGAGTACCTGGTGCAGTGTGTAAACATCAACACTGGGGAGACAAAGGTGGTCGGGAGTGGTACTGGCCACCCACCCTCTCGTGCCATGGTATTCATAGGTGCTCGTTAACAGCCCTTGTCCCATCAGTCTGTAAAGGCTATACAGGGGATCTTTGTGTTTTGTATTCCGGGAGAGAAAGTTGAAAATAACTTTGACGAGAGTTTTCAAGCCTCCTGATCGAGGCCTCCTTGCAGGGTTGATGTTAGGCTGGTGGCGGCTTCCGGCACGCTGGGCCAAGCCTCTCTTTGGAGTCAGGTTGTTTGCGAGTGCATATGTGTCGGTACCAATACGTGTATTTGTGCGAACGTGTGTTTGTCCCCGTGTCCCACACACGCAGGATTTTGGCGAGTTCATGAAGGAAAACCGCCTGGCGCCGGTGCCGGGGCCATTGCCTCGCGCGGGGGAGACCCCTCTGGACCGAGCACGAGCGCAGCTGGAGCGACATACGCGATACTGGCCCATGATCATCTCCCAGACCACAATCTTCAACATGCAGGCCGTACGCACTCGCGCACACACACACACACGGACAGACGCCCCCTGTTTAGTCACATTGGCTGTTAGGGCAAGTGCTGTTGTTATAGAGCAACGATGAAGGCCAGCACAACACACACACGGGTGAATTGACCATTACCATGCCCAGCCGCCTTTGTCTCCCCAATGCTAATATTTACACAGCACACCATGTACTTATTTCAGGCCGAGTTGATCTATGGGAGGACGAGGACCGGTTAAGATATTCATAACTGACATTGGCTGTTAGTGGAAATCGAATTCAGGTCACCAATTTCGTAGCGCAGTGCGTTTACCACTCCATTATTGTGTAAACACGTGCACACACACAGTGACATGGCTCCTTCTGGTACCAGTGGCACCACAACTCCTGACGACCGTGTGTTCGTAAATGAGTTGGGTGCACTTAGCCTGGCACAAGTGCTGTGATGACTTCAACGCCACTTCGTGGTCGTCGTGGTGAATGAGCAGGTGGTGCCGCTGGCGAACCTGGTGGTACGGGCGTCGCTGATGGAAGACGACGTGCTCGAGTGCCAGAAAGTTGTTTACCACCTTGTGGAAATGGAGCGCAAGAGTGACCCACTACCCATCTCCACGGCCGGGACCCGCGGAAAGGGGCCCAAGCGGTAAAGGCAGCGCACCCGTTGTTCTTGCGCAATCGCTTTCAAGATGTAGTCGGTTTTACTCGCAGCGTGTGGTGGTTCTTATTTTGAACCTGCAGTGTTATGGCCATAGTCGGCTCGAGTGTAAAACAAAATATTTTAGGAGTCAATGACAAAGGAGGGAACACGCATGAGGGGTACGTTCACCGCGGAGATAGAGCGATTAAATGAGCTTGTGTTCTGGATGGATTGTTGTATCGCAAGAGTAGGTGTTGGCCTTACGGAGGCTTCATGCAGCATTGGATAGATCATGGCTGATGATGAATAAATGCTATTCTAAGTCAATACAAATAATGGCATGATAGATTAATCCTACCCCTTTATGGAGTCTCAAAAAATTATTCAGGAGGGTCCTGCTTGGGGATGTTCGGCCAGTTTCATATTTAAATGTATTTTTCTTGTGGGAGGGAACCAGGGATGCCCTCCAATGCACTCTTCACAGATGGGTTCGCGAACCCCACTTGTACTGCCATCTCCTGCACCACCACCTCTCAGCCCATTGCATTTGCGGGTCTCACAATCTCTATACGATCCACCAACTCTCCCTCCCAAAGCAGCATTTTGCATGCAGGGCTTGTACCACCGCTACGGCCCAGCGTCCATAACGTTTGACGTCCGTGCATTCGCGCTTGTGCCCGTCGCCGGCGCAGGGACGAGCAGTACCGGCTGATGTGGAACGAGTTGGAGACGCTGGTGCGGGCGCACGCGGGGGACTCGCCAGGGCACCAGCGCGTACTCGACTGCCTGCTGGCATGCCGCAGCAGCAAGCCCACCGAGGAGGACGAACGCAAGAAGGGCAAGCGCAAGAAGGAGGAGCGTGAGGAGCGCGCCGAGCGGAGTGGCCTGCGCGACCCGGACGCCGAGACGGACAGGTGCCCCCCCACCGCTGCACTCTTCTCTTGCCCGCGTGCGCTGGCCCTTCAGGCCCATGTGCCAGTCTGACGGTATTTTAACTCGTGTACAATACTAATCCGATCCTGTGGCATCACGGTGCGGCAAAACATATTTAAACTTCCGTGTAGTAGTTTAACTGTCCCCCCCCCACCTAATTTTCACCTAAAGGAGTCAGAACCCGAACCCTAAAATGATCATGGCGGGGAGGGGGGGTGTCCTATAAATATTCTGACCCTGGGGTCTAAATTCACAACCCAGCGCTTGGAGTTACAGAGAATGCGTGATCGCCAGAGCTTGTCATCTTCCCACGCCACAGGTTTCGTGAGCGGAGCGGAGACAAGGAGGAAGCAGCGGAACCGGAGCTCATCAAGGACTCGCCGGACTCTCCTGAGCCGGTCCCCTCCAAGCGACCACGCTTGTCCTCCGACGAGGCAAAGCCTCTTGACAAGGCCCGGGGTAAATACTCGCTGGGGCCATCGTTCCTAAGCCAGTGTCGCCCTGCCCCTGTCCGTACCACCATACGCACACGCGTGCCACCCTACTCACTTCCATTTATCCTTCTCAAACCTGTTTACCCTACTCGCACCCATACTGCCCTACCCATGCCCACGTTCACTGCACTTATGGTTTTTTTTGCGGCTCTGCTTGCCCTTGCCCCTGCCCCCACCCCCTTTCATGCTGTTGCGACATGATTGCTGTGTTGGGCATTGCCAGGTCCCGTGTCGCTGCTGAGCATGTGGACAAGCAGAATGGACGCGCTGCACGCGAGGAAGCACCAGGAGTTCGCGGGGCGGCTGGTCACTGGTGCTGGTGGACGGGCCGAGCTCTACTGCCACCTCAAGGAGGATAATGGGTGAGGCGCCCGACTGCACATGGATGCACCCTTACCCCCCGTCGTGATTGACTGGTCCAGGGGTCGGTAGCGCACTACCGCCACATGTCAAGCTGGAAGTTTATAATGCCCACCGGTGTAAAAGTGATAACCTCTGACATGCTTCCCCGCCACTCCCACCGCCTAGGCAGTGGGTGGTTAGTGCTGACAAGCTCAGCCCCCTCAAACTTTATCACCAGCTCTAGCATACAAGTAAAACCACGTGGAGTTGGGCTTTGCAAGTTATAGCAAGGTCTCCACTAGCAGAGCACGTGGCGGACCAACGTAATTAGATCAGCGCGTGTGCAGGAGTTGGATGGATTGTGACTGTGTGAGGTGGCCTTCATCCAGCAGTGGATAGATGCCTGCTAATGATGATGTTGAACAGTGCTGGTTAGGAGTTTGTCGAGTGTGCCGTGTGGGTTTGCTTGCTTTGCCGTCGGTGCCGGCTCGTCTAAGCGGCTGTCGTCTGCGTTGTCAGCGTGTTTCCCAGCGCCAGCGCGGACGGGAGGGAGACGCCCAAAACGAGCCGACAGTGACGCAGGGAGAAGCTGGGTGAGCGAGGCCATTGTGGAGCGGAAACTGCGTGCGATCAAAACCACTGTGGCACTAGCCTGTCTCTTGGCTGCCCTACCACGTGAGATGACCCTCAAGTGTGTTCTGAGGGGTGTGTGGTGGCTAGTGGTGGAGTCTCAACACTGATTCGTGATGTTTGTAGTGCCGAAGGTTGACGTTTCCACCCCCCCATCGCCGAGTGAAGGAACAGAGCAAGTGACGCGCGTTTCTACAAATTCGTTACCCGGTGAAGAAAACTTTGTTTTTTTTAATGTGCTTTCCATATATATGCTGTAAAAAATACAATAAAACGGATCGTCTTTACAACTCATTTTTCTGTGCATCTTTCCGTGACTACCATCCTGTGCCACGATGAATTAACAAAGCCTCCTTATAACTTGTGTACTATTCCTGTTTCATAATTTACACACCAAGAGCAAAGCTGGGACTATTAGTCCATTAATCCACCATTTAAAAATGGTGGCCGCTTCTGCATGCAGCCTCCCAAATATGGTGACATGACTGGTAATGGGCTAGCGACCCCCTGCACCTGGACAATATACCGCTTTCTCGCAGGCCCTACGCAAAGGGTTTACCCTGTCCTACACCAACACACAGTAATGCGCTTAGTTTGTTACTATACCTTGCACGCACTGAGACCCAGCAAACGGCACACACCAACATGTATTACACCACACCACTCGAGCAAGGGTCTCAGATGCACATCACAGTACGAAAAGACGGCTTCATTCGCACGTCAAAACACTTGCACACCTCTTAATATTCTAGAGTCTAGACGCACTTAACGTGAACCCACCCAATAACACAATTTGGTGATGCTGCTGCTGCTACTGCTGCAGTAATGCATAAGCATAATTAAGGAAAACATGCATCAATAACACTGGCCTCAAAATAAACAATATAACTGCTGAAGTTTTGGGAAATTACCCTTCTTCATAGCAAATATAGGCCAGGCATAGTGTTAAGGCTTTGAGACTTTACACCATGGGGCCTGATGAGAATTCAATATTTAGAAATGTTTTCTGAGGACCAGTTGTAAAATCGGTGTATGAATAATTACAGAATAGTAGCTGTTGAGTAACAAACAAACCCTGCAAACATCAAAAAGTATTACCACTAAACTTATATTAAACGTAGAATTATAACATGTTGCTGGCACAGTGTATTGTGGGCAGATTTGCTCTTGTGAGCAAAAGCTAACAATGCATTTCTGGGCCCAAACATTTCAGCAGAAGAAAATTACCTGCCCTAAGATTTAATGAAAAACCAATCTGTGTCGAGCACTCCATAATAAAAGCTATGTCTTAAGTGATTAAGCACGGTTGGCTACGTATGGTGCAAAAGAAGTTCTACATATGAAGGTAAGACGTTCATTCAGTCTTGCCGGCTCAATGGGATTCGGTTTGAATGAGGCAGGTGTATGAGGTGACTCTCAATGGCATGTTATGCATATACAATCCACATTTGTAGCAGATATTTCAAAGCTCTTTAATGGTCATCTCCCAACAGTCAAGAACAATCACCTAAGAATAACAACAGCTGCCAAAAATGAACGTTTTTTTACAGTGGTGAATCACATAGGCTAATGTGCCTGAGCAAACAACACTCCGTACTTCCCCACACACACACACGAGTGGCGAGCAGCTCAAACAACAGGTGTACATCTCACCCTGGGATCCTGTCGAGGTGACGATTAGACCCGGCATCATACTTGCAAATTCACAGTAAATCTGAGGCCCGTGGGCGATAACACAGTGCTCATCACCTGTATTGCTCATCATCCTGAACGCTGTCGTCAAAAATACCGCTGGCATCAATCACAATCGGCAGTGGGGCTCATGAGCAATTGTTGTGGCGATGGGTTTAACGTAACCGTGCAACCAAGGCCGATTTTAACGCCAAGTGATGACAAAAACTTTATCCATTTCAAACTGTAAATGTTGCCCTGTACACTGTAAATGCTATGTTGCCAAATACTAAACGCATTTAATACATGACAGAGCCCCATGGCCAATGTTCACATTTCTTTATAATAGCCCCTGCGAGTTAGGTGTATAGGGTTTGGGGTTCGGGCTACCGATTGGCTGCAACACGTTATGTCAGAACAGCAGAATTTCTCACAGCCCTGTGACAGTCTCGTACATGCACGAGGGCTGCTGTCTCAACCAACAGTCCAACCAAGGCTCAGTGTGGGCAGCTGGGGGTGGGGATGGCTGGTGTATTGTTAGCCATGCCAGGTCCACATCATTGGACCTGGCATGACTCACGGGGAGTTGGCATCTTTGGCTGCCCCATTTATCCAAGGGCTGTCATCAGTGCTGTCTAAAGCACAGTGCACACACACACAATGTCACCTCTACAATCGTTCTGAATCCTCAATATGGGGCAGGTATCCTTCGATTTAGACGTTCGGTTTACAAAAATTCGTGTTCACAGCAATTAGCAAATTATGGACACTTCAATTAACGAAATAGAATTTCCGCATAAACGAAATTTCACATGCCACGCGCCATGAGATCAAACAAGAAGCACCCGGGAGAATGCGTCATTCATCCGCGACAGCGTCACGGTATATCTCCAGAGTGCAATAGTAACGCCTCAATATCACCTTTTCAGTCTTTCCAACATGAAGATGTTTTGGAGAGTTCCCTGAAAAGGTTATTTTTGTTAAAAAATTATTATTCAATCGTTTTAAAATGTATGTTCTTTATTATTTTTGTATTGTGAAAAGTGATATAGGTGTACATGTTTTGGTTAGGCGTTTAGTATGTCTGTCCGAAACACACCCCTAATTATTTTTATCTAATGGAAAAAGCCATTCCCATGTACGAAATATAATTTTCCGCGTGTTTTTTGAAGAACGCATCCCTTTCGTAACTCGAGGAATACCTGGATTGGTTTATGCAAAACTTTAGTTCCCACTGAATATTTTCCGGGTCACTGATCGACTGACGTGTGACAAAAGCAGCCACAGCCGTAGCGAGAGGTTTTATACCGCATGTGGCTACACATACTGGATGTGGCATGCCGGCTGCGGGAAACAATTTCCGTGTCGCCGATCCAGACAGCAGACTAGGCTGACGTTAAGCCCTGGGTGTTTTATGGTAGAGCTGGTCCCTCGCGTACAAATGGCTCTTTGCGAGGGAGCCAGCGTCCCACCAGTTCCCACTTAGAATCCTTCACATTCGCTGCTTACGTAGCGCGCAGCTTTAGGAGTGGTCCAGTGCCCATCGCAATCCCTGCAGATTCACTCACCGGGGCCATGTCTCGGCTCCAGCGGGAGAGAAGCAGTGGGGTTCCAAGGTTTCTATACCATGTGGTTCACAGGCATTAACTGATAAGCGGAGGCCGCCATTTGATTTTGGCATCGATTATTTCGTAAAGTTTTTACATTCACGTGTGTATTATTTCACTATATAAGCGTTTTTTGCTCTAAATCCGTAAGTAAAAATTTTACGTTAGCAAATCATCTGCATATAACTTAAAAGAATAAAAAATCTATTTTTCTCATTGTATAGAATTTTCAGTGTTTATGTTGAGTATTAATGTGATGGTGCTTTGAATGCTAATTAAGCAATTTGCAGGTAATTTTTCTCATTTGGCAAATTTGGAATGGTGCTGCTGGCACACATGGCCTCCTCTCAAATAACGTCGATTAACATCCGCTGTGAAGCAGACTGGTGCTTATTTATAATACACCCGAGTATCAACCAGGGCTTGAAATAAGAACCTCACCAAAAAGTGGCAAGTGCGCTACCGCTGGATCATTTCATCACCCCAAAAAGTAATCGATCCAATGCTTGATGAATGAACATAATTTGTACTAATTGATGACTCGATGCATCGTAACATGCCTGGTGGCTATAAAATGTCATACTAGGCAGGAGTACAACTGCTTATTCTAGAGCCGATTTATGTTTAGATTTCTGATACACAAGGAGAAAAGCCTAAATGCCCGACTATTCCAATAACAGCTGCCGGCCACCTTGTGGAACACAAATTCTGCAGAACCACATGGTATTATTTCGCAATTGCCACCGTATTAATGGAACCCTGCACTTCATAGCTTTTACTATTATACATGTTAACCCAAGAAAGCCGCACCGTGGAACGCAATAAAAACAAAAATTGTGCTAAACAATAGCATTGAGGCACCAGCGGTTCGCTAGGTAAGGCTCTTTTTGCAATGAATGTCACAGTTCCAAATCGTACAACCTGAATGGTACTGTGAAGCCGAATTCACAGGTTTGATTAAATACACTTCAAAAATAAGATCAATCTTAAAACAATAATAAGATAGCATGCATAAGAAAACCAAAGCACACTTATGTGGCCGCATTATCGTTGGAAGCCAATTTCGATAAGCATTTAACTTTACTTAAACAAGACAAAGCACTCGCAAAGCAACAGTTGCATGGCTCGAAAACGCTATATACGCAACAATATTCATTATTCGATTATTATTCAATTCTCTTTTTCAGTAAAAAAATATATACACTTCAGTAACTTTCCGTATAAGAGGGGAAAATACTGACCTTCGGTAGAACGTTGGTACTCGGTGGAACAATGTGGGAATAACCTGGATCGGTCGTTCCGCGTTATCACATTTACTCCTGTCCACCATGTGACCAGCCTTCAGGCCATGTGACCAACTCTCATGTAACCTGAGAGTAGCAGTTAAGAGTCCCGGTGCCTTTGGAAGTGCAAGCCCCCAGTTGCAAATATATGACCGGCCCGGCCAGCATAGTCTGCGATGTTCGCATTGCCTTAATCGCGACACGCATAAAGAAAGACAACACTATTCAATTACCATTAAGTGAGGAAAGCTCACGAAGTGCCTGTGTGTGAGTGCCGTGAATGAGTGCTGGCTTTGCCATTTGGTGTCGGGTGGGTGGAGGAGGCCGGTGCCTGTGGTGGTGGTGGGGGACAGTGCAGTTGTGCCGGATCGTGCAGGAGGCATCCCGGTGATGCAGTGCGTGGTCGGCGGCTGGCGGCCCCGTGGCCAGCGCCTGGTTAACTACGCCGGTGCAGGTAGTCCGCGGTCTCTGTGCTCCACAGTCGCTTGTTGGGGCTAGATCGAAGCGAGGCGGGGCTCTCGGGAGAATCGGAGCGCCACGGCGACAGAGGGGCGGCTGCGTGGACACACACAATCAGTCGCCGCCGTCCAACTCCCACGCGCTCACAAAGCCCTCGCACATGCGCCCATTGTTAATGTGAATGGAATTGCTCGCGGTTCGCACAACCGCTGGTGCCGTTACTCACCGGGGGAGTTGTTGTGGAGAGGAGACGCTCCACGTGGCAGGAAGGCCGGGTGCTGCACAGACTGCCCCGGTGCCACTATTGAGTAGTACACTAACACACACACACACACACAAACGACTTCATCTATTAAGGTTCGCACGGTGCACAAGGGAGTGGTGTTGCTGCTGTTACCACACAGCACCAGGTACTCATTTAAGGTCGAGTCGAATTAGAGGATGTGGAGAGAGTATCACACTTCCCACCAATGTTGCCCATAGCAGGAAATGGAACCCACATTTATGGGATTGTGGAGCTGTCGCAAACACTTTGCCACTCATTAATCCATGAATATAATGTAAAACGTGCACAAATTGACCTTTAAAACGACATTCAGGAGGCACGAAGTGTTACTCCCAGCTTTACTCATGCACACACTAGCTCCGCAAAACAGAACGCAACGCCAGAAACAAACGAGACAAACAAACAGAGCAGCTCCATTGTCCGCACGTTGCGATCTCACCGATGATGACGAGGGCAAAACTCAAGAGGATGAGGAAGAGGATGAGCAGGAAGTTCTGGTGGCCCTTCATCAGGTGCTGAAATGAGCCCTCACGAGCAGGCTCACTGGACACTGATGGAAACACAAAGACAAAGACCTCCCTGTATAGCCTCAACAGTCTTGTTGGGAAGAATGTCATTAGCGAGCACCTATTAACGGTGGCATGGCGCACGAGGTGGTGGAGCTGCAAGGACTCGAGTTTGAGAAATGCTGCACGTGGGATGAGCACTTGCCAAAGCTCATGTGAGCATGGAGGTTTACATTATTTGTCATCGTTTTTGACAGCGGTATGTTGAACTTCTTTTGCACCGTACATAGCCAACTGTGCTAATCGGAGGTGCAAAGCGGTCTTCAAATCTACTCGGAGAAAATGTGTAAAGTGACAGAATTAATATTTTAATAGATTTTGACAGCAGTTTTCCACGTCTGCTCAACAACCTCAACATCAGCAACCTCAACATTTTGCCAAGGACTTAAAAGGTATTATTCCAAACAGCTTACTACGTGTGATCAGCGCACATTCGCGATGGACCAGACCCACAAGATTTTGCGATAACGAATGCTCAAGACTTAGATGCCAGTTACCAATAGCTTCAACACAAACCTTCCATCTCAGCTTTCAAATTGTCAGAGGACCAATCGGAAACTCACATTCCGGTTAAACTACGTGTGGTGCTGCGGTGGAGGGCTCACGCGATGCCGCGGCTGTGGCGTCACCGGCGACCGCAAGGTGAACATGCAGCTCCTGCCGCTGCCCCGTGGCAGAGCAGCTCACGGAGACCACGGGGACAGCCTCGGACATCGGCCCTGCCGCCTCCTCCCCGTTGACGTGACGCAGGGCGGTGCTGTCGTCCGTCAGCTGCACTGAGAATTGCACCCAGTTGCCACCCAGGCTCCTGCGCTGCACCAGCACGAACGGCTTGTTGCTGCTCACCTAGGGCACGGCACCAACACAAAGAAGTAGTTAAGCCAAGCACCGCTGACTAGAATATCTTTGTTTACATTTGTCATCATCAGCTTCAAATGTCGCTTTTCTGACTGGGAAATTGATGATCGATGTTCAGTCACCATTTGTGTGCAACTGAGGCTACAAACTCCAAACCAGAGACTATGTAACTTTGTATTGCTCCAAACATAAACATGGGTGAGCGAGTGGGTAAGTGTAGCTGAAATTACCAATTCTCAGAGAAAGCAATCGAATGACTACACACTTCCCACTGAATCTCTTATGGTTGCTCTACATAATTTGAATACACATCAGCATTTGTTTAACAGCCTTTACTCTCCCAATGAGACTGTTGAAGTTGAAACTGGTCCAGGGTTTTCCAGCCTAACAACACAAACCACACGCGCGCACACAGCACCGGCGTGTCGAGCACGCGTTTTGTCGCGACGCTCCGGCATCACCTCCAGGTAGCGCAGCGCCTCCTCGGTGGCGTGCACGGTGAACATCGCTGCCGCATGTCGCCCGGAGAGTACCACCTCCCGCGGCTCCACGTAGAACGCAGGCAAGAACGGCACCACAGCCACGGCGGTGCCGTGGGCAGTCACGCCGCCCCCGCCGTCGTTGCCGCCATCGCAGCCCACGCCGTCGCCGCCGCAGGAAGCTTCGCGCACGGTCGCCCAGACGTGCACGCTTGTGGCGGCGACGCTCAGAGACTTCTGCTGTCCGGCGTCGGCGAGCGGCAACGGCGAGACGTCGCACGTGTAGTGCCCTGCGGTGCGGTCGTTTAACCCCACGAGCCTCCCGTCATTGCACGCTCGTCTTTGCATAGCAATGTGATGTACGATGATATGGACATCCATATACATTATCCTCATCATCAGCGACAAATCAATTTCGCTGCTGGATGAAGGCCCTGTTAAGGTGCCACCATCTCTCACGGTCCAATCATGGTCGTCCTTTCAAACGTGTTCCCTCCATTGGTTGCCACTTGGTTGCGATACTCGACTACTGGCCTTCATTCCTCCGAGCAGTGTTCACTGCCCAAGTCCACGTGTTAGATTACAGGAGTGCAGCCTCTAGCTTTTAACAAGCATTTAGAATCTAATGCACACGTTGACAGGACGACAATTTCCATTGCTATTTGCCAGTACAATCTCCCGTGTTTTCCTGCGGACATGTGTGTGCCACGTCCATCCATGTGATAAACACGTGTGTGTGTGTGTGCATCACATTTATGTGGTGTCCATGTTTCTGTCACGCACGTGTCTCGTCATACGTGTGCTACAGGTGCATACCGACGCCCCAGGGCCTCACCGTTGGCGACGTCGAACACGGGCGAGACGCTGAACGCCGCATGCGTTGTAACGTGCGTCACCTCGGGGTTGCTGAACTGCGTGTGACACTGGAGGTTGCTGGCCAAGGGCAGGGACATGCATGGCCTGTAGCTGGCTGGCACTGCACTGGCCTGTAGGTCAGAAACAAACACGGAAACACTCTGCGTTCAGCACTCGGAGGTAGCCAGCCGCAGGGCCATAGAGAGGTGGGGGTAGGTAGAAAGGTAGACTTAGAAAGAGTCGCGTGGGCCTCAGTTGAGGGCCTGGGTGGGGCCAGGTGGCTCAGGGAGTTTCATAAGGACTGCATCAGAGATGCTTGAGCCAGCACTGCCTAGATCCTGGGTTAGGATCCGAGTTCCAGCTATCCACTATTAAAGTCGGTTATGTAGAGCAGCTGACTGATGGTCTTAGTCACCGATTAGCATCATAAAAGAATTAGATTTTTACTTTCTTTGGCAAATTTTAGCTCTGGGGACTAAAACTAAAAAGTTTGGTTTGACTGCTTCGTCGTACAGGACACGCGAGTAGATGCACCATCTGATGTAGTAAACAAGTAATTTACGAGCCTAGGAAGTAGTTCCAGAGACCGGCCTTTAACATGGGGTGGTATTAGTGCATACAAATGTCTTTGTATTGTGATGACATGACGCTGATAAGTGGGAGAAAAAGAGCAATAACCAATAATATTTCATTACGGAATTTTGCAGTTATATATTTCTCCTTATATGTATTTTTCCAAACATTGAATGAGTGTTGGGACTGATAATAATAATCAAGAGGATTCATTTTGTTACCTTTCATGTTGCTTCCTCCTGACCCCAGCGTGACAGTCACCCTGACCCCCTCCGTCTTGGGCCAGTTGGTTAGAGCCATGGCGCCCAAGTACGTAGCCCTGATATTTTTCAAGGGCTGTACCACAACCTGGAGTGGGGGTGGGGGCAGTGAGGCATTTATTGATTTATTGGGTGTGTATACAATACAGTTGAGATGTATATTGCATCTGAAAGTGACCGCATCTCGAAATGCTGTACACCAAGGAGAGACGTGAGTTGTGAATTCGTGAGACAGGGGCATACTAATGGAAGCAGGTGTCTGTTCTGTGAGGGTAGGACTGGAGACACAAGAATTGATGGAGACGATCAGGCATAGGTAGAGGAGAAGAGGAAAGTCTTCAGTGTGGACATGAACAGAGATCTATCTAAAGTCTGCAGTGTAGATATGCAATGGAAGAGAGTTCCAGACAACTGACACAGCAGCACAGTAGGAGCACCCTCCCTTGGTTGAACAATGAGGGCAGTATTTCCAATTTCTTCAAACAGGGTAACCAAATGAACCTCAAAGTTGCTCTACAGATATTTACCAGGTAGTAAAAAAGCTAACGGTTACATAATCTTCATACATTATTGGAATTGCTAATAAATCTGCATCGTGTCCTCATTCCAGACAGTCGCTAGATGTGACCAACATTCATTACTATGACACAATGTTGCTGCAAGGAAAACCCAAAAGTGTCACCGGCTCTAGTGACAAATCGAAACACACTGAGGATTTTGCGACTGTGCATATTTGTTGGCATGAGAATGTTTCTCTGAACACTAAAATAACGAAAAATGTGTGTACATGTCCAAGGTGGTGCTTGCCTCGATGTAGGTCTTTATGAGGCCTGTGATCTCGTAGTAAATGTGGACCGTCCCAACGTCCTTAGCGACTGCAACTCCGGTGTGCGCGTCCACGAAGAGAAGCAACTCATCCGAAGAACTCCACACACCAGAGGAGCCTGCGGCAAGGTACAAAAATCGCACATCTTTCATCATCATCATCATCCATTGTACATAGAATGCAGAGTGAAGGATTACACCCATGCCGCAGCCATCCCTCAGGGTTCTGTCATGCTACAAATCATCTCTCTTCTGCACGTGAATTGATCTCATCGCTCCGGTTCACACTTCTTTCCATTGACCTATTTCTTAAGTCCCTTGGCTTTGACGCAGCAAGCCGAGGTGCCATCAAGAACACCAAAGCAGGCCACTCTGTCCTGCCACACTCCACTCTCCTCACAAGTCGAGCTAAAAAATCAGCTCCAGGTGGCTCCGAGAGCTAAATCCACATCAGAGATACTGAACCGGCTCAGCTGAGATCTTGGGTTCGGATCCAGATTTCAGCCGCTCATGATTAAAAACCAGGGTGTAGCAAGCTGTTAGTCGGAGCTAATGTGTGTGTTTAGGCTATTATAGTTCACGCGCACCTCACCCTACGTCAGAACATCCCCAGATATATGGAGTCGGAGCTCCTTCTTAAGTCACTTTCAAAAATGGGAACTTTAATACCTACCCACCCTCACCGGCAGAAAACACATTCGGCTCTGCGGTGTGTGGGAAGGGCGGCATGTCCCGGATCGGCCTATATGGACATCAGAGCATCCACTGGGGAAAGGCAGTAACCACCGTGGCGATGGGAGGGGTCGTTGATGCCGAAAGATGGAAGAAGCAACTCACCGTCCTGGGCCGTGAGAGCCGTCGACAAGCAAATGACGTCGCCAAGCGAGACGTCCGCCAGGCCATCGGCGGGCCCGATGGCGTGACCCACGGGCAGGGGCAGGAAGTCGGCCAGGCCCGGGATGTCAGGGTCCCACACCGAGAGAACGGTGGAGCCCAAGCCGCCCACCGCCGCCACGAACGTGTTGTTAGCCGAGCCGGGCCGCACCTGCGCCAGGTCGTCTCTGAGCACACGCGCAAGCACGAGAGCACGCACACACGCGTGTACGCGAGGCGCGTGTGCGGAGAGCATCACGCTCGAAAGTGGACACGTCTACATGGCGATCCATTTACAGACACCCCACTAAAATAACAGGCAGAAACCATACAGACAACAACATTTAAATACACGTCTCCCACTGATACAGTAAAACCTTGGATTGAGAGTAACTTGGTCTGCGAGTGTTTTGCAAGACGAGCAAACATTTTTAATAAATATTAATTTGATAAACGAGCGAGGTCTTGAAATACGAGTAGTACGTGTATACGCTTTGTCTGCCGAGCATCACGTGATCACAACTGATATACGAGTGCTTTGGATTATAAACACGTTTCCGGAACGAATTATGCTCGCGATCCAAGGTTTAACTGTATATATCGTTTAACACTCTCCTCTTCTGTAAGACACGGAGCCATCGCTTTCAAAATGCTCGATTGAATCACCTCTTGAGAAGAAAGCAAGTGGATCATGAAAATAAGTGAGATATTGGAGCATCAAGTTGTACACACTATGAATAAATTATTACCATAATTTTTAAATGAAGAGAAAAGCTAAACATCTAAGAATAGAAGTTTAAAAAACACAACCATTTGTGCACAAGCAAAAAACCCATCAGCAGTTCCTGCAGAAGTGCATTATGGTTATCTTGCATTAGATTGCCAATAGAATTTGAGCAAATGTGACCAATTGACAGCAGCAGTGATATATTGTTGTGGACTAGTTTGTCATAATTCTGACTCCTCAGTAGAGTAGTCACCAATGCTCACCAATGCAATGTCTGCCTCTAAGAACCATACATGTGGAGTCCTCACATCCCAAACATGGAGCCCATTATAGCTTGGCTAATGTCAACAAAAATATCGTTTGAATCAATTATTTCAGATTTGATCAATTTAGAACAGGGGTCCCCAACTCCCAGGCCGCGAACCGGTACCGGTCCGTGGCCTGTTAGGAACCGGGCCGCACAGCAGGAGGTGAGCGGCGGGTCCGCGCGTGGCCCGCCCGTTATTTTATTTACCACTTCCGTCCACTAAACCGGTCCCTGGTGCCAAAAAGGTTGGGGACCGCTGATTTCGAGGCATAGCGGGTCAAGTTGACCCCCGATCGGGTTTGTAGGTACTGGGCGGAAACCTCTCCCCTGCTTAGCAGCTGTTGTTGACTATGGCGGGCTGCTCACCTGTTGAGGGTGTAGCGTAGCGCGAGGCTGGCCGAGTGGAACACCTGCCCCGTGTTGTCGTGCAGGTGAGCGACGAGCGCCAACGAGGCCCCGAGCGGGAAGTACGGCAGTGGCTCGCGGCCCAGCGTGTAGAGCGGCAGCGCCACGCTCACGCGCACATATGCCACCGCCGCCACCTGCGGCACAACGGAAGCAACCCGTGTGCCACCCGGCAACAATAAACACCGGTCGACTCCAGAGATGAGTCAAACCAGGAGGTGTGGGATGATTTCAACCCCCCCCCCCCTCCATCTTGACGTGATTTCAGGTCACAATTCAGAGTCATGAATCCTGACTTAAAGCTTTCGTGACCGCATATTCTTTGGGTCTTTCAGTAAAGTCTTTCGGTAAAGTCACGTAGATAGGTTCAAAGACTTTACCGAAAGACCCAAAGAATAGTCATGAATCCGTTCAATATGTAGTCTTGTTTGTACCGTTTTGTCCAAATCTTTGTATTGTCTGTTGTGTATGTACTGTTCCCCTCTTATCTGAATGTTGTTATCGGAGTGGTGACATGACCCAGTGGCAGCCCGCTCGCCGCAATGTTGCAAAGGTTCACGGTTTTAATCCAGCGAACGCCCTGGTTATCACTGCGGGTGTACGAACCACAAATATACTACGTGTCGTGTGCTTCCTCGTGAGCATTAAAGATGCCATGACGTAATTTGCAAAAGTAGGCTATTGTGTGCCGGCATCATGACCAATATTTGAATAAATTGCCCACAAATTACTAATTTCAGATCATACATAACAGCAATTATCGCCCCACCCTGCAATATCATGGCAGGACCCTCCTGTTCTATCACTCTTGTTCTCGACTCTCATTGTTTGAAGTTTCGTGTTATTTGTGAACGTGTATATACCACACTCGTTTCAAAACAATTTTTTAAAATCAATCCTCTTTCTCTTGTTTCCCAAATGAATGTCCTCCCCACTGTATGGCATCTTGAGATGCCGTCAATAATATGTGCTTTGTAAATTCAAGCTGCACTCCACTCGGATTGGATATACGCAGCACAACAGCCGACTTCTTCCACTGCTGGCTTGCCGGCAACAAGGCCCCCACATACACGCACCCGTACACCGATGACCGCCGTCTGGTTGAGGCCGAAGGGCTCCTGGGCGGTGGCGGCGACGATGGCGACGCCGGTCGCAGCGCACGCCGTGACGAGTCCCTGCTCGTCCACCGAAACGACGGACCCGCCCAGGGGGCAGTCCAGCACGCGGTAGCTCACGCGAGACACCGCGTCCCTTTGGGCAAAAGGGGCAGAGGCGGCAGTGTGAGCGGACAAGTTAGCAGGAGAGTGGGGGGCACAGGCAGGGAGGTTTCTCTCTCTCTTCTTTTCATTGGGTTGTCACATGGCGGCTGACGATAAAGCTTAAGCAACGTCTTTCACTCCTTTCTGTGATCATGGCGACCGCCAAGATGTGATGTGGCCAAGCGGTAGCGCATTAATCGCTTGTTCGAATCCGGCAAGCCCACCTCGTTAATACTGTAGGTGCATTAATCATAAAATACTACGCGTCGTCTGCTTCACACTAGACGTTAGCGATCACGTGATGTTATTCGAAAAATGTGTAGGCCATTGTGTGCAGACAGCATAAACCATATTTTTACCAATTAGAAAAATCAGTTGTAAATTTCTCGATTTGGATAAACACACAAATTGTTGTCTCCTGCTATGGAAACTTGGCAGAACCTTCCTGAAAAAGTTGAGACCCACTGAGGCTTTCCCGAGTAAATAAATGCGATCAAAACAAGTTCAGCTTCATTTTTAAATCCTTTATATTAAGTTCGCTTGCTTGCTTGCTTGCCTACGACCGTGCAAATATTTCGGTCGTTTTTTAACCCACTTCCCGTGATCCAATCGAGCTGACATTTTCCACACAGACTCGTTGTGCGTGACAATTAATTTTCGTGAACATTTTTTTCCAAAATTTTACACTGTTAAGGGAATTTTTTAAAAATATTTAATTACCAATTGCTTAATGCTGGCAGACAATCATCTGACCCATAGGTGGCAGCCATCTCAAGCCAGAGGACGAGAGGACTCTAGCCGCCACGCATATAAAGAATTTAGAGTGAAAAACTTTGTTTTTACGGGTTAATTTTTTCATGGACTCCCTCTACTTCTTGCTCCTCACACATGGCAGTGCAAGGCCACGGATGGTAATGTTGGTCTAAATAATTTTTACCTGTCCAAACTAGAAGTCTGCATCTTTGTATATTTTACACCACAGTCGCTCGCTGGCCGAGCTTATTGTTAATGGTCTAATTTCAAAGGGCTGTCCAGTGTTTTTATTATTTTTATCATCATATGTACAAACAAGCATTCTAACGATCACACAAGCCCACGTTAACGTCTGCTGCAGTGACGGAGAACGTCAACGATCAGACACATGCCTGTTCGTGTGCAGGGGGAACGTGGCCTTTGGAGAGAGGAGCAGCTGGCGCGTGTCACCCTCCGGGTTTGTGATCTCCAGCTTCTCAAACACCTGGATCTGCACCTCGTCCGTCAGCTCCCGGACGCCGCCCTCAAACTGGCCAGCCTTGGGGTCTGTGGCCCTCACAGTCACCTTGAGTACGACGCGGCCCTGGGCGCGGCCCCGCAGAACCAGCGAGAAGCTGTGCCGTTCCGAAAGCTGCAGCGATGCCTGCACGCACGCAGGCAAAAGGCGCAAAGGTAAAGGTGCAGCCCTACAATTAGCTGCTCACACCAATGCTGGTGGAAGGCCTCCAGTAAAGGGAGTGCTATATGGAGATGGGAGTTGAAACAATGGACATTTTTATTAATACTGCCCCCACCTCTGTCCACCCAGCTTTAGAGAGCGCTAGAGGGTATTGGAAATACTCTTCCACATTGGTCAGAGGTCTTTGAAGAAGTGAGAGTACCCACAATTTTACTCCACCACACGCGATTTGCCAATTGACTAACTGCGGTGAACCCATTGACACTGCTGAGTGGAGAGGCGGAAGGGCGATTTAAGAAACTTACACCATTGCTTCAACTGCCGTGTCGGGAGAACGAACTGGTGACCTCTGGAATGCAGTTCAGTCTTCTGCGAACAATTTCACAATGGCAGCACGTATTGTGTTTCAATCACGTGTAAACCATCATTAATTTGCTGCAAACATCTTGATAGAGGACCGCAGAGTTTGGGCAACTGTTAGTGGCAGTTCATCACCTGGCTGCTGTCTTCCTACTTGTCTGCAGTCCCAAGAGCCTTCGGGTGCAATGAAAAATGTGCGGTGCGTTCCAAGGCTAAATATTTATTATCATTATTCTTATGATCGTCTGCTCTTCTCTACACAATTTCCAGTGTACTCTTGTGATCACACTGTCCGGTGTGCTCCCATGTACGCGCAGTCTCGCGTACTCTTATACCTCCGAGTGGCGGCCACGTAGTTCCAGCACGTCGCGCTTGCTGACGCTCCAGTGGAAGGTGAATGCTGGACGGATGCTGCCGAACGAGAAGGGGGTCTGCCCGCTCCCCTGCCCCGTCACGTACACCGGCATCTGCGGGTGGCGAAGGACAGTCGAAGGAAGCAACCAAACTTAAACATGCAATGCTGCCTAATGTTAGATTCAACTAATCATGTGGGTAACAACAATCAAGCAACTTCATTTGGTATACGTTGAAATGGCTTCAAGCAACCACTTAGTGCTAGCAACAGTAGCTGAAGCACCCAACATTACAACCAAGCAAACCCCTCCGCTTATCAGCACGAGGTATATACCAGCCGAGGAAATAAACAAGGACACTCCTTCACTTTTCAACACGAGGGAGGCCAATAGAGTACCATGATGCCCCCACGCTGCACGACTAAAGTTGGAGCCCACTCACCAGTGAGCCAGTCATGATGCGAGTGAGCGGCACGTGGATGCGCACACCGCGCAGGGGAACCACCTCCACGTCAACTGCGTCCTGCAGTGGAAGACAGTACCCAGGTGACAGGGGAGCACATTAACTCTTTAACTCCACCCTCCGATTAAAGAGAAACGGTCCTGGGGTAAAAAAAAAACAACGCAGCTCTCAACTGTGAAGACGTGCATGCCAATGGAATCTCAACAAGTAAAATGTAAGTGTGTAAATAACCACTGGCTGGTACTCATCTCTTGTCGCTGATCCTGAAACCGTAGAGAAAATTCCACATTGCTTCGGGCAAGGACCGTTTATGCAAATCAAGACACTGTTAAATTACTGCTGTACGCTTGATGAAGGTGTGTAGCAAAACATGGTCAGCCACTGTGGTTCTTAAAACTGTACATGTTTAATTATGGCTCTAGTTCAATGTATGCATTGAGAGAGATTATCACACACTCGGCTCGGCTATGTCGGTGTTGCGACAGAGCAGGTATCTCACATTTGGAAGACTCAAATAATTTCACAACTGAACTCAACATTCCTCTAGGGTCGATAAAACAAGCGTGCCTTTGTGGGAAGTAAACGGTGGTTGTGCTAAGGACAGAATGACCTCGTACGACTCGTCACCAAGATCTTCGGGACCAGCAGTGGCAAGGAGCACCCATCACCGCTTGTATGGGGCGCAGACACTTTAACACGAGGCCACAGGCACCACCGTTCGGGACTGGGTCCCGGCACAGCAGGGCGTACCTGTGAGAAGACGACAACCTTCCGCATGTCGGGATCGGTGGCCTGGATGGAGCCGAGCAAGCGCGTGGTGCCCAAGGTCTCCGCCGTGACGTGGCCTGCCGAGCCAACGCGCGCCACTGTGCCGTTCTCCAGTCTGAACACCAGGTTTGACTGAGGTTGGGGTCCACCCTCTGACATCACCTGCACGAGACGAGCAGCGGAGAAGGTGGCACAATTTCATCAGCAACCCGAGACTGAAGGTAGTGTAATTATACCACCCTTGCCGTCAGATGCTCCACCATCTCATTTACTCTGTAGTCTCAATCTAAAGCCTTCATATTATAGAGTATAAAAATATTGCTCTCAGGAGCTGAGTGTGTTTCAATTCCAAATGTAACCTCAAGCCTTGACTTGAATAAAATCGAGTTTGTGCCCTGTGGCGGTATCCTGCGAAACCTCCTCACCTGCATCTTGGCTCCAATCAGCAGCACCAGCTTGCGTGGGGACAGCTTGAACGGAGGAAACACCTGTGTAGTCAGTCACAAACACAGAACATACTTAAAAGACGCTCAATGTCGCACTACTGTCGGCATGGGTGGTTCACTATGAGGGCACTTTAAGAAGCAGGGCGGAGGCTGCGTTTAGAGGTAGAGACAAACGGGTGCCGGACCAGTGGGGACAGGTGCCACAGGTGTAATGAGCGCCCCTTACCTGTATCTCCCTGGGCATGGCGTTGATCTTGCGGCCAGTGCGATCCCGAGCCGATGCGGTGAGCGTGGTCTGCCCCACCGCCAGCCCATGTACCAGGTACGCCGCCGACACGTCATCAGGGGCCTCCAGCAAGGGTCTGGGGGTGAGGTCAGTGCAAAAACATCTCAATCTTGGGGAGCAGTAGTGTAGCGGTTAGCGCGCTGCACTACGGACCCGGCGACCCGAGTTCGATTCCCGCTCACGGCCAATACCATTGACAATTATCTGAACCGGTCATGGGCCTCCCCTAGGTCGAGTCAGCCTCAAATAAGTACCCGGTGTGGCGTATAAACATCACCAATGGGGAGACAAAGGCGGTCAGGCGTGGTGCTGGCCACCCACCCCTCATGTGTTGTGCCGGCCTTCATATGTGCTCGCTAACAGGACTTGCCCGAACAGTCTGTTCAGGCTATAAGGAGGGTCTTTGTTTCAATCTTGTGCATCCACACCTGCGTGGGTGCGTGCGCAATCCTATCAAAGGGAATTGAGATTTAACAGTGGAATCGTGGGATTCAAACAAGATTGCAGCAAGAAAGTGCGTTTGTGCATGCGTGTGTGTGTGTTTTTTTGCTCACTCCAAATTCAGGATATTCGAGGCAGATGTCAGCTTGAGCCCCATGTGACGGAGAAACTGGGTCAGGAAGGGCTTCCGCTGGTGATCCAGGACCCGCACGTATGCACGAACCGCCTTGCCGATCTCCACCTTCCCGTGCCGAGCAAAGGCAACACATCGACAGTGGCTCGCGAAGCAACAATAACAATGGACCTCCTTACTCATGGCCGAGGAGGACTTCTTTGGCGGGTTCACACATCAACACATACTCCAGTCACTTCTGTCACTACAAGAGGCCCTTACATTCATACAAGTGACCGAGGGTGCTACAATTGTAAATCCAGTATTGTCAGGTTTTGAATATTCCCCCTCTAGAACCCGAGTAGTATGGCTAGGATGTTTGCAGTGATGGATAAATAATGTTTGAGGGCCGTTTTAAAGTGGTAGGCCTCACGTGGCCTTGGGCCGCTTTAAATTAAATCATGGAACGCATATGGCCCATGGGCCGTAGGATTCCCCACCACTTGACTAAAGCTACGGAAGTGATAGAAATGTTCAAAATCTGTCGATGTTACATTAACACCAAGTAGTGAGCAACTGCGATAGATCTTCTTGGTCATCATGGCGGCACCTTGTCGAGGACGTCGATGAGGAGCTCTTGAATGTTGGAGACTCGGACCTCGGCACGGGCGGACGACGGCAAAGCCAGGCACAGGTCGAGCACCAGCAGGGACAGAGTGCCGGGCTGTAGGGGCACCACCTGGCATTGCCAAACGGGCACAATGGGGAGGGGTAAAGTGAGATGAGAGAGGGCCATCAGCAAAGGGTAGGGCTTGGGGGGGGGGGGGAGGCAACGAGAGGGAGTAAGGTCTGAATAAAGCCGAATGGGCAACACAAAAACAAACACTGGCCTCTCCCTGCACCAGCAGGGGACAGCACCATCCATTGACAGAAACCACTGTGTGGGCGAAGTTAGATAAGTGGCACAACGTGCGTTAGCTGTGAGGAACTATTTTAGGTAACCTAATCATTTTAGGCTCCCTAAAATGAATGTATGCATCGCTTCACCCATCATATATGTTCATCAACAGCCCCACCACATAAGGTTGGATGATGGGTGAAGGATACACAATGCAGTACCATACAGATGTGCGCTGGAGGAATCCCCCCCCCCCAAAAAAAACTCCACACCGTCCACCTGTGACGTCTCAATAAATGTGTGGTTAAACAGAGGTGCTATCCCAACACTCGGGTGTGAGAGCAGGGGTGCAACCGAGCGGAAACCCCCGTGGTGGTGTGCATTGCCGGGCAGCGCACACCCTCACCTCCAGCTCGCCCTGGGCTCTCTGGTACACCACTGAGCACACATCACACACCTGCAGTCGACAAGGTGAGGGGTGGTGGCATGGGCGACACCGAGAAGCAGCGAAAACAGCGCTCGCCGTTGCCTTAGCGCCGGCATGAGATCAACAGCAGCGGTGCACACGCACGGCAAGGGATGGATCCGATGAAAGTTTGGAATGTGAGGAACATGAGTTCTTGAGAAGAGAATATGGACTCTGAAAATAATGGGAGCCAGACTTGACACAGGGATGCATGTGGTATCCAGTGCAAACACAAGTTTACCACAGTAGTTCAGTAGATTAAGACATTCTTTCAAACTGAAGTAGTCAATCAATCCCTGACCTTTAGTTGAATATGAACTCAGATAACAAATAGATATTGTCTCACAAGACACACACTCAATGGCGGAGCCAGGATTTTCAGGTAGGGGGGGGGGCAACCCCTCCAGAAATGAAAAATGACAGGAGTTGTTAGTAAGTAAGGACTTGTCCCTTGCTTTTTATTCGACGCATGTGCGGCGATGGCGCAGCCATCGATCGAGGGTCGAATTCTAACCGTCTGTGATTGGCAGTCGTGTACTGTGTACGCAACTGGGGCACAACTATGCGAGTCACTTATGACTGCTTTGCCGTTACTTATTGCCAATTATGGACTCTATTGTCCTATCATCTCATAGAGTCCCTGGCACATAATAATATGCTACACAGTGGCAGTGGGGGTCGCAAAATGCCGATTTATTACTAATAAACCCCAATTATCGAAATTTGGGATTTCGATCGGATGATTTGGGGAGCACGGGCCACCCCACACCCCCCCCCCCCCCCACTGGCTTTGCCAGTGCACACACCTAGGTTATGTGTGTCCTGGGCTCTCTGACACAGGTTTGAATGTTGTAGTGACGTCAATTGCGCCATAAAAGTATTTTTGTGACATCACTACAGCACTGTAATTATGCTTCTGACCTTAAAGTATTTTTTTATGAAAGTTTGTGGGTGTTGCATATTTATTTATTCCCAGGTGAAAGTTCACTGAGCAAAAGTCTCTGGCAACAGAGGACCAACAAAGTCCTTGCACACAACAGTGAAATGTCACAAAGCGAACTGATAGTGGTCAGCCTTACACACACCTGCACAGCGTTGTTGACATCCTGGTGATTTATCTGCATGACGTCGTTGCCGCTGGCGTTGACGTGAAAGAACCCCGAACCTTCGCTCAGCGTTAGTGTCACCTAAGAGGGGATGAGTCGCACACAACAACAGCTGCCATTCGCAAAATCACCGCAGCGCTTGTGCAAGGCTAGGTCCACTTTTAGGTTGAGCAAAGTGTCGGTGGGACATGCATGCAGGATGCATGAGGGTCAATTGCCAAGACAGGCATTAGAGTAGTGTCTACATATCCAGCGACCAAGAGGAAGACCTAAGACCAGATGGTGGTATGATACTGTCAGGGCAGATATTGTTTACTGTACGGCAGCTGCGGGAACTGGCGGAGGGTAGAAACTTTGCCGAGGTGAGATGGCATTAACGGCTGTGGCCACGACGACATCTTGAAGTGTCAAAGGCTCGCCACGAGTCGAGTAATCAAGTGAACCAACTGACTAATCGTCCCAGCTATAGGCAGGAGTTTACAGACAAGGAGTGCCATGAGACTGGGCTCCACCTTGGCTTCAGGATGGTTGAAGATGGTGAGGTTGTTCGGGGAGATGCTGACGTCCTCCACGAGGAGCAGCTCGATGGAGGCCGAGACGGTCGGCAGTGTTAGGTCCTGCGGGTCGCGCACGCGCGTTTACGTTAACACGCGTCACACACGTGTGTGTGCAATATAGCGACGTTCAGGACAAACGGCCCACAAAGCGCTTAACGATACACACCACAATAAATAAGTACAAAAAAGACGAAGATATTCATAAACTCAAATAAATACATATCATTGTTAATAAACAAGTAGGCATGTAAATATTCTCCAAAAACCACAGAAATCTGAATAATTTTTACGAGTTTCTGGTCAAGAAATATTTTCTGTCTCTTTAGTAGTCTGTTATGCCTTGCTTATTCCATTAACTTTAAGGTAACATTTACAAGTGGGTTTGTAAAAATCCTAAATGCCTAAAAACGCGAAGCATAGCATCTTGAGCAGAACAATTGAAGTTAATTGGTGAATGGATGAGTCGTTAAGTGCCCAGCGATAAACATCCCAAAGTCACAAGACTACACAGACAACCCCTATCGAGAGCCACGCATGAACATGTACAGGGGACGTGTAGTTTTCCAAGGCACGGTTAAATTCAACCGCTGTGAAAGGAGGTGCCGTGAGTTTCATTTATTTTTTCTGTGCGAGCAGCCGACCTCTTTCCGAGCGAGGGTCTCCCGCAGGAGGTGGTCCGAGTACGTGCTGGCGGAGACCTTGATGGTGACGGTCCCTTTCTTACGGTGGGTAGTCACTCGCTGCACACCTGTGGAGACGAGACTCGTGAACGTCCACTCCCATCAGCTCGTTGCCGCCACCGCGTCAAAGCCAAAACCCTCTCCGGTGTGCATGTGATTAAAGTGTGCAAGCTCTCAAGTACACAGAAGGGACTTTTGCATCGAAAAAGGGAACAGTGGACGATAATCATCCAGCATCATGACTATGATTACTCACCAATTACCAAAACGTGACTATGACGAAACAAAAATGACTAGGTTGACAGAAGACCCAGACTAAGATCATGTAGTAACATTGTTAGATTGCAGTGCACTGAGGAATACCAAACACACTATTGGCTATGTATGTTCACCGATTAGCTGGGGGGGGGGCGGAATGCACGCCCCTCACACCAACATTTAATAACTAACAGTGGTCTATACGTTCGACTACTTTAGTCGGTTAGACTAAGAGAGGAACAAAATGTACAAACTAAGACTTGACTAAACTATGACTATATTGCAACTGCATGGGAATCGAGAGGGCGTCCCATGCTGACCAACAAAGAGGTCCTCTAAGCCAGGGAGAAAGGGTGGCCCCACGGCCCGTGGTGTGGGCCTCACTGTATGCGAGGGCGTGGCCAGTGCCGTGCTGCTGCTGGTCCTCATGGAAATGGAGCAACGTGGAGGACTCGGGGAAGGAGGCGAGGTTCTCGTCCGAGGAGAACCACTCCACCGCCAGCGAGCTGAAGTTGTCAAAGTGCTCGCCCTGCTGGTCCAGCGCCACCAGCAGCAGCTGCGCGTCGCGGTGGTTGGACATGGGCACCTAGTGGAGGAGGCGGGGGCAGCAATTGCAAACATCATTATAATCATCCATTACTGTTTCCCACCTGTAGCAGGGCGGACCTGGTAACCATACTCATCCAAAATAATTTTTCCCCCACTCTCCACTTTTCTTCTAAGGCCCTCTAATCTTCCTCTCAGGTTTCCTTGTAATTCCTTACCCTCCGACATTTTCTAGGGCCTGCCTCTCCGGGCCTCCTACCATCCATTTGCAGTTCAAACAACCGTGATAGCAAATGCAACTTAATGGATTGTTATAACGTCAAGATGCAACTGCAACTCAAGGCGGTGGACAAAACAGTGTGCATCATTTCACTGACAAAAGCAGTCAGCCTTAGGCAGACAGATAGAGGAAGCTCTTGAGCCTGGATTTGAACAGCCGGAAGGAAGCCAACAGTGCAGATGGCTGGAAGATGACTGCTACAGACTGTGATGCAAAACAACAACAATCATACACAGGAAGGAAGCACTCACCAGCTGCCGCTTCTGCTGGGTGAGTGGGCATGGACGGCCTGTGGACGTGGGCAAGTAGACGGGCGTCAGGCTGAGTGAAGCGGGGCGCGCGCACACAAAGCGCGTGCGCGTCCACTCCTCCGCGGGCAGCGGGTTAGATGCACTCTCGTGGTTCCCCACCGTCAGCGTGAGCGCCTGCATGCGGCGAGCGTCAGGGGGCACACAGGGAGGGGGTAACTTGGTAAACGATGATCGTCTGCAGTCAGAGTTGAGTTTGAGTGAAGCAGTGTAATTGACTAGGGGTGAATGTAAGCAGGGGTGGAGAACTTGCAGCACGTGGGCCCACTGCTTTATTTCCAAAAGACGAACGGTATTATCCTGTAGAGATTAAGCTACACTACGACCTACAGCCACAATATTTTCGACCTAGCAGTGCTGTGTTTCTAATTTCAGTGTCAATTCTGTCATTACACAGGAACCTATCTATACTCGGCCAAAACGCACATTATTTTCATGTTAAGGCGTATATTAATGTATCGCCCGCAAAAAGGCATCTGAAAGTCAAATTTGGCACTTGGTAAGGAAAATGTTCCCTTCCCAACATTAAGAATATATTCAATTGGAATCAGAATGCAAATTTCTATCATAGTGTGCCTGACTGTAACTTTAAAACCTTAATATGTCACAACAATGTTTCATTAGAGCAGAGCATTTGCAAAGGATTCTCAATAAACCATGAGCCTGGCACCAATTTGGCAGTGCATTTGCCCCCCTTCATAACAGTTGCCGTCACCAGCCCCACCTGTTCTCCGAGCGCGGTGCACAACACCCTGAAGGTGTGGCGCTGGTGCCACTTCTGCTCGCCGTGGCCCAGTGCGTGCTTCGTGACAAGGTCCTCGTTCTGAGCGTCCAGTCGCGCATAGAACTTGGATGGCTCCAGCACCCAGGGCCGGGGCCCACCCTCAAACACCACCTCCTTGGAGGCCCCCAGAGTGACTAGGGCCACGGAGATCGGGTCCACCACCTGGGGTAGGAGGGGGACAGCCCCGGGAAAAAAGTTTTGTTTTACGCAATATCGGTCATCTTAAGGTTATCATGGCTACGACATATGAATACCTAAAAAAAAGGGACATTGTTATTATGATGAAAAATAATAATAAATTCCAGACTTTGTACATCCATACTCTTTGGTTCTTTCGGTAAAGTCAGGTAGGTATAAAGAAAGAACCAAAGAGTATGGATTCCTGCAGTCACGAAAGCTTCAAATCTAGATTTGTAAATCCAATCTGGTTTAAAGGCTCCCCCATGCCATGTCGGTTATATGGGATGTTTAACCATACTTTACCATGCTGTTCAGTGTGGGTTTATGAAGTGCAGGGCGTCTAGGACCGATTCTGATATCACTAGCCATTGATGGCAGCTACAGCCATGAATCAAACTCGGGTCATCGAGTCCGTAGTGTAGTACATGAACCATTGTGCCACCACTTCTCCCACCATTATCATAAAAATTATCTTACACCTCAAAACGGGCATCGTCAATTGGAAGGGGGCAGCTCACCTTCAGCGGCAAGTAAGCGGCGATGGTGATGGAGTCGTGGAGATGAGTGGTGCCATGCGTGTAGGAGATGCTGATGGTCGTGTGTCCAGCCGAGAGGGCACGCACACGCACCGTCATGCAGGAGCCATTACCCGGAGGCAGGTTTCCTGGGATGGGGAAACGAGTAGACGTGTGCTCAGCCAACAACTTTGGAGTATGAACGTGACCGAAGGCACCAAGACCAAATCACCCGGAATGCACCCAATCCCGTCAGATCTCAGAAGCTGTAATGCAGCAAGATACAAAGTGTGTCGAGATGGCGAGGTGGTTCAGAGATCAGATCGCCGAGCCGACTCAAATCCAGGTGGCTGCGTGTGAGTTAACAGGCTTCTCAACAAGTGGAGTGAGCTTTGCCCAGTCACAAAAAAAACATCGCTAAAATTTAGTTTTTTTACTTAATTCAGATAAATTCCAGCTCTGACAGTTAAATTATTGCTTTTATTGGCATGCAACAAACACTACTCTCATATGTAGACCAGTGGTCACTTGAAGTGATCATAGGAGGTAGCTCAAGTGATATCCGTTTGCGTTGGCTATTCTGCAACACTGAGCGAAGCACTGCTTTGTGAGATATTCAAGTGGACACCTCGTCTCATGACACGCTGCCAATAGCTCAGTCGGAATAAAATTAAGGCCAAATTACAAAACAGAGATACAGTGGAACCTCGGTATACGACCGCTTTGGAATACGTCGAATTTGGTATACGTCGTGTTTTTTCGAGAGAAAAAATATCTTGGGATACGATGTCTTGCTTGGGATACGACGCGTTTGCTAGAACTTATATGGGTCGGGATGAGTCACCGTGTACAGGACCCCCGTATACCCCGTTCACGACTGAAACAAAGTGAGAGGGGCGGGGTGGCGTGAGGAGAGGGGCGGAGGGCGTGGGGGTGAGGGGCGGGGGGCGTGGGGGAGAGGGGCGGGGGGCGTGGGGGGCTGCCCCCATGGAAGGTGGAGCCCCGAGTCGAGGCACGCGCGACATGCAGGGTTGAGGCACGCCACGTGACCAGCGCAGCTGGCAGCAGCGCTGGTCACGTGGCTTCTGTATGCATTTTAGTAATTAGTGTCTAAATGATTTTATACAACCCCATTAATGTATAATATGCCATATAAAATATCATTTATTTTCCTCTGGAACGGATTATTTCTTTTCCCTTTATTTCTTATGGGAAAAATTCGTTTGGTATACGTCATTTTCGGTATAAGTCCTACCTTCTGGAACGAATTAACGACGTATACCGAGGTTCCACTGTACATTGTGTATTAATGGGCTCTCGCGTGTTTCTAGAGACAATTGTTTACCCTGTGTCGAGCACAGCTAGCACGGCCCTGTTCCCCACATGTGTCGGCATGCATGGAAGCTGGTAGCAGGCGCTTACCCTCGAGGACTTGAAACACGGCCGTGTTGGCGAGGTCGGTGATGAAGTGCATCTGCGAGCAGTCGGAGAACATCTTGGTCTGGCGTGTGGCCGGGTCCACCAAGCCGCTGGCGCGCACCGGCAGCTCTAGAACCGCGCCCACGCGCGCCTCCAGCTTCGAGCGCCCAAACGCCAAGTGGACTACCTCCAGCATGCGCACCTTGCAGAGTGCCACAGATATATACCTGTGAGTCACCTAACTCTTCGTTGATAGAATGGTTACACTTTACATACATTGTAAATAAGGCTCTCAAATGCACAATTTGATGAATGTATAACGGAACTAATTTCAACTTGTGATGCGCACAGTATATGCTCACTCTCGAAGAGAGACAAAGGGCGACTTCGACGCGGGTTGGACACAGGAAAGACAGCCAAGTGGTCAGCCAGCACCAATTTTCCCCACAAGCTCTGCAGTCCTCTATATATTAAGGTGTTAATGGACAATTAATGAGTGTTTACATTTGGGAGGACACCGGATCACACAGAGAAAACCCACACATGCAAGGGGGCAACAATCTGTCCCATACAGATAAAGCAGGTGGAGTCCGCATTTGCTGTACTGCCTTCTCCTGGAAAGTCAGGGTATGGCACCACGACGGTCATAGTTGTGTGCTACCATCACCAGGCTATCCTGACTATTTTCATGGCTGAATCGATAAGTTGTGGCATGCCGAGTAAATATGAAATATGAATCTTTGTTGGACTACCAGACCAGAGCCTCACCTTCATGCTGCCAAAATGGAGAGGGTTCTGCACATCCCTGGCACGGATTATACTTGTCCCCACCGCATCTGCTGTCGTCAGCAGCCCCCGCACCGTCACCGTGGCCACCTCCGTCTCAGTCGACGACCAGCTGAAGTTGCCGCTGCCGCCCTCAGCCTGCCGCGCACACCGCCAGGTTGTCACTGTTGCCGTCCACCAGGTTACGGGTGATTACAATGGCTCAATTATGAAAGAGCGCCAGGGGTAACACAAACAATCTTGCATGTGTTGGTTTTCGGGAGCATACGCCAAGACAGCATGTAGCATCTTCCGCCCTCCGGCGTGAACCCTTATGATCCCATTCTCGCAAAGCCCCCAAGTGAGCTCCCTTCCTATCCCCAAACGTCAACGATAACGGTTAAGCTGATGCAGTCACAAAGCTTGTGGTCGATCCCTCAGCCTCCTTCTCCACCCATGAGATCCTCTAGGAGAGAACCTGGTGGCAGCATCAACCAAGGGCAATCGACTGCCGTACAGTCATTGGCGTTCCTGTATTGTAGAGGTAGTCTCAGCTTGGTTTCCTGCCGAACATGCCGTTTTGACACAAAGTCGTCGCATTGGTAGCCAAAGATGAGTTTTAAACAAAACGAGCCACTAAGTATGTCTTTAATAATTGATTTATCCAGTAATGCATCACTGAGTTCCAAAACTCTTTCCAGAGAATCCTGCATAGGGATGCTTGGCCAATTCTGTTTCAATGTTTTAAATGCCAGGAAACTGGAGCACCCTGTAAAACCCAGACGTACAAAAGGGGTAACAGGCATAGGTCTGATAAGCTATTGTTCACCTCTTCATTTGATCAATTTGAGTTCCACTACTGAAAAGAGCTGAACCACGTGTGATCATGAATACTAAACTTCCCCCTACCCTTCCTACCCACCGCTCCCAGGTACCTTGAGCGTGTAGTGGTAATGCACGCGGCTGGGCTGCCACGGGTAGATGAGAAGGGGCGGCTGCAAAACGATAGGGTCAAAAATCTCCACCTCCTGCTGGTTTGAGATTGTCTGCGGGAGAGCTAGCGATTTTCCATTCTGCAGGGCACAAGATGACAACGCAGTTCCACAGCCGCAGAGGTGAAGAAGCAGTTATTTCGCAGTGCAGGTCACGCGTACACAATCATCCTAATTTCATCATTATTTTATTTTATGAAGCATAATTATTCGTAAACAGTGGTTCTAAAAATGCTGAACAATGTGAGCTGCTCTCTCCCTCTCCATATGCCATGTCCTTATTCTAAGACGTTGGAGATAATGGCCTTCCATTTAAAATCTCTCCATAGCATTTCTCAATAACTTTGCATTTAATACTCCTAGTATCATCCAATTGTTCAAATTTCTTATGTACTTAATTCAGTGTTGTCCAGCTTATTGGAGTTGCATTTTAGCATAAAAGGTTGAAAATACCATACAACGCGAACTAGACAGGGCGACAAGTCAAGTCTAGAGTGCCCGACATTGGAGAAAGACATACATTGGTCCAAATCATCAATCGTTGGAGGGGACAAAGGTCTCCCCCCCTCCCAAGGATGGAGCAATAACACCTGGAGTTATGGTTCAATTGAAGAATACATTTTCACTTTCAACACTGCGAATCAACAGCCACTGCAGGGGGTCATACAACCTATACCAATCAAAAAGACTTGTCTGTATTGTGAGCTTCAGAATCAATTTCAATTAATTATTGTGAATGAGCGGTTGAGTGACTGACTTTCTTGATGTAGTCTCTTGGCAAAAAAACTCAGTGAAACTAGCCAAGCCGGATGGGTGGCAGTTAAAGTTTTAATGCATTTTACAACTCTGAATTCAAATGTTTCAGAAAATTTTAATTGAATGTACAGACATTTTTTTAATTTAAACAGTTGCTTAACCTTGTTTTAATTGAACAAGGTTATATTTCAAGCATTTAATAATGATCAAGCTTTATATACATATTCTTTCGTGCAAAAAATTGAATGGTGTTTCGCAGCATTGAGTTTAAAAATGGAATTTTCTCTTTGCTGTACTAAAATCCAGGTCCTCCTTTTAAATGAGACTTCTGGTCTCACACACTCACCGGAGCCAGGACGTGGGCGAGAATGGCCTTGACCTCAGTCTGTCCCCGGTGCAGGGCCTGCACGCGATGCTGCGACCCATTCAGGTTCGACTCCAAGACGTTGAAGAATTTCTTCGGGAACGTTGTCTCGATGCGCACATTCTGTACACGTCAAGTCAATCCGAGAAGCAGAATGGAGTGAAAATTTCACATGGCGCTCGCTCTGAGTGTGGTCAATAAAAACCTCTAAGGTTCCAAGAGACAAAGGCTGCAATATTATGGACATGTAAAAAGGAAGCCCCCAGTAAACCTTCACTCAGTGGAAGGTTACTCATCCTCCTCTGCTGTATCCAGAGTCTGGAACTCCCAGCACCCAGCCATCCATATTGGCTCTCTACCCAAGTCCAGTCTCAAGACCTTCCTTTTTTCATCTGGCAATGACAGACCCCATTCTCCCACAAAAAAAAGACTATGCCCAATCTTGATTTGAAGCTTTCGTGACTGCAGGAATCCATACTCTTTGGTTCTTTCGGTAAAGTCACGTAGGTAGAAATAAAATAAAATAAAACAAATCACTATGCCCAATGTCTCTGCTGATCATCTTAAAGATGCTGTTGCAATTAAGACACTAAATAAATCAACATTGCATTATATTACTCTTTGGTTCTTTCGGTAAAGTCACGTAGAAAATAAAATCAAATAATAATAGAATATGACGTTTCGGTTGCATCACAAGCAACCATAATCAGGTAAGAATGATAAAACAGACACGAGAACAGCATAGGCAGACACACATGCAGAGAGAGACACACACAAAGACACACCGAGCGAGACACACACCATGACAAACAGAGACCCATAGACTTACACAGAAGCCCATAAGCTGATATAGACTTTTCACTAGATAAATCTAAATTGGGTATTGTATTGAAAGACAGCAGGTCCGCAGAGCAATGTGCATGATGTGCATCTGCCACTTACGTCGGTCAGGTGAATACGGTTGCCATTCTTGTCGAACACTTCCACCCTGATCCAATACTCACGCCCCACTTCCAACACCCAGTGCTCTCCCGGCTCGATCAGAAAACCTGCCGCCACATACACAACCCAAAAAACAAAGATCCACCTTTATAGCCTCAACAGACCGTTGAGGGAAGTGCTGTGCACCTACGAAGGCTGGCACGGCACACAAGGGGGTGGGTGGCCAACACCACACCCGGCCGCCTTTGTCTTTCCAGTGGCGATTTGTACACATTGCACCAGGTACTCATTTGAGGCCGAGTCGACCTAGGGGAGGTCCATCACCTAGTGCAGAAAATCATCACTGGGGTTGCCGAAGTTTGTAATGCAGCACGCTACAACGCCCCATATAACCCAACGCACACACATGCACACGTTCTCCCTCACTGATCCCATTAATGGAACACGTAAACCCACAAAAACAAATGTCTCTCATGTTGGATATATATACATGGTTTTTGTGTACAAGGATGATGCAAATCTTCCAGCTCTATTAGCGATAAACAAACAGGACTATCAAGAGAGCTGCCACAGCTTTCTCTCGTGACACCACTGCGGTATATGTCAACGAATAAGGACTGTCAATCAGGTAGAAATAATGTCTTGATAAGGAAGAAACTCAGAAAATGTCATTGCAGAGATATCACAATGGTACTTTTGTGGATTTTGTGAGGTTTTTTTCAACATTAACGAAGGCTGAAGGTAATGCTGGACAGCCAAAAACAAACACCCAAGTTATATAATATACATAACTAGCCTTTAGCGCGTCCAAGGACGGGTGTATTGCAGTAAATCTGAAACTTGCAAGTGAAAATCAGACCGCCACGTGATATTCATTGCATCAATTCGTGTGCAATTTGTAAGGGCGCGGTGACACAGACCTATTTCATTTTAAGGTTATAATCCCTTGTTCATCATGACGTCCTTTTTACTTTGATGTCTCAATAGCGTTACGGAGATCGCGTGACGTGAGGGTTCTGCCTTTGTAGTGAGGGTTGTAAGTTGACACCGAGGAAAAGGGATTAATAATGAGGGGCACTGTTCGATGTGAAGTGACGTCACCTGCGCATGATTGTTAATGAGGGGGGAGGGTGCTCCATGTGGAGTGACGTCACCTGTTCATGATTATTAATGGGGGCTGGTCGACGTGGGAGTGACGTCACGAGCGTTGCACAGACTTTCTTGGCTCATTATAGTAGGTAATAATAATGGGGGGGGGTCCATTTAGAGGGCGTCACCTGCTCATGATTATTAATGAGGGCGGGGTTCATGTGGAGTGACATCACTTGCACATATTAGTGGGGGGGGGGGGGAAGTACTCCATATTGAGTGACGTCACCCACTCATGATTATTAATGAGGGGTGGGGGGGGTGTCCATTTGGAGGATGTCACCTGCTCATGAATATTAACGAGTGGGGCTGGTCAATGTGGAGTGACAGTCACGGGCATTAAGGACACATTCCTGGGCAATTATCGTAGGTATAGGAGCAATGCGCTGTTAAGGTTTCGCCCTTCCTATGACACAATCTGAAGGGAAACTATGGGTGCGGGGGTCGTAGGTATGGCGCTCACCGAGGAAGGCGGCCTCGATCACGTAGACGGTGGAGTTGGGGAGACGCGAGACGCCCTGCATGCGAATGTCTGATTCCGGCGAGTCAAGGAGTCCCAGGTACAGCATACGACGTATGCAAATCACAGCCGATGGCCCAGAAAATACGTGGTGAAAATCGTACGCACCGCCTATTGCCAATGCCAGACACACTGGAGCTGGCAATCCACATGACTAGTCAACAAAACCCTGTCAAAAAAGATTCTCACACAGACCTCTTGTCAAAGCCACAGGTGGATAAGGGCCTCCTCATGCATGTCCAGAACGTGAAGTTAATCTGACCACACTTCACAATACTGGTCAGAGCGGACTGGTTAAGGCGGGGAGCATAGACGTGGGGAAATGGAAGTACAGAATAAGGGATTATTCTGCCCTGCCCTCTGTTGCCAACCACATTGGTCCATCTCTGCAAGTTGCGAAATTTTATTTCCTTGTCTCATGGCAACATGAAACCAATAGCACTATCTGAATATAGCTCGAACTAATCTATAGAACAACTTTTCTAAATATACACAAATGTATGATGGTCATATAGATCATTGGGATTGTTAAGAAAAGTGGGTTTGGGCAGGACAAATCGCTAGAAGGGATGACGATTGGTTGAGAATAATAATGGAATGTCAGTCAAAGAAGAAAAAGTGCTCCAGGCTATGTCCATTCCAGAAAAGGAGCAACGAAAACAGCTAACATACAGAGGCTAGGTGGCTTGTTATATTGCAGGGCCATGCGAGATGGTGACAGGTTTTGGGAGGTCTTCATGTAGCAGTGGATAAGTCAAGGCAGATGATGATGATAACGTCCTTCATCTACATTGGGATTATTGGCCAATTCAATCTTTAATGAGTGCTGTATGCGGGAGGATGATCATTTGTGGACTGTTGGTAATCGTCCTAAGAGGAAATTAGTCACAGACACGCTAATAAAGGCATCTCATTACACGCAGCAAAGGGTGAGGATGCTTTTGTGCACAAGGAGGAGGCTTGTCTGCCCCAGATTCTGGGCCACCAGGATGGAGGTCTGCGCATCCAGCCGGGCCACAGGCCCATCCTTCGTCAGCGGGCCCTGCAGCTGCAGCTCATACTGCTCCGACGGCATCGGGATGTCTGCACCAGGCAAACAGAACAAAATATACACGCGTGCAAAGAAAATTACACACCCTCAACCGTTTGGAAAATGCACCACAGTTGCTTGCTCCGCATGGAGGCGATGCTCGCATTAGACTGCAGCGAGGCAGATAGGAGTACACAAGGGAAAAGCTGTGCGCACATAATACACGCAGCACAGTCGTGTCACGTGACACATGACAAGGCATTATTATAGAGCAACAAAGGTGCCACTTGCTTTTTGTACACCATTAAAGAAATCTCAATAAGGTACGATGGTAGGACCGACACCAACGGTTGCAATCGCTCATTTTTCTGTATGGAAATCGACTGTTGTGTATATTGTTACTCCTGTGGAGGGGGTAGTTTTACCAATGAGACGGCCCTGCTTGACCTTGAGCACGTGGTAGTGGATGTGCGTGTTCACGAGGAGGTACACGTCGTGCGAAGGGCTCAGCAGGATGCTCTCCAGAATGAGGAGGCGCACCTCGGTCGCCTCCACGGCCTGCAAGTGCCGCCAAACATCACAGGCAAGCAGTTCCTTTGAGGTCAAAGTTTAACCATTTCATGTATATACATATATTTTGCATATTCTAACTAAACAACATCTCTTTCTGCTTCCTCCCACGCACTTAGATAAGTTAAGAAATATCTAAGTACGTGCTCTCCGATTGCCTGGATGAAAAGTGGACTATGTTCTTGCCCAATCCTAGCCAGCTGGCTCAAACACTCAATGAAGAAGCACTCCTGAACCTTAACATTCCCTCACATAGCCTCTTTTACCAAGCTCTTATAACCTTGCTCAAGAAACATGTTAACTCTTATCTAATACAACTTTGACAGTGCTGTTTGTTACTGGCCGCTTGACATTTTGGCCCTTGCTCAGTAACCATGTAAAAAAACAACAGCAAATGAGGTTGCATGCATTAAAAGTCTTGACTCCGTGGTATTGTCTGGATAGATAAGTGGCACTCACATATCAGTGCACTGCCCCATTCTAAAGAACTGCCTCTGGGAGGTGACTTCTCATTTGCCCTGCTGGTGAGACATTTGTCACATGACAACCAAACCAGACATTATGTAACCCACAGAGCGAGAAATTTACCAAAACCCAGCGACCTGTAGTTGATTCCCAGCTGTCGACAACATCCGTGACATAGGAAGACAAAGGTGGTCATGCATGGTGCTGGACACAGCACACATTCAGCGTGCAGTGCATGCCTTAATAGGTACTCGTGGCAATTGCTCCACAACAGTCTAAATGGCCAAGGGATCTTCGTCTCTGTATATTCGCACACATCGTGTTTCCCACCTTGTACAGGGGCTCTCGTATTTTGGTCTTGACGCGGGCGCTGCCCGTCTTGAGGCCAGACACGAGCATGCGGTCGCCCTGCCGGCCTTTCCTCTCCATCTCCAGGATGTAGGCCGGTGGCCGGTATGCCGCCTCGGAGAACCGGAGAAATCTGCATGCGCACAGCATTGTACAAACATGACAGAAATGCACTGGTTAGTAAAACACAAGCACACATCAAAGAATATCATAATTTAGCAAGCCCCTACACTACATTTCCGTTCTAAAGTTATTGTAATTTGTATTCCAATCAGATGATGTCTCCATTCACCATTGACCATCTTAGCAAGTGCTTTCTACTTAATATTTACACATGAAAAACTGTTGACTTGTCAATTCACAACTGTTCATGCATCTGTTGTTGTCCCTCACCGCAAGGCGTTGTGTCCATCGGCAGTGGACAGCACCTCCTCATCCTTGATGGTCGTCCAATCAAACTGCAGCCCAGCAAGGGTGGTGAACGTGTTTCCTGTAAAGGTGGAATTCAGGGAGGTGGAAAAGTGATTTGAACGTGATGTCACATTGTCACTTTATGTCACATTGTCACTTTACAGCAGCAAGGAAAAGCCTTGCTTGTGCAAACATTTTACAAAACAAACAACATTAAGGTTATATCGAATTGCTCCAAAAGGCCTATTACCAAGTCACTCAGAATGCACCCGATCTTGGAAGATCTCAGAAGCTAAGCAGGTTTAAGCTTAGATAATGCTTGGATGGGTGACCACTATGCACGAATCGGCTGGCGTTGGGCTGCCGCAGGGCTGCCTAGTGGGCAGCAGTGGGCGGTGCAGCAAAATACTGTACACTGTTAAAATGTAGTTCTATAATATCACCTTCATGAACTTGCACTGACCAGCAGTGGATCGACAAAAAAGTGATAAATGTACATGTATCCCTAATGTGTACAGGATCTTGAGTTGTAGTTACATTTGAACACTTCAAAAGGTCCAAATGTATGATATTGCAATGTACATTAATCTCAACTATTTGTATTTTACCAGGTAAGGCCCATTGAGTTATATAGCTCTTTTTCAGAAGTGGGTCACAAATGAGGGCTCAACAGCTATCATGTGGAAATGTATTGCAGCCAAATAATCTAAATGTGTGTTTATAAATTATTATTAATAATATAATGCCTTTATCAGTCCACTGTTGAATGAAGGCCTCTCCATTCTGAGTCAGTTCTGGTGGTTTGACCATACTTCACCAAGGCTGGTCAGTGTGTGTTCGCAAAGGCAGTTGCACCAGGACTGGTTCAGACATGACTCGCCATCTATGTTAGCGATGGCCATGAATCAAATTCCGGTTGCCCTGTGGCATTGTCAAACAGCCGAGTGCTCTCACCCTCGCGGTCGCCGGCCTGGATGGTGAGTTCCAGTGGAGAGTCGTCGAGGTAGAGTTCTCTCGTTGTCGAGACGATCTGGATGTGCTGGATAGTGTCGACAATCACATCGCACCGTAGAACTTGGCCCGACACTACAGGGGGGAAGAGTGGCGGGCGCACGTAAGGTAAATATTATCACAACGTCGCACGTTTCACAGTACCGAGCAAAAACGAACAAAAAAACATCCTACCACTTCCGTAAATGAATGGAAACTCATAAGACAGAAAATTTATGTGCAGTCTAGCAACAAATGATAAAATTATTCTATATGCAAAATGTGATTTCCAAACGGCACAAGAGGGATAAATTTGACTAAAGGATTGAGCTTCCCATCATGCCTTACACATAAAAAAGGACAAACAATATGTATCTGTCACTGGAAACATCTTAGGCACATTAATGAGATACTAGAGGGGATTAATTTTTTAGACCTCTTACAGTGAAAAGGTTCCTCAATCCTTGTCTACAGCCTGGGCTTGAGTAGAAGATGTGTCTTGACCAAGTAAATGGTCAGGGTGAAGGGATTCCAGACAACGGAGATGGTAGCGGAGATTGAGTGACCTCGAATTGAGCAAAGTTTGACCGGGGCAGATTGCTCAAATCTTGTGACCCATCCACTATCCGTGAAAGCAATAACCAGGTGGGAGCAGGTGAAACGTGTGTGTGGCTGCCCACCTGTGTCTTCGGCAATGACGATGGTGGTGAGGCGGGTGTGCTGGGCGGCGCGGGCCGACACCACGGCGCGGCTGGAGCACCGCTGCCCTGCATCATCGGTGCTGTACACGGCCTCCACGCTCGCAACCTCAGGCCGGGACGACTGCCTGGAGGGCGGCAAAATAGCAGACATCAAGAATGCCTCAGGCACATACGAGTGAAGTAGATAAACTTGAATAAATCGCACAAATGGTTATTCGAGAACCAAATTCTCATAGGGTCATTTTTATAAGAAAACATCGTTAGCCACCTAAAAATCATAAACGGCTACCATTTTTCCAAGATGGCTACCATTTTTGATGGTGGCCATCTATGATTGTGGCAACAATAACATTTTTAGGTGGCTTACGTTCTTTTCTGAAAAAGATACACCATTGTGAAGATATCAATCATATGTCATGCTGTATTAAAATGAAAACGATTCCTGTGAAAAAATCCAGGTGACTGTAGCAACTCAATAATTATTGTGTAGGTCGCCAGCTGACTTGGGGGGGGTGAGGTGGTCTTGTAATTGTACAGTACAAGTCAGAAATGTGTTATATCACAGTGGTGGAGCAATAAAGCAGTGGTCCTGTGCACTTCACCATAAATCTGGCGACCTGAGTTTAATTTTTGGCCAAGGCTGATATCAGTGCTGACATCTGAACTGGTCCCATGATCAAGCCGCACTGACTAATGTGGTGAAGTATGGTAAGAGACACTCTTAGGTTTTTTTCGGTAAAGTCACGTAGGTAAACATTTATATTATTTATTATATTTATTTTACCTACGTGACTTTACCGAAAAAACCTAAGAGTATGAATCCTTGCAGTCACTGAAGCTTCAAATCTAGAATATGGTAAGAAACCCCAGTGACCGATTAGGTCCGATTCGGCTTTCATCCAGCAGTGGCTGTACATGGGCTGTAAGGTGTCAAGGCAGCTCTCCGTTGTGCTCACCAAACCGCACCTCCGATTAGCACGGTTGGCTACGTACGGAGTGAAAGACGTTCAACATACATACATGCCTTCTGGCCACACCCTTCTGTGAGACAGACTCCGTGAAACAGAAATGGGTCAGCTCATAAACCGCAAATAAATGCAAAGTTTCCCTTCCCTATTACTCAGCCATTGCTTTTGCTGCTGATAAAGGCCTTTCCCTGCCACAGCCAAGACTGAGCAGTGGGCAACTTCCTGTGACACGCCTCCCACCACCAACACGCGTCGCCAAACCAGGTGTAATTTTTCAGCCCCGCCATGCACGCGAGCTGAATGAACTCTTAACGGCCATATTGCTACCGTGAAACTTAAACCCCCACGAGAGAAATTGAGCCTTTGGCGTACACTACAATCAGACCTAGGATAAATTACAATGGTGTCATTCGTAATGGATTTCAATCATAATGGAATTATGGTTTCACCGAAGATTTTTGCTGTTATTGTAATAACTAATCACAGGTCCGATTGAAAGCGGCACACCCCCAGTGGCCATCACCGCATCTGTTACAGTTCTGACACGGATGCCTGCTAATCAGCTGCACCATTCTTCCCCATAGCCCCACATATATAATCCATAGTGCCAGCTTCAATTTAATTTAGTTACCAGTCTAGGGAATTATATTGCACCGTGGAGTTCATGCTTGATTCTCTGCCAAGTGAGCACATATGTAACATATAAGTTAATTATATTACCCTCTACGCTTGTGTTATTGCAAACGGGCCGTATTTATATTTCTAAACTAAACCCAGCTGCGGCTTCTTCTACACTGCTACTGGTGCCAATTACAGTTAAACTCTCAATTTTCCGAGGGCGGATTACCCCTTGTTTGGGGATTAACCACGCTTGAATGAGATGAGTACAAAAGCTGCTTCTCACTCGTTGGGAGTCAGCGACTCAGTGGCCACAGCATGTTGGCAGGTACATTATTAGTTACAAACACAAAGACAATCCATTTTACAACATATCTTCATCCCCAGTCTACATAAGAAACGAAATAGACCTCTTTACAGCCCTAATGTATAAACGTTTTACGTTATCCGTGTTTCTGGCTAACACTCCCACCCATAACTCCAGACAATCGACTGTAGGTGTAAGGAACGTCGTCAATTTCCTAATCATCTGTCTCAATTCTTGGACAGACTCCGGCACGTAGCAGGCTGTTCCTGTCACTCAACGTAGTCCTGACACGACCACAGTTCCCCGCCTGCAGCTGCGAGCCGTCACTCCTGCACTGACTGATTAGTACAGCGTTGAGAAGAACCGTTTATCTTGGGGTGAAAAGGCATCTGGATATGTAGTAGTGGCTTAATCATTTATTTAAAACGTACTGTCATTGTGTGTACTCGAGTTACATTGCAAGTCATTGCAGAATGCACAATTGTATAATTATACTGAAGAGTCCTCTGTCTCAAGCCACTGATAGATTAAGGTCTCCCCTCAAGCCCTGTCATGTAAGTTGCTTGAACATACTTCACCACACTGGTGAAGGGGACCAAGACTGGTTTAGCTATCAAAAAGCCACCGATTTTATCCCTGGCTGGCTATCGAACTCAGCGGGCCGGGTCTATTGTGCAATTGATATATGTATGTTGACCTTCTTTCGCGACGCACGTAACCAACCGTGTTAATCTAATCGGAGGTGCAGGGAAAGGACGACAGACTAAACACAGAAAGCAGTGGTGTACTGTACATTCATACACAGTGCGTAATGGTGTGCACCTACACACAGAGTTAAATTGTGGCAGAGACCAGTCATGTCTATCCATTTCGCAGGCTTTTATTTGGTTTGGCCATGTTGTTTGTTGTAGTACAGAGTTAGACTGATGGCCTTAATCTAAGTTGTCTTGTGGTTGTTGTTGTTGTTGTTTGACTTGCATCCCACTGGGATTTTTGCACACAGCGTTGGTGTACGGTGCTTTTTGTGGAATATTTTCCTGTCTTTTCTTGGATTTTCTGTTTGCACATAGTCACATTAAGATGTTTTCTTGTTCATGTTTTTGTTTTTTGTTTGTTGCGGTTGCATCCGATTCAAGAGTCGAATGGCTCACAGGGCTATACCTAATAAATGAACTTGAATTCACCTTTCATAGGCGGTCTTCAACGTATCGTGCTAAAATAATAATTAACTCGGAAGACTGGCTTAAGCGAGCTCAGTCAACGAAATATCAGTGGCAGGTCGCTAATTATACTCTGCTGACCCCCACGACCCCCGTTAGTTTGGAATCTTCTTTACTCCCCCATCAGTTTCGCGCTAACGCTTCTCTTACCACTCCTCAAGCTTGTGCTCAAAACCTTCCACTTATCTTTCTCGCCGACTTCCTATATTCTATTTAAAACCATATATTAATTCCTGCAGTCACGAAAGCTTTAAGTCAACAACATATATTGTTATTCTTGGGTTTTTTCGGTAAAGTCACGTAGGTAAAAAACATTAAAAGAGAGATTGCAGAAGCTACCATTTACTTGATACAGCTGTCGTGGCTGTGACGGTACCACCTGAAGACGGAAGCTTGTGTTGCCTCCGAAACGTCGTGATTTTTATTTTATTTAACTTTTCAATGTTTTTTACCTACGTGACTTTACCGAAAAAACCTAAGAATATGAATCATTGCAGTCACGAAAGCTTCAAATCTAACATATATTGCCCAGTTTCTTCACTGCTTCTTGACACGCGTGTCCCATTTAGCCGCTGGCGTAAACCCGTGTCGAATGCGATTGTAGTGTCGATAAATATTTCACACCACGCAGCAAAGCACTCGAGTGTCTCGTTATAGCAGAGATGGAGTAACAGAGATGCCTATAAGTGGCATACTTATCTCGCAAGTTACACGCGGGGTGTACAAAGAGAGAATTGTGCAGTACTGTACACACACGTGGGGTGGACAATACCGTACTGTACACACACACGTGTGTGTGTATACAGTGTACACCATTAGGGACACAGACATTAAACACTGTAAACAGATGACCGTGACGGATGGGTAACACCGTACTGTACACACACACACACACGTGTAGGGTGACATTGGGAATACACAAACACACGAGTGTACAACAGGACGGGTTAGACTACGCGAGACGCAGTTGACACAACACACCACAACAACACCAAGTGCCGGCACCACGGCGGTTGGTGCCAGGCTAGGTGCACCAACCCTACAGGTCACGACGACAGACCCAGCCCAGTTGTTAGTGAGGGGGGTTAACCGATCGCGATGAATGAAAGATGCACATACACATGAAAGATGCACATACACACCATCTGTAGCAGCCGCTCTCCGCCTCCAATGTGTAGTTGATCTGCGAGGCGCCCGCGTACGGCAGCAGGATCTTGGGCACGTTCAGTTTCGACGCCTCGGCCACGTTCACCACCAACCAACAACAACAGCAGTGACAACAACAACAGCAGCAGAGCCGACAGAGACAGTCCAGAACGAGGCGGACTGCGGCCACTGATGAGGCGGTCGCCCCGGCGTGGCCAGGCCTCTACCGCCGTCGTCGGCTGCATTGCTCTTCTCGCCCCACCACCCTCCTCCTCTTCCTCCTCGTGTGGCGTTAAAGAATTATTGAATGAAAACTTCTAATCTCACGTCGGTGAGACCCGGACCAGCCTTGACGACGTGGTGGTGGTTACCTCAGCACGCACGAAATCTTCGCGGACTATGACGACGACGACGGCGTTGTAGAATAACGGTGCCGCGGCTGCGTGAGGAGAAACGACGCGGAATCTTCTCCTCCTCCCACCTCCTCGCTCTCTTAACTCTCCTGAGCGCCGCCGACAGCCTCGGGCAAAGCGTGCTCTCGCCACGATTATAACTCCCAGCCCGGATAAGCTGCGATGGAGGGGGGCTCCTCCTCCGCGTTGCGACATCGGGGCCGCGCGACTCGATCTGATTGGCTCCCGCCGCCCCCCCATGGAGCCAATCCGCGCTGGGAAATGTGAAGTGGTGGGTGGAGGGGGGTGGGGGCGAGGGGGGGTTTCCCGCGCGCGAGAGACGTTGTCACGTGCGCGCGCGCGAGACGTTTTGGCGCCAAAAAATGAAATGGCAATAAAATATTTTATATCTACGAGACTTTACCGAAAGAACCAAAGAGTATGTATGGGTTTCTTCAGTCACGAAAACTTCAAGTCTAGGAAAAATATTTGAGATTCATTATCTGATATTTCCTGAGGATTGGGGGGTGAGGAGCGGAGAGAGGGTGGCACCAGAAAATTAATCGATACTCTTCAGGAAAAAAAACAAGAACAAAATATATAATGTACAGTATATATGTTTGACATTATATCAGCAATTGTCTATCCACTGATGGATATTTGCTGCACATTATCCCGTGCGCGTTGCCTTCATTGTTATACCTGTCTCGTCCATCGTAATGTTTTAGCCGAGGTCACTACACACACAGTGACCGATTTATATATAACCCCCACTAAGATAATAGTAAAACAATGATATAAAAACATGTTATTGTTTAAATTACTCGACACGTATCCCAGACTCGCCGCCACATCCCGTCATAGGAACGTGGAATTTCCACCACTTACTCTGCGCGGGGGGGGGGGGGGGCGCTGTAAACAGGAGATGAGCACAAAAGCATAAATTGCTTATTTCATCGGGAAATCGCTTTGACTTTGCACATCACATTTCTGAAACACGGGGAAGGTACAACACATTGGTCGGTGGTAAAGTTGCCGCTTCAGTGCACGTGGAGTGGAATTTCGGGTTTCTCTCATTCAATCCACATTGATGATAGAGCAAATATCGTGCTGGCAACTTTGGACTGGTTTAGAATTTGGTATCTGCTCACCCTCAGTCACGCTAGCTTGTAAAACACATTCCTGCTGCGGAGGGAGCTGGTAGGAACGTTGGGTTGCTCGGTCAATGGCCTGCAGGGTCAACGGCGGCGTGGTGTATTCCGCAAATATGCCCGACTGTGATTGCGGGCACAAGCCGACGTGAGTAGGTTAAACGTTGAGTTTTATAAGGGCACCACGGGGTGACCAGCCCCTCCCCACCCAGCCCCACCCCTCCCAGCCCCTCCCCACCCAGCCCCTCCCCACCCAACCCCTCGCCACCCAGCCCTACCCCTCCCACCCAGCCCCATCCCCCCACCCAGCCCTACCCCTCCCACCCCCACCCAGCCCCTCCCCACCCAGCCCTACCCCTCCCACCCCCCACCCAGCCCCTCCCCCACCCAGCCCTACCCCTCCCACCCCCACCCAGCCCCTCCCCACCCAGCCCTACCCCTCCCACCCAGCCCCATCCCCCCACCCAGCCCTACCCCTCCCACCCCCACCCAGCCCCTCCCCACCCAGCCCTACCCCTCCCACCCCCCACCCAGCCCCTCCCCACTCTCCCCTTTCCACCCAGCCCCACCCCTCCCATTTTTGGATGCACGACGGACCGACGGACACAATAATCCCCTGTGGGCTGGTGTAACCAGAAGGTTCCTACCAGTAAAATACCGTACAAGTACTGGTCTACCAGTTGTTATTGGTAAGAGCACTCCCTCTAGAGTCTAGGTGATGGAACTCTTGTCAGCTGAAGAAGCAACGTTGCTTTGGTAAATACCCACGCACTATTAACAAAAGTGTGATTCTCAGCTCCTTCCCCATAGTAAATTAATAGTAATAACCTCGGGTAGTTTTCCTTTTTTTCCCGTAGAAAGGCTGCGAGTAAAGGTATACGTACTACTAATTGGCTGTCGGGTGGTGGTGGGTTTAACGACACATTTATATATTTACGCGATTCAACCCAAAAAAACCTGGATTATGAAAGGCATACTCGTGGAGATGACCCTTACCGGATCTGAACCCAGGGAGACAGCTCCCATACGTCTAAGGGGGAAACACTATCCTCGACAGAACAAGTGGAGTCCACGTTTATTTTCTCTACTTCCTTCTTTAAGCACTTTTTTTATCCATTAGCAAGTTTGCTATTTCAGACCAATATTATAAAGGTTTGTGCAATAAAATACTAGGCATTTTAAATCTGCGTCATTCAGAATGAAATTCCCAATTTTCACCCCGATTGTTTCAAACACTGTTGTCCATAAGTTTTTGTTGGGGTTAATCGCGTAAATGTTGTTAAACCCGCAACAGCCAATTAGTAAGTGTTGTCACGTAAACAGAACATGGCAATTCGTTACTAGTACAGCACACCGGTGTGTTGTCGAGCCAAGCAACATTTACAATCGGAGTACGTTTCGCCAGTAATTACAATGAGCTTCAACAGGCGTCAGCCAGATTTGTGGCTGTCGGTGGGTCAAAAGACATTTATATATTTACACGATCTAACCAAAAAAACACCTGTATTGTGGATATTGGTCGCGAAAGCGTACGTGTTAAAACGAACTTTGTTGTATTGTGATGTAGCTGCCTTGTTGCAGCAAAATCACAATAGCATGGTTGGTGATATCACGGGCAGTGGATATCGTGGGGTGGCAGTAAAGTACACTGGGCTCGTGTCTCCAGCTTTGTCACTTGGCTGCTTGAAACTGGCGATGCTTGGTTTTTCAGTGGCCGTCTGGTCTCCCTTACATGTTGCCGATTTTACATGTCATGGCCACTTTTTAAAATTGCTGTTGTAATGGGTGTTGCAACGAACCATTAGATGCCAAGGGTTTTAGTGCAAAATGTGGCTAATCCTTATTCCGCCCAAAGTCCCTTCTATACTGTTCAGCGTTCTCTGCGGTTGGCTTTGTAGCTGCCTCCCAGTCTGTATTTCAACGTGCTGATATAACCATCAGTTAAAAAAAACATCTATTATTTGCTCGACTCAAGTGCTCTACGCTGGACACCATGTGCAAGACTTTCAGGCTTGCGCTCAACAACAATTCTAAAACCAAGTATGGTGTATTCACTTGAATGCTCCATTTCTTTAAGAAAACCACTGGGTGCAATTAAACATCATAAAACAAATTTCAGAGGACAGGTTTTATTTCTCCAAATTCACAAGGCAACACATCCCAAGCTCATGCGGGTAAGCGGCAGAAAATGTGTGCCCAGTTGATGGTAGTTGTCTCTTCTTACGCGGCGTGCAGTGCCCGCCACTTGTTCAGGGGCCCGTGGTTTGGCATGTACTTGACACCCACACCATCGGGCATCACCGTCTTTTCAGCCAGCATTGCCTCAAAGTCTTTGCTGTCGAATTTGGTAAAGCCCCACTTCTTTGAGACGTGGATCTGTGGCACAAAGGAAGACCGTGTGTTAGTGTGCTTTACACAATTGAAGACACGAGGACAAGTTGAACTCATTGACATTAATACAATTACTTATATACCCAGACTCCTTTCAGGAGGGTTCTGCATTGGAATGTATCGCCAGAACCAATGATATTGTATGTTTTTCGCTATGGGGGGAAACCAGATAACCCAATGGAAAACCATGCAAAATAGACCATACAAATGCAGGGTGAACCATACAAGCTAAATAGACAAACTTACTGTGTAACAATTGATCATTTACAAAACTTTAATGCTACTTATAACTCAAGAAACTAAAAGTAACATGACACATTACAAACCAGCAAGAATAATTTTTTCACAAATTGCAGTTTTTTGGGACATGATCTGACATGAACAGTTCGCCAAAAGTTTATAGAGCAATTGGTTAGTTGCGATGGTTCACTATAAATACCTTTTCATGGACAGCTAAAGTATAAATACTATTTTTAACATACTGAAATATTTTTTCTTCTTGGTTCTTTCGGTAAAGTCACGTAGAAAGGAAATAATAAAATAATAAAACAATTAAAATAAAGGCGGCAAGTGGGCCCACACATTACATTTGTCTACAATGTTTTACATATAGTTAAATGTCACATTATGTATGCACTGTCTCCATGGTCCCTAAGCGTTTTCGTACAAGGAACGAAGATCTTACACAAACCAAGGAGTCTGTTTTATGCACCCATTGCACACTACCAATTAATGTAATAAAAGGTAGTCGGCTTAATAGAGTGCAAATTCACACCGAATTGCATAGACATACAAAAAAAATGAAATATATTTGTTCCATCATGGCACTTGAGAACCACAAGCATGAGGACAGCCATGTGCATAAAAGCTTTCTTGTGCACAGAGCCACAATGGGGTAAGGCACCGCATCCTAAGGCACTGGGGGGGGGGGGGGGGGAGAAGCAAATAATATAAATTGAAAAATTCGATGGGTGTTGTGACTTTCACCTTCTGGCGACCCGGGAACTTGAACTTGGCACGACGGAAAGCCTCTACCACGTGTTCCTTGTTGTTGGGCTTGGTGCGCACCGACATGATGGGCTGGCCGATCGACACGCGCGCCACTGTGCCCTGAGGCTTACCGAAGGCTCCGCGCATCCCTGTTTGCAGCCTGGAGAATGTACAAGACAGAACGGTTCCATCAATGCTGTCATCTGCAAGCACCACCCTCTTTATGTACATCATGCACATTTGTTTAGCAGCCAGAACACATGGAACAGTAAAGAAACGAATGAACCGTACATTTAAAAAAAGTAATAGGGTAAGAATATTAATCTTGGATGTGAAAATAAAGGCGGCAAGTGGGCCCCACACATTACATTTGTCTACAATGTTTTATATATACTTAAATGTCACATTATGTATGCACTGTCTCCATGGTCCCTAAGAGTTTTCGTACACGGAACGAAGATCTTACACAAACCAAGGAGTATGTTTGTTTTATGCACCCATTGCACACTACCAATTAATGTAATAAAAGGTAGTCGGCTTAATAAAGTGCAAATTTACACCGAATTGCATAGACATACAAAATGTATACAAATCCGAGAAACTCCAATTTAATATTTTAGCTTAACTGTTGATTAAAAAAATTGTATATGCAGCATCTATTTAAATATTTCGAATATATTCGTCAAAATTCAGCCTACAAATATGTATTCAACCACGACGATCCAGCTAAAATGATAAAACAAATGTCGTGCAACCTGCCATCGCCCTTGCCACATGGCGTCCTGGCACTGACCTATCGGCGCCTGCACAGGACAACATCTTGTTGATGCGGATGACGTGGAAGGGATGCAGCCGCATGCGGATATGGAAGCCATCCTTGCCGCACGTCTTCACCATGTACTTGTTGGCACAGATACGGGCGGCTTCCAGCGCTGGCATAATCACACAAAAACTGAAGTCACTCTACAATTCTCTGAACGTTGGATTTATACAGCGCCGACTAAACGTGATTGCATCTCAAAGATGCTGTACAATGGGAATATTTAATGATAGAGGTTGTTCGTTTATAAGCAGATAAAAAAATGCCGTTCAAACAGTAAAAAAATGTTATGCTGCAACAACGCCATAATAATGGTTGTTTGTTTGTCAGCTTGGAATATGCATGTCAACTTGCTAATCCTGTAACCAGGTGAGCCACTACTAATTACTAAAAGTCAGTCGAACAACTTTTTTTTTCAGAAGGGACCTACATAGTTATATTTTTATAAAGCATTTTTTGTGCAGTCCAAAATCCAAAGAACTGCACAGACAAGCTCACTTAACCCATTTGCTGTAATGCTATTCCCCCATGTCATCTCAATCCCTTTTGCCTATAGCACCCTTCCCTGCAACTTACATACAAAGCATTCTCTACACTTTCCCTACTCCAAACAAAAAACAAATCCTTGAAACTATGTAGATGTATGTTTTGCTATTTGTACAGCATCCTGTGCCATTTCCTCTCCGCTACACAGCCTAGTGGGTTTATTTTCTAATCACACCATTCTTAAGTGCAAGGCTATCACATAGGCGCTGTGGTTTCCAGACGAGTATAGTCGTCTTTAGGCGGCAATGTTGGTATGTGGTTCTATTCAATTTGAAATAAAAACGAATTTGGACCATGATACGAGCACACAGCCTACTAATTTTAAATTATGTCACGAGGTCTTTAAATATCCACTATAAAGCAGACGGTGCATATTTATGGTTAATACTAGTAGTATCAACCTGGGCGACCGCAGCATTACAACCTCTGCAAAATGGAGCAAACGTGAGCCCGCCCGGCCATGTCACTGCACCAGAATAATAACAAAATAGCAGCAAAGTTTATGCACGAGTTTCTTTAAAAAATGTGTATACTGAACGTTTTATAAAGAGACAGGATATTGCGCGCTCACCCTCCGAGGAGAGCTGCTCGCACTCATCTGACACCATGTGCGCGCATAGCGGGAACTCTTCCACGCGGGCCTTCTTGCGCCCGAGGTCGAAGATCCTGATCTTGGGATCTAAGAGAGATAAGTGGCAAGGATGAGTCATCATTCACTACAAATACGTATGGCTTAATGTGCACACTGCTTGTGTATAGGTAATTAAATCAGTATGTATACATGTACAAGTACATCCCTTTATAGATACATTGATTGAGGGCTTTGGTGGTTATTTCACCACGCTGGTGTGACTATGGGAATAGACGAGCAAAGTAAAAGCCAAAAGATTCTTCTGCACTGCCCCCCTGCCATTTCTGCTGTGCTTGGTGGCCACCAAATCACGATCAGAGTATACATTTTCATAGTTAACTTCCGGGATTTGGATATGTAGGGTGCATGCTGGGTGATTTAGTCGTAGGCACTTGTGTACAGGCCATAACATGTCTTTTAGATAGGAAGGGTTCTCCGAATCTCAAAGAGTTATTTCAGGGCAGCTATGCATTGCGTTTTTTGACATACTTTGACATTGTTAGGTAAATCTAACCTCCATGCATGTCTCAGACTACACGCCACGAAGTGAAATTGTGCTGTTTCCAAGGTCCCTTTAGGGCTCCGTATATGTGACGGAGATCTTACACAAACCAAGGGGTTTGATATGCGCACCAACGAACACCAACAACCAATTAAATGAAGGTCGGTTTGTTCAAGTGCTAAATTGAAGTTTACATTACAGTAGACCACTTCTAACTTGGGTCACTGTTTGGCCACCAGAGGGCAGTACGGCAAAAACCGTTGTACTATATTTTGTCTATGCTCCCCGGTTTCATCAATCCGTAATCAACAGCTTGAAGTGCAGTATGGTTTTACAAAATCACTTCCACACCTAGGACGGCGTAGCGAGGCACTAATCTAGCAGTGGATTGACCAAGGGATCGTACACGTACTTAATGATCCCCTTTGTAACAATTACCGCGATTTCGGATGCACATTCGGAGAGTTAATATAAAGAATGAGTTAATATATTGCTATTAAAAGTATAACCGTTTACATACGCTAACCATAATGACACGTGATGTTTGTCCCATTAGCGATTTTAAACACGCCATCCTATTGTCCTCATGTGCAGGGCCCCTTTTGTAAAGTTATTACTGCTGGATCGGGACCAACCACGCGTTTCAGGTCCAACAGGGGATTATTTGACCATACTTCACCACGCTGGTCAGTGCGGGTTGAAGGCGGGAAGCACAGACGCGACAAAAGCACATCACCAACGTGCAATGGCGTTCGCCGCATTGCCCTCTTGCGCCAAAGCCTGCTTCATTTGTGGCATTACATTTCAGTCGCATTTGACCTGGCACGTTACACAACCGCGCCGCAGCTCGGCACCCTTATAGGAGCGCTATTTCATTTAAGGATTATATTCATTTGGAGAGTTTTCATTCGACCACTCACCGGGAACACCGCGACAGAAGCGAGACTTCGGGTAGGGCTTGTTCTTGCAGTATCTGTAACTATAAACCACACGCACGCACGGGCTTGTTTCTCGCAGAAATGAGCATTGTAGTCTGTATGAACACGTTTTAATTGGACACATGCCACCCAGCAAACATAGCTGCATGCTAAAATTTTACAGATACGGGCTAATACTTGGGATGTTTTATTAAGCTTGCCCGAGGGGAAGCCGCCATTTAGCACTGAAAGCTGTAGAGCCAGGATTCCACTTTGCTATAACGGGGGGTTTTCGTCGAGGTATATGGACAATTATTCTTTATGGACAACCTTTTTGCCAATCCACTGCTGGATGAGAGGGCCTCCTTGTACCGTTTGGGTCGTGGGTGTCTTATTTTACCATATTTCACCACGCCGGTCAGCGCGGCCTAGCACACGTTGGGAGCGTAATACAATACAACACATATTGCTATAGTGTACTGCCGTTGCCTTCAACGCGACGGCGCAACAGCCTATAGCACCTACTTCATGAATGCTCGCTAATCCAAGTCTTAAACAGGCCACGTCTGCTTTGCTTCCGAGGAATTGTAAGGCGACTTGGTCAAAGGCGTGTCCATTCATAAATAAACTCGCTACAGTATACTTTGCCGTACTATAAACCGGCCCAAGTTGTTAAACTATTTAACTCGTATCACGAGTGCAAAGGCGAACGCAAAAATCCTAATTGTAACATTGTAACTAAATAGGAACTTTAGACTCGAGGCCTTGTGGCGGGACTAAGGCCTACTCACCAGCGAGCGGGACGGCGACCCATCTTGGTAGATCGCCTGGCGGGGCAGACAAGAAATACGAACGCATAAATATTGGTGCCATGTTAGAGCACCTATTTGTAAAATCGCACGATGGATTATCGATAACGCGGCCGGGATGTTTAAGGATTTCAACGGCGACTACCGACAACCACTGCAGCCATCTTACCTCGCCCGACGGAAAGGATTGTGGGAGGCCGCCGGAAGCTTCAAGGAGTCACGGACGAAACCATTTGGCGATGAAAGGGGGAGACCACTTTTAATTAATTTCCCCCGAAATTATGTAAATATTTCTGCTTGATTATTTCACCGCGCTAAAATAATAGTAAGTTAATAATTTTGTTATTTAACAGTCTATGTTATTCGCAATTCCCCTTTTACGACATTTTACCGATCGTTACTTTGAAGAGTAAAATAAAACCCCTATTTGCATCGACAATGCGCTCGCCTGTACGTGCTCGTGACGTCATCGCTCACCGTTATGATGACGTCATGTCGCATTCAGCGTGCGTCGTGTCACCTTACGCGGTGACGCTCGGCACGACGTGTGACGTTGTTCAGCCACGTTCGAGCCACTGCTGGCTCACAAAGCTGCCAACTCCTTATCCAGTACCTCTCTCTTATACTGGTAGGAACCTCCTGGTTACACCAGCCCACAGGGGATTATTGTGTCCGTCGTGCAGGGACGGGCTAGGTGGGGAGGGAGGGGCTGGGTGGGGAGGGGCTGGGTGGGGAGGGGAGGGTGGGGGAGGGGCTGGGTGGGGAGGGGAGGGTGAGGAGGGGCTGGGTGGGGAGGGTGGGGCTGGGTGGGGAGGGGAGGGTGGGGAGGGGCTGGGTGGCGAGGATGGGGAGGGGCTGGGTGGGGAGGGTGGCGCTGGGTGGGGGGTGGGAGGGGTGGGGCTGGGTGGGGAGGGGCTGGTCACCCCGTGGTGCCCTTATAAAACTCAACGTTTAACCTACTCACGCCGGCTTGTGCCCGCCCTCACAGTCGGGCATATTTGCGGAATACACCACGCCGCAGTTGACCCTGGCCATTGACCGAGCAACCCAACGTTCCTACCAGCTCCCTCCGCAGGAGGAATGTGTTTAGAGACTAATGCAGACCTTATTGGTCACCCCGTGGTGCCCTTATACATCTCAACGTTCATCCTACATCACAAGGGAGAGAAACATAAACAATAGGCATTTTATCTGCCCGTAGTGAAACGGCCGTACGCCGTGTGGACCTGAAAATTCAATTTCCTTGTACAAAGAATACGGGGTAAACCGTATGGACCGATAGTTATGCCGGTGTGGCAATTTGTTGAGTAACTTAAATACCAAAGTCGAGGTTTGCTAGCCACGAGATGACTTCAGGGGAGAGAGATTTCGTGTAGCTTTGCTATTCCCTTGTTGAGTTTGAATTTAGAAACATGCGTTTTTGGCTGCTATGAATGTCCGCGTGATGATAAGCCACTTCGTTTAGCTATCATTTGTGACCAGGTCGCTTCCGAAAAATAATTATTGTGAAGAGCTCAGTGAGCCTTAGGGACCGTCCATAAATGACGTCACGCACATAAGGGGGGGGGGGGGTCAGACATTTGTGACGATGTGTGACGAGGGGGGGGGGGGGGTTGAAAAATGTGACGTCACATCAAAACGCGCAACTTTAAATAAATATAGACAACACGTTCTACTTAATTAAATAGACTTTTTAATACATATTTTCTCCTACAACATCAGAGTGCAGCGCCACATTAAATACGCACTACAATGACAATAGTTTAAAGCGATTTGAAGCGTTTTTTTTGGGGGGGGGGCAGAGCTTTGTGACGTCATATTTGAGGGGGGGGGTCTGACTTTTGGTGACGCCGTGTGACGAAGGGGGAGGGGGTCAAAAATAGTCCAAAATCGCGTGACGTCATTTATGGACGGCCCCATACCTGGTAACATTAAAACATAGTTTAGTTTCACTCTGCATGTGGTTATTTCGGTAAAGTCACGTGACTTTACAGAAAGAACCAAAGAGTAATTCCTGCAGTCACGAAAGCTTCCAATATAGTAGTTTAGTTTATTTTTACGCGTGTTAAGAGTCGCGTTTGCACACGTTCGTGTTCGGCGAGCAAACAACCCAATGAATAAAATAAGGCATAAATAAAATATATTTCAAATAAATGAAAACTAATGTACAGTACGTGTGTTGGACTTCTTTCGCACCGTACGTAGCCAACCGTGATAGTCGGAGCGTGCGGGATGTCTATTCGCTAAGGAAGATTAAAGCAGATATACCCTTTAGAGCAGTGCCTCTTCACGCGGGGTGCATGTGCACGCCCTGGGGGTGCGAGATGCCCTTTCTGGGGGTGCGAGACGTGGACAGATTTTTTTTTTTAGAAGACAAATAATCTAAACACAAATTAAGCACGGGCACGTAAGGGGCCGTCCATAAATGACGTCACGCACCTAGGGGGGGGTCAGACATTTGTGACGATGTGTGACGAGGGGGGGGGGGTGAAAAATGTGACGTCACATCAAAATGCGCAACTTTAAATATAGACAACACGTTCTACTTAATTAAATAGACTTTTTAATAAATGTTTTCTCCTGCAATATCAGTGCAGTGTCACATTAAATACGCACTACAATGACAATAGTTTAAAGCAATTTGAAGCATGTTTTATTTATTTTGGGGGGGGGGGGGCAGAGCTTTGTGACGTCATATATGAGGGGGGGTCTGACTTTTTGTGATGTCGTGTGACGAGGGGGGGGGGGTCAAAAATCGTCCAAAATCGCGTGACGTCATTTATGGACGGCCCCTATGTACAACTACCTTGTTTCATCAAACCTATGTTAACATTATAAAACATTTTACGACTGAGGCTGCAATAAAAGTTAGGGACCACTGGTTGAGAGGGAGCGTTCATGAGCGCTCGCAAAGCTTCCCAGCTGTCTGGACGAGCCTTCTCTCGTGGATGCTCCTTCTGACAACAGCGGCGTTGAGTAATTGCAGGGCTGCACCTTTTCCTTATTTAACCAGCTACAGCCCACGTGGCATGGGTTCATCTTTGCCTCCGACGCAAAGTTGAGGGTTGGCCAAGTTCGCGCGCGGAAAATTGATGGAGGAAAGGAAAAAAAACCGAATGATGAGAACCCCAATGGATTGCAGTCCATCATAGCAGCTGCTGCTGCTGCCCACTACTCACGGGCTTCCTGGTGATGGTGCTCACGTCCCTTGCCAATAACCTTGCCGCGATCCACCGTGGGTGTCGCCTTCATGGGATTTCTTACCTGAGCCCAGAGGTCGGCAACCTTGCGGCTCTTTGAGGAGTGCAGCGCGGCTCTTGAAATTCGTAAAAAATAAATGGCTTTTTATTTTGGTTGTCGGCCCCTGACCATAAAAGTCCAATTCACTACGGAAGTCCAGTTTACCATGGGAGTCCAGTTCACCATGGAAGTCCAGTTCACCATGGAAGTCCAGTTCACCATGGAAGTCCAGTTTACCATGGGAGTCCAGTTCACCATGGGAGTCCAGTTTACCATGGGAGTCCAGTTTACCATGGGAGTCCAGTTTACCATGGGAGTCCAGTTCACCATGGGAGTCCAGTTCACCATGGGAGTCCAGTTCACCATGGGAGTCTAGTTTACCATGGGAGTGCAGTTTACCATGGGAGTCCAGTTTACCATGGAAGTCCAGTTCACCATGGAAGTCCAGTTTACCATGGAAGTCCAGTTTACCATGGGATTCCAGTTCACCATGGGAGTCCAGTTTACCATGGGAGTCCAGTTTACCATGGGAGTCCAGTTTACCATGGGAGTCCAGTTTACCATGGGAGTCCAGTTTACCATGGGAGTCCAGTTCACCATGGAAGTCCAGTTCACCATGGGAGTCCAGCTCACCATGAAAGTCCAGTTCACCATGGGAGTCCAGTTTACCATGGGATTCCAGTTCACCATGGGAGTCCAGTTTACCATGGGAGTCCAGTTTACCATGGAAGTCCAGTTTACCATGGAAGTCCAGTTTCCCATGGTGAACTGGACTTCCATGGTGAACTGGACTTCCATGGTGAACTGGACTCCCATGGTTAACTGGACTTCCATGGTGGTCCAGCTCACCATGAAAGTCCAGTTCACCATGGGAGTCCAGTTCACCATGGAAGTCCAGTTCACCATGGGATTCCAGTTCACCATGGGAGTCCAGTTTCACCATGGGAGTCCAGTTTACCATGGGAGTCCAGTGTACCATGGAAGCCCAGTTCACCATGGAAGTCCAGTTCACCATGGGAGTCCAGTTCACCATGGGAGTTCAGTTTACATTGGGCAGGGGTTGGTAACCTGCAATTGCGGAGCCACATGCGGCTCATTGAGGATTGTTTCGTGACGTTATTTAAGGACACCGTCTCGTATTCACCCACGTGCATTGCGGCTCTTGAATTACTGTTTTTTTTAACCGAATTTGAACAATATGGCTCTTATTCTTGGTTCTTTCGGTAAAGCCACGTAGAAGAGAAACAATACTTAAAGGGAAACAATAAAATAATACAAATATATTTTTTATAAAATAATAAAAACATATTTTTCTTATAAAAAAAATATTTTTAAATGTCGGTTTCAGGGCTCCTATTATGATGCGCATTGCGTTATCGAGGCTTCCCAAGCCGTACCTGCCAAGTGTCCGTTTCACCGCTGGATGTGGCACCGCTATCACCCGTGGCACCACGACACCACCCACCATTATGTTCTCGAACCCATGTGTGCCTCGGTAAACCCCAAGCATGCCACCTGCCCGTTGCTTCTTCGCACGCAATCGTCACTTTCAGATTTCGATTCACTTCCGTCAACGTTTCACGTTTCCGATCCAAGTTTTCAGTGGGCAAGACTCACTCATCCAAATCGTTCTAATTTAATCGCCGCGTTTGAACGTTTCCGTTAAAGATCAAACAACATCTTCAAAAAGAACTCCCATCCTGCTCTCATCTGTATATTTATATTTAATATATTTAGATTCCGGTCCACTTTCGACAAGAACCCTACGCAGACACCAACTGTATGCTATGCGTTGCTCCGATTGCTTTTGTTCAGCAAACGTGTTTCACATTCCTGTATTTGTTTGGCTTATTTACCTTGAGCCCCACGTCGGAGCCTTGTTTGTGACATTCTTAGTAGAGTAGAATACGTTTATTTAGTTTGTACAATAACCTATCACTGCCCATGTCCAAACAACAATATAAATGGTATGAAAAATTAGGTTTTACCCTTTCCGGCAATTAAAAAAAAGGTGTTAAGATGCAAAAACACCAAAGTGCTTTTTTAATATATAAAAGGTTTTGTAAGGCAACAAAAGTTTGTTTAATCCACGTACTTGCGTCGTGACATAGAATGGGTCATGTAGCAGCATAGCGCTGGCGGGGAAGGGGATCTGCAGCTTACAGCAGCCCTGACCGACAGGGGCAGGCCACGTGATAGACCAGAGAGGGATCTTGGGAAAAGGTCACGGAAGGGGCACACGAGGAACCCGCTGGTAGGTTCCAGAAGGGGGCGTGGCCAGGCCACGCTGGCAGTATAAGAGGGCTCCCCCCCCAGGGACCTCGGGGCTGTCGTGTGGAGTTGGGGGGGGGGGATCTGCGTCGTGCTGCTGCTGGAATCTTCACCATCGTCTTCGTCTTCACCATCTCGGCGTCGCCTGTCGTCAGGCAGCCTACCAGCTGTCGCGACTGGGAACCGTAGTTCATTTAATGACGAGTTAAAGTGTTAACCGTCAGGCCGTGTTAATAAACCGCGTGCCTCCCTAATCTTAGCGTCTGAGTCAGTCACTAAACGCGTGATAACGCATGCAAACACACCAATTATTCTATATGCGGTCTTTAAAACCGATTGGCCTTCAACAGAAACGGCTTTCTTTATGGCCGACTCAGTGTCAGATCAGAAAACGCCAATTGGCGAGCAGTATAAATGGGGTTCGCCACTTTGGGTGGTGGGGCAAAGTGTGGGTAGACAGACCCTCACCCAAGCCGTTTGGTCTGTGTGGAGTGTAGCCCAATTACAGCTCGCTTTAGTGGAGTAGAGAGAGCAAGTAAAACCAGAGCAGGGCTACATTATTACCCTTTTAAGAAACGAGCAAAACCACCCGATGTCTTGGGCTGCCTTGCCGTGTACATTCACGCACGCCCATCGCTGCGTTCACGGCAAATGTCGCTGCCAGTGGTTACCGGTTGCATTTTCAGAAGCAGGAATCGATTATATTAAGGGTCATCGATTAATAACCCACTTCCAAGAAAAAAATTCGTACCAATACTCTCCGGACTGGTCGACTCGTTGACAAACTCATCCCCCAACCACAGCAATATCGAGTTTCCACAACTGCCTTAGAACATAAACAGCCCTTTATCAAGCCACAGCTCGTGTCCCCATGGGGGTTATGCAAATGCGGCATTGACTTGGGATCATAGGAGTACAGTACAGCGGTGCGCGTGGAGTGTCCTCCGTAACGTCGCCCCTTGCGCCTGCCACGGGACAGACCATTTAAATCGCAAGTCGCCAAACCTCTCTAACCCATACATTTGCCTGGTGGCATTTTCAGTGCGGCTATCATTTTCTGGCCAACCACATTGATTTTTTCAAACAAATAAACAGGGGGCGAATCACCTTGTGATAATTTTTTTTGTTACATATTCGATCATCATTAATGGACCCGTGCACCAATGATTCAGCATCATGTCCAAAAGAGAAAATGGGTCTTCGTTTGGCCAATTTTGGAAGTAGAGCTTCAACTATAATAATGGGTAAAGTGCTGGTAGTCCCCCCCCCCCCCTCTGCTACGCCTTCTGGCCAACGTGGAAGAGTAGGCCAAATATCCTACAGACGAGGGGCCCGCTTGAGCTTTTCCTCATCAAGTCCTTCCGCCAGCAAACATCATGGGCAGGGCCATTACCTTTCAGCAGGATTATATGGACCAGTTGTGACTTGAGCCCGTATGCTGCCAGCGTGCAAGACAGTTTCGTGAAATTCCACTGTTGTTTCAAAGTAGAGCGTTTAAACGTCTAGGATTCAGTTCTGGGTCAAGAGTCAAAGTCTTCAGAAAAAGGTGTCAACAAAATTGGTTACAAATGCTACACTGCAAATCACGCAACTGTCGGTTTACGCATCTCTGCACGTTTTAGTGCGCACCTTTTCTTCGCTATAACCCACATTCCGATCAATATATCACGGCTCAAGTCCACGAGACGACAAAAACAACACAAGACGACGGACACGAGCAGAGGTGGCGCGGCTGTGGTTAGACTTTATTGTGCTTGGGGGAGGAGGTCGCTGTGGCGGTTGACGACCGCAGAGCAACGTGGCTCTCGCCGGCACGAGGCAGGAAAGAGTGAGAGGGCCGCAGGGCAGCCGGGGACACCGAATGCCACACAGCCACCACACCGACTGCGAGACACCCATGGAGGTTGCGTTTTTTTTGTTTGGGGGGGGGGGGGGGTCTCGATCTTGCCAGATCAGAAGTCTTGTTGCCTCGGTGGAGAGGCGGCATTCTAGTTGATCATCAGCTTGCCAGATCAGAGTTTTTAACATCCAATGGATGGAGCGTATTGTTGGAAAATTGGTTAGAGAATGAGTTAACCAGCGCAATTTCAATAAGTGAGCCTGGAAGAAAAAATTTCAGAAATAAAACCTGATATGCTTCCTGGTTTTTCAAATTTTTAAGTGGAAAAACCCCAGCAAAGTTTAGTTAAGTTGCATTACCTTTTGGGTTGGCCGATCGAGAATAACAGAACTAAACCTAAACATTTTTTTTGTCCATTGGTACAAAGGACTTTCTCCTCTTAAGCTGGCAACAACTTGGTCCACCTGGCGTGTGGGGCCCCTCCGTACATTCAGCGACAACCAGTGTTTGCGCTACAGCTGCCAGGACGGAAGCAAGGCATCATGCTGCCCTCTCCCCCAGCGATCATACATTCAAGCGGCCGCCGTTCACTGAAAACGAGGCCTTGGCGGGGATCCAGTTATAACAGTTCAGTGTCATCTGAGAGAAATAAGTCAAACTTTTTCCTTTTATAATTAGGCTTGTAAGTCGATACAAAAAGACCAAAAAGACATGGGTTGTGGGATCTCCCCTCCTGACCCATCAGAAGCCAATCGCGGCGTGCTTAACTGGGAGGTGTAGTAGCAGCAGCAGGTCGCCACAGCAACGGGTCCCGGGATTGGCCAAGATGTGTCCGAGTAGGCAGGCCCCTCAAGAATCACCTTCGGGTGACTTTCGTAACACTATTTGCTAAACTTTAGTCAATAGACTAAGCATCGACATAGAAAACTGAAGTCATAAAAAATATAAATTCGAATTACTTTAAATCGAGAAAGTGGTTTACATGAATAGCTACAGTAAACAGATCAACCAAGCCCAGACAGCAGCGCAGCTACGACAAGTAGCCCTGCCAATGTACAGTGTCTCACTGAAGACATTACAAAAATCACAAAAACCAATTCTACACAGGCAGATGCACCAAATAGAAAAAAGTCACCCATCAGCCACCAAAAACGAGATAAAAAATGCAGAAAGTGAGACGGGGTGGCATCGATCAAAGGCAACCCAGAAAGAACGCTAACAAAAGGGTCGGGGAAGAATTGTTCAATAGGCGAGCGACAAAAACTTTTCACAAACTACCACAAAACGTTAACATTTGCGTCACGCTCCCTTCCCAACCCGTCCCTCATGCCAGCTCACGGGCAAGCTGGCGTGTACCAAACCAAAACCCCACACGGATGCACAAGGGCGGCAACTTTACACAATAACATGCGGTGATTGTACACGGTGGGGCGGGAATGTCGAGTGAATTGTGAAGTTGCGACAGGGTGGACGAGTGTGGAGGTCGTTGATGCGGAAAGAGGGCAGGGGAGGAGGAGGAGACGCACGCGGCGGGGCTCTCTCGCCAGCCGCTCAGACGACGTTGACGACGTAGGGGCTGCCGGTGACATGCTCGTTGCCCCACATGAGGACGAGGATGTGCTCTCCGCGCTCCTTGAGGGTGTAGGAGACTGCGTAGGCGCCTTTCCCCGTGTGCTTCACCACCACTTCCTCGCACGGGACATGTGGCCCGTGGACGCCCACCAGAAGCATGTTGTTGCCTGTGACCACGGCGGATAAAAAAGTGGCGAGCAGAGTGGTTACGCAACGCCCGTTCCAGTAAAGTCCAAGCCCAGGTCTCCTGTCAGGGCTTAATTTCAGCCAAATTCCCACCCTTCCAATGGTCGCTGAAAATTGTCAACTCCACAGATGCCCATTTGAGGTTTAAGGTCCTTTTTATAGTAATAATATTATTATTAATTTCGGCAGGGGCCTGTATGGGTCAGCGACCTAGTATCTCTCATCGCTATGACCATGGCTACTATGAGCAATGTGCAACCCCAAAACTACAGTGATAAAACTAGTGATAAATTAAGCCGAGTCCCATGAAACTCATGTCAAAAACAATTGTTGGGTGTCTGACAGCACAATTTAGAGTAGATCACGTTGTTGTTTACCTGCAGACTGTGGCTACCACGTTCAGATTATCCAAGCATACCTCAGGGACGAACATGTGACTCAAATCACGATTCTCCATTGCAAACGTGGGGAGATTTTGATAATGCCGTGACAACCCAATGATAACCCCACGACGACTTTCAACCACCAGTTCACCAGCCTTAGCCCATTGCGAGACCCTGGAGGGCAACGCACCAGCCTTGCTGCAGTCGACAGTAAAGCTGTTCTTCTGGCCAACGTAGGCCTTGTTGAGGCCTGCGCCGCGTGGCACCACTTTGCTGGCGTCTGAGACGAAGCGCGCAAGACCCGGCGCCACCGCCGAGGTTGATTGGGCGACCGAGCGAGTCAGCGTGTCCACCATCACCGATGAAGACTCCTGGAATCCGGCGTTACCGGCGAGACGTGGGCCTGGTGCGGTCACACATTCATATGCAGGAGGCGGCAGCAGCAGCACGAGTGGCAGCAACACAAACATGTTTCAACAATGAGAACACAAGCAATGCAACCACAACAACATGGCCTCCGTGACCTCAACATTCCACATCAGTACTGGGGTTGACAGTAAATGGACCTCATCGGGTGATGGGTCTGCAAGCCTTGGCACCCTCTGGTTTCATTGATCATGGGCTCCTGGATCTCGCTTGCAGTTGGGCCGAGGTGGAATCAGTCCCGACCCAAGTCCTGTTTTCACAGCCCCCATTTCTCCAGGTGAGAGGGCCTCATGGTAGCCACTCCAGACCGGACCTTGGGCCACACAGCACCACTCTGTCCTCCTAAATAGAACGAGTGATGCTTCCCACATGTAAGGTTACGATTCTAATACAGTTATGTAATTTGGACTGCAGCTTATTCGTTGAAAACTATGAAAGGAATTAAATCGTGATTACCATCCATCTGTAAAAAACACCAACGTGTGCCTCCGATTAGCACTGTTGCTTACATAGAGTGTGAAAGACGTTCAAACGTACAACAGCCATAATTCTTAACTAAATTCGACAGGACGTGAACGAAAAACGCATCAGGCTACACAGACAACCCCCTCTGTTGGGCAGAAAAATCTGCAATTCTGAAACAAGGGGCACTGAATTACACATTCAACTTGGGGAGTCAATGGGGGAGCAGCAGCGTTTGGACAAATCCTAGCACCCACTCACCGGTGATCTTGGCCTTGAAGGGGCTGCCCGCAATGTGGTGGGGGCCCCCATACTTGACCGCGACCAGGTAGTTGCCGGGCGCCATGGGCGTGTAGCTCACGCGGTAGCCCTCGGCGCACTCGATGCAGTCCATGTGCACCTTTGAGGGCCCGTCGATGGTAACCGCCAGGGCCCCGGCACCGGCACCGGCTCGCGTGGTGTTCACCACAAATTCTGCCGGCGCGCCTGCACCACGGGACGGCACGGAGGGGACGGTCAGCGTAGTATTGCGAGAGGTTACCATTTGAGAACTCTGTATTAGTAATTGGAGTCTGTCGAGGAGTAATCCAGGGGGTCTGTTTTGATTCAATCTCCTGGCACGGCAGTTGAATGGGCAAGATCATAATTAAATTCCACCCATAGCCCTGTCCATTAAATATCATTAATAGACCTTGGATGAATTGCAAATAAATTATTTATACTAAGCATAATTAAGAATCGATTTAAAAAATTAAGCTGATGGATTGTTCAATGCTTTGTACAGTGGTGGGACGAGCGTTGTACAGTGTGCAAGTGCGTCCATAACAATCACGACTTTGTTTATAGCGTCGTAACATGGCAAGCCATTACAAAGATGCATGAGACCGAAACGGAAACTTAACAGCCATCTCAGTTATTCAACCCATATCACCCAGGTCCGTCCTGTCCTTTCAACAACAGTGAGGTCAGACACTGCACATGATAGCCTCAGTAGGAATGGCCTGGCAAGGGGAGGCGCTGTGGTAACATTACCGTCACTTCGTGGAAAACGCCGGCCGTTGTCGTCAGTCTTTCGTACCGGTAGTGCCGCCCTGGAGACCAGGCCCGTAGGCCGTCACAAGTCCGGGGTCGGCAGTCTGCCCAGGCTCGCCGACGCGCACCTTGAAGGGGCTGCCCGGCACGTGGCTACCGTCGAACTTGACGTGTACGGCGTGCGTGCCGTTTTCCCGCGGCACAAACCGGATCGCGTACTTGTCTGGCGACAGCAACCACAACGCCACACGACCGATCACGTCATTAAAGTTGACAACATTATTTCTAGATTTGAAGCTTTCGTGACTGCAAGGATTCATATTCTTAGGTTTTTTCGGTAAAGTCACGTAGGTAAAACATTAAAATTAATAAAAGTAAAATAAAATAAAAATCACGACGTTTCGGAGTCAACACAAGCTTCCGTCTTCAGGTGGAACCGTCACAGCCACGACAGCTGTATCAAGTAAATGAGAGATTGCAGGAGCTACCACTCCGTTTATATAATGGTTGGAGAGGGGGGGGGGAAGGGCCAAGTACAGCACACTTTTTATTCATATGACAACAACACTGGGGAAGAGACGACGAAAGAGCACTTGGGTCACAGCTATGGATAGTGTCACCATGGCGACGAATAACGTACCGTTGTCGAGCTCTGAGACTATGCAGTCCTCGATGGTCCCCGAGGGAGAATGAAGCTTTGCGTCCAGTTTCCCCCGCGCCCCGTTCAGGTTCACAGCAAACGACGCTGGTTGATTGGGTTTCAGCCCAGACTCCTGCAGGGGGTAGCAGGGCGGGGATTAGTGAGACACGGTCAAGTCACACCAGGGGGTGGTGGCAGGGAGGTTGGGACACCAGGGCAGCGGCACAATTGGTGGGCGGCGTTAGTGGGGGGGGGAAAAAAGTGGACGCTCTGCAAGAAGGTCATGGTTAGGGGACCAATGGACAGCAAAAACATGGAGATCCCTTTTGCGGTGTGCAGGGCTAGGATTTTTGTTTTCGTGCCAGCAGCAAGCCTTGGGCGAGTGGTAAAGGTTAGACGTTAGCAACAGGACTGGAGGGGGCAGTGAGATTTTGGGAAATCGGTTTCTGGGGAGGAGTGTTCACACAGGCGCGACACTCACCTGATCCGGTAGCGACGGTGAGAATTAACGAGAGCGTGCAGGGCGACGGGAGGGAACATGCAAACGACACGGTGACACGCGACCACGAAAGACACGCGCACCGAGACGGTACACAGACACACGCACAGGTTAGCGGGGCAGGGGGTGGGGGGTGGTAACGACATGCATCATTGCCCGCCATGACAGCATCAACACCCAGGAAAAACAACCCCAGATTACGGCCACAAAGTGAGCGGCAGAAGCATCGGCCGCCACCCAACACGGTGCTTCTGCCGACGGTGGCGAGGGGCCGAACAAGGACTGGCACTGCTGGCGGCTCCAGAGAGACCCAAGCCAAGGTGGGAAGGGGGGGGGGGGGGGGGGTGAGTAAAGACACTGCACGGGCATGGGGCAGCAAAATGGAGAGGTAAGGACACAATCCGGCAGAGCAGCTGGGCTTTAATAGCCAGGAAGCACGTTAGCGATTAGATTTTTATGGAACACCAAATAGATTCACTTATCCCAGAAAGATTGTTTTAAGTACAATAGAAGATTGTATGAACGCTCCAGTGTGTGGGACCACCACCGACAGACACGAAAGCAGAAGTTAAGAAAATAAGAATAAGAGCAGCAAGGAGTGCAGGAAGGCACCGGAGAAGAGAGAGAGAGAAGAGGGTGAGAACACAGGAACAGAAGAGAACACATTAAAGAGTGGATGAGGGTGTAAGCTAGACAAGCAGGCGGGTACAGACTGGCACAGGGAGGTGGTGTTGCGGCTGGCAGACGTCACAGGAGGATAGGAGGCGTTGCAGCAGGCAAACAGGGAGGCTTTGCAGGCGAGTGAGCAGCACAAAAAAAAGCCAAGCAGCAGCAGGGCAGCATGGGTGTCTCTGGAGCCCCGCGGGCCCCCCTGCAACATTGGGCTTCCCCCCCCTCCTCCCCCACCCCCTCCCTTTGGGAGGCGGCTGAGTGAGGCCACTGTCAGAGGCCTTTAGACGAGGCTCAGGAAAAACATTGGCGCTCTCTTTGCGCCCGGACGCCCGCGCGCCCCACCCCTTCCCCCTGGCCGCCTCAGGGTCATGGACAAGAGGTAAAGGTCACAGCAAGGATGGCAAGAGTTGAGGTAGCAGTGAAGAGGTGAAGGCTAGATGACCAAGGAAGGGTGTGAGGTGGAGGGCAAAATTGAGATGGGAAAAGGTTAAGATGAAAGTTGTAGAGTGTGAGGCCGTGACAAGAATGGGGTTATAGAATGAAGATGATTGGAGAATTATAAAAGGGTTACTTATAATGGAAAGTAAAAAAATGCGGGTTGATGTCTGTGCAAGGGATGAAGCCGAGGCCAAGATGGAAATGTCAAGAGCATGGAGGTTCATTCAAGTGTCAAGGTAGAAGACTGTCAAGGTGGGAAGATTGTGGCATCAGACGTTACCTCAGGGGCGGTAGGTCAGGTGTCAAGAATTAATGAGTAACGAGCCGGTGTCAGCAATAGGAAGTTTAGGAAACGAGGCAAGGGGGGGGGTCTAAAGGCTGGCGGCTGGGTGAGCGGGTGGGGGTGAGCGGGTGGGTCCTGGGCGCCAGCGTATGTTCTTCCGGGGCCTCACCTGAAGGCTCGCCACAGTGAGGCGGCGCGACGCGTCAGTCGAGGTAGACGCCGGCACCACAAACGGGCTGTCGGGGATGTGCTCGTCATTGAACTTCACCGTCACCTCGTATTCACCTTACGGGGGGCAGAGGGCAGGAGGGGGGGGGGGGGGTCAAAAAGTCGTGGGTTAATTACTAAAGAATATATTATAAAGAAAGTTAAATGCTTTCATTTATGATGGTTGGGCAGTTCTGGGGTCATAGCAGAGATATCACCACAAACGATGCTGGGTTCAAATCTGGGTTTAAGCCACCCGTGATTAAACTGGGTTCAAGCGTATCCATCTCAGCTCATGGAACAATTACCACACAAATCGATTAATACAAACTCAGGAATTGAACCAATGACATCAACTCACGATAGTGAGGAGGGGTTTAATCATGGCGGTGCCAATATAGGGTGCAATCGGGGTGTGTGGTGGATGATGAATGAGAATGATGATGAATTTGACGATGACGACTTTGGCGATTGCTGTGCCGGGCATAGTGGTGCTGTGGTTGGTGATGGTGCCCTGTGCCCACCGGGCTCCGTAACCACGTAGGAGACGCCGCAGGAGCCATCCTGGCGGTCCTCGAAGGAGATGTCGGCTTTGCTGGGTCCCTCCACGGCAATCGAGAGGCCCCCGGCCCCGGCCTCCCGCGTCCAGATCGTAAACTCGGCTGTGCAGCGGAGGAACAGGGAAGTTCCACAAGTCAACTCGAGTAAACAAACAATACCTTACCCATAAATAACGGTGATCTACACGCACACTTGAAGGCAGTGTGTCACCGTCTCAGCATAGATGGAAACGTTCAACGCGCACGAATGTTTAAATAGACGTGCTGGTGCGACGTGCGCGGTGGCCTCCTCTCACCGGGCGAGTCGACCACGGCGGACTCGAGGCCGGGCCCCCCGGCGTGCACCTTGTGGGCGCCCCCCTCGCCGAGCGGCCCCACCGTGAACTGGAAGGGGCTGCCCGGCACGTGGTGGCCACGGTACTTGACGCTAACCGTGTGCACGCCCATCTCGTGTGGCACAAAGCGCACGGCGTACGAGCCGCTCTGCCCGCCGCCCACCGCCACCATCTCGGCACGCTCGCGCTTCCCCGACGGGCTCGTCACCTCCGCAGACAGCTCTGCCGCATTGACCTCTGAGTCAGGGGGGGGCATGTGGGAGAGATGGTATCAAGTCAGAGATGGTGTCGAATTGGAGGGGGGATGAAGGTGGAGGAGTAATAGCGAGCAGGAGTGGGGATTAACCAAACAGGGAGAAAGACAAATTAAGTAGTAGTAAGAGTAGGGAGGAGGTTAAAGGAAGGCAACAGCGAGTTCAGGTAGATAGGCGAAGAGAGATAAGGAAAGGCGCCAGAGAACAGGAGATTATAGAACAGAATGTGGAGTTAAGGCATAGAGGAGAGATCGTGCCGAGTGGAGGGAGATGCCCGTGATTGTGCGAGTTAAGATGAGGACAGCTGAGTGGCTAAAAATCTGTCGCCACAGCACTCTGCAACAAAACTGACAACTTCATTTGAAGAGACATTTCCAGCAACAGTAACAAGTGCACATTGTATCGCGGGTGGAAAGGGGGGGGGGGTCGAAGGGTTACAAGCTCGGGAGGGGGGGCAGCTTTACCTGGCAACTTGAGGCTCAGGTCGCACATGCTGCCCACGGAGGCGACGGAGGCCGCGTGGCGCGGACGCGTGATGCTTTGCCTCATCACGCGGCCCTCCCCTGTCACATGCACCGTGAACGGGCTCCCTGCCACGAGCAAGGGCACACAGAATAAAGCAGGTTCTTGAAAACGAGCATCACATCTCTGGATTGTACAACTTAAAATCGAACCAAGCGGTGGCGAAACATCGATGGTTAACACTAGAAGGGTCACGCAAGGTCTACGCGAGCAGAGGTCGAGAAAGGGCGCAAGCGGTCACAACGGCCCGCACCTGGCACGTGCTCCTTGGCGAACTTGATGTTGAGGAGGTAGTCGCCGGGCTCCAGTGGCTGGTAGGAAACTCGGCAAGCGCTGTTGGCCAGCTCCTCGCAGTCCAGGTCGGCCTTGCTGGGGCCCTCGATGGACAGGCTGAGGCCTCCGTAGCCTGGTCAAAGTTCAAACGGTCAGACTATAATGCCTTGCCTGTCAAGGCTTTCGGGCAAAAGGGTGATAAAGGGAACCCCCACCAGCTACATGCAAATTCCGCACAAGTGGCAAATGTGCAGAACTCACGAGATGGCGACACAGGTTTCAATGCAGGAGGGGGGGGTTCATTTGAAAGCTTGCACCATTTATACTAATAGGGTTTTTCCCCTTTTTTCTGGCAACAAAACTGACACCTTTTGCAAGGAACGATGTTTACATTAACCACAATAATTGCAGTCAAATGCAAACAAAAAACAATACTCTGATAATTTATGCATTGTCCTTGAAACTGATTGGTCCACACTAGACAGCTTTCTTTAGAGCCTAGTCTCATATGGTGTTCGACCAGATGACGCCAAAAGGCATCACCTGGTCAAAGGAGGTCCCATGATGTAGCTGCTCATTATTACTCTGACAGTGCGTTGTCTTTGAACTGTGCGCCTTTTGGCGTCATCTCGTCGAACACCATATGAGACTAGGCTCTAAAGAAATCTGTCTCTGGTGTGGACCAATCAGTATTCAAGGAAAATGCATAAATTATCAGAGTATTGTTTTTTTTATTGCATTTGACTGCAAGTATTGTGGTTAATTGTAAACATGATTCCTTGCAAAAGGTGTCAGTTTTGTTGTCAGAAAAAGGGGAAAACCCTATTAGTATATTTTGGTACTGGCAAAGGAGGTCCCATGATCTTGCATCATTTAGTCTATGTGAATGAGGTCAAAATAAAAATGGATCTTTGAATTAACAATTTGGCTCATCAGCCCCAGTGCTGCTGATCTGCACTACCATTTTATTTACAATGTCCAAGGAGGACTTTGAGCTTAGTTTTGGAAACAAATGAAAATAATAATTTGCCTTACGAACACTTTCATATTATTGTGCACGATCGTTTCATTCGCAAAGTTATTGCTTATTTGCACAATATTTAATATTTTTCAATTACAATCGTCAAACTGCTGTGGGGCCAATAGTAACTTGTTGAATCACAAGAACTTTCCGCTCGTTCACTACGGGCAGAAACGGTGCCAATTTGGTTTCCGCAGCTGCTCACCTCTCCAAATAGCATAAGCGCGACAGATTTGTGCCCATCCGATTAAAACATTTACCGAAAAACAGTTTGACGAACGATAATGGGCCCGGGAGCCCACAGCCACGAGTAGTGGTCTCGTGACCTTTGAATCGTCACCCTGCCCGGCACGCAGCAGCCCCCACCAACGCACCTGCGTCGCTGGTGTCGACTATGAACTCCGAGACTTCGCCGGTGTGGCCCTGGCGCAGGCCGGCACCCTTGACGCGCACACGTCGCGCGTCGCCGATTTCGGACTGGCCGACCTGCACCGTGAAGGGGCTGTTGGCGATGTTGCGGCCGTTCTTTAGCACGCTCACCATGTGTGTGCCAGCCTCGCGCGGAGTGAACGAGATGCCTGCATGTACACAATACAAATATCGTAACCACTTGCGCGCCACATGCAGACGTAAACAGTAACGCTTGCAGGCATAAACACACGGAACAGTCACTGAGACACGTACAATAACGACTGGTAAACTTCACCATGCGCGTCCTAGTTGAGCCCCCCCAAAATATGGTAGCATTAAAATAAAAGTATCAAACCCATTATTAAGTATGGTGTGGCTGACCTGGGGTAGCTGTGTGGTTTGGCAGTGTGAACGGCTGGTGGCGTGGCCGTTTGTGGTGGTAGTGTGTCTGGTTGGCGGTGGTGGTGTGCTTTTTGGTGTCCTCTAGCCGACTGGCTGGTGATGCGGCCGACCAACTGGATCGCAATACTGGCTACTCGGCGGCACGGTCGAGCAAGCTGGGTGGCAGTAGTACCAATGTGTTCATTGGGCAAGCGCTTGAGCTGGCAGGGTTCCTCGGAGCCGGACGGCCCCACGATGCTGGCGCTCAGCACGCTGAGGTCAGTCTCCTGGATCTGCAGCGACACATCCTGTGCAGTGCCCACGCTGAGGTGAGTGCGGCGCCGACTGTCCTCTACGGGAAGAGAGGAGGGGCGGCAGGGATAGGAGGTGACGACGGCAGGGACAGGTTCAAAGTCTCAGCGCTAGGTATAGGTATATAGGTGCACAGATTCTTCCACTTTACAGCCAAGAGCCTGGCGACAGCATCTCCAACACAATTTCAAACAAAACATTAGGTAAATTAAAAGGAAAAGAGCAGAGTGATTTGTTGCTCAAATGAGCCATGCAGGAAAGTACCTCGGCCTCCATTACTGTGCTGAGCCAGTGGTGGAAATTGCACTTATCTTTGACTAGGGCAAGTATGCCCATAGGCCAACTACTGTTGAATTCTCCCACAAAGTGATATCCTTTTTATCGACCTGGGGAGGTATGATGGGCCAAGCCCATCTCCAAATGAGGATTTGAATTCAGAATCTTCCGATTAGGAGCCGCTCGCTCTACTGCTGAGCTCACTTCTCCATGGAGTCTTTGCGTACTTCACTTCGTTAAAAATATATGAATGGCACGACGCAAGTTCCAATGTCAAGCGCAGAAGGGTATCAAATGTGAAAGTTCCTGCGACGAATACTGTCACGCCATCTCGTGCCAGATTTCTACCAGATCATCTCTGCCACACCGGCAGTCTCCGGCAAATCCCAACAGAGGAAACACCATGAGCGAGTGCGATTTCCGTGCGGGTACCGGTGATGCGGGCCGAGAAGGGGCTGCCAGGGATGTACTGGTCGTCGAATTTGACGACGATGCTGTAGATGCCAGACGTCGTGGGGAGGTATGACACAGAGCAGGTGCCGTCCTTGTTGTCCTGGCACGAGATATCTGCCTCGGAGGGGCCCTCCACGGCCAGCGACAGCCCTCCTGCTCACCGTGGGCAAAGGGAAAAGGTGTGGAATTAGGAACAAAAATTAAACAATAAAGTCCCTCTTTTTTCCTCCTCCCCCTCTCCCCACAGGACTGCAGAGCCACGCCAGGGCCTTGCCAAGCCAAGCCAAGCCCGGAGCAGATCCGCAGGGCACTTGGGTTGTTTTAAACCGTGATGCACGCCACAAAACACGCCGATGACGTGGTGATGCAGCAGATGAAAAAAAATCGCGGCATTAGTACCACCTCTGACCCGTTTGGCTCCAAGCCATATTCGGATGTCTGAGACCAGCGCATAATAGGTTGGTTCTGGCTTGGTACAGCAAATAGTCAGTGGAAAACCACCAGTACTGGCAAGAACCCCACATGGCTCTGATGTTACGGTGGAAAAGGGGTAGACCACCTCTCCCTTTTTCTTGGTTCTTTCGGTAAAGTCACGTAGAAGGGAAATAATAAAATAATAAAACATAATAAAATACAATTCTCACGACGTTTCAGCCACAACGCAAGCAGCCGTCCTCATGTGAACAGGTCTGTCGGAAAGACAGCATCTGAATGAGCACCACCAAGCTTGGCAGCGTATATTTAAGCTGGGTTGGAGGGGGAAGGGCGCCTTGACAAAGACATTTGCATATCAAGAAGAATTTAGCATATTTATGGGAAATGCAGATATGGGATTAGTCACTACTTGTGGAATGCGTAGGAGGTGGGGGGGGGGGTTCAAAGTCATATTATGCCCGTGCATTATGTAGGATTAACAGCATCAAAGGGAGGGAGTAGGGTTAGCAGTAATAAAGGGAAGGAATTTTAATAGTAAGGAGCTGCAGCAGCTAAACCACCACGTAAAAAACTAAAATATAAACTACATCAGTATCACAATATACTAAATATACTCTCCAATAAGCTGAGCTACTAACAGTAAGTCATACATTACAATTCTATGTCACAAAAAATATAATATGCCTCCAGCTAAACTTTTTTCTCTTATAGCACACGGGTCTACCCCGTACTATATACTGCCATAGACAAACCCAACATTAAATGATATACTGCATTACTATACACCACCTTAGACTATACATTGTAATATTACACTATGTATTATTCTACCCACCCTACTGTATATTCACTATACAATTACGATACTATATATTACCTTATACATTATATTAAACATTACACTTTATACTATTTATTATTAAACAATCTGATATACACCACTCTGGGCAAGTGGGGTTAGTGAGCACCTATTGAGACAGGCACGGTGCACGCGAGGTGGCGTAGCCAGTACATAGATCCAGTTACCAAGTAGGGGATGAGTTGACCCATAGGAGGGGTTCATAATCACAAATCACTGATATTAGCTATGGCTGGGAATTTAACTCAGATTTCTTGAATTTATAGCACTGTGCATTAACTACTCCACACACACCAATAACGGCAGAGTGAAGAGTGCAAGACAATGCATTAGCTACTGATCCAATTGCCAGGCAACTGCCACCAACTGTCTTTGCCAGGCAGCTGCCACCAACTGTCTCTGCCAAGCAACTGCCACCTTCAGCTACAGTTCATCAGGCAGGCAACCTCTCAACATCGTGGCAAATGCGGTGCGGCAGTTGGACCTCTCAACATCGTTTAGAGGTGCAACTGCCGCGCTGCATTTGCCACGTGCATCTCACCCTCGCCAGCATCTTTGGTGTCGATGGTGAAGCAGGCCGGCTGGTTGGCGACGCCGTGGCTCAGGCCCGGTCCGTAGGCAGTCACGTTCCCGCTCTCCACCTCGTCCACGTAGAACTGCAGCGGGCTTCCTGCAGCGAGCATTAACAGCGGGGGCACGATTCTCAGGGAGTTCTCTTCAGGGTCACTGTAACACCATCAACACTGATAATTGGTTTTTTTACCCTTCTATCTGGCAACAAAACGGACACCTTTTTTTTACAAGGAGTCATGTTTTGCATAGACCACAATACCTGCAGTCATAATGCAAATAAAAAAACATGAATCTGATAATGTGCACTGTCCTTAGAGTTATGTTTTTTGTTTGCATTATGACTGCAGATATTGTGGTCTATGCAAAACATGACTCCTTGTAAAAAAGGTGTCAGTTTTGTTGCCAGATAGAAGGGTAAAAACCAATTATCATATTTTTTACTGGCAAATGAGGGTCCAATGGTGTAAATGCTTACCATCAACACTGCCCAGCACCTGTGTGTGTATCCATGTACATGCATACCTGTGTAGCTGCTCATCTCGAATGCCTCACTATAACTTGAATATCCATGTACTCATGTATCAATGTGCCTGTTTCGCAGTGTTATCTATGCATCTGTATACTTGTTTGTCCATGCACCTGCATTACTGTGTACTCGTACAGCTGTATCTTGACATATCATAGTACCTTTTCAGTATGTGCATCAACACCTGCCCGGAGTCACCGCTGCTCACCTGGGATGTGCTCTCCATCGTACTTGATGTCCATCTCGTGGAGGCCCTTCTCCACGGGCGAGTAGCGCACCGTCACCGTGCCGTCACCGTTGTTCACGATCTCGGGGCGATCCTTGCGACCCGAGGGCATGCGCACCTCCCCTATGCACACGCACGCAGTCAGTCGCGTGCACAACAAGACGACAGACACTCCGTATAGCCTTCAGACCGTTAGGGCAAGTGCTATTAGCGAGCATCTATGAAGGCCACCATGGCACACGAGGGGGTGGGTGGCCAGCACCACACACCGCACCAGGTACTCATTTGAGTCCGAATCGACGTAGGGGAGGACCAGGACCGGTTCAGATAATAGTCTGTTGGCCGTGAGCGGGAATCGAACCTCGGGGTCACCGGGTTCGTAGCATACCGGGCCAACCACTGCACTACTGCTTCCCAGGTACAGAGATAGATGCACGCCAATATACGTACAGACTGATCAAGACGAACCCCCCCATGTGCAGATGCATGTATACATACACACACACGTAGTTCAACAGCATTCTCCATGAAGAGCCAATGATAGTTGGGAGTGACCGAGGTGGGGTCTGCGAGTGGTGATGTGTGGGGAGGGGGGGTAAAGGGGGAGCAGGTTGCACTCACCAGTGACCTCACCACGCCTCACCACGAATGGGATGACGAGGCTGAATGGTCGCAGCGCGTGGCCCACCTGCTCCTGTGCCTGGACACGCGGCAAGAGACGCACACGGAACAGACCGTAAGCCTCCTCACCAGGCTGGCATGGAGAACGGAGGGGGGGGGGGGGGCGGGGGTCGGCAGTGTAGATAGCCCTACGCCGCCCAGGGTCGCCTTGGGTGGTGAGATTTCACACCGCAGTAAATGCTCAATTTCAGGCAGAGTTCACTCCGGGTAGATCTTGAACAGGTTCAGATCCCACTTGCCACTGCCGTTATCCCACGAACTGAAATCGAACTGAGGCTTCTAGTTTCCCTCGAGTGCACGACAACTCATGCATGCAGACAAGAGGAGCCGCACACACAGCAGTAAATATTGCTCACTCGACACGCACGCCCACGTTCCGGAGAACCACGAGACACCCTTAAAACCACTTCCTCATTGCTGTTGGTTAACCGACAAAAAAAAATCCTATGAATACAATGTCCAAACCAATGCGACTTGACAAACACATTCTGAGCCCATTAAGTAGCAATAACAATTTAAATCTACGACTTAACCTATTATCATAATTGAATGATTCAAATATTTTTCCATCCTTTGATCAAGCCAGTGGTGGATGAGCCCCCACCCGCACCGTGTTGATCATTGGGGTTATTCGGCCATACTTCACCATGCTAGTAAGTGCAGGGTGGCAAGACCGAACCAAGATCAGGTTGAATAATCACTCTGACCACTGTCAGTTAACCCAATTATTTATGGAGTTGGTCAAACATCCCAATATCGGATCACAAAGCTTCGGCGACTGTTGGCGGAGTTTTTGGTCGCCTTCCCCCCTTGTCTGTGGTTTTCCCGTGTCCGCTACAATCGCTCGGTGATTTGTAAAGTGTATTGGCTCGTTTTAAAAACGTCCAAATTAATATAAAAAAAATTACTAACAAAATAAATCAGCAATTAAGAGACGAGGCCTGAACACACCATCACAAAGAGGGGAGGTTGTGGGGGGGGGGGGGGGGGGGGCGAGCCGTGAGGCAGAGAGCGGTCTCCCACGTGCACGAGCTGTTAGTGCGGAGAGTGAGGGCGAGCGAGATTAGCGGTGGGTGCCCACACCGGACCCCCTGCACGCACCGCCGCTCCACTACGCAGCGAGACCGCACGGGGGCAGGGGGGGGGGGGAGAAGGGGCCTCCTCGCATTCCCATCACCGAGCGTCATCGCAGTTCTCCCACAGCCCGCTGAAGAAAGGTCCGGCAAGGAAAGAAGAGTAGTAGTAGAGAGCGTGCACATGGAGAGCAGTGGAAACATCTCGCGGCGGGAGACTCGAAAATACCACACATGCCCTGAAAGGCAAGTCCACAAACAAAGAGGTCAGCCGACTGGTGCGGGGAGCGGGGTGGTGGCAGGGGGGGGGGGGGGGGGGGGGGGGGGGACACCAGCAAGACATGCACAGTGCAGAATCCATGTTGGCGCATGCTGTTGCTCGGCAGGTGGTTCAGAGGACGAGGCCAAGGTGCCAGAGACATGTGGGGGAGAGACGAGGGGAGACACGCACGCACGTGTACCCGGAGCGGCTTTAGAGCGGACTGCTGCTGCTGCTTCACCGACACTCGCTGCTCCTCCACTACAGGCGCGTCCTTGGAGGCCTACGCAGTCCGGGCACCATTACCACCGTTACCGTCAGCGTTTGCCGAAGTTACCATCAAGTGTTGCGTTAACGGTGGTTAATGTTACAAAAAAATCGGTTGTGCACAGCGATGCGGTGAACGAGTGATGAGATTTACAGCATTGCTGGTGGTAAACTGGAAACTGGAGTTGAGAGGGACAAGCAAACAGGTGGACGGGTGATAAGAAATGCTGCAAAACACGTGGGAATGTGAGATGGAAGATGAAATTGACAGATGTGATAGTTGACAGATGGCAATTGTACAAGGTGCGATTCGTCAGGGGGCAAAATGTGACAACTGGATCCGTGCATGTATTACTATGCCTGTGTACACACGTTAATATTTTGTGCACATGCGCATGTGCTTATATAAGCGTCTGCACTTGCACGAGAATGCACACTCGCATGTGCTCGTGTCCAGTGTACGGGTGCTCACCACTAGGCGGAAGGGGCTGTTGGGGATGTGCTCGCCGCCATAGCGGATCGTGACGACGTACGGCCCTGGCGTGTCGGCACTGTACAGCACGAGGAAGTTGCCATCGGGCTGCTCCTGCACCTCCACGTCCACCTCGCGGCCCTCAGGGTCGCGCACGCGGCATGTCACTTTCCCCTTGCCCGCGCCGCGCGCGTCCACCGCAAACGCCGTGTTGCGCCCCAACGCCAGGTGCGTCGCTGGCGCTACGCACGTGGAGGAGAGATGGGCAGAGGGGTGGGACGAACAATAAGAATCACCTGCTGTTAAGCACCAGGCTTGTGTTCGAAGGAGTGAATTGTGGGTAATGGGTTCTCAGAAACAGGTGGAAAAAGGGGGCGGTAGTCGTTGCCAGGTCTCAAAAGCACTCTGCACAAAGTTCTGGTGGCCTGGAATTCGAGTCCTTCAGGTACCGAGACAGACAAAAATTAAGGATTCACCCCTTTGCCTTGTACATTTTATGCATTATCTTACTCCGCGAGAGAAGCTAACGGATTCTTTGTATTGTGACACCACAAGGGTAAAAAACACGGCAATGCACCATTCAAGTCCAACTACAGACCATGGGCCTGTCTTGGGGTGAAGCGGAGAAAGCTGCCAAAAACAGTCCCGGCATGTCGTGGGCTTGTTGCGACCTTATGCTCCACAGGGAGCCAAGATTAGTAAGATACCGTTAGCAAAATATTGGAGGGGGGAACATTTTCCTCTCAAAAGCAATTCCAAGTCACCGCCACGTACACCCCTTTCAAGTTCGGCCCAATTGCTTGTGGCCGTCATTGGTGGCAGCTGTGGAAAGCGACTCCCGTGACGGCGGTGGCTACGACGGCTACAACATTGATGGCACCGCCACTCACCTTGCAGGCGGCACTTTGAAGCGTCGCCGGTGGGCACCGCACGCACGCTGTAGGGCGACAGCGGGATCTCATCCCCGCCATACTTCACCACGATGGTGTAGCGGCCGGCGCAGTCCGGCACGTACCACACCGTGTAGGTTCCGTCGCCATTGTCGCGCACGCTCGCCTGCCGAGGGTGCCCCTCTGGGTCCTACCGGGGTAGGCGGGGGGGGGGGGTGGCGGGGGGGGGGGGGGGGGGGGGTGGCGGGGGGGGGGGGGGGGTTAGCCAAAAAAGTAACACGAGTAAGTAACAAAACACACAGGCACATTAAAAAGAAAACGAGGTAATGCATAAACAGGTAAATCGGTAGCGTTAACAAGTAAGTCGGTTAAGAAGCCTGGAATACTATGAGATCTCTTTTACCAGTGGCAAAATATAGTAGTAGGTTTTTACCCTTTTAAACTGGTACAAAACTGACACCTTTATTCAAGGCATTATGTTTGCAATAACCACAAACACAAGTAGTCAAAAAAGCTAACAAAAAGAAGCAACTCTGATAATGATAATAATATGCACTGTCCTTGAAGTTGATTGGTCCACAGCCGAGACGGCTTTCTTTAGAGCCTAGTCCCCATTGGTGTTGGACCAGATGACACCAGAAGGCGTACAACTCAAACAGTGCAATAGAGTATTGAGAGCTCGGGGTAAGCATTTACACTATGAGATCTCTTTTACCAGTGGCAAATATAGTAGTAGGTTTTTACCCTTTTAAACTGGTACAAAACTGACACCTTTATTCAAGGCATCATGACAGTGCATATTACTATAATTATCAGAGTTGCTTCTTTTTGTTTGCTTCTTTGACTACTTGTATTGTGGTTATTGCAAACATGATGCCTTGAATAAAGGTGTCAGTTTTGTACCAGTTTAAAAGGGTAAAAACCTACTACTATAAAGCCTGGAATAGTGTTTGGTTGTGAGATCCCCACAGGTGCGCGAGGGGTTGTGATGTCAACGTTGGCCAAGAGTTGGGGGCCTGCAAGTTCTGGAGCTGGTTAGGGTTAGCGGTTGGCTTGGATCGACACGAGGGCTGCAGTAACACTGCTTGGTGCTAGGGTTAAGGTCATTAGTAGGCAAACTATTTCTTTGAAAAGGAGGTATGGTTCTTAAAATTGAAGCTGCTATACAGTAGTTCCTAATGTAAGTTTTTTGGATTATGTCGTGTAAATGTGTCGTTAAACCCGCCACCACCCGACACAGCAAATTAGTAAGGATTGTCACAAACAGAACACGCCAATTCGTCACTAGTACAGCACACCGGTGTGTTGGAAAGCAAATCCACAACATTTACAATCCGAGTGACGTTAAATGTTGTGGATTTGCTCTCCAACACACCGGTGTGCTGTACTAGCGATGAATTGGCGTGTTCTGTTTATGTGACAAACCTTACTAAATTGGGTGTCAGTTGGTGGCAGGTTTAATGACGTATTTATGCGATCTAACTAAAAAAAACTATATTATGGATGATATTGGTTCTCAACGCCTACGTGTTAAACTATACATTAGTTATTATCCTCCATTAAAACCATGCATATTACCTTTAATAATTTTTATGTGCAAACATTATCCATAATAAGCGTACATGTCAAACTTTGTAACATTAGTTTCCATCTGCGACCTGGCCACAAATGATAGCCCAACGAAGTGGCTCATCTGGAAATTTATAGCAGCCAAATATTCGCACGTTTCTACGTGTGGAGGGAAAAATCCGAGGACTCGAAATGAAAATCCAAGCGACCAGGGTCTGGATCAGAGGTCGCAACCGGGTACCCGATACCCGTACCCGGCTACTCGTACCCGGCCGGGTACCCGTTTGCGACCCTGGTGCCGCCGGGTATGGGTACGGGTAGGCCGTGAGTCACCGGTGAGTAACCGTTTGTCACTCATTTCGGGTAGGGTACGGGTAAGGGTAGCGTACGGGTACCCGTACCCGGCCGGGTACGGGCACCCGGCCGGGTACGGGCCCCCGGCCGGGTACGGGCCCGGGTACGGGCCCGGGTACCCGGCGACCCTGGTGCGGCCGGGTACGGGTAAGGAATCAAAACCCGTTTGCGACCTCTGGTCTGGATGAAGCCCGCAACCTGTATACCAGGTGAAGTAGTCCACATCTTGCCACCGTGGCAGCCTGGGATGAGCTGCGTAAATGGTGTCGCTGCGCAGTGGGCGGGCCGTACCGTAACGAGCACGGCCAGCACACCCTGCCCCGCGTCGCGGGCGTCGATGGTGAACTCCACGGGGAAGCTGGCCTCAACGCCGGTCTTGTTGAGGCCGGGGCCGCTGGCGCGCACCTTGCTGGCGTCGTGCTTGGGAAGCACTGTCAGCTTGTAGGGGCTGCAAGCGGCAGCCACAGACACTGGTCAAACCCAGCTCGTGTTACGGTCGCTTAAAAGAAAACTCCTAAATAATGTCACCTCCCACAACATCACCTGTTGGGCACGTTCTCTCCGTTGTACTTGACGGCCACCGTGTAGGGCCCCTCCGCGGTGGGGACGTAGCGCACGGCGTGCAGGCCACCCGCGCGCTCCTCCACCTGCACGGGCTCCAGCACACCTACTCACGCCATCGCACAGCCGGGCGGCACAGTCACTCGGCGAGCCAGGGGGGTGACGACGGGGGCACGTATAACGATGGGTGTGAAACCGCTACAGCGGCAATGAGACTGTATAGGAGAATTGATGAGATGCCGGTGACGATAGTAACAGTGTCGGCATGGTGGTTGATAGTAATGGCAGGGTGGGCTGCGAGGTCACCGATGGCAAGAGGACAAGGACTTAGATGCCGGTAATGGGCGGTGATGCCAGCAACTGTGCCGATGGTGCCGCACCTTTCGGGTTCTTCACGGTGACCTCAAGCGGCGCCGCGCCGGCCTTGCTGCAGTCGACGCTGAACTCCTGCGGCACGCCGGCACGCACAGCGCCACCCACCCCAGGCCCCGAGATGCGCACGCGCTTCGGGTCCACGGTGTCTTTGACAGGCACGCGGAACGGGCTCCCTGCCAAACAAAAATCCACATGTTGCCTTCAACACTCGTGAGACAAGTCCTATTCGCGAGCAACTAAGTCCGGCATGGCACACGAGGGGGTAGATGGGCTGCACCACGCACCGCTGCGATAGTTTGCCCAGGAGCCCGAGTCAACCTAAGGTAGGCCCAGGACCAGTTCTGAGATGTCACCAATGTTGGTTGCGAGTGAGAATCAGATTTCAGGTAACCGAAATTATTAGTGGAGGATGCTAACGACTATACTACCACACGTGCGTATGCACACACGCGCGTGCACCACACACACAAACGCCCACATGCGCAAAAGGTCCACGTGCACATAAGCAAACAAGAAAATAACCAGGCGTGCATGCGTGCGTAAACACCTCCCACCTCAAAAACACACGTACACACACGAAGAAATGCACGCGCACATCCCCTCCCACGCGCTGCACGAGCACCACAGTCCGGAGTGAGCGTGCATGCGGTACCGGTGACAGGGGTGGCCGCCGTAGGTGACGAGCACGTCGTAGTCTCCCGCCGTCTCTGGGACGTACTCGACCAGGCAGCTGCCGTCCTTGTTGTCAGTGCAAGAGATGATGGCCTCCGTGGGGCCCTCGATTTGCAGGCCCAGGCCTCCAGTGCCAGCGCCCCTATATACGGTGGGACAAGGCGCAGGGTTGGCGACCGGACGAAAAAAGGGAGTGCAGATGGAATCGTCCTAATATTGCACAGTTTCCTAATAGTCTTGCAATTCAATCTTGGAATGGCACAAGTTCTAATAGGCCAAAAATACAATTTCACAAAACTCACGCACCTGGTCTCCACAGTGAAGCGGTTAGGCTGGTTGGTGATGCCAGACTTGAGTCCGGGCCCATGGACTCGGACCCGCGAGGGGTCGCAGCCCTCGTCGACGGCGATGCGGAACGGACTCCGCGGCACCGGCGTGTCCTCAAACAGCACGTCCACCGTGTGCACACCTGCAGGGTGGCGGGGCGTCGGAACGTGAAGTTGCTGACAACAGGACTGAGAAACAACTACCACTTAAGAATCCAATTTAGATCACAATCTAATATATGCGAGTTGATGGGTTCCCCCTGGACTGATCGCATCCCTCCATCTACGTGGTGGTCGTTTTCTTGGACGTGCTCTCTTTTGGCTGTCATTCAGTCACCAGTCTCGCCCGTTGCCCGTCACCCCTTCTGGTAATGCATCCTACCCAGGCCCGTTTACTTTTCCTTGTCGTAAACGCGATGTCTTGGACTTGTGTTTGTTCCACAGCATGGAGAGATGCAGTCTGGGGAATTGTACTACATTCTATATCCCTTGGTCAGTGTGGAGGTTACATTCCATGCACAGCCGACAGTCCACACTGACCAAAAGCTTTCCTCCCGCAGCACGTACCGATCTCGCAGGGAGTGTACTCCACAGCATAGGTGCCGTCACCCTTGGCCTTGACGGGCGCATCCATCATGGCCCCTGAGGGCCCGGTCACCCGCGTGACGACACGGGCCCCATTCCCCGCGCGGCCCAGAGCCCGCGCATCCACCGTGAAGCCTGTTGTCGCCTCGCAGAACACGCCTGCCAACAACGACAGCATGAACACCAATATTTCAACGGAATGGAGGAACCAGCAGTGCCAGGACAACAATTACCAATGACTGCACATTATGGTTTTCAATTCCAATAAATGACTGGTGTAAAAATTCCACGTGATTATTTTCACCATCGGAATTATTGCCACCAACTACAAAACCCAAATGCATTAAATCGCTGTTGTTGTTACTATAATACGGAGGGGGGACATTGTCGCCACTTCACCGCACTCACCACCGACACCACCCCTGAAACATCACTACGACATGACCACCATCACACAACCACTGCACCACTGCAATAATATAATATTACAGGAAACTGAAAAGAATACTGTCCTCATTGTGATCATCGGCCCATTCCGGGATTCTTTAACCATTCAAGTGCTGCTGGTGTGGAGGGAGGTGGGGAGGGAAGTTGGTCACACGCAGGAGCGCGGAGGGATGGTGGGGGAACCATGGGAACGCCACCGCTCCCCACCAGCAGCACGTACCTCTCTCCTCCACACCCGGGCCCGACACTTTGATGCCGCTGGTGTCGACGGCGGGGTCCACCGCAACCTTGGCGGGGAAGCGTGGCACGGGCTTCCCGCCGTACGTGAGCGACACAGTGTGCGGGCCGTGCGTGACCGGTGTGAAGGTGACGGCGTGTAGGCCGTCGGGCCCGCGCCGTGTCTTCACATCGGCACGCATGCCCGAATCCGACAGCACGTCCACCGCCAGGTCTCCATCGCCGGCCTGGATGCAACGCACACAAGGGGTCGGCGCAAATCGACCAACGTAAGATAGGTGGTGCGATACTGTCGGGGCAGATCTTGGAGGTTGTGCATTTGTGCCGTGGCTTGAGGATCGATTGTTCGCTAAAGTGATATAAACTCATTTATCTAACAGATTATCCTGGTTGAACTAAACCAACTTGACCAACTACTTTGTCCACGACGCCGGTAACCTCCATCCCTGCAACCCCGCCACTCACCTTCGAGCAGTCGACGTTGAAGGTGGCCGGTTCGCCCATCTTGCACCTCTCCAGGCCACGGCCAGACGCCACGACACGCGAGGGGTCGAAGGTCGGGTGGATGAGGGCGCGGAAGGGCGACCCCGGGACGTGCTGCCCCGCGAACAGCACATTGACCAGGTGCTCGCCGGCCTCGGCGGGCGTGTATGCCACGGAGCAGGTGCCGTCGCCGTTGTCCTCGCACTCGATGCGAGCTTCGCGCGGGCCCTCCACCGTGAGGCCCAAGCCACCCTCGCCCGCACCGCGAGTGTCCACCGAGAACTGCGCCGGGCGGCCCACCTCGCCTGACTGCAGCCCGGGGCCCGACACGCGGACCTGCGCACACCACGTTGTGGAAACAGCACATCGCATTTTTCCTGGGAGGCTCATACAAGCTGGTAGCCTCCCCCCCCAACCTAGCTTCCTTCATCAGACCCACCCCACCTTCACAAGCCAAAAACAGAAAAGTGCCATGGCCCATAATGTTACCGATATTCTTCTATGGAGACGCACCCACTCAATTCCTTGCCCAACCCACAGCTCGTGGTCACCTTAGCTCATTCCAAATATGACACTGCCTACTGTTCACAGGCTCCGCCCTACTCTGCCAAACCTTACCCACTCCACAGCAAGCCCTGCTCCTTTGCCTGTAAGCATGAGTAGAGTATGAAGCCAGTAATCTTTGAACTAGGGACAAAATCAAGATTGTTTGGTAGCCTTACATAGTTCAGTTTAATGGCACATTAGGTCACGGTCACTTCGAGGAACATAAAAACTTTTGCTATGAATCCTCGAGATTATATCTCCGTAGGATTGAGGTCATGGCAGTGGTTTGTAACATGGCCATCCTTGTTCCGTTGCGTCCACAGGCCTGGCAAAGGCCTCACCTTGGAGGGGTCGGGCGGGAGCGCGGCTTCGAGCGAGAAGGGCTCGTCGGAGATGGGCACGCCGTCATACTTCACGGTGACGAGGTGTGTGCCGGCCTCGCGCGGCGTGAAGCTACACTCGGAGCCCTCGAGCGCCGGTTCCAGGCGGCACGGCAAGGCCCGGCGCGTCGGCCCGGCCACGTGCACGTCCAGGGCACCCTGGCCCCCCGCGCCACGCTTCCCAATCGCAAATACAAACTCCTGGCCAACAATCGCCTCTGTAGTGGGGAAGGGGTGTTCAGGGAGATTTAACAGTCAGATGAGGGCAGTGCACAAGTAACAACACAAACCAAACAAACGCTCGCGTCTCCAGAATCACAATGCAAAATAACCATCAAGTGTCGAGAGAAAAAGAAATAACAAAATAACCAAGCAAACAGAACACCTCCAAGTTCCCACATTTGTCTGCACAAAAATCTCATTGGCCACAGCCTTCTGGGAACGCATCTCTCATCAGCAGTATATGGTCAACAAAAGCAAACCATGGACCAGCATTGGCAGTCTGTGTCCAATCAGCCAAGTCAGGTTTCCTTAAAAACAACGCTGGCGAATTGCCCAAAGGTTACGATGCCATTGGATGCAAAACTACACAATACACAAACACATAAGAACCATAGTAAAACTACGAATATTTAAAAAGGCCTTGACGAGCACCTGTCAGCATGTTATTGGCATATGGGCAGTCTGCAGGTAAGTACCCTCATAGCGATTCAACCAAATTTAACATCCGATTTTCATGCAAAGGGAGGAAACGAAACTATACAACATTTCATGGAAAAAAACAATCCAGGTTTGTAAAAATAAGACATTAGTCACTTGAATGAAGTTGTGACAAAGCGCATCATCACCGTGTCACAAACCCCCGAAGCCAACGTCAACTGTGATGGACGTAATGGACGGAACTGCGAGCGCGTGTGAACTCACTTTTGTCGAGGCCGTTGACGCGAACCTTCGAGACGTCGACGGCCGGAGTAACGCCGACGGTGAACGGGCTGCGCGGGATGAGGTCGCCCCCATACTTCACCGCGACCGCCATGTTCCCCTGCGGACACAGGATCGCCCATCAGCAACGCCGCATGGACACGCGGACAGACACTTTAGACACACAAAAACGACACACCCTTAAATAGCTTAGAACTTTTGGGGCAAGTGTTGTTGGCGAGAATTTTTGGGGCAAATGCTGTTGGCGAGCACCTTTGAAGGCCGGCACGACACACAAGAGGGTTGGGGGGCCAGTACCACGCCGGCTGCCTTACTTACCAGTGCCGATGTTCACACGCTGCACCAGGTACTCATTCAAGGTCAAGCCGACCTAGCGAAGGCCCAAGACCGGTTCAGAATATTCACTGGTCTTGGTCATGAGCAGGATTCCTAGTGCAATGTGCTAATACTGCTCCCCACACACACACACACACAGACCCTTGGAACATCTAAGAGCCCGTAGGACCCCAGCAGACCCTCACCGGCTGCAAGGGTGTGTACTCCACGCTGTGGGTGTCGCCCGGTTCTTCCCGGATGTGGAAGTCGCGCACCAATTCGCCCTTGCCAGCACCCGTGAACTCCACATTCACCTTGCCCCGCCCGGCCCCCTGCGCAAACACCTTGAAGTGCGTCGGGTTGCCCACCTGCACACCTGTGCGTGTCCGCCAGGTGTGGGTGGAGGAGGGAGACAGCAGTGCAACATTGGAATTAGCAAAGCTTTAGAGAAGGCACAGAGAAAATACAGAATTTCACATGGCCCATGAGGCCCGCTACTTTAAAACCGCCCACCAACGACATTAATACATCACCACGAGAATATTAGCCGTGCCCGCCGAGTGCTCGAGGGGAATACTGAAGAGGATGTCACCACCTGTCTTGTTGACGCCCGGACCCTCAGCTTTCACCTTGGAGGCGTCGTGGGAGGGGTCGACCTTAACGCGGAACGGACTCTGCTGGATCTCCTGCAGGGGTGAAATGGGGGAGGGGGGGGGGGAGGGGCATTGCCCGTTACCGTTAGAGGCGGCTCGTTGAACGGCGGCACATAGTCCACCAGAACCACAACACCTTCACCAAAACTAACAAAAGCACTACAACAGCTACCGTCGCCACCACCCTTACAACAACCATTACAACTACAATCTCCATTCTACTACGAGTTTCTCCAAGGGAGGCGTCTCTGGACCGGTTCAAAAGATTTCGGACACAGATGTTGGCCACAACCAAAAATAAAATCTGTGTTCATAGGACCGTGCACTAACCACTGCTCATCATTTCCCACAATTTACATCACCACCAGCCTCGCCGCCAACAAACCCACTATTGTCCCGACCACCATCTGCACTATACTACTTACGGACACGGTCACTACCAGCAGTCACCTGGTCAGCGAAGAGCACCATGATGGTGTAGCGGCCCGCGGCGGGCGGCATGTAGCGAACGGTGAAGGTGTCATCGTCGTTCTTGATGATGTCGAAGTCGAGATCCTGCTCGGTGGGGCCCAGCAGCCCCGCCGCACACTTGATGCCGATGCTGATGTCACCTGCACGGCGAAGGAGGGGGTAACGTGGGGAAGTCGTAGCGGTGAGCGTGGTACAACGGTACGCGCTGGCGGCACAGTAAGTGCGCTCGGTTGTGCCGCAACTCACCCTCCCCGGCCTCAGAGCAGTCCACGGTGAACTCCACCGGCTCCCCGGCTTTGATGCCGGAGCGGTCGACGCCCGTTCCGGATACCTTCACCTTCTGCGGGTAGCTGCCCTTGCTCACCGTCACCTGACGACACGCGCACCCACACACGCGGGTAAGGGTTTGCACACAGGCTCACACAGTGCATCAACATACACGGTTGTGCTGAACATCGTGCACGAATGTTGGTCACTACTCAGGGAGGGGGGGGTCTGGAGACACGACAAGATGCTTCCCCCCCCCCCCCCCCCCCCCCACTTTATACCCCCCTCTCAGATCTCACGCAGAGGCTGTAGCGCCATTCACAATAGCACCAACTTCTCTCACACGACTCAAGGGTTCAAAATCTCTACGTCTGCGTGATCTATGGCCAAAACTGCAAGGCGCCCAATCGCCACATCTCGGAAGCCAAGTCGGGTTGAGCACGATCAGCGCTTGCTGGTTGGGCACGACTACCACGCGTAGAAACGCGGGGGACAGTGCCGAGTTGAGATTTTAAAATCGGCAGAGGGCAATGTGGCAAAACCCACTGTTGGATTGCACATGGGTATACAGCAACATCCCTGTCACAGTAAAGAAGGGCCGTGAATTCCAGAAACGCAAGAGAACAGATGAGCAGTGGGAAGAGAGCAAGAGGGTGGAGGAGGAGACGCGCTGCGTGTCCTGCGCCGTCGGCGACAAACGTCACGACGGTGAAGGGAGCGGGGAGCCGTACCCGGTGGGGGCTGCCCGGCACGGAGACGCCGCCCCACGTGGTGAGGAAGGTGTGCTTGATGGCCTTGCGAGGCGTGTAGCGGCACAGGAATGTGCCGTCGCCATTGTCCTTCACCTGCACATCGATCGGGTTGCCCTCCGCATCCTGGACCGGACGACAACGATGACAAACAGGAGGAGGATGAGGAGATTGCAACAGCACAAGAGAGGGCAAAGATGTGATCCATGCCGAAGATGGTCACCAACACCCAGTGACAACAAATAACGGACGACAACCGCTTCGTGTGGTCAGCAGGGGCTGTTTGGGGTAGGTGGTGCCCTTACCTGTGCGTACACTTTCAAGGGGGCCCTGCCCCCCGCGCGAGCGTCCACCGTGAACTCAATGGGCTTGCCCACCACCACCTTGCCGCTCTCCAGGCCCGGCCCAAACACCTTGACCTGCGCCGCAGAACACGCACGTTACGTGACCTCGTGACCGCTACGAGCCTCGTTTCCTCAGTCTGTGCCCACTCTGCATTCACCCCCCCCCCCCCGTGACCACCAACATCATGCCCCTACCCTATACATTCCCCCCCCATGTTTCCTCTATCCCCTGTACACCAACGCCCTCACCCACTTTGCACAACCCCCGTACCCACTGCGTGCCTTGCACCTTAATGCCCCACCCCCCTCAACCACCCACCCCCCTGAACCACCCCCACGCCCCTCCCCCCCGTGCCTTGTCGGGATGGAAGTCTGCAGGGGCCGCGACGATCTCGGCCATGAAGGGGCTGTGCTTGATATCCTGGTCGTCGCACACCACGTGCACCGCGTAGTCGCCGGCCTCGCCGGGCCAGTACACCACGTCACAAGACCCATCGCCGCAGTCCTGGCACTCGATACGCGCCTGGGACGGGCCCTCGATCGAGAAGCCTGCATCACGGCAACACGGACAGATGCGTGTGGGCACACCAGACCATTACCTCTTTTTCCACCATACAACCGAGCAGTGCCAGGGCCACAGTCAGCCCAGTGCGGCTCAGGGGAGATGCCATGTTTGCTTTACCACTGCAGAAGGAGAGCAGTCCCGCCGACGCAACTAACGACTAGTTACGTTAGACCGTGTTAAAGCACGTAAAACGCGTGATGAAAATGGTCAGTGTCGGCCATGGCCCTGCTTTCTACCGAGCCAGATGCCCTGCGAAGCTAGCATTGTCACGAGTCGGTGCCGACTCGGAACGGAAAATAACCAGTGGGGAAAGGAGTGTACGGCGAGAGCCTTGCGTCCCGGCTTGGCACGGCTGTGCCAGTAGAATAATAGATAACAAGTCGTCCGTGTAAATCTACACAGGCTGCTGGGGAGCACCTATGAAGGGCCGGCACAGTACACAAGGGGGCGCCTTTAGGACGCCTGGCTGCTTGGCCCCTCTGTTTGACTGCCTCATGCGAGTACAGTGTACTAGCAAAGTCCATAACAGTACGCTCACAACAAATACGCCACCACGCCAAACATAGAATCAAATCCAGGACCTCAGGTGTTGCTTGCTCAGTATCTCCAACATGGTCATTATGAATGCCCCACTCCCCCCTGAGCCACCAGACAAAAATATCTCGTTAGTATTTAATCGGAGTGGGTGCTGACCGAGCGTGCCGATGTCATCCCCGATGGCCTCCACCACGAAGTGGGCCGGATGATCCACGAGGCCGGAGCGGAGGCCGGGGCCCCATGCGCGCACCTTCTGCTCCCCCGCGGCGGGGCCCACCTCCACCTCAAAGGGGCTGCACCGCACAAACACACGCAGCATCATCATCATGCAAACCTGCCCACGCACGCACACTCAAAACATAGGCGAGCACAAAGACAAAGATCCCTCGATAGAATGTTGGGGGGCAAGTGCTGTTAGCAAGTAGCACTTATGAAGGAAGGCGAGTGCATACATAGACGCACACGCTCGCAGGAATGCACAATAGTACACCACGTCCACGCACGGAGACACTTGCACACATGAGCATAAATATGCACATGCGCCAGTACATAATCGTGGACAAGGATGATGTGATGCAGACACACAGACGTGTACACATGTGCTGGCGTGTACGCCGCGCGTCACTGTGCATGCGTACCTGCGGGGGATGTGCTGGCCAGCCCAGGTGACTGACACCACGTGCTTGCCCTGCACGCTGGGCATGTACTCGCACGCATATACGCCATCGCCACCGGCCTTCTGACGAATAGGCTCCTCGTGCCCATCTGAGGTGACACAGGGTGGGGGAGGAGGGGGTGGTGAGGAGGGGGAAGGGAGCAGGCTCACCGCTGCCCATTCCCACCCATGCGCTGTGACGTAGTGGGTTCAAATGGTTTTGCAGTTATGCGCTTGTGTAGTCATGTGATTATGTAGCCGTGTAGTTAGTAGTTGTGCATGTTTGCGGAATCGTCATTGTTCTGGGAGTCAACAGCACGGATGTCATGGGGGGGGGAAGAGAAGAGTTCAAAACAAACTCTAGAGTCCATCGCAAGAGAACGTGCAGATCCTCCCACGAACCCCAGGTCGACTGGGGGCTTTGAAGGTGAGCAGTAACGACGTTGGCGACGACGCCACCGGCCAAGCGACAGCATGACTCACTTGGGGTCTTGAGCGACACCTTGAGCTCCCCGGTGCCGGCACCTTGCGTGAAGACGCGGAAGTCAGCCGCCTCCTTCATGCGGACGCCCTTGACCTGAAGGCCTCTGCCCGTGGCGCGGCACGCGCTCGCATGGCTCGCTGTTCGGCACAGTCACATATGCACACACACAACGATAAAGACAAAGATATTCCCCCTGCCCCCTTTAACCTTACACAGGCTGCTGGGGAAAGTGCTGCATGCGCCTATGACGTCAATCCTTGGTCGCTGGAGCACTGAAGAGCGTAGAGCGCAGCAAGAAGTCGTCAGGAGACCAGGAAGGTCCTTTGCAGCCAAATCTCAAGCACGGGTGGGGGGGCCCCGATGACGCCAACGGCTGGGGGAGAAGCGCGACGCTCACCCTGCGCGACGTTGACGGGGAAGGGGCTGCGCGGGATGGCGGTGCCCCCGTAGGACACTGCGACGCTGTGCGATCCCTCCAGCACGGCGCGGTACGCGCAGCGATACACGCTCTCGCCCCGGTCCTCCAGCTCCACGTCCACAGTGTCGCTGCGTCCCCGCGGGTCCGTGATCGCCACGTGCACATCTCCCATGCCCGCACCTGGTGGGGGGGGGTAGAGCATTGGTCACGTGGGGAGTTGGCATGTTCACCTTTTTGGAATCCCTCCCCCGATTCTAGAATCGATAGCTTGTACCTGCATGTTTGTCGTCAGTCTCGTACGTTCCAAATCGTTCTTTCCATTAGCTTAGCAAGGCGCATACGATTTGCATCTATTGAGAATAAACCACTCTTGCCTTGCATGATGCACACATCGCAAGCCTTCGAATCGATTTGATTGTGGGAGCTCCATGCCGGCCGTGTGGGGGGAGCGTCCATGCTGGTCAAGCCGTGTGCGAGTCATACCGGCCGTGTGGATGTCGAAGTACGTGGGTTTCCCGGCGATGACGCCATTGAGTTCCAGGCCAGGCCCCCGCGCCGTCACTTTGCTCGCATCCGCTTGAGGTTTGGCCACAGACACCTCGAAGGGGCTCTTGTTGATATGCTGCCCAGCAAATAGCACCGTCACCTGCAGGGTGCACACACACACACACGTTAAAGACAAACTCCAGTCCTGTCGCCACTACTGGGGTTACACAGTTCCCGTCAAAGCCACTCTTCGATTCCTCCTCCCATATTGGAGTACTCGATCTACCAGGCTAACTCTAGTCTCATCCACACTATTTTGACCTGCAGCGTGGTGGTTTAACAAACACTTCAACCACCCATCTACCTCATGCACCCACCAACACTTCTAAATCGCTACTACCGTGGGTGATGTTCCACGTGAGCTTCACGCATCGATTCCTTCACACACAGAGGACTACCAGACTGACTGTGAAGTCTCATCCACACCGTTGTTCAACCACCACGACTCTGCAGGTCTAAACACTTTCCGCTTCTTTCCTCACATGGCTCAATTTTTTGGAATTCCCTCCCAGTGTCTGTTCCCCAACACCTCCCGTAGTTCATATACAACCTTACCTCCATTCAAAACATTAATTCTTATCGATTGCAACTTTTAAAAATGGTAGCGTTTGTTCCTGGACGCTTGGGATTTGGGGCCTTTGTGGCTCTGCATTAAGGGAGAGGAGCTAGTGGCGAGTGAGGCGGCCGACACAGCCTGGTTCATGCATGGCTACCACCAACCCAAAAATCACCACCCAGGCTCAAACACAGCTCGACTTTCAGAGATCTGAAGAGCCCGGGCACATACACGGTGACACTGGTCACAGGCTGGACGCACCGTGATCATAGCCCGCTTTCAGTCCTGCCCTCCCTCCTACCCAAAAACTGCCCCCCCCCCAGCGAAGGCGTCAGTATTTTGAAGGAAAGTGCTAGGAGACAGGATAAGGCGCAGAGAAACCCCAGCAGCCGAGGAGAGTGTGCCTCACCTTGTGAGGCCCCACCACCTTGGGCGTGTAGACCACAGAGTAAGTCTGGTTCTTGTCCTTGACGGGAGACACTTTAGCCTGCACACATTTAAAAGTGAGATTTAATAGTCTCAATTATTTCAAATGGTACAAACGACATTAACATTTGTCAATGCACTACTGAAGGACTTGCAATGCTATTTAAAATGTTTTTTTACACCATTCTTCACCACGCTGGTTAGTGTGCGTAGCTTGAATGGTCCAGGAAAGATTCAGATATCACTTGTCACTTATGTTGGCCGTGGCCAGGAATTGAACCTCGGGTTGCCGAGTTTGTAGCAAAGTGCACACAAATTACCGCACCATTGAGCCACCGAGTGAACATAATAACAAAACAAACCACCAAACATGTCAGACATATTGGACCCGAGTTGAGGATGTTTTTAATGGAGGGTCTCGATTTGGGCAGCTTGACTCAATCCTTTACAGATAAGTTACAATGCATTTTAAAATATTAAATCGAACAATACTAAGTCACATGTAATGTCTCATGAAAGATATTTGCGAGTTTGTAGTTTTTCAGACATGTGCATGGCCACTTACCTCCTCCTTGTGCCCAGCAGGGTCCTCGACGAACACCAGGACCTCTCCCTGCCCGGCACTGATGGTCTCCACAGTGAAGGCCGCCGGTTTCATCACCATGTTCCCCATCGCCTCCACCCCTACGGACACCACAACACGTGTTCTTTAAATAAAAAAGTGGAAATATTTTCTCCGCCGCCCCCCCCCCCAATACCTATCACAATTGTGCCATCGGGGTCATATCATACGACGGAAAAATGCAGGGTCATGTTAAGTTGACCCTAACCGGAATTTAAACTCCTGACCTGCCAAGTGCAATGGAGCAGGAGCATCTGGTGTGATGGTGGCAGCTGGAGTTGGGTGTGATAGTTGGGCGGTGATTGGTCGATTCGATGGGTCAGAGGGCCTGGCAAGGTCGGGTGTGCTATGGCTCCGTGCCAGGTTGAAGGTGAAGGTGGCCATCATCCCGGATCTGGCAGGGGTCACCCACGGTGCCCCTCCCCCCAAACAAAAGCCTGACCTGGGCCGAAAGCGCGCGCCTTCTTGGGGTTGAGTTTGGGGCGGAGGGGAGCACCCGGCTTGAGCTTGGCCTTCGGGAACTGAGCCAGGTAGGTCATCACCGAGTGCTCGTCCACATTGGGGTCGACGATCTCCTCCGGGGCGATCACCTGGAATACGACCACACACACACACGGACACGCATGAGCACACGCGACCACCACTACAGCAAGTGCGCTCAAGGTTATGGCTCCGCATTACATCCTATGTAGCCCCCTTGTCTAGAACGCCCTTCGCCGGATAAGTATTCATCCTAGGGATTCCATTGAGAATAAAAACGGGCAAATTAATCCGAGAGTTATTACCAAAAAATTTGGGTGACAAGCCAAAAGAAAAGTGACCATTTGCAAATATTCAAAACGGATATTGGTCAAGCATATGACCAATGATAATTTGGATCTATATGTCGCAAAATGCTAGACCATCCATCACTCCAACACTGCCCCCTGCACAACGGATTCACAGACGGCATTCACCATCATCCAAACGTCTACAAGAGGCCATTGAATGGGTTTGATAACCTCAATGGATACAGGTTCTAAATTTCACACTTTGCAATGCGAATATGGAGCATCCGACATGGGGGGGGGGGGGGGGGGGGGGGGGGGGGGGGGGGGGGGGGGGGGGGGAGATACATACACATCAGCGAGGAAGCTGTGCACGTTTAGGTGGCAGTTGCAGGGCGAGAGATGGGAGTTTGTGACATAGTGCGTTGAGATTGGTCGGATTGTCAATGAGAGGCCACCAATTCAAGCCCAGGGTCTTGAGCAGCACAAATAGCCGGGAAACAGATTCCAGACGACGCGGGTCACAACCAGACGGGAAAACAATGGCTCCCGAGAGAAAGGAATTACTCATGCACACACTTGTTTGCTCACAAAGATAAAGTTCCCCCTAGAGCCTTAAACACTGTTATGCCAATAGTTTGAAGAGGACCTCCAAAAGGCCAGCATACACGAGGGGTGGCCAGTACACGGCACCAGTGACTCATTTACGGCAGAGTCGACCTACGAGGAGCCCAGTACCACTTCAGACACTTGTCACACTAATGTTGCTTGTGAGAAGGAATATGCTAAGGATTCATTGCAGTACACCAACCATTTCTGCCTTGTTCACAAAAAACACATTTGCTCGCTTATACAACGACTAATGACGATGTTATGTATTAGAATACTGTATAGGTTTGCATCAAACTAGGACCCATATCTAAGGGAGGGGTTTCTGTGCCTCCAAAACATCTGGCAGCTCACTAGTATTCATTTAAGTAAGCCCAATACTGCCAAGACAAATGTCAAAACTGGTCCAGAGTTTTGCGTGTGTTGAATGAATGATACCGAAAATAAAAAAGTCACTCCCAGAAGGTTGTGGTGGCTGATGAAGTGTAAAAATTAAAATAATGTTTTAGGCAGAGAAATAAAACATAACTGTTCGGGCAAGTGCTGTTCGCGGGCATTAAACGACAGCTTGAGCAATCCCAAGTCGTCTGATCCGAGGTAATCTCGCTAATCCCAGGTCACAATCGGGGCTCGGACACGTCCAGGCGCATCACCGCACCGAGACAAATATTACACTGCAGCCTACAGAATTGTTGGGGAAAGCGCCGTTAGTCAGCACCTATGAAGGATGGCACAGCGCACGAGGGGGTTGTGGATCACACCATCCCAGGCCACCCTTAGTATCCCCAGTGCTAATGTTTTTTACAAATGGATCAGATATTCATTTCAGGCCGAGATGACCAAGGGGAGGGCCAAGTCCTCCGGGGGTGTTAGCAATGGCTGGGAATCAAACCGAGGGCACATGGTTTATAGCGCAGTGCGTCAACCACCACACAACTACCTACCGACAGGCAGTTATAGGCTACACGGGGCATCTCTTGTCATGACCACACAGACGTACAAACACCGTACATTCACTTCTATCAGCCTTTTGTCAATAGAGCGATAAGCAATGTAGCAATACAACGTTGATTTAGGAAGTACCCAAACAGGCTGCGCATAAACAGCAGAGAAGCAGTTGGCCATGGGCAGAACAGAAAAGGTCTTGAGCCTGAACTGGGGACAGCAGGCGACACCAAATCATGTCGTGTCCATTCAAATAAGATCCTGCATCCACAACGCACGTAGTAAATCATGCGGTGAATAAATATTTTCTAAATCAAACTACAGCCAACAATTCATGGACAACCAAATCGCACGGGGTAGGCAAGCAGCAGGGAATTGTTACATTAATTATGCCAACAGGTCTAAAAATTGGTTTTCCTTGCAAGTGATAAGAGAACTTGTAATGCGCACGCACCGTAGCACCAGTCGTCACTCGCTCGTGGGGAAAGAACGACTTGGGGAGGAGCCACATGAGTGCCAAGGCCCCAAATCAGGCAGCGAGACGGCACCACCACCAACAATTGCCCAAGCTCAACTGTCCTCTAAATTAAAAATATGTTCAGCCAATTAATGAGTGTTTATACACGTGGGAGGTAACCCGAGCGCCGGGAGAAAGCCAAAGCAAGCGCGAGAGAGGGCAACACCATCACCCATTACAGACGGAACAGATGAGAGAATCCACATTTTCTGTACCGCTTTGGTCACAAGGCAGGGTAAACAGCACTCGGACGCCCATTGGGAGTTTCACAACATTTGAGAAATTCCGCCAACCCTCACGGCTGCCTCCACAAGGCGACGGGGTTTTACAGGCGGGTGCCGCCAACGCGTGCGCCTGTTTGTCATCTCACGATGGTCAAAACGCAGCCACAGCCACAACAGGGCACGGCGGGCTTTTGCACTCTAGCATTCCACAGTCTTCGTTACAAGCTGCCAAAACAGATCCCTGTTCACCCATCGGCCAGATAAATAAATGATAATAATATCTCCGATTTCGACACGACCGTGCACTGCCAGACGGCGCGGGAGGAGAGGCCGTGCAGGTGGGAGGAAGTAGGCGGGCAGGTGGGCACGCGGGAGGGGATGTAGCCAAGCGGCAGAAACAATCCCACGTACCGCCTCCAGGGCTGCGGAGGAATTAGGTAACGCCACAGGAAGCGGCGATTCATTCTGGGCGAGCTGCAGTCTCGCTCGCGGTGCTTTTGTTTTTGATTTCACGTCCACGGCGGTGCGAGGATGATACACGAGCATCGCCAGAGGCGAACGCTCTCACCCCAGGGTCCCGCACGCCCCGACCACAAACCCCCGTCTTGTTGTTTTAAAGAAAAAGAAAGTTGTTGAATTTGGCAGCGGAGCGAATGGGCCCAACCCCACCCACTACAGGAGGAAGGAGACGTGGGAATAATAATGCCTTTTTTAAAAGTCCGAATTTTGGAAAAATGTTATCCAGGAAAGCCCAAGACTTTATTCAGGAGGTTCCTCCACTGGGATGTTTGGCCAATTCCATTGACGAGTGTTTTCCTTCCAGGAGGAAACTCGAGCACCCAGAGAATACCCACGCAAATCACAAAAGGGCTCACACAAAGCTCCACAAAAAGGGAACAAAGCCGATTTTGTTGGCCGCGAAAAACCGACAAAACATCACCGATTTTATATATCCTTTTACGGTAGTCTCATTGGACTTGTATGTTGGGTTGTCATTTGTGCACCACTGCCAAAACAGGAGCAGCAGCATCACAAAACAATGGGTTTAAATTTAGAACGAATTGGATCAGGAGTGGGAGATTGAGTCGGTGCACCTTCAAGTAAGGATCCAGGTGAGAGCAGAGCAAGGCACTGGATGCAAGGAAGGAATCAATCCAGATAATACATGCACCTCGGAACCAAATCAGATCCAAAAAGGAGGAAATTATGTTAACAATTACTTTTGTAATCTACGAAAGCCAGTCTTGAACTCTTTCTCAGGGAGGTCCTGCATGTTCAGGCAACTTACAGCGAGTTGTTTATACAATTGGGAGGAAACCGGAGCAACCGGGAGAAAATACACACATGCAAGGGGCAACTCCATCACATAGATAGAGAACCAGTGGGAAGGGCCCCACATTTCCTGTACCGCCTTCTCCTAGCAAGCCAGGGCATGTGCCACCGACACCCACGGGAAGAATATTCAACAATCACACGTGAGATCCACCAACCTTCGCTTCCGACTCCAGCGGCAGATTAGAGGAGCGCGCGAGGGCCGCCCGGCAAAAACTAATTTGATCAAGCGCAAGGCTCTGGTTGGGGGACTGGGATTGATCCAGATGGGCGAACGCACCTGCGGTACACCGAGCCAGTCGTCGGCCTGCTGCATGGCCTCGCGAGCATTGTCCACGGGGGGCCGTGCATCCCACGTCTCCCAGTCGGGGCACAGACCTGCACGGACATAAAGGATTTTTAGGCCGAGGTTAACCCAGGGGTGGTTTAGGAGCAAGGTTGCAACCGGTGTCAAGGATGGCGGCAATTCAAATGGTCCAAAACAAACAGATCGACAAATGTACACAGACCATCCAAAAAACACACGCATCCATCTGCACCTCGACAATGACTCCCTTATTACACAAACACAGGGATAACAAATACCGTTATCACACATGCAAATTTTCACACAGACACCGACACAATGGACGCATGCGCACGCCGTATTATAACCGCGCATGCAAACACCTCCACGATGGCACAATGTAATCTGCACAAACCGGGCGGCATGGGCCATCACTGTGCTATGATCGCACCCGGTCACCGTCGCACTCCCCCCCCCCCACCCCCCGCTTCGGGGTGTGAGCGCTGACGATAGGTGAAGGGACAACGATGGAAGACAACGGCGGAGACAAAAGTGAAGGAAATTGCGGTATATATCTCGACGGCAAAGAGAACCAACAAAAATAAATATAGGTAAACCTATCCCACGATGGTATCACGGCAGTGGAGACCAGAGGCGCGACTGCGCTTACTAACAAAACTTGTGGAGTGGTGGTGCAGTTGTTAGCGAATCCAGCAAGCTGTGGAGTCTCAGCCCTGGCCATGAGCAGCTAATTATATTTGAAGCAGTTTTTCCCCCTCCCCACACACCAACCAGCATGGTGAGGTATGGTTAAACAATGCCCACAATCAAAGCTAGGAGGCCTTCAGTCAGCAGTGGGTTGCCGAAGGCTGCGAATTATTATAAACTGGGGATTCTGTGTGTGTGTAAGTATGTGCGTGGGTGTGTTAGGGCTTGCATACAGAATTTTACCCAACAGCTCAAGGCTAAACAGGGGATTGAGTGATTGTGTGTGCGTGCCTGTGTGTCTGTCTACACGTACCGTCATGGGCGTGTCCCCATATATTGCAGCTTGTCGGTCAATCGACTGCTGAAATAAGGGCTCTCTATGCTGCGTCATTCATGGGGGTCGTTTGACAATACTTCACCATGCTGGTCAGTGCCGGTTGGTGAAGGGGGCAGTTCACAACTAGTCCACGCTCCACTGATGTTAACCGTGGCTGGGAATCAAACCCAGACCCACTGGGTTTATAGCACAAACGCAAGAGCCGCTGTGCCAGATCTCCGCTTCTGTCCTTGGTGTGTGAATGCTAGTGTTAGGGAAGGGATACTACATATTAAAAACACGAAAAAAATTATAATAAGCAGGCCACGTTACTAAATTTCAGATGCTTAAAATGGTATTCTCGGATTGTCGCCACGGTAAGCCGTCATACGTCGCCAATTCTGCATCTTCAACTGCAAATGTCATATCACTTGTTATACATTTGGAGAATAATTTTTTAGAAGCCGACTCATCCCCAGTCTAACGTGTACCAGTGGTTTCTTAACCTTCACTCCAGCATGCACCCCTTTGATTCTCAGAAAGGCCATCTCACACCCCGAGGGGGTACGTGCACCCCAGGTTAAGAACCACTGACGTGGAGGATAGGAATCATCAGGTAAGGCCTCTCATCCCAGCTACGATGTGGACCCTCGGAAGGTCACCTTGGCGGTCACCCACAGGACACAAACTTGCCCCTGTGGCGAGCAGGGAAGTGGCGAGCAGTAGCAGTGAAGGTGGCCTTTCCGTTTTGGAAACGATTTCGTGCCAACATCTTTTCCGGTTTTTACCACGACGTCCAAAGTTCCTCTGCACGACGGCACGTGGAGTGGAACCGACACGTGCCGAAAAAACATGTGGCGCAACTTGAAAGCACATTGGAGGGCTGCACAGGACAACTGCAAAAACCTAGTGACTTTATTTTTACCTTTTTTCAAATTTGCAAAAAAATGTGGATGTATCAGTTCAATCACGTGAGCATTTGACACCATTACATTTCTTTTACCAAAGTTTCGCTTACTGCCAATTGATCAATCATTAACTCTCATACAGTCTCCCTGCCTCGTTCCGCAACGTAATTTTTTTTTTAAGTCTTTTATTTTGGTAATGAACCGTCCAGCATTGCTGCCATCTTAAGCTGGCCATTCCTCGACGTAGCCGGAATTCGCATTCACCGCAGATTTGTTCGCGCAAACTTCCCATCGTCATGGAAGCGACGGCAGGAAGCGCGGGGGTTTGGCGACGTGACAGAAGCAACAGCGACAACCCCCACCCCACCCCTCCCATGCGACTCATGCCCCTGATCACCCTTCCTGCGTCGCCCAGAGCGTAGAAACACTCTGAGACACCTCACCCACCCTTCTGCCTCTCAATGAGACCCATGGCCTCTAACATCTCTCCTCCCTTGGTGATCCATGACCAAATTACCAGGAATGTATTACAAGCCAAGCAGGGTTGAGCCCAAATGTCACTTACTAAGAAAACTCACTTAAAAATCGACCCACTTGTCCTCCAATTTCTAGCTCTCCCGCCTGTGCAATGCTCTCTACCGCCAGCTTTCTGCCTTCCTGTAAGACGCTCTGTACCCACCCAGCTCTACCCCAGCTGTCCCCTCGTCAGAGGTCGCAAACGGGTTTTGATTCCTTACCCGTACCCGGCCGCACCAGGGTCGCAAATGGGCACCCGCACCCGTACCCAGCTGGGTACAGGTACCCGTTCCCTACCCGAAATGAGTGATAAACGGTTACTCACCAGTGACTCACGGCCTACCCGTACCCGGCCGCACCAGGGTCGCAAACGGTTACCCGTACCCGGTTATCGGGTAGGGTACGGGTATCAGGTACCCGGTTGCGACCTCTGCCCCTCGTCCCCCACCGAGTGCACGGGAGAGACACCCACCGGGCGCACAGCTGTCGACGAGCGCCCCGAGCGCGCGTCCGTTCTGCCAGTCCTTGCTGAAGTTGCCGACGGGCATGTCGGGCAGCTTGTTCTGGATCCAGCCCAGCAGACGCTGCTTGGGCGTCTGCTTCTTGGCCTCCTCCTCGTCCTCCTCGCCCTCCCACATGGGCATGGAGATGGAGTAGTGCAGAATCAGAGTCCACACCATGCCCAGGATCAGCTTCAGGTTCCCATCCACGATGGCCTGGCTGTCTGTGGAGAGGAGGTGAAGAGCAGCGAATTAAAACACGACTGCCATAGCATCATTATGGGGTTATGGTCGTTGCTGACATCATCAGCAGAAGCAACATCATCATTTGAATGATTGTCATGGTCTTCATCACCAATCCAACAACATTGTTCTCATGATCACCATTTGTATTAGATTGCACTATTTGGTATTGTGCGTGACAATTTCTTTTTGCCAGGCTTCCCTTACAAGAGGTTTAAAACCTCAAGGGTTTGTTACCTGGTTAAAATGAAGGTGAAATAAAATAAAATTCAGGCGCATCACAACTACCAGTCATGTCGTCCATCACCACATCGTTATCGTCACAGTAACATGACAGCAGCCATAGCTTATCCACTGCTGGATGTGTCCCATTCGTCAAGATACATATTATTATCTACTGCTGGAAGAGCAAGGCTCAGAAGCCGGTGGGGGCTTGTGCTAACGGCAACCAATTCTACCACCTCGCAAAGCATTCACCTTCAAAAATGGGTCACAGCCGGCATGGCTTGCCCCATGCAATAATATTAGAGAGATCCGTCTGGGTGATGCAACGTGCACAAGAGACCAGGGTCGAGAATGCATGTCGTTTGATTGCCCCCCCCCCCCTCACCGTTACCAGCAGTAAAAATCAGCAGCAGCAACTTTATTCACAATCAGAATCACCGTAAATAAATATTGGCAGCAACCACCAGAATCACCACCATCCAAGGGTATCCCCTCCATAATTACCATCGAGACCAGCACACCATTCATCCATCACCAGTGCGCATCAGCAGCTCAACCACCACCATCAATCATCATTGGGAGGACAATGACTGGCTTAAACAAAAACCCATTTCATTTACTCAAGACTTATTGCAGAAACCACAAATTTCCTCGCGTGAACATGACATCACCTTCAAGGCCACATGAAAAATTGTAATAAATCCCAGCCACAACAACATTATAAAGTAGAGGTGGGGGGGACAGCATAGCGGGAACGGGGCTCTACCCCCCACTACACACACACCTTGTACATCCCTACCCCCACTATACACACACACACCTTGTACATCCCTACCCCCACTACACACACACCTTGTACATCCCCCCCCCTACACACACCTCGTCTCTCCCCCGCGCACCACACCCCGAACCCTCCCAGGAGAACATCACCCAATATGGGCATGCATCTCGGAGACACACGCCCACCTCACGGCTCAAACACGCACGGGACGAATGGGCGGACGCGTTGGGAGACGAACGGACAGGTAAGCACGTAGTCAAGCAGACCATGCATGAGGTTTTGTACCTTGGTGAAAACCTGTTTTTTGTAGCGTTTAGGTAAAAACTAGCAAGCAGTGGACAGTGGCATTTGAATGTGGGCAGACGGGTAGGCAGGCAGGTAAGATTCAGATACACCGTTCGGCTGATGGACGTGCCAGACAGACAGGTGGAAATAGAAAATAGGTAAACATCCATATACACACACACAGCCAGGTAGGCAAACACACAATCATTACAGCCAGATGTGTGCACACACACACACACTACAAGGCAGACAGACAAACGACCAAGCAGAGACGCAAGCAGACAGGTAGACAGGAAGAAGGGCACAGACAGATGAGCAAGGAGGTGACAGCCGAGGAGTTCTAAGTCAGCAGGCTGCGCCACACTGGAACGTGTCCGACCACGCCTGTCCCCGGATCGCAGTATCCGGAAACTCGCGGCCACCGTTTCACCGCTGGCACAAGGACGAGGGAGACAGGGCCGAGCATGAGCCAGACCGACATGGAATGTAAAACAAAATGGCAAAGACAAAACGTGCTGCGAGCAAGCACCTATCAAAAGGCCGAGGGGGAGTGAGGCACAGATGTAGAACAAGAATTTGACACACCACATAGCCAACAGGCCAATGCATATTAGTATGGAAAGCCAATGGGCCAAAGAATAAGTTCTATTTATATTTAGGCTTCTGCCCATAATGCGCCACAGAAAACAGAGATAATCTGTATCCCTGCCGAATTTTGGGGAAAGTAATTTGAGCAAGTGCTTGTTAACCCCTTTCCCAGTCCGATGACAGTTCTTCCGAATCCATCATTAGAACGGAATCTTAAGGACTAATAAATAAAACACTTCTTCTGACCTGAAGATGTACCGAGGTTCCCACATTGCCACGCGGGAAGGCGAGGCAGTTTGACGCCAGCTATCATTGTGCGCAGCCGTGTCGCTACAGTTCTCTGCGGAGAGGTCTTTGAAAACAGCGCTATGCCTCTACGTAGAATTAACAGAGATCCGCTTTCGCATTCCGAGATTCAGTAGTGAACGGGACCCCACCCTGCAACTTGCAGACTTCTCAGAACGGGAAAGGGTTAAGGAAGGCGCGGCACAGAGGTTGGTGAAGCGGGTGACCAGCTTCATCGTGCGTTGCGATAACCACGGCACCGCACACATTCTTTTGCAAAAAGTTCAGTGACCCGACTCTTTAACTTTAGGGCTGGGTTGACCTAGGGGAGGAACAGACTCGGTTCAGGAGGCCCATCATCCCACCAGTGATTATGTGCAAAGACCAGGAATTTAAACCTGGCTTATCAGGATCATAGTGTGGATCTGTCAGTGTCACAGCCAGATAAACATTTCCCAAGGGGCAAATCGTTTCCCTACCAAGAATTTGTACACATGTACATAGACACACACACCAAGACAAAGATCCCCTGTATAAGGCTTGAATAGGGTGTTTGGGGCAAGTACAGTACTGTTAGCAGTACTTACGGAGGCCAGAACAGCGCATGCCCGGCCATTGTCTCCCCAGTACCGATGTTTATACACCGCACCAGGTACTCTTTGAAGGCCATGTCAACCCAAGCGAGGCACAAGATCGGTTTGGATAGTCGCCACTTTTTGGTCGTGAGCGGGAAACGAATGTGGGCCCGGGGTTTTATAGCGCAGTGCACCAACTACTGCACTGCCACTCCCTGTATTAGAAGTTACACACACACGGTCACAAAGACAAGGAGAGAGCGCCTGTGTAGCCTACAGACCTGATGGTCTATGTGCTGTAAGTGAGCACCAATTAAAAAAGGTGAGCATTGAACGCAAAGGGGGGTGGGGGGGGGATTGGACACGACTTGTCCAAATGTCCTTACTGCACGTTCCCCCCCCTACCACCCCCACCTCTGGTGTATCCTGCCATCAGAACACCCCCACAGATAAAAGTCTGCAAACTAGCACATTCCTCATACAGACCCACACACCAGCATAAGCACACTTGTACAAAGCACATGTTGACATTGGCACACCAGCAACAAGCACACACACACGTTTCCATAGTGACACAATGCGGATGTACACAAACACACACACACATTAGTGAACATCGGAAACACAACCAGTGTAAAGCACAGATGCACAAACACACTTTTAGGATTGCTCGGGCAAGGTGCTGTTAAAAAAGCACCTGTTAGGAGGGGAGGTGGGGCATGGCCAGGAGGACCACCCTTGGCCCCCTTTGTCTCTCCAGCGGGAATGCCCAGGACCGGGGTCAGACATTTGTTACCGATGTTATCCACGGAGCGGGAATTTAACCCGCTGGGTTTGTAGCACAGATGGCCCACCACTGCATCCACACCCGTGTCTCGCAAAGCACCACGCCCCACCATACAGCCACACCATGGACACTCCAAATGCAAAAACACACAGCCACACTGGCCGCGACCTGCACAGATAAGCAATGGACACAAGACAAAGATCCCCATATTACCTTGACCAAAACTGCTATGGCAAGTGCAATTAAAGAGCAACTATTAATGTCAGCACAACACGAGGGTCAGGTGGCCAGTGCCACGCCTTACTGCCGCCTGGTCTCCCCCTTATTCTGGAGGGCCACAACCCCAACAAGTAATTATTCAAGGCAGAGCCGACCTAGGAGAGAATCATCGGTTCAAATATCCGCCACTGTTATTGTTCGCAAGCGAGAATTGAACGCCGCTCGATGCCCTGGTAGTGCGCAAGCCACTGCGGTAACGCCACCGCCCCCCTCCGCCGCACCAACGAACACAATACAAAGACACCACCACACACCGACACAGACAGACATGCAAGCGCTCCACACCTGTGTCGCATTTAGCACATGCACAGGGCTGAGGGGGGGGGGTCAGGGGAGCGATTAGGGAGTGGCCCTCGCATTCCTCAAGGAAAGGTGTGAAAAAGACGAGCACAGGGGCTCTTTCCTGCAGCCCGCCCAGTGCAGGCAGGTAACCACCACCCCCCCCCCCCCGGCCCCCATGACCAATGGGGCAGTTACCTGGCTTGTGCATACCGGTGATAGGAGTTACCCGTCCAGAACTTGCAGAGATACAGGTAATCTCAGGTTACACCGGTAACTAACCGTGTGTGGCGAAGAATTGCCACACCCCTGAAGAAATAAAACACTTCCCTTTTAACCTGGTACTGGGTTAACTACTGTATTCCGTATTTGTTATTACAAGCTGGGGAAACCAGTCCATTGATATTTCAGCCTCGGACGGCGCTAAGAAATGCGTGCAAAAACTCTGACACACCGACACCAACTCGCACATCCCTGCAGTGGTGCAGGTCAAGTTTCAGGTGGCCGAGCGTGCCTCGAGTAGCAGTCACCCCCCTGACCCATTCGGGAGGTGCTGAGCGATGGCAACTCTGAACCACCACTACCACCACCACCACCACCACACCCTCATTCCCCAACCTACCCCCCCCCCCCAGGTTTCCACCTCCGCCGTCTCCCGACTAACCAACATTTCTCACCTTGTCAGTATCCAGCCACCCAAATCACCCCATCCCACCCTGCCCCCACCCCATCGCCCCACCTCCCCCATTCTGTATTCAGTGGATGTAACTAATGCTCCAAGAGACTACAAAATGCCCTCGGTCTCTTTACAAGATTAGTGACCGCACCCAAAATCCAAAAAAACTCCTTTAAAAAGTTTTTTTAAAAACAACGGTTTTATAAACAACTTCGTTGAACTCACGGTCGAGAAGTACATCAATGATAAGACGCCTGCTCCCACATGAACGCCAACTTGAATTAATAGATTACTTCTGTAACTCGTTCACACGGAGCAGGCGATTCGAGAGTTTAGGGACCGCGGCGTTTTTTTACCTACACAAATATATAAATAATAAGGCATCCATACAAAAATGTTAATTGCTTTAAAGTAGCGAATTGATGCAGATTTTTATACAGGCATGCGGCGTCACCGGATCCGAGCACGTGTGCAAAATTTGGAATTGATTGGACAACAGGAAGTGGACTAACTTTTGATTACAAGATTTGACCACGACACAGGAATCAAGTTCAGTAAAATCGTTGGGAAAAAAAAAACCTCATCACGAGCCACCGCCTATGTACCGCTGGATGGAGACCTCCTCCACGTCTCTGTCTCAATCCCACACTGCTCCAGTGCCACTTCTAGCCATCTCACTCCTGCACATGAACCGTCATTAGCGTCACCACCAGCTCCACTAACATCAGCATCCAAAAGCTGGCTTGTTGAAAGTATGGAATAGAAAAAAATCAAGCCAATTAAAAGAATTGCTCCACCCGGTCCCCCGTTATAGCACCCCCCCCCCCCCCCCCCCCCGCTTTCCAAACTTCACTCAACGAGAAGTGAACACAGCATTCTCTACTGAAATCGCCCAGGGGGAGAAGGGGGGGGCATAATCACGGGACAGGTTCTTACCTGTACCGCATGCCTGGGGTGGCAACAGGCACTCGCAAACTCTGCACAAGTCACCACGCCCCCAACCCCAGTCACCACACAAAAATTCTGCTTCCCCTCACCCCCACTGTGCCAATAACAGATAGTCAGCCTTGAGCAAACCACTGCCGCGATTTTTCAATTTAATAATTCACCCCCTATAGAACTTGAACAGTGCAGATTTTATAACTCCATCTCATCGGTCGATGTACTCTGGCGTGTTCCATACCTTGGCTGCCACTGTCATTATTCATCACCATTTGGTTTTCATCCCTTAACGCCACAATTACCGTACTTGCAGCCATTTCGGTCGATCTACTACTGCTGGATGGCCTTCCACGCTGCACCGGTCGAGGTATTGTTTGGACCGTACTTTAAACCACACTGGCCAGAACCCCATAACTGGTTCAGATATCGTTCACCACCGATGTTAGCCGTGGCTGGGAATCATATTGGGTAATACCAACGGCGTTCAGGGGGTGACGACACCGACGGTGGAAAACTCGGTCAGATTCATAACGCAGGGTCAACCACCGCACCATTCCCCTTTAAAAAAAACATGAAAATCGTAAACAAAGTCCCCATGATGGAAGACCCCCCCTCCCACTGCCTGTTGCTGTCCATGTCTAGATAACCTCCATTCATCGGTGGAAAATCCATATCCTATGGCGCGCGCACCAGTTCATCCAACTGCGGGGGTTGGGTGAAGCAAGCCTGCTCGGTCACAACAGCTGCAGATAATGAAGTGGAATTCATTTTTATCGACCCGAGAAGGGGGATAATGATGCCGATGGGTCGAGTTGAGAAAATCTGGCACCTCTGGTCACGGTGGTACCTAGCAAGGATATTAAGAAGGATACCGGTAAGAAAAACACAACTCTCGTAATCAACTCTTCGTATTTTTGCCACTAACGTAAACTGTCAAAAAAACACGAGGCATGACCGCGCCCTTATTGCCTATACCTCTACGGTTGTTTACATACAGGAGAATAAACTTGCAACCCGTAATACGATCGACCAGACGTTTTTAAGGGGAATCTTTTCATTGGGTGCCAAGTTCTTTTGCCCGCAGCCGCAGTGCAGGGCACACGTGGCTGTAGGTGCGCATGTGCTACGGTGAAAAACGGTCATAGTAGTTTTTTTTCTCAGGAGATTAAGGTGCTATTACAATAGTATTTATATAGTATTGTATATACAGTACGGCAAGGGTGACCAGTATGATATACCATGCAGCATTAGTTTTCGTTTCAGGTGAAGACGATACCCATGCTACGAGCAAGGTATTATACAGGGCTCGGGGCGAACATGGTATTCGTGCAAAAGGCTTGCGTGTCAGTTAGGCGACTTTGGTAACAAGTGCAGTGTATATATATATATATATAGAGCTCTTATTAGGATCAAGGGCACTGTGGTGGCGAGATGCTAACTACCTCGCCTGGTATACAGGAGGTCGTGGGTTCGATTCGGTAGTCAGCACCATGCCCGGCCGCCATTGTCTCCCTCGTGGAAATGTTGACACTGCACCAAGTACTCATGAGGGAGAGCCGGCCTTGGGGAGGCCCAGAACTAGCTCAGATATTTGTCACTGGTGTTGGCCGAGAGCACGAACTGAACCTGGGTAGGTCAGGTTTGCGCCAACCCTCACATTCTCCACCACCTGCTGCAAATGCATACCCCCCCTCCCTACACCACCGCTACTAGTAGCCCCCACCCAACAGATAAACTTGTCCGAGCCCAGAGTTGCCAAGTGTCATTGGAAAGTACAAAGTGGCACCACCCTTAAAACAGAAGCCCGAAAAACAAACCGGAGCCTGCGTTTGGGTGGAGCCTGAAAAGGGGCGGTGTCTAAATAGGAGGGGGAGGGGTAGGGGGGAGACACCAAAATATCCTTAGAGAAGTGCATCAACCATGAACTTACCAATTGATCAAAAAAGGAAATTAAAGTACAGAATCAAAACAAGTGCACAAGGCAGCAAAGATGTGATGCCGCAGATGTGGCCACTGGTCAACGAGTAATAACGGAAAGTGGTTCACCGCCGTGCCCATAAAGGCAAGTTTTCAATCGGCGGATATTACCCACAGGTGACGAGAGATGGATCAGACGACAAAAATGGCACAGCACATGGCACTTAAAATTGAAGTGCGCCAAGCAGCATGGGAGAGATGGAGGCATGCTGGGAAGGACACCAAGGAACACAATAGTGAACAAACAAGAGTGTCTTGGGCAGCTCGAAGTAGTGATGACGACCCGTGGACGAGACTGGTGATGGAATAACAGCCAAAGGATGGAACATGCCCGAGGGGACAGCCACTACATAGATTGAGTGATAATACCGCACAACGATTTGCATAATATATCGTTCAGTACAGCAATAAACTTGTTTTACTTGTTAAAAGTTTATTACAAGAATTACCATTTTGGGCACGCAACTTTCATAGCAGAGTTCCTGCATTGGGACGTTTGATCAAATTATTATTAAGTGCTTCTGGCTAGGGAAGTGGCAATTCAGCGAAGGTCGGGAGAACATTCACTCGTGCATACAAGGGGACTTCGCAAAGCTCCGCCGCGACACGGATAAATGAACAAATCACGTGGTGTACTGCCAGAACATGAGACCCCACTTGCTGTACTACCAAGTTCCAACCACATTGTATTGTGGCAATACAATGTACCTACTACACCTACTTAGGAAATCCTGCATTACATCCAAACCCAACCAGTTAGTGTATTCTCCAGATAAGATGATCCCAACCCACCCCTTCCAAATTTTATAATAAAATATAAAAGTTGGGGGTGAGTCTAATAATCCAGTAGGTTTGTACATGCTTTTAGTAAAACATTTTGGAGGCACTGGCTCAAAACGCTGCGTGGCCAGCAAGAAACAGCATTCGCAGCTGTAATTTAATTGAGACCAAGGTTACAAAAACGAGCTTGGGAGGAGAAAGGATACGATGGGAGGGACAAGGTCCAAAGAGCTTTAACACCAAATCACAAGGTTTTAGCGGTGGAGCATCTATACTGTAATCTGGAGAGTTAGTATTTTGTGCGTATTCTTATTTACTTCAAAATAAGACATTGTCGCATAACACTAACCGTATTAAGTTTCCGTCCACGTGTGTATCTGCACTCGTTTCATCTGGATCGATGACGATCCATCAGGAGGTGGGGGGGGGCGAGGGAGTCTGGGAAGGTTTTAAAAACAGGAATAGCTGTGGTCGCAATTTGTCTAAAGCTGTGTACGCTTTAATAAAATATCAGCTGGCAAGCCTTTACCCGCTGTTCAATAGAGTGCCTTCATACTCTCCCACAAGGCTTCACATGGGCAGATTAAAGCTGATGCCAGGAGAACTGGCAGTGGTTGAAGTCACGATGACACTGACAGAAAAAAAATCAAATGTACCTCATTATTTTCTTTTTATAAAGGCCAATTATTTATGAGCATGTTCAGTTTTTACAAGTTTCGCAACATTGTCAAGTCGTACAACAACAAAAAACGATTCGCAGGGAAATCTAAGATGAAGGTCAAGAGATAATAAGACATTGCCCTTGAGGCCACCACCCCACGATCGCTTCCTTCCTCCTACCAAGTGTTGCAATCCTTGCAAAAATCACACTTGTGAAATTGTCAATCATTTCATCATCAACCATGGACAACTTTGGCCTTCCTCGTTCTCCTTTAAAAAAAAGTCTACACGACATTTAAGGACCGCTCTTAGTCTCATCACCAGCACCATCTTCCCCTTGGTCAACAATGCTCAAGGGTTACTCCAATGTCCATATCAGTCAACTGCACAAACATCCCACCCATCACATCCTCGTCCCAATTACATCTATAAAAGTTCAACTACAAACTTACAAATTGGTACCCCACCATGTCATTAAAAATATATAATCACATTCATAATGCTTCCGTCTCTACTTTGCGAGACAGACATCCGAGCTGCCAATCTGCTGACTCGGGCTTCATGACTCAGACCACCACAGCCACAATGACTGCATAGCAGTCAAATACAGTACAAAGACAAAGATTCCACCCCCTTTAGACTTATCGTATTGTTGGGGCAAGTGCTGTTCACGAACGCCTATGAAGCCCAGCATTGTACACGAGGGGGTGGGCGACTGCCTTCATCTCCCCAGTGGCAATGTTTACACACCGCACAAGGTACTCATTTTTAGGCTGAGTCGACCTAGGAGAGGCCCAGAACCGGTTCAGATAATATAATCGTCACCTGGTGTTGGCCGTGAAACGGGGAACTAAAATTCGGGTCACCGAGTTCATAGGGCAGTGTGCCAACTGCTGCGCCACCGCTCCCCGCAGCAATGAGCAGCACTGCTACATGCGCGCACATTACAAATGCACATCAGACACTCATTACACACCAGGGGCGAGTGCTGTTAGCTAACACACCAAGGTCACAGCGCACAAGAGGATAAGGCAGTGAGCCCAGCCAAAGCCACACCTATTGCCTTTGTCACCCCAGTGCTGAAGTTTACACAGTGTGCCAGATTTATCATTCAAGGCAAAGTTAAGCTAGGTTGAGCCCCCCCCCCCCGCCATTGATGTTATCAGTGTTCGGTTATCGTAGTGTACGCGATACCACAACCTATTTACTATTACAACGTAAGGTGTCGTTTCGTTTGTTACTAGACACTTGGCACGATTAACACCCATTGTGTAGACAAAGACCCCCCCCACCCACCCTCGACTGTTGGGGCAAGCGCTGTTAGAGAGCAACTATGAAGAACAATAAATGACACAGAGGGGGGGGGCATCATCATGCCCAGCAGTCTTTGTCTCCCCAGCGCCCATGTTTTACACACCGCACCAGGTAATCCTTATGAAAAAAATGGCAAAGTAGACCGAGGAGAAGCCAATTTTTTTTCCAAAAATATTCGCAGTCACCGTTATTGGTCACGAACGGGCGAGTCGCCGGGTTGGTAACGCAGTGCGCCTGAGCACTCCGCCACCACCTCACCACTGCCTGCATTAACACCATATGACTGCACTCCGTAAAAAAAACACACTTCACATCAATGCGTGCAACCCACACACACACACCACAGGCCTCGAGTCTCCGGTGACAAGATTTACACGAGCCGATGCCCGTGCCCCCATCGCTAGAACTCAAAACCTAAAATAAAAAACACAAAATCATGCAGAACTATTAAACTTCATTCCACAACTTGTTGATCTGGTCGCTGACAAATCTTAAGGTCGCTTCACGTTTGGTACATTATATTACGTCTTGGATGCAGAATGTAACAGTATTTTAGTGCAATTCACTTTGCCTTATTCAACTATGTATTAACATTAATTCTCTCTAGGTCTGGCTTTGTTGAATTTCTTCAAATTATTCAGCGTTTTAAAAAATAACCTGATGGGACCCAGGTCGCCCGATGCAAAAGGAGACCATGCCGTTTCACGAGTCTCAAAAAAGTGGGCAGATTTCACTTGCCGGTTTAAAATAAACACGACTCCAGCACCACCACCAACACGGATGAACGCAACTGCCACAGTGCTGCAACAGTTACCACTCTGGGCTTTGCGTTTCAGCGGTCGCCGGTTGGATTATTCCACCTCCTGGCACGGCAGGTGAAGCAAGTGGTTCAGGTTCTCAAATTCCATCCCCCCTCCCGTGGTTAGTCCACCCAGCGGGATACAATAGACAACAACCTTCGGATTGCCCGTTCCTTATGGTGGTGTGGTTCAGTGTGGATACCCTCCCCTCCCTACCTATTCCACCAGTCTGGTGAACATCAAAGAGTCGACCAATAGCCTCTAAGGAGCTTGGCATAGTGAATGGAGGCCCTTCCGCCAGCAGTGACATAAGCAAGAAATTGCAGGACTGCGCATTTACCTTGCACTGTAAACGGCTACGACTACCAAACCCAGCTCTCAGCCTCGACTAGAAATAAAACGGATAGTGGGTCACCTCGGTGGTCCAGTTAAATAAAGGGCAGCAGTGAAATTACAATAGTAGTCACCACATGTATTAGGCAAGCCGTGGGAAAGGGTGCGGAGGGCCGTTAGAGGATGTGGACGCGACGGGCAGGGTGGGGGGTTAATTCCCACGGTGGCCTTCGCATGAACCGTCTCGATGAGCAGCACTGCTCGTTGCAGATAACCCGTGTGGTGTTTTCACGCGGAATTGCACGACGTTTACTGTGTTCCCACATCTATGCACCACCTCACTTTGAACCCACATTGGTTAAAGGAAAGTATGGTCACACAGCCCATAGGACCCATAGCCGGCTTGGAGAGGCCCTCATCATCCAGCAGTGGGACGGCATGTACATTCGTGTCTTTAGCACGAACAATGACAAGCATCACCGGTGTGGCTTTTAACCGACTGTTTGGCGAGCAACTATGGAAGCTTGGCATGGCACATGTTGGGGATGGGTGACCAGCCACCCTCTGTGCTCATCTTATATAGCAAGGCACGAAAGAATCCGCAGACTACCTGCTGGATCTCCTCTCTGTTTTGAAGAACAAATGTGACCCAAGGTCTTCGCTCATTTACCAGCTTCACATTCCTTATTGCCGTACACATACTGGAGGAAGGGCCTTTGCTATTGAGGCCCCCAGGGTCTGGAATACAATTGCCAAGAAACTGCAACTTGAATCACTACCTATGAGATCTTCACTCAAAAAACTGCTCGAGGAGTTGTACACCCCTAGCTGCCACTGCTATTCAGTGGCCTAAAATTTTTGATACTCTTACTGATGCTCCTGCTGTTGTAGAGCGACTCATGCAGCCAGCTATGGCTACAGGGTTTGGGTGGTACATGTTTGTCGTTTATTGTGAAATTTCGGTCACAGTTCCTATGATCACTGTTACATTGCTTTTATGGTTTTATTTGTGATTTCGAAAAGTTGTTTTGGTTTGGCCATCTTTGTTGTAGTACGGAGTTAGAATGATGGCTTTAATCTAAGTTGTCTTGTGGTTGTTTGACTTGTATCCCACTGGGATTTTTGCACAGCGTTGGTGTACGGTGCTTTTTTCTGAAAGACTTTGCAGTTTTTTCCTGGATTTTTCTGTTTGCGCATAGTCACTTTAAGATGTTTTCTTGTTCATGTTTTGTTTTTTGTTTGTTGCGGTTGCACCCGATTCAAGAGCAGAATGGCTCACAGGGATTTATCAAATAAATGAAACGTTACAACGATTGGAACATTGCACAAAGATAGTGGTTGAGATAGAGGAGGAATTATTAAAAGTGGTGCAGTTAATGGTGGTAGAACAAGTGGGAGTGGTTAAGGAAGGGTTGGGGTAGGTCTGGTGGTAGCTGGGAGGGGGGGCAAGGAATAGCAGTAGGATGGGCTATGGAGAAGAGATGGTTTGTAAGGCAGGAACGGAAGCAGGTTAGTGAAGATAATTGTTGTGCGTGTGCAGAGGGAGTTGGTTTCAGTGTATGGTGAAACTTGTCGCACCGTACGTAGGCAACCGTCCTAAAAAAAAAAAATCGGCGATGCGGGGAGCAAGAAGGCAAATGAACAAAAGCGTGAATGGACACAAGGCCGAGTTGACCTAGGGAAGGACCAGGGCCGGTTCAAATATTTCTCCGTCACCGTTATTGGTCACGAGCGGTAAATCGAACCCTCGGGTCGCCGTGTTCGAAGGGAAGTGTACCAACCACTGCGCTACCGCTCCCCGCACATTCCATCTCCTCCCACGCCCCCACTCCCTGTACCCGCTAGAACTCCCTCCCCACCATCGCACCCCGCCACCCTGCAAACAAAGTGTATGTGTCGCGGCAGAGTTTCTCAGCAGGGGATTATTAATCGCGGTGAAATTGCAGTACAAATTATTATTATTTGTTATTAAGGTTCGGTTAAAACCGCGTGCCCTGCGGTCACCACGCCCTGACAATGCGCGCGTTCCGTTATCGCGTGGCCCGCACCCGCACTCAGAACTTCCTGTTTGTTAATTTTCGGGGTGGAAGAGTTGGGGGGCAAGTGGTTGTTGATGCGCGATTGTGATGTGGAAGAGTGGCGTGATGAAGAGGATGGTTGTCAATGCCAGGGTGGTATGGGAGTATGGATCCTTGCAGTCACGAAAACTTAAAATCTAGAATTAATAACCTCTACGGGGAGGAATTCCACTTATCTGTTAGAGCTTTGAACAGACGTGACAAGAAGTCACAGCTTATCGAGAGGCCAACTTTCCTCAAGAGATGCCGATTATTTTTTACCAACGTGACTTTACCAAAAAAACTAAAGAGTATGGTATGGGAGGTGTTAATGCGTGCGAATGGGAGGGGGGGGGGGGGGTCGTGATAGGGAAGGTGGTGGGATTGGGTGAAATGGTGTTGGTGTTGCAAGTGGTGATGGCAGAGGTTCAATGGTGGTGGGATTCGAATTGGTGTTGAGGGTAACCGGTGGAGGGGGAGGGGGGGGGTAGATGTGGGCTCGTGTTGATGACGAGGATGGATTAGGGATGGCTAAAGGATGCTGGTATCTAGGTAGACCCTAATGGATGGGGGGGGGGGGGGGGGGGGGAATGAAAATTGGAATGAACGAAGAGTATAAGTATGGGATTGCAAGGATGGCGTTTTAGGTTGTGGTCGAGGGGGAATTGATGGGCCCTCGCTAACAAGTGCTTAGTTGATATAAGGAGGTAAAATTTACTCCTAACAATCCCTAGTCAAACATATAATCCGTACGTGGTTTTGGATTATAGGGGCGGCAGGGGTAGTTGGGAGGGGGGGCCTGAGGATCGGCGATGGGTAGAATCGGGTCAGGGCTACCCTAAAAAAGGCACACGACTGCCATGCAGTTTGTGCAGTAAGACTTTAAATGATTTAAGGTTGAATTTAAGACTGGGGGAAATTTGCTCCCCTTCGCGTTGGAGGTCCGTTTCACAACTACTGCACAGTGTCCCCGAAACCACTGGGTAATGATTGGCACCGCTATACTCTAGCGGCCAGCAGCGGATCACCTTGTGGCAGAGAAAACGGCCCCGGAAGATGTCAACATACCCAAAAACGTAAGAAGTCTCTTCAGATGTCTTTTTTTTTATCAAAACCACATGTTTTATATACTCAGCAAGTAGTGTTCACCACATGGTCACGTGGCAATTACGTGGGACGCTGCCATTGTGCAATGAGTGGCCAGTACCACCCGGACTTCCCATCCAGACAGAGGTTTCCAGTTCAATTTCATCTCCCAGCACAGCAGTTAAATAAACGGGGGAAGTTTAAGAAATCGCCCCCACTCCCTCCACCTGCCTGTTCCTCCCATTCAGTAAGCATGCAACACTGCAGTCAATCTTTATTTATATACTTGAGAAATCTGATGAGCTATGAAGCTCTTTCGCAGATGTAGAGTCGACTGTATAGATTGCATGTGGTGGGGTAAAGTGTGGATAACTCCATCCCGTTTAAATGACTACCTGGCCGAGTACGATCACCGCGCTGCACCCTTCACTTTAAAACCAATTAAAAAGCATTAAATATAACTTGGACGTTACCAGATGTGTTATGTGCATGGCGAGATTTATGCATTTTGAGCTCAAGCCTCAATCGTGAGACAAATCCATGAACTTCTTTTGCACCGTACATAGCCAACTGTGCTAAATTGGAGGTGCGGGGGAAGGACAAACTAAAAAAGTATTTCTAAATAACAATTTTCAAAAGAGAAAAAAAATTGCATAATTCCAGTGGCTTCCTAATATCAGAAGGAAGAGTATTCCAGATGGCCGCAGAAGTGTGCGATGCAGCGGCGGTCTTTGTTTGATGGCTCGCCAAAAGCTGCTGCAAGGATGACCGAAATTCGCGTGATGGGGTATGCTCCTTGAAAATTAAACTCCAATAGGTCACGGACAGTCACGCCATCCCAGCGCCAAAGCAGTGCATCAGTGAGTCTATCATCCAGTCTGCCGAACCCTACCCAGACGGGGAGCGGTGGCAGTAATGGGACGTCCGGTCTGCGTCATTATGACCCCCCCCCCCCCCCCCCATTCTTTTCCCTTTACCTCTCCAACCCTATAAACACAAAGCCCACATCCATCCCAGCTCCACCCTTCATTGCACATGCTCCTGCTTGTGCACACATTCACAACTGAATGCAAGTTGATAACTGTGCACTCCAACACCCCCCACACCTCTAAATGCTCACACACCTACCTCCATCACCTTTCACCTCTACAAACTACATCCGACGCCTTAACGCACTACAAAACACACCCACCTACGCCCCTCTAAGCCACCCACCACGTGACCGTCTGGGCTTGCCATCATCATGTACGAGCCACATTCCGCGCATGGTGCAGTTTCACCCCCCCCCCCATCTCCCCTTCCCCCCATCCCCCATCCCCACTAATTTCCACCGTATTACCTCCCCCAACCTACGCCCATCTTCTCCCCACTCCAAGGCTCCCCCAGGTCATCACGATCCCATCTGCCAAAAAATGTGACCTCTGCCCCCCCCAACCCCCCTTTGGCCCCCACCCCCAACGTCACCCCCTCCAACCCCTCTCCCCAACCCAGAGCAGCTACGGGGGGGGGGGGGGGGGCCCATCTTTCAACACCAGCATCGCCATCTTCACCGCTCCTCAGCATCGATCAGCCCCGTCTGGGGGGTTTGCCAATTAATTCGGCTGGCCCTGGGAAACGGGGGCATCTCGTGGGGCCCGGGCGAATTGTCCATCCGTCATCAACGTGGCAGTGTGGCTACTACTGTATACAGGTAACCAGGGACAACGGCAAAACTACACCGGTGTGTTTGTGCTACCGTGTGACCGTGCACCTGTGCACGGTACCTGCCAATCGGTGAACCCGTGGCACCTGGATGTGTCCCGTGACCTCCTGCTAGCCGAGCCTACGACACTGCACGGTCCTCAAGGTGCACCAAGCTTGGCACCAGCGCCGGTGACGTCACCACCACTTAGGGGCCGTCCATAAATGACGTCACGCGATTTGACGATTTTTGACCCCCTCCCCCCCCCGTCAAAAAGTCAGACCCCCCTCAAATATTACGTCACAAAGCTCTGCCCCCCCCCAAAATAAAACATGTTTCAAATCGATTTAAACTACTGTATTGTCATTGTAGTGCGTATTTAATGTGGCGCTGCACTGATGGTGTAGGAGAAAATATTTATTCAAAAGTCTATTTAATCAAGTAGAACGTGTTTATATTTAAAGTTGTGCATTCTGATGTGACGCCACATTTCTCAAACCCCCCCCCCCCTCGTCACAAATGTCTAACCCCCCCCCCCCAGGTGCGTGACGTCATTTATGGACGGCCCCTTAAGGTGGCGAACGGCGGCTGGTTGTAGGTGCGCACACCTGTATTCATGTGCATCCACCTGTGCAACTTGCGTGTGTCCACAGTTAGAGCACTGGGCTTCAAACCCAAACACTAGAGTTGAATTCCTTAGCTCAGGGCTAACAAAGCAACCCAGGCCTTAAATGAGTACTTAGCGAGGTGTGTAATCATCAGCACTGCGGAGACAAACACCATCCAAATCTCTCCCCCCACCCAGCCTGCTCCCAGCTTCTCCCAGGCATGGGTGCAGGCCACACCACTCCCTTGTCCATGCAGAGTTGGCCTCTGGGTCGCTCGCTCATGGTGCTCGTGTACCTGCAGCCTGCATTGGGGGCACCCTGGACCTTGTCCGCCGTGGCAAGACCAAGGTGCCCGTGGACTGTGTGTTTGTGCATGACTATGTGCGCAGGAGAGAATATGGATTTGTGTGCAACATACCTATCGCTCCCCTTGCAAAGGGCACACACCGTTTCTGTGGGCAGCCACAACCATGCCAAGCTCGCCGTAGGTCTTCATACCCACATTACAAAAACGTACTTGCTACCTACAGACCTTCGCAGGCCATCCACACATCCATTTACTCCGCCAACCCTCCCCGTTGTCCTGTCTGCCCACCACCTTCCCTTCCCATCTAACATTCGTACCCATCTTCCACCGACGCTCACGCCACACTTTTGTTCACGTGCCAACACAGAAACCAACAGTTGCCATTTGCAAACGTGTGCTCGACGTTTCGTTGCCAGTCAAAGTGCACCTAGCCTGGCACGAGTGTTTTGACGAAGTCACTGCCACTTCACTGACCGAATGATGGCTGTTGTTGTACAGTACAAAGTAGTCGAGCACCTCTAAAAGCTGCTTCATATTTTTGTGGATTACACTTTGAAGCGAAGGTCACATTTTATCACGTCCGCTGTGTTTTTAGTATACACATCTACAATAAGTTTAGCATTGTGTAACCACAGCCAATGTAAGGGATGAGTGCCCGCCCAGTAAACAATGCGGACATTGGGCACAACGTTGCATATTTTCTGGCTTCGTTTGTGTAGATATTTTTTTTTTAAACGCGCCCTGAACATTTACCACCTCCTTATGGGCCCAGCAGCAATCCTGTAACGGTCGCCGCCAGGCCTGATGCTACCGTTAGTTTAAACAAGTAATATTTAAAACAATTAAAACATGCTTTAATGAAATGTACTAGTAAATGGCAGAACTCCACTACTCCACGAAGTGGTACCCGAAGCTTTACATAACGAAAAGGGACCGTGGCCAATTACAGCCAACGTTAGTTGAGCGTGGACAATTAGACCCAAGCTGAAACATAACATAAATAATGTTTTAAAATATTTATTTTTAATGATAGAATATAGTAGTGTCATCAGTATGACACAAGCATACCAAGTTTGCAGTCGATACCACATTGGAAGTGGTTTAAAATTCAGTTACAATATTTGAGGATACAACAACAGACAGAGTCAAATAAAATCGTGAAATAAAAAAATCGTGCCACTGCGCTCTATCCATCGCCTTTGCTCCATCTGTGAACGCGCGAAATATTCCCAGACTGACCCACAGGACCGGCAGGCACCCAGCACAGAGGACAACGCATCCACACACAGATTGGCGGCGGAGAGCGGGCGCAGAGTTCACATCGCCTTGTGAGATGAAGTCCCCATCCCCCCATCCTGACCACCACCCCTCCTACCACCCCACACCAGGACACGCGGGGAGTCACGGCCCTGGCTCAGCCTTCATTACCAGGAGGATTTTTTTTCGGTCTCTTTACTGACGACAAACTGAAAAGGATCTCCGTGGCAACAGGCGCATTCCTAAATCAGGCGGCGGGAGACTTAGAAAATGCCTCCCAGCACCCTCCCGCCTCCACCCCACTTCACCACCACCAACTTACTTGGGCTCCTCAGTCGCTCTACGCAATGCTCCACGAGAAAAACTTCACCCACCTCGCCATCCTCTAGGTCACCCAACAATCCCACTCGCGCACTCACTCGGTGATATCTACGAAGGAGAACTCAAACCCACCAACACTAAAAAACACTTCACCAGTCGCACAATGATCAGCGTACCGAATCACTCCCACTCACAACCAACAGCGGTTGTATATTCGAACCGGTCGTCGGCCTCCCCGATGTCAGCTCTGCTTCAAATGAGTGCCCGGTGCAGTGTGTGAACATTGCCACTCGGGAGACAAAGGCAGCCGGGCGTGGGTGCCTGACCACCCACCCCCATGTGCCATTCTCGCCTTCACAGGTACCCTCACACCACTTGCCCCAACAGTCTGTTCAGATTATATGGGGGATCTTTGGCTTTGTACATGTCTGTGTGTGTGCGTGTGCGAAGTGGTGTCACACCGTATGTGCAAGGAGCACAAATCACAAAGAGAGACGGCACACAATGGCTTCCTGTGTGATTGGCACAACCACAAAGGAGAGCTGTGTTTGGAGCCCGTACCACAAACCACACATCACTATCAACGTACTCACACCACACATGACACCAGCTACGGACTCACCACATCCAAACTGCTCACCACTAACCACATGCATCACCCTCACTACACAGTTTCACCACAAACCTACCGAAGACCACACAATGCACACTACGCATGTCACCAACACCATGCACACCACTCAAAAAGACAAAGATACCCTTTACCAGACTGTTGGGGCAAGTGCTGTTAAGAGAGCACGTATGAACACCAGCACAGCACACGAGGGGTTGGGTGGCCAGCACAATGGCTGGCAAGCCTTTGTCTCCCAAGTGGCGATGTTTACACGGTACAAGGTACTCATTTGAGGTCAATACCTGAAACAGGACCGGTTCAGATAATCTTCACCGGTGTTGGCATCGAGCTGGAATCAAACTAGTCATTGGGTTCGTAGCACAGGGCGCTAACCACTACACTTTCATCCCACATCCACAACATCCCACCCTAGGACCGTCATGAGCACCATCGTCGAGTTGACAGATCATTTTGTTCGTTCGTACTTCCTACTGCGTTGCGCGACTAACAAAGGAGTGGGTGGGCACCTACTGCGCAGGTGAGTGTCGTCGTCATGGTAATCGATGAAGAGATTAAGGCACTCACTACACTACTACAGCGTCCCCTTAGTCACCTCAACCCCCTACACCACAGCCACACCCATCCCACAAGACCCTTTCAGAGGCAAGGTTCAGGCAGGACACGTAGGGCCCTTCCAGGGAGGGATGTGGTGCACCTTACGTTCCACGTCCGACAAGAGCTATGAATGTACAAATTTAGAACTTCCTTTGCACCGTACATAGTCAACCATATTCAAATAGGAGCTGCGGGGGAAGGACAAACTTAACAAAAAGCAGGTCTAAAAAAAGGAGTTTTCAATATAGATTTCAAAAAGTACACATCTCCAGCGGCTTCCTAATATTTGGTCCAGAGAAAGTGTCCATGGGTTGACAAACGGATTGGTAGCCGGTGGGTGTTGGTGCATGCCACGGTAGAGTGTAAATGGAGATGTACCGCAACGGATTTGTGATTAACTTATTTAGCACGTTGGGTTACCTTGGTATGAGCAAATGTAGATTAACAAGGACCATGAACTTCCAAATATAACATTTCAACGCCACAATAAACTCCAAATCGAAATACAAACCCTACCCCCTAAACCCAACCCCCACCCCAACCATCTTGATCTCAACCCCCAGGGAAGAAGCTGCAGCATGGAGACAGTGCAGGAGAAATGTTGAATGTATGTCAGCGCCACGCTTTGGCCACCAAAAAACACGAACGCACCGCGAGACGCAGACCTAACGAACACGCCGCGTTGACATGTGATCTTTGCATTATGGTCTTCGTAATCTGTGTTGCATTTTTGGGGCTGGCAAGGGGGGCATGGGGACTAGTGGTTTTCATTTTGGGGGGGGGGGGGGCATACTAAATGTTGGTAACCACTGCCGAAAACTAAAAAAACTCCCAACATGAAACCTAACCCCTAGCAGCAACGCAATCCCCCCCACATCACCCCCCCTCCACCTCCCATACCCCCACGGAGCCAATCCTCGGCTACCTGCACAGAGCTCTCGCAGGTATGCAAGCACCAGCTTACCGCACCCGTTCCACGCTCACTGTGGAGCCGAGCAAAATATGTATGTTCGGTCACGCCGAACTCCTGAGGCCTGGCGGAAGGTCGCTGACAGACAGAGGCTGCAGAGGTTGTTTTGGGTGAAAGAGGGCGTGGAGTTGAGAGTAGAAAAGTTTAACAAGACCAGGCCGGATGCAGCAATTTGGCTGTAATTGTCTTAAATGGGGTAGGATACCCATGCTACGATCCGGCCCCGCTTCAAACTTAAGGGGCACAAAGAGTCCATGATAAAAAAAATTAAACACCAAAAACATCATGCGATCTGTTTATCAACCATGCATTCTACTGTAGCCCCCCCCCCACCCGACTTTACCACAGACGGTGGATAATTCTCTCCAAAGGATTACTACTGTGGCCTTCCAGAAAGTGGTACTAATTTGCAAAAATAAACCCCAGAAGGATGGGCGAAGTAAACCTCTTAAAATGGGATTTGACCGCTCAACCTTCGATTACCAGGCACTGGCCTCCACCCACCGAGCCACCTGGCTGATCACTAGTGGCCAAATGGTACAGGATCCTGGCCTGGCCCTCCCCTAAGTAGACTTGGCCAAAAATTTGCAACATACAGTGCAAGCAATGATGGTGGTGGGTGCATGAAGACAGCACAAGGAGTGAGACAACGGTGCTCGGGCCTGCATGCATGGACACGTGCCCCCACTCTTTACGCAAGTTTAATAGGTGCTCCTTAACACTTGCCAGGACAGTATAATGCTTATCAGACAATGGCTTGTTAAACCAGCGTACAGTTAATAGCCGTTGACCTTTAATAGAGCCTGGGTCCGTTTCCTGCACGTACAACTCCGTGTCATTTATTGTAAGACGGGAAGAGTAAATTAATCTATAAATGAAAGTATCAGCCATGATTCAGCGACTGCTGGATGAATTTCGCCATCGCTCATGGCCATGCGACACAATGACGCATGAAGTTCCCACAAACAAGCAGATTTCATTACTCCATCTCCTCAGTTGGAAGTGCCATCCGGTATCTTTTCCCACCTTCGCACAAATACCCGGCTAGTTAAGAGAGTGCACACCTTACAGAGGTCACCCGATTAAATCTAAACTGAACTTAAGTTCAGTTGCTCATGGACAAACACCACTGGGAAAGACGCCTTACCCAGGCACAAAAATGTCAGGCTTACAAATAAAATTGAGAAATAGACTACACAAATTATGTACAATGAAAGTATATCTTATCATTTTGCTTACATTATAAAAATCCATTAGTTTAAAAAAGAATCGGAATGGCCAGAATGGTGAAGTATGGTCAACCCACATCCCCAACAAGCCTTGATGCACCAGGAGTGGATTGAACAAGGACTAAATTGGTATTGCTATTTAAAAATTAAGATGTGCAAAAATGTTATACGAAAAGATGGTGGTGGCTTGGGGAGACCTTCATCCAGCAAGTTGATTGACCACGGGCTTGATGGTTTCTGGTCTTCAGTTAACAAAACATGTAAAGGATGTATATTTTATCTTCATTCATGAAGGTCACTTTTCCAAATATATTACTTATTTAATCAAAGCGAAAAATTGTAAGCTGTGATATGCCAAGTGATTAAATGGTACTTCCTAAAGACAAAAATATTTTTTATCATGACTGGAAATTGTTCCTTACCTCAAGAAAATTACAAAAAGTCAATACTTTTTCAGGGTGGGCCTTGCTACATTTGGATGTTTGGCAATTTCCATAAACGAGAGTTTGGCTTCGTGTGGAAGGAAATTGGACAAACCCCGCCACACGTGGGGGGAGATAACTTGCCACTGCAACCTCCTGGCTACAAAGACAGAGACCCCCTTGCAGCCTTAGCAGACATAGGGGGCAAGTGCTGTTAGCAAGCACCTGTGAAGACTGGAATGGCACACGAGGGGGTCGGTGGCCAATATCACGCCCAGCCGCCTTTGTCCAAGTGGAAATGTTTACACATTGCACCAGGTACTCATGAGGCAGAGTAGACCTAGGGGAGGCTTAGGAAGGGTTCCGATAATCGTCTCTGGTGTTGGTGGCCAAGTGGGAATCAAACCTCGGGTTGCTGGGTTCATAGAATAGCAGTTTGCACGCTACGCTATGGTTCCCCACACCAAAAACAGCCTGACACTTTCAAACACCCGGCAAGCCCCTTACCTGCTACATATGAAGGCCGATCCCCACCCCCGACTCCCCTGCTGGGCTTCCGAGATCCGACAATGGCAATTTTACTTATAAGACTGCAACTTTGTAGAAAACGGAAAGTTTTTTGCATGCTGTATAGGTTAGCGCAAGGCTTCATTCAATGCCAAGACCCCAATGCATTCATCATTAACACAGCCCCAAAGAGTAAAAATAAAGACTGTATATGCAATGTTGTGGACAATGGTTATGCGATTGACAAACGTGTTGAGTTATTGGTGTTTGTGCACCACTGGCAATGCAGCACCACCATTTGTGTTAAGAGTCAAATAAAAACTCACCCACAACAGTAACTTGATTTAGTTGGCTGTTGGGTGGTGGATGAGAGTTTAAAATCCAACATATCTTACACGATCCAACCCAAAAAGAAAGCAATTACGAATCATAATGGTCGTGAAAGCCTACGTATGAAATATATAAAATAATTGTTACATTAATTAGCATCATAATATTAAAACAAAGTTAGGGGGCAAAGTGAATATCTGCCTAGTCCGTTACATCCACCCCCTGCATGTGGGGTGGTATGTATTCTGAACAAAATTACCACTCGCCACTTGTTCGGAACAGGGATCAAGTAGTACAGCCAAAGAAACAGATACCGCCGATTCGGAACAAAACTTCGGAACGCAAATCAGAGGACCAGCAGGGAGGCTTCATCTCATGGGTGGAGCCACTGGAATGGTGGGTGCGGCATTCCGTAGCTCAGGTGAAGGAGATGTTGAGGATATATCGGTTCTATGGCAGTCCTTGCCATCACACAAACATTAGGTTGCTAAAAAGTGTATTGGTACAAATTCTTGAACCACGGGCAATAATTGTGAATACCTAGGACTCAGCATCATCTTGACATCACTGCCATTACCATCAGCCATTGCATTGTCCATTCATCGCTGGAAAAAAAAACTCTTCACATCATGGCCAATAATTAGTCCTGCCTTCGTCACATTCGTTTTGACATCAAAATGTCTTCATCTTTGGTTAAAGGCAGTTTTAAAAATAGAAGCAACATCACCACCAACACCCCCATTGTCCATCCACTGCTGGATGGATGGCCTCCTGCGCACACACCATGGTCACGACTCGTGACTGCCACCTTCAATTGTTTTAACATCTAAACATCACCCAGGGTTAGTGGCTTTTATTTAAAAAACGTGCACGCACACAGGCAGACGTGTAGATGGCACAGGAACCCGTGGCTGCGGCTGGTTACACAAACACAAGTGACGTTCTCCACACAGTTGACATTTAAAGCGGCACAAGGGGAAAGAATTCACTCGTTATTAAAGTGAATCACCAAACAGGGTCCCCCCCCTGCCCCCCACACCATGGGCTGTTGTCGACTCTCCCTTCCCACGTGTTTGGGGGTCGAGGAGCAGGGCCCGTGGTTACTGCCGCAGCAGTTAAAAATGGAAAAACAAAAAACCACGAGGAATTAGAGCGACGGCGTTTCGGGGGGTGGGGGGCGGAGACTCAACATTGAGGAGGAAACGAGTGGAGGAGAAAGGAAGAGAAGAGGTAGTCAGAGGAGTGGGGAGAGAAAAAGTGATAATGGGGAGAGAGAATAGGTGGTGAGAAGGAGAGAAGGGATAGGATTGCAGGAGGAGAAGAGGTAGTATAAAAAAGGGATGAGAGGTTGGAGAAGGGATGGGATAAATTCACGAGAGCGCGAAGATATGGTGTAGAAAGGAGGGGAGAGAGGACAGGAGAGATGGGAAGGAAGAGGATGTGTCCATAGAATTAAATGATCAGGGTGGCGATAGCCCAAGGAGGCCAACGTTTTGAGAAGGTATACCACGGGAGGTCAAAGTCAAATGCGCGATAAAATCAGCACAAAAATACAAATACATAAAGGAAGGTTGCAAACAAGCTGGGGCATATAATAAAAAGTTTCGGTTGTAAAACCTGTGTTCCGTGCAATCAGTTCCAGTGCAACCACTACCTTCACCTGCCCCACACAACAACCACATCAACAGGCATAGTGCCCCAATCACTGCACCACCAACTCCACTTCCCTTCCACTACACAGCACCATTTATTTCTTGTCCTTCTTGGTCCGTTAGCCCAAACGTAGCCTGGCATACAACTTGCTAAAGATCGTAAATATCCGAGCGCGTAGGAATATATTTTTCTAATCGACACATTCTTACATGCCCACCAACAGCTACAACATAACCCACCCATGCCCGTATCCCAGCACTGAACACTCCCTTAGAGACTGGACACTCCAAGAGTCACAAAGAAACTGAGAAGAATGCCCTGCAGGTGTGGGGGAGCCACCGTTGGGGTAGGCACAACCCACAGGCAGAGAGACCCCTTATTCAAAGCTGTGGACAACGCCCAGAAAAACAAAAAACCAGCGGAACACCTTTACTGTGGCCTAACCACTGCGGTTACCAACAAAATAAATAAATTTTGGTCAAATACTACAAGTGAAATAAGAACTACATGGTGTGATGGGGGGGGGGAGTGCAGGGGTTGATTCACAAGCTCAGGCATGCATCACTGCCACCTCACACGTTCGTCAATACTGCCTTGCGAACACATTAAGGGCGACGTTTCAGGCAGTGGCCTTCAGCAGCGTCAGCAGTAGAAACAGCAGACGCAGTAGCTGCAGCAGCGTTATCAGCAGCACCATAGCGCAGAATGAAGGTTTAGGCAAAGAGCCTTCTTCAGGAGCAGAGGTTAACCAATTTACAGTAGGAGACTACACTTAAGTGTGGGATCCTGAGAAAAGGAGTAACATTTTGAACAACTTCGACAAAGGAGCCGTTTTTAATTGACATATGAAGAAGTTCCCCATTGGCAGACCGTACCTGTGATGATTTCAAAGAAAAAAAACGCGCATGGATTTGAAAATGCAGTGTTCAATTAGGATGCCCACAGACGGATGGCGATCTTGCCAACTAGTGAACAGCCTGTGTTTAGAAAAACGGAAGCCACCAACACCGCAAATGCAGCCCACACAGAGACAAATGGCACGCCCCATTGGATAATGAATGCCACTTGATAAATTCGATGATTGGGCCCACGAATTACTAATTCCCACCACTGATAAGAGCAGAGACTTGATTATGAAGACCCAGTGTTGATGGGGGACGCACAGCTGGCGTTGCTGACACAAGTCCACATCAGCAACTATCACAGCCCCTGATCCCTGGCAAACTTTGGACTCTTCAGCACCCACCGCCACCAGCCGCTGGTAGCAGCAGCCCCTGACAATGCAGCACCAACCTCCATCACTGTTACTCGTTTCCATTACCAATCTAAAAAAAACACTGCCACTCGCGGGGCAGAGCTGAACCTGCAGCTCTGTACCACACCGACACCAGGGTTGTGTGTAAGGGGGGCTAGACTTTGGCTCAAGGTCAGATCCATAACCCGACCAGAGTCTGGGTGGTGCGCACACCGTTTCTGCGGCATGGGTGAGAGTGTGAGTCAGGGTTATGGTGGAGCATCATCAAGTTGGGCACAGTTAGGGAGATTGCGAGCGTGTATTTGATTGTGCTAGGTAAGGGATAGGGTGTGTGTGTGGGGTGTGCCCATGTACTGCAGTGCGTTGTGTGGGTGTACAGGAGATGCGAGTGAGTGTGCCATGGAGCAGCGGGTTATTGGGCGCGTTCTTCAATGCAGTTTGGGTGAGCACCACCACTGCAGTGTGGGTTGGGCTATGCCAGTGCGTGGGTACACACACAGGTGAGTTTTACAATGTAGTACGCACACACTAACACGCAATGTGCGTGTGTGTGTGCACTGCCCCAATGCAGTGAGTGGGTGGGCTTGCTCTTTGGTGCAGTGCGGTGCGTTGGTGTGCGCCGGTGTGGAACCGTGCCAATCAAAGCGCAGAACCATCGATTGGCACGGGGACGAATCAAATCTAAGCGTTGCTGCTCCATGCGGTTTGGGTAAGGAACGGGGTGGTGGGAATTTATGGAAAGTGTTTAATGTCTCAAGATTCATGCGCGTGTTGGGTGTAATAACAATAACAGCGCATCGCTTTGAGGTCTCAAGACCGTTTTTCAGGATGCTTAACTAGTGCCAGTCATGAGTGGTGTGGGGGGGGCGGCATTGTGCGTGTGGCACATGGGGGTGTAAGATGTTGGATTGGCGTGCGAGATTGCGCGTGCGATGCACGGGATTTGGGTGGGGGTGTGCCAGTTAAAAAATAAATACACGAGAGTTCTTAAACCGAAATAAAAGTTATAATCTCTCAACCTCGGCCTTAAACTCGAGTACTTGGTGCAATGCCGTCATGGATAAATCAGGACCGGAGGAGACAAACGTGGCCAGGATCCTTGGTGCTGGTCGCACCCACATTTATTGTGGACCACAATTGATCCTTATGGCAGTACCCCGGGGTACCAAATAATACAAAATGGGCCGAGGCAATTCAAGATTTTATTTCTGGGACACAATTTTTTCCAGGGGTGTTACTCAACTCCACGACTGGGGTAACCAATCAATCCGAAATCGGTGCCACACTCCGCGATGTCGAAACGCAGCGAGGACGATTGCGCCGAAACCCCGAACGCTTGCGGTACGCACCGTGGTGGTGCATCGTGTACAGCTTGTCGAGATGAGTCGATTGTTGATGGTCGGCGATGCGGCAGACTACAAATGACTGCATTGCAGACATTGTGCGAGAGCCGGGTACCGCCATAAGGTTCAATTACCTACATTTGGTCTTCATCAACACAAGTTCTCCCAGTCAGGGCAGGGGGTGGGAGTTGCCTCAGACAATCATCATCACCCTCCCCCTAACTCCATGCCATGTACCCACTGTGGCAAGGAAATTATTTGTCCTGGGAAAGGATTGTTCCCCACCATAGCAAATGTGGAATTCTCACCACTACCCCAAGGCCATCAACGGAGAAGAACATGTGCCCTAGACGAATTCGTTAGGGACACATTTGGATGCTTATTTGGTCAAAAATCATTTTATATTGTACCATTTTCTCCATAAAGCGTCCACGGGGCCCTCACCAAGTCCCAACTGCAGGTGCAACACTTAAAATGAATGGTTCTTACACGAAATATATATGGCTACAGACATGTCAAAGCACACCATCTCTAAGGAACTTCAATAAAACTCAACGTTAACTCTCAAAAGACGTTTTTGGAATTTAACCACCATTTAACTAACAAATGCGTCTCTTTTTTAATAGGACACAAGAAAATATATCCACAATACGTTTCATGTTACATTGTCCACCGATATAAATTCGTACCACCTAAGTTTAAGTGCCTCTGACGCTACCAACTGATTCTCTGGTATGTAAACTTGAGATTTGATGCAAGTAAGAATTGTCCGTGATCAGGCATAGTACGCACATTAAAGAGATTATTACATCCATCCGTGCAGACCTGTGTGCGTTTATCCCGTAGTGGGTGGGTTTTCTCCAGGCACGCAACAATCTCCTCTCGTATCATTCCCAAACGGAATGGGCCAAACATCCCAATGTAGCAAGCAGGACCCGCCTGAAAAGGAGTCTTGAGGCTTGCTGATTTTGGGTAAGTAGTAAGGATAATGATTGGAGGACGAGGAAGAGAAGGATTATACTGTTAAGAACTGATTGTTCACAATTCAAGCGAATATTTTATAATAAAAACAGTGCAATATAATTGTTACTGCCTACTCTACAACTTCAAACCAGACTAACCATTGCATATTTCAGTGCATGTGGCAAGCGTGCTGCTGGGAGACTGAAAAGTTTGTGTTACCCCCCAAACGGTAACTCCGTTTGTACGCGATTTAACCGCGTTCCTGACGGGCAAATCACCAACTTCCCAATCAATCAATAAACCCGTGCCGTGTAAACCACCGCACTGAACGCGGCGTTCCGGATAGGTCATGGCATTACCGCATCTCTCTGGATTTGTAATAGGACACATCTCCCCCCCCCCGGTGTATTCTAATAACAATGTTGAGTGTGCGCGCGTCTAATAAATCCGGTAGCCGTGTGTGCATGTGTGACCAGATTTGAGCAACTATTTGCACAGATTCTCAGTGCGTCTTACTTTCTGGAGTCTCGTATTATTCGGAGAATACGGTATTGACGCTCATGAGATTTTCGCCGACCACACAGCCAAGCAAATGTTATTTTTTGTTTTAAAAATCACGGTTGCTGAACAAAAGGTCCAAAAAGAAGTGTGGCGGAGGGGGGGGGGGATTCCAAAAAGTGAATATCGAAGGAAGAAGCGAAAAGTACTATAGTGTACCCCTGCAGTGTGGTGGTGCTCGAGTGATTTGATCGTGTAATCAAGTTGGGATGCTGATGACCTGCAGTGCTGTTTGGTTGTGAACAGTCAGATGGACCAGAGTCCTCTCTACGGAGTGGAGGAATCGATGAGTAATCAGTCTAGCAGTGATAGACGAGAGACGCTCCGATGTGAAAATCGAGAAATTAATTGGAGGAGGCTTGGCAATGTGTACGAAAGGCACTCGCTGCGTTGTTGTGGAGGCAGCAATACAAATAAAGGCACCGCCCTGAAATTGCTCGCTCAAACCACTGCTGGCAGAAGGACCTCTCGTCAAGGGAGAGACACTTTTAACTTGCGATATTTGGCTTATTCTTCCACAACTAGCCAGACCTCTGGCCAGCGATAATTGGCAGTGCCCACACTTTATACCATCACACGCGCAAGTTAGAGCCATTTGACGGTGGTGTAACCCCCCCATTTGCTGTGCGAACAAAACAAAAGACACTTTTGGCACAACACTGTTTCACAACTGCCACGCCGGGAGATCAGTCGACGTCCACCAATGTGCCAACCTTGACGACCACAGCGGCAATGTTCGAAACATTATGGGTAAATAAAAGTTTCGTAACTTTAAACTGAGTTTAAAAAAAAAAAATCAGCCTGTGAAAGCCATCAAATAATCATACAAAACGTACTCTCAATCCACTGCTGGATGAAATTCGTATCCAGTAGAGGTTTAATCACGCAAACTCTACGTAAGTTTCGGCATTACGGGTCTCATCAGCACACATCACTATTGACCTACCACGGATATCGAAATGAACCGCTCCTGGGTGGGCCCCCTTAACAAATCCACAATGACCAGCGTGGTGAAGTATAGTTAAACCACTCGCACAACGTATGGGGGGGGGGCCTCATCCAGCAATGAATTGCCCCCCAAGACCATCTAACAAAGTGAACATTATGAACGGCCCCTTAAGACCGCTCCACAGCGTTTGTCCTACTGACAACACTCGCCCACGCCATGGGAATGTGGAGTTTCCACCACTGGCTCAGGGCTTTTAATGACCGCCACACCACCAGGACAACTTCGCGTCCTGCCACCGCAAATCAAAACACTCGCTTACCTATGGACACCAGCTTGATGTTCTCCTTGTCCAGGAACTCGAGGGCCACGGACACGTTCTCGAGTTGCATCTGCCTGAAGGTGGGCCTGGGGTTGTGCTTCCGATACATCCTCTTCTGGCTGAGCACCTCCAGCAGGGCGATGAGCCGCAGGCCGTCGGAGAAGTCCTTCTGCAGGTCTCCGAGCCTCTTATTCACGCACTTGAGGTGCTCGTTGCACCAGCGTGTGAACGTGTTCTGCTGGATCTTCTTCCACGGAGCGTCCTCCGCCAGGTCTCTATCGGTGGCCGGCATGGTCGAGATGGTTGTTTTCGTGGTGGCTCCACTACCGATGGGATTTCTGGTGGTGGTTGTGGTGGTTGTTGTTGTTGCTGCTCGCTCTGACTTTCTCAATGTCTCTGCTACTGCTGCTGCTGCTAGCTGGCGTGAACTTTGCTGCTGTTGTTGTTGTCGCTCCTCCACCAACAAGAACTTGCACCCAGAGTGTCTCCACTTGCTGCGACTGCGGCGGTGCACGGGGTGTGGCTGCCTCTGCGACGCTTATAAAGGACCCGCGGAGGGGGAGGGGCTAGCAGGGAGTGGTGGTTGAGTGGTGGTGGTGGTTGTGGTTGGTGGTGGTGTTGTGTGGAGGTGGGGGACACTCACGAAGTTGGTGGTGGTGGTGGTGATAAGGGGTGGGGCGTGTGTGTGTGTGTACAGACACACCGACACATTGACACTGCGAGCGAGTGAATGACGTCTTCCACTTACACACACGCACTTACGCGCAACGTACACAGTGCAGAAACTGTGTACACACACACCTACACACCTACACACGACGTATACTGCAGTATATACTGTACTACTGTAATATATACACTCGAGTCTTCACACAGACACACCTGTACTGCACACTTCACGGTGTGTAACTTACACAAACAGTGCTATGCACACACACAAAGCACACTCACACAATGAACTCACTGCACTCACACACGCACGTGCTTTGTATTAATATAAAGACGCAGCTACTATAGTGCACAACATGAAATGCTCACTCGTACTGTATTGTAGTGGCACAAAGACAAAGATCCCCCGTGTAGCCTAACTAGACTTGGGAAAAGTGCTGTTAACGAGGACCTATCATTGCCGGCAAGGTACACGAGCAGGTTGCGTGATCATCACCACGAAAAGAAGTCACGGTGCAGACACTAAACGAATCCAGGCACACATACAGTGCACACACATTCAGTATGCACACACACACCACGCTTAGAAGTGTCTAGGGCCTTTGAATGTTTTGAAGTAACCCGTGTCACACACGTTGTGGTTAAGAGTCTGTATCCCCTTACCCACGTGTGCTGTATGTACACAACAGCAGTGTCATTGCCATTCCACACGTGTCATTTTACACTGAGTTTGCGTGAATATATGATGGAGATGGGGTCATCAAATCAGTTTGTGGGGCAGGTGCTAGGTGATTGTATCGCAGCAGGAAGCTTGGGGGATGCCTTCATCCAGCAGTGGACTGAGCGTGGCTGATGAGTGGTGTACCCCGGTTGCGTGCAAGTGCACTCAATAGTGCACCTAGCCTGGCACAAACGCTGCGGTGACGTCGCCATCACTCTAGTGACCCATTGGCGATTGCAATTCGTATGCACAATGTGTCACGCGTGTAATTTATGTACAGCACTATTTGTCAATTCACTGCTGGATGAAGAGCTCCCGCCGTTGGGGAGGAGGGTGGTGGGTATTTGACCAAACTTTACCACGTGAGTGAATATGGTCCAGTGAATGAATAAGTGTATATACATTCTAGATTTGAAGCTTTCGTGACTGCAAGGATTCATACTCTTAGGTTTTTTTCGGTAAAATAATAAAAATAATAGAAATAAAAGCAAATTATTTTATTATAAATAAACAAAAATAATAGAAATAATAATAGAAATAAAATTATTTTATTTTATAATAGAAATAAAATACAATTATTTTATTTCTATAATTTCTATTATTTTTATTATTTATTTTTACCTACGTGACTTTACCGAAAAAAACTAAGAGTAAGTATATATACAGTATAGCATAAGCACGTGTGCCTTAAATCTGTATTAAAATGTAGCGCGCACGTGTTCGCACTGTAGGCGCGTGGGAGGAGCCTGGGGTCCGGGTAGGAGGAGCCCCGTGAGTGGATGATGCCTCTAAAACTCTTCACTGTGGCTCTAACTTAACAACTCAAAGTTATTAACTTACGTTTATACCTCCAACCCTTAACTCTGACGTCTAACTTTAACCCTTCAAATGTATCGTTCCAACCTTTCAGTACTTAAGTTTAATTATTTACTTAATCGCTTAAATATATATCTCACAACATCGAACCCTTAACTCAACTCCTTAAGTTGTATAATTACAGCCCTTAACTCCAACTCTTAACTTGATACTTCTAACCCTAAACTCCAAACAGTTACCTAATCACCTCAAGTCCTTAACTCAAATCATCAATTCTAGATTTGAAGCTTTCGTGACTGCATGGATTCATACTCTTAGTTTTTTTCGGTAAAGTCACGGAGGTAAAAAGTAAAAAAAAATGAAATTAAATCACGACGTTTCGGAGGCAACACAAGCTTCCTTCATCAGGTGTAAAAAGGCACAGCAAAATAACAGCAAATTAACTGTTATTTTGCTGTGATTTAATTGATTTATTTTCATTTATTACTACTATTTTTTACCTACGTGACTTTACCGAAAAAACCTAAGAGTATCAAATCAAATCCAATAACCAAATCTCAATCCCCCTAACTCCAGGGGAACAGGTGAGGCAGGAAAAGAACCTCTCAATTCACCCCCTGCCTCACCTGGGGGACACCTGTAGCCAATGCAACCACTTAACCTGTAATGAAGGTGAGCGGCATCTCCCCCCCCCCCCAGCTAATTAGCATTGGACGCGCCTACGTGGGTTTAACATGAGTTGGAATGTTCCATTCTGATGTCGAGGTGCATGGGGGGGGGGGGTTCTGGGTGTGGTCATTGGAATGATGAGGGGAGGGGCCAGGAAGATGATTCATCTCCGGCACGGATAAATCATTACTCACCATAATCTGCATCATGATCGTCATCAGCAGCATCAATATAATTCGTATCAGCATTAATCATCAACAGCAGCGTAATCATTAGCAATACTCTTTAAAAGAGTTGATCACCAACTAGTATATCAGCATTGTAAACAATGGTGATATCGTTATTGTATGATCAATCATGATGAATCATCAAGCAACAACAATATAATTACAATTGTATATACAATATGTTGAACTTCTTTCACACCGTACGTTCGGAGACCGGGGATTGCCTGAAGAAACCCCCCACACACACGAGTGGCACACACTCAAAGCTCCCACACAGATGCATTCAAGAATGTATGGCTGTGTCTACGAAACTAACTGCAGTACAAAGATCAATATTTGCCCGTGTAAGCTGGTGCTGTTAGCAAGTACCTCTCGTTACGGGGGGGGGGGGGGGGTGGCCAACACCACGCCCGACTACCTTTGTCTCCCTCTTGCGATGTTTTCACATCGCACCAGGTACTAATTTGAGGCCGAGTCGACCTAGGGGAGGCCCAGAACCGGTTCTGATAATCGTCACCGGTGTTGGTACCGAGTGCGGAAATTGAACTCATAGCGGAGCGCGCTAACCGCTCCACCACCGCTCCCCACACCGCTAACTACATGCAGCCATGGCTAACTACATAAAACACACACACGCGACCCAATAAAGTGTCTCGTTATCTCGATGATAGTTGTTTGTTGACTGAAATTCCTGGAGAACCCCCACCACCAACAACAACCACCACCACCACCAACAACCCCCACCAACAACCACCAACAACCCCCACCACCACCAACAACCCCCACCACCACCAACAACAACCCCCACCACCACCACCAACAACCCCCACCACAACCAACAACAACCCCCACCACACAATCACGAGGAGACATCCCGCGCCTCCCTCCCTCCCAGCCAGACAAACAGGGAGTGAGTCACTCAGTCCCCACTGCCAGCCCACCCCCACTCATTCAACTTTACCCCTCCCACTCATTCCCCGTCACTCCCCATTCCCCTTACCCCCCCCCACTCATTCCCCGTTACCCCCCCCCCCCCACTCATTCCCCGTTACCCCCCCCCCCCACTCATTCCCCGTCACTCCCCATTCCCCTTACCCCCCCCACTCATTCCCCGTTACCCCCCCCCCCCCACTCATTCCCCGTTACCCCCCCCCCCCCCCACTCATTCCCCGTCACTCCCCATTCCCCCTTACCCCCCCCCCACTCATTCCCCGTTACCCCCCCCCCCACTCATTCCCCGTTACCCCCCCCCCCACTCATTCCCCGTTACCCCCCCCCCCCCCACTCATTCCCCGTTACCCCCCCCCCCCCCACTCATCACCGTTACCCCCCCCCCCCCCACTCATTCCCCGTTACCCCCCCCCCACTCATTCCACGTTTACCCCCCCCACTCATTCCACGTTACCCCCCCCACTCATTCCACGTTACCCCCCCCCACTAATTCCCCGTTACCCCCCCCCCCCCACTCATTCCCCGTTACCCCCCCCACTCATTCCACGTACCCACCCCCCCCCCCCCCTCATTCCACGTACCCCCCCCCCACTCATTCCACGTTACCCCCCCCCCACTCATTCCACGTTACCCCCCCACTCATTCCACGTTACCCCCCCCCCCCCCACTCATTCCATCATTCCACGTTACCCCCCCCCCACTCATTCCACGTTACCCCCCCCCCACTCATTCCACGTTACCCCCCCACTCATTCCACGTTACCCCCCCCCCCCCCTCATTCCACGTTACCCCCCCCCCCACTCATTCCACGTTACCCCCCCCTACTCATTCCACGTTACCCCCCCCCACTCATTCCACTTTACCCCCCCCCACTCATTCCACGTTACCCCCCCCCCCACTCATTCCACGTTACCCCCCCCCCCCCACTCATTCCACGTTACCCCCCCCCCCCCCCCACTCATTCCACGTTACCCCCCCCCCCTACTCATTCCACGTTACCCCCCCCCCACTCATTCCACGTTAACCACCCCCCCCTCATTCCACGTTACCCCCCCCCCCCACTCATTCCCCGTTACCCCCCCCCCCCCACTCATTCCACGTTACCCCCCCCACTCATTCCACGTTAACCCCCCCCCACTCATTCCCCTTACCCCCCCCCCACTCATTCCACGTTACCCCCCCCCCCACTCATTCTCCGTTACCCCCCCCCCCACTCATTCCACGTTACCCCCCCCCCCCCCACTCATTCCACGTTACCACCCCCCCCCCCCCACTCATTCCACGTTACCCCCCCCCCCCACTCATTCCACGTTACCCCCCCCACTCATTCCACGTTAACCCACCCCCCCCCCCCCCTCATTCCACGTTACCCCCCCCCACTCATTCCACGTTACCCACCCCCCCCCCCCACTCATTCCCCGTTACCCCCCCCCCCACTCATTCCACGTTACCTCCCCCACTCATTCCACGTTACCCCCCCCCCACCCATTCCCGCTACCCCCCCCCCCCCCCACTAATTCCCCGTTACCCCCCCCCCCCACTCATTCCACGTTACCCCCGGTTAACCTTTTATCCAGCTCCGTTATCGCTTCATTCCAAGTCTGTTTAGTCAGTTACCCCCACAGATCCGCACTATCCCAGATCCATTATCTCGTCAATATAAATCCGTTACCCAGCTCCGTTATCTCGTTATCCCAGCCATGTTTAGTAAGTTACCTTGGATACGTTGGCACGAGATCCCAGCGCGTTTTACCCCGATATCCCAGATCAATTATCTCGTTATCCCGTTAACCTAAACCTCGTTACCCAGGTCCTTAGTTACCTCGTTATCCAGTGATTCCCATATCCACGTTTGTAAGTTACCTCAGATGTATTATCGTGTTATTCCAATTACAATTAATCCATTATCCCCGTTATTTCCCGGCCGCGTTTGTTAACTACTGGCCATGAATCAGAATATATTTATACTGGGGGAATCCGATGAGCTGTGAAGCTCTTTCACAGACGCCGTGAGGTTGTGGCTCCGTGGTAGCGCAAGATTGAAATCCTGTTTTGGGAAGCGGGGTGGTTGACTCAGCCCATCATCAGTCCAGGGTCGACTGAACGAGTACCAATTTGTAAGGGGAATCAGCAGTGGTCGTCCTATGAACAGACTGCCCTCGCCATAGAAATAAGGAATTTCCACCACTGCGAACAGAAGGTGGGCACCAAGGCCAGGATATCAATGGAAACACATTTGAATGTGTAACAACGAATATTACCAACAGATGTATTCGTCGGCGCATTTTCTCCCCGCTCATATTCCAGCGCCGTTATCCCCGTTAACCCCCAGCCCCAGCCACGTGAGTTGCCGCTCCCCTCTCCCTCCTCGACGTTATCAGCAAGAGCCAGCAAACCCTTGTCACGAGTTACCAATCTACAGAGGGGGCGTCGCCACACACGCCACACCATGACCGCACCACGCAGGGTGTGGCGGAATTCCATGCAGCAGCAGCAGCAAACAGCAACATCAGCAGCGACATCTAACATCGATTATATATACACTGGTCAACACACTTTTTCTGGCATAAGGTATTCCAACGGTTTCAAGGTAATTTTGGGGTGCTGATTCCAAATCTGGCATCAGTTTTTGTCTATCACATCAGGTTTTTGAGATATCAAATATTGCATTTTCAATAAAAACTGCAGAAGAAAAATATTAAATAAAGGTGGATATCTACATAAAATTATATTATAAACACACTATCCTAAAAAATAGAGCACCATATTTTAACACTAAAGCAGTCACTGACTCGCAACAACTTGCAATCATATGTAACAGAGTTAATTTCGGGTAAAATCAATGAAAATGGGGTATGCCTATAGCATAAAAATGAGATGTGATAGAGCAAATATGAGATCAGATTTGGAATCAGCATCCTGAAATTAGTCTAAAACAGCTGCAAAAGTCCAGGCCAGAGACATTTTTTTTGTTTTGTTGACCAGTGTTATTCACACTTATAGATCGGGGGCCATAAGGTTCTAGATTTGAAGCTTTCGTGACTGCATTCATACTCTTAGGTTTTTCGATAAAGTCACGTAGGTAAAAAATTAAAAAATAATAGAAATAATAATACAGACAGTAAATCTAGCTGTGACGGTCCCACCTGATGACGGAGACTTGTGTTGCCTCCGAAACGTCGTGCTTTATTATTTTATTTCTATTATTTCTATCATTATTTCTTTTTTACCTACGTGACTTTACCGAAAAACCTACGAGTATGGGCCGTAAGGTGTTGATCAAGGTTGTGTGGGGGCTTCTTGGACCTCACAACATTTCGGCTGACCGGCTCAGGCTCCAAGCCACTCGGTTCGTCGCTTTCCAGGGAGCCGCACCAAGCGAGCGGCTCTGAGCAGTGGCTTGGTTCAGGCTCAGCTCCTGGGCCATGATGTTGCTGATGGCTGGGACCCATGGGCATTGCTTCTGAGCCGGCTCAAGCCCGTAAGCGTGGTTTTGAGCCAGCTCAAACTTGAGCCAGAGCCATGCCAATGAGCCGAGCCCTGACTCAGAATGACGGGCTTGATCAAGCCCATTAAAACAGGGGGCGTTGGGCCAACGTTGTGGTTAAACAGTTCCAAACGTATGCCAACGTTTACTCAGAGACTGCAGCAAAAAAAAAACAATGGAAAATCCTCGTCCGCATCATCACCGTCACCCCTCTCACTGCGGCAGTTTCCTCAGAGTGGGCATGGAGCCCATGGAGGGGAGGAGGGCAGTGGTGGTGGTGGTGGTGGCAGGGTTGTTGGGCGTCGTTGTTGTTCGCAGACCACTTGGTGCAGTGTGCTCAGATGGAATGGGCTTTGACATCTCGATTCCACGGCCGATTGACGCGTTTTTACAATACAGTAGATGCAGATCGTGTGCGAATATGGCATTTAAGCTCACGCAGCGAACGCGACGATTTAAAGGCTAGATAAGAAATGCAGTAGAGTATACACGGGACAAGCAGTGTGGAACAAATAGAGTATACACGAGATAACTAGTCCATACGTTCACTCTTACAGTACTAGCTCTATCCCGAACAAACTACCCAACCCGCCACTTGTACTTATCTCTAAAAGAATTTGCCAAACAGTCGACTATTGCTAGCCAAACACACTAACTAATTAGCCAACCGGCCACTATAGCTCCCATAACCCTAACCGATTAGCAAACCAGCAAAGGAAAGATGTATAAACAACACACCTACCTCGAACTAACCAGCCGACTAGCCACTCGCACTATCCCTAACCCCTAACCAGAGGTCGAAAACGGGTTTTGATTCCTTACCCGTACCCGTACCCGGCCGCACCAGGGTCGCAAACGAGTACCCATACCCGTACCCGGCCGTACTCGTACCCTACCCGTACCCGGCCGGGTATCGGGTAGGGTACGGGTATCGGGTACCCGGTTGCGACCTCTGCCCCTAACCAATTATCCAAACATCCACTTGCACGAACCCTGGGCCCCGTGCATGCGGCTAAAACCCTAACCCCCCCCACGATTGCCCCCTGCCTGCGGAGCGAGGTTATAGCCCGGGCAGAACAGAGAGGGCCGCACGGATGCAGGGAGGGTAGCAGTAGAAGTTAAATTCCCAGGTTGGCTTTTCGTGGCTTCTGTGACCGCGTAAAGAGGCGGTGTGCCGGTGTCGTTGAGAGTCTGGGTTCGAATCCGGGTTTCAGTCGATCAAGCGTGCATTGGGTTCTCAGGCGCTGCGAGTTGATGGTTTTAGACCAGTCAGGAATGACTCACAGAGAGATGCATATACTTACAATTCCGGCCGTAGACTCACATGGAGACTCATATACCCACATGGAGACGCACAGACTCACATACAGACCTATATAGAGACACATAGCCTTAAGCAGAAACTGACAAGACTTAGACAGAAATCAAAATATATACATGGAGGTGCAGTGATGTACATAGAGACTCATATACTGACATGAATACCAATTGACATAGAGGCACATGAGAAACCCACTTTTCTTTTTTTTAAAGCACATTATGTATAAAGTTGGTGTGTCTCAAATCAGACAAATCCAGTTTTGAGCATTACAATTTTCTGGGCAAGTTGCCTGAAACAGGGTTGATGCTCTGCTCACTGCGACAGTCCCAACCTGAACTTTCTTCGTCTCACCGACGACACGACCCCAGCAGCACGGGTTTGCACGGCGTGTAACCTTGAAAGCAAGAGGCCACCTTGTGCAAGAGGCTTACAAGACCTTCCTAAAAGCGTCTCCTTTCCCGTAAACACTTTCATAAGAATTGTGAGCCTCGGGTTACGAAATCAATCTCCCCAGTTCCCTACCGTGAATGATTGTCAGTCGTCATCAGCCGTGGCTCATCCACCGCTGGGTGAAGGCTTTTGACAGAGACTATTTTGGAAGACATGTAGATGCATAAGCTGAACAGAAATATGTCGGAGATGAGGTGGCACAGGTGAGGAAGGGAGAGATTAGGTAACAGGTGAGGTGGGAGAGAAGGGGAAAGAGGGGAATAGATAAGGTTGGAGGTGAGGTAGGAGATGGTGGGAGAAGTGAGAGATATGAGGAGAGAGATGGTGGAGAGAAGATATATAGTGAGAGATGATGTGGTAGAGTCGGTAGACGAGGTCGAAAGGAGACATACGATGGGAGAGGAGACAGTGAAAGAGGTGGGAGAAGTGAGGAGATAAACAGGGAGAGATAAGGTGGAAGAGGGGTAAGATGATAGGAGAGATGACGGGGCAGAGATATAGTGAGAGAGGAGGTGGGAGGGGTAAGATACGGTGGGGGATGAATGAGATGACAGATGAACAGAGAGGTGAATGAGAGATGGTGGGAGAGGAGGGGGCATTGACAGCGAGACATGAGGTGCGAGAGGAGAGGGAGATTTAGTGGGATATTCTTGCATATGGCAACAATATGCTGAGGAGCCAGATACCAATGTCGAGGTCAGCTGGCCACAAGAGGGCTTCAGGGAAGAACAGCGGGAGATGAGGGTGGGGGATGAGGTGGGAAATGAGACGGACACATGAAAGCGACGCGGTGGGAGATGTATGTACGTATGTTCATATTATTTCGCACCGTACGTAGACAATCGTGCTAATTGTAAGTCCGGGGTAGGACAACAACTCGAACGCAAAAAAAAAAATTATTAAGAAATGAGTTTTCAATCTGGATTTAAAAGCGCATAGCTCCCGCCGTGACTTCCCAATATGGGTAGCAGGTGCGTTCCAGACGGCCGCAGAGTCGCATCTGAAAGATGAGGTGGTTGCTGGTGGCGGTGGTGGGGAGACAGAGACGTGCGTAACTCAGGAATGCAGACGGGCACTCCAACGCGGCTTCGTGCTAAATCCGCGAGGCTTTGGGGCGCTGCATCCTCAGCCGCACAATGCGTACAACCGTCCACGGCCAAACATTCCCATCTCCCGGCTCTCGGTTGAGAAAATCGGCGAGCTTCAGTGGCATTTCGCTCGGATAATCATCGTCGTCGTCATCACCATCATCGCCAAAGCTTGTAGTTATTACTTCCGAAGCGATGGAGAGGAATGCGTCTTTTATAAACTCGAGGGACCAAAGGAAATCAAGGGACGAGCGAGGCAAGAAAACAATCTTGCAACAGGAATTTTGAGTTTTGTTTTGCTTGTTTTCAACAAATTAGTTAACAACACTGCGGCTTTAAAAGTGGGGGAAATATTATATAACAGGGGATGTTCACATATTAAGAAGGCAAATTGTCCGAAACGCCATCTATTGCACGTTTTACCCTTTAACATGTTTAGTGCTTTTGTTACTTTTTGCTATGTTTCACAATCATGCCTTTTTATTGTTTAGGAATTACATTTTTGACTCGGATATATATGATGTGAATAAGGACCATTGCCCGAAATATCGTCGAACATGTTCCTGTTAAGGCTACACACAGTTTTATTGACAAAAGTGTTGAGTTTTTATTTTGTTAATTGTGCTTGTGCAGCACTGCCATCATCCCCACCACTACCACCAAATCACGTGTTTCTATCGAGAACGCGAAACCAGTGCTGCGGAACAGTTGCAATAAATAAGATTTGATAATGAAGAAAACGTGTATGCATCTTTCCCACCATACGTTGCTCAGCGTGCTAATCGGAGGTGCGGGTAAATCGGAGACTCGGGCAATCGGAACGACCGACAGCTGAGCAATTGCTGCCGATTCGCTGTCAACCAGCGACGATACCTTGGCCAGTTCGTACCCGATCGATCAGTCGCTCAACCCAGAATCGCCGTCGCAACCGCTTTGCCCGCATCTGAGAAAATAGTTGCGCAAAGATATTGCACGGCGCATTCGAGATCGTAATAACCAAATCACAGTTGGGCACATGTTGCAATCACTTGCCGAGCAGATCGCGGCCGCTAACAAATCAAGTCTGTACTCGACTGAGATCAATAACTGGTCGCGCAACTGCACGCAATCACTTGTACAGACGGTTCACACAGAACGGTTCAGTTGCATGCAACTGGTTGCTTAGGTGCGGACCCGACCTAAGGAAGCTTCAAACTCGTGTTGCACATCCCGGGACACGCGGATCCATATTTGATTTTTGGATAGGACCACGTAGGTCGTAGTTCTAATACCAAGATTATTGTCAATTAACCCTCCACCACCCGACGAGATTGTCACGTGTTACAAATGTTATTATATTTATATTATGTAGTTTACTATTATTTATACGTGCCCACGTATTGAGGAATTTTAACCAATAAAGCTGAGCAAACCTCACCGGTGGCTTAATATTTTTTTAAATCAACACACGACGTCGCTTTCGCTCCAGCAGCATTGAGCTTCATCAGGTGATCCTTATGGCGGTACCCCGGTGTACTAAATGCCGAGGCATTTAATATTTTATTTCTGGGACACTATTTTTTCCAGGGGTGTATTTAACTCAGCGACTGGGGTACCAATCAATCCGAAATCGGTGCTACTCCACGATGTAGAAACGCCAAATCATAGCATAAAAAAAATCCGTTATCGAAAAATTCTAGCTTTGAAGAGTGCATCGTGTACAAGCTCGTCGAGATGAGTCGATTGCCGCATCGCCGACTCATCAACAGACTAAAAGTGACTGCATCAGGGACATTATGTTACCCCGAGGTACCGCCATAAGGTTCAGTTAATGAATTCCGTTTTCCGAGGACTCCACTCCTACACTACGTGGCCTGTTCGCTTGAGTTCTCTCACCTGGGTAAGCAACGCAAACTCGAACCCCAACACGTACGTGGATCATTGTGCATCGACTACTTTGCAAGTGAAGGTAGCTTGTGCTGCGAAGAAGAGCCATTGCCCGTAACGTCGCCGATGAATATTTGTTCTTGTTTTCAGTCCACAGTGTTGTTTGGTTTTGAGCAGAGGTCGCAAACGGGTTTTGATTCCTTACCCGTACCCGTACCTGGCCGCACCAGGATCGCAAATGGGTACCCGTACCCGTACCCGGCCAGGTACGGGTTCCCGTTCCCTACCCGTACCCGTACCCTACCCGAAATGAGTGACAAACGGTGACTCACCGGTGACTCACGGCCTACTCGTACCCGTACCCGGCCGCACCAGGGTCGCAAACGGCTACCCGTACCCGGCCGGGTACGGGTATCGGGTAGGGTACGGGTATCGGGTACCCGGTTGCGACCTCTGGTTTTGAGGCTGAGATAACGCCTGTTTGTTACCTCGACTTGGATATCTTTCCATCGCCAGCTGCAGAGGTCACGGATTGTTTACATTTTGCGCTCGGCTGGGATGGGGGGGTGGCGTTAATAGGTGCCCCCCCCCACACTCCACCTCCCACTGGCATATAGCAAAATAAATATACAGACAATACAACTGCTCATCACCACATCTGCCCACCGACATTAAACACACAATACTCTTAGTTTTTTCGGTAAAGTCACGTAGGTAAAAAATTAAATGAAAATAAAAACAATAAAAATCACGACGTTTCGGAGGCAACACAAGTCTCCGTCATCAGGTGGGACCGTCACAGCCAGATTAGCTGCATCAAGTGAGGGAGGGATTCAATATGTAAGCTCTTAAGTACTTGATGCAGCTAATCTGGCTGTGACGGTCCCACCTGATGACGGAGACTTGTGTTGCCTCCGAAACGTCGTGATTTTTATTGTTTTATTTTAATTTAAATTTCATTTTTTACCTACGTGACTTTACCGAAAGAACTAAGAGTATGAATCCTTGCAGTCACGAAAGCTTCAAATCTAGAATTAAACACGCAAGTTTTTTAAAAATCTTTTATATTAAGTTCGCTTGCTTGCTTACGACCGTGCAAATCTTTTGGTCGTTTTTAACCCACTTCCCGTGATCCAATCGAGCTGACACTTTCCACACAGACTCGTTGTGCGTGACAATGAATATTCGTGAAAAAATGTTTCCAAAAATTGACACTTTTTAGGACAAAAATATTATATTTAATTACCAATTGCCACGCATATAAAGGATTTATAGTGAAAAACTTTGTTTTTACGGGTTATACTTATTACACATCATGCTGCCCCTCCCCCTCTCCACTCTTTCATTTTGCCGCAAGAGGGCGCAATCTGGGCACGTTCATTCCTATCCTCGCACGTGATACGTGCGCACGGTGCCCTCTGGTTGAACTTCATCCACACCGTACGTCGCCAACCGTGCGAATCGGAGGTGCAGGATGGCAGCAGCAGCAGCAGCAATGATGTTTGGGAGCCAGATGCCAACGTGGGCCACGACGGGGAGGGCTTCGGGAGAGTGTTCGTGTCGTGTTGATGTTTCTCCTCCGTTGAAAGAGCGCAGGTGATCGTGGATTAGGGGGCGTCCATAAATGACGTCACGCGATTTTGGACGATTTCTGACCCCCCCCCCTCCCCTCGTTGCACGGCGTCACAAATGTCTGACCCCCCCCCCCTCTAGGTGCGTGACGTCATTTATGGACGGCCCCTTACACTCACACGGTCTATAGTTTGTGTTGCACGGTGTATCTCGTGTACTGTATCTCTTGGTGTGTCTCTGCGGGGTTGACGACTTACACGATCCACAGTTCGGGCTGCATTGCCCAGTGTCGCGCTACTCAGGCTTGTGGTGTTTAATCTTCCATTCGTGGAGATGAATGGAAAATCATAGGCCGTGTTGATGATGTTCTGATGAGGTTGATGGTTACATCAGAACCAAGGCCACCAAGGCCGTAGCCACGGAGTCATCATTGGGGGGGACCAAATCTTCCAGGGGGTCTGGGGGTCCCCCTCCATAAAAAAAAAATCTAAATTTGAAAACGAATTTGCTGCCTAAAATATTTAAAAATGCACTAACACATAGGGTGGAATTTGTTATTTATTTTTTACAATAATGTCTAATAGTGTATTGTATTACATTGCTCTGTTTTTTTATTTTTTAATTTTCTTGCTTCATTGTATGTAATGGCAGAGATTAGGGATTAATAAAGTACAACCATAACCACAATCATATAAACAGAAATCTATTTTATAGCAATATATTTGAGCATATTTGAATATTGGGGGAGGGGGGGTGTCCCCCCCCCCCTGGCCACACCGGTTTCATGGTACACCAGCATGTTGATGACACAAGAGGGGGGGGGGAGAGTGGGGGGGGGTCATCACCGACCCCGCTGCTGCCCCCTTATCCCAATCAGCAGCGGCGACGTGACGAGGTCGGCTTAATGAGCACGCGGTAATTAAAGGGGGAATGTGAATAATGAATATATGAATACGCGCAAAAGGTCAAGGCGGAGCGTTCTCCCCCGCTCAGACGAGGAGACACTCGCAAACACAATCATCGTCGTCGTCGTCACATCGCCCAATTAAGTAATGAGAGTCGTGTTTATTCATGTAAATCGTACGCGGACAAGAGAGAGACACTCACGAAACAATGGCGAATGTCTGTGATCCGTGATTACTGCGAACGCATCGACGAATAGAAAATGTTGTCATCGATTCTTACGATCGACTTTTATATATATATTTGTTGTATTATACATGTCACCACTAAACACGCGACCGAACGGATCGAGCGTGCGAGAGGAGGATTCGTGTGCTGCGATTACCTCCAGCTACTAGAGGCCGCTATATTCACCACTTCTCTTACAAAAATCATCTGAATCGTAACCTAACGGGGGGGTGGAGGTGGGCAGCGATCGTTACGCCGCCCCCCACCCCCCCGTTACATCTTACCCTATGACGCCACTCGAATGCGCGTGATGCGATGGTCGACATCTCCACAGTACTGTAGGCGGAACCAAGTCCATCCGTGGCAAAGGGAACGACCGCCGCTGCCGACTCCCCACCAAAATGTGGCCACGAAACTTTTTTTTCTGGAGAGGCCCTGCATTTGGGGACGTTTGGCACTCTGTGTTTAAATAGTACGTGCGCGCGTGTGCTCTCTAGTCTAAGGCACAAGCCACGAATCGATGAAACAATGACTTCGGTTCGAAGTCGATCAATTCTTCAAAGTTCAATGCCGGGTCTCGCCCACGGGTACGGACGTGGTCGAAGCGATCGCCCGCGGGCAAACCACGTCCCGCGACTCCCGTTTCCTACAGCACGACTTCACTCCGTAGTGGACCACTTCAAAAACAGCCCTCGAACGATATTTATCCATCGCTGCAAGCGTCTTAGCCGCACTAATCGATTTTTAGCGGGGTGGGATGACGATAATTCAATTTGTGCTTTTAAATTCATCGGCGTTCGGTTAACTGTTGGGTTTTTTTCCCCAAACTAAAAAAATCCTTTCGCGATGTTGCTGCTGCTGCTTCTGCTTCGTTGGCGGTGGTGCACAGACACGGACAACAGCTCAACACATTCGTAAACAACAACCGTGGTCTTAAAATAAAAATATATAATAGACGACGTTTCGGGCAACAGCCCTTCTTCATAGCCCATATAGAACTGTACATCCTAGCACATAAATATCGCTTGTTAGATTTTTTTAGTTTAAGGCCACAGTGTTATTGTCGGATGTCTTGAGTCGTAGTGTTAATTGTGATTGGTGTATCACTGAAAGCACAGCCCGAAGTTTTAGATGTGAGTTTGGCATTGACTTGGACAATGATTCTCCTGCCCTTCCCGAGGGAAGTACTGGACAACAGTTCTATGGTAACTCCTAGGCGCGTCACAGAGCATCGATGAACCGATCAAAATCGATTCGTATTGCTCGTTGTACGACGTACGCCTTCCCACTGAATGATACTAAATTGTATCGGCCTTGCGGAGATGATTGGCTGAGTCGAGTCCAGACCAGGATCTTGAACTTGCCGACGTTTCGGTATCAACCAGCAAGCGTGGAGTTACTGCCTGCCGCGGCTTTCCCGATTACATCTAATTACTGCAATGGGCATTGCTAAATGTGCAAATTAAATACAAACGTGTAATGCCATCATACCACCATGTCATTTGCATATCTAGCAAATATCGTCTTCTGCATCATGCCCGATTACATCCAATTAACGGACATTGCTGTATATGTAAATGACATGCTAATACTATACATATATTTCTACTTAATTTCGCGAAAACCTACACAGAAAGAAATAATACAAACGAGACGGGTTGTAACAAAGAGTCAACACATTAATCGATTCTTGAACCATTCAATCGTGACCCCGAATCGTGACAGTTCTTCTAAACACAGTTCTAATAACACTAATGCAACACGCGAACACGTTAATTTGCTTGTGACAGACCACATGGCCGGTCTCTCCCCAGCATGCCCTGCATTTCACATGACATCATCCCTCCACGGAAGGTTAAAGGCTCTGACCCTGCAATGTCTTGCTTGATCCACTGCTGGTGGAAGAGGCCATCACTACAGGAAGCTCTTAGGGTAGGATTTCCCAAACTCCAGACTTCACTTATTCACTCACATTAAGTCCTTCCACGCGCCGGATGATTGCTAAACACATCCCACGTGACGCCATAAGCAATTGACAGTGTCTGTGTGTGTGCGTGCACGTGTTCCGCCTTAATTGTTGAGCGAGACGCGTGGGGAGTGTTGAACGGTCACCGGGCGCATGCAGCGTGCAACGATGTCATTTGAATGGTGGTGGGTGGCGAGGCAGTGGAATTTAGAATATCCTGCGATAGAGGGCCTCTCCGGGTGGTATATGTTGGCCGACTCTTCTACCCACGCTGGCCAAACGTCTCGGGAGGAGGTGGGAGTCACCCACGCGTTGCCCCACCACATCACCATGATCTGCCGTTCGACTAGCTGCGGTGTTACTGCTGGGTAGGTGGTGTGAGTGGTGGTGGGAGAAGGGAGAGGAGGAGGGGGGAATGAACATTTAAGAAACTTCCACCAGTGCGAAACATCACAGCGTCACCACAGCAGCGTCAACGCCACATCACCGCCCGTGCGAAATGATGAACAGCACGGCCCGAGCAGAGCGACTCGCTCGAGTCGACCCCGCGTGGCTGGAGGTGCACGCGTGTAGGGGGTCGTGAATTAGCATTGTCTGGCATTGGAATTGGATGGGATTCATGATTGGTGGTGATTGATAGGGATTCGCATGACATCACGAACTAAGCAGGGCATTTTGGCACACGTTCCTACAGATGTATAAACTACTAAGCCCTAGACAATGTATATATACACACACATATAGAACTTTGCTTGTATATGTCACACATATACACGTATATACAGAGACAAAGATCCCCCCGTATAGCCTAAATAGACTGTTGGGGAAAGTGCTGTTAGCGAGCACCTATAAAGGCCGGAATGGCACACATGGGGGTGGGTGATCAACACCACGCCCGGCCAACTTTGTCTCCCCAGTGCTGGTGTTTACACACCGCACCAGGTACTCATTCTAAGGCTGAGTCGACCTAGAGGGGGCCCAGGACCGGTTCAAAATATTCGTCACCGATGTTTGTCGCTTTGAGCCGGAACCGAACTTTGGTCACCGGGTTCATAGCGCAGTACACTAACCACTGCGCCACCGCTCCCCCAGACATACACGCGAGTCACACGTTGGTAAAGTCATATAAACACAGATGCAGTACACATCTACAACCACATAGACATAGCCACACAAAGACAGACACACACGAAGACGTACACATGGGCTGACGCACAATAATTGCCCTATTAGACCACTGGGGCAAGTGCTGTTAGCGAGCCCCTATTAAGGCGGGCATGGCACATGAAGGGGGTGGTGTGACCAGCACCACATAACGCCCGGTCGCCTTTGTCTCCCTAGTGCTTTTGTTCACCCACATTTTAGGCCGAGTCGACCTACGCCAGGTTCAGACACCACGGAGGTGCCACTGATGTTCTGCATCGTGGCCGAGAATCGAACGAAGGTCGCAAGGATCGTATCGCGATTGCGCCAGTCACTGCGCCACCGCTCCCCACTACAGTCGGATAGTATCACACGACAGGACACAGATGTGTGCACACATACAGATAGTTGCACATACCGTATGTTAATATACAATGCGCATTTGCCCTTATTTGATTCGGAGGGACAGCCTAAGCAGGGATGGAGCATGGAATTGAACCCGATCCGGTTCACTGCTGACCAGAGTGCCCCAACGATTTGCACTTCAACGACTGTGGCTGGCTCAGGGGGGGGGGGGGGGGGGGGGGGTCACGATGGACGTGTCAGAGACACCGAGCCGGCATCGCTGAGACCCTGGGTTCGAGTCAGGGTTCAGCCACCCAACCACAGTGATTAACCTGGGGGGGAGGGGGGGGGGTCGAGTGTAGCAGTGAGTTGATGGTCTCAGCCGTGCCACTAGTGACTTACACAGAGACGTTTTGACAATACGTAGAGACCTATCGAGTGACGGAGACCGAGTTGTGATTAAACCAGGTCCTCGAGTGTCGCCGTGAATTTATGGTTTCAGCCCGGTCACCAAAGACTGCACAAAAAAAAAAACATCACATTCAATTTGGTTCTGCACTTCCAGTAAATAATTTGGCAAAATTCCAGCTCTGAGAAGTAAACATTTACGATGTTACTGCTATGTAAAAATGACAAAAAGGTAAAGGTTCAACCCTGTGAGTGGTGGCTCACGCCGCTGCTGAAGGGCCTCCACTACGGGGAACTCTGGATAGTATTTGGTCTACTCTTCCACGCTATTCTATTCTTGGGTATGGCAGCAATATGTTCAGCAGCGAGATGCCAATGTGGAAGTCTGCTGGCCATGACGAGAGGGCTTTAGGAGAGAGTTGTAGTTTTGCTGTTTCTCCTTTATTGATGGTGCACAGACCACAGTGTTTGGTCCATAGTTTGGGTTGCATGGGCATAGTCACATCTTCCACGCTGACCACACGTCTTGAAAAAGGTGGTCGTACCCACACTTTACTCCACCACACGCAACCAGATGATGATCATAGACTGTTGGTGAGTGAATCAATTTTTCCCGATTGACAGAGGCGGGACAATTTGAGAAACTCGCAGCGTTGTTTCAACTGCCACGCCAGGAGATCGCATCGAATCGACGACCTCTGGATGGCAAGTCCAGTGGTGCTGACCACTCATTACACCATGGCAACGTCCCGCGTGATTGCCATGTGATATGTCGTGAACACTACTTGCAGAGTATATAAAACATGTGCTTATAATGGCGTTAAAAAAAGGCATACTGAATGGACTTTTGGTATGTTGACGTCATCTACCGGGGGTCTTTCTCTGACACAAGGTGATCCACTGCTGTCTGCGAGCGTTGGGAATGGAGATGATGTGTTCGTCTCTATGATGCCCGCAGCGTAGCTGGATGGAAAAGTAAAGACCAAAGTACAAAGTGCATGCCGCTAGGCGAGTACCCATCCATATCTTCTTATATCGAGGGCTCTTGCTTACAGCGTCTAGCAGTTCACCGGCATTGGTTCGAGTAAGCCGAACTCTGCCGATGAAACACTGCATGTGGAGACCGGCCCAGAGTTTCGCTTGGACTAAATCAATGCTGCTGAAATCATGCACGCCCAGGAGGCCCAAGGGCAGTTGTGATGTGTAAAAAATACTTTATATGATATTTAATATTGAGAGACGGCTAGGCAGAAATATAGTCTGCTCATTTGTTTTATGATTCAGGAGGGCTGGTCCTCACCATCAGTCAGCCAATCAGCTCACGATCTGGAGCATAGCCCTTCCCCTAACCCTAACATCCATATTGTTCACGATCGTCGTCTCCCTGCGATGATTACAGACACGAGACGTCGATGACGATGTTGAAATGAATATAAGTCGTGATGATGACGTTTTGAAGAGAAGGATAATCAGAAGGAGAGAAGGATGAAGATCATGACATATTGGTGGTGTTGATGCTAATGATGATATTGAAGAAAAGGATGGTCAGGAGGAGAGATGATGAGCAGATGATGTTAGTGAATGATTGTGGCGATGATTATGGTGTTGGTGATCATTATGGTGTTGGTGATGATGCTGCTGGTGGTAGTGGTGATGATGATGGTGATTATGGTGGTGGTGATGACGATGATCATGGTGATGATGCGGGAGTCACAGTTGGATAACATCGCTGCCATCGCTCAGCTGCTCAATCTGTCGACAGATCTGCACAAACTCAGCTCTCAGCTCCTCCGATCCCTGGCTGCCGTCCCTCCTGGGGATCCCTCGATCCCCGGGGCCCCCTCTGCTTCTCTCTCCACACGGAGTCCCCGGGTCCTCACCAACCCTCTCGAAGCCTGGCGGCGGTGACCCCGGGCCACGGGGTCGCGGGGAGAGACCCCCGTCTCCCCAACCGGGGTCTCGCGAGGACGACAGTGAAAACGAGGATGATGATGGTGCAGGTAATGAAGAGAGTGACGACGAAGGTGACGACGATGATGATGATGACGATGAGAGGGATGACGAGGTGGTCTGGAGGAGTCGCTCGTCTGAAGAGGTGAAGTTGGTGGAGGGTCCGGAGTGAGCGGCAGGGTTCGATCCCGGGTCCTTGGCATCACCATCCTCATTCCCACCTCGTTCTCCACCTTCTCCGCCTACTCTTGGACCACCTCGTTCACCACCTCCTCTACCTTCTGCACCATCTCCAGCACCACCTCCGTCATCAACATCACCATCGTCTTCTTCATTCCCTTTTTCACCTACCCCACTTCCTCCCACATGGCCTTCTCCTCCACCACCACCACCAACACGACTGCCACCACCTGGTCCACTGTCACCTCGTCCACCTCGTCCACCTCGTTCCGGCTCGTCCGCCGCTCGCTCCCAGCACAGCGCATCCCCGCGACTCCCAAGCGCCTCGTGGATGCTGCGGCGCAGGTCGATGGGTGACGGGGGCCGCAGCTCGATGTCCGACAGCGACAACGACTCCAGCCCCTCCTCCAGCCCCTCCTCGTGCACGCTCACAGGGGCCCCCACGGGTCCCTCCGCCCCCACCACCGCGGACCCCTTGCGGGACCCCGAGCAGTCCCAATCCCCACGGGAGGGAGGCGGCTGCGCGGCACCCCCTGAGGCGGCGCCCTTCTTGGTGAATCCGTTCCTCGCCGGCTTCAGGGCCAGGCTGTTGGGCCCCCACGTGAACGAGGAGGAGCCGGAGGAGGTGGTGGCGCCCTGCTCGCCCGCAGCCCCGTTGCGGGCCTTGACCCCTGAGCTGACGGCCACGACCTGGCGGACCCGCGCCAGCAGGGCCCGCTCGGGCCACGAAGCCGAGCACGGGCGGCGCCGGCGGCGGTCGCACGGAGCCACGGCGCCGCCCGGCGCGGTGGCGCACAGGCCCAGGGCGCAGGCCGCAGACAGCAGCTCGCACGCGCGGGTCGCCACGTGGAGGCCCCAGCCGCGGGCCAGCGCGGCGGCGGTGGCGGCACCGCCGCCGCGGGAGAGGAAGACGCCGGTGTCCACCAGGAGCCACGCCTGGAGCGCAGCGCAGGCGAGCAGCGAGCACGCGGAGGTGCGGAGCAGGATCGAGGAGCCGGGGGCTCCTCCGGTGCCGGGCTCCCGCGGCGAACCTCCCGCCTCCTCCTCCTGCTCGTCCGGCTCCTCGGCGGAGCATTGGGGCCTTCGGGGCGGGGCCCGAGTGGGCGGAGCGGGACGGGCGGAGCCGTCGTGCTCGCCGGGGGGACGCCGGGAGAGCAGAGCGGCCGCGGCGGGGAGCGCGACGGCGCTCGACACGAAGAGGCCGCGGGAGAGGAGGAGCACAGCGGCGGCGGAGCGGCGGCGCTCCACGTGCGCGACGACGTCGTCGCCGCCGCCGCCATCGGTAACGTTGTCATCAACGTCATGACCATCAAGGAGGTCCCGCGTCATCAAGACGAAGGCGACGTCGCAAGCGACGGAGACGACGAGGTGTGCGCAGCAGATGGCCAGGAGATACGGACCCGGCCCAGCAGCGTGGAGTTTCCTTCCCCGCCGCCGCCGCAGGAGGAGGAGCGGAAGCAGCGCCGCGACGCAGAAAGCGGCGGTGAGCAGCGGAAACCCGGAGTCGAACACGAGGAGGGAGGTCAGGGGCGCGGGGGCCCTCTCGGGGGTCAGGAGGTCACAGGAGAGCGACACGGAGCGCAGGGCGCACAGCGTCAACACCAGCGCCGCTCCCAGGGGGGGCAGGGGGCTCTGGGGATCCCTCTGAGGGTCCCTCGGGGGGTCTTTTAGGGGGTCGGACCCGGACGGCGGCTGCAGTGGCGGCGACGGCGACGGCGGTGGTGGGGGTGGCGATGGTGGCTTCGTCTTTATCAGCGTCATCAGCAGGAGTCTGGCCAGGGTGAAGAGCGCCAGGACGGAGAGGAGGGCGAAGGCGCAGGTGAGAACAAGCGAGCCCGCGTCCCACGTGGGGCCCAGCGTTCCACGCAGCTCACGCCAAGGCCCCGTGCCCGGAACGAGGGAGAGGAGGACCGGTGCCCACTCCCTGGCCCATCCCGGGGCCCGCGACGGAGGCATCGCCGAGGAGAACGGCTCTCGGTCGGTGCCCGGTCTCCGGGGAGGGAGGGGAGGGTCTGGTGCGGGTCCTGGCACGGGGACGAAGCGACGGGCAGCCTCGTCCGTCACGACCCCCGGCTCTGGAAGCACAGAGGAGGAGAGAGGTCACGTGGGATTGGGTGAGCACCTCCTGTTTGAGCGGAGCCACAACGATGATTTTTATTTGTATGCAGCCTTTAGGAAGGCTTTTTCGGCAGGGAAGACTGAATTAATTGAAAAATGTCAAACCCTATATCCGCGGTCAGCCAAGTTATGACTGCTGCATCACCAATGGGATGATTCGTAATCAAGTTTTGGGTCAGACTGATTGAGCAAGATGTGTGTGTTGTACACCCTCCACCACCCGACGCAGGCAATAGATTGCTATGCAACGCTCTGATCCACTGAAGCAGTCTCTGTTCTGTTCTTGCGTTGGGTAATACAGCAATACCCTGATTTATGTCTCACCTTTTGACGTCGCTTCGCAAATACCTTGTCACTTTATTAATACCGCTACCCGATTTTCGTCATCTCAATGCACAGTTGCATCGGTGGCAGCATCATCCATCCTTTCTCGTATCCGTCACCTCTCAGCCGTCGCCTCCACCTTTTCACGTAAAATCTTTTGATTTACGTCGTTTTGATATTCATCGTCGCAGCTTTCCCCGATGTATACCAGGGTATCACTGTACCAATGTCGAGGTCTCCTGGCCACCACAAGAGGGTTTCAGGACAGAGAGTTCGTGTCGTTTTGCTGTTCGTCGTCGTCCTCAGTCGAAGGAGCACAGACTACACAGCGTACTCATTGACATGTAAATTTTGTCTATAACCCCTCCCTCTCGCTGCCTCCGCCCCCCTCTGTCTATTTAAGGCCACCCCACAGAGACGATCACCCCTCTCTGTACCTGTGTTGCCCGCTCTGTGTATCTTGGTGATATCTGTCTGCTTATATGTCTGTCTATAATTTTTTCTGGTTAGATTTTATGTCGCTATTTCATTATACCTGATGATGATTGCTTGTGTTGCAATCGAAACGTCGTATGCTATTATTTATTTTTTTATTTTTTCTTTATACATGACTTTACCGAAAGAACCAAAGAATGACTACACAGCGGTTGAGCACGTGGTCCATAGTTTGGGTTGCATGGCCATGATCGCACCACTGTGGCGGTGTCTCTAATTACACTGGTCAACACACTTTTTCTGGCATAAGGTATTCCAACGGTTTTAAGGTAATTGACTCCAAATCTGGCATCAGTTTTTGTCTATCACATCAGGTTTTTGAGATATCAAATATTGCATTTTCAATAAAAACTGCAGAAGAAAAATGTTAAATAAATGTGGATATCTACATAAAATGATATTATAAACACGCTATCCTAAAAATACAGCACCATATTTTAACACTAAAGCAGTCACTGACTCGCAACAACTTGCAATCAAAAGTGACAGAGTTCATTTCGGGTAAAATCAATGAAAATTGGGTATGCCGATAGCATAAAAATGAGATGTGATAGAGCAAATCTGAGATCAGATTTGGAATCAGCACCCTGAAATTAGTCTAAAACAGCTGCAAAAGTCCAGGCCAGAATTTTGTTGTTGTTGTTGACCAGTCTTATCCATTCGTGAAGGGGATGTGGTGCAGCATCAGACTGGTGATGATGTTCTGGTGCGGTGAATGGTTCCACCACCACCGGCGTCTTCGAGGAGGAATGTCGACGCCAGGAGGTGCGATGTTTGCATCTCGAATGAGGAGGAGTTTATGCTGAAGCAGTGATGAATCGGCACGTTTGTTCATCACGTCACGAGTCGACTCATTGGCTGTGTCGGGTGGAGAAGGGCTGTACGACACACGGCGATCTGAACTAAAACTCAGTTCTGATTCACTAAAGCACCAGTTTGACATCGATTAATATTGACTATTAATTTAAGATGATAAAACTCTAATTGTATGACGTGAATTATTTGTAAGCGTCATTTTTATTTAACCAAATCACGTTTCATTTAAGCAGTTTAACAAATAAACTCGGCCTTGTGTTTCCGGATTGTGTACCGCCCGCCGCGTGTTGTGTTGGCGCGACGTCCGACGTTTCGCTGCACATGCCGGGAGCTTCTTCAGGAATAAATTGAGGACTTGGAGAAGAAGATCCCCAGCATGTGGAGCAAAACGTCGGAACATTGCTTTGAACATCGCGCGGAAGAGCCTCGCAGTAGCAAGTAGCAGCAGCAAGCAACAGCAGCAGCAAGAGCAGCAAGCAGCAGCAGCAAGCAACAGCAGCAGCAACAACAGCAGCAAGCAACAGCAACAGCAGCAGCAAGCAGCAGCAAGCAGTAGCACCAGCAGCAAGCAGCAGCAAGCAACAGCAAGCAGCAGCAAGCAACAGCAAGCAGCTGCAACAACAGCAGCAACAGCAATCAACAGCAGCAGCAAGCAGCAGCAAGCAACAGCAGCAAGCAACAGCAGCAACAACAGCAGCAAGCAACAGCAAGCAGCAGCAGCAGCAAGCAACAGCAACAACCAACAGCAGCAGCAGCAACAGCAACAACCAACAGCAGCAGCAAGCAACAGCAATAGCAGCAACAGCAGCAGTAGCAGCAGCAAGCAACAGCAGCAGCAAGCAGCACAACCGCGAACCCCCTCGGCAGTGGTAAATCCCGCCAGGCCTCACCGGCTTCCATCTCCCCTCCCACCCCCCGACCCCGATGCATAGCGCCCGCGAAGTGGCACGTATTCACTTGTGAGATTCCTGACCTCCGTGACCCCGGGGTCACAGGGGGTCACTCACCCGCACCGCCCGCTGGGGTCGCAGTGGCCGCTCCTCTTGCAACGTCCGGGTTCGGTTCCAGATCCAGGTCCGGTGAGGTCGACGTGGCGGGTCGCGGGTCTGCGCCGCGGTCCGGGGTGAGAGATGGAGTCGGCCGCAGCTCCAGGATTGCAGACGGCAACGTGGCCGGGGAGTGGGCTGGGTTCGGGTTCACGCCCGGGTCAGAGTGCGGCGTAGGACTTAGGTTTGGGGGTGCGGGCGGTGGCAGGGAGGGGTTCAGGACTGGGGACCGGTCCGGGGTCTCCACACCCCGGGTGGAGGGGGGCTCTCGCCGAGTTACGACGTCTCCGGAGGTCATAGCGACCGGCGGGGACGTGGGCGGCGTTGGAGGGGAACGGGTGGAGTTCACGTCTCCTGGTCCAACATCAGCCACTCCACGAGCAGTTTGAACATCTGCTCCGTCATCACCACCACCACCATCAACAGCTCCTCCATCATATCCATCACCGCCATCGTCAGTGGCGCCGCCTCCACCACCACCACCACCACCACCGCCACCACCATCACCACCACCACCACCACGGCCCCCGTCCCCCTGGGCCCTTGCTGTGGGGGTGCCAGGTGATGCGGAAAGGGGACCCTCTCGTGGGTGCGGGGTCGAGGGCGAGGTCATGAGCATGGGGGTCCAACTCGGCTCATCGCTCGCATCCCCAGGGACCCCTGATATGGGATGAGGGATCCCCGAGACAGAATGCGGGACCCCTGATGTGGAATCTGGGACCGATGGTGTCGGACCAGGGACCCCCGGTGTGCGATTTGGGACCCCTGGTACTAGAAAAGGGATCCCCGATGTCAGATCTGGGACCCCTGATACTGGAAAAGGGATCACCGATACTGGGTCTGGGACCCCTGATACTGGAAAAAGGATCACCGATACTGGGTCTGGGACCCCTGTTCCTAAAACAGGTAGCCCTGAGACATGATCGGGGACCCCTGATGTGGGATCTGGGACCCCTGATACTGGAAAAGGGATCACCGATACTGGGTCTGGGACCCCTGTTCCTGGAACAGGTAGCCCTGAGACAGGATCGGGGACCCCTGATGTGGGATCTGGGGCCCCGAGGTGCTGCTCGGTGACCGTGCTCAGCTCTGCGAGGGAGTAGGAGGTAAGGGGAGGGGGGGTCGAGGTCTCGGCAGGAGCTCTGAAGCGGCCACCTCCTGCCTCGCCGGGGTCCGGTCCGGGTACCCCCTTGGTGGAGGTCGGGGTCCCCAGGGTCCCCGAGGGGAGCGGCGGCTGTGTGGGGGGGTCGGCACGCGGGTCAGAGAGTCGGACCCCGAGCGAGGGGGCGAGTGTTGGGGTCGCCACGGAGGCGGCCGGCACCACGAGGACGATGATGACGAGGAGGTAGAGGAGGTGGAGGAGGTGGAGGAGGTGGAGGAAGAGGGGGGGAGCCATCGTGGGCCCAGGATATCTGCAGATGGGAGCACGAGATTTCTGGTGAACTCATTGAACTTTTCATTTATTGATTAAGCCCCTCATTAATTCAAGCGATGATTTGCCTGCACCGCATATTCATTATCTCATTCGTGCAAAATCCTCGTCGTAATTTATCCTTCATAAAATTCTAGGACGAGACAATTACTCGATGAATTAACCATTCATTCATTAACCTGTTTGTTAACTCATAGCTTCATTCATTCACGTATCCGCTCATTCGTTTATTCGCCGCCGATGTTGGCCGTGAGCGGGAATAGAACTGGGATCGTCAGGTTCCTAGGCGTAGCGTGCTAACCACCGCAAAGACAAAGATCCCCCGTATAGCCTCCAACAGACTGCTCGCGAGCACTGCCTTCGTTTCCACCCCGCAGATGGGACTCGTTTAAGGCTGAGTCAACCTCGACGAGGCCCAGGGGGAACGGTTCAGATATTCATCACCAGTGTTGACCGTGAGTAAGACACGCGCACTCATTCAGACACCCAGACTCCTGCACACACGCAGACACAACAAGACAAAGATCACCCGTACAGCCTTGGCTTTTGGTGCAAGTGCTGCTCGCGAGTAGCACCTATGAAGGCCGACACGGCACACGAAGGGGTCGGTGGCCAGCATCACGCGCGGTCACCTTTGTCTTCCGAATGCCGATGTCTACCACACACCACATCCAGGTTTTCATCTAAAGCCGAGTCGTTCTCCAGGAGGCCCTCCACCAGTTCACACAATCGTCACTGGTGTTCGTGGTCGTGAGCGTGCTAACCACTGTGCCACCGCTCCCCACACAAATACAAAGATCACCCGCATAGCCTTAACAGACTTTAGGAGCAAGTGCTGTGAGCGAGCACCTATTAAGGTTGGAACGGCACACGAGGGGGTGGATGGCCAGCACCACACCCGGCCACCTTTGTCTCCCTAGTGGCAATGTTTACACATCGCACTAGGTACTCATTTGAGGCTGAGTCGACCTAGGGGAGGCCCATGACCAGTTCAGATAATCGTCACTGGTGTTGGCCTTGAGCGGGAATCGAACTCGGGATGCCGGGTTCGTAGCGCAGCGCGCTAACCGCTGCACCTCCGCTCGCCACACAGAGACACACACAGAGACACAGACACAGACACACAGACACACACACACAGACACACACAAGACACACACGTGGGCGGGAGCACACGTTCCACAGAATAAACGCGGGAGAAGTTGGCACGGGTCCCGTGGAGCATCTCACCCTCAAACTATGCTCTCACCTCCCCCGAACTCCCGCCCAGTGCAGACATCAGAGGGGAGATGACACGGCGAGTGGGTGATGGGAGGCTGTCAGGGGTCAACAGGGGTCCACTGACCCCCCCCCCCCGGTTTGTCACAAGACCCCTGCAGTGATGATTTGTGTATGCACCGCACCAGATACAGGTGAGGCCCAGGACTGGTTCGGATATTCGCCACTGCGGTCGAGAGCGGGAATTGAACTTGGGTAGCCAGATTCATAGAGCATTACAGCGCTCGTTTACCCAGGAAATAATCACTCAGGACTCTGTTGTGAGGAGGGTCTTGCTACATTGATCTTTTATATCCAGATAGTTTCAGCCAGTTGATGAGTGTGTGTGTGAAACACGTGGAAGGAACCCAGAGCATCCGGAGAAAACCCACGTGTGCCAGGAGGCAACAGTCTACCACGTACTAACAGAACTTGCTGTACTGCCTTCTGGCGGTACAGGATTGTGGAACAGATGGAGATGAGTCCACACTTGCTGTGTCTATCGCCTTCTCCTGACGAGCCAGGGTACACGGCTCCTCCTCCTCCTGACGCCCCACGGGAAGAGAGTTCTCGCAACATTCGTGCGGTGATCCACCAACCCTCGCTGCTTGCCTCCACAGCGCTGGGCTACGGGCGGCCACGTGCTGCAGCAGCAGCAGCAACGCAGCCACCACCACCGTCACCACCACCACCCACCACCACCACCACCGCCACCACCACCTATGCCACCACCACCAACCACCACCGCCACCACCGCCGCCGCCACCGCCGCCGCTACCATCACCAACCACCACCACCGTCACCGCCACCACATCCACCATCCACCACCACCACCAACCACCACCAACCACTACCACCACCACCGCCGCCACCACCACTGCCGCCGCCACCACCACCAACCACCACCACCGTCACCGCCACCACCACCAACCACCACCACCAACCACCACCACCACCACCAACCACCACCACCGCCACTAACCACCACCACAGCCACCACCGCCGCAGGGGCTTTGCACGCGTGAGAAGCGGGACGTGAGCTCACGGGTTGCGGCTGTTTGCTTTTAGAACAAAACCAACTCGCCTCGGCCACAGAGGATCAACTCGCGCCAGGGACACAGAGCACACAGCCGCTGGCGATAATTCCTCCCAAATCCCCGTGCATTGTGCCCCAGTGACATCACCCGCATAGACGCAATCGACTCGCGAACTCACGCACGCTCACCCAAAGGTAAAGCCCACCCCTCCCCCGTATAGCCTCTGACAGACTGCTGCTGCATTTATGTTGAACTTCTTTCGCACCGTACGTAGCCAGTCGTGCTAACCGAGTAGCATGCAATGGTGTCCGGTGGACAATGCCACGCCCGACCGCCTTCGTATCCCCAGCGATATTTTTTGTATGCAGCGCACCAGATACAGGGGAGGTCCTGGACTTCTTCAGATATTCGCCAATGTGGTCGTGAACGGGAATTGAACTTGGGTAGCCGGGTTCATAGAGCAGTGCGCAAACCACTACACGACTGTTCCCCCGCTCACCTACATTGTGACCCCCATCACCCAGACCCTCGCCAACACCAAAGACAAAGATCCCCCTATAGCCTTTGACAGACTTGGGGCAAGTGCTGTTAGAGAGTACCAATGAAGGCCGGCACGGCACACGAGAGGGTGGGTGGCCAGCACCACGCCCGGCCGCCTTTGTCTCCCCAGTGGCGATGTTTACACACCGCACCAGGTACTCATTTGAGGCTGAATCGACAAAGGGCAGACCCAGGACCGGTCCAGGTAATCGTCACTGCTCTTGACCGAGAGAGCGGTCATCAAACCCAGGTCGCCGGGTTCGTAGCGCAGCGCCCTAACCGCTGCACCACCGCTCACACAGCACCACCATCACCGCCATTCACTCACACGCCGGCTCCATCACTCAGGCGCGTTACCTAACAACGGAGCAAGCCGGTTGCCACGTGCACCGGTCACCGTGGCGACGGTCGCCGTGGCGACGGGATGACGACGGCGCCTTGACGACGCACGCGGCGCGTGCCTCGCGTGGCCAGCGGGGCCACGTGAGAATCTCGGGCGATGGGCGACGATTTTTTAATTTGCGACCGGACGGCGAGAGAGCAACAGAGAGCCCATGGCGCCATTCACAAGAGACGGAAGGCCATTGTACGGCGGGCTTGCGGCACGCGACTAGCAATGTCACCAATGCACATCTCTTGATTAACTTCTACGTGACGCACTGTTAATGGTAATTTTTTTTATTTTTTACGGGCCACGAGATATCCCACTGCTGGACGAAGGCCTCCCCCCCCCTTCACGCTGTTCGCCATCACCTCTCACGGTCCACATAAGCGCCCCGCACACGAGCCCATCTCGTCGCTCCGTCTCCGCCGTGGCCGAAATCTCTTGCCGCGTTTCCCATCCCCTGGCCGCCGTTCCGTCACCAGTCTCCTCCATCGGGAGGGGGGGGGGGGGCAACTCGCACCTTGTGACTGTGCATGCCCACCACTCGCTTTTCTCAACAGTCCCCAGTGATGGTGGTGATGATGATGGTGGTGATGATGCTGATGATGGTTATGATGATGATGGTGATGATGATGGTGATGATGATGGTGATGATGGTAATGATGGTGATGATGGTGATGGTGGTGATGCCGTCTCTAACCTGCGTACGCGTTCCTAGCTCTGTCTCTGAGTTTAATTCCAAACACTCCATGCTATCATCATCATTATCATTAATTGGTATATCCACTGCTGGATGAAATAATTTCGATGTCTGTAACTTGCCTATGTTCTCTAGCCGTGTATCTCGGTTTAGTTCCACACATGCACCGCTCCAAGCTCTTTCATCATCATCATAACCACGGTATCTCCACTGCTAGATGAAAACCATGACCATATCTATAAAACAGTTTACAATGAAAATAGGGAGGTCACTCCTACCCCGTCTGCTCCCATGGTCTAAAACTCACTCCCGCATAGCGACCACACAGATTCCCTCCTCCAATTAAATGAATCGCTCAACGCCTCGATGATATCAACAAGTAAAGTTGACACAGTGATACAAATGTACATCTCCTTTGGATGAATGCCTCACCACGCTGCGTCACTCATGGTGGTTGCTTGACCATACTTCACCACACTGGTCAACGCGGGTCGGTGAAGGCTTTGCAATGTAACTGCTGATAGCCGTGTCAGGGCATCCAGCAACAAACAAGCAACCATCTCGATTTGGTGGGCCTGAGACACCGGGCTGCAATTCCCCATTCTCGCGACGGGGCCGAGTATATCCACATATTATAAGCAAAAGTACGATTCCAATCACGACAAACAGATCAATGTACAAACACAAATCAGAGACATCACGATTGACAGTCAATAAAAGTGATGCGTGGCTCGGGCAGGAGGCGACACGGCGAGACGGAAGGACGGCCGATGGCGAACGAGACCTGTGATGGAATGGCAGCCAACAGGAGTGGAACGCGCGCGCGCGCGTGCGGGAGGAACGTCCCACTGGGAGATGGAACTCGAGGCCACCAGCGCGCGTGCAGGCACGAGACGCCCCGTGGCATCGCAACACACCCACCCACCCGTGAGCCGGGATGACAGCGGCGAGAGGAGGACTTCATCTAGCAGTGGATAGCCCACGGCTGCTTGTGACGTTATTGCAATTACAGCGGCGTTAATTGTTCGAAATTCGTCTGCTCCGAACCAATGCCCCGCTCGCCTTGCATTGAAACAATCACATTCCACCCACGCCGACAAAATCCACCCCCCACGCACACTCCTCACGCACGCAGGCGCGCGTGCCATTACCCACACATCATCAGCGCGCCACGGCTCCCACCTGCTCCCCAAGCCTCCCACCGGCGCCGTCCCAAGGCTCTCCCTCCCTCCAGAGTGCGAGGCTCTCCTCCTCGAAGTCTTCTCCTCGGCCCCGTGGCTGGAACCTCTGGGCAGCTCACGACCGCCACCGGCTCCTCTTGACTCTCCACCCCCCCAGAGTCTGCCCCCGTCTCCCAGCACCAGCGCGTTGCTCTACCTGCTTCCACCACTTGCTCCCCCAGGGCTCGCCTCTGCCCCTCTGCTCCCTCCTCTCTTCGGAATTCAGGGTCCGCACCGCGCGTTCCAACCCCGCCCGTCCACCCCCCCCCGCCCCTCGATGTCAAATCTTCACGTCGCTCCTCCTCCTCATCATCATCCTCCGCTTCGACATCGTCGTCATCACATCAGGCGGGCACGAGACGAGGTGTTGTTGATGCGGATGTTGCGTGATGATGGGAGAATGGTGAGTGTGTGTGTTGATGGTGTGTGTGATGGGATGATGGTGTGTGTGATGGGAGGATGGTGTGTGTGTGATGGGAGGATGATGGTGTGTGTGTGATGGGAGGATGATGGTGTGTGTGATGGGATGATGGTGTGTGATGGGATGATGGTGTGTGTGTGATGGGAGGATGGTGAGTGTGTGTGATGGGATGATGGTGAGTGTGTGTGATGGGATGATGGTGTGTGTGATGGGATGGTGAGTGTGTGTGTTGGGATGGTGAGTGTGTGTGATGGGAGGATGATGTGTGTGTGATGGGAGGATGGTGAGTGTGTGTGATGGGATGATGGTGTGTGTGATGGGATGGTGAGTGTGTGTGTTGGAAGGATGGTGTGTGTGTGATGGTGTGTGTGATGGGAGGATGATGGTGTGTGTGATGGGATGGTGTATGTTGATGGTGTGTGTGTGATGGGAGGATGGTGTGTGCGTGTGTGATGGGATGATGGTGTGTGTGATGGGATGGTGAGTGTGTGTGATGGTGTGTGTGTGATGGTGAGTGTGCGATGGGATGATGGTGTGTGTGTGTTGGGAGTGAAACGTGCGCGCGCGTGAGCGCGGCCGCCGCCGCTGCTGCAGTGAGTGCGCGTTACCGCATTCACTCACGCGCAGCGCGACTCCGCATGATCTCGCAGAGCTCGGTAGAAACAATACCCTATAACACTAGCCCTATAGACACAATACCCTATGGCCTTAGTCCTATAGAACCAATATCCTACAGCCCTAGTCCTAGACACAAAACCCTAAACCCTAGTGCAATAGAACCAATACCCTATAGGCCTAGTTCTCGACGTATGTTAAATTTGTATTTTGCACCGTACGTAGTCAACCCTATGCTCACTAACCCTATAGCCATAGAACTAGCCGTAAACACACTCCTTATGAAAACAATAATCCCATAAACAACCATATAAGCCTAGCCATATATTGGACACTCTAACCCGAATATACACAACCCTAATCCCATAGCTCTTATAGAAATAACCCCTATAAACTAACCTCAAACGATAACCCTCTCCCTGTACACAATAACCATATAAAATCCTAAACCATAGAAGTATAAGCACTAAGCTATATATACAAAGTCCAAACCCTATATATTTATAGACGCCAATAAACAAACCGATATCCTATAACCTACCACCCTATATACCCTAAAAACCATAAAACCTAAAAATACAACCCCTAAAGCTAAACTGCCCAATACCCACGAAACCCCTACACACCTTAAATCACAAATATAAACCTTAAACATCTGAATATTCAAAACACTAATCTCTAACCATCCTATAATGGCTATATTCACGTAACCATAAAATACTAAATAAAAAAAACCCATTAAATACTAAACCATATAAACCACAACACGCCGTTTAAATCCCAAACTATATCCACACAAACTCGAGCCTCTCTCTCGGCACAGGCCAGGAGGCCTCTTCCAGTGGGTGCTGGCAGGACCCTCGATTGGCAGAACGAGAGCGAGAGAGAGAGAGCGAGCGAGCGAGAGGTGGGGGTTTACATAAAGCAAAGTTAAAAATTTAAATTAAAAAAAATTACGAGATGATGAACGAAGCAAAGTGCCGAATACACCGAGCATCTTCTTGTTTCCACTGATCGTAAAAAAAGAGACACTTGGGGGACCCACGGCACTGAGAGACGAGGGAGGGAGGGCAGCAGGGGGAGGGACGGAGGTGGAGGGGAGGGATGTGGTGGCAGCAGGAGGAGTCCTGGGTCACCCACCGTGGCACGAACCCAGTGGGTACCCATCATCTAAACTAAACGTTTGTTTTATACCAGGTAAGGCCCACTGAGCTATATAGTGTTTTTTTTTTAAAGAAGCAACCTGGTCACAAATGATCGCTCAACGAAGCGGCTCATCACGTTGGAAATGTATAGCAGCCAAATACTCTAAATGCATGTTTCTAAATGTGCAGGAAAAAAACCGGCGAGCCCAGAGAAAAATCCACACGACCACGGGGAAAGAGAGACGCAAACTCCAAATATACAGCAGGCGTCAGGGTCGGGATCGAACCCAGGACCTACTGCATACCAGGCGAGGAAGTAAACATCTCGCCACCACGAGATGTTAACTACCTTGCACTCACCACTCATCTCCCGAGCACTCACCCACTCGCATTACCCAACATTCGCTCGCAACACCCACCCATGACATCCACCAACACCCAACTCGCTCCCAAAGAGCACCCATTCTCTCAGTCACCCCCTCACAGCAGCAAGCACGCACCGTCACCCCCGCACCCTCCAATCCCCCATTCTACAACACCCACCCATTGGCATCCTTCTCCGTGTGTCTGGGTGCTGGGGGTGGGGTAGGTGGTGGGGATGTCGTGAACGTCAGACGCTGACACTCGACCACAGGTGCCACCCTCACCCTCCCCCAGAACCTCGCCATGGCGAGGAGAATGGATGACCCCCATTCCTCTCCTTGGCATCCGTGACTCGAAGGGACATTCCTCATCACGAGCAATCCAGACCCAGAGTTATCTGGAAACCGGGCCAAGGCCCCCCCCCCCCCCCACCGCGCGGTGGTGGTGGGGGGCACAGAAGCAAACCGAGAAAAAATTAACCCGTAAAAACAATGTTTTTCACTATAAATCCTTTATATGCGTGTTCAATGGGCCACAACCCAGTCCACATTGGTCTTTGAAACGGGCGGCTAGAGTCCTCTCGTCCTCTGGCTTGAGATGGCTGCCACCTATGGGTCAGATGATTGTCTGCCACCATTAAGCAATTGGTAATTAAATATAAAAACATTTTTTCCTAAAAGGTGTAAAATTTAGGAATTTTTTTTTCACGAAAATACATTGTCACGCACACCGAGTCTGTGTGCAAAATGTCAGCTCGATTGGATCACGGGAAGTGGGTTAAAAAACGACCGAAAGATTTGCACGGTCGTAAGCGCGCAAATTAACTTAATATAAAGGATTTTAAAAGCGCAGAGCACCAAGCAGACCGGGGGGGGGGGGGGTGGATTTGTGAAAACCAAAATATGGGTGAAATAAATAATCAGCTAAATCAGAATTTATTCCTACCCCCCCCCCCACACTCCTCGACCAACCCAGCCACCCCACTTCACCAGCTCGCATTACAAAGCGTGAAGTATGGTCAAACGACGGTCACGACCGGCGTGACGTGGCGAGGCCTTCATCCAGCAGTGGATTAACAAAGAGCCGTATATTGTTATTATTACTATTAATTATATTGTTATCGTCTGGCCATGCGATGGCTCAGTCCAGGCCCGGCAGACGGGGACAAATGAACTCGCGGACAAGGATGCGTGTCACCACAAGCACGGACCAAAAATACTTTTGTCAATCGTCCCGTCGAGAATCGGAGTTCAGCATCCGAGTGGGCGTACTCTGCTCGGCTTGCGAGTAGTGGAACAGGCGGGGTTTCCCCCAAATTTATTTTCAACGTCTTCCATCGCCCGAGCCCCTAACCACAAGTTCCCACAAGTTTGGCTCCGTCCCCTCTTGGCTCCCTTTTGTTTCACTTTTTATTGTAGTTCATGGATTCCGGCTACAATGGGACCATCGTGTTGTCCGGGTGGCAAACCGCAACATACACGGTACGAACGTACCTACTCGTGTGAGTGACAAAGGTTACGGCCGGTCAAGCGGTGGTGGTGGCTACGCTCGCTGCACGCGGCTCAGAGGACGCAACCGGGTACCCGATACCCGTACCCTACCCGATACCCGCCGTTTGCGACCCTGGTGCGGCCGGGTACGGGTAGACCGTGAGTCACTGGTGAGTCACCGTTTGTCACTCATTTCCCAACGTCTTGTCTCTTCTCACAATTCAAGTTCCTAGAATCAACCCACTCGCGCCTGCAACATGGCTTCATCCCAGAGGTCGCAATCAGGTACCCGATACCCGTACCCTACCTGGCCGGGTACGGGTAGGGTACGGCCGGGTACGGGTACCCGTTTGCGACCCTGGTGCGGCCGGGTACGGGTAAGGAATCAAAACCCGTTTGCGACCTCTGACGCGGCTGCCTCTAACCCAGCGCTGTGGAGGCAACAGCAGAGGGTTGGTGGATCACCGGTACACGTTGCGAAACTCCCGTCCCGTCGGTGTCGAGGAGGAGCCGTGCTCTGACTCGCCAGAAGGTGGTACAGCAACACATGCGGACTCGACATATACCGTCTGTATGGGATGGAGTGTTTCCCCCTCGTACGCATGGCCTCTCTCTCACACGTAAACATTAATTGGCCTGATAACACCTGAATGTGTAGAGGATCACAGTGCTTGGGCAATTGTTGGCACCGGCTCATCGCACGTGGCTCCTTCGTCCTGGCATCTCCAAGCCGTCTCTTCTCTCTTCGCGAGCGAGCAAATACTGTTCGGCGGCGGTGCAGTTTTGCAAATGAACATTCTTAGAAATAGCAATTTTTTTTTGTAAAATACATGTTCGTTTTAAAATCCCCCGCCCATTTTGCCAGAGGGGAGCTCGGTCCAGTCATGGGCTGTACGATACACACAATTCCCATCGGTTTTTTTGAAGATGCGTTTTTCAGTGACCGACACGGCTTGTGATAGACACGTGATGGTGGTCGTGGAGGTGGTGTCATTATTGTGAGTAGCGATAGTGCAGTGCAGGTCAGCACATTGCGCTACGAACCCGGCAACACGGGTTCAATTCCCGCTCACGGCTATCACCTGTGATGATGATTTAAACCTCCCCGAGATCGATTCAACCCGCTCCGCCATGTGTCGTGCCGGCCTTCATAGGTGCTACTCGCTAACAGCACTCGCCCCAAAAACTCTGTTAACACGATATGGGTGATGTTGGTCTTGTTTGTTATTATTGTGCAGTGACTTTTATTTGTCATTCTCTGTAAACAGGGCCCGGTCCGAGAGTCCCAACAAACGCACGGCGCGAGCACCACGAGCATGGCTCCACGCGCATGGCACCACGAACACGGCACCACGAGCACGGCACCACGAACACGGTACCATGCGCACGGCTCCAGGTGCACGGCTCCACAGCGCACGACGCCCCGCGCACGGCACCACGCGGCTTGCTCACAACAACTCGGCAACACAAAGACCCGGACCTCGCGCCTGGGATAGGATAGAAATAATAACAATTATTATTATTACGTGGGCTGCCATGATTATTCCAATAATTCGCGTTCGAAGAACGGTTGTTTGATTAATTGGTAAACGGCTACATTTATATCAACTCTCTGCTCAAAACGGTGGTGGAAAATTCCACATTTCTATGTCAGGGGCCAAATCTCTCAAATAGGGCAATCACTATTGGGGCTCCCCCACACCGTGGCACTCATTTGATTGATCCCAGAGGATGGGCTGTTTGTTCTCTGACTGGGCACTGACCTCATCAACTTTTGACTGCAAGTCAAGGGGGTCTGACCAGAGATACCCGGTCTTGTGAAACTTTATTTAATACTTTACAGGCATGTTCCGATTCACTACCCCCCTCGGCGATTTGACGAATTGTCACGATTTGACTTCATCTGGTTGGTAAAATGTCGGTGTATAAATTGTGAATGTTCGACATCTACTCGCACAATTTGGCGCACGTATCATGAGCGTATATAAACCACGGTTCATCGATTTACTGTCGTCGTGTGCCAAGCGATTCACCACTTGGGCCAAGTCACTAACTGCAGTGTTGGTCACGGCGGGCTACCACATCCCAGCGCTACGCAAATCGCGTCACGAAAATTATTCGACGCAAAAAATGGTAGGTATACAAAAGCTTCACGTGGCGTCGTTCTGCGGTAACTATTGGAATAATCGAATATAACCGAACCGACAACTGGTTATCATTTCACGCAGCTTTAACGATTGGAATTAATAACAAAGACAACAATAATAACACCAACAGCGGTAGCACATTGCACGAAACCCAACGGTGTGGGTAGTAACAGGGCAGGCGGTACTCCGCTGCAGGAATGGCGAAATGAAAATGAAATCCGTACGGAACTCGCCGCTCCGTCCCCCGACGGCCGACCACGTTGAGCCAACGATAGAAATTCCACATTGCTATGGCGGGACGTACGGAAAGAATCTCCGGAGGACAAACAAAACGTAAAAACGGTTGGTTGGTGAGTTAAGTGACACTTAACACTTTGGGGTGGTGCGACGTTCGGGCAGGCAGGTGGTGGTGGTTCACGAGCACTCACGACACGGGCGGGGGGTTCCGTTGGCTTCGCGGTTCTAAAAAACACAAACGAGAGCCGAGCGGGCTCCGGACTCCTATAAAACAAACACGGTCACAGGCGGTACGAACAATCACAACAGGCAATCGGAATACGTCGGAGCTGGGAATATCCTTGTGCTTTTCCATACACGGGGGCGTTATCCAACAGGGTCACTTGGGCCCGCTGCCACGGACGCCACCGATAGGGACCGCGTACAGTAAAACGAAGGCATTGAGTTATTGTTCCGCACGGATTTGCGGACTTCACTGTGTAGAATCCTTCGAACAGCGCCCGAGAGAAGAGTTTTAGTGCTACGTGCAGGAGTGTAGGGCGGAAGGCGTCTGACATCGTCGTCGTCGTCATCGGCGTAGCCGTCAATGTCACAAATTATCATTGCTGCTAGCATCATCATCATCATCATCCATTCCGAGCTTCACTGCCACCATGCTTCTATAGCAATCGTCGCTATCATTGTCAAGACCACCTTCATCAGCACCACCATTATGATTAATAGCGATCATCGCTACCATTATCATCATCACCACCACGGTGATCATTAGCTGTAGTTTCTGTCATTGTCAAGAAAACATTCATTATAACCGCCACGATGATCAATAGCAATCGTCGCGATCATTATCATCACTCCCACCTTCATCAACGTCACCACCATGAACTGCGATTCTACATAACGTTTTCTGCATGAAAATATTATCTTTGTTATTAAATTGATTTAATTCTTGAACGACTTCATACATTAGCAAGGCTGTAAATCCCTTCAAGTGTCTCCCTGTTCAGCGAGAGTTGGAGCAGCGCAGGATTCTGTTGACAGCTACGAATCGATGATGTAAATTCCACATTACTATTACAGGAGCCAGTCTCTCCATAGGACCAAATGCTGTTATAGGATATTAATTTTTCACGATTCAACATAGCATTGCTAATATTTTTGCCTTATTCTAGGATATCGTTAACATTTCTAGTATTCTGTAAGATTCTAAAGGATATTGTTATTACATAGGCGATTACATGTTCAGTATAACGATAAGATGCTCGTATAATTCCGATACCGACACAAGGACAACTTAAAAAGGGCCGTGTCTAAATCCCCTACCGCTCCTGCACGCGTCTCCCCGTGGGGGTCAGATGGTCGTGTTTGTCGGCCCTGAATCGATGGCGGAAAGTCCACATTCCTATGGCGGGAGTCGGCAGTCAACAGCACAACGGGAAGTGCCGATCCTCGAATTGAACGTCACCGCTGCCTACATCGTGGATAAAGAAACTCGGGACTCGGATTTCCGGTCATTCCCTTGATGGCCAATTCCTTTACATCTCCGAGTAAAATTTTTACAAAAGGCTTACAAACTATGGACCGTTGGCCTGAATGTAAACTGCGCGTGACATTCGTCAAAACATTGGAATGGCTTCACAAAACAAACACCCCGAGTGAGCTCCCAGGCCGGGTGGCCGGGTGGGTGGTGGCCTCCCCCCCCCCCCCCCACGAGGGGTAGGTAGGGAGGGGAGTGGGGTGGCAGAGGGCCCTGGGTTGGGCCCTCGGACCATGCGGCCATGGCGACGCCGCGCTCGGCCAATAAAAACCGCGACCTCTGCCGCGTCACCGTCATCGCCGTGGGTTCTGCTGATGCGAGATTCTCAAAAACGAACGGGGCGATTTTCCGCACGCGGTTACCGGGCCGGGGGACTAGCCAGGCCCGGCGTGGACAAAGTAAAACACGTAAAAAAACAACAATCGTCTCTCTCTCTCTTTCACCTTTGGTCGTTTTTTTCTCACGCCTGACAAACATAAAAAATAAACTCTCCCGTCTTACAGTGCACGCTTACACCGCGTAAACATTCTCCGGCTGGCGGATCGCCGTCTTCTACGCCGCCCCCCCCCGTCTCCTCCCTCGCTTCGCCCGCTCCATCTCCCTCGCGGCGGTTCCCGTCGTCCGGATGGTCCCGTCCGGGCAGGAGCGACGAAGAGGGCGACGGTCGCGACGGACGGCGGCGACGCAGGGGGGGGCGGGGCTCAGTTCCAGCCGTTGCAGCAGGCGGAGGAGCGCAGCGTGGTGGCGCACGGCGTGATGCTGGGTGTGCGGCTCCGGCTGGGACATCCGCCGCTCTCAGTAGGAGCGTTCTTCGTGACTTTGAACGGCGCGGGAGATGGGGGGGGGGGGGGCACGAAGGGGAATGACACGGAGAGGGAATCGGGGGACATGGGCGGTCCACAGTCAGGAAGACACACGAGATAGTTACAACGGGAAACAACAACAACGACAACGACGATGTAAAATACGATGATGTGCAACGATAGCATGAGAGCGACAGTACCCAGGGCAACCACACTGTGCACAATCCCATGGGCTGGCAGGATAGCGAACATTAATAAAAAAAAATACATTAATTAACCCTTTTCCACATAGGCTTTCGCGAGCAATGTCATCCATAATAGAGGTTTTTGGGTTAGATCGCGTCAATATATAAATGTGTCGTTAAAACCCGCCACCACCCGACACAGCCAACTAGTAAGGGTTGTCACGCAAACAGAACGTGGCCAATTCGTCACTAGTACAGCACTAACCGGTGTGTTGGAGAGCCAAGCCACAACATTTACCATCTTATTACGACCTTTCGCCAGTAATTACAACTAGCTTCATCAGGCAACAGCCAGATTTTTCACAAATACTCAGATTGTAAATGTTGTGGCTTGGCTCTCCAACACAACGGTGTGTTGTCCTAGTGACGAATTTTAACGACACATTTATATATTTACGCGATCCAACCGAAAAACCTCTATTATGAATAACCATTTTCCGTTCTGATGACGTACGTGTACGTAAACAGTTTTTCTTCCGGTTTCGTTCCGATATGCATACCGTACTTGCATGTCATCGGAACAAAGTCAGAAGAAAAAAATAACTTTATTGGTACTGAAAAAAAACATATGGGAGGGCATGTGGCACAGTTTGGCACCAGCTATCATAGAGTGCTGTCATGTCCCTACAGTTCTCTGCGATTGGTACAATATATTTAAAAAAGAAACGGTGCTATGCCTCTCTAAATAAAATTAACGTTGGGCCGCTTGCGATTTCCGAGATTGGGACCCCACCCTGCAACTTGCAGACATCTTAGAATGGGAAAGCGTTAAATGTTTTCGAATAAAGAAAATCTAATTTGCAAGTCCAGTTTTATTCCGATCGTGGCACCGGCTCCGTTGCCACGAGTGGCAGGAACCCCGTTGGCGACGGCCCGGAGTTGGGGGCCATCCATATAGTACGTACGCATGGAGGGGGGGGGGGGTTAACACAAATGCGTACGCTTGCGTATGGGGGGTCTACTGACAATGTAGCATAGGAAACGGGGGGGGGGGGGTGGTGAAGCCTCGATAATAATTAGTCTACATTGGCCTACAAATGAGTTAGATAGTCCGGCGGTGTGGACTATCTGTTTGCTTAAACACGTTAATATTATTAATCCTTGATCGTTTCTGCGTGAATTAAATATCGGCCGTTCTATAGGATTCGGGGGGTGTGTCAAGCGTACGTACGCAGGTGGGGGGGGGGGGGGTGTAAAAAGTACGCGTGCGTACAGGGAGGTGGGGAGGGGTCAGGTTTTGACAGATTATTGCGTACCTACTCAATGGATGGCCCCTTGCCCCACCGCACATGTGGCAGAGCGGCGTTTCTCAGCTGCGGTCCTGGCAACCCTCCCTCGCACCCGATTGGTCGGCAATCGGGGAAAGCCGAACACCGTGGGTGCGGCCGTGACCGCTTGGGTTGAGAGACTGCATTATAGAACTACTTCAGAGACCCCTTCAAGTTACTTTGCTCGCAGTTCAGTTGCTTTGTTTGTGTGTTGAACTTCTCTCGCACCGCTACGTAGCCAACCGTGCTAATCGGAGGTACAGATCGCTCACACCTGACTCTAGGCAGAGGTATTCTTTCCAGATGCCATTGCTGGGAAACTCTCGTTGGTCATTTATTCTTGTTCGCTCACCTCTGCTGTTACCCTCTCCCCTAACCCTACCATTCTCCCCTCTATGCGGCTATTGTTGATTAATTACAGTATTAAACAAAGTAATTATGGAATTTTCTGCCAGGAGATGACCGCGCAGTCCCGCGGGATTGCACAGATTTCCTGTGATGTTAGCGGCATGGCAGTAGGGACCTGGGGGGGGAGGGGAAGGCCACTGGGGTCAACGTGTGCCAGCCCCCCACCGGTGCAAACGCTCGCCAAGTTGCCGGAGACCGATCGGCGTTACTCCGTTACCGGCGAGCGGTGTTACGTCTGTAACCACGATCACGGCTCACGGTGTGGGGGAAGGGGGGGCTGTGGCGTGCGCTGCCCAGCGTGGGAGTGCTTTAGCAGAAGATGGGGGGGGGGGAATCCCGGCCGACAGTGCGTAGAGTAGATTTCGTCCCCCCCAGGGTAAGGGAGGGGGGGCGGAGTGGGGGAGGGGGGCCGAGGGGGGGCCGAGGGGGGGAGGGCGCGACAAATTCAAATTCACTTCCGTGGATTCTCAACATGACTCGCAGGCGAAAAAAGAGAATATGTAGAAAAAAATGGTTTAAAAAAAAGTGGTGGCAAATGAAATGCGAAACGTAAATGAGCAGCTTCGCAAAGCTTTTTTCGTGAGCGGGGGAAAAAAAAACTCTTGCAAACGAGCGCCGGGCCCCCACCCCCCGCCTCCTCCCCGTAACCCCCCCCTGCCCCCCAATTCCCCCCAGCCGACCAAAAAACACCACGAGGCGCGGTGCTTGAGCGGTACTCACATGGTACGAACGTGTATCTGAGGGCCATGCACAAGCGATGCGGAAAGACAGAGAGAGAGAGACAGACAGGAGACAAGACAGGGAGAGAGAGACGGAGAAAGAGAGAAGTCTGGTCAGATGCGCGACTCAAAACGACCGGAACCCACAAACGGCCACTCCCACACGCACGCCGCCTTCAAGGTCGCCGCCTCGTTTGCGTCTTCCTTACAGCCCGACGGGCTCTCGTCTTGCACGCTTGCACCCTAACGCCGCGTGTTCCAGGCCCCCGAGCGGACGACGGCTCCGGTGACTGCCACTGTGGCGTGGCGGCGCCGGACGTGCTTTCTAACGCGGGGCCTGAAAAAGGTCCCTGTCCTCGCGTCCCAAACGCAGCGCACGCGCACCTCCCTCAACGTTTAGGGCCTTCTTCATCTAAATACCAGTCGTTACGTGCGCTGCGCGTACCCTGATGATCGGAATAGGAATTCAAGATCCCGGGTGAAATACCAGTCGTTACGTGTGCTGCGCGTACCCTGATGATCGGAATAGGAATTCAAGATCCCGGGTGAAAGTAGAAAATGTGAATTCGAATTAAGATGGGAGGTCCCGTGTGTGTGTGTGTAGATATGGCGCTTGTGTAGAGAACGATTTACACTCACAGCCAATAACAGTTTAGTATTTGAACCGGTACTGGACCTCACACGGGTCGACTCAGCCTTATATTTGTACCTGGTGCAGTGTGTAAACATCAACACTGGGGAGACAAAGATGGCTGGGTACGGTGTTGGTCCCCCTCCCCATCTTGTGTGCCGTGCCAGTCCTCACAGGTGCTCGTAAACAGCACTTACCCCAACAGTTTGTTCATGGCTACACGGGACAGTGGGGAACACGTGGTGCATCTGCCCGTCAACTCGGTCAGTTAAGCAATAACACCTGCGCATCTGTGCTGCGACAGGTGGAGGTGCTATTGACCTGAGAGCAAGCCTTGTAACCTATCCTGCCACTTTGGCTTCAAAGGGCACCTATCCTGGCGCGAGCACGGTGGAGACACCACCGCCACTTAGCAGCTGCCGTTGTGTGTGTACATGGGAGTGCATGTGCATACGTGCGTGCCGTCCCACGGTGACGTAGGCAGCTCCGATTGAAATCAAGCAAGGATGGCCATTTGAATCAGTGCTCTACATCCTGTGTGACATGTTTAGCAATCGGCAGGTGGGTGCAGAGTATGAATGACCTGTGTTGCATTTCAACGGAGAAAGTTGGTGGATGTCAAGAGTTTGGCGAACCCTGTTCTGCTACATCACCACCGCGATGTCGCTACATCGGCAAACACCGGCAAGTCACTTTAAAGTTTGTTTTGTTTATCAAAAAACAAATCAGTGCAGGAGACAGCCCAGGACACACAGCATCCTCGGCGCGTGTCTACAAGTGATTTGTGTGTAGAGACCGCGTCTCCCTGTAAGCTGTGTGCAAAAAACACACGTGGCCTGGATTGGCAAGACACGCGCACACGCACGCACACCCGCAAGCACGCACGCACGCACGCACACACGCACGCAGGCACGCATGCAGGCACGCACGCAGGCAGGCAGGCACGTACACATGCGATGATGTGCGCGAAGGTGAGCGACCGTAATGTTGTGGGAGATGCGGTTCGTCACGCCACACCAGGACCCGGCATGCGCGTGGGAGAGATTAGCGTGGGTGTGTACGTGTGTAGGAGAGTTTATAATTCAGTGTCAGTATGTACCAGGTATGTGTGTGTGTGGGTGCTTGTGTTTACACGTGTGCTTGTGTACGTGTGTTCGTGTGTTTGAGCGACGCTCACTACAACGAGCGAAGCTCTGGGTGACTAAAATGTATAAGTGGTACAGTGGGGAGCATAGATGGAGCAGCTATATATTTTTTGTCAGTCAATTCATAACCCCAGGGTCTGCCTTGTGACCTCCTGGCAGTCAGTCTGCATCACTTGACGTGGCCTCAAAGTGAATGTAACCTGGCACAAGTGCTGTGGTGACATCACCGCCACTTGGTGGCGAATGGCGGTTGTGTGTGTATACAGATGTGTACGTGTGTAGGGAGCAGTGGTGCGGTGGTTAGCGCACTATGCTACGAACTAGGCAACAGGAATTTGATTCCAGCTCAGGATCAACATCAGTGACGAATACCAGAAAGCAGTCTTGAACCTCGCCTAAGTCAACTCAGTCTTAAATGAGCAAATAGTGCGATGATCAGCACCACGCCCGCACCACGGACGGGCGTGGTGCTAATCAGCAGTGTCGGCCTTCATGGGTGCTCGCGAACAGCACTGGCCCCAACAGTCTGTTAAAGGCTAAGGGGGGGTCTTTATCGTTTTTTAGTGTCTGCGTTTGAAAGTGCGTGCGTGTCTGCGTGCGTGTCTGCGTGCGTGTCTGCGTGCGTGTCTGCGTGTATGCGTGTCTGCGTGTCTGCATGTGTGCGTGTCTGCATGTGTGCGTATCTGCATGTGTGTGTATCTGCGTGCGTGTCTGCGTGCGTGTCTGCGTGCGTGTCTGCGTGCGTGTCTGCGTGCGTCTGCAGTGGTCCACTCACGAGTGCAGGCCGTGCACGCCGCCCTCCACCTGCGCCGACATGGTCCGCTTCTCGAACTTGAGCTCCCCCGTGTACATCATGGACCTGCGACGGCACCAGGGACAAGCGGCTCGTCAGCAGGGCTCGGCTGACTCTCGCCACAGCCTCGACGCGGGATGCCGGAACGGAGAAGTGCAGTGGTGGCGACGGCGGTGGCGGTTGTGGCGGCAATGGTGGAGGCAGCAGTCGTGGTGGCGATGATGATGATGGTCATGGCGGTGGTGGCAATAACAGTGTAAGGAGCGGGAGTGCAGCGGTTAGCGCGCTGTGCTACGGACTTAGAGACCCGGGTTCGATTCCTGTTCACAGCCAACACCAGTGATGATTATCTGAGCCGGTCGGTCCTGGGTCTCCCCTAGGTCAACTCTGCCTCAAATGAGTACCTGGTGCAGTGTGTAAACATCACCACTCGGGAGACAAAGGTGGCCGGGCGTGGTGTTGGCCATCCAACCCCTCGTGTGCCGTGGCGGCCTGCATTGATGCTCACGAACACCACTTGCTCCTACAGTCTGTTTAGGCTATAAGGTCTTTGTTTGGCGGTAGCAGTGATTGTGACTGTGGTGGTGGTGGTGGCGGCAGTGGTAGTGCCGCATGTTTGTTGTGGGTGTGCGCGGGGGTCACGCCGTGCCGGAGGATGGAGAGCGACTTGGCGCCGATGTCCTGGCAGCCGTGCTGCATGCCGGCGATGAGGTACGGCACGAAGCGCTGCACCGAGCCCTTGTCCTGCACGGAGCCCGATACGCCCTGCGCCACCTTCATCTTGTCGTTCTCGCTATGAAACAAACGGCAGCCAGCGACGTCTCACTCCGGGTAGCCTGCGAGCTTCCCTGGCTCTTCACAACCCATCCCTGCCCTTCATGAGCCTTCTCTAGCCTTCATGAGAATTCTCAGGCGTCTCCGTAGGTAGCCAACCAATGAGGATGGTTGGCTAAATACAGTGGCGAAAGAAGTGCAACATGCATACACAAGCCTTCATGAGACTTCCTTAACCTTCACGAGGTTCTCCCAGCCCTTCATAAGCTTCCCCACAAGCCTTCCCCTGGCCGCGTTAAGAGTAATCGTGAGGTCTATCTGCCAATTGGCTGGTTAGTACAGGCTAGGACTAGCTTCTGACTGGCAGTGTGCTCTGGTCTGCTTCTCCCCGAGTTCCCGCACAGGGACGTGTTTCTCTCTCCACGACGTCCGCACTTTCCGCGCGGCGGTGGGGATGGCGGCAGTGGTGATGGCAGCGGTGATGGTAGTGGTGTTGGTGGTGGCGGCAGTGGCGGTGGCGGCACCTGAAGTAGCGGCTCTGGCTGCCCTGGTTCTTCTCCATGGCGTCCAGCGAGCCCATGCCGCGGTACTTTTTGAGCCGCACGCCGTCTGAGAAGAAGTACTCGCCCGGCGCCTCCGTGGTGGCGGCCAGCAGGGAGCCCATCATCACTGCACGCGCGCACAGTGGCACGGTCCGGTGATACAACCCGAGAATGATACAGTCCCCATCAGTGGTACAACCCATTGGTGGTGCGGCCCGTTAGTGGTACGGCCGGGCCCATCAGTGGTAAAACCTGTTGGTGGTACGGTCCACCTATGGTAGAGTACAATCATGGTACAACCTACCAGCAGTACAACCTGTCAGTGGTATAACCCACCAACGGTACAGTCATGAGAGTGCGTGCGTGCGCGCGTGCTTCCCGCACCGGTGGAGGCCCCGAGCGCCAGCGCCTTGGTGATGTGCCCCACCGTCTGGATGCCGCCATCAGCCATGACGGGCACACCGAAGCGGCGCGCGTACTCGGCCACGCGGTACACGGCGGTGCCCTGGGGGCGGCCAACTGCCATCACTGCACGCGCGAGCACACACGGGTACACGCACGCACGCGGGTACTGCACGTGGATACACGCACGCACACGGGTATACATATACACACATGGGGTCGAGCACATGCGCACGCACGCACGCGCATGGTGTGGGTGGTAAGGTACGATGTCAGGAAATAAACTATTAAACTACTTTTATTTTACCAAGCAAGGCCCACTGAGCTACGTAGCTTTTTTTCAGATGCGGCCTGGCCACAAATGATAGCTCAATGAAGTGGCTTATCATGTGGAAATGTATTGCAGCCAAATACTCTAAACGCACGTTGCTTCAAAATCTGGACAGAAAATATGGAGGACCCGGGGAAAAATCCACGTGACCACGGGGAGAGGAGACGTACAAACTTCAAATATAAAGGTTTGAAATCAAACCCACGACATCTCGCCACCGCGGCGCCCCACGTGTTACGGTGCGCGGATTCCACGTGGTGCATTTCATGTGATGCAGTGCGTGTGGTTCCACATGTGTGATGTGACGCAGTGCGTGTGGTGCCGCGCGTGTGATGTGACACAGTGCGTATGGTGCCGTGCGTGTGATGTGGCGCCGCTCGCTTGCGCGCGCGCGCACACTCACCCTCCTGCGTGATGCAGATGGAGCCGGCGCCCATGCCGACTCGGAGTGCGTCCACCCCCGCGTCGATCAGGTTCTTGGCCTGCGCCGCTGTCACCACTGTGAGGGTGGCACGCGATCGCTACTCACGCAACCGCTCGCTCCCCGCGCCAACGCTCGCCGCCACGACCACTGTTCACACCATTGATATTGCATTATTGGTACCGTCCTTCTCGTTTGTTCCGTCTCGTTTATTCAATTAGCCTGCACGTGATGTGAATATTTAAAGATCATCGGTCTCCTCCTGGCTTTACCTGTAAGCAATGAGCGAACCAGCTACTCTTTGCTATACCTCTCCAACTAGAATTCAACCGGGCACCATTACGAGCCCCACCTCCAACCCACGGGCCTAAAGCCGAGAGTACTGGCCCTATCTCAATCCTAACCAACTAGCCAATCAGCTACACGATTCAACCATAACCCTAACCCTTACAAAATATGCCTGAGATCCTGTCTGTCGCTAACTCCGCCTCTGTATGTCCGCCGCATGCCATTCAATGTTGGTTCTGATTCTCAGTGTGGGCGTTCACCGCACTGACACCCCCGCCCCTCCCCCCCAGCCCTCGTGATGTTACTCGCACCGTTTCCGCCGATGACCTGCAGCTCGGGGTACGTCTGCTTGATGTAGCGGATCATGTTGATCTGGAACACCGAGTTCCCTTGCGAGGAGTCCTGGGGGCCACGCAGGGTGGTGGAACACACAGGGCGGTGGTAGTAGACAGGGTTTCCATAGTTATTCACCGACTTGCTATCCGCGATTTTGGCTCTCCGCGAATCGCATCTAAAACTCTACACGGCTGCATGAAGGAAGAGAGAGAAATATCAAGTTACGAGAGAGAAAGTGATGAGAGAAAGTGATGAGATAAAGTGATGATGCGTAGTATCATTATAGTTTAAGGTAAGTTAATTTATAAATTATTATTGAATACTTTAATTTTCATTTTTATTTACTGTATGTTTATTATAACCAATTTTTGGGTTATGATAATTTTCACGTATTTTATAGCTTATTCAAGGTAATTCACGAATAACGAGGCAATACTGTCCATGGAGCGTCACTCACGGGACAGCACACAAAGGTACACATGCGTAAGACGGCACAAACACACGGAACCAGCCCGAACCAAATCCACACACAGGCCAACAATGCATCCATCACTCCCTATATGGCCAAACACACACACGGACACATCCACCTGGCATCAGCGGCGCGCATGCACACACACACACAAAATGACACGGACTCACACCGGCGGCACTGGGGACTTGAACGTTGGTGTGGCAGACGGACAAACTATAGCCGTGGCGAGCAGGACGAAAAAGCTGTGGCGGCTGGGTAAAGATGGCTGTAGAGGCAGGGCGAGACAGCCGAGGGGGCGGGCAGACAAGCCGCAGCCATGACAGGCGGGCTGAGTGAGCCATGGCGGACGAGCGGGCGTGGAGCGTACCAGGATGACGACGTCCACCCCGGCCTTGACGAGCAGCTCCAGGCGGTGCTGGTCGTCCGGGCGAGTGCCGACGGCGGCGCCGCACAGCAGCTGCTTGTGCGCATCCTTGGAGGCGAGCGGGAAGTCGCGGTTCTTCTTGAGGTCGGTGCGCGCCATGATGGCCACCAGCTCGCCGGCCTCGTTCACGATCGGCAGCTTCCCTGCAGTGGCGCGGACGGACGGATGGATGGACACGTGTTATCATCATCATCATCGCCGTCGTCATCGTTCTCATCGTCACCATTTGTTATCGATACCGCATCTCCCAAGCGGCATGCCACGTGCGTTGTGCTGCGATGGCCATGCTGCGCCGCTCTGCTCGCTCACCCCGGCTCGCGTGCGAAGCTTGGCGGTTTGTGACTTCATCGCTCACCCGTATATCGACTCGCTCTCACCTACTCGCTCACACTCTCGTTGACTCGCTGGTTCATTCACTCACTCACCCACTCATGAGCCCACTCCCACTCACTCACTTACCAACCCCCTCGTTTACTCACTCACTCCCCAACCCACTCACTCACCTACCCCCTCGTTTACTGACTCACTCACTTAACCACTCAGTCTTAAACCGTATCTTGTAAATGGGCGATGCATTTCCGTGCAAGACGGTGGTTATCTTGTCTGTTGCTGCCCAGCGCACTGGGGTGCTATGGGGTGTACACGTCGGCGTTATGTGAACCCGCACTGCGATCGTGGAGTGGGGGCGGGGAACACACACGTGTCGGAGCAAGTGGTGTTCGTGAGCATCTATGAAGGCCGGCACGGCACACGAGGGGCTGGGTGGCCAACACCACGCCTTTGTCTCCGTAGTGGCAATGTTTACACACCGCACTAGGTACTCATTTGAGGTTGAGTTGACTTAAGGAAGGCCCCGGATTGGTTCAAATAATCGTCACTGGTGTTGGCCGTGAGCGGGAATTGAAGTCGGGTCGCCGGGTTCGTAGCGCAGCGCGTTAACCGGAGTGGGGGGAACACTCAGACACACGTGCACCCCCCACTCTGCGCTACCATCGCGGAGTGGGGTGGGGCACACACGTGGTGCGATGGTGGAGTGGGACGCACAGACACACAGGTGCTGCGATGGTGGAGCGGGACACACAGACACATGCTGCGATGGTGGAGCGGGACACACAGACACGTGCTGCGATGGTGGAGTGGGACGCACAGACACATGCTGTGATGGTGGAGTGGGACACACAGACACATGTTGCGATGGTGGAGCGGGACACACAGACACATGCTGTGATGGTGGAGCGAGACACACACACACACACACATGTTGTGATGGTGGAGCGGGACACACACAGACACATGCTGCGATGGTGGAGCGGGACACACACACACATTCTGTGATCGTGGAGTGGGACGCACAGACACGTGCTGCGATGGTGGAGCGGGACACACAGATATGTGCTGCGATGGTGGAGCGGGACACACAAGACACATGCTGTGATGGTGGAGCGGGACACACACACACACATTCTGTGATGGTGGAGCAGGACACACAGACACATGCTGCGATGGTGGAGCGGGACACACACACACACATTCTGTGATGGTGGAGCGGGACACACAGACACATGCTGCGATGGTGGAGAGGGACACACAGACACATGCTGTGATGGTGGAGCGGGACACACACACACATTCTGTGATGGTGGAGCGGGACACACAGACACATGCTGCGATGGTGGAGCGGGACACACACACATGTTGTGATGGTGGAGCGGAACACACACACACACATTCTGTGATGGTGGAGCGGGACACACAGACACATGCTGCGATGGTGGAGCGGGACATACACACATTCTGTGATGGTGGAGCGGGACACACAGACACGTGCTGTGATGGTGGAGCGGGACACACACACACACATTCTGTGATGGTGGAGCGGGACACACAGACACATGCTGCGATGGTGGAGCGGGACGCACAGACAAATGCTGCGATGGTGGAGCGGGACACACAGACACGTGCTGTGATGGTGGAGCGGGACGCACAGACAAATGCTGCGATGGTGGAGCGGGACACACAGACACGTGCTGTGATGGTGGAGCGGGACGCACAGACAAATGCTGTGATGGTGGAGCGGGACACACAGACAAATGCTGTGATGGTGGAGCGGGACACACAGACACAAGCTGCGATGGTCGAGCGGGACACACAAACACATTCTGCGATGATGGAGTGGGACACACAGACACATGTTGTGATCGTGAAGCGGGACACACAGACACATTCTGCGATGGTCGAGCGGGACACACACACACGTGCTGCAATGGTGGAGCGGGACGCACAGACAAATGCTGCGATGGTGGAGCGGGACACACAGACACATTCTGCGATGGTGGAGTGGGACACACACACACATGTTGTGATCGTGGAGCGGTACACACACACATGCTGTGATGGTGGAGCGGGACACACAGACACGTGCTGCGATGGTGGAACGGGACACACACACATGTGCTGCGATTGCGAAGCGGGACACACACGCACAGACATGCTGCGATGGTGGAGCGGGACACACACACATGGTGCCATAATGGAGCGGGACACACAGACACATGCTGCGATTGCGAAGCGGGACACACACACACACATGCCTTTCTTGCTCCTCTGAAGGATGTCATTGGCCTCCTTGAGGGTCACGCCAAATGGGGCCACCACAAGGTCCTCCCTCCGCGTCATCACCTGCCCCACCGCCATCAACATCACCGCCACCATCACCGTCACCGCCATCAACATCATCGTCACCATCAAGAGCGAAACAATCATCATCATCATCATCATCATTCGGACCATGGACAGAAAAACAACACCAACACTAGCTCCATCCTCATCACCGCCATCGACAACGATACAAACACAATCACCATCATTACCACCATCAGCAGAGATACAAACACCATCACTGTCACCGACACTGGATGTGAAATCTGGAGGTGCCAGGGCAAACTACTGAAAGTTCAGCGCAGGAGGATTAAATAAGCCATGTGCTGTACTGCCATCTCCAGGCCACCTGGCAAACCAGTGGTTTTGGGGGCTTCACAAATCTGTGTGACACACCAACTCTTGTCTCCAAAGCGCTGGACAATGTGCGTCGCCATGCTTGACTAACTCAACCACCACCAAAGACAAAGATCCCCCGCATAGCCTTAACAGACTGTTGCGGAAGGTGCTGTTAGCGAGCACCTATGAAGGCCGGTATAGAGCATGAAATGGGGCTATGGCCAGCACCTCGCCCGGCCGCCTTTGTCTCCTTAGTGGCTATGTCTACACACTGCACCAGGGGAGGCCCAGGACCGGATCAGATCGTCACTGGTGGTGGCCGTGAGCGGTGGCACTAACCACTACACTACTGCTCACCACTAACACCACAATTACTATCACCACCACCACCACCACAACTCTTACCACTAACACCACAGCGATCATCACCACCACCATTCTTACCACTGTAATAAAGGACTCGACCCTGGTTCTGTCTCCGTGTCCTTTATTTGGGTTCGCGTTCTCCTTCCCTCACGGCACTCCTCCTGAGACTCTCTGCCTGGCAGCTCCACAGCTGCCTTCGCTCCCGTAGCCTTCCGCGCTCCTGCAGCTCCGCTGCAGGCTCTTGGTGCAGCCCTCTGGCTGCTCTCACAGCAGCTCCACCGCTGCTCCCTGTTCCTCCGTGCTCGGTCACCGCTGGCCGGCGGTGCCGAGTCTTACCGTGTGTGGCGATCTCGCCACTCCCCAACCTCAGCCCTCCGTGGCCTCTGTGGCTATCTCGCCATCTCCAACCTCAGCCCTGCGTGGCCTCTGTGGCTATCTCGCCATCTCCAACCTCAGCTCTATCCCCAACTCTCTTCCACCCCGCTGGCTGGCGCCGTCATGAGCCCCTCAGCCACCAGGCTGAGGCACGGCGACCACCCAACGTGTTCACCACCCTTCACTCCCCCGACTGACCCAGATGGCTTCCTGCCTCCCCGCTATAACTTCTCCCCCACGTGACCCTGACTCCTCCCTCTCGGATCGTCATATCCGCCCCGCCCATTTACGCCCGCATTACACCACTAACACCACAGCGATCATCACCACCGCCACCACTCTTACCACTAACACCACAGCGATCATCACCACCACCACAACTCTTACCACTAACACCACAGCGATCATCACCACCAACACCACTCTTACCACTAACACCACAGCGATCATGACCAACACCAAAGCGATCACTATCGCCATCACCACCACCACAACTGTCACGAATTAACCATAATCACCATCACCCTCCAGTAACAATACCACGAACACCACAACGATCACTGTGCCCACCACCGCCACGGTGGCAGCACAGTGGCGGCTTGCGGTGGTGGTGGTGGTGGTGGCGCAGCGACAAGCGACCTGGTGGAGCGGGATGCCGTGGTCCTTCTCGGTGAGGAAGTCGATGTCGCGCGAGGTGATGACGCCGGCGAGGCGGCCGCCCATGCGCCCCGTCTCGGTGATGGGGATCCCTGAGAAGCCGTGGCGCGCCTTGGCCTCCAGCACGTCGCCCACCGTGTGTGCCGGGCTCAGCACCACGGGGTCCGTGATAAAGCCCTGCTCGTACTTCTGCCGGCGAGCGGCCGTGGTGAGCGGTAAGCGGTGGGTGACGAAGGAGAGCGGGCGGTGAGCAAAGAGCGATGGGTCGTGGGCGGTGGTTGGTGGGTGGGCGGGCGGGCAGGTGGGTGGGCGAGGGATGAGTACATGAGTGGTGAGTCACAAGTGGTGAGCGGTCAGTAGTTGAGCAGTGGGCAGCGAGCGGAGAGAGAGAGGTGAGCGGTGGGGATGAGAGCAAAGGTTAGAGGGAGATGCGGTGCAAAAAAAAAAATCAAGGACCGCTCTCATCCTGATCATCTGTGGCGAAGAGGCAGTGCAGAGGGGACAGCACTGACAACAGCGAGTACACGAGGCAGGCTCTACAACTGCATCAGAACATCATCAACAACAGGTCGATGGGCACATCTTCATTAATAGAAGATTAAGGACGCAAGCCACAGTGGTGCAACTGTGGCCATGGTTAAGTATGGACAATGTAAGTAAAACCAGAGACACAGAGATATGTAGAGATTCACAGAGATACATTAAAGACAAACTGCAGTAGTGCGGTTTGTCTTTAATGACAAACTATGCAGCGCATAATAAACCCACACAGAAGTCTATGCTCCTTCAACGGAAGAAGAACAGCAAAACGACTCTCTCTCTCTCTGCTAAAGCCCTCTCATCGTGGCCAGCAGACCACGACCAATGGCGCTTTGCTCCGGAACAAATTGCCGCCGCCAAACGCAAGGAAAAGCACAAACGAGGCAAAACATTATACTAATTTGCCCTTCAATTATGTGACCTCAAGATCATGACGGTTCGTAGAATCGTGGCGGAGGAAAATCATTATCACTCAATGGATATCCGCTTCTGTCGGCCGTTACCAACCGCGGAAGTTGGGGGAGAGGGGTTTGCACTGCCCTGCAAGATTTCTCAATAAATTATTAAACTCGTGACTTGGTGCCGATAGCATAATCGGGGTGAAACTGGGAGAGATATTTCCTAAGAGAGAGGATGGGTTTGTTTGATTTTTAAGAAGAGAGGGTGGCGATGTTGCGCGTCGTACCTTGACCTGGTGCACTTCGTGAGCCTGGGACTCGGGGGTGCAGTTGTGATGGATAAAGCCGATGCCGCCCATCAGCTGCTCAAACAAAGACAAACACCACCACCCCCCCACAATACCCACGTAGCCTTAAGACATTGTTGTGGTAAGTGTTGTTCGTGAGCACCGATAAAGGCCGGCACAGAGCACGAGAGGGTGGTGTGGCCAGCCCCACGCCGGCTCCTCTCTGTCTCCCACAGCTTATGTTGACACCACATCGCACCGCACAAGGAGCTCTAATTCTTGAGGCCGAGTTTACCCAGGGGGGGGAGGCCCAGGACAGGTTCAGAGAACATTTGCCTCTCATACTGCGTGATGAAAGTGAGACCCATTCAAGTGACCCCGGGTAACTATCGGTGAGCCCGGGTAACTATCGGTGACCCCAGGTAACTATCAGTGACCCCGGGTAACTATCGCTGACCCCGGGTAACTCTGGGTGAGAAAATTTGCGCCGCTCTCACCGCCATGGCGATGGCCATGTCGGACTCGGTGACGGTGTCCATGGGCGAGGAGACGAGCGGCGTCTTGAGCGTGATCTTCTTGGTGAGTGCCGACGTCAGGTCCTCGGTGGAAAAAGGGGGGGGGGGGGATGGAAGGGATCACCGTTAACCGGCGCGTCATCGAATCACCGAGACTGAGGGCGCATCGTGGCCGGCACCAGTGAGAGTACGGCCGTATCTCGCCATTGCTTCCCGGTCGGTGCAACCACGGGGTGGCACCAAGACGTGGGAACTGCGCAGCTGGCGAAGACAGAGGAGGGTATTGCCACACTGGCCTCTCCTCCTGCCAACGACGCGTGTGCTTCCACGGCGATGGTGAAGAAGTTGCTTTAAAGCCGTGCGACACAAAATGGATGACGGCCAAGCATCCCAAAGGAACGACCCTCCTGATGAAAGTCTTCGGACTATAGCGTGGCAATCGTGGCTAAATAAACAAATTATTCTGATTACCATTGTCGTTTTATTACAGTTGGCGCATGCTACGGTGGCTGCATCTGCCGCCTGGTGGAGGAACCGGCGTGTCGCCACCGGCTCACCGGGGAAGTCACCGCCCCCCGGCTTAGGGAGGGGGCGCACCACCACCGCCGCCGCACAGGAGGCTGAACGGCGCTTTGAGAGCCGCCTCATGACCCCGCAAATCTTCGTGAATGAGCTTTGGGGCGGATATTTGCGGGAGGGTTTTACCGAAGCCACGTAAGGTGTCATCGCCGACAAAGCCGTTGATGCTGCCAAACCTTGCCGTCACTTCCTTCTGCCAGATCCTGAAAGTTGTTGCAGTCAACACTTAACCTCCCTGTACTATTCGTACTGCTCTCAGTATAAACACGTACAGGCAGCGGATTATCATGATCCACTGAGTTGTCACCTTGTTCAACAAAATAAACTTGAAACGTGGATGTGATCGGGGCTTCATTTCAGCCGGGTCTGTCTGGGTCGGCAACCCAAAAATCATGCGAACCCAGCACACCACATCCAGTATAGCTCTCACTCCGGACATGCCTTACTGGTAGCGAGCCACTTACTCTGGTCTGCAAGCGGATATGCACAAATATCCAGCGAGGAATTAAGCCCCCACGGAGAGTTACGCAATGGTGGCGGGTCCTGCAGGAGAGGGGAAGATGTCCCATGCACGCAAATACATGTCCACAAAGCCTGCTGTTTAATAACGCACCGCAGGTCTGCAGAGCGTGCGAACAATGTTTGCTCGGTTTGCATGTCCAGAGTCAGTGGTAAAGAGTCTACATTTCGACGGCAGGGCCCAGAGTTTAGCGAATAAGACAATCCTTTCGTGACGTAATCGTAACGAAAGGACATCGCGCTCGAGGGTCAATGAATAAGTGAGATCGGTTCGTGTGCCGGAGGGAGCGATGGCGCCGATGTTGAGGGGGTAGGGAGGTATTTAACCAGCAGCGGACAGATCACGACTGAAGATGAAGATGACGACGAGTGAACCGCAGGGTGGACGCACTGCGTAAGGGACGCCATCAACTCGGGGGGGGGGGGGGGGGTCTATTTTTATCGCGCGTCTTTGCCAGCGTGCCCGAGACGCGGGGACCGGGTGCGCGTCCCAACAGGGCGCACCAGTTGCCTGCCCCCCCCCCCACCGCCGCCCCACCGCCGCCCCACCTCCGCGTTACCCACAGCAGCCCCGGCGCCAATTAACGCCAATTATCCACGGCTTCACCACCGCGGCTCCGCCACCGGGGGAGGGGCGATTACTTCCGGAGCTGGAACGCCGCGTGCGACGAGCCGGCGACTCGAATCCCCGAGCAGCCGGAGATCGCCGTCTGTGAGCACCACCGCTTTAGTCGACGCGCTCGTCGTTGGAACGTGCATGTCACACGGTCGTCGCGAAGGTGGCCGTGTGTGTCGGAGTTGGGGGGGGAGGGGTGGGTGGGGTGGGGGGTGCGATCCCGGGATTTTTTTTCTTCCGATTTTTCCAAAGCGCCGCATGTCCGGACAGGCGCGCTACGGCGGCGGTGCCTTCTCTCGCCGTGCGATCCCCCTGCCTCCCCCTCCCCGCACACCTCCCTTCACCTCCTTCCTCCGCCGTGTGCACTTTCAGAGAGATCCCAATTAAAGAGAACAAGCGGCAATTAAATAATTAAAGAGGACGGCTGCGTCCGTCGCTGGGCTGCGCGTCCCCACCGTCGCAACTGGGGCCGACGCTGCTCACACTCCCGGACTGCTCAACTGCTTGCCCCCCCCCCCCCTCGTGCCCGCGTAGAAATTAAACCACTACAGTGCCTAGGACTCTCCAAGGAGGGCCTCACCGAGTCTCGGGATCCTGCTGCGCCGGGAACCGTTGGCCACGAATATGACGAATGAGCGTTTGGCTTCGTATGAAAACCGGAGAACTATGGAGAAAACCCAGCACCCGCGTTGCTGCGTACGAGAGAGCGGGGGGGGGGGGGGGGGGGTTGCACTCGGCACTGCCATCGCCTGCACAGCCTTCGAATTCGAAGCGCCACGCCTACAACACCTGGCAAGCATTGCGTTGGGATGTCTGGCCCGGAGTGTTTTTGCTTCACGTGGGACAAAACTGGAGTAGACGGAGAAAACCTGCACATACAAGGACAAAACACTCAGAGATCTGCATACACAGGTTCAGGAATCGGCTTTCTGCAGTGCCTACTCGTGACAACCTCGCAGCCCAGTGGGTGTTGTGGATGCCAGCAAGTCATTCAGCAATCCGTCAACCCTTACAACATCGTAGGCGTGCGCTGCCACACTCCGCGGCAGATGCGGACACCCCAGAAAAGAGACCATGGGATGTGTGTCCACCACCCCACTACTCCTGACACAATCACCCTGCTGCTCATCAACCACCTCGATATGTAGCATCACAGCCGCTGCTCTACAGCAACATCCAGAAGTAGAAGAACCGCCGCACTCGGAACACGGGCCCAGCGCGCCTCTCACGATCGGCGGTCGTGAGAATAGCGGGCAGGCAACGGCGTCTCACCAGCCAGGGATTTAAACGCTTAACAGCGAATGAATGCACGGCCGATTCCGTGCGGATCACTCGCACGCCAAGCCTAACCCGACCCTGATCTCGCCTCCCTAATCCTAATGGATTCCCACCCCCGATCCTCGAAAACGCACGCCGCCCCCACCCCCCTCCCTCTCCTCTGCGGGGTCACCCGTGCTCAACCGCGGTGTTAACAACCGCCGATGTCCGTCCCAAGTTCCGTTTGAGAGGCCGATGCTACGGAGAGTGAGTGGCCGGGATTAACGACTGCACCCCCCCGCTAACGAGGTTACGGGTGAGAGCCCCCCCCCACCGACTCCCCTCCCCTCTCTCTCGCCCCCCCCCCACCCACATCTCTTCCATCTTCACCACCTAAACCCTCAACACCCACCCGGCACAATCCAGGATGAAACCACAAGAGCAACGTCACCGACTTATTTTGGTTTTAAGCTTCCCCGGCGGCAACTCAGAGGCTCCCAGCCGCCTGCCCACAGCATTGCTGCCCTCGTAATAGAAGCATTACCCCCGACCGCCACCCTGCAGTGACAGGTAGAGATACAATGTCATATCATCTTCATAATCAGCCATGGTCTACTGGATGCATGCTTCCGCCGTCGCGATCCGTCACGGTCCAACACTGCTAACGTCCATCTCACTCGTGGCTCCAACTTTGCGCGGTGGTCGCCTGTCCAAGCGCACTCCAGGCTCGGCCCTGCTGAGCTTCCGTGATCCCAACGGAATCGGGTGCGCTCAGGGTGATTTAAAATTAAGGGACAATGTGCCGCGCGTGTGTGTGCGTGCACAATGGTAGTGCAGTGGCTGGCACGCTGCACTACGAAATGTGGTGATACCGGGGGATCTTTGTCTCCGTCATACGTGAACAATGTATGTGTGTTGAACGTCTTTCGTACCGTACGTAACCAACCGTGCTCATCGGAGGCACGGCGGAAGGACAACAATGTTTTGGGGAGCGGTGTCGCAGTGGTGAGTGGACTGCGCTACCCAACCCGGCGACGCAAGTTCGATTCCCGTCCGCAGGTGACATCCGTGGCGTGTGACGTGTGAAGCCGGCGGTGAGGGCGGGCACCACTCACCACCTCCTCCACGGTGAAGTCGATGAATCCGGGCAGGATGAGGAAGTCACTGAAATCGGGAGAGAGAGGCGGAGAGGGGAGGGAGGCGGTTAGGTGTGACACGCGCACCGCATCGGCATCTTCCACCCCCAAGGGCGGCATGGACAAACACACATGGGTTGCTCGGGAAAATTAATTATGGAAGCACGCGGAAAAGTTTTATTCTGATAATGGCCACATAAAGCTCCAGTGTTCCCACGTGTGTGTGTGTGCATTCACAGCATTGCTGGCTAATGTATTACACAGGAGGGTGCGTGGCCAGACTAATGGGTAACCAGGTGATGAGGATTTTCATTGATAAGGTGATCCGATGACCAAGTGACCTTGAGATTCATTGATCAGGTGATCCCATAACAAGGTCACCAAGGTGACCAAGTGACAGGAAGATTAAGCGATCAGGTGAACAGGTGTACGTTTGAAAGCGTTAATGCATTAGGTCTGTCCGCCTGCAGCGGGGGTCACGGTAACTCTCGTAGAGGTGATCTATTGTAAAACCAGGTGCTGATATGAACAAGTGACCGTGTGTACCTGGCCTCGTTTGTAATGTCCGTAAGCGCTTTAAGATTCTGCTGCATTTAAGCGCCGAATGCAAATCCTTATCCGCGCCACGCGTCCCATTTGTTCTGACGGGTACCTCGAGAAAACCCACCAGCACGCTTACCAAGGGACAACACTCAAAAGTTGGGTGTTCACAAACCCTTTTGCTGCACTGCGGCATCCTGGACAACCCGCAGGCTCGCAAGGTTTTGAGAGTTTCACAATTGCATGATCCACCATTGCTCGCGTCACAAAGCGTCGGCTCGCTCGCACGCACGCAGGCAGTGCAACCGCCCGTGGGTCACCCGAGGGGGCCAGGCGTAGGGGTACCAAGAGGGAGGAAATTGGACAGCGCCCATGCTGACCACGCGACACCACTGATGAGACTCATAAACTTGCAAAGAGACCCCATAGACTCACGTAGAGACCCAGAGACTTACATAGATGTGATCAGTGATCACTGATTCGATTCAGGCATTGATTCTTTTTGGTCTCGTCAACGCCTGTATTATTTCTCGTTTGTCGAGTTAAATTTTTTTTACAATCCCACTCCGACGCGGATCATCGGCTCTCGACGCTATCCTCGATGAAAACGTTCACGTATCATCATGGGTCATCAATCCTTCGAAATCGATTTTATTCTTTTATCGCAAAAAAGAAAACAAGTATCGTTCCTAAGATTGGCTAATCGGTGCAAGCCTTGTCGACCGCGAGGCCGAACGTTGAGTCGACACCAAACTCGCCGGTGAACCTCGGCGTTGGCCTGCGGTGCTCAAGAGTGGCCGCAGGACATTCACGCCGATCTGCTTACGCTGCTCGCGATAAATTTATCTGCTTTTTACGGAGTAAATCCGGATAATCCGGTGCCTCCCTCTCTCTCCCGCACTAGGCCCTGCTACCCCACCACCATCACCGCCCTCCGACACAGCTGTTCGCCCTTTCGCTGCCGCGTTGCCAAGGGGCGATGGTTATGCCGTCACCAGTCAATTACGAACGAAGACCCTCAAAGCCCGCCGTCGCAATCCGTGGAGTTTGTAACATCTCCCTCTCCGTGAAGGTCCGGAGAAGAGAAACGACAGCGCCATTATCACGCTGGCTCGCGAAAATCCATCTCGTGTGCCGACGCCAAGATGAGTTGGTCGCTTGTCGTCACGATTACAGCGGAAATGCGTCGCGCGGGGGAGATACAGCGAGAGCTGGATGCGAGTGCACTGCGCACAAGCGTGGGGTTGCTGCCACAGCGGTGTCACGGTCGGCGCACTGCACTTGCAATCCAGAGGTCGCCGCTTCGATTCGGTCTTCCCGGCACGGCAAGTGGAGAGTGCGTGCCCGGCTTCTCAGAGGCATGAACCTCTCCGTGTTTCTTTGCAGCCGTGGGTTTTCTCCACGTTATCCGTTTGGCTTCCACGAAAAGCCAAATCACTCGGCGACTTCACCGGTCGCTTAGAGGACCAGCAGAGCCGCGGCGCAGCCTGTAAATTACGGTAATAAGGGCCGCTGACGGTCCCTGGAGAGGAAAGGGGGACACTCGGGGACACGGAGAGCAAAGTCCACTCCTGCCCCGACGACTGGCAGCCCCGGGAAGTGGGGGCCGACCCATGGGAGCGGCACTAATTGGTTGTTTGGTTCAAAGGTCGGTGCACCTCAAGCGGGAATCTACAGTGGAGTTAATTTGTCGAATATACAGTGGCGAGAATCGGCGTAATCTACGGTGCGGAGGATTTAGAGGATGCACGGCGGTGTGAGGCTGTGGGGTCTATCGTGGCAAGCATCCACACGGCAAATCCCTGATCGAGAGTAGCATGATTCTATAACCCAGAGCGGTGTAGATCTGTAGAATCGAGACCAGCGTGGATTTATATCTAGAGGGGTGTGGATCTGTAAATTATAGAGTGGTGTGAATATTTTCCTGATGATGCCCTCTCGGTGAGACGCATGGAGGTGAAACCAGTGGTGGCCAAGCATCCACTTGCAGCCCAGGCAGTCTGCCCCCCCTACATTTCAAAAGCATCAACAGGACCCTTGGACACCTGGGAGATAAAAAAAAATTTTAATCCCTCAGCGCTAAGTATAGATAACTCTCGATTATTATCCATGAAAGGATTATCCGGGTAGTGTATTAACCATGCTTTTGATTTATAGAAAGTTGCGTATTCCTTGCAGATGTATGCCTTTTCATGCTGATTGTACTGTTGGCTCTGCTCCCCACTGGTGGACTCAGTCTCCTTCTACTCGTGCTCTGCCACCACAGTCACGCGTTTATCCCGTATGAGGTTCGTGGTGACGACCATGATGATGGCGATGATGTTGATGATGGAGACGACGATGATGATGGCGATGATGATGGCGATGATGATGATGATGATGGCGATGATGATGGCGATGATGATGATGGTGATGATGGCGGCGATGATGATGATGATGATGGCGATGATGATGGCGATGATGATGATGGTGATGATGGCGGCGATGATGATGATGATGATGGCGATGATGATGGCGATGATGGGGCCGCATCACTCAGTGACCCATTACTCCAAAGTAAAACCGACGATGCATTCTACATCTTCACTATCTTTTGATTTAAAGCTTTCATGACTGCAGGGATTCATATTCTTGGTTCTTTCGGTAAAGTCACGTAGAAGGGAAACAATAAAAAAAACCCGTGCTTCGAGACATTCAGGCTGGCCTTAACACGATCCATCCTTGGTTAAACCAGACTAGGTTGTGTGAAGAGCTCACAGATCCTTGAAATATCTGAACAAAGTCCCATCAGCGAGCTCCTCTGGCGGGCAAGCCTGCGTTGGCTGGGGCATGTAGCTCGCATGGCCAGCCACCGCATGCCCAAACAGCTTCAGTTTGGCCAGAAAGAGGGGCCTAAACGGGCGTGTCACGGGCTAGAGAAGAGATGGAGTGATGCGCGGTACAGGAGGATGTGGAGCTGATTGGACTTGCTGATGACTGGTACCAGCGGTGTCAAGATCAGTCTTTTTTGGGGGGAGGTTAGTAGTGCAGGACGCTACTGGGCATTGCAAAGATGATGCCTTGAATAAAGGTGTCAGTTTTGTACCAGTTTAAAAGGGTAAAAACCTACTACTATATTTTGCCACTGGTAAAAGAGATCTCATAGTGTAAATACTTACCCCGAGTTCTCAATACTCTGATATTGCACTGTGTTTGAGTTGTACGCCTTCTGGTGTCATCTGGTCCAACACCAATGGGGACTAGGCTCTAAAGAATGCCGTCTCGGGTGTGGACCAATCAACTTCAAGGACAGTGCATATTATTATCATTATCAGAGTTGCTTCTTTTTGTTTGCTTTTTTGACTACTTGTGTTGTGGACATTACAAAAATGATGCCTTGAATAAAGGTGTCAGTTTTGTACCAGTTTAAAAGGGTAAAAACCTACTACTACAACGATGGAGGGTGTAGGAGTGACGCTCACAACAATGATCGGAGTGCCGGGTGGCTATATCGCAGCAAGCTGGCAGTGGGGAACACAGGTGGTGCATCTGCCAGTCATATCATTTAGTCAACTCATGGCACCTTGCTCTGTCCGATGACCTCCTGCCACCAGTAAGCTTTTGCCACTTCACGTGATAGCCTCCAAGTGCACCTAGCCTGGCACAAGCGAAGTGGCGACATCACTGCCACTTAGTGTCGTGCGTTGAGTTACTTGTAGGTGAGTCCGTCGGTGCCAGCGAAGAGCTGCGTGGCCGTGAGTCCGTCCTCTGGGACGTACCCGGCCCCACCGCTGATGAGGTAATCCGCCATGCTGGGAGAACACAAAGACACCCCCCCCACACGTAGCCTTTAACCGACCAATGGTGAAGACAATTGCCGTTAGCGAGCGCCTGTTTAGGCGTGGGGGGTGGCATGCGATGCGACCAGCTACACAGCCCAATAAAACAAAAATACACCAGACACGGACTAAGAATTGCCATATAATAATGAGATAACGTTGTTTTTAGTGATTTCCTGTTTTGTCACATCGATTATTGTCTTAAAAGGTTCGAGAATCTAAAATATTTGCATGTCCCCTCTTGAGACTTCCCCTATGGCGCTACAAAAATGACAGTTGGACCCAGGAATGCATCACTAAGCGTATTCTGACAATGATCCTCTCGCTGACCTCACTACCATGGAGTCCACCCACAATGCAATGTGCCAGCAATATTGTTTAAATTTTACTTGCAATACAAATCAGTATATTTAATAATGATACGTTCTGATTATTGAAGGGTTATCCTGTTACTCAATAGCCCCTAATAGGTAACTATTCATACACCAAGAAAACCCCACAAATAATAATTAGGCCCCATGGTGTAACCAAGCGCAGTGTCGAACTCTCATTATCCACTTGGTTTCTCTGTCCTCCGCATGTGCTATGAAGAAGGGCCAGTGTTAGCGACGGATGTGTTGCATTTTTGGACATACACGCGTGTGTTTTACGAGCCAGGGACGATAAAAACCAGAGACTGGTAGGGAAGCAGGAAGCACGCCCCCCCTCCCGTCTGTATGCATTATGCTCTGGGCCACCGCCACTGCCTGCCACTCCTCGTGCCCCCACTGCCCATGTTGTACACAGCGTACCAGGTACACAGCGCACCAGGTACACAGCGCACCAGGTACACAGCGCACCAGGTACACAGCGCACCAGGTACACAGCGCACCAGGTACACAGCGCACCAGGTACACAGCGCACCAGGTACACAGCGCACCAGGTACACAGCGTACCAGGTACACAGCGCACCAGGTACACAGCGTACCAGGTACACAGCGTACCAGGTACACAGCGTGCTTCAGGTACAATTACTCATTTAAGGCGCAGTTAGACGGGTTCAGATATCACTCGCCGCTGATGTTAGCCGCGGCTGGGAATCTAAACTATAAAACTAAACTGTCGTTTATTTTACCAGGTAAGGCCCAATGAGCTGTATAGCTTATTTTCCGAAGCGACCTGGCCACAAATGATAGCTCAATGGAGTGGCTTATCACGTGTAAATGTATAGTAGCCAAGTATTCGAAATGCGTGTTGATTCTAAATGTGTAGGGAAAAAAACCGGAGGACCCGGAGAAAACGCCATGGCGACCACAGGGAGAACATGCAAACTCCAAAAATACAGGTGTCAGAGTCGGGATCGAACCTACTACCTCCTGCATACCAGGTGAGGTAGTTAACATCTCGCCACCGTGGCGAACCGAACTCAGGTCGCTGGGTTCTGCACCGGGGCTGAGATTATGACACGCCACACATGTGAGCCATGGACAGGAACTGAACTTGAGATGCCGGGTCCATAGCGCAGCGTGCTGGCCACTGCACTACCGCTGCAGATACAAACTCACAGAGACAAAGATCTCCCGTATAGCCTTTAACAAAGTGCTGTTAGCGAGCACCTATGGAGGGCAGCACGGCGCACGAGGGAGTGGCCAGCACCACGCCCGGCCGCCTTCGTCTCCCCGGTGGTACTCATCGGAGGCTGAGTCAACCTAGGAGAGGCCCAGGAACCGGTTTAGATAATCGTCGCTGGTGTTGGCCGTGAGCAGAAATCGAACTCGGACAAGCGGGTTGGTGGCGCAGCGCACGAACTGCGACAGTACCGCTCCCTACGTACTCAGACACAGGCACAGGCACGCTCAGGTCTCTCAGGCAAGAGGCACAGTGCCTCAGTGGAATCGCACCTTGGCATTGGTTTGCGGTCCGTAGGTCCACAATAAAAAAAACAATAAAGACACGGATTTCTTGCAAGCGAGCATTTGGCGTGCAGGGCTGTGGACAGGTACAAGCGCACGTGTGTACGTGTGTACGTGTCACATAACCCACGTACCGTGCGTGAACAAGTCCAATGTACACAGGGTGTGTGCGTGTCAAGGTCTATAGCACGTGTACACAGGTGCTCATATGTACAAGCTAAATTACCCCTGTAATATCGTTTAGCATACTGCTGGGGCAAGTGCTGTTAGCGAGCATCTATTTAGGCCGATACCACGACGAGTTTGTGGCCAGCGCCACGCCCGGCCGCCTTTGTCTCCCCAGTGGCGATGTTTACTACACACCGCACCAGGTAACTCATTTGAGGCCGAGTCGACCTAGGTGAGGCCCAGAAACCGGTTCAGATAATTCGTCACCGGCGTTGGTCGCGAATCGAAGTCGGGTCGCCGGGTTCGTAGCACACCGGAGTATGTGCACACACATCCACACGAGCAGGACGTGCCGATAGGTGCCACAGGTGTGTGTGGAGAGCAGCGCTGCACGTGTGTACAGGTGCAGTTGATCAACACTGCACGTGTGTACAGGTGCAGAGTTGATCAACACTGCACGTGTGTACAGGTGCAGAGTTGATCAACACTGCACGTGTGTACAGGTGCAGTGTTGATCAACACTGCACGTGTGTACAGGTGCAGAGTTGATCAACACTGCACGTGTGTACAGGTGCAGAGTTGATCAACACTGCACGTGTGTACAGGTGCAGAGTTGATCAACACTGCACGTGTGTACAGGTGCAGTGTTGATCAACACTGCACGTGTGTACAGGTGCAGAGTTGATCAACACTGCACGTGTGTACAGGTGCAGAGTTGATCAACACTGCACGTGTGTACAGGTGCAGTGTTGATCAACACTGCACGTGTGTACAAGTGCAGAGTTGATCAACACTGCACGTGTGTACAGGTAAGGGAGTGGAGACTGTTTTCCTTACGCACGGGAGGGTTACGCCCCCGCGGGCACACATGTCCCTGTGTGTACAGGTACGTTGTTGGACAGGTAAGGGGGGAGGGTGTTACAGATGCTCCTCCCACTGCACGCGCGTGTGTGTGAAGGTGAACACGTGTGTGTGGAGTGAATACGAACAGGTGCGTAGTGGGGTGAACACGTGTGTAGAGGGTGAACACGTGTGTGTGTGTGTGCACGTGTGTGTGTATGTGGGGAGCGATAGTGTAGCGGTTAGCGTCCTGCGACACGAGTTCGATTCCCGCTCACGGCCAACACCAGTGACGATTATCTGAACCGGTCCTGGGCCTCCCCTAGGTCGACTCAGCCTCAAATGAGTACCTGGTGCGGTGTGTAAACATCGCCACTAGGGAGACAAAAGCGGTCGGGCGTGGTGCTGGCCACCCACCCCCTCGTGTGTCGTTCCGGCCTTCATAGGTGCTCGCTAACAGCACTTGCCCCTACAGTCTGTTAAGGCTATACGGGGGATCTTTGTCTTTGTGTGTGTGTATGTGGAGAGGTGCAGATCCCTCACTGGCGGCGCGAGTCGAGGCTGCGAACCGGTCCAGTTCGACTGCGGGTGAAGGCTCCTCTCTGTTTGTTTTCTCTTCAGTTCAACGAGGAACTCGCTCGGTTCGCCCGTGCCGTGTCCTGATGAGATCCCGTTCGGGCTGCGTCTGTCTCTTCTGTGGCGGGTTTCTCTTGCTCCCCGCTGCAACGCAACTCGTCTTCCCCGTCGGGTTTTCGTGCCGTAACGGGGAATGTCCCCAGCAGCTCCACGATTCTCTCCAATGGATCTCAAATTCTCTCAAACTCCCTCCTCGGGTTCGGTTCTGCTCACGCGGCCACGTTTGTTTTCCTTCCACCGCCCCGGGGTCGGGGGTCGTCCCGTGACGCGGCCGTACGGATACCGCGTGGAGTCAAACAGCGCCCCCCCCCCTCTCCTGGCCACCCCCGCGATTCAACGGCGGTCACGTCACAATTAAAAAACGCGAACACCTGGACCCCCCCACCTCTCCCCCTCTCCACATCTCCCCCTCTCCCCCATTCCCCCCCCACCTCTCCCCCATTCCCCCCCCACCTCTCCCCCATTCCCCCCCCACCTCTCCCCCATTCCCCCCCACCTCTCCCCCATTCCCCCCCCCTCTCCCCCATTCCCCCCCCACCTCTCCCCCATTCCCCCCCCACCTCTCCCCCATTCCCCTCCCCCACCTCTCCCCCATTCCCCCCACCTCTCCCCTTCCCCCCACCTCTCCCCCATTCCCCCCCCCACCTCTCCCCCATTCCCCCCCCCCTCTCCCCCATTCCCCCCCCCACCTCTCCCCCATTCCCCCACCTCTCCCCCATTCCCCCCCCCCACCTCTCCCCCATTCCCCCCCCCCCACCTCTCCCCCATCCCCCCCCCCACCTCTCCCCCATTCCCCCACCTCTCCCCCATTCCCCCCACCTCTCCCCCATTCCCCCACCTCTCCCCCATTCCCCCCCCCCCCACCTCTCCCCCATTCCCCCCCCCACCTCTCCCCCATTCCCCCTCTCCCCCATTCCCCCCACCTCTCCCCCATTCCCCCCCCACCTCTCCCCCATTCCCCCCCCCCTCTCCCCCATTCCCCCCCACCTCTCCCCCATTCCCCTCCCCCACCTCTCCCCCATTCCCCCCCACCTCTCCCCCATTCCCCCCCCTACCTCCCCCCACCTCTCTCCCCCCCACCTCTCCCCCATCCCCCACCTCTCCCCCACCTCTCCCCCATCTCCCCCACCTCTCCCCCATCTCCCCCACCTCTCCCCCACCTCTCCCCCACCTCTCCCCCACCTCTCCCCCCACCCTCCCCCACCTCTCCCCTCCCCCATCTCCCCCACCTCCCCCCCACATCTCCCCCCACCTCTCTCCCCCCACCTCCCGCCCACTCCCCCCCATTTGACAATGGCTATTGATGTAACGATGTGATTTTAATTGCACGAATTAATAATAATAATAAAATTACATTTGCAACGGCACGTTTCATCCGCAGATCCCAGTGCGCGTCCGTGTATGGAACGCAGTGAAGGCCGGTTTCAAGGGGTGAGTTTTCAGGACGGACTTAAATATATCGAACGACTCTGGTTGTCTTGTCAGCAAAAGACAAAGCGTTGTTCCAAAGATTTGGAGCTGAACTTGGCAAAAAGCCCGATCACCCCAGGAAATTAGCATTGACATCTGCATCTCTTCAGCCGAAAACCAGTTTGTTGTGCATGATCAGGTGTCTGTAGCCTCAGGCTCTTTAAGGACTGATTCATCACGTTATTTATGTTTATCGCATGGCATTGCGGCTCTTGATATATTGAGATTTTTTTAAACCAAACTTAAAACAGTGGCCTTGTTATTTTGTGGTTAACGACTCCTGTGCATGACGGTCACACATCCAAGCACTCTCCAGTCTCCACCCCGCTCAGTAGCTTCTGAGATCTGACGATAATTGTCTCCTATACAGAGTGGCCCAAACGTCAGGACAAACCGGGTTATTTATTTTATTTTAACACTTGCTTTAAAACGTTGTAATTGCTTATTCTTTAAGTTAATGTGTGTTCTGTTTTTATTATTATCAATGTTCATGTTTCCCCTTTCAGATTACATTTAACATGTTTAACAACACTGACTAAAGACGAACGAGTTAAATTAGTTTTTATGTAGGATAAAGATGCCAGCTGTACTCTTTAAAAAACGTCCTAAATTCATTTCAAAAGAGAATCAATGCGTACATGAATTTTAATGGCAGCCAATTTGAACGTGTGTTAAAATAAGAAAACCCTACGTGATTTATATACTCTTTGGTTCTTTCGGTAAAAGTCACGCAGGTAGAAAAATAATAGATCACGACGTTTCGATCGCAACACAAGCAATCGTCATCAGTTCTAGATTTGAAGCTTTCCTGACTGCAAGGATTCATACTCTTAGGTTTTATTTCTATAAATTGTATTATTTATTATTATTATTAATTATTTTTAATTACGTGACTTTACCGAAAAAACCTAAGAGTAATCGTCATCAGGTGGGACAACCACAGCAAAAAAAAATTAGATAACATAACCCTGTGTCCTGACTTTTGGGCCATCCTGTAGATTCATCTACCCTGCTTGCAAGGTTCAGGAATCTAAAACACGTGGAACGCCCCTTCGATCCGACTGAAGCGATGATTGCAGTACCTGCAAAACACCGCGTTTGAATCCAACACAGCAGGAACATCACCCACCCACCAAATGCAAACAAAACCGAACAGGACCCTCCTGAAAGGACGTCTTGAGACTCGCCAAAGGCTTCCCGCACACGTGAGCAACGAGGCTTTCTTCACACCTGATTAAGCTGGATGTAATCTCCAGCGAAGCGTTGGACAAAATTGTAAAAAAAAATATTTGGAACCATTTCCACTTGTCAGATTTGCCCACGTGACAACTTGCTTTGATGGATTCGGGTCGTGGCAGGCTGTATTTAAACGTTCATAATCTACTGGACACTACACGATCTACCCCACTGGATACCAGTTATGAATCACGGTGTTGGAGGCCCAAGAATGAGTCACGAAAACACGCCATGCGCCCAGCAACAAACAGCACTACTTGTACTTGACGTGTAACAGGCAAGGCGTTGTAACACGTTTGTTGAATGGAGCGAGGTTCAATAATTACACTGGTCAACAAAAAAAAACATTTTTTTCTGGCCTGGACTTTTGCAGCTGTTTTTTTTTACTAATTTCAGGGTGCTGATTCCAAATCTGATCTCAGATTTGCTCTATCACATAATTTTTATGCTATCGGCATACCCCATTTTCATTGATTTTACCCGAAATTAACTCTGTCACTTATGATTCCAAGTTGTTGCGAGTCAGTGACTGCTTTAGTGTTAAAATATGGTGCTGTATTTTTTAGGATAGTGTGTTTATAATATAATTTTATGTAGATATCCACATTCATTTAATATTTTTCTTCTGCAGTTTTTATTGAAAATGCAATATTTGATATCTCAAAAAGCTGATGTGATAGACAAAAACTGATGCCAGATTTGAAATCAGCACCCCAAAGTTACCTGAAAACCGTTGTAATACCTTATGCCAGAAAAAGTGTGTTGACCAGTGTTATACGAACCTCAAAAAATAGACAACGCGGACGGGAGGGAACTCCCAAGTCGAGTAAATGCGAGACAAGCAGCAGAAAGAGAAGAGCTGTGATTGCGATGGAAGACGCCATCCGGGCTGCGTTTCGTCTGTGTCGGTCCCGCGTGTTCGGTCTCGTTCGTAGCGTCGGTCACTGCATCGCGCGCTTTAAGATGCGCTTCTGTGGCCGTCTGGAACGCTCTTCCGATATTTGGAAGCCACCGGAGCAATGCACTTTTCAATCTAAATTGAACACTCATTTCTTTAGAACTGCGTTTTGTGTTTAGTTTGTTGTTCTCCGCCCGCACCTCCGATTACAGCGGTTGGCTAGGTACGGCGCGAAAGAAGTTCAACATACTGTACATACAAGCGCGTTAAGATGTTCCCGATGCTGCTGCGGAATTTAAGCGCTGTATTTAACTCAAATCCTTATCCTCGCTGTGTGTCTCCCTTGTTCTCTCCCGTCAATCCCGTGTGTTCCATTAGCCCAAGTGTAACAGACACGATTATCTGCTGCCATGGTCGATCCACTGCTCGACGAAGACCTCCACACGCCGTGTTTGTTATTTAATTGCAACTTGTAACGTGCTGCCGCAGCCGCGCAGCGTTCGCTCGCTCGCAAACAGAGAGGAACCACAGACGAGCGGGGAAAGGCAGCCAACAATTGGCCAAGCTCTGCGGTCCTCTATATATTAAGGTGTTAGTGACCAATTCACGAGCGTTTACATGCGGGAGAGAACTGGAGCACCCGGAGAAAAACCACGTGTGAGGGCGAAACGCTCGATCCCAGCGGCGGCCAACTGGCGTCTCCCGAGCAACATGCGGCTCTTTAACCCATCACATGCGGCTCTATCGAAGGGGCATAACGTAGAATGCACTATCACAGTAGCAAAAATTAATGAATGTCTCCCGTGCTGTGCCGACAACTGTCAATACACACACACACTTACATACAAATAGTTGGTTCTTTGCAGAACTCACGGGTACTTTTTGCCTCTTGGTCCGTTACAGGTCGGCCACCCCTGTGACTATTCCACACAGACAAGAACAGGCCGAGTCCTCAGTTGTGCTGCATCGTAATCTCCTGGCGAGCCAGGGTATGGCGTAGGACATTACCCTGGTCAAAGAAAGGATTTTACCCCACGTAGGCTTCTTATCCCACCGCACCCTCTCATTACCCTTTCAAATGACATGTCGTGTATGTGTCTTCTGAGGGTAACCTTGCATCTTTTGACTATGAGGGTGCCCTAAATTTATGTAACCGCCCATGGATAATTTGCTTGGAATAACAACAGATGGCATTAGATCTTCTTGGTTCTTTCGGTAAAGTCACGTACAAGGGAAATAATAAAATAATAAAAATAACACAATAAAATACAATTCTCACGACGTTTCGGCCACAACGCAAGCAGCCGTCCTCAGGTGAAGAACAGGTCTGTCGGAAAGACGCTGTCTCATTATGTTTTATTTTTATTATTTCCCTTCTACGTGACTTTACCGAAAGAACCAAGACGATGAATCCCTGCAGTCACGAAAGCTTTAAAAGGCATTATATGTTTAGTTATAAAAATAACAATAAACAGATGAGCCGACAGACGCTGATGAACAGACACAGGTAGACGGACACAGGTGGGTAGAAATAGGTAGAGAGATACAGGTGAGAAGACAGGTAGACAGAGACACAGGTGAGAAGACACGTCGACAGAGACACGGGTACACCACAAACAGGTGAACAAACAAAGGTGGGCAGGCACACATTAGCAGGTACAGTATTCACAAACGTGTAAACGTAGGCATATCAGAATCTTTCTTTTGAGATTGTAAGAATCCGATGAGCTATGAATTTTTTTTTCACAGATATCAGATGGGTATATACAGGTGAGATATACAGGTAACACGACGAAGGTGATAAATGTGTAGAGAGAGACACGTACAGCTGAGAATACACCGGTGAACAGGAATGACTGAGCAGACACTCACAGGTAGGTACATGAATGACATAGGTAGGCAAACAGAGGTTGAGTTTTTCCTCGGCAGACGTCGATCTTAGCAATCTGCACAGGAGCGCCGACTAAGGTAGGCAAGTCATTATGACCGCAGATTCGCTCCCATTCATCTCGTGCCCTACCCGGCCACGTACAAAGTTAGACATTACACTCATTCCGTACAGGTAGGCAACACACAAGTTCGCCTCCCTCTTCCCTTACCCGTCTCGTACCTCGCCCGCTCATCCAACTTTGACCACACAGGTAGGAACACACCGGTTCGCTCTCATCTCACACCTAGCTATGCATCTCACACCGCTCGCAACTCATACCCACTCACCCCCAAGAGGTAGACATCCATTTTGATCAAACGCTCCCCCCTTTAAAAAAAAAAAAACACTCTCTCATCCCGCCGGTGTGTCTACCCTACAGGTAAACACTCGGACCGCACAGTTCGACAACACGCACACACACACACAAGTCCACCTCCCTCTCCCCGTACCTCTCTCTCTCGTACCCCGCCTGGAGCATGGTCGCATTGTATCTCTGCGCCGCGGTGCCGTATCCACCGCACAGGGGGGTCGAACTGGGGCTCGCCAAGCCTAGGGCTGCTACTCCGCTCGAGGAGCAACTCTGCCAGGACCCGGGGCTGTTTCCTCCTCCTCCACCTCCTCCACCACCTCCACCTCCTTCTCCAGAGTCCGACCGCTCGCCCGCCGAGAGATGGTGGCACTCCCCGCCGCTCTTCTCCATGTGTCCGGTATCAGTGGAGGAGAGGCGGGGAGTGAGGGGGATGGGACGAGGGGAGTGAGTGGACGGGAGGGATGGAGAGGGAGGAGGGATGGGAGAGGGGATGGGGTGGATAGAAGGGAGCGAGGGGATGGGAGTTATGGATAGAAGGGACGGCAGGGAGCGAGTGATGAGAGGGAGGAGTGGAGTTGTGGGGGGAGGGGGTGGACGCGAGCGAGGGATGAGAGGGAGGGGGGATGTTGTGGGTGGAGGGGGTGGACGCGAGCGAGGGATGAGAGGGAGGGGTGGAGTTGTGGGGGGAGGGGTGGACGAGAGGGAGGGGGGAGTTGTGGGTGGAGGGGGTGGACGCGAGCGAGGGATGAGAGGGAGGGGGGAGTTGTGGGTGGAGGGGGTGGACGCGAGCGAGGGATGAGAGTGAGAGGTGGAGTTGTGGGGGGAGGGGTGGACGCGAGCGAGGGATGAGAGGGAATGGGGAGTTGTGGGTGGAGGGGGTGGACGCGAGCGAGGGATGAGAGGGAGGGGGAAGTTGTGGGGGGAGGGGGTGGACGCGAGCGAGGGATGAGAGTGAGAGGTGGAGTTGTGGGTGGAGGGGTGGACGCGAGCGAGGGATGAAAGGGAGGGGGAGTTGTGGGGGGAGGGGGTGGACGCGAGCGAGGGATGAGAGGGAGGGAAGGAGTTGTGGGTGGAGGGGGTGGACGCGAGCGAGGGATGAGAGTGAGAGGTGGAGTTGTGGGTGGAGGGGTTGGACGCGAGCGAGGGATGAAAGGGAGGGGGAGTTGTGGGGGTGGACGCGAGCGAGGGATGAGAGGGAGGGGGGAGTTGTGGGGGTGGACGCGAGCGAGGGATGAGAGGGAGGGGGGGAGTTGTGGGGGTGGACGCGAGCGAGGGATGAGAGGGAGGGGTGGAGTTGTGGAAGGAGGGGTGGACGGGAGCGAGGGATGAGAGGGAGGGGGAGAGTTGTGGGGGTGGACGCGAGCGAGGGATGAGAGGGTTTGATGGGATGGCAGGCAGCTAGGGATGCGAGGAATGTGAGGCGGGAGTGAGAGTTGGGAGGGATGAGAGAGAGTTATGGATGGGAGGGATGAGAGTTGGGTATGCTAGAGGAGGGAGGGAGGGATGAGAGAGAGAGAGTTATGGATGGGAGGGATGAGAGTCGTGTGGGGTGTGGCTAAGATGAGAGTAGTAGCGGGTGTGCGTGTTCGTCTTTGCCTATGTATTTGCGTCCGTGTGAGAGATTATACGTATTAAAGTTTGTCTGTGTGTGTGCGTTTATGTCCCTGTGTACATGAATGAGTCTAAGTGTGTGTGTGTCCCTGTGTATATGAATGAGTCTAAGTGTGTGTGTGTGTGTCCGTGAGTCGCTCTCCGTGTGTGTGTGCCTCTCTCTCCAAGCGTTGTGTAGATCTGCTGTGCGTCCCGACGCGCATGGCTGCGTGGTCACCTGTGCTCGTCTCTGTGCGCGTGTCTGTGTTGAACAAGCAAGGGGGTAGCTCTGGGTGGGGGGGGGGGGTGACAGGTACCCCAGTCGCTACGAAGACCCCTGTGAGTGGCACCCGAGGGGCAACCTCGGAGACTGCGGAGTCGAGATGCGGAGCGCACATGGCGTGGTGTGTGTGGGGGGGGAAGGGTGGTTGATGATGGGTGGTGGTGGTGGTGGTGATGATGAGCGTGGGGAGGGCGGGTAAAGCTGTTAGCTGTTGATGCTGGGATCCGCATGGCTCCATCGACACCGACTGCTGCTGCTCACCCGACCACAAAACGCTCCTCACTCGCCTCACCCAAACCTCGCCTATTCCTCGCCCACCTCCCACACGCTTCTAACTCACCAGAATCCTCAAGCACACACGGCCAACATAGACTGTGTCACCCCTTCTAATCCTCACCCACACATCCCTTCCACCCTCGACTCACCCACAACCTCTACTCACCCGTAACTCACCGACAATCTCTCCTCTCTCCTCACCCACACCTCACCCACACCTCACCCACACCCTCTCCTCACCCACACCTCACCCACACCTCACCCACACCATCTTCCTCTCATCCTCACCCAACGCGCACCCTCTACCCAGCCACCACACACCGGCACCTCAACCGCACCGCACCGCACCACCCCCTTGCTCACCCACAACCGCTTTACACCTCACCAACACCCATACCCCCCTCCCCCTGCCCCCCCCCCTCTCCCTCCCCTGTCCTCCCTCTCCCTGCCCCCCCCCTCTCCCTCCCCCTGTCCTCCCTCTCCCTGCCCCCCTCCCTCCCCCTGCCCCCTCCCTCCCCCTGCCCCCCCTCCATCCCTCCCCCTGCCCCCTCCCTTCCCCTGCCCCCCCCCTATGCCCTCCTCCCTCCCCCTCACCCTGCCTCCATCTGCCCCCCCCCTCTGTCCCCATCCCTTCCCCTGCCCCCCTCCCTCCCCCTACCCCCCTCCCTCCCCCTGCCCCCCCCCCCTCTGGCCCCCTCCCTCCCCCTGCCCCCTCCCTCTGCCCTCCTCCCTCTCCCTGCCCCCCTTTCTCCCCCTGTCCCCCTCCTCCTGCCCCCCATCCCTCTACCCCCCTCCCTCCCTCCCTCTGCCCCCCCTCACCCTCTCTCCCAGGTAACGCGTTGTCCTGCCGTGTCTCCTCCTGTAAACAGCTGCCACCGGTACAGTCCCCGCTAGAAGACAAAGGTCCCCCGTGTAGCCTTGGCAGGCTGTCGGGGCAAGTGGCTGTTGGCGAGCAGCACCTGTGAAGGCCGGCACAAGAGGGTAGTTGGCCAGCACCGGCTTTGTCTCCCGAGTGACGATGTTTATACGTCGCACCGGGTACTCATTTGACGCTGAGTAGACCTCGGGGTGGCCCAGTGCACACCCGAAACTCGTACACACGGGGGGGGGGGGTTGTTTGACCATACTTCACCACGTTGGTCAGTGGGAGCTGGTGAAGAGTTGAGCGGAAGGTCAGGAGCGGTTCAGATACTATCACTGCGCCACTGATGTTAGCTGTGGCGGGTGGGAATTGAACTCAGGTGGCCGGGTTCAGTGCGCCAAAAACCACTGTGCCACCACTCCACCTTCTGATGATTACGCAGATAGATTGCGGGGATGTTGAAAGTGATGGACATAGTGACACAGTGATGATGATGATGATGATAACGACAGGTCGATGATGACACGGTGATGATGGTCCGGTGATGATGAAGACACGATCATTATGATACGGTGGTGAGGTTGACACGGTGATGATGATGGCCACAAGGTGATGATGACACAGTGATGATAGTGATAGGGTGGTGGTGACACGATGATGATAACGATTAGGGCTGAACGATTGATCGATTTCAAATCGAAATCGAAATTTTAAACAATGCGATTAGCAAATCGCAGAGGCTGCGATTTTTTGCGATTTGAAAAGTCCTATTACCTTCTTATTAGAATTGTTATATTGTTTTATTATAACTTAATTTATTTAACTTAGCGATTGTTCTATTATTTGATTGTTCTATTTCAATTGAAATATTTAAATAAATACATGTTGGAAGCAATTCATATATTTTAAGTTCTCATCCTTGCATACGAATATATAGAGCAGTTCATATTTAGATGGTATCATGTGGTAATGCGCCATCACATGTTTTAAATTATTACACATTGACTATTTAACTACAGCTTGGCTTAATTTTTTATCGCAAATCAAATCGCAATATCTGTCAGAAAAATCTCAATGAGATATTTCCCCCAAATCGTTGAGCCCTAACAACGATGGTGGTGATGCTGAATGTTGATGACGGTGGTTGAGTCCATGTTCGCAGCGCCCTCTACAGGCGCTGGTGCCACGTCTCACGCGAAGCCCCGTAAACTCAACACATCGTATTCTTGGGTCTTCAGTAAAGCCACAGCGATAGATCAAATAATACAAAATAATATCACGACGTTTCGATCGCAACACAAGCAATAGTCACCTGATGACGATTGCTTGTGTTGCGATGGAAACGTCGTGATATTGTTATTCTAATTTTAATTTGCTCTATCTACGTGGCTTTCCCGAAAGACCCAAGAATATGAATTCCTGCAGTCACGAAAGCTTTAAGTCAAGATTTGTTTTTCCAAGAAAAGCCTCACTTAGTCTCGTAACTCTTTTTTAAGAGATTCCTGCCAAGATTCCGAAGGAGGGCGCGACGTTACTCGAGTAATCTACACATTTCTAATGTTTTGGCCAATATCGGTTACACTTACAGTAAAGTTTTGTGTTGGTCTATGGTAGTAAAGAACCCGGAGGAAACCCACATAGGAGGTGCGACGTTTTCCGTGTATAACACCAACCGACTAATTCGCGATGTAATTTTTTTGTCCAATTTGGACCATAACGCCACCACAAAAATAGCCAACTCTTGCGAATGACGTCACGAGATCATTTACCTTCCACTGCGAGTGAAGTAGACGGCGCGTGTTAGTATTTGTGTTATGGTTGAGACGCACTTACGCAGTATTGACCAGGGCGGCCGCTGAATCCGAACCACGAGCCTCTGTGACCAGTGACGAGCGGGCTACCGTGAGGTCGCACGCCACCGCCCGCACCAAACACGCTGCCCTTTTTGTCAATCCCCTGCAGGATGGAGGCCTCCCTGAGCCGTCCACGTGCGTGGGGGTTATTCGGCCATAAATCCAAGCGCTTGTCGGTATGGGTTGAAGGCAGGGAACCCTATAGACGTGGGCGGCAAGCCCTACCATGCCAACCTGTCTGTGTGTGGTTGTTGCCCATCCAAGGTGCCACCCAGGCTCAAACCTGCTTAGCTTCAGAGCTCTCGCCATGCGGTGGTGGATACACACTCCACCTGTACCACAGCACTGTGGAGGCAGCGAGAGAGTTGCTGGATCGTACAAACGTTGTGAAACTCTCTTCTCGTCGGCGTCAAGGAGGTAACTTATACCCTGGCAAATGTGGAGCCCTACCTGTTCCATCTGTATGGGATAAGAGTTGTCCCCTCGGATGCATGGAGTTTCTCCGGATGCTTGTTTCCTCCCATATGTAAACCTCTTTAATTGGTCGTAACACCTTCATATATAGAGGATCGTAGAGCTTTGGCAATTATTGATCGTGCCTGCTCACCTCATGGCTGCTAACTTTATTGTTTGTCTGTGGTTCCTCACCTCCGAGTTCTCAAAAAGCGAAGACACAGTGAGTTGGTAACACGTTGCAAGTTGAAATGATTTACATTGGATGAGATGGGGCGCATTCCACGTGGTTTTGTCATGGGACCCTGGTAGCTATGGCAAACTAATTCACGACTCATTATGCATGTACCGTCAGTAAATCCACGATAGTTCCACGACCTCGGTGAGAATCTTCTCCGTCCCATGAACGCATTTTAAATCGAAACAAAGCTTTCAGTGTCGCCCACGAATCTCCAAAAACTAAAGTCGGTCTTATTGACAAACTATGACTATTACCACATGGTCTAGATTAGAAGACACACTTTCTTCCCTTTGCATTTTGAATTAAAAGTTGGGAGGAGGGGGGGGGGCGTGTTATCTTCCAGAAGGTGTGCGAGTGCGCGACGAGATTTGTAAAACTTTGACACCAGGCACAAGTTTCCGGATCATCTTATAATCTGGAGAATACGGTAACTAATCAAGGGACGGTGCCTCAAGGGCCAGGAATCAGCGTAAGCAAAGTCAATCTTTATTTATTCAAATACAGCAACACGGGTGTAGTTTAAATATGCTAAACAAATCAGAAATTTAAAAAAAGGTTTGTAAAGCTAAGAAACAGACGCACAAGCTGTGTGTAAACCATGCTTGTTGTAAACTAAGAAAGAGTGGAACTCTCCCTTGGTGGCCGACAAGTTGCAAAACACGTGGTTCTGTTCCGGGCGAAGCAGGCGTGCGAAGTTCTACTTTCCCACGGCCATTAAAGAGTACACCCAGGCCGTGCCGAACCATTCCTGGGGAAGGCCCTGTCCACTGGCTCTTTGTTTGGACCAACACTGCACCGGTTCCATGGGATTTGTCCCCCTCCTGCTCACTCTGACTGCGATCTCACTTTCTTCGTTAGTTTCTCAATCCTCTTGTCCTGGTGACGGTCACGGCAGCAGCATGTTGAGCAAGGCGGTCCAGACCTCCCTTTCCCTGGCGACGGACTCTCCAGCTCTTCCTTGGGAATTCCCGAGCGTTCCCAGGCCAGCCGAGCAACATAGTCCCGCCAGCGTGTCCTGGGCTGGTCCCGGGGTGTTCACTCAGTGGGAGGTGCCCGGCAGAGTTCCAGGGGGAGTCTACCGGGGGGCTTTCTTGCAAGGTGCCCGAACCACCTCAACTGGCTCTTCTCGATCCGGAGCAACTGCAACTCGACCCTTGAGGCTCTTCTGGATTACCGAGCTCCTCACCCAATCACGGAGAGTGAGCCCGGAAACCCTGCAGAGAAACCTCATTTCGGCCACTTGTATCCACGCGATCTCATCCTTTATTGCCCAAAGCTCATGACCATAGGTTACTGTTTGAACGTAGATCAACCTATAAACCGAGAGCTTTGTTCGAGAACTCGGCTCCCGTTTCACTATACTACGGAACGGTACAGCGCCCGCAACACTGCAGATGCCACACCGTTCCGCTGGCCGATCTCCCGCTCCCACTTACCATCACTCACAAAAGAGATCTAAACTCCTCCACTAAGGGCAGCTTTTCCCCCCTCACTTGGAGAGCACAATCCACCGTGTCCCAGGAATGAACCATGACCTCAGATTTGGAAGTGCTGGTCCTCACCCCAGCCGCTTCACACTCGGCATCAAACCATTCAAGTGCACGCTGGAGATCACAGAACGATGAGGAAAAGAGGACGTCATCTGCAAAAAGCGGCGACGCCACCTCCATGCCCCCGTACTGAACACTCCCCATACCTCGGCTGCGCCTTGATATCCTGTCCATGAAAATCACAAACAGGAGTGGAGACGAGACGCACCCTTGGCGGAGTCCAACACCCACAGTAAGCGACTTTGATTTAACACCAAGAATACGGACACAGCTCTCACTCTGGGAATGGAGGGACCGGCTAGCATGCAAAAGTGGCACCGGTACATCTTGCTTTCTAAAATATATAGAGGACTAATATTTGCTTGGGTTAACATGATGACGCTGCTCCAAGTTAAAAATCACTTTATTATAATTTTCCGCAGTTTTAGTTTTGCTAACAAATCAACGTATCTGAATCGATGCGTCGTCTCATGATGTGATGCCAATGGCACAAGCCGAATAAAACTGGAGGAAAGAGACCCTCTGAAAAGAACTCGCACGAAAAAAGACAGGCACGGCTGATGACGTCACTTGCGTTCACGTGCCAGCGGAGGTGCATTCTTTTTTTTGTGGGTGCACATTCTAAAAACACACACGCACAGCGCTGCGTGAGCCCGGACTCCAGCCCCGGGTGAGGTATAACGAGCGGCGACACGGCGCGTTCAACGACAGCGCGGGAGGGAGCACACATTCCCGACATCCTGAGCGGATCTATTTAAAATTCATTCCGCTGTCGACGACGCTGTGAACGCCATGGTCCATGGTTCGCGTCTGACGGCACGACCGGAAATGTATCACTGCCAGGGCGATTTGACCCGAGGTTTGGCCGATTGGAGACGTTGGGGAAAAGTTCACCAAATTTCGGATGAAAAGGAACGTTTGCCAACAACGCGCGGATCAGTGCGTAGGATGTGAAAGTGAACAGAGTGACAAGGCCACGATTGACAATGGGGGGGGGGCAAAATGATAGGGGTCTAGTAAACTAGCCAACCTGATGCTAGTGCGACCCCTAACCACACCCGCCATCTAGCCCTAATCCTAACAACCTAGACAAATAGATCCGAGCACTGTAGCACTCACCATAAATTTACTACCCTACCAGACACTAATCCGAAGTCGAACCAGAACAGCCATCCCGCGATTCTATCCTTAAACCTAGAAAGATCGACAACAAGATCCTAGCACTACACCTCACCACACTCGCCAACCAAAAACGAACCAAACCTCTAATCCTAAGTAGCTAACCTAGCACCTCACCCAATCATTGTACCAATGTTAAGGTTAGGGAAAGGTATACAATTATATTCAGGTCCTTATATGCAAGTATATAGTGATTATAGTAAGAATCCTATTGGCTAATTGCATGGGGTTATACTTCATGTCTGGCTGGCAAGTGTTGCTAAAGGGTGTAAGGCAGAGGTCGCAAACGGGTTTTGATTCCTTACCCGTACCCGTACCCGGCCGCACCAGGGTCGCAATCGGGTACCCGTACCCTACCCGATACCCGGCTACCCGTACCGGCCGGGTATCGGGTAGGGTAAGGGTACCCGATTGCGACCTCTGGGATGAAGCCATGTTGCAGGCGCGGGTGGGTTGATTCTAGGAACTTGAATTGTGAGAAGAGACAAGACGTTGGGAAATGAGTGACAAACGGTGACTCACCAGTGACTCACGGCCCACCCTGTACCCGTACCCGGCTGCACCAGGGTCGCAAACGGTTACCCGTACCTGGCCGGGTACGGGTAGCCGGGTATCGGGTAGGGTATGGGTATCGGGTACCTGGTTGCGACCTCTGGTGTAAGGTTATGGCTCGTCTCCAATTGGCTGGTGCTGCTACGCTGCACACCAGCAGGCTCCCCACTTGCTCGGGCCAACCCGTTGGCGCTTACAGCCTCGTCGACACGCCAACCCGACGCCGCACGTTTCAGACAGACGCGATGGGTCGCGCTACGAGAAATACTGCGACAACTGCACAATAACACGAATGACGAGCAAACGAGTGTGGGGATGGGGGGGGGCACCGAGAGAGGCAATACTGACACACCTTTGGTGTTGGTGTCTGACACGTGATTAAGGCGGGGGGTTGTGTAATTTGCAACGAAGCGAGAGGCAGCCAAGTGGTATCTGAGATCCTGCAGCTGGTGCCACCGAACTGGACTCCGATGTTGCTGTCGCCGCCGCCAGCCTCGCTCCAGCACGGGTTTCTTGGGCTGCAGGTCAGACCACGGTTGCACGTGCGACTTTCACGAGCGGTGCCGAAGAAACGGATTCGCGGCAGCACAGGTCTCCCATTCGTCTCAACGGGCCATCACCTGGTTTTGAATGAAGTCAATTGACCGCTTGATTGAATTGACGTTCGCCCCAACCGAGGGCGTTCGCTACCAGCCACGGAGAGCCGACGTGGCCAAGGCGCTGGCTGTGTCGACCCGGTCTTCCGAAGCACTTCCTGCGGTCCTCAAAAGCCAGGGCTGCATCATCCAGGCCGGTGCTGTCACGTGACAAACTAGATGAGTGTGCGAGACCTCCAGACCGCTTCAGATCTCACACTCATTTCGCCGGCGCGGGATCCGGTCTGGATGCTGCTGAAGGGAGACCCGCGATGGATGAACGGGAACTGTGCTGTGGGGTCACCGATGTCTCGTCTGCTGTAAATGTTTACTTTGGGTGAAATGTACCTGAATATAATTTACCCGTCGACATTCAAGCTGCACCTGATTTCGAGCACTCGCGCACGGTGACGCGCACCTGATTTTTTTAATGCTAGCTCCCCTCCATGGACTTTGTCCAACTCTTACAGCTCGTCGTGACAAATTTCATCCGATTCACACCAAGCACACGCCTCAACAGAAACTTTTAAAAAACCAAAGCTGAAATTGGGACAAAGTCAAGAATTGATCGCTGAAAACGGCGAGGGAACAGCAGGGCATGGGCGCAACACGGCGATCGTGGAGTTGCCGATTGCACCGTCACAATCGGCAACTCCACCCTCCCTCTCCCTCAGCGACGTCGCCATCGCTGCCATCAGTCGCGCTCCTCGCTGCCGCGGACGTAACTGCCTCCGCAAACCCTAAATTCCAGGGTAGTGAGATCTCCAAAAGCACCAGAACACACACATTTCATTGCTCAGGAGCAAACCCCAGCCGGGGATGCAGGGCCGCGATGGCAATGTGGCAGCGCCCTCGTCCTTTCCAATAAGCGCAGGGGTGGGGAGGCAGGCGAGCATGCACAGGCACGGGTGAGCTGCCTGGCCAACTGGCGGGCTTAGCCGGTTAGCTGGCGGGGCTGCTGGTTTACGCGGCGGACGGCCCTACACCTCGCCGAAGTTGAGGTGCCCGGTCTCCTCGGCGTGGCGCTGAGCCTCGCGTTGGCCCGTCAACCCCTTCTGGCAGGCGAGGCAGCGCAGGGCGAAGCGCGTCAGGTCGGTGAACTGCCGGCGCCGCTGCGCTTCCTCGGCCAGCTCCTGGGCCTGCGCGAGCGGCACATCGTCGGTCGTGGGGAAGAGCGTCCGTGGGGGGCGGTGGGGAGCACCGTCGGCGGGAGACAGCTCCAGTGGGTCGTAGTGTATGCCGTCGTAGATGAGGAGCGCGCGGCGCGCGTAGCCGGAGCCCTCGCCAAAGCGGTCGACGCGTAGAGTCTGCGTGTCGGCGACGCAGATCTCGCACTCGTAGAACCTGCGGGGGGCGTCGGAGAGAGCGGGCGGGTGGGCGGGCGGGAGGGGAGACACAAGGTGGCGGCAACTGTCAGGAACATATCTGGAGCGATTCACTCACTCGGTAGTGTGACAAGTCGTTGCGATTTGGGGTCATAATTTGGTTTGAGAATGGATTGTTTGTATACGGTATCATTTTGCATGGCCTCTCATCTGATCCTCATTTCTGTATGTATGGTTGTGTTTGCACCGTGTGCATCGAGTAGTTCATAGGCGCCGTCACGTGTGTTCTGTCAGCCAATCAGTCCCTGATTAAAACGGATCTGTATACTCATGATGCACACATCTCACACTGAATGCATAGAGCTATTAGCTTCCATTCATGCACTTTTTACGCCCATTTTTTCCTTTACGGCTAACGGTCAGAATGACGGCGAACAAACGAGACGGGCAGCACCAGCATCACAAACGAAGCAGCTCAAACGAGACGACAAGAGATGCGACGGAACAAGCGATCCCCCCCCCCCGCGCCGGCGTGATGCTGCTACTCACCTGGCGAGGATGGAGAGCTCGATGGCGCCTCCCCAGGTGTCCTCCTGCTCGATCCAGCGGCAGTACTCTGCGTTGGGCTTCCCGAGCAGCGCCTCCGAGTACGTGTCGGGCTCACCGGCCACGACGCTCGCGATCAGACGGCGCAGCTCGCGTGCGCGCCCGGCCGCGGTCGCGGCCGCCGCCGGCGCCGCCGCCACCGGCCCGTCCAGCGCGTAGCTCACGCTCGTGAAGAGGCACGAGTTGTCGGCGGGAACCACGTGCCGACTGAGCCGCATCGGCAGGGCCGGCGGTGGCGACGGTGGCGACGGTGGCGACGGCTGCTGGGCAGGCGGCGGGCGGGCGACGGGGCGAGCGGCCGGGCTCGCGGGCTGACCCGCGGGGCCTCTGGGCGACGGCGAGCGGTGGCGCTCGGCGGGGGCGGCGGTCACGCGGGGGCTCGGGAGGCCGTTGGGGCGGGTGGCCGTCTTGCGTCTCGCCATGTCCTCCTCCACGATAAGCGTGTCCCCTGGATGGAGGTTGCGGCGCAGAGCGGCGGCGCGTTTACAGCGTCGACGGTGCGCGGCAACGCAGCACGCCGGCGGCGACGCTAATAACGAGCGGCGCGGCAATTATGGGCGAGATCGGCGGCAGCAACGCTGATTGCGTAAAACGGTTCTCGTGACAACTGGTGAATTATCACCTGCCATCTAGATTTGAAGTTTTCGTGACTGCAGGGATCCATACTCTTTGGTTCTTTCGGCAAAGTCACGTAAGTATAAAATAAATTAAATCACGACGTTTCGGGCGCAACTGCTGAAGTGGGCACTTCAGCAGTTGTTTCTTGCTGTGGTTGTCCCACCTGATGACGGACGCTTGTGTTGCGCCCGAAACGTTGTGATTTTATTTATTTTATAAGATCCCTTTGCACTCCAATTCCCCAAACCAAACACAGGAGGGCGCACGAGTGCCTTCCAGAGCACAGGCTTCCTAAGCTGTGCGCCGCTACGTTTACTTGCGTAATGCAAGGACACACATGGGCCGTGCGGATCCCAACACACTACGCTGTCAATCAGCCCTCTCCCACTGAAACATAACTCTCATGCACAAGTGTACAACTGTCTATAAGAAGTAACACGTTCCCTGATTAAGCACTTTATTTTTTTTAGGCACTTCCTTGTGAACCTTGATTATTTTAACCAGTCCAGTGCATTTCCTGCTATGACCTGAGGATCGGAAACATTGACAGTGATCAAGGAAATAGAACGAAAGCAAAGAAAAAGTGTGCAAAGAGGCATGGAGATGTAAATAGCAACACATGGATAAGCAGCCTCGTGTCCTGTCCCATCGGCTACAGCTCCTCCACACAACACAAGCCACCGCTTGCCCCGGACTCACTGCGGAGTAGGTTAGCCCCCTTTAACTAGTTGTCCCAGGTAGCACCGCCCTCCAAATCTGCGAATGGTGGCGGTGCCGTCCACACCAGTCGCTTGTACGCGTCGACCACAGACAAACTGGTCGATCGCAAAACAAGTCGACCGATCGAGTTCATAGCTCCATCGTCCCAGCTCAGTCAAGTCCCAAGCCAGAGCGACTGCCAGCTCAAATGAGCTCTGGGATATTGGTGCTCAGCTCCTGTTAAGGACCCTGCAGAGCCAACGGTGGAAATTCCTCATTCCTATGGTGGTGGCAAGTCATTCCATAGCACACCCTGTTGATGTAAAACCATTTTATCCACCGCAGAGAGATAGATGATGGGCCGAGTCAACCCCCAACCAGGATCTGAACTCGCAACCTTTCGGCCCCACAACTGAGACAAAGGCGGTCTCGCGCCGCCTGCTGCCAGCCGCCCCCGCTGGTCACGCTCTCCTGGCCTACCGGACTTGACGTGCAGCTCGCTGAGCGAGGCGTCTGCCCTGGCCAAGTCGAGGTCGCAGGGTGGGAAGCCGGCCATGATGCGCTGGGCGGCAGGCGCGATGCCCGTGGCCTCGGAGAGTCGCGCCTGGAGCTCACGGAGGCTCGAGCGCTCCGACAGGCCCGCCACGGCGTGCGTGCCGCTCTTGCTCTTGCAGCGCAGGCGCAGCATGGTGGTGGCGCCGGCGGTGGCTGCAGTGGTGGCAGCGGCGCGGGCTGCTGCTGCTGGTGGTGGTGGTGCGGCACACGCAGAAGCACGCGTGTAAGCACACGCACACAGGTGTAAGCACACAAGCACACGTGCGCACGCACAGACGTGTACGCGTAAGCATATGAGCACACAACAGCCGCCATTTGCCAATAAGTGGCGGTGACGTCACCATGGCGCTTGTGCCAGGCTGGATGCACTTTTGAGGCCATGTGTAGTGTGGAAGGCTCGCTGCTGGCAGGTCACAGGAAAGACCCAAGTGTCATGGGTTAACCGAGATGACTGGCAGATGCAGCCTGTTTTCCCCACAGTGCCAACATGAACGCACAGACGCAAGGCACACACGTGCAAGCTCGTGCACACGCAGACGCATTCGTTTCCACAAATACCGACAGGACAGAAGCCCTAGCTCTATATTTAACAACCACACCCTAGCGCCGAGCCTAACCGCACTAGCCAGCCCTATCTCTGTCTCTAACCCATAACCTAAGCTACTTCACCTTGCCCCCTTTGTCGGTTTCCAGTTGACCTTGCACCCGACCAGCGTGTAGCACGAGCACACTTAGCAACCACCACATCGAGTCACGACCAACGGAACACTCACGGAGAGTGTAGCACAACAACCGGGCAGTAGGGTTGCCACCACACCCCACCATAGACATGCAAGTGTGGCTGCTTTTATCTGCTGCCCGGAGCTTCTATTTGTTTGCGATCTTCCCAAAGTGCTCAAATTATGCCGAGTTGACCTTGGGCCGTTCGACTGCAACTCGTGTCTCTGTGGGTGCAGAGCCTTATAATAAAAAACGCGGCGCATCGCTCGCAGCAACAAGTACATGCACGCTCAGGGACAGATACGCACGGGCAGTCAGAAAATACTTGGTCGTGTGTAAATATTGACTTGAGCAAAGTGGGTTTTTTGTTTAAATCAAAGAGACCAACGAATTTCTCACACCGCTTCAACGTCACACGTGGCCTCACGAGGGAGTGGAGATGCCTGTGCCGACGCCGGAACACCTGGAAATGTGGCACCAAGCATCGAGGTGCCGCGATGCGGATGGCATGTCCTCGCCGTTATCGTGTGTGAATGCACCATCTGTTTTATCATTCTTGTGCTCACCCGGTCAACCACACATTCCAGTTAACTGCTTGCTCGCTTGCTCACCCAAACATTCACCCACCCACTCACTCAGCCACTCACTCCCTGGTTCACTGAATCACGAAACTCAAATGCTCCCTCGAGGACCCACTCACTCATTCACTTACTCAATCCACTCACTCAACTGTTCACCCATTTACTCACTCGCTCTCTTCTTCATCCACTCAATCGCTCATTCACGTACTGACCCAGTCATCCAATGATCACTCCCTCACTCGATCATTCACTCACATGCACCCACCGACTCACTCACTATCTCAATCTCTCAATTACCAACTCACTCGCTCACTCACTATGGACTCGCTCACGAAGCTCAAACGCTTATCAGCAAACTCGCTTTGCTGCACACAGACCCCAAGCGAGCGATAAGCGTTCGGATGCGGCGGCCACTCGGCAAATTTCGCTGTCAAGTGTGCAACAGAGCACGATGACATAGTCCAATTTCCTGCGCAGAAGGAACGAACCGTTCTCGGATTAAAATGTAAAACCCGAAACAAGGCAAAGGAAACAACGGGGCGCAGACCGGGCCGTTAACAGCGCCTAAGTGTTTTACAGAACACCAATTAAACACATTCAGGAAAACCAGGGTCACTGTTATTTCGGAGGATGCGTTGAGGTCCGCCAATCCGCAAGCCGATACAGCGGCTCTGGTTACTGTTGGCCCTCATGGGCTATATTTTCCATCTCGCCTGCCCCCCCCCCCCTCTTCTTCTCTGGCCATAAATAACATACACTCACAGACCAAGATCCCACCACATAACCATACAGACTGTAGGGGGGACTGGGGCTGTTAGTGAGCACCTAGAAAGGTTGGCATGGTAAACGAAGGGGTGGTCTGGCCGGTACCACGTCCGGCCGCCTTTGTCTGCCCAGTGCTGAAGTTTACACACTGCACCAGGTACTTATTTAAAGCTGAGTTGACCTAAGCTAGGTCCGGGACAAATTCAGATATTAGTGGGCCGTGAGTGAGGAATCAAATGCGTCGCCGCTCACCACAAACAAAGATCCCCCGTATAGCTTTAACAGACTGTTGGGGTAAGTGCTGTTAGCGAGCATCTATGAAGGCCGGCATGGCACACGAGGGGTTGGGGTGGCCAGCACCACGTCCGACCACCTTTTTCTCCCGAGTGTCAATGTTTACACACTGCACCAGGTACTCATTTGAGGCTGAGTCGACCTAGGGGAGGCCCTGGACCAATTTAGATAATCGTTACTGGTGTCGGGTAGCTGGGTTCGAAGGGCAGTGCGCTAACCGCTACACTGGCGCTCCAACACACATGCAGACACAACAACAACCGCCATTCGCCACTAAGTGGCGGTGACGTCACCACGACGCTTTTGCCAGGCTATGTGCACGTTGAGTCCACGTGAAGTGTCAAACGCCCGCTGGCAGGTCACAGGATAGACCCAGGTGCCACGGGTCGACTGACTGAGATGACTGAGATGACTGGCCGATGCACCACCTGTGCCCCCTAGTGTACCAACTTACTGTGCTTTAGCCACCCGGCGCTCCGCTGGTTGTTGTGAGCATCGCTCCATCCTCCTTGTTGTTGGAGGGCGACTGCCTCGAACTGCCCAGTAGTGTCCTTCACGAGCCTCCTCCACAGAGGCCGATCTTGACACCGCTGGTACCAGGCATCAGCAAGTCGACTCAGCTCCACATCCTCCTGTACCACATCACTCTATCTCTTCTCTAGCCCGTGCCGCGCCCGTTTAGCCCCCTCGATCCGGCCGAACAAAAGCTGTTTAGGCATGCGGTGGCTGGGCTTTGCGGGCTACATGACCCAGCCAACGCAGCCTTGCCTGCCGGAGGAGCTCACCGATGGGACTTTGTCCTGGATCTTTCAAATATTTGTGAGCTCCTCACACAATCTAGCCTGGTTAAACCCAGGATAGATCGTAGGCAGGCCAGCGTAAATGTTTCTAAACAGCGAAAATGTTCCATTAGGGGGGTCCACGTTTCGCAAGCATAGAGACGGGAGGGAATGACTGTGGCAGAGAAGACCTGAAGCTTCATGCGGAAAGACAGACCAGGTAGCTTCCACACAGCATTACGCAACCGATGAAAAGATAATGCCGTTCGACTGATTCAGAGTGAGACGTCTGCTGTTAAACCGGAGCTGGTCATGAGCACACTGCCCAGGTATAGGAAACTCTCCACTCTCTCCACAACTGCCCTATCACCAATTGGGAGTTGTGGGGGTGGAGTGTCCAATGGTACAAAATACCCAGGCAGGTGCTTAGTTCTGGTGGGGCTGATGGTAAGGCCCCACCTCTTAGTGGCAAGCTCCAGGTTCAGCATGGTTGAGCAATGGGGAGCCATCCCTTGACCGCACCCGGGCATCGAATCAGCCTCCTATTGTATCTGTACCAGATGGAAATTCCTCCGGTACAGCGATTGAAAGCTTCATGAACTACATCGTCGAAATAGATGTTAAATAATGTGGGAGCCAGAGGACATCTCTGTCGCACCCCAAGGTGTACAGGGAATGGCTCCGACTCCCAGCCACGTAGTTTTACCCGGGCCCGCTCACCATCATGAAGGTCCTTAATGATCGTGAACAGAGGGTCAGGGACTCCGAAAGCACGAAGAACAACCCACAACCCAGGCCGACTGATGGTAAAATAGGCCTTGACCAGGTCAATAAAGCAGAGATGTAGGTCTTGTTGGAATCCCTACACCTCTGCTGTAGCAGACGGACAGAAATATGGCATCTGTGCAGGACCACCCTTTCCTGAAACCGCATTGGGGCTCCACAAGCCTCTCCTCAGCATGCCTAGCAAGGACGATGTTGAATAATCCTTGCCAGGACCTTTCCCGGCACACTGAGGAGTGAGATGCCCCTGTAGTTGTTACAGTCTGTGCTTTCCTCCTTCTTAAAGAGGGGGACCACCAGGGCATCCTTCCAATCCTGCGGAACCCGTCCAGTGGTCCAGACTTTTGTTATAATGTCATGTAGGGCAGTCTGTGCACAAACGCCACCCTCCCTCAGCATTTCGCTTGGGAGATCATCTCTGCCCAGTGCCTTTCCTTCCTGGTCTCAGACTCCGAATCGCCTTCAGTACTTCCTCAACAGATAGCAACTCATCCAGCCACTCACAGGGGGTGACGTCTTCTTCCAATATTTGAGGCACCACAGCCTCGGCAGGGTCATCCCTACTTTGTCCCACGTTGTTTTCCAGGCAAAGAGATTTCCCCTCCCCCAGGACCTCACACACACCAACACACACGACTCCCGCTGCTTGTAAGACAGGCACTGTACAGTAGGCAATGGGATTCTTGACAAAATGGCCGTAACACATGACACTTGCTCCACCGATGGCGATGCCAACATTGGCGCGATTTTGCCAAAAATGAGAAGAGGAAAAGTGTTCGGCAACGCGGCGTAAATCTGGCCCCGCCGAGCACCAACCGGGATAGCGTTGCAAGCGAGTGAAAAGAAAATCACCACGACCGGCTGGGATAACGAATGTTGTCGACGCTGGCCGTTGTAAACAAACGCGATTCAAATCATGTTTGGCGGCTAAATTCCTATCGTCAAGCCACTCGATCAGATGGAACGAGACAAGAAAGACGTAACATCGCTGTCGCCTGCATGTCGAGGGGATTGGAGTTTAACCACGAAGTAAAAATAATCCGTGTAAGGGGTTAAAACGAGGAAGCAAGCAGCAACGAATGACCACGACCGGAGAATGGGAGAATCGGAAGAAGTTCGTCCGGTCTCAACATCAGCTGCCACGTGATGACTGACGGAGAAGACGACAGATCTGCTTTGCCTCTCTATCTCAGCATGCAAATAGGTCCTCAAAAGTGAAAGCCCACCGCGTCTGCCTGGTCTTTCCCACAACGCCCTCCTCTTAAATCCTTCTCCTCCCTCTGTCCCCGGACCCCCCCTCCGTACGTTAATTTATTGCCAGCGCTTCCCGCTCTGGTCGGAATGCGAGGTCTTCAGAGTAGCGAATTCCTGCATCAACAGTAAGTCTGCTCTCGTCTGTCATCGTGTTGAGATGTAAACATGTTACGTCACAGTGAACGTTAAGGAAGTTACGTGTGGCTTTGACAGGAGGCGTCGCTGGATGGGATGATGGCCAACGAAGGGGATTGGTTAGAGAGCGGCAGCCAAAGGGAACGTACCTAGAGGATGACCGCCGGAACAAGATGGATCATTGTATCGTGAGACCGTGAAAAATGGTGACTGCTTGAGGAATCCTTCATCCAGCAGTGGATAAATCATAGATGACGATGATGGATTCTACCTCAGTTTTAATCCAATGCCCAATCTTTATACGACAGTCAAAAGGACATCAGTCCCTCTCCATAAAAAGTATATTTTTCCAGTCCATCAGCATATGGGCGTTCTAGACTCATGTTTCATTTGAGCATTGATTTAATTAGGCAAACTCTGGCACGTTATTATTTCTACAAGTGCCCATAGAGATAAACGTCTCTAAATCAAGACACAGCCGGAGTCAGACGAGAGGCAGCAACTAATCATTGGGGGCCTGGTGGAGCCTGACCCTGCCAAAGATAAAGAACAGTTTATAGACAGCATATTGTGATGTTGCGAGTAAAATCGGTACTCCCTAACCGAGGGATTATGCCAATCACCAGACCATTAGGGGGTTACATCCAGTGCGGAAATATAATGTCCGATTAAGTTACTGTGGCTGCTGACGGTGGTTGTGGTGATGGTGTTGGCGATGATGGCAGTAATGATAATAATGCCGCAGATGTGGTGAAGATGATGATGGTGGTGGTTGTTATTTTTATAATGCCAATTCTGATGGTGACTGTAATAATGGCAGCGGTGATATTGGCGGTGGTGATGGTGGTAATAGAAGTGCTGGTGATGTCAGTGTTGTTGGTGATGATGACAATCAATAACAGAAGTGGTGGCTACGATGGTGTTTTAATGATGGCAGTATCAATGATTATAAAGGCGAGGACGATTATGACAGTTCTGTTGACGTTGGCGATGTTGAAGGTTGATGATGACAATAGTCTTGATAATTACAATTACTTTTGCAGCAACTCATCGAAGAACATACAGCAGCGCGTGCTATTTAAACGCAGCCGTCATACGACACGGGCAGCCCTCGTACAGAAGGGACGCATGCACACGCGCGCACGGGGCCACGGGGAAAGCGGACGGCACAAACACAACACCCGTGACTCCAAGCCGCCTGGAATTCCTGCACGTGCACACAGTAGGCGGACGCGCGCGCGAGGCGAAGCGAGGGTTCGCGTCAGGAGACAGACGCTGGCCTCCTTCCTAAATTAGTGCGGCAGCGGCCGCGGCGTGGCCCCGCGTCCTCACGCTCCCGCGGCGTTTCGCCGCTCACGGAGGAGGGGTGGGCGAGAGCTTCCCGACCGCTGCCACAAAACCAGGTCAAAGTGCGTCCCTGCTCAGGGATGAGCTCCGCATTGGGGCCCTGTGCCCATCTCTGTTGGCGGGCCCCAGAGCCACAGGAGTGAGAACTCCAAACAGATGGCCCAGAAGTAGAGCGAGTGGCTCGCAATCATCAGAAGGTTGCAGCTTCAACTCCTGGTGGCCGATTGACACAGCCCCATCGTCTCCTCTGGGGTCGCTAAAATACAAACCACTTCGTGGGTAAGTCAACAGTGGCTGTCCAAAGGTCAAATTCGCATACTGTTTATGAATGCGAGTGTGCATGCATATTCATGTGGAAACATGTGCACACGTGCGTTGCTGTAATTTTCATGTACGTGTCTACGTGTTTATATGTGTGAATGTTTGTGCATGTGCGTGTTGTGCGCGCGTGTTGTACGTGCGAGCATGTGCGCTTGTTGTTGCTCCAGTTCAAGGTCGGTCAGGACACAGATTTCGCGGCACACACTGTTTGGTGTAACACGAATCATGCCTCGGCCAAAATAGAGTAAAGGTTCGTGCCACTGGGGGTGCCGTATTTGAGCCAAAACACCGCCCCCCTTGCTGCTCACGAGCCGGTCCACAGAGCCCACGCGGGGTCGAGGGAGTGGCCTCAGCAACGTCCAACATTAAAGGGAAAATGTTAACAAAACACCATTGTTTACGCACACACCGCACACTGTAATGGCAACTGTGATCACGTAAATGCCACGGGCGTTTGCCATTTACCTTAACGAGGGCAGGTTGTTCCCTGGACCGATTCCAACGATGAATGTTTTGCTCAGCGTCCAGGAGTCCCTTCTCGAGGATATTTTGGCCGACTATCCCACGCTGGCCAAACGCCGTGGAAGAAGAGGCGGAAGTTCTGGCACTTTACCCCACCACACACATTCCTGCCCATTGTGACCGTGGCATACCCATGTATACTGCTGGGAGGACAGAGGCAGAACGGGATGAAAGGAACTTGCCCAATGTTTCAAACTGCCGTGCCAGGAAGTCGAACCGGTGGGTCCAGTACGCATCCATATCCCTATTCTACAAGAATGCAGGTACTGATCGGTGGAATGTGGAATTGGCACCAGAGTTCAAAGACCCCCTAAGGAAGTATGTGATGACCAACGCACATATGCGAAGGGGGGACGCATTTTAGGCCAGATTTGCATCTTGACGCATCGGTCGAATGAAGCTGACTTCACTCCACTGGTTGATGACAATGACATTAGCACATTCGTTTGCATATCCCCTCACAAAAAGCAACAGCCCGGATAAACATCGCATTTTGACTTGTTTCTTAGTGTATTGTTTAGTGCTATGAAGATGGGAAATTGCCCAAGATGTCACTCATATTTTTCTACTTTTAAGACCAGTCTTATTGACCAATGTGTTGACGTTTTTGTTATGCGATACGAGTGCAATTAAATGTTTACTATTTCCCTTTGACTATTGGTCAGTTATATTATCTCGGATTTACACTACAGACACTTTTAATGAAGTGGGGAATCATTCGTATGTATAATTCTCAATTATCCGTGGATAAGTTTATTTGGGTTGCAAGAGGCCCTTGTAGATGACAGAAGTGACTTGAGCACGATGACATTTTAAAGTGGTGTCCAGTTGAAATTATTTTGCACTCTCGTACCCGATTAGTGAGGCTAAGGTGATTGCAATAATGGATAAATATCGTCTGCAGGCCATTTCAAAGTGGCAGGCCTCATGTGGTTCATGTTAAATGGAGTTGCGTTCAGCCCCCTGGCCATGTCACGATGAAAAACAATTATCACTCCACCACGACATCCCTGCCAGGTTCGGTGAATTATCTTCACTCGTGCTGAAGACACGGCGATTTGTTCAGACCGGGAATGAGGAACATGTCGCCCTCACAAACCAAAGCAGCTGATGGCATCCATCACATCACTTCAACCCAGCCGTTCACCAACCCTCCCGCACACCCGCTGCCGCCACCACCTTCACCGTCACAAACCAAACCAGCCTTGCTCGAGCCATCACCGTAAGTCGACAGCTTTGACAGGCGGCCAGGGGAAGATGAGATTTAAACTCAACGACGCGCCGTGATACCTCCAGACGGAGTTCATCAAGGTCAGCAGTTTCGAGCTGTTACAGTGAAGCCATGACTGGAATACAAGCAAGATATCAAAATAATGCCCCAAGCCAAGGGGCTACGATGCCACGTGATGTTGACAAAATGTCCCATGGCATGCAAGGCAGGATGGGGGAGGACCGATTCTATGGTCACAGTTGCACGCTTTGCTGGATAGAAGTCGCCTTTAAAGTAGATTATTACCGTCAAATGTTAATTTTCAACAGATTTTTTCTTGCCAAAAAATACCACGCCAATTTTTCTAAAACCAACGATGCAATAAACCGGCGAAGGTGATGTGTTTGGGCTGTCTTGTCTATCTATTCTATTTCGAATTGATATAGCGCAATTGTAAAATTGTGAATCTTGGTCTAGTATGTCTCCAGAGCTAAATGTAAACCCTAAATTGTTGTTGTGCAATTCACAATGTAATTGTAATTTTAGATGACTATGCCGTTGTAATTGCAATTGTAATTTAATCGCTGGCGTGACACATTTATGAAGATGGTCCTGAACAAGTGCTGTTTATATTCCATATTCTGATACAGCAATCAGTCTCTAAATAACCACTAAAACATTTAAGAGACCCAGTGCCAGGCCAGTGGTAGGTGCACATAAACAAAAACAACCTTGCCAACTTAATAATTAACACTGCCTTGAGAAAACAAGGAAATTAGATGTGTTCCCCCCTTATTTATAAACCAGTGTTAACACCAAACTGTGCCAGTTACTTGGTTTGTGCACATTACAATTACAGGACTGTTTACTTACCACAGAATAGCGCTCATTTATTGGCCATGGTGAGATGATGATTACGATGTACTGATTGTGAGCGTGTACTGGTGATGATCACAAAGCAATGGCCATTTTATCATACCCAGTAAAATTATGATGTATGGATGGATGACGATTATTTACCGATGATCATGATGGTGTACCGCTGGTGAATGTGACAATATACGATCGTGACAATCACAAAGGAGTGCTCATGTTACCAACCCCCTGCAAAGGAAGATGACAATTATGATACAGTACTAACGAAAACGTCAATCGCGGTTTGAACTAATGAAGCAAGCACCGACACCAATGCCAGCCATTGATCAATCCCCTGGTGGATGACGGACCCCTCGTGTCGAGCAGTGTGCGGGGTTCTGATAAAACGCACTTGGCACAACATTCACAACCGTTGGCATCTCGAGAAGACTCCATACGAATACATTATTTGGTGGCGGTGCGTTTTGGAAACAATTGTGCTCGTGTGTTGCACAAGCACAATTAACAACAAAAAATCACTAAAAACGTTCGTTCATAACACCGCTTTAAAGTGCTCCAAAGAAGGGCCCATTGCCCAAAATGCATACCTGTCAAACCCTCATCAGTGCCTACTTCATACAGACCAATTCAGACCTTATTGGTCACCCCGTGCCCTTCTAAATCTCAATGTTCATCCTACAAAGCCCCATGACAAGGAAGAACTACAAACAAATAGATTTTAAAAAAATTCGTTGCCCGTATTAAAACGGCTGAATGCCGTATTCAACCTGAACTCTCAATGTCGCTGTACAGGAATATGGATAAACCGTGTGGGTTAACAGGTATGAAAACGTCCCCATATGTTTTTCCTTTTAAGGCCAGTGTCACTGACGGATGTTGAGTTTTAATATTCTATATGAAAATAACGTTAAACCGAGACACATTCCATACGATGTGCACCATAAATGTATGCGCTGATTGTGGTGCGATGTTCATATGAACTGCCTTGTTCCTGTTCTAGATGCCGTATTCATTGTTTAAAACTTTAAGTTTACGATGCAAATATGAGTGTTTGTGTGTGTGTACTTGTCATGAATTGTTATTGTGTATTGGGAGAGCAGTAGTGTAGCGGTTAGCGCGCTATGAAACCGGCCATACGAGTTTGATTCCTGCTCATGGCCAACACCAGTGACGATTATCTGAACCAGGCCTAGGCCTCCCCTGGGTCGACTTGGCCTCAAATGAGTACCTGGTCTAGTGTATAAAACATCCGCACTCGGTAAACAAAGGCGACCGGGCGTGGAGCTGGCCACCAACCCCCTCGTGTGCCGTGCTGGCCTTCATAGCTGCTTGCGAACAGCGCTTGCTATGGATGTGTTACTTGAAACCCCTGGACCGCCCTTGCATTATGTCCCATCTCAAGGGATTTATCCATGCTTCACCACACCAGTCAATGCGGGTTCATGCAAGTGGGAGAGCACAGCACAAGGTGAGTTTATGATTGTGTGTATTGGTCCTCCCATCGTGCATTACGTCTCATCATCACACTGTGTGTGGAATGCACACAGCCTTGTTTCAGACAAAGAGTAAAATGTGGATGCATTATTTCCGGGAGCAGTAGGATGAGACAAATGTGTACAGTGTGAAATATTTTTTGTTTTATAAAGCCTAGTTTGTGCAAACTGCATCTCACAATCACCGAGGAACCACAGACAAGCTGAACGGAAGCAGCTTGGCAGTGAGGCGATGTCAACAATTGCCCAAGCTCTGCGGTTCTCAATATTGTGTGTTCATACTTGTTATGAGTCATCAGCAGAGAATAGACATAATTGCGTTCTGCTGCCTTGTGCCTCACGGGCTATTATGTGGAGCAGCAGGCTCGCAAAATATCCGAGTAAAAACAACACGAGGAAATTGAGCATTCGATACGGCAAATGTGATATTGTGACCGTAGCCTCAACCCTACCAGACAGGGTGCCTTCCTTGCACATGGCATGGCAGTGCAGCATAATGCTAGGCGTGTATAGTTCACACAAGCCTAGCTTTAAACCACCAACACGCATCGTCCTACTGATGTCTCAACATTAAAACAAATCATGGATTATAATGGATATTGGTATGGTCGATGATGATGATGTTGAGTGATGATGCAGACATCTTGTGATGAACTAAAAACAAAATAAAATGCAAATAAATGTGTCAATAACACTGTGGTCTTATAAAAGTTGACGTTATGGGCGGTGGCCCTTCCTCACAACACATAGGCGTGGGAGGTAAAGTGGTCTCTGCATATGTTATGGTTCTTTCGGTAAAGTCGCGTAGATATAAAACAATTATAACAATCAAATAATAAAAAATAAAGTGAATAAAAAATAATACAAATATCACGACGTTTCGATCGCAACACAAGCGGTCGTCATCAGGAATAGGGAGTGGCCTCTGCATGTGCTGTGTTGTGAAGGGTCATTGCCTGAAACGTCACATATATAGTTGTTTTAGGTCACACAGTGATATTGACAATTGCGCTCAGTTTTGTTGTTGTTTGTGCACCACAGCCAACGCAGTATCAGCGAATATTTAATATTTTATGGGTTCAGATGTGAATGGGGTAATGAGGCGTTTTAATTTTGTGAATGTAATAATAAACTGATTATGTTAATTCGGTTAATGATGTTGTGTTTTACAATGTGTTGGTGTTTTACGAGGACTTTTATGATGAATTTGATGATTGTGATGAAACAACGTCTTGATTAGTTGATTACGAAGTTGACGATGATGTGCTGATGAAAACGTGACGATGAATTTATTATTTTATTGAGAAGGAATGATGCTGCTGCTGATGATTATTGTAATGCTTGTTTACCCCAGAAAGTTTCACCGAATAGCGTGACTTTTTTAAAAGATTTTTTGCAGTTTGGGACAACGGTAGCTACGCATTATTCTACGTTGCCACACAACGGTCGACTCTTGCGAATGATTTCACACGGGATCTTCAACGCCCACTGTGGTTAACGCAATATTAACCAGGGCGGCCGCAGCATTGGAACCGTAAACGTCAGCAAAAAACGCAGCTAACTCGCTACTATGGCAATGCCCCATGATGCTGTTTGGCCTCGCCTCACAAAGCAACCCTTCTGTTTACTCTGTTGATACTGCTGATGAAGATGTTGTTGTGCTAATGATAACAATAACGCTGCTATTGATGATGGTGGCGGTATTAGGAGCCCTTCTGCTCACTCTGCGTTGCTAATGCGACGATGATGATTGTGCTTATGTTGATGTGCTGATGATGCGGCTGTGATAACAGTTAGGCCTGGTCTTACAAAGGAATCCCTCTGCTTACACTGTGCTGCTGATGACGATGGCTGTGGCCGATGAAGATCGTGTCGATGTGCTGATGATGGTGATAACTGCTGCTGCGATGGCGGTGTTAGAGGCCCGGCCTCACAAAGGAACCCCTCTTGCTTGCACAGTGCTGACGAGGAAGATCGTGTCCATGTGCTGATGCTGTTGATGATGCCAAGGCGATAGGCCTGACATCACACCCCCCCCCCCTCTTACCTACCTACAATGTGCCGATGATTTAATAATGCTGCGGTGAAGATAATGTTGTTGATGCTGATGTTAGGCCTGTTCTCACAAAGGAACTCCTCTGCTTAACACTGTGGTTGATGTTACTGATGATGATTTGGCGATGATGATGGTGATGTTGGGTCTGGCCTCACAAAGGAACGCCTCTGATTAACACTGTGGTTGATGATGGTACTGATGATGATGATGTTGCTGCTGATGATGGTGATGTTGGGTCTGTCCTCACAAAGGAACGCCTCTGATTAACACTGGTTGATGATGTTGCTGATGATGGTGCTGATGATGATGTTGCTGATGATGATGGGGATGTTGGGTCTGTCCTCACAAAGGAACTCCTCTGCTTAACACTGTGTTTGATGTTGCTGATGATGTTACTGATGATTTGACGATGCTGATTTGGCGATGCTGATGATGATTTGGCGATGCTGATGATGATGTTGGGTCTGTCCTCACAAAGGAACGCCTCTGCTTAACACTGTGGTTGATGATGATGGTGCTGATGATGATGTTGCTGCTGCTGATGATGATTGTGATGTTGGGTCTGGCCTCACAAAGGGCGCTTACTCTGATCTCCAGTCGAGGCGGCCGGCCCCGTGAGGCTTGTACCGTTACCGGTCGCACAACGGCAACAGCAGAAGTAACGGCGACGGCATTCGCGTGACAGGATGACTTTTTAAAAACAACAACTGTAATTTAAAAACAACCCAAATCAAAATTAGCGCCGAGTCACTAAGACTATTTACCCTCGGCCACCGGGTTCCTTACATGCTCTGACGTCATATGAACGCTGTGCCCCCGTGACGTCATGTCGAGGATACGCCCCGCGGCAACGTGACGTCACCGCGAGGACGCCTGTGCGATGACGTCATCGCTCGAGGTTAATGGGACAGGGACGACGAGTAAAAGGGGCCGTCCATGAATGACGTCACGCGATTTTGGACGATTTTTGACCCCCCCCCTTCGTCACACGGCGTCACAAAAAGTCAGACCCCCCCCCCTCAAATGTGACGTCACAAAGCTCTGCCCCCCCCAAAACCATATTTCCATTTTGAAAATAAAAGATGCTTCAAATCGCTTTAAACTATTGTCATTGTAGTGCGTATTTAATGTGGCGCTGCACTCTGATGTTGTAGGAGAAACCATTTATTAAAAAGTCTATTTAATTAAGTAGAACGTGTTGTCTATATTTATTTAAAGTTGCGCATTTTGATGTGACGTCACATTTCTCCCCCCCCCCCCCCTCGTCACATCGTCACAAATGTCTGACCACATCCCCCCCCCCCCAATAGGCGCGTGACGTCATTTATGGACGGCCCCAAAGGCGCAGCCCTGCAATTGCTTGCTTTTATCCACTGCTGGGGAAACCCCTCCCCCCACCCTTCCACCTCCTACAGGGACTTGGGATATGAAACTCTAAACAACACTGGCCCTAAAAGCTACAAATAGACAATCCGATCCGGAGAATTCGGCAATGATAGCAACATTGGTTATCGTATGATCAAATTATCAGGAATTCACCCAATCTCGGAAGGGGCCGTAAGCTAAGCAGGATTTGCTTGCGCCTGCCTACCACTTGGATGGGTGACTTCCATGCATAATAGGTGTTATAGGCTGCTTCGGGGTTATTATCCAAGAAAGCCACGCTGAGTCATAGGATCATGTTTTAGGAGGGTCCTACACTGTGTTTTTATTTTGTTTAGGGGCCGTCCATAAATGACGTCAAACACCTAGGAGGGTGGTGGTTCAGACATTTGTGACGATGTGTGACGAGGGGGGGGGGTGAGAAATGTGACGTCACATCAAAATGCGCAACTTTAAATAAATATAGACATAAATGTTTTCTCCTACATCAGAGTGCAACGCCACATTAAACACGCACTACAATGACAATAGTTTAAAGCGATTTGAAGTATGTTTTATTTTTTTGGGGGGGCAGAGCTTTTTGACGTCATATTTGAGGGGGGTCTGACTTTTTGTCACGCCGTGTGACGAAAGGGGGGGGGGGTTAAAACATCGTGCAAGATCGCGTGACGTCATTTATGGACGGCCCCTTATGTTTTTGGCCAATTAAAAAAAAATGAACTCCACCGAAAAAAAAGACTGAATCCATTCGTCAATAACACTGCGTGTGGACTTTAAAAGGAAAAATATGCAATACTCGACGTTTCGGGCAATGGCCCTTCGTCACAGGACACATAAAGAGGTCCACTTTGCATTGGCGAGCTGCAAGAGGTAGGCGGGGCTAAATGTCACGGGCTAGGCCCCGCCCACAAACAAAGATTCCCCGTAAAGTTGAATAAACTTTGAATAAACTATTGGGGCAAGTGCTGTTAGCGAGCACCGATTAAGGCCTGAACGGCACACGAGGGGGTGGGTTTCCAGCACCACGTCTCCCTCGTGGCGATGTTTACTACACACCGCACCAGGTACTCATTTGAGGCCGAGTCGACCGAGAGGAGGCCCAGAACCGGTTCAGACAATCCTCATCAGCGTTGACCGTGAGTGGGAATCGAACTCGTGCGTGGCCGAGGTTCCCGGCTCTCCACTCTCCCCCACAAGCTGACGTCACCGCGAGCAGGGGGGGGCGGGGCCTCCGTCGCCCCGCCCACCTCTTGTGTGACGTCAGCCGCTATAAAAGCACCGCCCCCCAGCGCTCCGTGCGCTTGTAAACACGGCCGGCGATGTCGGCGGGCCGCGGGGAGCGAGGCTCCTCCGAGCGGAGCAAGAAGCCGAAGGAAGGACGCAAGAAAGGTGAGAGACTGCGGGGGACAACCTCACACAGACCACCGCTCGCCCCAGCAACACGTGGTCTTGTCCGTCTGTATGTCCGCCTGTCTGTGCGTGAAGGTCGCCCACCTCGTGGTGCGTGTGTTTGTGTTGGTGAGTGAATGAGTTGGGGGTCCGTCAGTCCCCCCCAACACGTGTGGGTTCGAGCTGTCCCGTCTGGGGGTTGCAAGTGTCAACATGTGTGACACGTGTGTGTGTGTGACACGTGTGTGTGTGTGTGTTAGTGTCCTATGGTGCGTGTGATGGGTGTGTGTGTGTGATGTGTGATGGGTGTGTGTGACACGTGTGTGTGTGTGTGTGACACGTGTGTGTGTGGTAGTGTCCTTTGGTGTGTGTGATGGGTGTGTGATGGGTGTGTGTGTGTGATGGGTGTGTGTGTGTGATGGGTGTGTGTGTGTGATGGGTGTGTGTGTGATGGGTGTGTGTGTGTGTGATAGGTGTGTATGTGTGAGTGATGGGTGTGTGTGTGTGATGGGTGTGTATGTGTGTGTGATGGGTGTGTGTGTGATGGGTGTGCGTGTGTGTGTGATGGGTGTGCGTGTGTGTGATGGGTGTGTGGGAGCGTGGTAGTGTCCTTTGGTGCGAGTGTGTGTGTGAGTGATGGGTGTGTGTGAGTGATGGGTGTGTGTGTGTGATGAGTGTGTGTGTGAGTGATGGGTGTGTGTGTGTGTGATGAGTGTGTGTGAGAGTGATGGGTGTGTGTGAGTGATGGGTGTGTGATGGGGTGTGATGGGTGTGTGTGTGTATGATGGGTGTGTGTGTGACACGTGTGTGTGTGTGGTAGTGTCCTTTGGTGCGCATGTGTGAGTGATGGGTGTGTGTGTGATGGGTGTGTGTGAGTGATGGGTGTGTGTGAGTGATGGGTGTGTGTGTGATGATGATGGGTGTGTGTGTGTTGTTGATGTGTCTTTGTGTTGCTGTGTCGATGTGCGTGTTAATGTGTGTTGACGTGTGTGTGTTGATGCGCGTGAATGTATTGTCTTTGTGTATATCTTTATTGATCGATATGTTTGCGTGTTAATGTCTTTGCCGTGTGTGTCGTGTGTGTTGTGTGTGTTGATGTTACTGTGTTTGGTGGAGCGGTGGTGCAGTAGTTAGCGCATTGCGCTACGAACCCGAATTCGATTCACGCTCACGGTCAACACCAGTGACAACTATCTTCAACAGTGCTGGGACTCCCCTAGGTCTGTTCAGCCTCAAATTAGTACCTGGTACGATGTGTAAACAGGGGAGACAAAGGCGGCCGGGCATGCTGCTGGCCACCCACCCCCTCGTGTACCGTGCCGGCCTTCATAGGTGCTCACTAACAGCACTTGCCCCTACAGTCTGTTAAGGCTATACAGGTCTTTGTGTTATCGTGTTGCACTTATGTGTGTTAATCTGTCTGTGTGTTAACAACTGTTGTTAGTGTACGTGAAAGTGTGTTAAAAAGCACTAATGAAATGATGTATACGGCGACGTTCATACACATTGCATCTGTACGTGTTGACAAACTTACATGATGAGCCTGTGGTTGTGTGCTCACTAACAGCACTTGTCCCAACCAACTATGTAGGCTATACGCGGAATATGTGTCTTTGTGTAATTGTGTGTGTACAGCTGTCATATGTGTGTGTGCACGTATGTGTGTGTGTGTACAGCTGTCATGTGTGTGTGCACGTGTGTGTGTTTACAGCTGTTATTGGTGTGTGAGGGTATGTACCACTGTGCTAATGTGTTGATGTATGTGTTTGTCAGTGTGTGTGTGGGGAGCGGTGGTGTAGCGGTTAGCGCGCTGCGCTACGAACCTGGCGACCCGGGTTCGATTCCCGCTCACGGCCAACACCAGTGACGATTATCTGAACCGGTCCTGGGCCTCCCCTAGGTCGACTCAGCCTCAAATGAGTGCGATGTGTACACATTGCCACTGGGGAGACAAAGGCGGTCGGGCGTGGTGTTGGCCACCCAGCCCCTCGTGTGCCGTTCCGGCCTTCATAGGTGCTCGCTAACAGCACTTGCCCCTACAGTCTGTTAAGGCTATACGGGGGATCTTTGTGTTCAGTGCATAGTTTCTATGTACACCTGTCCACGCGTGCCTTGTGTCTACATCAGCTGTCTAACCTATGACTAGCAGTAAATTAATGCCCAATGCGTCTATGTACGAGCATCTGTCAGTCAACTCGATCAGTCAACTCATCACATCTGGATCTCTCCCGTCACCTCACATCGAGCTATCCACACACTTCACGTGACTGCACTCAAAATGCACCTAGCCTGGCACAAGCGCTGTGGTGATTGTTGTTGTTGACATCTTGTGTGTGTCTGTTATTAATCGTGTAGGGCTATTTTGACCATACTTCACCACGCCGGTTAATGTGTGGATGGGTGAAGGTGGGGGGGAATGGAGGCTCACAACCGGTTGAGATATCACTCTGCGCTGACGATAGCCGTGGCTAACCACTGCGCCACCGCTCCTCCATCCTGGTGTGTGTCCATGATTCCTTTTCCTCTACATCGCACAGCTGCTCTGGACGTGCCGTGTGCGTGTGTCGGTGCACAGTAACGTATTACCTCCGTACGGTGCGAACGAAGTTCAGCATGCATTGTGATATTCGGAACCTCCTGCGAAAACCAGCCAGGCAGGACCCTCCTTAAGAGAGAATTCCGAGGCGTAGTAGTAGCAATGGCAATCATCTCGTTCCTGAACACACCTGGCTGCGTACGGTGCGAAAGAAGTTCAACATACGCACATGGTGTGCGTGTGTGGGTGCACCGGTCTAAATTCACCTGTCCCGTCGATGCTCGCGACCAGACACCAGTGACGATTATTCTGAGCCGGTCGTGGGCCTCCACTAGGTCGACTCAGCCTCTAAATGAGTACCTGGTGCGGTGTGTAAAGATCGCCACTGGGGAGACAAATGCGGTCGGGCGTGGGAGCTTGCCACCCACCCTATTCGCGTGACGTTCCGGCCTTCATAGGTGCTCGCTAACAACACTTGCCCCAAAAGTCTGTTGATGATATACAGATCGTTGTGTTTTTTTATAAACACTCAGGCATGACGTGTGCACACCTGTGCACGTGTTACCTGTGCAAACCTGTGATCGATGTCTTATCCCGAGGCATCTGTACATATTTATATCACCTGTACACACCTGGCATTACGTTTTACGGAGTTACCTGTGCATATTTGTCTGAGCACACCTGTGCTCAATGTGTTTGTGTATGGACACATCTATATACACGCCTTGCCTTGACACAAACATGCCCTTCATGCCTTGCATCTGAAACCAATCCTGCACCTTTGTGGACACGTGTAATCAATACTTTGTGCCCGGACACACCCGTGCACACGTTCTACCTGGACACTCCTGCCCTCAACGTATAGTATAACTGATGGCTTTAATCTCAGTTGCCTTGTGGTTGTTGTTGTTGTTGTTTGACTTGCATCCCACTGGGATTTTTGCACACAGCCTTGGTGTACGGTGCTATTTCTGGAAGACTTTGCAGTTATTTCCTGGATTTTTCTGTTTGCACATAGTCACTTTAAGATGTTTTCTCGTTCATCTTTTAGTTTTTTGTTTGTTGCGGTCGCACCCGATTCAAGAGCCGAATGGCTCACAGGGCTATTCCTAATACACTCAAACTGTATCTAGATACACATGCCCTCAATGTCCATTGTGGCTTAGTTTGGTGCCCCCATCTCCGCACCTCCGATTAGCGTGGTTGGCTGCGTACGGTGCGAAAGAAGTTCAACATACGCACATGGTGTGCGTGTGTGTGCGTGCACCAGTGGTGGGACAGTCCTGACCACACGCCGGTCCGTCCAGTGGGTTCAAGCATCACCTGCCGTGCTTGTGAGGATGTCCCGTGTACACACGCCTGCGCACACGTGTGCGGGGGTGTGTGGGGTTGGTGTCAATCCACAGTGCCAGCTTTAGTGGTCACTGACGTCACATTCTTACTGCGTCATTGGCACCGTGGCCGTGCCACTACAATGTCTCCCAAAGTTTCGTGTGTTGTATGTCTTTGTAGTGGGGAGCGGTAGCGTAGTGGTGAGCGCGCCACAAATCCGACGACCCGCGTTCGATTCCCACTTCGCGAACAATATCAGTGGTGAAATTTCTGAACCGGTCCGAGGCCTACCCCTATGTCGACTCAGCCTTAAATAACTGCATGATGAGGTGTGTGTAAAGCATCATTACTGGGGAGACAAAGGCGGCTGGGCGTAGTTTCGGCCACGCGAACTCCCTCGTGTGCCGTGCCGGCTTTAATAGGTGCTCGCTAACAGCGCTTACCCCTAACATGGACGGGGGAGGGAGAATCTTTCTCTTTTGTGTATGAAGACGCATTCCACATCGTGTCTTACCTGTGCAGGCACTAAAGAGGATGATTGTGGCGAGTAGTGAAATGCATGGTGGTCTCGACCTGAGTGTTGGAACACATGATGACGTGATGAGCGAGTGAGTGAGTTGTGCATCTCGATACGTATTGTGAGGATGTTGCGGATCGGTAGGTGGTTTGGTTTAAACGCACGCTCTGTGCAAGTGTCTATGGGCCTCGGTATGTAGAACTTCTTTCGCACCGTACGTATCCAAACATGCTAATCGGAGGTGCTGGGGTAGGACGACAAACTGAACTAGAACAAGCTGCTTTAAAGAAATACGTTGTCAATCTGGATTTAAAAGTGAATGGTTCCAGTGGCTTCCTAATAATCGAAAGGAAGAGTGTTTAAGACGGCCTTTGTACAATTAGCTCCAGAGCTGTGAGATTTCAGGGGTGTTCGTGCGGGTGGGTGATTACTGTGAGCTACCGTGAGTAGTTTGCCACTCATGGTGTTGAAGAGTGCCCAAGGCCACGTGGTTGCGGGTGAACCCATGCGTGAACGCACGTGTTGGACAGTGCGCGGTGGTAAACACGTGGTGTCGTCAGTGTGTACAGTGTACAGTTTGCATAACACGTGCTATGGTGAATGCGTTTAACACAGTGGCGTGGTTTGTTTACAGGCGTGGGGTTGTGTGGCGTGTTTATACATGTGGTGAGTGTGTTTAAACACGTGGGGTGGGGAGTGTGTTTAAACACGTGGTGTGGGGAGGGTGTTTAAACACGTGGGGTGGGGAGGGTGTTTAAACACGTGGTGTGGGGAGGGTGTTTAAACACGTGGTGTGGTGAGTGTGTTTACACACGTGGTGTGGGGAGTGTGTTTAAACACGTGGTGTGGTGAGTGTTTAAACACGTGGTGTGGTGAGTGTGTTGAAACACGTGGTGTGGGGAGTGTGTTTACACGTTTAAGTTCGGGTTTGTTTAGCCAGGTGAGAACTCAAGACTACTGTAAAAGAATAAGTCTCACTTGCTCAAATAAAAGTCGGAGCAAAACATCTGTGAAACATAAATCAATGTTAAATCATACATTCCCCGGAACGGAAAGTCGGCTCGGGCAGATTATTTTTAGACTGATCAGAGCACAATTTAACATTAAGTTACAGACAAAGTCGCATACAGGATGGCTTTTGTACTAATATTTAACACAAACGATATATTCAGTTAAAAATACAAGTCACGAAGAATCAACAGCTCGGCATCAAACTCGGGTTTAGATGGGAGAGGAACCCAGGGGCATTTTAAAACAGTTCAGGGCATTACCAGAGTCGCATACCTCCACCAACTCTGGGTCTGGGTATATTTGTGGGTCTCTCTGTGCGAGTCTATGGGGCTCTGTGTGTGTCTATGGATGTATTGTGTGCGCCTACGGATCTCTGTGTGACCCTGTGAGTGTCTGTGTGAGTTATTGGGTCTGTGCGAGTGTCAGGGAAGCGATGGCATTTCACGTGTTTGGGGCTTTGACAGAGAATGAGTGAATACCACGTAGGTTTTGTGTTCTTGGTACAATGAACTTTAGTGCTGTTGGCCATCTAATATTTCAGGATATGTGTGTATCCATTTAATAAAATCAAAACTTATTTTTAATTTACCAGATATGGCCCACTGAGCTACGGTATATCGATTGGTTTATGTAGCTGTTTTTCAGAAGCGGCCTGGCCACAAATGATAGCTCAACGAAGTGGCTTATTGTGGAAATTGATCGGAGCCGAACACTTCTAAACGCACGTTTCTAAATGTGGAGGGAAAAAACCGGAGGACCCGGAGAAAATTACACGCGACCACGGGGAGAGAGACACGCAAACTCCAAATATACAGGCGTCAGGGTCGGGATCGAACCCGCAACTTCCTGTATACCAGGCGAGGTAGTAAACATCTCTCCACCGTGACGCCCCATTGAAAATGAACTTGGCCCAGTGACTCCCAGTGAGACTCCCTCCGAGTTCGATGAGATGATAACCGGTCTAGGATCAAAGACCACCACAGTGATGATTGGAGTGGTAAGTTTGTAGGATGAAGTCGGAAATAAACAATTTAGCAAATCTAAAGTGGTTGTCGAGGTTTATTTGATGTCAGCATACTTTAGGAGAGGCGTGGAGGTAGCAGCTATCAAATGTTTCTGTGCAGATGACAAATTGAGTTTTTTAGTCCCTGTCTTCCCGTGGTGTGGCGCGTGTTTACACACGTGGTGTGGTGTGTTTACACAGCGGTCTGCTGTTTGTGTGCTTACACACACGTGGTGTGCTGTTTGTGTGCTTACACACGTGGTGTGTTTACACACTGTGATGTTCTGTGGTGTGTTTACACACATTGGGTGGTGTGCAAGCACACATGATGGTTTTGCAGTGCTGTGTTTACACTTTACACACGTGTTGTGGTCTGCCCGTGTGTGTTTCCGGCTTAATTTTGCTGAAAGATAATAGATTACAGCATAGTCCTTAGTGTGCAGAAATCATTCACACATACGCACCAGACATACAAAGAACAAAGACCCCCCCCCCCCCAGTATAGCCTTAAAAAAGACTTTCAGGGCAAGTGTTGTTAGCGAACACAGAAACACACAACACTCACACGCACACATGATGATGTTGCTACGTTTTCCCACACCACACCCACAGCGCACATAACGCACATAACGCACATAACAAGAGGACTGCTCGGAGCATTTCCTCGTGTGCATTGGCGACCTTAATAGGCACTCACTCACTCGCCTTTGGCCCTGAAGCGCACGAGTCTAAAATGGGAACTTTGTGCGTGCCTATATGTGCGAGATGGTATGTCTGCAGGCGGGTGTGTGGGGGGTGTGTGTGAGATGTGTGTGTGTGGGATGTGTGTGTGTGGGATGTGTGTGTGTGTGAGATGTGTGTGTGTGGGATGTGTGTGTGTGGGATGTGTGTGTGTGGGAGATGTGTGTGTGTGAGATGTGTGTGTGTGTGGGATGTGTGTGTGTGGGAGATGTGTGTGTGTGAGATGTGTGTGTGTGTGAGATGTGTGTGTGTGTGAGATGTGTGTGTGTGTGAGATGTGTGTGTGTGTGAGTTGTGTGTGTGTGTGAGATGTGTGTGTGGGATGTGTGTGTGTGAGATGTGTGTGTTGAGTGTGGGGAGCGGTGGTGTACCGGTTAGCGCGCTGCGCTATGAACCTGGTGAACAGGGTTCGATTCCCACTCACGGCCAACACCGGTGACGATTATCTGAACCGGTCCTGGCCCTCCCCTAGGTCGACTCAGCCTCAAATGAGTTACCTGGTTCGGTGTGTAAACATCGCCACTGGGGAGACAAAGGCGGTCGGGCGTGGTGCTGGCCACCCACCCCCTCGTGTACCGTTCCGGCCTTCATAGGTGCTCGCTAACAGCACTGGCCCCAACAGTCTGTTAAGGCTATACGGGGGATCTTTGTCTCTTTGTCTTTGACCCGAGTTCGATTCCCGATCACGGCCACCAACACCGGTGACGATTCTCTGAACCGATCCTGGGCCTCCTCCTAGGTCGACTCAGCCACAAATGAGTGGTGTGTACACGTAGCCACCAGGGACCGGATTAAGATTGTGTAAGGCGCCCTGGGCTCCAGGCACTGTGAGCCCCCCCAGTAACATTTCCAAAAGGAAAACCAAAGTTAAATAAAATGTTAATTGATTTTTACAAGGCTGACAACAAATAAAATTCAGCATTCACAAATGAAATAAGTATAACCCGTAAAAACAAAGTTTTTCACTATAAATCCTTTATATGCGTGGCGGCTAGAGTCCTCTCGTCCTCTGGTTTGAGATGGCTGCCACCTATGGGTCAGATGATTGTCTGCCAGTATTAAGCAATTGGTAATTAAATATTCAAATTAGTTTTCCCTAAACAGTGTAAAATTTTGGGAAACATTTTTTCACGAACATTAATTGTCACGTACAACGAGTCTGTGTGCATAATGTCAGCTCGATTGGATCACGGGAAGTGGGTTAAAACACGACCGAAAGATTTGCACGGTCGTAAGCAAGCAAGCAAGCACGCAAGCAAGCAAGCGAACTTAATGCAAAGGATTTAAAAAAAACTTTTCCGTGGGCTGCAGCCCCTAAAGTCCCCGTGGTGGCACCCAGGCAGACGAATCGCGGCGCTGGCCACCCACGGCCCTCGTGTGCCGTGCCCGCCTGCATCGGGGCTATACGACTCGTTCACGACACTTGCCCCAAACAGCCGGTTCAAGGCTATGGGGGGGGGGGGGGCAGTCTGTATCTTTGTTGGGCGGTGTCAGTCCACGGTGTCAGTCCACGGTGTCGTGGTGACGGACAGGAGAGGGGCGTGTGGGGTGTGTGGTGTGGGTGTGGTGTGGGTGTAGTGTGTGTGGTGTGTTGTGGGTGTGTGGTGTGTGGGTGTGGTGTGGGTGGGTATATTGTGTGGGTATAGGTGTGGTATGGGTGTGTGTGGGTGTGTGTGGTGTGGGATGTGTGCCAGACACACGGATACACAAAACCCAGCCCAAAATAACCCAGCCCCCACGGTGGGCTCGCGGGAGGCTGTGTGTGTGCTGTGTGTGTGTGGGGTGTGTGTGCTGTGTGTGGTGTGTGGGGTGTGTGTGTGTGCTGTGTGTGTGGTGTGTGTGGTGTGTGTGTGGTGTGTGTGTGGTGTGTGTACTGTGTGTGTGTGGTGTGTCTGTGTGCTGTGTGTGCGTGTGGCGGGGTTAGATACGGGGTCACGACAGACACATCCAGACACGAACATTTACAGCCAACTGCCCGCATAACGAAATACAGTACCCACAAACACACAAACACACGCGCAAACAAATACCCTCAATATAGCCTTTAAGAGACTGTTGGGAAGGGTCAAAGTGCTGATTGGAAGGGCCGGAACGGCACACGAAGGGGTGGCTGTGGGAATGGTGGTCGATTTTTCGCCCGGCTCAAGGATAAAGACAGATTCACCCCTCGGCCTATGGCCTCGAACAGCATGTTGGTGAGAGTGAGTGTTTGCGAGCACCACGCAGGGCTGCGAATCAATGGGCTCCTCCTGGGTTCAAATCCACGCACACTAATCCATAGCCACAAGACGCACAATGACAAAAGATCCCCCGTTATAGCCTTAGCAGGCTGCTGGGGGCAAGTGCTGTTCGCGAGAACCTCTGAAGACCGTGGGCACGGCACACGAGGGGGTGGGTGGCCAGCACCACGCCCGACCGCCTTTGTCTCCCCGGTGGCGATGAGTGGACTTAGCGGAGGCAGCAAGACCGGTTCAGATAATTGTCACTGTTGTTGGTGGCCATGAGCAGAAATCGAACTCGGGTCACCGATCTCGAATCACGGCGTGTTTTATAACCGTAGCGGTATTTGTCCCCGCATATAGACACGCACGTACATACCATGCAGACACACTCGTACATACAGATACGCTCGTTACGTGCACACTCGGTGCTTAATTCCCCCACTGAATATTTCCTGGGTCGCAGCCTGGAATAGTAGGCGCGTGGCTTGGGCTGCGAGAAGGCTATGGGCCCTCTAAGGAGGTGGGTGGACAGCGGTGGGTGGAGGAGAGAGATTTGATGATGCGGCGGCAACGGCGACTAATCAGTGGCAGGTGGGGTTGTGGTGAGAGGTTGTTGACCAAGGCTCGCCTCGTCTCGCGACTCCTTTTTCAGGAGGGTCCTGCCAAGTGTTTTTGCAGGAGGGGCGATGATTGCTGCTGCTGCTGCTTGAATAAGTTACGGTTTCAATGCACACATTTGGGCCTTGACGTTGGCACCCTCTTTGGGCCTACTCCTGCGAATTTCTGTACATCATGGGGCCTTTGGCGTCCACTTTGAAGCGGACGACACCTAGTATCTTCTTGGTTCTTTCTGTAAAGTCACGTAGAAGGGAAGTAATAAAATATTACTTCCCTTCTACGTGACTTTACCGAAAGAACCAAGAAGATGAATCCCTGCAGTCACGAAAGCTTTAAATCGAAAGACAGCTAGTATGTTAACGGTCAGTACACCCGCAGTAATAACTAGGGCGGCCGCGGGAAGTCGAACCGCTGACCTCTGTAACAAGCGGTCAATGAGCTACCCACGGGGCAACGTCACCGCCAGCCCAAGAGAGAGAGAGAGTGGTGTGGTTGGTGTTGGAAGGAGACCAGGGGTGTTGGGGTGGGAGATTAAATCATCAGTTGAGAGATTTGGAATCACAGTGACGGGTAACTCTGCGAGATGGGATTTCATAGATTGTCAGCATGGATGTTGAAATGACTAGCGATGACGACACGCACGGAGTGTGACACGCTTCACAAAGAAAGCCTCGCTCAATTACTGGGGCAGCTCTCTCCTTCAAACAGCCAAGCCCTGAGCCTATTTCTTCCCCAGACTTTCACAACAGCCACTGGCCCTAACCAGAGCCACTAACTGCGACCCTAACCAGAGCCACTGACTGTAGCCCTAACCACAGCCACTGATTCAGGCTGGCCCCTTACCACAGACCCTGACCCGAAGTCTTAATTTAACGCTGCCGCTCAGTGCTGCTGGGCTGCCACTAGATGTCTCTGTCACGCCACAGGTTGACTGGGTGCGCTGAGAGATGTCAGCTATGGATTTTGGAATGAATCTGTGCGGAGCTTCGAGTGCCACCCCCCCCCCCCCCCGTTACGCACGGTGGGTTGCTAATAGGTGTCTTAGTGTTTTTGAGGATTGCAGCAGCGATGTTGCAGTGATGTTGGGACATCACTGCAGACGTGGCAAGATTGGAAATCGCTGCAATCCTCAAAAACGCTGAGACACCGATGAGCAACATCAGTGAGGATGAGCGCTTTGAGCTTTCCCAATTAAAAAAGAGAGATGATATCATACTCTTACTACTACTCATACTAGAGATGATATCGTCATCCTCTCAGCCGACAAGGGCAATGCCACAGTCATCATGGACAAATCCACGTACAATAACAAAATTCAGGACCTACTTAATGATGGTAGCTATACAAAAATCTAAAGAGATCCCACCAACAGCTTCGTTACGAAAACCAACAATATCATCATCGATTCGACATCTTTAATCGAACCAAGCAAGCGGTTTTGCTTAAAACCCTCTGCTGCTAGATTTCTCTAAGACGAAGGTACTTTGCAAACCCACTGGCTATCCACAAAGATTCGTTCATGAAGCCATCCACATATACAGACACAACTCCAATCGAGAAGATGGGTACAAACGGAGCAATCATTGGAAGGACGTTATCAACCAGTTGAAGTCATAACTGGCTGTGATGTTCCCATCCTACCACCTCCTGATGGCAGTTGTTATTTTCGGCTCTCTCTACATGAACAGGTTAAATTTCCCACTAACACAGCCACCTCGCTCGCCAGGCTCGACGTTGCTGCTCTCCGATCTTACATTAACATGCTAATCTCTCACATTAACACGCTAATTTCCCACATTAACATAGCCACCTCGCTCGCCAGGCTCGACGTTGCTGCTCTGCGATCTCCCATTAACATGCTCATCTCTCACATTGACACGCTAATTTCTCACATTAACATGATAATCTCTCACATTAACATAGCCACCTCCGTGCCCTCGTCGTGCAGGTCGCTCTCCGATCTTACATTAACACGCTAATCTCTCACATTAACATCACTAGCCTTGCCCACTTCGTTTATGACCCTTGGGCTACACCCATTTTAAAACCTTTAAAACAGTCTGCATCAGCAGCTTTCCCCCTCTGTTTTCTTCCTGATGACGAACGCTTGTGTTGCGATCGAAACGTCGTGGTTTTTAAAATAATTTTTTGTTATTTTCTTTTAACCTTTCTATTTGACTTTACCGAAAGACCCAACTAATTTGGTTGCCTTTTCTCTATTTGGCACATCTTTTTGTATTGTTCGTTGCTGTATCTCGTTGACCCGTCGGGACTCGAATAGTACCCGCAACCTTTGGATGATTGCAAGTCCAGTGTGCGCTAGCCATTGCACCACATCGGCTCGTGATGCGTTGTTAATGGTTAATGCGGCGGACGGGCAGTGGCGCAGTGGTGAGCGCACTGCACTACGAACCCAGCGACCGCCGAGTTCAATTCGGCCTCAAATAAGTCCAGTCTAAATCAAGATTCTCATTGTTACATGTTGAGAAAACTAAATTGCTTTTATTTTACCAGGTAAGGCCCACTGAGCTATATAGCGCTTTATCAGAAGCGACCTGGGCACAAATGATAGGTCAACGAAGTGGCTTATCTTCTTGGTTCTTTCGGTAAAGTCACGTAGAAGGGAAATAATAAAATAATAAAAATAAAACATTATAAAATACAATTGTATTTTATTATGTTTAATAAAAACATAATAAAATACAATTGTATTTTATTATGTTTAATTTTTATTATTTTATTATTGTATATTATTATGTTTTATTTTTATTATTTTATTATTTCTCTTCTACGTTACTTTACCGAAAGAACCAAGAAGATGAATGAATCCCTGCAGTCACGAAAGCTTTAAATCGAAAAGAAGTGGCTCATCTTGTGGAAATGTATAGCACCCAAATACTCTCAACGCATGCTTCTAATGTGGAGGGAAACACCGGAGGACCCGGAGGAAAATCCACGCGACGACGGGGACAACATGACAAACTCCAAATATACAGGAGTCAGGGTTGGGATCGAACCCAGGACTACCACCTGTATACCAGGCGAGGCGGTTAACATCTCTCCACCGCGGCGCTCATTGTTGGGGTGATTCCCCATGCAGACTTTGTCTTCTTCCACTGAGACCACGTGCGGCGCCTCTGTTAGTTGCTCACAAGTGACGAGGGCCACGCCGTCTTCTGGCTGGGCCGTTTGGCAAGCGAGCAGGGTCGGTCCCCATGAGCTTTGGTGGCCAGACAACCCAGGGCATGGGGGGAAGGGCACGGGCCTGTGGTCTGTGCTACCAGGCGTAGCCACCAGAGGGCAGTGCAGACTCAGAATTGTTATTGATCCTGGAGATAATTCCTTTTCACTGATGTCTATTAGGTGCGGGTCAGAAAGTTACACCAACAACAAACAATAGCAAAAAAACGATAGGAGTGAAAAGTATAGGAAAGGTACACATATCACTAAAAATAAATAAAATAGATAACGTATATAAGTTAAAATTGTATAAGTAGACCAATTCCCAAGATTGGTTAAGGGTTGCAAAACAAAAGCAAGAACAGTCCCAGACCACACCAATACAACGCACAGTTCTGCAATGAAATTGCACGTCAAAATTGAACGATCGATACATGGGGAAGGATGAAAGTTGCAAACCACGTGAGCAAATGCAGCTGTATCCAGCGCAAACGTTAAGGGAGAAAACGAGGTTTCTGCAAAATGTTGGTGCTGCAACGGCAAAGGCGTTGTCACCTATTCCTATAATTGCTCTTGGGAAGCCAAATAGATGGACGTCTTAGGTTTTATTTGGTTTGACAATGGGGTTAATGAATTAGCTGAGTAGAGCGCAGATTTGTCATTAAGGATTTTAGGGATGAACCGGGCCCAATGTCGATGGGTGGGTTAGTGAATGGATGAGGTGTGAGTGGTTGAGTGTAGGACTCAGATCTCGTCTGGCCAATGAAGAGCAATTTGGCTCTCTGGCTTGTGTGTTGTCAAGGGCCATTGTGCAAAACGTCGCCTATTGTATACGTTTTCTCTTTAAGGCCACACACGATGTTATTGACGAATGTGTTGGGTTCTTTGTGTTATTTTAGTTTCAGTTCCAAGTCACATCATGGGACCTCCTTTGCCAGTATTAAATTATGATAATAGGTTTTTCTATTTTCTGGCAATAAAACAGGTGTTGGGATGTTAAAACACCAAACTGAAATCTTTGCAAGGAATCATTTCTGCATTAACCACAAATACTTGTGGTGAACATGCAAAAAACACATGTTCTGACAGTATATGCAATGCACATACTGTGCACAGCACATACTACACTGGGATCTGTTCATCCCTAAAATCCTGAGTGCAATGCACATACTATTCGAACACGTTTTTTTGTTTGCATGTTCACCACAATAATATGTGGTTAATGCAGACATGATTCCTTGCAAAGGTTTCAGTTTGGTGTTTTAACATCTTAACACCTGTTTTATTGCCAGTAAAGGGATAACAAACTATGATCAGTTCCAAGTAATTTAGCCGTTAAATTGCTTTACCTGAAAGTTTAATTGCAGATAGACCCACTCTCCCACACACTCAACCACTCACCAACCCCTCACTCATCAACCTACCTACAGTACCCACCCAACCACTCGCCCACTAAGCATCCACTCCTTCACTTGCTCACCCACCCATCCACTTATCCAACCATTCACTCATTCACCAATTCATTACCAACATAGCACACACGAATACACAAGATGAAACACACGTCTTCCGAACACCACGTTTACTGTAATTGGCTGCTATAAATGTAAAGTATTTGCCTGCTATAAATTAGAGTATTTTACGGTATTTGGCTGTTACAAATTTCCACACCATAAGTCACTTGATTGAGCTATGATTTGTGGCCAGGCCGCTTCTGAAAAAGAGCTACATAGCTCAGTGGGCCTTACCTGGTAAAATAAAAGAGAGTTTAGGGAGTTAAAAAATTAACCCGTAAAAACAAAGTTTTTCACTATAAATCCTTTATATGCGTGGCGGGTAGAGTCCTCTCGTCCTCTGGCTTGAGATGGCTGCCACCTATAGGTCAGATGATTGCATTGCACCATTAAGCAATTGGTAATTACATATAAAAAAATTTCCCTAAAAAGTGTAACATTTTTTTAAAAAATTCACGAAAATACATTGTCACGCACAACGAGTCTGTGTGCAAAATGTCAGCTCGATTGGATCACGGGAAGTGGGTTAAAAAACGACCGAAAGATTTGCACGGTCGTAAGCAAGCAAGCAAGTGAACTTAATATAAAGGATTTAAAAAAAGAGAGTTTGACTGCAGGGGTGGATATGTGGACACTGTCGTGGCCTGAACAAACTTGGTAGCGTTAACATTTCACCACCTAACGAGATTGTCACATCATGGGACCTTTTTGCTAATATCAAAGCATCTTAAATATAAAGCAGAAATAAGTATAACCCGTAAAAACAAAGTTTTTCACTATAAATCCTTTATATGCGTGGCAGCGAACTTAATATAAAGGATTTAAAAATATATTCGCCTGTGGAGGATCGATCCCACGACCTTTGGCATGGGAAGCGAGGGCGCTACCAACTGCACTACTCCGCCACGGCCTGTGGAGGGGTTACGCTCTGGGCTCTTATACTGTGACGTTCAGCCATAGCCAAGAATGAGTTCTTTTGAATATATGTAAAATATTTTTTTTTTGCCTAAAAAGTGTAACATTTTGGGAATTTTTTTTCACGAATATTAATTGTCTGGCACAACGAGTCTGTGTGGAAAATGTCAGCTCGATTGGATCACGGGATGTGGGTTAAAAAACGACCGAAAGATTTGCACGGTCGTAAGCAAGCACGCAAGCAAGCAAGCGAACTTAATATAAAGGATTTAAAAATATATCCGTTTGTTTGTGTGAAGCAGAAAAAACTCTCCAACGCTGAGCTCTGACGTCATGACATTTCTAAGTCAACGAGACTATTTTCAGCTCGCCACGTCATTCCCTTCCCGAGTTGCAAAAATCGACCCTTACGTATAAGTGGGTGAAGGTTGAATTTCCTTGAGTGAAAAACATCCGATTTAGTTAAATTGATTTGTTTCGGCTTTTATTCTTTCTTGCAAGCATCACATTTTTTCAGGATTTTTCAGTGAAATATAAGGGAATATGAAATTAATCCAAGTCCCGGGTGAAGCCGGGTAGTAAAGCTAGTAAAAACATAAGAATAGGTTTTACCCTTTCTGGCAATAAAACAGGTGTTAGGGTGTTCAAACGGTGTTTTTTCTGGAAGACTTTGCTGTTTTTTTCCAGGATTTTTCTGTTGCTTGTAGTCACTTTAAGATGTTTCTTGTTCGTGTTTTTGTTTTGTTGCGGTTACACCCGAGTCAAGAGCCACAGGGTTATACCTAATAAATGAAACTGAAAGGAAGCAAGTCTGCATCAACTACACGTACTTGTGGAGATTGTCAGGTTTCCACAGATGGTGTTGTTATTATTGTCGGGTGGTGGAGGGGTTGCTGACAATAATGTTGACAGAACACTTCTAGATTTGAAGCTTTCGTGACTGCAAGGATTCATACTCTTAGGTTGTTTCGGTAAAGTCACGTAGGTAAAAAATAACATTAAACGTTAATAAAAGTAATAATGGAAATAAAATAAAATAATAAATCACGACGTTTCGAAGGCAACACAAGTCTCCGTCATCAGGTGGGACCGTCACAGCTCAGCACTTGATGCAGTAATTTTAGCTGTGACGGTCCCACCTGATGACGGAGACTTGTGTTGCCTCCGAAACGTCGTGATATATTATTTTATTTTATTTCCATTATTACTTTTATTAACCTTTAATTTTATGTTTTACCTACGTGACTTTACCGAAAAAACCTAAGAGTTTGAGAGAACAATTATTGTACTGTGCCACGATTTCTCACCCAGCAACGAAAACAGTGCAACAAATGATGTTGGTGGTGCTGGCTTTGCTCCGTTGGCAGTGCTGCACAAAGCATAATAATCAACAAACTCAACACGTTCCATGTCAATAGCACTTTGTGTGTGCGTGTCGCCTCCAAAGGAGACACGTGATAGGTGACGTTTTGGGCAATGGCCCTTTTTCATGGAACATGGGCCAGAGAGCATGAGTGGATAAGAGTAAGAGTGTATCACATCTTCTTGGTTCTTTCGGTAAAGTCACGTAGAATGGAAATAATAAAATAAGAAAAATTTAGCATAATAAAATAAAAATTCTCACGACTTTTCGGCCACAACACAAGCAGCTGTCCTCAGGTGAAGAAACAGAGCTGTCGGAAAGACAGCGTCCCAATGAACACCGCCAAGCTTGGCAGCGTATATTTAAGCTGGGTCGGGGGAGGAGAGCGCCTTGACAAAGGAGTTTACATATCAACACCGGAATTAAGCATATTGATGGAAAATGTAGATATGGGATTAGTCACTCCTTGTGGAATGTGTAGGTGGTGGGGGGAGTCTCAAAGTCATATTATGCTAGTGTATTATGTAGGATTAGCAGTGATAAAGGGAGGAAGTAGGATTAGCAGTAATAAAGGGAGGGAAATTTTAATCGTAAGGAGCTGCAGCAGCCAAACCACCGCGTATCAAGCTCGTGCATTGTGTGGGCAACAAAGAAGTTTGTAAAGAACTGCAAATGCCCTACTACCATATAATACACCTATGTGAAAAAACTAAATATAAACTACATCAATATAATCAATGTGCTCTATATACTCTCCAATAAGCTGAGCTATTAACATTACGTAACTGGGTATACGCTACACTATAAAATGACTACCATATAGTGAACCGATAAAAAAAACTAAAATATAAAATACATCAATGTAATCAATATACTCAATATACTCTCCAATAAGCTGAGCTACTAACAGTAAGTCATACATTACACTTCTATGTCGCTAAAAAATAATATGCCTCCAGCTAAGCTTTTTTCTTATATCACACGGACATACCCCGTACTATACACTGCCATAGACAAACCCAACATTGAATTATACACTGCGTTACAATAAGTGTATCACAGTTTTAAGAACAAGGAAAAGAGACAACGCAATTGATTTCTTAGAGGAGCCTGTGCTCTCAGAATCAGAATATTTATTTCTACTGGAGGAATCCGATGAGCTAGAAAGATCTTTTTCACAGATGTCTAGTAGGGGCAGACAAGAACGTTACAACAACAAACAATTCAAAAACATCATAGTCGTGAAAACAAATCACCCAAAAAAACACACAAATGAAACTAAACCATCCCCATCCTACCAGGCAAAGTCCACTGAGGTATTAACTTGTTTTTCAGAAGCAACCTGGCCACAAATGATAGCTCAACAAAGTGGGCTTATCATTTGCACATTTACAGCAGCAAATGAATCTAAATAATTCCAATGCACGTTTTTAAATGTGGAGGGAAAATCCGGAGGACCCGGAGAAAAAAAATCCACGCAACCACGGGGAGAGAGACACCGCAAACTCCAAATATACAGCAGGCGTCAGGGTCGGGGATCGAACCTCCGGCCTCCTGCACACCAGGCGAGGGAGATAACATTACAAAGGACATTTCCCGAAACGTCGCCTATTCCATATTTTTGTTTATTTGAAGGCAGCAATCGGTGGTGTTGAGTGTTTTCGCGAGCGGACTGGGTGGTTATCAACGTTGGGAAGAAGTCACTCCCGATGGTGGGGGCCAGGGTGGGGAAGGAGGAGGTGGTGGTGGGGATGGAGGAGGTGGTGGGGAGGGAGGTGGTGATGGTGGGGAGGGAGGAGGTGGTGGTGGTGGGGAGGGAGGAGGAGGTGGTGATGGTGGGGAAGGAGGGAGGTGGTGGGGAGGGAGGGAGGAGGAGGTGGTGGTGATGATGATGGTGGGGAGGGAGGTGGTGGTGATGATGGATGGTGGGGAGGGAGGAGGAGGTGGTGGTGGGGAGGGAGGAGGAGGTGGTGGTGGGGAGGGAGGAGGAGGTGGTGGTGGGGAGGGAGGAGGAGGTGGTGGTGGGGAGGGAGGAGGAGGTGGTGGTGATGATGGTGGGGAGGGAGGAGGTGGTGGTGGGGAGGGAGGAGGTGGTGGGGAGGGAGGAGGAGGTGGTGGTGATGATGGTGGGGAGGGAGGAGGTGGTGTGGTGGGAGGGAGGAGGAGGTGGTGGTGGGGAGGGTGGTGGTGGAGAAGGAGGTGGTGGTGGGGAGAGAGGGAGGAGGTGGTGGTGGGGAGAGAGGGAGAGAGAGAGAGGGAGGTGGTGGTGGGGAGGGAGGGAGAATGAGGAGGTGGTGGGGAGGGAGGGAGGTGCCGGTGGCAGTGTGGGGCGGGGGGGGATGCGTGGCGGCCACGTGGTCTCAGAGAACAACCCCTTGAGCGATATAATGAATGAAGTGAAGAAAGGAGCGGCACATAAAGGATCTACAAAGCCAGAACCCACAGAGCCTGGCAAGACAGAGTAGGAGGGGGTGAGAGTGAAGCCGGCAGGGACTGTACAGTATATAAACTAAACTATCTGTAACGTCTACAGCTTTCATTGACTACAGTCTACAATACACACTGTATATCTTTGCTGGTCACACGTCGGTGCTGACGGTAGATAAAGGCCAGCGAGTACACAACAAACGCTCTTTTGTGTTGTGGTCTCTAGGTATTAAAGGCTTGGGCGGATTCAAATCTTAGCCACGTGGGCTCATTGGCGAGGCGTTTGAGATTAGTCCATCTCAAGAGCTCAAACGCGTTGGGTGTTGTGGTGGAGAGGTGGGTTTGAAACTTGCAGGACTGGGTGGTCATTAATGAGTTAATTAGTTACAGGCAGGAGGAGGGATAGAGAGGAGGCACGTGCAGGTTGGGTTGCGTAACGTTTTGTGGGGTGAGAGACAGTTTGTTGATGTTACCGGTCGCAGTTTGACGTTTGCCTAAAAGTTCGAGACGTCCCGGTTCGATACCCGCTCATCGGTTCATTCGTGCCGATCGAGTCAACTGAGCAGGTGGGAGATCGATTTTATTTGTCTAAATCACGCGTTTTGCTGAGCACAAGCCCCAACACGCCAAGCGGACAGTAACAAACAGCAGTGTTATTAAAGTTGTAATATTAGGTTTGAGTTAGCACGATTATTATTACTGTGTATTATTTTTGTAAAGGGCTCTAGAAGGTCCTTGTTAGGGTAAGGTCATCCAAGTCTGGCCAAGGCACGCAGAGGATTTGACTTCGTGGACTGCTCGTGTGCGGATCACCGGGGACGTTATTAGGACGACAAAGTTGGAGTCCTGAGTGAGGTCACAGGGGTCAACCTGAGTGAGGTCGCAGGGGTCAACCTGAGTGAGGTCACTGGGGTCAAGCTGACCCCCTGCAAGCGCTCACCCTGGCGGACTCACGGGAGCTCACGCAGACTCGCATCCAGAAGATCTGGGTGCCGAGACACGGGGACGTGGCGCCCAGGAAGGCGTGTGAGTACACGTGGAGAGAGTGCACGTGGAGTGAGTACACGTGGAGAGAGTGCACGTGGAGAGAGTGCACGTGGAGTGAGTGTCAGTCTGAGTACACGTGGAGTGAGTGTCGGTCTGAGTACACGTGGAGAGAGTACACGTGGAGAGAGTGCACGTGGAGAGTGCACGTGGAGTGAGTACACGTCGAGAGAGTGCACGTGGAGAGAGTGCACGTGAAGTGAGTGTCAGTCTGAGTACACGTGGAGTGAGTGTCGGTCTGAGTACACGTGGAGAGAGTGCACGTGGAGTGAGTACACGTGGAGAGAGTGCACGTGGAGAGAGTGCACGTGGAGTGAGTACACGTGGAGTGAGTGTCGGTTTGAGTACACGTGGAGTGAGTACACGTGGAGTGAGTACACGTGGAGTGAGTGCACGTGGAGTGAGTACACATGGAGTGAGTACCAGTCTAAATACACGTGGAGTGAGTACACGTGGAGTGAGTACCAGTCTAAATACACGTGGAGTGAGTGTCGGCCCGAGTACACGTGGAGTGAGTACACGTGGAGTGAGTGCCAGTCTGAGTACACGTGGAGTGTTTTTTTGAGCACGCGTGGAGTGAGTCCTGGGGGAGCGGTGGTGCAGTGGTTAGCGCACCGCGCTCCGAGTTGGATTCCCGCTCGCGACGAGTGAGCGGCAAGTACTCATCAAGACAGGTCCAGGGCCTCCCCCTGGGTCGCCTTGACCTTCAGTGAGTATCTGTGTCAGCGTCGTCGCTCGGGAGACAAAGGCGACCGAGCGTGGTTGTCTTGTGCTGCTCAGATTACACGCGGCTTGTATACACAACACGTGGCGCTACAACCAGCTACAAATGACATTGTGATTATATGTACACACAGTATGCACGTGCACGTGCAGTTCATACACACGCTGCACCGAACTGCATACAGCAGTGCGAACACGACGTAAAATATACAAAGTACATAACCACAAGTATTCAGCGATATACACAATAGCGCTATGCAGTATATACAAAGACCTCTCCCCTGTGTACTGTTATAGCCTTAACATAAAGTGCTATTTGGACCGTGCGTGGTGTTGGGTGGCCAGCAACACGCGCGGCCGCCTTTGTCTCCCCAGTGGCAATGTTTACACATCGCATCGGGTCCTCATTTGAGGTTGAGTCGACCTAGGGGAGGCCCATAACCGAGTTCAAATGACCCGCCACTGGTGTTGGCCGTGAGCCGGAATCGAGCTCGGGGTCACCCTAACCTCTAAGCCACCGCTCCCCCCACTCACAATGCAGTCGCATACCTAGGCGAGTAGACGCACGTGGTCGTGATGCCACGTGCGTTCCATATTTAGCACTGTGCACCGTTCAGTTTGGTGTTTGAACCAGGTCAGACCTCGGGAGACGGGGTTAAGAGTAGGCCTGAACGATTAATCGATTTTATATCGAAATCGCAATTTGAAACAATGCGATGAGCAAATCGCAAAGGCTGCGATTTTTTGCGATTTGAAAAGTCCTACATTTTGAGCATATTTGAATATTGGGGGGGGGGATGTGTCCCCCCTAATATATTATAATTACGGCCTTTCCATTCATCACCTACCGACACATGCACCATCTCCTCCGCAAGTACCATCACATATTTAGTGACCATCACCCACACGTGTACCAACCATCAACTCCATGAATACCACAGTCAACGCCATTGTGGCGAGATGTTAACTACCCCATGGTCGCGTGGATTTTTCTCAGGGTCCTATTGTTTGTTTCCCTCCATTTAGAAACATGCGCTTTAGAGTATTTGGCTGCTATACATTTCCACATCGTTGAGCCACTTCGTTGACCTATCATTTGTGCCCAGGTCGCGTCTGAAAAGGAGCTATTAGCTCAGTAGGTCCTTACCTGGTAAAATAACAAGAGTAACACTACCCACACCATGGGTCACCTAGGGTGATGGCATTTTGTTCTCTTAACAAATGCAACAAAAATGTATGTCCTGATAGTGGCATTGTCTTTGTGCTGTTCAGCTTTTGGCGTCCTCTGGTCTAACACTGTTTGAGACGAGACTCTAAAGAAAGCTGTCTTTGGTGGGGAGCAATCAGTTAAAAAAACAATGCATCATATACTATCAGAGCCTGTTTTTTTTCGTTTGCATGTTCACCACAAGTACGTGTGGTTAATGCAGACACGATTCCTTGCAAAAGGTTTCAGTTTGGTGTTTTAACATCGTAACACCGGTTGTATTGCCAGAAAGGGTAAAACCTCTTTTTATAAAAATGCATGGTTCACGATTATGAAAATCGTGATTTTTTTTTTAAAACCACCACTATCTGCCCTTAGCATGGGTTGGTGGGTTTGACTGGCGTGGCGGTGTAACGAGTGAGGTCCTGTGATCAGCTGAGCTGGTTTGATCAAGTTTGACTCCAGTAAGGGCTTGTGAATTCCTCACCTTGCTATGAGGCCATTGAACTTGAAAGTCCTTTGGCCCAGCGTTGGAGGGGGGTGAGGTGGGCGGTGGCGAGTGGGAGGGCTCGCAATCTCAAGGTTGCTGGTTCATATCCTCGTTGTGGGGGCAGGGGGTGACTTAATCCATCATCCCGCTACTCTGGGGGGTCCATAAAATAACTACTATTTTGTGGGCAAGTCAATAGCGGTGGTTGTGTCCTGGCAGTTTGGGAGATACTTGCCCCCTGCCATAGTCACGTGGAGTTTCCACCACTGGTTCAGGGCTGTAACCAGTGCCTCGATGCTCATTTGAGCGCTAAACCGGTCTGAATATAATCTGCCCGAGACGACTTGCATTCTGGGCAATTGATAATCTAACTGACACTGGTTTTGTTTGTGCAATGTTTTTTATTTCTCACGCGGCGCAGTTTTGTTTTGGTGCCGATTTCTGTTTTTTTTCATTGCCTGTACTTTTATTCTATTTGTTTAGTTATCTCGGTCGCCCCAGGTCACTCTTGGGAACGAGACTATCCTGCTCTCTTGAGTTCTTACACAGCTGGTTAAACAAAATCCACTCGAAATTATAAATTAGAGATCTCAGTATCTCTATGGGTCTCTATCTCAATGGCTCTCGATGGGTCTATATGCATCTCTACGTGTCTCTATGGGTCTCCATGTGTCTTTCTGTATCTATCTCGAAGGGTCTCTCTATTTCTGTGTTTCTACGTATCGCTATGTGTCTGTTTCATCTTGGTCACCAGATCAGTCATTTGCGTTTCAGACTGTCCTGCTCTCTTGATTTCTTACCTGGTTACACAAAATCGACTTGAAAGCTCTGTGGCTCCTCGCTGCTTATTCTGACCCCACTCAATCATCCACAGTATCGCCAGTTCACCAGCATTGAATCAGGCCAGTTTGACCCTGCTAATGAGACACTGAGGAAAACCAGTCCAGAGTGTTTGCTTGTCATGAAATAAATGCTGCTGAATTGATGAACTCGCAGAAGCCTGTGTGGCTTGTCAAGAAATACTTAACACATTTTATTTTTTTATTTGGATGAGGCAGATATGTGTAGAGAAATTGTCTGATTTTCATATTGTTACTATATTTGTATTCAACCAGAATCACAATATTTATCAATCCCTAAGAAATCTGAAATTCAAAGGGCTACCTTATACAGTACTTTAAATGGGTCAGGTGTGAAATCGTTATGCAATCCCATTATGTAAGAACGGACACCGCTGCGCTCCAAACGACGCCTTTTACTCTGAGTTATAATTCACTGCATCATTCATCGGGCTCGCGGGGGAAGAGCGGTGGCACTGCAGTCGGCACGCCGCACCGCTTAACCCCGGCTACTCGAGATCGATTCCCACTCGCGGCCAACACCAGCGACGAAATAATTGATGCCTGTCATGGGCCCCTCTCCCCCAGTAGGTTGACTCGGCCATAAATGAGTGCATGCCTGGAGCGGCGTCTCAACATCAGCACTGGGGAGACAAAGGCGTCTGGGCGTGGTGCTGGCCACACCAACTCCCACTTAGGTGCACCGTGTGCTGGCCACCATAGGTGCTGCACGCTAACAGCCCCAACAGTCTGTTCATACAGAAGGTCTTGTTACGTGTGTAGAGGCCTGTCCATGCTTGTGTGTGTGTGTGGGGAGCAGTAGTGCAGCGGTTAGCGCACTGCGCTACGAACCCAGCGACCCAAGGTCGATTCCCGCTCACGGCCAACACCAGTGCGATTATCTGAACGGGTCCTGGGCCTCCCCTAGGTCGACTCAGCCTAAAATGAGTGCTTGGTACGGTGTGTAAAATATTGCCACTGGGGAGACGAAGGCAATCGGGCGTGGTGCTGGCCGCCCACCCCCTCGTGTATCGTGCAGGCCTTAATAGGTGCTCGCTAACAGCACTTGCCCCAACAGTCTGTTACTGCTGTAGGAGGAATCGTTGTCTTTTCGTCTTTGTGCTGGCTGGTATGTGTGTATGAGTATGCTGGTATGTACATGTGGCGGCCTGCGCACGCAAACAAATCCACATTCCTAACCACAATGAACCAGGGGGACCTATGGTATTGTTGATGTTTCAGATATGTTGAGATACGTACGACCTATGACATGTTGGTCAAGGTTAAAAAAAGAGATGCGGTGAAAATATTTTCGCCGAGCTCATCTGAAAGTTTTTCGTTTACATTTTCGTTCTTTCCGTTCCTCCAATTTTCCAGGTTGTATTGGGGAATAGTTTCGTGAACATGGAAAAAGAAACGTACAGGTTTAAAGATCATACCTTCTCAACCCCTTATCAGTGCCTAGCTTATTACAGACCAATTCAGGCCTTATTGATCACCCCGTGCCCTTATAAATCTCAACGTTCATCCTACAAAGTCCCATCACAAGGGAGAGAAACACAAACAAATAAACACATTTGGTTTGCCCTATTGAAACGGCTGTACGCCGTATGGACCTAATAACTCAATTGCCCTGTACAAGAATCGGGGTAAACCGTATGGGTTGACAGCTATGGGTAAGATGTGGGGGTGACACCAATCCCTGAACTCGGCCTAGTTAAACTAAACGAACGTGCCAGCTGTGTGGCCGCCCACCACTGATGTTCTGACCCCCACTCAAACCAGTCACACAGTGTTCCCATTTCACGAGCATTGATTCAAGCGAGCCTGACATTGCTGATGATGATGATGATGTGTGTGAAACCGGTGCAGAGTTTTGCTGCTGAAAATATGCACTCCTAGAAGGCCACGTGGCTGATGTGTTGTGTTAAGTGTGTTTACAAATGTGTAAACACGCTCAACATTTAACCTGATTGGAGTATACATGGTGGCCATCATCCCCATTACTGAAAAAAACTTTGCGTAGACATCTCCTAACTTCACCACACGCCTTGTAGGGACCGAGTCTTCGAGCTGCAGTGAACCAATAATTATGCGATTCGATGTCCTCACGTCTGATATGCCTATTGATCACAATTGCACGCTTGAAAAAGAGTCGCGAGACTTGGCGAGGCTCCTAATCTGTGGGTAAATGTTTCCCAATGTTTGCTAAATGTATTTAAATCAGCCCCAGCCTCCCCCATATATCATGTGACTCCTGTGTGACCACCCCTACCGTGAAACCCCTCCACTCTAATCTATACACACACTCCAAACCAGCTCACGTGACCTCTGTGTGGCTCTAAATCCCTGCCCTCTCCTCGCCGCCCACTGTCGTTCCATGCAGCAGCGTCGAGGTCCTAAGCTACCCTCTCCTCAACCCGCACCTCTGCTGAATAGCTTGCTTGGCTACGTACGGTGGGAAAGAAGTTAAACATCTCTCCTGACCACTTCGCTCCCATTCCTTACATTCCTTTTCCATACTTTTCCTCATTTCCCATTCTCTTCTCTCTTCCTTTTCCTGTCCCCTTTCCCCCTTTCCCCAGGCCTGTCTCACAGGGCTCACATCCTTGACCCTTCTCCCCTTCATGTGATTGTACCACCACGGGTTCAAAGGTCGCCAGTTTTCAGCACAAGGAAGACGGATACTAAAGAGGTTAACTCCACGCTCATTAACCTCCTTTTAAGCGTACGCCAGTCGTTCTGTTGGTAGCCGCTGCTCCTGGTGACACAGTGACCCACGACCTTAGAATCAACACTGACGATATGATCTCCCACTCCTTCACCCGCATTCCACGAAGATAAACAATCCCTTGGGGGTTTTATACCCTAAGGTGCGGAGTTTTTCACATCTTCGCGTTTTTGTGTTGATTAGAACCACCCTAACGCCCTGTTACTTAAGCGAATTGAGAGTTGACGTGATACATTTATACGCATCTACCGCTGTGTTCGCTTGCGTGAGCCTGTGGTACGAACCCACACACTCACTCTGTCATTCAATCACTCGCTCATTCGCTCACTCGACAACTCACTCAGCCTCTCGCTCGCTCACCCACTCACCCATCCAACCGCCCATGTCTGTGTGCGTACATGTGTGTCTGTGTGCACCTAGCCTGACACAGGCACCGTGGTGACATCACCGCCATGTAGTGGTGAATGGCGGTTGTCTGTGTGCGCGCGCGTGCATGTGTGTCTATATGCATGTATGTGGGGAGCGGTGATGTACTGGTTAGCGCACTGCGCTACGACCCGGTGGCCTAAGGTTTGATTACCACTCACGGCCATTAACAGTGGTGAATATATGACCCAGACCTAGGCCTCTACTAGGTTGACTCAGCCTTAAATAAGTACAGTAAACCCTTGTTAATTCGACATATATGAGGCTCTGGCCTTGCCAAATTATCCAATATTCCGAATGGTACTGCCTAGTGCCTCCTGCCCCAATAAAATAAAATCCAAATTTGTTTTCCAAACTCTTCACACACCAGACACATTGACACTTCTGCATCAATTCTATCAAAAACTTTGGATTTGTCTCGCAGACTCAGGGATTTATACTTCAAGTCCCTTTCTATTACTTCTTGATGTAGGTGTAGACGACATTGCTGAGAGGGTTGGCTTGCGCAGAGAAGTCCAAAGCGACGGGTCTGCACTAACGCTCACCACGCTCGCCACTCTCGCCACGCTCACCACGCTCCCCACGCTCGCCACTCACCACGCTCACTACACTCGCCACTCTCGCCACGCTCACCACTCTCACCACTCTCGCCACTCTCACCACGCTCACCACGCTCCCCACGCTCCCCACGCTCACCACACTCACCACTCTCGCCACGCTCGCCACTCACCACTCTCGCCACTCTCGCCACGCTCACCACGCTCCCCACGCTCGCCACTCACCACGCTCACCACACTCACCACTCTCGCCACTCTCGCCACGCTCGCCACTCACCACTCTCGCCACGCTCACCACGCTCCCCACGCTCGCCACTCACCACGCTCACCACACTCGCCACTCTCACCACTCTCGCCACGCTCGCCACTCACCACTCTCACCACTCTCACCACGCTCGCTACGCTCACCACGCTCACCACGCTTGCCATGCGCGCCGCCACTCGACCGAGTCGTTGTTTTGGTCGTGGCGCGCAGCGTCGCTTCACTTCTGTGCCGAGATTGAACCATTCGGTACGGCAATTCGGCTCGTGACGAATTACTAGCACACCGTATATATATGCCGAAAGCGCAGCCGTGCCGAATTATCCCCAGTTACGAATGATCAAATACCGAAATAACGAGGTTTTACTGTATTTGGCATGGTATGAAAGTATGAGCACTTGGGAGACAGAGGCAGCCGTGCGGGCCTTAATAGGTGCTCACGAACAGCACTTTCCCCAACAGCCGTTAAGGCTATAGGGGGGATGTGTGTCTTTGTTCTTGTCTGTGAGTGCGGGTGTATTCATTCACGTGGATGTGTTTATCCGGATGTGCCTGTATATGTATGATTGCCTTTTCATGGTTATCTCAGCTTGTGTGTGTGCACGTGCAGGTTTATGTATCGGTGGTTGTCTCTGTGTGTGTGTGTGTCTTACCCGTGCGCATGTGCACGTATGGTGCAGTGGTTAGCGCACTGTGCTACTCACCTGGCGATCCAAGTTCGATTCCCGCTCACAGCCAACACCAGCGACTAATATTCTGAACCGGTCCCAGGCCTTAAAGGAGTACCGGGTGCGGCATGTAAACATCACCGTTGGGGATACAAAGACGGCCGGGCGTGGTATCGGCCACACCATGCCGGCCTTCAACAGGTGCTCGCGAACAGCACTTACCCCAACGGTTTGTTAAAGGCTCCACGGGGCGATCTTTGTCTTTGTGCACGTGTGCAGCATGTGTGCCCCGGCTCACCAACTCCCCATCTCTCATTGTGATGGTGGGGTTGCCGGCTCGGGGAAAGACCTACATCTCCAAGAAGCTCACGCGCTACCTCAACTGGGTCGGAGTCAGCACCAAAGGTGGGTGGATTCCGCGAGATCGCCCGGCGAGGCATCGCCCACCGACACGAAACTAAACACGAAGAACACCTTGTTGTACGCGTTGTTGCTCGCAAAATTCACGTTGATCTCACGACGTTCTTGCGTTGTGTTCGTTGCGTCAAACACCTGGGGGCACGGGGAGGGGGGGCGCACGGGAGAAGGGGAAGGGGGTGGCACAACTATCAATAAGAACTATAAACCATCTGGATTTCACCGGGTAATGCCCACTGAGCTATGTAGCTCTTTTTCAGAAGCGACCTGGCCACAAATGATCACTCAACGAAGTGGCTTATCACGTGGAAATGTACAGCAGCCAAATACCCTAAATGCGTGTTTCCAAATGTGGGGGGAAAAACTGGAGGACCCGGAGAAAATCCACGCGACCACGGAGAGAACACGCAAATTCCAAATATACAGGCATCAGGGTCGGGATTGAACCCACGACTTCCTGTATACCAGGCGATGTAGTCACATCTCGCCACCGTGACACGCTCTTACCACGAGCCCACGTCGCCCACCACAGCCGAACCACCCCTCGACCGCCTCGCTACCACATGGCACTGTCACTCTCCAATCACGCCAGTCGCACAGTGCTATGAACCGGTCCTGGCTCTCCCCTTGGTCCACTCGGCCTCAAATGAGACCTGGTGCAGTGTGTAAACATCAGCACTGGGGAGACAAAGGCAGCCAGGAATGGTATTCGCCACCCACTCCCTTCTGTGCCGTGCTGGAATTCATAACTGCTTACTAACAGCACTTGCCCCAACAGTCTGTTAAGGATGGGGGGCATCTTTTTGTGTGTGTGTATGCGGGACGGTGCAGTGTTCAACGTGGGCATGTACCGGCGCCAGGCCACCGACTCGTACCGCTCGTTCGAGTTCTTCCGCCATGACAACGAGGAGGCGATGACGATCAGGAAGTACGAAGCGCATGCACGCACGCACACACGCACGCACGCACGGTTGAGTCCCGTCACTCAGCCGGGGAAGAAAAACTACCCGAACCAAACGGACTCCGTGATGCTTTCGATCGGTGCCTTGTCCCTCGCGTGTTATACTTTGATGATATTATTATACCCAAGAAAGCCTCACCGAGTCTAATTTTCAAGAAAGTCCTGCCAAGTTTTCGCAATGGGGAGTGATTATTGCTTGCGGTGTATGATCCCGATTGAGTAACTCTGTGTTGGGAATGTTTTCAAATTTGGTGACCGTGACGCCGCCACAGTGTGGCCTACTCTTGCGAACCACATCGCAGGATCTCTTTAACGTCCACCGTGAGTAAAGCAGATGGTGCATGATAGTGGTATCATTGTGGGTGCCACAGTGGCGAGATGTTAATTACCTCGCCTGGTATGCAGCAAGTCGTGGGTTCCATCACGACCCTGGCACCTGTATATTTGGAGTTTGCATCTCTCTCTCTCCCCATAGTCACGTGGATTTTTCTCTGGGTTCTCCGGTTTTCCCCACCACATTTATAATCAACATGCGTTTAGAGGACAGGTAGTCCTCTACTTACGATGGAGATGCGTTACGACGACCCCATCGTAAGTCAATAATATCGTAAGTCGGACCATCGTAACTCGGGGACTATGATACTTGGCTGCTATAAATTTCCACATGATGATAAGCCACTTCTTTGAGCTTCTGAAAAAGAGCTAAACGGCTCAGTGGGCATTACCTGGTAAAATAAAAAATATTTTCTAGTTATCGTGACGGTTAATACGCACCACGGGGTTAACCAGGGTGGCTGCAGGATTTTGAACGGTAAACCTCTGCGGGAATGTGTCACCGCCCATGCGCGTGGCGTTTACGTAGCGATGATGTCGTTCCTTCTGACCCAGACGACGATGAAGTCCTGTCGCCGCGTGACAAAAGGGTTCCTTTCTTTAGGAGCCTTTTGGTTCGGTGTTAGTACCCAAGGCACCTTCATGTCAAGACGTCTGGTCAGCGCGGCAGAGTAGGCCAAATGCTCCCTCGCGGTGGGCTCTCTATAGAGTTTCGTCTAGCAGGGAAGCCCTTCTGCCAGTAGTGGCGTGAGTGAGCACTTGCAGGGCTGCACCTTTACCTGTTACTCAAAGCGCATAGAAAGCACCATTAGGCTTCTTAGAGTTCACTATGAATGCCTCAGGCTCTTAGAGCTAGACTAAGGCTGCTTTTTAGGGTTCATGGAGTTTGTTGGTAATGTTTGATGCTCATTTACGCAGACTTTGGCCTGATTAGAATTCACAGGATTTTTTATGCAAATGGCCGGAGGTGCAGAGACCCAGACGGGCAGGACTGACGCCGTCATGGCAACCGCCTGTGGGTGGTGGTTATACAACTGCTGCGATGACGGTGCTCGCAAACACACACACCTCGCATAATCACCTCGCATTAATCGCACCGACGCACGGGAGGGAGAATGACACGGCTGGGGTGTGACGTCTCCCCCCGGGGCTCGCTACCGCGGGGCCGCGAGCCACGTCCCTGGCCATCTGTAACAATAATAATGTCGACTCATAGCGCGCACGGTGCTCGCTCATCGCTCTCGAAGAGAGAGGACGACTCGGAGGCACGAGGGGGAACCACAGACGAGCGAGAAGGCGGCAGCAGCAGCAGCAGCCTGGCGTAGTTGAGCCGGTGCCAAATGTCACCCCCCCCAAGCTCTGCGGTTCTTTAAATAGAATGAGCGTTTGCTTGCCTGCTCGCCGCTGCCGACGTTGTTTTGCTTGACGGGACGACGGTGCCTCCCTCCCGCAGGCAGTGCGCGCTGACGGCGCTGAACGACGTGAAGACGTACCTCTCAGACGAGGGCGGCCAAGTGGCAGTGAGTGATCGCACAGACGCACGGCGGTCTCGCGCACACACACACGGCGGTCAGACAGACGCACACACATGGCGGTCACACACACACAGACACACTCTTCCACGGGAAGCGTTTCACAACATCTGTGTGTGATCCACCAACCCTCGCTGCTGCCTCAACAGTTCTGGGTTAGAGGCGGTCGCGCTGCTGCACTGTGGGGCATCGCCGCTTGACGAGATTCGCCCCAATTTCACGCTCACCCTTGCCACCGCCATCACTCTCAGCGGATATGTTAAAGCCACTGCCACCGCCGCCTGGGGCAGTGCATTGTGGGCTGCATCTGGATGGTTTTTGAGCAGGGAACTTTTTTGGGATGCCGCGCCGGTGAGATGTTAACTACCTCGCCTGGCAGACAGGAGGTCGTGGGTTTGATTCCGACTCTGATGCCTGCTGCTGTATATTTGGAGTTTGCGTGTCTCTTTCCTCGTGGTCTCGTGGATTTTTCTCCGAGTTCTCCGGTTTTTCCCTTCACATTCAAAAACGTGCGTTTCGAGTTTTGGTTGCTTTAAATTACCACATGAGCCACTTCGTTGAGCTATCATTTGTGGGCAGGTCGCTTCTGAAAAGTAGCTACATGGCTTAGTGAGCCTTACCCGGTAAAATACAGATGGTTTATAGTTCTAATTGATAGTTGTTCCTCCCGTGCCCCCCCCCCTTCCCCTTCTCCCGTGCCCCCCCCCCCTTCCCGTGCCCCCAGGTGTTTGACGCAACGAACACGACGCGAGAACGGCGCGAGATCATCATGAACTTTGCGAGCGAGAACGCGTACAAAGTGTTCTTCGTGGAGTCGGTGTGCATGGACCCCGATGTCATCGCCGCCAACATCCAGGCACGTGGCCCCCCGCCCCACCTCTCTTGCCCCCCTTCCCCCACCCGCATCCCGTGATGCACTAACAGTCCTACTGAACGCAATACCGGGACCGTTAAACGCACTACCGGGGGTCATTAACTGCACTACCGTGGACGTCAACCGAACTACCGGGACCCTTAACCGCACTGCTGGTCGTGGTCACTGCACTCCCGGTCGCGTCGACTGTATGCGTGGTGGGGGTGTGTCTCCAGTATCTCAGTTTCCGTCCGCCTGCAAAACCATCCTTGCGATTGGAATGTGCTCAAAGCAGGATGTGGTAAAGGCGCAGCCTTGCAGGCGCTCGCTCACGCCACCGCTGACGGAAGGAGCCTCCACTAGAGGGGAGCTCTAGAGGGCCCCTTTAGGGGGGTATGTTTGGCCGACTCTTACACATTGGCCAGGCATCTTTGAAAAGGTGGGAACACCGACACTTTGCCCCCACCTGGCGATTGACTGCCTTGAAAACATTTATGCTGCTGGGTTGGAAAGAGGCAGCGAAGGGGTTGGTGGGGTGTGGTGTGGGGGGGATTTCAGAATCTTTGCACCATCAGTCCAAACGCCGCGCAAAGCACTTGAAGCCGGCGAGCACAAGCCGCGCGCGGTGGCTCGGCTCGAGAGCGAACGGCTCGCAAGATCGGAGGGTTTGGGTTCAAACCCTGGTTGGAATGTGGAATTTCCTACAAACCGGCTCTGCAGGAAATCACTCGGGGGCGGGTACACCGCGGACCGCCGGCGCCCAGCCAGCCTGTCACGGTGACCTCCACGCCCACTCAGTAGCCAAACTAGTTTTGAAAAAAAACCACGCTAAAGGAAAAGCCTGCCACCTGCAGGCCGAAATTCCTCGGTAACGTTGAAAGCAAAACGTTATGTTTCTACAAAGTCTCCCACGAAACATCAAGGACCTCAACCGGTTGAGATATATATCATCTATAATCCGCTTGCCGCGGATGATGGCTGCAACCGGGGATCGAACTCGGGTTTGCCGTGGTTGGTAGTGGCCGTGCGCTAACTGCTGCGCCACCGCTCCCGGAGCACCCCCACCTCCCAGTTCTGGCGTCCCACTCGGCTTTCTCGAAAGGAAACGTCTGCCTACGCACAAAACGCGCGGCCACTGCGAGTTGCCGAAGTGTTTCCGAGTCGTGGGGGATTTGCGGCGCTAATCGTTGTCCTTTGCCCGAGTCCTCGAGTGACCGCGCGGGGGCGAGGCGCCAGGGCTCAAGGTCGCCGCGGAGTTCGTCTCGCGATGCCCGTTCGTGACCCCCGTGTCCTCCCAAACCGCTAGCCGTGTGACCGCCCTCGACGAATGAGCGAGGCGGCCACGATGCAACGTTTCACAACACGATGTTAAGTTCCCCGAGGTGGTGGTGGTGGTGATGATGTCGATCGTCGCGATATTTAACATGCGCGTGTGGTTTTTTTTCTGTAGCGTAGCCCAAAGACCCAACATGCCAAGCGGGCCAGTAACAAACAGCACCCTCGAAGGTGCATTTGAGATGATACGAAACAATGCGATCAATTGACAAGATGCCCCCCCCCCTGCTCCCCGTTCCACCCGACCGCCTTCCTCCCCCCTCCCGTTCCCCTGCCCCCCCCCCCTCCCCCCGCGTGTGCTCCACCACCACCACCGCAGGAGGTGAAGCTGACGGGGCCCGACTACAAGGGCATGAACAAGGACGACGCCGTGGACGACTTCCTCAAGAGGATCGTGCTCTACGAGCAGACCTACGAGCCGCTGGACGACATCGCTGACAGGTGGCGCCGCGCTCCGCCACCTTCACTCTGCTTCTCCTTGCTTCACTCCGCTTCTCCTTGCTTCACTCCGCTTCTCCTTGCTTCACTCCGCTTCTCCTTGCTTCACTCCGCTTCTCCTTGCTTCACTCCGCTTCACTCCGCTTCACTCCGCTTCTCCTTGCTTCACTTTGCTTCTCCTTGCTTGACTCCGCTTCTCCTTGCTTCACTCCGCTTCTCCTTGCTTCACTCCGCTTCACTCCGCTTCTCCTTGCTTCACTCCGCTTCTCCTTGCTTGACTCCGCTTCTCCTTGCTTCACTCTGCTTCTCCTTGCTTCACTCCGCTTCTCCTTGCTTCACTCCGCTTCTCCTTGCTTCACTCCGCTTCTCCTTGCTTCACTCCGCTTCTCCTTGCTTCACTCCGCTTCTCCTTGCTTCACTCCGCTTCTCCTTGCTTCACTCCGCTTCACTCCGCTTCACTCCGCTTCTCCTTGCTTCACTTTGCTTCTCCTTGCTTGACTCCGCTTCTCCTTGCTTCACTCCGCTTCTCCTTGCTTCACTCCGCTTCACTCGCTTCTCCTTGCTTCACTCCGCTTCTCCTTGCTTCACTCCGCTTCTCCTTGCTTCACTCCGCTTCTCCTTGCTTCACTCCGCTTCTCCTTGCTTCACTCCGCTTCTCCTTGCTTCACTCCGCTTCTCCTTGCTTCACTCCGCTTCTCCTTGCTTCACTCCGCTTCTCCTTGCTTCACTCCGCTTCTCCTTGCTTCACTCCGCTTCTCCTTGCTTCACTCCGCTTCTCCTTGCTTCACTCCGCTTCTCCTTGCTTCACTCCGCTTCTCCTTGCTTCACTCCGCTTCTCCTTGCTTCACTCCGCTTCTCCTTGCTTCACTCCGCTTCTCCTTGCTTCACTCCGCTGCTTGCTTCACTCCGCTTCTCCTTGCTTCACTCCGCTTCTCCTTGCTTCACTCCGCTTCTCCTTGCTTCACTCCGCTTCTCCTTGCTTCACTCCGCTTCTCCTTGCTTCACTCCGCTTCTCCTTGCTTCACTCCGCTTCTCCTTGCTTCACTCCGCTTCCTTGCTTCACTCCGCTTCTCTGCTTCCTCCTTGCTTCACTCCGCTTCTCCTTGCTTCACTCCGCTTCTCCTTGCTTCACTCCGCTTCACTCCGCTTCTCCTTGCTTCACTCCGCTTCTCCTTGCTTCACTCCGCTTCTCCTTGCTTCACTCCGCTTCACTCCGCTTCTCCTTGCTTCACTCCGCTTCTCCTTGCTTCACTCCGCTTCTCCTTGCTTCACTCCGCTTCGCTCCGCTGCTTGCTTCGCTTTGCTCCGCCACCTTCACTCCGCTTCTCCTTGCTTCACTTCGCTTCATGCTCCACCCCACTTGATCTGGCTGTGCTTAAATTCGCTCTGCTCCGCTTGATCCACTATACCCCTACTCGTGATGAAGAGCAAGCTCTAATACCTACGTTGACAATGATAATAGTAGTAATTAAGTGTTAGCTGTGATGATTTGTACGATAAGTAGATGCAGCTCTGATGATGGGTATGTAAAGCATAGGCTGTGATTACGTTGATGACAATGATGATGGTCTTAATCGGAGCAAGCTTTCATCGTGGCCATGATGCGAGTAATGAGTGTGAGCTGCAATGTGAGTGACGAGCGTAACGCACCCGAGCCGTCACGATGAAGGGCATTGCAAGCTGCGATGACGACGACGACGACGACGGGCGGTGTTCGCGAGGACGTGAACGACGCCGGTAATGAACTCGCGCCGCGGTGACGACGTTCGCGACTCCGCCAAGCAGACGATGTCCCATCTCGCACCTCCTCCTCCTCTTCTCTCCCCATCTAGCGAGCTGTCCTACATCAAGATCATCAACGTGGGGCAGCGCTTCCTGGTGAACCGCGTGCAGGACCACGTGCAGAGCAAGATCGTCTACTACCTCATGAACATCCACGTGCAGCCGCGCTCCATCTACCTGTGCCGCCACGGCGAGAGCGAGCTCAACATCAAGGGCCGCATCGGCGGGGACTCGGGGCTCTCCCTGCGCGGGAAGCAGGTGGGTGGGGGGGGGCAGTGCGGTGGGGGGAAGCGTGTGGGTTGGGGGGGGGGGGAGAGTGTGGGTAATGAGACGGGGGTAGGGGGGGCAGTGTGTGGGGGGGAGGGGGCCAGTCTGGTGAAGCGTGTGGGTAGAGAGGGGGGGGTGGGGGGAAGCGTGTGAGGAGAGAGGGGGGGGGTGGGGAGAAGCATGTGGGGAGAGGGGGGGGTGGGGGGAAGAGTGTGGGTAGAGAGGGGGTGGGGAAGAGTGTGGGGAGAGGAGGGGGGGTGGGGGGAAGAGTGTGGGTAGAGAGGGGGGGTGGGGGGAAGAGTGTGAGTAGAGGGGGGGGGGAAACATGTGGGTAGAGAGAGAGAGGGGGGTGGGGGTAGCATGGGAGTCGAGTGGGAGCTGTGGGGGGGGGGCAGGATGGTGGTAGTGGGGGGGGTAGGGGCAGTGGGAGTGCGGTGGGAGTGCAGGTTGGGGGCAGCCGTTGGGCTGCCACCTGTCCAGCTTTTCCCAGGATCCTCTTCTTGTTGAGGAGGAAGCTGCTGCTGCTGCTGCTGCTGCTGCTGTACCGGGTAAACCAAGTCCTGCGGAGTGTTTGCGTCGCTTGCGGAGTAACAACGCGCACACGGCTCACGGCCACGCGCTTGCACGCAGTGCCGCCCTCGTCCGCTGTCGCGAGATGGTCGTCTTCTGCGTCTTTCCACGATTTGCCCCGGTTTATTTTGTTTTATAACTGGAGGTGGCATCCCTAGGGTAGCAGGGAGAGGATGAGTGGGTGTGGAGGAAAGGAGGGGAGAGGAAAGAGGAGGAGAGTGGGAGGTGGGGGGATGTGGAGCGAGGAGCAGCAGGGAGAGCAGCATGAAGTGAGGTTTTGAAGGAAAGTGAAAGGGTGAAGTGAGGTATTGAGGGAGAAAGGAACAAAGGGGGAGTATGAGAGGGAAGGATGAAGGTGGAGATAAATGAGGGAGAGAGGGGGAAGTTAAGAGGGCGAGAGAATTAAGAAGGAAAATAGGGGGCAGACGATGGGGACGAGGGATGAAGGGGGGGGGGAGGGGGGGGGGAGTAGAGGAAGAGATTAGACAAGTAATGAAGACCAGGGAGGGGGGGGCAGAGCGAGATTAACCCTTGACCCTGTTTGCTCTCCTTCCCCCCACAATATCCTCCCTTCCCCTCTCTCTCCACCTCTCCTGGTGCCCCCCCCCCCCCCCCCCCAGTTCGCCAACACGATGGGCAACTTCCTGCGGGAGCAGAACATCAAGGACCTGAAGGTCTGGACAAGCCAGATGAAGCGCACCATCCAGACGGCCGAGGCGCTGGGCGCGCCGTACGAACAGTGGAAGGCGCTCGACGAAATCGACGCTGTGCGTGCCCGCTCACTCCTTCGCTCGCCTGTTTCATTCATTTATTAACTCGCTCCATTCATACAATCACTCATTTGTTCACTCGCTCGACCACTGCATTAATGTACCCCCTCGCTCACTCATTCACTCGCTCATTCATTTATTCGCTCGATTAATTCACTCACTTCTTTGCTCAATCGCTATTACTTGTTTAATCAATCGCTTATTCAACCGTGTGTTCAGTTGCTCATTCTATCACTCCATTACTCATTCATGTATTAATTCATGTTAATTCACTCGCTCGTTCAGTCGTTGGCTCTTTGTTTGTTTGTGCGGTATTTCTTCACAATCGGGGCGACCATCCTAGCCGGTTGATGGCGGTTGATCACCATTGCGATTGGCGGTGCGGCATGCTCACTGCGGTGGGGGTGGGGGTGGTTCGTGCCGCCGCGTGCAGGGCGTGTGCGAAGAGATGACCTACGAGGAGATCCAGGAGACGCACCCGGAGGAGTTTGCGCTCCGGGACCAGGACAAGTACCACTACCGCTACCCCAAGGGGGAGGTGAGTCCAACCGGGACCCGACGGCCGCCAGTCCCCTCCAACTCGGAGCAAAAACGACCGAATAAAAACTGGTGCAAAAAAAAACGACTGCATTTCGGAAGGAAAAAAAAATCGCGAAATAGATTATAGAATAATTAACATGTTGGCCAAATTCAATTTTAAAGAGACACCTGTACGAATTAATAATAATTTTAATTGGTATAAGCTGCACAGTAGTCGCTCGCTCCCGGAAGAGGGAAAACGACTCGGAGGTGCGAGGAAGAACCACGGACGAGAGGTGGCGGTGAGCCAGGGGGTAGCGGTGAGTCAGGAGCCAGGAGCCAGGCGGTAGCGGTGAGTCAGGAGCCAGGAGCCAGGCGGTAGTGGTGAGTCAGGAGCCAGGCGGTAGTGGTGAGTCAGGAGCCAGGCGGTAGCGGTGAGTCAGGAGCCAGGAGCCAGGCGGTAGCGGTGAGTCAGGAGTCAGGAGCCAGGCGGTAGCGGTGAGTCAGGAGCCAGGAGCCGGGCGGTAGCGGTGAGTCAGGAGCCAGGAGCCAGGCGGTAGTGGTGAGTCAGGAGCCAGGAGCCAGGCGGTAGTGGTGAGTCAGGAGCCAGGCGGTAGTGGTGAGTCAGGAGCCAGGAGCCAGGCAGTAGCGGTGAGTCAGGAGCCAGGAGCCAGGCGGTAGTGGTGAGTCAGGAGCCAGGAGCCAGGCGGTAGTGGTGAGTCAGGAGCCAGGAGCCAGGCGGTAGCGGTGAGTCAGGAGCCAGGAGCCGGGCGGTAGCGGTGAGTCAGGAGCCAGGAGCCAGGCGGTAGTGGTGAGTCAGGCGGTAGTGGTGAGTCAGGAGCCAGGAGCCAGGGGGTAGCGGTGAGTCAGGAGTCAGGAGCCAGGCGGTAGTGGTGAGTCAGGAGCCAGGAGCCGGGCGGTAGTGGTGAGTCAGGAGCCAGGAGCCGGGCGGTAGCGGTGAGGCAGGAGCCAGGAGCCAGGCGGTAGTGGTGAGTCAGGCGGTAGTGGTGAGTCAGGAGCCAGGAGCCAGGGGGTAGCGGTGAGTCAGGAGTCAGGAGCCAGGCGGTAGTGGTGAGTCAGGAGCCAGGAGCCGTGCGGTAGTGGTGAGTTAGGAGCCAGGAGCCAGGGGGTAGCGGTGAGTCAGGAGCCAGGAGCCAGGCGGTAGTGGTGAGTCAGGAGCCAGGAGCCAGGCAGTAGTGGTGAGTCAGGAGTCAGGAGCCAGGCAGTAGTGGTGAGTCAGGAGTCAGGAGCCAGGCAGTAGTAGTGAGTCAGGAGCCAGGAGCCAGGCAGTAGTGGTGAGTCAGGAGCCAGGAGCCAGGCGGTAGTGGTGAGTCAGGAGCCAGGAGCCAGGCGTAGCGGTGAGTCAGGAGCCAGGAGCCAGGCGGTAGTGGTGAGTCAGGAGCCAGGAGCCAGGCGGTAGCGGTGAGTCAGGAGCCAGGAGCCAGGCGGTAGCGGTGAGTCAGGAGTCAGGAGCCAGGCGGTAGCGGTGAGTCAGGAGCCAGGAGCCGGGCGGTAGTGGTGAGTCAGGAGCCGGGCGGTAGCGGTGAGTCAGGAGTCAGGAGCCGGGCGGTAGCGGTGAGTCAGGAGCCAGGAGCCAGGGGGTAGCGGTGAGTCAGGAGCCAGGAGCCAGGCGGTAGCGGTGAGTCAGGAGCCAGGAGCCAGGAGCCAGGCAGTAGTGGTGAGTCAGGAGTCAGGAGCCAGGAGCCAGGCAGTAGTGGTGAGTCAGGAGTCAGGAGCCAGGCAGTAGCGGTGAGTCAGGAGCCAGGAGCCAGGCAGTAGCGGTGAGTCAGGAGTCAGGAGCCAGGCGGTAGCGGTGAGTCAGGAGCCAGGAGCCAGGCAGTAGCGGTGAGTCAGGAGTCAGGAGCCAGGGGGTAGCGGTGAGTCAGGAGCCAGGAGCCGGGCGGTAGCGGTGAGTCAGGAGTCAGGAGCCGGGCGGTAGCGGTGAGTCAGGAGCCAGGAGCCGGGCGGTAGTGGTGAGTCAGGAGTCAGGAGCCGGGCGGTAGCGGTGAATCAGGAGCCAGGCGGTAGTAGTGAGTCAGGAGTCAGGAGCCAGGCGGTAGCGGTGAGTCAGGAGCCAGGAGCCGGGCGGTAGCGGTGAGTCAGGAGCCAGGAGCCAGGCGGTAGTGGTGAGTCAGGCGGTAGTGGTGAGTCAGGAGCCAGGAGCCAGGGGGTAGCGGTGAGTCAGGAGTCAGGAGCCAGGCGGTAGTGGTGAGTCAGGAGCCAGGAGCCGGGCGGTAGTGGTGAGTCAGGAGCCAGGAGCCGGGCGGTAGCGGTGAGGCAGGAGCCAGGAGCCAGGCGGTAGTGGTGAGTCAGGCGGTAGTGGTGAGTCAGGAGCCAGGAGCCAGGGGGTAGCGGTGAGTCAGGAGTCAGGAGCCAGGCGGTAGTGGTGAGTCAGGAGCCAGGAGCCGTGCGGTAGTGGTGAGTTAGGAGCCAGGAGCCAGGGGGTAGCGGTGAGTCAGGAGCCAGGAGCCAGGCGGTAGTGGTGAGTCAGGAGCCAGGAGCCAGGCAGTAGTGGTGAGTCAGGAGTCAGGAGCCAGGCAGTAGTGGTGAGTCAGGAGTCAGGAGCCAGGCAGTAGTAGTGAGTCAGGAGCCAGGAGCCAGGCAGTAGTGGTGAGTCAGGAGCCAGGAGCCAGGCGGTAGTGGTGAGTCAGGAGCCAGGAGCCAGGCGGTAGCGGTGAGTCAGGAGCCAGGAGCCAGGCGGTAGTGGTGAGTCAGGAGCCAGGAGCCAGGCGGTAGCGGTGAGTCAGGAGCCAGGAGCCAGGCGGTAGCGGTGAGTCAGGAGTCAGGAGCCAGGCGGTAGCGGTGAGTCAGGAGCCAGGAGCCGGGCGGTAGTGGTGAGTCAGGAGCCGGGCGGTAGCGGTGAGTCAGGAGTCAGGAGCCGGGCGGTAGCGGTGAGTCAGGAGCCAGGAGCCAGGGGGTAGCGGTGAGTCAGGAGCCAGGAGCCAGGCGGTAGCGGTGAGTCAGGAGCCAGGAGCCAGGCAGTAGTGGTGAGTCAGGAGTCAGGAGCCAGGAGCCAGGCAGTAGTGGTGAGTCAGGAGTCAGGAGCCAGGCAGTAGCGGTGAGTCAGGAGCCAGGAGCCAGGCAGTAGCGGTGAGTCAGGAGTCAGGAGCCAGGCGGTAGCGGTGAGTCAGGAGCCAGGAGCCAGGCAGTAGCGGTGAGTCAGGAGTCAGGAGCCAGGGGGTAGCGGTGAGTCAGGAGCCAGGAGCCGGGCGGTAGCGGTGAGTCAGGAGTCAGGAGCCGGGCGGTAGCGGTGAGTCAGGAGCCAGGAGCCGGGCGGTAGTGGTGAGTCAGGAGTCAGGAGCCGGGCGGTAGCGGTGAGTCAGGAGCCAGGCGGTAGTAGTGAGTCAGGAGTCAGGAGCCAGGCGGTAGCGGTGAGTCAGGAGCAAGGAGCCAGGCGGTAGCGGTGAGTCAGGAATCAGGAGCCAGGGGGTAGCGGTGAGTCAGGAGCCAGGAGCCAGGCGGTAGTGGTGAGTCAGGAGCCAGGAGCCAGGCGGTAGCGGTGAGTCAGGAGTCAGGAGCCATGGGGTAGCGGTGAGTCAGGAGCCAGGAGCCAGGCGGTAGTGGTGAGTCAGGAGCCAGGAGCCAGGCGGTAGTGGTGAGTCAGGAGCCAGGAGCCAGGCGGTAGCGGTGAGTCAGGAGCCAGGCGGTAGCGGTGAGTCAGGAGCCAGGAGCCAGGCGGTAGCGGTGAGTCAGGAGCCAGGAGCCGGGCGGTAGTGGTGAGTCAGGAGCCAGGAGCCAGGCGGTAGCGGTGAGTCAGGAGCCAGGAGCCGGGCGGTAGTGGTGAGTCAGGAGCCAGGAGCCAGGCGGTAGCGGTGAGTCAGGAGCCAGGGGGTAGCGGTGGAGCCAGCACGACCAGCAATTGTCCAAGCTCTGTGGTCCTTCAGCTGTTCTTCTTCAGCTCTTTTCAGTCAACCAGTGTTTAAGTCGGCGTTCACAACCTCTGTTACGAATCCGTAATCGGTTACTTTTGAGTTGGATCATCGTGTAGGTATAACGCCAATTAATGATCAACTGTGCCCTCCGCCACCCGACACAGCCAATTACGTTACGTGGGGGGAGTGAAATCCTCCGATTGCGTTGGTTTTTCAGCAAAAACCGGAGGGGGGGACGTTGAAAAGCAAACAAAATTTTGCTTGTTGGGGCGGGGGGGGGGTGTCTTTGTCTTTGCACACGGGCAGTCGTACCAGGACCTGGTGCACCGCCTGGAGCCGGTGATCATGGAGCTGGAGCGGCAGGAGAACGTGCTGGTCATCTGCCACCAGGCCGTCATGCGCTGTCTACTCGCCTACTTCCTTGACAAGTCCTACGGTACGCGGGGTGGTCGCTGTGCAGACACTCGTACATGCCGACGCGCGCGCAGGTACACGCAGAAACACGCAGACGCATGGCCACAGAACATCCAGACACAGAATCGCACCGACACACGGGCACACCGGCACCGGGGTTCCTTCCTCGCCGCCCGCCACTCACCGCACCACATGGGTTGGTGAAGCAGCCAATCGCGTGCAATAATGTTGTCATTGACTCGATCCCATCAAGTTACTCAAAAGTACGAATGCGCAGCCCCTTGATCAATCCGCTGCTGGATGAAAGCCCGTGGACACACGAGGGTGGTCGTTTGAGCGTACTTCACCAACGCTGGTGCCGTCTCGTTTCAGAAGAGCTCCCCTACCTCAAGTGCTACCTCCACACGGTCATCAAGCTCACACCCGTGGCTTACGGTACGGTCGCCGGCTCGTGATCTTTGTGTGTATGTGGTGCCGATGGGCGACGACCTCGCCCTCTCGTCCCGTGACGTCAGATTGCCAGCCTTCAAACAAGGGGGGGCACCGGGCGAGGGGTTGTGATGTTTCATTGGTTCAATTCGATTATCGCGGGAATGGGATACAAATGTTCCGTTTTGGCTACGGGGCAGAACAAAATGGAGATGGAAAGTACTGAGGAAGATGACACAAACGGATGGATAGAACAGATACAGGGTAATGTGGATTTACATGGCTTTTAAATGTGACCACATCTCAAGGCACGAGAGAAACAGCGGGCCGATTTATTTTAAAGAAGGAGAGGCAGTCGGCCACAAGTTTCTATGTGAGTCTGTGGGTCTGTGTGTGAGTCTATGGGAGAGAAAGGCAGTCAGCCACAAGTTTCTATGTGAGTCTGTGTGTGTGTGAGAGTCTATGGGAGAGAAATGCAGTCAGCCACAAGTTTCTATGTGAGTCTGTGGGTCTGTGTGTGAGTCTATGGGAGAGAAAGGCAGTCAGCCACAAGTTTCTATGTGAGTCTGTGGGTCTGTGTGTGAGTCTATGGGAGAGAAAGGCAATCAGCCACAAGTTTCTATGTGAGTCTGTATGTGTGTGTGAGTCTATGGGAGAGAAAGGCAGTCAGCCACAAGTTTCTATGTGAGTCTGTGGGTCTGTGTGTGAGTCTATGGGAGAGAAAGGCAATCAGCCACAAGTTTCTATGCGAGTCTGTGTGTGTGTGTGAGTCTATGGGAGAGAAATGCAGTCAGCCACAAGTTTCTATGTGAGTCTGTGGGTCTGTGTCTGTGTGTGTGTGAGTCTATGAGAGAGAAAGGCAGTCAGCCACAAGTTTCTATATGAGTCTGTGGGTCTGTGTGTGTGTGAGTCTATGGGAGAGAACGGCAGTCAGCCACAAGTTTCTATGTGAGTCTGTGGGTCTGTGTGTGTGTGTGAGTCTATGGGAGAGAACGGCAGTCAGCCACAAGTTTCTATGTGAGTCTGTGGGTCTGTGTGTGTGTGAGTCTATGGGAGAGAAAGGCAGTCAGCCACAAGTTTCTATGTGAGTCTGTGGGTCTGTGTGTGTGTGAGTCTATGGGAGTGAACGGCAGTCAGCCACAAGTTTCTATGCGAGTCTGTGGGTCTGTGTGTGTGTGTGAGTCTATGGGAGAGAACGGCAGTCAGCCACAAGTTTTTATGTGAGTCTGTGGGTCTGTGTGAGTATGGGAGAGAAAGGCAGTCAGCCACAAGTTTCTATGCGAGTCTGTGGGTCTGTGTGTGTGTGTGAGTCTATGGGAGAGAACGGCAGTCAGCCACAAGTTTTTATGTGAGTCTGTGGGTCTGTGTGAGTATGGGAGAGAAAGGCAGTCAGCCACAAGTTTCTATGCGAGTCTGTGGGTCTGTGTGTGTGTGCGAGTCTATGGGAGAGAAAGGCAGTCGGCCACAAGTTTATATGCGAGTCTGTGTGTCTGTGTGTGTGTGAGTCTATGGGAGAGAAAGGCAGTCAGCCACAAGTTTCTATGTGAGTCTGTGTGTGTGTGTGAGTCTATGAGAGAGAAAGGCAGTCAGCCACACGTTTCTATGTGAGTCTGTGGGTCTGTGTGTGTGTGAGTCTATGGGAGAGAACGGCAGTCAGCCACAAGTTTCTATGTGAGTCTGTGGGTCTGTGTGTGTGTGAGTCTATGGGAGAGAAAGGCAGTCAGCCACAAGTTTCTATGTGAGTCTGTGGGTCTGTGTGTGTGTGAGTCTATGGGAGTGAACGGCAGTCAGCCACAAGTTTCTATGCGAGTCTGTGGGTCTGTGTGTGTGTGTGAGTCTATGGGAGAGAACGGCAGTCAGCCACAAGTTTTTATGTGAGTCTGTGGGTCTGTGTGTGTGTGCGAGTCTATGAGAGAGAAAGGCAGTCGGCCACAAGTTTCTATGCGAGTCTGTGTGTCTGTGTGTGTGTGAGTCTATGGGAGAGAAAGGCAGTCAGCCACAAGTTTCTATGTGAGTCTGTGTGTGTGTGTGAGTCTATGAGAGAGAAAGGCAGTCAGCCACAAGTTTCTATGCGAGTCTGTGTGTGTGTGTGAGTCTATGGGAGAGAAAGGCAGTCAGCCACAAGTTTCTATGTGAGTCTGTGGGTCTGTGTGTGTGTGAATCTGAGAGAAAAAGGCAGTCAGCCATACGCAGAGGAGAAGAGTTAGGTCTTGAGGCCTGGACTTGAACAGAAGTAGGCAGCCGGCAGCAGAGGTGGCTGTGGTGGGGGGGGGGGGGAGTTCTAGATAGTGGGAGCAACAAAGGAAGATTGAATGAACGACCTCCCACTGAATTCCCGTTATCTTGTCAGATGAGGTGGTCAAACGAGACGATACAAATTAAGTTACCCACGAATCAATACAGCCGCGGATGAAACGAGACGTTAGGTCATTAGCGTTTCGCGCATTGCTTGGCAACACACTGACGAGGTGGTGATGGCATTTCTGCTGTCGCCCTCTCGGCGGTTCAGGCTGCAAGATGGAGCAAATAAACCTCAAGGTGGAGGCAGTGAACACGCACAGAGACCGGCCAGAGGTGAGTACTGCTCACCGCTCACTCGCTCGCCGCTCACCATACCACACGGATTGGTGGCACAGACAATCGCGTGCAAGTATTCTTAGCCAAAGTAATTTGCACCGAAAGCGTGAAGCAGGACTTTTGATTGGTTTGCCAGCTGCGCTCACGTGCAATTGGACAATTTTGAACCCTCCGCATTGTTGGCACAGAGAAGGATGTATAACTATGTTCGCGTTTGCCTCGTCCACACGAACAAAAGTGCCCCCCTCCCTCCCTCGCCTCCCTGTTGACCTCGTGTTACCCCTCCACTCCCTGTGTCGTTTGTGTTTCTGGTGTCGCAGGACACATGCGTTTCTCGAGGCGCCGCGCAAGCGCTGAGCACTGTCCCCAACCACGATTAACATCCCCCGCTCATCCTCCTCCTCTTCCTCCTCCACCTCCTCACCTCTCCGTTCAACCAGCCTCCTCTCCTCACCACCCTGCTGCCTTTCACGAGGCCTCGCCCCGTCCCACCCGCCGCGTGCGACGCCTTCCAGCCCTGCCGCCCTCAATTTTTTTTTATTCCTCCGTTATTTTATTGTTTTGCAAAGTTCAGTTGGTGGTTTGTGCCGTGCGTGCGCACCGCACTGTGTGGAGCGTGCGTCACATTCTGCACGAGTCCCGTCGTCGCTTGAACATCTTCACCCTCGACGTGCGCGGCTCCTTGCGATCGATTGCAAAACAACAACAAACTACATCCGATTCCGCATTGACAGCAAATAGCAAAACTCAACGCGTTCGCCCGACACCACTGCCCAGATAGATGGCCCTGGCGGTAGAGTGAGCGGCTCACACTATGGAAAGATTTCCAAGTTCAAATCCTGGTTGGGGTGGGGGTTGACTTGACCCGTCATCCCCTGTCGCTGTCCATATTATTCAGATGACGACTGGGTCCTATAAATGCTCCATCTTCGTTGGCCGGTGTGTTTGGGGGCACTTCCCGTTGATGGCTAATCAGGCCCAATCCTCGAAATGCCAGATCCTCTCCCATGGGATGAATCGCATGAATACGATTTTGTGGGGAGCTCAACCAGTGGTTGACCTAAGTATATACTCGCCCTCACCATAGCAATTTCCTACAAACTGGCTAGTGGCCGTAAACAGGAGATGACCACCACCATGGCCTCTGCTCATGTGAGCAGGAAACCACTGCGACTTGATTTTGAAGTACAGCTCTGCCGTCTTTTCTCCATGTGCTGGGCAAGAGGAAGGGTCATATGCCCACGGAGTGGGGCAGACACTCGGTTTTACGTGAAAGGGCTGCGGTAACTACTGAATAACACATTCTAGCTCTGGCAGTAGGCTCGCTACAGCTAGCACTCTGGCCTTGTAACAGGTGACGTTTGTGGCAGTGACCATTGTCTGCTGTGACGACGAGCCATTGCCGGACGTGTTGTCCAGTATAGATCTACGCCTCTGCAGGCAGGGGCAGTGTTATCGACCAACGTGTTGAGTTTATTAGGTGGAGCAGTAGATTGGCGGAGTTGATTCGATCGCGGCTCACCGAGTCAGGCTCTGCGACCGACGTGCCTTTTCCCGCCTCGGCGGTGGGCAGCGCTCGTGATGAATGTTCGTCTCCCAACCCTCTCGGTCGATTTGTAATTTTTTTGTGGGGTTCGAGCAAAGCAGGATGTCGAAAAACCGCTTGTGCCTGAATCGAGCAGCGCGCAGAACGCGCGGCGAGCTGCAGATGCGTGGGCGCTCGCGAACAAAAAAATCTCGCGGTGCAGATAAGACCCGCGCATGTCAACTCCCCCAAAGGGGTTCAATCGGTGAAATGTCCAGTGACAAAATATTGGGGGGAAAACCCAAGAAACTCAGAGGGGACCCTAAGAAACTGAGGCACAGACACAATTGCGTAGGAGCAACAGGTTAATGTCCACTATTTAGTGAACACCCCCGTAGTAAATGAAATAACAACCTTGGATAGTGGTTAGTTTCCAGCTTGATTCTCATAGAAAGGCTGTGAGTAAAGACAACAGTTTTGGAGCTAAACCTTCCATAAGACCTGAAACTACTTGCAGCAGCTGTTGCTGGTGAGGCACTGCAATAAATAGGGCGTTGTGTGTTAATTTACAACAGGTAATCAATACAAATTGTGAGAATCCACTATACGGCCGTGAGACACTGAAAACTGTGAAAAACCGCGAATCCATAATGTGAGACTTGACGCGCACGAAGGGCTTTATTCTAGATTTTGAACGGCACTTGACAATTCTAATCTTCTTCAGCGGCACGGCTGAGTGGCACTTGTGGCAGCACTTGCGTATCGACTGCCACACAGCCAGTCGGTATTATAGTTTTATTGACGGTTTAACCGTGTATAAACGCAAACTGTATCGGTAATTGTATTTCGTCGTCTTAAACGTACAAGTTTACTTAATTCTGTGCAATCTACTGCTGGCTGGGGTGAGACCTGGGTCTCGTGGCCGATGCGACGGATCCTGCAACCGGCTTCTAGTTGTCGTCACCCAGCACCGACCTTGCCTCTGACCTCACCATTTACCGCTAAACCCTCGCCCCCCCCTCACCCCGCTGGTTCCCGTGGGTGCGCGCAGAATGTGGACGTGACCCGCTCCAGGGAGGATGCCCTGCGGACGGTACCTCTACACAAGTGACTCGCTCGCTTGCCTGCCCGCTTGCCCGCCCGCCCGCTTGTCCTCCCGCCCGCTTACCCTCCAAACCCACTCGCTTACCTCTCTTGAGGATGTGATGGGCTACGGAGGGTACAGGTTGTCTGCTGCTGCCAAGCCACAGGTCATGTGGCTGTGTGACCTGGAGGATGTAGATGATATAGAGAGGGCATCTCGGAATGACCGGGACCCAGTGGTCACTCCTGGCCACAAAGTCTGCCCCGGGTTTTCCAGTCTCGGGTGATCGATAAATGCGTGGATTCGTTTAAAAACTGGAATGCGTTGGCAGTGGCGTTATCATCAGGGCTCTCCCCAGCAGCTTCCCAGGAGCACCGATTGCATTATTATCATCATCATCGCTCTTTCTACCAGATGGACAAATCCAGTTTCCCAGTACTGGTCTCGTTGGAACCCAGCACAGGAACATCATCATCGTCCTCGTCATAATCGCACGCCGCTTCGTGATCCAGTCTTTGGCTGCACGCATCGTCCGAGACTGGAAAACGCGAGCTGGAAATTGTGGCCTCCTCAAAACTGGACTCGCACGTCGCCACTGGACTTGAACGGCCGAAGTGGCAGCTTTGAGAAAGGCGGCTATGGCTGCGATGTTTCTCTGTGCGGGACGAAGGGTGGGTGGGTATTATGCCGAGGCCAAGATCACTCTCGGGTTTTTTTGATTTTGTGTTTTTTTTTTTTACTGTAGATGCTGTCCCGTGGCTTGTGGTAACGGTTTCAAACGCGGCGGTTGCACCGGCAATGCAATCGGTAACACTCGACGCGAGCGGGTGTTGGGCAAAATTCGCGGTGTCCGGTGCCGGGCAACCAGCGGTTGGTGCCAAGGGCCGTGGAAAATCGGAGCGAGATTTGCACCCACGGGATGCAACGCCACTGTAACAATGCCGCAGGGATTTTATTACCATTGTTTTTAACTGGCGGGTATTATTATTACAGAACGGCGTATCACAACGCCCATCATCGTGGCCCCTCTTCATGCTGTGCATTTTTTTGTGATTAGTACCAATCAGGCTCTTTATCCGTATGGAAATTAAAGCCTCTGTAGACAGTGCACATATATGATGGTTGGTAATCGTGGAAAGCCATAACGTTGGGAGTTGGGGGGGGGGTAGTGAGGATTGGCGTTGAGAAACGAACGTTATTAGTGCATCGCAATGCAATATGGGTGCCGTGGATTCTTAGCCGGTTCCGTTTTATGCACGCGTTTCAACTTTTATGGTTGTCACAGGAATTGCAGGTGACACTTTTAACCTTTGTACTCGTATGATTTTTTTTTTAAGAATGCACGCACGCTCGTGAAACTACACTAAGAGGGAGGGGGGGGGGGTCCCCACTCCCGTTGTTAAAGGGAGGGGGGGGGCGGCATGTCTGGTAAAAAAAACAAATCCCAGCTCAGTATTTAATGGGCATGTGACGATTCCTCGATTTTGATCGATTGTTACGCTCGCAACACTACACGCGTGAAATAACTGGGCCGTGTTCATCATTTCATCTGCGGGAATGATGGTGGTGATGATGGTGATTGCTCCTGCGGTGGTGCAATGGTTCTATTCGATCCATGTAAACATTGGCGAAGTTTCTAAAATTGCACCCCTCACCCCCACCGCCTTGGTCTTCTACCCAGCAGTATATGGGTACATCACAGTCGCTCGACTGTCAGGTCACAACATGGTGGGGTTGAGTGTGGGTAACGCCCACCACTTCCCAATTTCTGCGGCCTCCGTTGAAGGATAAACCAAGCACCCTCTAGACATGGGCTGAGAGTTTCTTCTCGTCGGGGGGGGAGTGATGTCAGAGCTGCACCCTTCATCTTGTATGCAAATGTTTCCGTTGGGCTAACGGAACGAAGGATACTGAGAACGCACGGAACGCACAATGCCCGGCGGTGCGTATCGGACAAAAGAATCGAACCGTGGACCCTCAAATTAAAACAATTTGATGAATCGCCACAGGAGGTTGAATCGTTACATGCCTTGTGCCCGTTGTAAATTTCGTGTTTTATTTTCAACACTCCGCAATCGGGCCTGCGGAACATCGTCACGCCGCAACGGCGACGCTTGCCAAATGGAGAACGCCGGGGAAGGTGGAGGAGGGGGAAGAGCGGCGCACGAGTTAACCAAGTGGCCTACGCTCCGCTCTTGCCGTCGGTCACTTTAAAAATATAACAAGATGCCCACCACCCTGCCAAACTATCAAACGGATGGACGAACAAACGAAACGAACGCAGAAAACAAGGCTTTGCGCAGCACCAGCAGGGACGGACCTTGTCGAACGTACGGTGGGGAAGCAGACCGGCGAGGAATGGAATGGTGGTGGAGCGAGAATTGTGCCGCCGGCAGCTGTTTGAAAACTGAAAACGAACAAAAACCACTCGCGCAGAGATTTAAAGTTGCTGACTTCTGCGTCGCTCAGTTCGGAAGATGGGACAAGGCAGCTGGATCGAAATGGGAGCAGTCGAATCTGTGGATTAATACGGGAGGGGTCTCATCTCTGGAATGTATTGCCATCGTTTTCTGTATTTACCTATTCTGTTCTGGGGGGGAGAGGAAAAGTTTAGTAATCCTTTGGCGGCCAACCACACTTAAGATAACCACTAAACTCTGCTCATGGTTGCGCCACATGCATTGACTGCGTAGGCTCAGAGCTACTTGAAAGACAACTGTGACCTGAGTGCCACTAAAATTAGAAAAGCTGCAGTGTTTCCAGTATGAAAATATCCCCCTCTAGCACCCGATTAGCGCCGCTGGAATGCTCGCAGGAACGGATGAATGCCATTAGCGTAACGCTGTGAAGTGGGTGTCGTTGTGAAGGTGGGCCGACCTCACGTGGCTGCGGGCCGTGTGAAATGACGCTCCGAGTCATGTCTGGCTCACGGGGGGAGGGAGGGGCATAGGTTCCCCCGCCCCGAGGTGTGCAGTTGATATGGGGAGACAATGCTGTCCGGTCTTTGCTTTGAATCGTGAATTAATGTGACCGACGGTCACGCAAACTTCCACTTGCCCTCTGGGTGCGACTCGGGTTCCTCGTTTTCCATTGCCAACCGACACGCGCTCGGATTTTTGCTGTTCATTAACTTTGTATGTCGGGTAATTTTCGTTGCACAAACTCAGGTGCTTTGGTGCGTGACTGCCATCCAACCAACACGCACGTCCTTTGCCAATTGGCTCGGGCAGAGCTGGTGGGAGAAGTCACGCGAATAAACGAATAAAATGATCAACTTTGTACCGCGAATTGTGGCAAAAAGTTCACAAATGCGGCTTGGCCAAAGTTTAGCCAATTTGTCTTTTAATTGCAAATTTATAATTGTCAGCGCATCAAGTTGGATTTCGAGTTGGTCACTCGCACTCGACGATTGCTGTATTGAAAAAGTCCGGGTCACTTTGGCTGAATGTATGGAGACTATGCGGTCGGGCCTGTGACTACACGGTGCAGCATTTTGCCAGATGTTTGTTGGTGTTCACCTTTTTAAAGGGGGCATTTAATCGCGACTGTACCCGTCACGGACATCAATCCACTATCAGCTGCAATGGCAAGACAGCAATTAGACCTCAGGCCATTTTACGTTTTACACAAACACAGACGATGACGTTCTGTAGGGGGGGGAGGGGGGAAGTGCTCTGGTGAATGGTGGTGACGACAAGGAGGGAGACCCTGCTTTTTTGCTAAAGTTGAGATTTTTCCACGGAAAGTGTTTTAAAACGGCGAGAAAAGTGTTTGATTTTAAAAACCTGTACAGTAATGAAGGCGGAATGTGTTCAACTGATGTAAAAAAAAATATAACAATCTGTTGTATCTTCCAAAGACAGCATTACAACATTTGCGGATGTTTAGACTGTGACGATAACAAAATAAAATATTGGGAGGGGCAAACCAGCCCTGAGAGCGTCTCTCTGCGTTGTGTCAAATGTCGTTCAGGAAGCCTTGACGAGGCTCAAGACTTGTTCAAGAGTACGCCACTGTATTTTAATCTTTGGCCAATTCCTTTACAAATACGGAACGTTTTACTTGATCATTTCAAAATCAGAATCTTTTAAGACTGGAGGAAATCTGGTGAGCTTCGGAGCTCATTCACAGATTTCCAGTAAGGGGCGGGTCAGAAAATTACTTCATGTGGGGGGAAAACTGGAGAACCCCAGAGAAAAACCACCACACAGACGGCAGATCCGGAACGACACTGAAAAGGTCTGCACAGCTGTGTTCAAACACATTCCTGCGGAGGGAGCTGGTAGGAACGTTGAATTGCTCGGTCAATGGCCAGGGTCAGCGGCGGCGTGGTGTATTCCGCAAATATGGCCTACTGGGAGGGCGGGCACAAGCCGGCGTGAGTAGGTTAAACGTTGAGTTTTATAAGGGCACCACGGGGTGACCAGCCCCTCCCCACCCAGCCCCACCCCTCCCCACCCAGCCCCACCCCTCCCCACCCAGCCCCACCCCTCCCCACCCACCCAGCCCCACCCCTCCCCACCCCACCTCCCCACTCAGCCTCTCTCCACCCTCCCCACCCAGCCCCTCCCCATCCTCCCCTCATTTTTGGATGCAGGATGGACGGACACAATAATCCCCTGTGGGCTGGTGTAACCAGGAGGTTCCTACCAGTATAAACTCACTTGCTATACTGCCATCTCCTGGCATCCATCGTGTAGCCCGGTGTAATCAGTAGGAGTTTCACAATTCTATACATAATCCTTGCCCTGCAGTGCTGAATAATGGGGGGGGGGGGGGGTGACACCCCTCCATTTGTCTGTCTCTGTTCGTCCATTCCATCCATCCACCAGTGTGTCCGTCGGCCCATCTGTCCGTCCATCCTTCTGTTGGTCCATTCGTCCATCCACTGCATCCTTTCTCAGGTCCACCCAATATGTCCGTCCGTCTGTCTATGCCGCATTTGCATACCTTTGAGACTTCGGCCTTCCGCGGCGCTCTGGTGAAAGTGGCACGTGAGAGACGGTCATCTGGCCAACTTCGGGCGGGGGCAGGGGGGCAGGGTCGGCCTGTGTTTGGACACCGCCTTTCAGAGCGCCCCGAGTGTGAAGCTCGCTTCTGAGAATGAGTGTAGCGACGCGACAAACACTGGGACGAGGAAAGCCGGCACTTGTGACGAAAAGTAACGTTTATTAGATATTCTCCACGTGTGAATAAGGTCGAGCGCGGGTCGGACGTGCTCACAAAGAATAAAAAACGCTGCAACGCTGCCCCATTCGCTCACAGAAAATGCGTTAAATGTAAAAAAGTTCGTCACGGATATTTACACGGAATGGCTACATGGAAATCAGTTCATATTTCAACTATTTGCAAGTGTTTTTACGGCATCGCACAGTCGTGCCATTTTTATGCCCTGTCAAAATGAAAGTTCAGCCAATATATTTTGTCTGCAATTATAATGATAACTTCAGCTTGTAAAGTGCAGCCACGTGGTGTTCGCTCCCTCTCAAAGAGAACCACTGAAGAGGTGCAAGGAGGAACCAAGGATTCCACAAAATTCCTCCTTGCCCCCCCCCATTCAAATTAAGATCTCGGTGTGTGCGTGTGTACACATGTTCAACATGACGTAGACAGCGTTGATGGCTTAACGCGCCACTTGGGATGCGTTTAACAATCGCGCAGGCGCGTGCAGCATGGATCGAGCTCGTTTGTATTCGAATGCGAGTAGTAAATTGTCGAGCGTGGACCATGACACACCCTCGCACACACCTGGTACGACCTCCACAGCCCGCACGAGTGTGGAATCGTGACCACGAGTGTGTGACCGCCACACACTCCTAGCTGAGTTTCCTGCGCTCAGCTCTGCGCCTCGACCGCCTCTTTGTACTGCGAGGCCCAGTCCGTGGGCGCGTTGCGGTACATCTGTGTGGGACGGGGGCGGGGGGGGTGCAGCAAAAAAGGTGGGAGATAACCACAGGGAATTATTTCAGCTGGGTCTGTCCGGGTTGGTGACTCGCAAAAATATTTGCACACGCAAAGGCATTCCATGTTACTCAACCAACAATGTGAATCTTGGGTCAAATTATCAATTTAAAAAACAGCACTCTTTAAGGAATCGTTTCAAATGATTTCGTTTAACCAGGTGAGAGAACTCGAGAGCCTTGGATGAGTCTCACTTGAAATCGTGATATGGGACATCAGCTTGCCAGCAAAAGGCGATAATTGTGAATGTATAATCCCGATTGAGCAATTTGCGGTGTCATTTAATTTGCCTGATTTGCCCCCCCTCACACAAAATAGCCTTCTCTTGCGAATTATGTCAGGGGGATCTTTACCGTCCATTGCAGACAGCACATGGTAGTACTATCATGCTTATTACACCCGTAGTATTAACCAGGGTGGCCGCTGAACCCTGAACCTCTGCAACAAGCGGCGAACACGTCACTCCCCATGACCTGGCGGCCCCAACTGACGTGACAAAATGCCCATCGCCGAGCCAGTTAGAGTCACCTTGTGCCACACAGGGACAACTGCCAATAGGGGGATATCTGTGCTCAGGCGCTTAGTTCCGTTCTAGAGAGAGCACAATATGAATGCAAATTCATTCATTCTTCTTCTGAGCAGCCTTAGCTTCTGAAGATGACGGTGCACGAGCTGGCTGCCATCCGACTTCTCCAGCATTACGTCTCCTTCCCATTGAGCTCAGTTATTCAGTCCCCCCATTATCTTCCTCTCTTCTATATACCCCTAATTTTATTCTCATCTTATTCTGTTCATTGCTTAATTTTATCGGCTGCACGGAGCTGCTGGCCGATGATCACTCTGCTGCCTGGGTGCAGCACGTGCGCTGCCAGCTAAACGCACTAATTCTCACCTCACACTCTGCGAACATCTCCTGCCGTATCCAAACCGCCTCTCGCAACCCTCGGACACGTCCTTAAGGCTCTGCTCCACCCAGGAGAATCTTTTTCCAACAATGACCAGCTGCCATCACACTAAACCTTCACTAACAAGTTCACCACTGTTGCGGTCATCGCTCACCATTCATACGTCATCACCCTGCCCTCCATCCACCCAACTCTCTTCTTGTCCTCATTCACACCAGTTTATTCAAATGATGTATTGGCCCTAATCCGTTCACTTCACATCAAGACATCTCCTCTGTATATTGTCCCTGGCCATCTGTTTGACCACTGCGCCGTGGAACTTGCAACCATTCTTACCGACATTGCTAATACCTCATTTTCCACCGGCTGTTTTCCTCCTACCTTAAAGGTCGGCCAGGTTTCCCCACTGCTCAAAAAAAAACCTGGCTTGGACGCTGCTGACCCGTCTAATTAATTATCATCCGATCACAAACCTCACTACCACCTCCAAACTTGTCGAGCGTCTGGCCCTCGCCCAACTCAAGCCTCAGCTCATATCCTCACCGAATTTCTGTCCCTTTCAATCGGTTTATCGCAAATATTATTCAACATAGACCACTCTAAGATCCTGGACGACATCCTTGACATCGATTCCGGTTCTATTGCTTTACTCGTCAGCCTTGACAAGTCCTCAGCCTTCAACACTGAACCACAAACGCCTAATCAATCACCTCCAGTTCAACTTCGGGATCAGCGGGACTGCACTAAACTGGATTTCCTCATTTCTCTCCGGCAGGTGTTTCACCGTCAAAATTGGGAGCGACTTCATCTAACAAAATGCCGTTGACATGCGGAGTATCTCAGGGCTTAGTCTCGAGTCCCCCGCTGTTTTCCGCCTCTTCATCTCTCATTGGCCAACTGATTGACAGCTTCGGCATCCACTTCTACTCCTACGCCGACATCACTCTTCTCATCGCCTCCATTAAATCTCCAAACATACTGGGCATGGACCGTCCTTCCGCTCGACTGCATTACAGCACTGGTTTCGATATCATGACCTCTCACTAAACCCAACTAAATCCGAGGCCATCTTAATTGGCACTAGGCAAAGACTGGCTTCACTCTCCCCGCGGGAATCTCAATCGCTGGTCCCTTCATTCAATTTTCCGACCATCTGACATTTCTCGACGTCACCCTGGATCCCACTCTCTCCTTAACATTCATATCAACCGTGTTCTCGAGTCCTGCAACTATCATCCCAGGGCCCTCCACCATATCTACGTCCGCTCATCACCTCCAACATCGCAAATACTCTCGCCTGCAGCACTGTTGGGTCGTAGCTCGATTACTGCAACTCAGTCCTCGTGCGGTCCACTTTGAGCAACCAAAATAAGCTGCGACGCCTCCAAACTCACATTGCCCGAGTTGCCTACGGCCCCTGCGACCCTCGCGCCCTGACTCCCTGTTCATCCTTCGACCAGAATTACGTTCGAGACCGCTTGCCTGTGACCGCGCCCCAATTCCGGCTACCCACCGTGCCAAAGTCCTCTGCTGACGCTTTACACTTCTACGGGTCGTAGGCATCTTCGTAGTTTAACACGTATTAGGCTTTCGCGACCAATATTATTCATAATCAACGCTTTTGGGTTAGATCGCGTTATTAATAAATGTTCCATAACCCTCCACCACCCGACACGGCCAATCAGCAAAAAAGTGTCACGTTGACAAAAGACAAATAGTTCACTACTTTAGCCCACCGGTGTGTTGAAGAGTGAATCCACAACATTTACAATTTTTGAGTACGACGCAGAACCTCCTGGAAACTCCCAGGACAAGGACCGTAATTCGCTTCTCGTCATTTCTCCATTGCAGCCTCCGTCTTTTGCAACACCATTTCTATTCACATCCTTAACGATCATTCATTTTCTTCGTTCCAAAACCATCTCGAGGCACATCTCTTCAGCTCGACATTTAACCGAGTCTGCTCACTGCACTGCGCGAGGCGATCTCGACACGGAGCTCGGTTCCGCACCTCGGAATTGCGTCTTTGGTCCGCAACATTGCGCGCGTTATAAACGGTATTATTATTAATATCTGACGAGTTTAGACGCAGCCCCGGTAAATAGGCTCGTAGCTCCGCGCGGTAGAAGCGGCGATCGTGCGCACCTTGGCCGTGAACTCGAGCACCTTCATCTTGGTCACCTCGCACTCGGCGCGGGCGCCCCAGCGGAACTCAAACTCCGGGACGTCCGTGTGCAGAACACGCGAGCACTTAAGGTACCTGGAATTGCATGACACATGTGGGTACAAAGACAAAGACCCCTCCCCCCCGTATAGCCTTAACAGACTGTTGGGGCAAGTACTGTTCGCGAGCATCTTTGAAGGCCGGCATGGCACACGAGGGAGTGACTGGCCAGCACCACCTTCGCCTCCCCAGTGGCGATGTTTACACACCGCACCAGGGACTCGTTTGAGGGTGAGTCAACCTAGGGGAGGCCCAGGACCGGTTCAGATAATCGTCACTGATATTGACCGTGAGCGGGAATCGAACTCGGGTTGCCGGTTTTGTAGCGCGATAACCCCAACACTACTACTCGCGGGACGCACACACACACGCTCTTTAATCACAATTTATTTAATGTCGTGCTCTATAGATGCTGCCGTGGTGTAATGGTGAGCATGCGATAGAATTGCAATCTAGAGGTTGCCGGCGGTTCCATTCGATCTCCCCGGTGTGGCAGTTATAACAGTGGGACAAGTTTATTAAATCCATCCCTCCACCCCTGTCCAACCAGCAGTATCAAATAAAATGGGTACATTACAGTTAGTCTATTGGCAAGGTCGCATACGATGGGGTAAAGTGTGGGTCCTCCCACCTCTTTAAAATGATGTCTGGCCAGCTTGAACGAGTTGGCAAAAATACTAGAGCTTCCTCTCGTGGAGACCCCTCCACCAGCAGTGACGCGAGCATGACATTTCAGGGCTGCTCCTTTACCTCACCTACCCGGGAGGTACTAAAATCTGGTATCCTTTCAAAGATCAACTTGTGGCCTCAATGGGCTCTTAACAGCCGCGTGTTGATTCAATGCTGGATAAACGTCTCCCTACGCTGGGACAGCCAAGGGGATTGACATTTTGTTGAATTTCACTTCTGAGATGTCTTCATAAAACATCGACATCTCTCCTTCCTTTTGGTGACAGTACCAAAATATAAATTTCGATTTAAAGCTTTCGTGACTGCAGGGATTCATCTTCTTGGTTCTTTCGGTAAAGTCACGTAGAAGGGAAGTAATAAAATAATAAAAATAAAACATAATAAAACAATTCTCACCACGTTTCGGCCACAACGCAAGCAGCCGTCCTCAGGTGAAAATTGTTTTATTATGTTTCATTTTTATTATTTTATTACTTCCCTTCTACGTGACTTTACCGAAAGAACCAAGAAGAGGAGTACCAAAATACCCCACCCATTGCTGTTTCAGAGATAACACAATTATTTTAAACTTTCCGAGAACAAACTGTTGCTCAACAACGCTGCGTGTTGCCCAGCCGCTGAGCGCCCTGAACATTGAGGCAGAGTGCTTAGTGCGAGTCGAATACCACGCACGGCGTACATTCCGTATATCACCAACACCAGTGTGTACGCCATGGGTGGGGAAGCTAAGGCACGCAGCCTGTACCCAGCCCGCAATTTCCATTCTACACGGCCCACGGCTTCATTTCATCTGGCCTGCAGCCAGATGAGGCCTACCACACTTTGAAACGTGCTGCTAACAACATTTATCCGTCACTACGAGCACCTAAGCCATACTAATTGGATACTCGAGGGCAATATTTTTGACCTAACCATGGTGTGCTTCTCATTTAGCACGCTCAGTAACAGCGAGCACTAATTACATTTCGCATTACTGTTGGATTAGACTGAGGCGAGTGCTCAATTGTAGTCAGCCAAAGGAACGTGGGTGTCCACAATGCCACGCTTTGCCATGCTGAGGTCATGCTGAGGTCATGCTGTGTTTGAAGGAGCCAGTGGATGGGACCGCGAGGCGGTGCGATGGGGGAGGATTCCTCACCCACCCCCCCCCCCCCGTCATCACGGCTGGCCCCCTTCATGGTTTACTCTACGGTGCAGTTTAAACGAAGGCCCAAGGCTCGGGGCATCCGCACTGATTACACCGATCACGCAAATGTATTATTCGCGCGCTCGTTATTTACAGATGCGACGCAAACATTGGACAGTCCTCATCGTGTAGATAACTGGGATGAGTTTTGGACTTGCCAACGCCTATTGTTCTCGCCTTCAGCAAACCGTGCTGACCGGCATGGTGAAGTATGGTCCAAAATAGAAAACCCGTACAGCGCGAGAAGGCCCCCATCCAGCAGCGGAGTGACAAAGGGCTGTACACGGCCAGGTGGCTCAGAAGCAGCGCAAGCTGCTCACACTCGGAAGGATCCAAGCTGCTGGCGATGATGGGGGGAGGGGGTTGCCTTAGCCCATCATCCCGCCAGGGTCAATACATAAATACCACTTTGTGAGGAAGTCAACAGCGGCTGTCGTATGGAGAGATTCCATATGTCCAGAGGACTGGATATCTGTGAGAAAAAGCTTTATAGCTCATCGGATTCCATAGGAATGTGAAATGTCCACCACTGGCTCAGGGCTGCACGCAGGAGATGAACACCGTCTCAATGCTCAATTGAGCAGCAAATCCCGTTAAGACTCGTGCCCGACTATAGAAGCGACCTCACTCACTTTTGCCGCACAAACTCCTCCATGATGAGCTTCTTGACGTCTCCGAACACGATGTGGTGCGTGCTGTGGGGTGGACGTGGAGGAACAGAGGTCACAGACGGTGAGCGTGTCCCTCCCCGCCCCAACGCCCAGGGCTATGCGCACCTCGGCTGCGCTGTCTTGGGAGCGGCTAGCGCCAAGCAGGGTTACTCATGTGCGACCGATGGCTGGGAATCACCGCAAATCAAACAAGTTAGGAATATGATAACTGGTTTTTTACCCTTTTATCTGGCAACAAAACTGACACCTTTTTTTTTTACAAGGAGTCATGTTTGCATAGACCACAATACCTGCAGTCATAATGCAAACAAAAAACATAACTCTGATAATGTATGCACTGTCCTTGAAGTTGATTGGTCCACACCCAAGACAGCTTTCCTTAGAGCCTAGTCTCACATGGGTTGGACCAGATGACGCCAAAAAAAAAGGTGTCAGTTTTGTTGCCAGATAGAAGGGTAAAAAACCAATTATCATATTTTTTACTGGCAAATGAGGTTCCAAGTTAGGAATAATAGTAATCGGTGTGTTTTTTTGCTTTCTTAGTAATTAATGGAAACTGCATTTCACATCCCTGCACAATCTGCAAAAAGGAGTGGATATATTAAGACGTTTACAGCTCATTCATGAGTGTTTATACAAGCGGGAGGAAACCGGGGCACCGGGAGAAGCCCCCACGTACGAGTAACAGTATTTCCCACACAGACGGGACAGATGGAGATTATGCTGCAGTTTGCTGTACCAAATGCTCCTGGAAAGTATTGCACCTCGACACCCACGGGAAGGGAGTTTCGCAACAGAAGAATTTAATTTGTATTACTTCTAATAATTATACATTTAAGAAACAGGATGCCTTCACAAGCAACTTACTTAAGGTACTGTGGGTCGCAGCAAGTTGCCGTCACACCAGTTCAAAATAAGGATTCTTACCATTCAGTGCCAATGACAAATGCTCCAACAGCCAAACTAAAGCAACGCATGAAATTTTCTGGGATTAGTGGGACAATATCCCAAGCCGTCTTGCCTGGGTGCCTTGTTTTGTCATGAACGGAGATTCTCACTGATGTGAGACAACCCAGAACACATGGCCTAGGGCTGTATTCACCGGATGAACAATAAACTATTTTTTACCAGGTAAGGCCCACTCAGCTATATAGCTCTTTTTCAAAAGTGACCTGGCCACAAATGATAGCTCAACGAGGTGGGTTAAGTGGAAATTTATAGCAGCCAAATACTCTTAAGTGCACAACACTAACAGCGTGTGGACTGTAAAATGAAGGACAACATACCTCTGATCGATTCCAAACTTCTTTAGCACGTACCACAGCTTTGCTGTAACAAAAAAAAAACATTGCCGTGCATTAAATTTAGTAATTACTGATATTATTTTCACAGTGGTGTAGTTCCACTAAATATATTTCAACTTGTAGTGGAAATATTCATGAGATACAGAGGGTATCCTTATTTATAACTTGGTCAGAGTCTGGGGGTGGGTGCGGCAGGGGTGCAGTGGATCACGCATGGAGCTACGAACAGATCCTGGCACCCCGCCCTTCACCATCCTGTCCTGGCCAGCATGGTGAAGTATGGTAAAAGAAAGTCCATGATTGACAAAGCGTGGGCCGACCATCATCCATTTGTGGATTAAGGGCCGTAAATGATTATTAAAATCCAATTTAGCCCATAAGTCTAGTTTTCAAGGCAAACCTGATTTTAACTGCTGAAAACACTAGCGGATACCTTGGAAGTGCCTACTCATCTTAGAGCACAAAAATATAAGATAACTCAATTGGTGAATGTTTTGGTCTCGATAAAGCCAATGTGGCAACTTCTGCTGGTTGGGAGGGGGAGTCATGTCAACCCATTACACGAAACACAGATGGATCGAACAACGCAATCTCGCACACCTACGATTTGATGCGCGTATCTGCAAGCTTAAAGTTCGACATAAATTGGCGAATCGAGGAGGCCGTCGTTAGCCCCCCCCTCTGGAGTGTTTTGAGTGGCGATGCAGTGTGTCGCGCACCGCACTTGAGGACGCCGCCCTTCATGAAGATGATGCTGAGCAGGAGCATGAGCAGCCCCAGCTTCTCGTTCGCACTGCCGGGGGAAAGCGGGAACGAGAGATCAGGCACAGCGAGTTCCGGGCGCATTCCAATAAATGACTACAATTCAATGGGTACATATTTGGCATTCACGACAATCTCAACGGTGCAAAAGGGGTTATGCTTTGTAAGCTTTACTGGAGACAAGGATATATCGCGTGAGAGCTGGGCACATTGTAGCAAGGTTCCTCGACTATATTTTCCCATGGTCCACTTAAAGTTGGCATGTTCTGGTGGACCACGTGACATCATGTGGCACGTGTACAGATATTAAGGGCTTGTGATGTCACATCTGTGCATGCGAACACTGATGTGTACCTCTTGTCTTGAGGCCTCTAGCCTCTATATCATGCTTCAATCTCAATCTTTATCTTTGTCTCATGACATCTTATGTCCATCTATCACTTGTTTCTCATCTCACTAAATAAATTGTTCCTTATCTCTGCGGATCGTAGTGTGGCTTTTATGGGTCACGTCTAGCCCGTAGACCACCCAATTCAAGAATCCTGCATTACAAGGTATTTGGCGAGTACCGAATGCATTACAGGATAAAGTGCAACACGGCGGAGTGAAGGGAATTGCACTCGGTCCAGTAAAGCTTCATAATGCAAAGAAAAGAAAAGAATGCCACAGGTCCCAACTGCGTTTTCGTTAGTGGAGTAGTGGCTTAGTGGAGTATAGCGTATTGATATGAATAGCCAAGATTAGTCCCGGTGACAGAGTGTAATGAAAAAATATATAACCAGACAATATAATTACTTCGCATTGCCATCTCTCTAAATTAAAACAATATTTCTGATACAACTCATCAACCACAGACCCACAAACTTCTAGAAGTGCACAAATTAATCAGAATTGTTTCAAAACAAGCAAAGACTGGACTAGTTCCAACAGATTCAATGCTGGTGGACTGCCGATCTTGCAGGCAAGGATCCTTCCCCGCTTACACAGTGGGGGTTTCAGTTCGACACAAAATTATATAAAACCGTGCTTGAAATGATGCTGCTGAATTCATATCGAGATTGATATGTGAATTAGACATTGTCTGCTTATCGTTTGTGTATATTCTCCCCGAAGAAATGTGGTGTGGTGAATGTCCACATGCACTGAAGCTAAGAGAGGATCTCATGAACAGAGAGAAGCAATACACTGAAGGTAGTAGAGAGTCAATCACACTGCAGTGCATTATTTCAATTGAAAACTCATTTTCTAAATCGCAAACTAATTTCTGTGTTTAGTGTGTCGTCCTTCCCCCGCACCTCCGATTAGCACGGTTGGCTACGTACGGTGTGAAAGACGTTCAACATTCATATACGCACGCAGTACAATTAGTGAGATACACTGTGCTGTCGTCGAGTGCAGTGCAGTGCAGGCTGGACCTGTCAGCTAAGGCTTCTCCTGAATTGGGAATATTATTGACGAGGATGAAAGAGTGCAACTTGGAGTCAATCTCCACCAAGTCCATCCCGAACACCTGCACACGTATACACAAAAACAAACACATGGTCATGTACACAAACACCTTTCGTAACACACATGGAGAAACTGCTGATGATACCACACGTAAAAAAATAGAAAATAAATTAGCCTTTAACAGAATGTTGGGACAAGTGCTGTTAGCGAGGAGCACCTATGAAGGCCGGCATTGTACATGAGGGGGTGGGGTGGCCAACACCACACCTCACCACCTTTGTCTCCCCAGTGCTGATATTTACACACCGCAATAGGTACTCATTTAAGGCCGAGTCGACCTAGAAGAGGCCCAGGACTGATTCAGATAATCAAATAATTATCTGAGCGGGAATCAAAGGTTGCCGAATCCGTACCAGTGTACTTACCACTATACTATCACTCCCCAATGTGCACGCACATCAACAACTGCCATTTGCCACTAAGTTACGGTGATGTCACCACGGCGCTTGTGCCAGGCCAGGTGCACTCCGAGGCCACGTGAAGTGTCAAAAGGCTCACTGACAGGACGTCACGGGACAGACCCAGGTGCCATGGGTTGACTGAGATGACTGGCAGATGCACCACCTCTAGCCTCTACTGTGCCAACTTGCTGCAATTTAGCAGCTTGGCGCTCCGCTCATTGTTGCGAGCGTCACTCCTCTGCTCTCCGTGTTTGTTCCAGGGCGACTGCCTAGAACTGCCCAGTAGCGTCCTTGCCCAAGTATAGACAACTTTCCATTCTCTCTCCAACTGCCCCATGACCAATGGGAAGTTGAGGGGTGCATGTACACACACACTCATACACACACCTCATTCAACTTCTTGATCACCATCTTCATCACCGTGTTGATGAGAGAACGGTGGTCCTTCAGCACGTTCTTGCTGATATCTGCAGCAGGAGCCAACGGCACAACACGAGCATAGCTCAGGTTTCAAGTTTCATTTTTTTTAACCAGGCGAGCACTGGGAGACCAGGATGGTCCCGTTTGCAAGTGTGACCCGAGTACGGGCAGCCAAACCATCTCTACAGATGAAGGTTAAATAAAAGCCTACTGGCTGACGTATCGAGCAAAGCCGTGCCGTTGTTTATTGTCTACCCTCTTCTCCTGCTTTTGTTCTTCACAGTCTCTTGCGGCATGCACAGTGTCTTATCCCTAATGTTAATCCACGGTCCCTTGTGTCGCATCGATAAAGTGCAGGCATCCTTCGCCTGAACGCGCGACATGCGTTGATGAAAAACAGCGCGTAAGTTGCATCGCGCTGAATGAATCCTATTATCCCAGACATACGTGTTTATAAGTGGGGGTGCCTCTTCTTGGTTCTTTCGGTAAAGTCACGTAGAAGGGAAATAATAAAATAATAAAAATAAAACATTATCAAATATTTTATTTTAATAAAAATAAAACATAATAAAATATTTTATTTTATTATGTTTTCTTTTTATTATTTCCCTTCTACGTGACTTTACCCAAAGAAACCAAGAAGATGAATCCCTGCAGTCACGAAAACTTTCAATCGAAATTTAAGTGGAGGTGCGTTATCGAATAAAAATTAAGCAATTTCACTTCATTATTTTAGCCCTGGATTTACAAAGTACGTATAAATGTAATAGGTTACAAATAGGAGTAACTTCAGGGCTTCTTGAATGCAGCACGCATGATGCAAACAAATGTAGCAGATCCAAGATGGCTACGCCCAGCCCGTGACACTGGACCCTGCCATCACGCGGAGACGCCATCAGAACTGTTTTCTTTTACTTACAATTGTTATCATTGAAACCTATTTTATTCAGAAAAATGTAATTTCACAATGTTATTGTTTTTATTGAGTGCGTAGCTGTGAAACGCATAACGCGATTGTGAAATGTTCCTAAAATATGAATCGCGTAACTGCCAATTCATGTTTTAGGGGGTGCGCATCACGCTATGGATGCCTGAATCTTGTATTTAACAGTCTCTTGTGTCTTGTGTGAATCACAGTTGAATAATGTACGTGCAAAACTCTTTTGTCAATTCACTGCTGAATGAGGGCATCTCTCTGCCGTGTGGGTCGTGGGGGTTTATTTGACCATACTTCACCATGTTGGTCAGTGTGGGTTTATGAAGGTGGGGCAGCGTAGAAGCACAGCACACTAATTGATTTTACTGAACTGCCCTCTCTGCTGCTCACAGTATAGCCACAAATTACGAAAGGAGGTTGCCCATCCAAGCATAATCTCCAGGATAATTTGGTCATTGGAGAGTTTACCGGTATCTCCACATTTGTTTAATTTAATTTGTTGCTGCTTCATAGCCTACACATCTGCAGACAAATTTCTGGTGGTTGCCCCACAAAGAATTATGTTGTGGAAATGACAAAGATGATGATAATAAAAACTATGATAATCATGACAGTGATGACCTCACCTCATTATGACAGAGGTAATGTTTTAAACACTCCGCACCAGGTACAAGTGAAAGGTTGAGTCGACTTAGGTAAGGCCCACGACCAGTTCAGATACTGATGACCAATGTTGGCTGTGAGTGGAAATCCATCTCAAGTTGATGGTTTCGTAGCGTGGCGCGCCAACCACTATGCCACTGCTCTCCACAGCGTAGGCCCACACAGCCACGCACACACAATGGCCACACACCTGATTTTTTTATAGGGATCTTCTTCTGGTCGACAGTCAGGATGTACTGTATCACCTCGCTCACCTGCGATCCGCACACATGCACAAAGTCGCAGCTCGTGAATGAGTCTGCTCGTGTTGCAATCGCTGCCATGTGCACAACAAGCGAGCCGGCAAGTGGCATGCGCGTAGCCCGGGTGTCGTACTTTCTGTTCAAGTTGCTTCTGCGAGATGTTCTGCTCCGCGCACTGACTGCTCAGCATGGAGGAATCTGGTTCATCGTCGTCCTCGTCCATTCGCTTTTGTGAAAAACAAAGAAGATGCAAGGGACTGATCAATACAAGACGCGTGGGACTATGATAAAGGAGACGTAAACCACCATGCTCTGACGCACAAGCCACAGCAGACTGGATCGTACACAACACAGTGGACTGTGATTGACACAACAACGGACTGAGTTTGAGATCGGACAACGCACTGTGATTAACACAATAATGAGTTACTGTAATTAACACAAGCCTGAAGGAAACTGTTATCAATATAACACGAAACTGTGATAAGAAAACAACGCACGGTATTTTGACCAACTCAAGACAATAAGGCGTTGTGATTAACACAAGCCATAAGCGAATGTTTTTGACTGACACAAGGGACTGGAATCAATACGACACAAGATACCGTGCTCGACTCAAGCCACGAGACACAGTGGTTACATAAGACCCAAGGGCCTGTGGTTAATGTAATACACAAAATAGGTTATTGATAAACTACAGGAGACTTTGGTCAACATTGGACACAAGACACCTTGCTGTATGCAAGCCACCAGAGCCTATGGCCAACTTAATATACAATAGAATATGAATGATACAAGTTAATGATCAATACAAGATACAATGGACTGTGATCAATACAAGGAAAAACCATCATGTCAGCTCTATTCACTGAAAGAGCCATGAATACTTTTCGCCAAGAAATGCATTTCCTATCGAAATAAATGTTAATAAAAAAATCACTCAAGGTTGTGTGCAGCTGCACAATGAACATGCCATCTATGATTTAAAGCTTTGGTGACTGCAGGGATTCATCTTTCTTGGTTCTTTCGGTAAAGTCACGTAGAAGGGAAGTAATAAAATAATAAAAATAAAACATAATAAAATGCTCACGACGTTTCGGCCACAACGCAAGCAGCCGTCCTCAGGTGAAGAACAGGTCTGCTCTCCAGCCCCTCCCCACCCTCCACACCCTCTCCACCCAGCCCACTCCACCCAGCCCCTCCCCACCCTCCCCACCCAGCCCCTCCCCACCCTCTCCACCCAGCCCCTCCCCACCCAGCCCCTCTCCACCCTCCCCACTCCACCCAGCCCCTCCCCACCCAGCCCCTCCCCACCCTCCCCACTCCACCCAGCCCCTCCCCACCCTCCCCACCCAGCCCCTCCCCACCCTCCCCACTCCACCCAGCCCCTCCCCACCCTCCCCACCCAGCCCCACTCCACCCTCCCCACTCCACCCTCCCCACTCCACCCTCCCCACTCCACCCTCCCCACTCCACCCTCCCCACCCCACCCAGCCCCTCCCCACCCAGCCCCTCCCCACCCAGCCCCTCCCCACCCAGCCCCTTCCCACCCAGCGCCTCCCCACCCTCTCCACCCAGCCCCTCCCCCCCCCCCACCCAGCCCCTCCCCACCCCCCAACCAGCCCCACCCAGCCCCTCCCCACCCCCCAACCAGCCCCACCCAGCCCCACACCACCCATTTTGGATGCACGACGGACGGACACAATAATCCCCTGTGGGCTGGTGTAACCAGGAGGTTCCTACCAGTAAGATGTGAAGTATGACCAAACAACTCCCCGTGACCGACACGCGGCGTGGGGAAGCCCTCGTCCAGCAGTGGATTGACCGAGGGGCTGTTGTATTACTTTCTCAACTTCTATTTTGTTTAACTTAAATGCTAAATGTTGTTAAATACTGCAGCGTAATAAAGAAAAACTCACCCGTTTATTTTGTGAGGCGGGGACTTTAGTCTTCCCGGTCCGGCTGTGCGCCATAGCTGACGAACCAATGAAACGCTCCTCGTAACTTATTAGAAAGTAATCTTATATAAATAAACAAAAATTAGACTAATTACCGCTTAATAACAAAATAAAACACTCGCTACTTTTAAACGAGATAGGCGGGAAGACGCCCAGCCAGTCGAGGCAAGGCCGCGGTTGTGTGCCTCGTCCGGGGTGCAACAGGGAACTGACACTTAAAGGTTCCGGGTAACACGTGACTGCCTCTGCAAGGATAAAGGCGCAGCCGTGCAACTTCTACCCACGCCGTCACTGATGGCGGAACGAACTCCACCGAGAAGGGAGCTGTCGACGAGGGTATTTGGCCTACTCTTCCACACCGGCCGAACTTTACCCCGCCTCCTTCCGAGCATAGACTAAAGCTGCGGTTCTAAATTTGAAGCTTTCGTGACTGCAAGGATTCATATTCTTAGGTTTTTTCGGTAAAGTCACGTAGGTAAAACATTAAAATTAATAAAAGTAAAATAAAATACACGACGTTTCGGAGGCAACACAAGCTTCCGTCTTCAGGTGGAACCGTCACAGCCACGACAGCTGTATCAAGTAAATGAGAGATTGCAGGAGCTACCACTCCGTTTATATAATGATTGGAGATGGGGGAAGGGGCAAGTGCAGCACACTTTTTATTCATATGAAGTACCGGTGAAGACGCTTGACGCCGAGGTTGAGGCACACGTATATTTATTTCACAATACGACAGTGGGCATATACACACTCGAGGGGGTATCGGCCCCCTCACCCGTATAACTCGGGATACACCCCTAGCTAACTCTGTCCTAGCCCCGAATCCTCCACTAATGGGCTAGGGGAGGCTAACTGGCCCGACACTGGTAAGTCGGGCCCGGTACCCGGAGTTCCAGACCAGCTCTTACAAGAGCACCGGCTCTGGCTTTCGGGACCACGCCGCTGGCTCAGTCCTGTCCGGCCCTGAAAAGGACATCGAACTAGGGGAGTCCAGGGCTCTATCTAAGACGTCTTCAGTCTTCTTCCCTTAGCTTAAACATAACTGACTCGAGCCCTTTGAACATCCCCTTTTATACCCAACCCCTCCCTGAGGGGTGGGGCCCCGGGGGATCATAACGTTCGAACCAGCCCCCCCCAGGGTGTCTGGCTCGGACGTCGTAGAGGGCACCTCCTCGTGCACTTACGTAGCCCCGCCCACTGTGTTTGTTTTCCATAGGCTGCCATGCATAACGGGCCCTCTCTTTAACACCCCTACACATATGGTAAGGTGAGGCTTAAGAGGGTGAGCCTTTGTTATGGAGAGGTACGGTTTGTGACTCAACCTGTGAAAAGGAGAAAACAACTGAACATGGTAAACCTTTAATAGTTGTCTGTCAAATAAGATTGGCCAAATAAGTGTAGTTAAATCTTTTTTGCATGGTTAATCACATCTTTCCAATGATTACTCAGTTTGTAACCATCATCACGGTTGAAATTATGTCTGTGTTTGTATATTTGTATACCTTCGTGTACAAACCGTTGATGGTAGCCAGGAGGTTTGCAGAGAACCTTGGTCTCGGAAAAGACAATTTCATGAGAGCTGCGGTGTATAGACATTGGTGATCGTGTGACACATTGCGATGGATAGAGGCGATGTTTCACACTGCCGTGCCGGGAGATCGAACCCCAGACCTCTATTGGAACAAATAGAGTGGAACTAATCCTTATCCATTAATTCTAGATTTGAAGCTTTCGTGACTGCAAGGATTCATATTCTTAGGTTTTTTCGGTAAAGTCACGTAGGCAAAATTTTTTTAAATAATAAAAATCACGACGTTTCGGAGGCAACACAAGCTTTACTTGATACAGCAATCGTGCTGTGACGGTTCCACCTGAAGACGGAAGCTTGTGTTGCCTCCGAAACGTCGTGATTTTTATTATTTTATTTAAATTTTTTACCTACGTGACTTTACCGAAAAAACCTAAGAATAATAATCCTTATCCAGTATTGTACCACGGCAGCATTCGAATACAGGGACTCCTCGACTTACGAACGAGTTAGGTTCCAGAGGTCTGTTCGTAAGTCGATGTCTGCTTAGGTCCAACTTTACTCCTGTCGATTGTAAACATGGTGCACGGCATGTACACTAAACACGGGGGATGGCTTTAAACGTTGGATAATCTCCTGTAGATGCCACTGGTTCTTCACGTTATGTAGATACCGCTGGTTCTTCACCTTATGTAGATGCCACTGATTCTTCACCTTATGTAGATGCCACTGATTCTTCACCTTATGTACATGTAGATGCCACTGGTTCTTCACGTTATGTAGATACCACTGGTTCTTCACGTGATGTAGATGCCACTGATTCTTCACCTTATGTAGATACCACTGGTTCTTCAACTTATGTAGATGCCACTGGTTCTTCACGTTCTGCAGATGTAGATGCCACTGGTTCTTCACGTTCTGCAGTTGTAGACGCCACTGGTTCTTCACGTTCTGCAGATGTAGATGCCACTGGTTCTTCACGTTCTGCAGATGTAGACGCCACTGGTTCTTCACATTCTGCAGATGTAGATGCCACTGGTTCTTCACGTTCTGCAGATGTAGATGTCACTGGTTTTTCACGTTCTGTAGATGTAGATGCCACTGGTTCTTCACGTTCTGCAGATGTAGATGCCACTGGTTCTTCACGTTCTGCAGATGTAGATGTCACTGGTTTTTCACGTTCTGCAGATGCAGATGCCACTGGTTCTTCACGTTCTGCAGATGTAGATGCCACTGGTTCTTCATGTTCTGCAGATGTAGATGCCACTGGTTCTTCACGTTCTGCAGATGCCACTGGTTCTGATGTGTTAAGATTCACAATCTGAATAAGATTCACAATCGGGACACCCATGAGAGAGCTACAAGGCACAACCGTCAAAGACCAACGCAGCAACCTTCTTGCTGTTTAAACGACCAACGTGGTGGCCCCCCATCTCCATTGGTTGTCTCGGCGGTGAAAATTCCACGTTCCCATGGCAGGAACCAGTCTATCCAAAGTACAACCGTGGTTCGGTTGTTTTAGTTCCGATTTATATTTCTTTGTTGTGGTGCTATTTTATTTTATTAGCTTTTCTCGTTTTGGTAACCTTAGTTCACTCTTGCGAGACTTAAACATGAACTGCAGACTTCCAAAAGGCAGTACTCATTGTATCCACCCTTGAATTGATGTAGATGATGATTGGCTACGTCAACCTCGAACCGAGCGTGCTCACACAGCTGCGCACTTCTCAAAAATGAAAGAATATATCGCCGCGTTAACGTCCATAAAAAATACAATCAGTCGTTTATTACGAAGACAATAAGCATCGCTAAATCAAGGAGCGCACAAACTCGTACAAGCGCCCCAGCTAAACGAAACATTTACAGGCTGGTAAAAATAACAGCTACTGTCAAGTGAAAGATAACACAAGAACAAAGGATACTTAAACGGGTCAATCAATCCCTGACATTTAACCAGGAAAGCCTCACCAAGCCTAAACTACTCATTTGCAGGAAAATCCTGCAAAGTTTCGCGGTACGGGATCACTCACCATATGCTTAATTCTTAAATTACTCAAATGTGGGGGTAATTATTTTCAATGTCGATTTTGAGTAACGGGGCCCCCCGTTGCTGGATTCACGTTCAAACCACTTCTCCGGCAACTGCAGGGTCCTCAACAGTAGTTCGTCGTCATGTCATCTCTTCAGGGGCTGTTCTTTGACACAAGGCGGTGAACTGATTTTTGTGTGAATTACGAATCTGTACCGACCCTGTTATGCGTCTACTTCCTGTTCAATTGAGGTTTACAAGGCGCCCTTACACACAATGTATCTCCTTAGAGTATTTGGTGGTTGCTATAAATTTGCACATGGTCAGCCACTCCGTTGAGCTTTTATTTGTGGCCAGGTCGCTTTTGAAAACGAGCTATATAGCTCAATGAACTTTAACTGGTAAAATAAAATACAAAGTTTTGTTTTATGTCAGAGCGCCATTGCACGTTCAACTTCCAAGTTGGCAGGAAACGACGGCGTTTCGCCACTCTTATGCCATTAAAGTTACTCCTGTTTAAACTACGTTTCTCTCTTGCTCGTCAATGTGATATTTATTTGATCTACCATCATATCTTACGAATGTAAGATTCTCTCTTTGTTCACATTTGTTTCCCCTACCAGAGTGAATGTGTCCAAGTGTCTGCATTTGTCCCAACCACCTGTATGGCTAAAGGAGGGTCTTTGTGTGTATGTCTTTACATGCACGAGTGTCTGCCCCGTGACCTCTTACCAGCGAGCCTTCGACACTTCACGTGGCCTCAAGGTGCACCTAGCCTGGCAAAAACACCGTGATGTCACCGCCACTTAGTGGCGAACGGCGGTTGTTGCACGAGTATGTATATGCGAATATTACAAAAATATATTTAAGGTCAACTGTGAGATATAATGGTTAGGGAAACTGTAATAAAGTATCATCAGCCATGGTCAATCCACTGCAGGATGAAGGGCTTCCCCCAATGCAGCTGCCACCAAACCAAACCTCTCACGAATCTGCTATTGAATAATAATCCATCCTGCTTCATGATCCTTTCAGCCTCCTCGCTGGGCATCCCTCTCTGACCCACTCCATTCCTCGGCTGCCACTCCATTATTATTATCACCATTAAGATAATTAATTAGAGATACAAAAAAACAATATCGATTTAAAGCTTTCGTGACTGCAGGGATTCATCTTGGTTCTTTCGGTAAAGTCACGTAGAAGGGAAATAATAAAATAATAAAAATAAAACATAATAAAATAATTCTCACGACTTTTCGGCCACAACGCAAGCAGCAGTCCTCAGGTGAAGAACAGGTCTGTCGGGAAGACAGTGTCTGAAGGACGGCCACTTGCGTTGTGGCTGAAACGTCAGAATTATTTTATTGTTTTATTTTTATTATTTCCCTTCTACGTGACTTTACCGAAAGAACCAAGAAGAAAAAAACTAAACTTTGATATTTTTTAACTGTCTTCTCTTGTGGAATCACACGGTTAAATGCATCTTCGGAAAAAAATAATGATTTCTGTCGATCTACATTAACCACACCACTACATGCCTCATTGGAAGCAGCAATGCCGTATGATAGTCACATTTTGCTATGAACTCACAATTTAGATTTGTAAACTCCCAAACCTTCACAGCCGATTTTCTGGTTGTAAATGCCGCGGTAAAATGTTCTTGCTCTCAGTGTAAATGTCCCTGCAGTTTGTGTGGCTTCTGCATCAATTATAATAAAAAAACAGTTCTATGTTTATCCAGGAAAGCCTCACAACTTTTTTTTTCAGGAGGTTCCTGCATTGACAACGTTTATACAATGTCCTTTTTTTTCAATGAGTGTTTCACACGTGAGAGGAAACCAAAGGATCCGCATAAACCCCACCGCGCGTATGAGCAGACAAAGCTAAACAAGTCTAGACAGGCGGGTCAAGAACTCTATTTCCTGTGCTGCCACCCCACTGTGACCTTGGCAGCCCGGTCGGTTGCAAGTCTCAACAAATGTGAGGATGTCCGTATGATCTACCACCCTCAATTACAAATCGCAGGAACGTGTGTGTCCGTGTGTGTGCCACAACACCTAGGTTTTGGAGAGTGGACCTCTTAAAGGACTGTATATTTTACACGCTGTGCCAGAGGGTAGGGGGACCCAGGATAAACTTTATCAGCAATGGCAGATGATCCTCAAGAAGTCCAATGGCACCCACAAACACTGGGAATGAAGTGGCTACACCTGTTATATAGTTCTGGCCACCAACCTTCTCCTTACGGTTCAGCAACCATAAGGGTAAGGACCTAACGCCAGATGGCGGTGTGATCTGGGGAGGTCTCGACCGTGCGTTTGGCAACTGCAGGATCTGGTGGAGGAGATGTGGTGGTCCGAATGACATTTTAATCTTGAGACGATTGCCAAGATGAGAAAGAGGTCGTGGGAAATCGTCATCAGGCGAGCTTGGAGATGTCCTCGTACGGAATGTTGTCCAGCTTCCGTCCCTTGAGGGGGCCCTGCCAGCAAACACAAACACACACACACATTTGCTATTCTGAATAACCACTGTGACCGATTGGGCAATGCTCGGCCACAGGCAAGACCTTGGCTGTTCTCAATTCTCATGCCTTTTAAGAAGGAATATTGTATTATGTTCACTACTGCACAAACCCCACCTCACAAAACCTTGCTGACATTCACAAATAAGTTCTGTGAAGTGAGGGCAGTTGGGAGGAGAGGAGGGGGGAGTTTGAGAGAGAGAAGAGAGATTTGCAAGAGCTCCAGAGGGCAGTTGGGGGAGGCAGTTGGGAGAAGATGAGGGTGGGTTTGGTAGAGGAGAGAGTTGGGAGAGAGGGCAGTTTCGAAAGGAGACAGTTTGGAGAGGCGAGTTTGGAGTGGTGAGGAAAACGAGTGGCTGGGAGGGGGCTAACCGCTGAGAGAGTGGGAGCCAGCGTGAGCCTCTCACCGAGTCGATGGTGATGCTGACGCAGAAGCGGTCCTCGTGGATGGCGTTGAACACGGCCTCCAGACCGCGGTAGCCTCCGTTCAGCACCAGCACCTTCCGGCCTGCGCCGCGACAACCCACGACGAAAAAGAGAAACGAGTAAAAAATGTACTACACGTAACTTCCAATGCCTGCCAGAAATACATTGTTTTATATTGAAGTAAATTGTACACAAAAACATACGAGTTTTCATTTTAATAACGACTTCACCTTGGAAGGCGTCGCCCCACAGTATTTAATCACTCTCAAAGAGAGCAATTCAGAGTCGTGACGACGAATCACAGACGAGTGGGCTCAATTTATGGTAAAGAAGGAAACAAAAAAACAAATGAGGGGGAACAAATGAGAAACAATATAAAACGAGACAGTGCCTAGGGAGAAAGCAAACATAACAGGGTCAGTACAAATGCCACACACGATACACATTACAAATAAGAAACAATACAAACGAGACGTCAACATAAGGCGTAAAATAATTATCGATGCTCGAATAAAATCTTGACGATCCATCAACTCACCTGGGGGTGGATCGTTACAGGCCCTGTTTACTCTGTCTTAGGATCGACATTGCTTGATATTGATACTTAGAATGATTTTGATACTTAGAATGTATAAAGTATTATTATCCATCCACTTTGATGGCAGCAATAGTGCTCATCTAAGTGACTACTCCCTGTTCAATTAAACAACGGAGGTGGCACTCACCTCCACTGGCAGCTATCTGTAGAAATTCCATCATTATCAAGGCGGGGCCCAGTCTTACCATCATCTATCCCTTAACCGCAATGGTCTTGGGGGTCCCACTGAATCTTGGGCTCTCAACTCTCCCCAATCTATCCATAGCATTACCATAATCACTCACTGCTGACTTCCCACAGAAGTGGTTCTCAATGTGTCAACCCATGAAGTATGATTATGATGACATTGATGACCATGGTTTGCTACATGCCAGCGATGACCCTGCGGGTGTTACCTAGTGCTGGCAGCACCGTCTCCACGTGCATCTGGTCGACCTTCAGCTTGTCACCCGAGTCTGTCATGCGTACCACCGCCACGTACTTCCCCTGCACCTCCTACTCGCATCACAAATGGACAGACAGATGGGACGCACAAACAAATGAGACAAACAGATGAATGGACAGGTGGACAGAAGGATGGACAGTCAAGACAGTCGGACAGTCGGATATACGGACAGTTGAATGGACAGATAGACGGACAGACAGCATGCTAACGATTGTCGTAATCGTGGATCCTATGCATCCACGGTGCACGATGTACGGATACATTAATTAGCAGACTTAAATCGATTCTTATGATCGCGATGATGCATGCCTCAATGGGAGTTTGAGGTGGAGTGCATGCCTATAATAACAATGAAATAAATTTTATTGTTATTATAGACATGCCTATACAAATGTATTGACCAAGTAAAATAGCTTGCTAAAGGGGTTCCCGACGGTTTGAACAAACTGGTCAATGCCCGACTGAAATGTAATCCCTGCATGTATGTGGAAACATCACCGCCACTTATTGGCAAACGGCGATTGTTGTTGTTATGTGCGTGCACATGCAGTTCGCACATGCGCCCTCAACAGCTACAGCCATACCCTGGGGTAGCCCCGTGAATACCGCACCTGAACAACAGCCTTCTTCTTGAAGTACCGGTCCCCCAGCTTTTTGGTAATCACCTTCACCACGATACCCTGGCGAAGTGCACAAAATAATATTTTTTTAAACTTAAAAAAAACACGCTTTAATGAAATGTACCCTACTAGTAATGGAATAACTCCATGACTCCAGGAAGTGGCCCCGAAGCTTGCCATAACGTAAGTGGCCGTGGTGATTTACAGCCAACGTCAGTTGAGCGTGGACAATTAGACCAAAGCCGAAACATAACATATAAAAAAGATGGTTTATAAAAATAGTTTATATTTTTTAAAGATAGGATATAGTATTGTCATCAGTATGACATACGTATACCAAGTTTGCAGTCGATACCACATTGGGAAGTGGGTTAAAATTTAGTTACAAGATTTGAGGATATGACAACAACAAGACAGAGTGAGTTAATAGAAAGCGTGTGAAAAGGACAAAGATCCCCCCGTGTAGCCTTTAACAGACTGCTGGGGCAAGTGTTGTTAGCGAGCACCTATGAAAACTGGCAAAGCACACGAAGAGGTGGGTGGCGAGCACCACGCCTGGCAGCGTTTCTCTCCCCAGTGCTGATGTTTACAAACTACAATCAGGTACTCATTGAAGGCTGAGTCAGTCTGGACAAAGCTCAGTCTGGATAGTTTGAATGGCCGGCCAATGTGAACGAAACAGGTGTTGTAGGCTGCTGTGGGGCTACGTTGTCGGCAGAGGGCAGCGGCAGCAATGGTCATTGTTATACTTTGACTACTCTTCCCGCCTTCACCAACCCACGTTGACCAGCGTGGTGAGGTACGGTCAAACAACCCCAACGACCGACACCGCTTGAGATAGGCCTTCATCCAGCAGTGCAGCATCAAAGAACTCGGTGTGAACACAGCTACATGCATCGTCGTGGTTTGTTTGCGTCCCGCGGAGTCCTCACCGGATGGAGCCAGTAGTCACTTCTCTGCACTTTCCTCTTCTGCTCTTCCATCTGCAGAAAGAAGGAAATTGAATTGCGAGTGAGCCGCCAGTTTCATTACCAACCTCTACGCCACTGCTTTGCAACCAGTGTGCCGTGGCAAAGTTCCAGGTGAGCTGCGTTTTTTGGAATTATAGGATTTTTTTCTACCCTACGTGACTTTACCGAAAGAACCAAAGAGTATGGATTCCTGCAGTCACGAAAGCTTCAAATCAAGATTGAAACTCACTAATGTCCGCAAGCTAGGACGCATTAACTCTCCTCCATGCCGTTCAGTGGCCGATCAAGCCCCCGTCCGCCACCTCCCGCCCTTCCCTTTTCCATCGGTCACGCGTGTGCGCAGTATGGCAGCAGGCAGCTGTCAGCCCCCACCCACAGCCCTCTCAATCCCCCCTCAATCGCAGAAGCACCGTGGGATATTTTTGATTCGTTGTGCCGGGAAGATCAATCGAGCTCGAAAGTGTGCCGTGAAGTGAAGAAGGTTGAGAAGGTACTGCTCTAAGCGACCTCTCTTCCCACGCTCACCCCCAATATCTCCACCTCCACACCCCCCCCAACCATCACATCAACCATAGCCGTTGTGATACAAGCAGCTGCGCGTGCGGTAATCACTTAAACTTGTAATTCGCCGCACAGTATTCGCTCACTCTCGAAGTCAGAGAATGACGCAGAGACACGAGGAGGAACCACCTGATAAGCAGGCAACGAGCTGGCGCTGTCAACAATGGCCCAAGCTCTGTGATCCTCTACATATTAAGGTGTTCAGCCAATTCACAAGTGTATATATGTGTGTGTGGGAAGCAGCCAGAGCACCCGAAGAAATCACACGCGTGTGAGGGGGCAAAACTCTTCGCCATACAGACAAAAGAGATGCAGTGTACATTTTAACGTCCGACCTTCTGGCGAGCCAGGGTCTGACACCTCGACGTCATTGGGAAGGGGGCATTCCAACGGGTGCAATCCACCAACTCTCGCTGCTTTCACAGTGCTGAAATTACTACAGGCGTGCGTAGCCACTGCTGCCCGGGAAGATACACGCCTCACGTCGTGCGTGTCATTTGTGGGAAAGGCCCACATGCGAACATCACCTCCATGATGTCATCGAGCGCAGACTTCTTTTTCTTGCCATCCTTCTCGCCCACAACGGGGCCCTTCTCTTTCCTCTTTGTGCTACCACCCGGCTGTATTGCGCTCGCCAGGGCACTGCCGATGGGATGCAGGTGTGCGGAAGACGTGACAATGGTTATTCCAGGAAACGTTGAGCAAACACACGCAGAACAGGGGGAAGGAATATACCGACTCCACACAGAAAGGGTGCCCGAGCCAACAATCGAACCCAGGTCCTTCTTGCTGCGAGGCACAAGAGGTGTAACCGCACTGCGCAACACCCGTGTAACCTTGCTGCACAAAACCGTGGGTGGCTGATAGGGAGGTTCGGGGTGGAGGGGGGTGGGGCAGCATAAACGGGCACAGGGAGGCTGACCTGGGTCTCAGTGATGCAGACGACGTGCTGGTGCCGGCCCCCATGCTGAACGTCACTGCACAGACACAACCACATGACACCTCCCACTTAAGTACACGGAATGAAGGGTCAAGCACTGTTGGTGAGCACTTAGTAAGAGGGAGATTCAAGCTATATCTAAACAAAAAAACGATCAGCTCTTGCCTTGTAGAAATGCACTATTCTATTCTTGCGTATGGCAATATGATAATTGTTTATTTACCCTTTTATCTGGCAACAAAACTGACACCTTTTTTATGAGGAGTCATGTTTGCATAGACCACAATACCTGCAGTCATAATGCAAACAAAAAACATAACTCTGATAATGTATGCACTGTCCTTGAAGTTGATTGGTCCACACCCGAGACAGCTTTCCTTAGAGCCTAGTCTCAAAGACAATGCACCATCAGTTATGCGCCTTTTGGCGTCATCTGGTCCAACCCATGTGAGACTAGGCTCTAAGGAAAGCTGTCTCGGGTGTGGACCAATCAACTTCAAGGACAGTGCTTACATTATCAGAGTTATGTTTTTTGTTTGCATTATGACTGCAGGCATTGTAGTCTATGCAAACATGACTCCTCGTAAAAAAGGTGTCAGTTTTGTTGCCAGATAAAGGGTAAAAAACCAATTATCATATTTTTTTACTGGCAAATGAGGTACACGTAGAAGGGAAGTAATAAAATAATAAAAATAAAACATAATAAAACAATTCTCACGACGTTTCGGCTACAACGCAAGCAGCCGTCTTCAGGTGAAGAATGAGACACTACCAAACTAGGAGCTTATATATAAGCTGCATATAAGCTCCTAGTTTGGTAGTGTCTCATTCTTCACCTGAAGACGGCTGCTTGCGTTGTAGCCGAAACGTCGTGAGAATTGTTTTATTATGTTTTATTTTTATTATTTTATTACTTCCCTTCTACGTGACTTTACCGAAAGAAACAAGAAGATGAATCCCTGCAGTCACGAAAGCTTTAAATCGAGAGGTACCAATGGTATGGCAATATGTTTAGGAGCTAAATGCCAATTCGAGGTTTGCGAATCATGAGAGGGCTTCAGGAGAGAAGGAGTGCAGATGATGGTGGTTTACTATATGGTCCATAGGTTGGGTTGCATGATCACAATAGCACGAGCCATACATGTGAAGTCTATCCCATCATTTATGAAGTCCTTGACACCATAACCGAGGCATGTAGCTGCAAGCTGTTAGTCCTTCGGACTCTATCTTCTTTAGAAGCTCTAATGACAACACGAGTGTGGGTGGCGTCGTAAGCGCTATGGCAAGTCCATGACACAATGTTAATATTGATACGCTGAACCCATGTGAACAAATAGAGGCTGAGGTGACCTAGAGGAGGCCCTGACCAAAGTGGGAGGATTACAAACTGGCCATGGGTGTGCAAGTGTCCACACGCACCCAGCTGGGATTCGCTCTCTCTCTTCAGCTCCGTGTAGACGGACGTTTCCTCCTGCTGAACACACCACAAGCCGGAGGGTCACTCAGTCGGCATCCATCGCACACGATGGCGGATGTGGAGAAAGTGGGGCTCCGGTGTTATTTACTTGTGCCAACCACACTGGCACTCACCCACCCACCCACACCCACACACGCATGCATGAACGCACAGCCACATACCAGTCCTTGTGCAGGCTACAAAATAATATGCGCGCACACGTACCGACACACCACCCCAAACACTACCACACAAAGACAAATATCCCCCGTATAGCCTTTAGCAGACTTGTTGGGGCAAGTGCTGCCAGCGAGCACCTATGAAGGCCGACAGTACACGAAGGGGTGGGTGACCATAACAACACCCGGCCACCTTTGTCTCCGCAGTGCTGCTGTTTACCATATCACATCAGAGACTCATTGAAGGCCGAGTCGACCTAGGGGAGGTCCAAAACCGATTCAAATATTCACCACTGCTAATGGTCGTGAACGGGAAACGAATTCGGGTCCGCCGGGTTCATAGCACAGTGCGGCTGACCACTACACTACCACTCTCCAACCCGACTGCACCCCCACACTCATACAGGTCCCCCCACACACCACCAAAACAACCCCACACTCATTTTTCGATTTAAAGCTTTCGTGACTGCAGGGATTAATGTTCTTGGATCTTTCGGTAAAGTCACGTAGAAGGGAAATAATAAAATAATAAAAATAAAACATAATAAAATTCTCACGACGTTTCGGCCACAACGCAAGCAGGCGACAGACCTGGTTTTCACCTGAGGACGGCTGCTTGTGTTGTGGCCAAAACGTCGTGAGAATTATTTTATTATGTTTTATTTTTATTATTTTATTATTTCCCTTCTACGTGACTTTACCGAAAGATCGAAGAAAATGAACCCCACACTCGCACACACTTCCACACCCCCCCACATCAATACACACGAGGGGGCTAAATGAAGGTTCCTTCTGTTTCGGACTAATTCTCTTGCACTGCTCACGTCTAATCCTTTCTGCTCTACGTTCTTCGGCGTGTCTACCCAGTACGTTCTTGCTATTCCTCTACGTCAGCGGTCGGGAACCTATGGCTCGCGAGCCATATATGGCTCTTCCAGTGACGGCATATGGCTCCCAGACAATTTTGAGTTGAAAAAAAAATAATAATAATAAAAAATCAGTTTGGAACTGATTTTAAAATACTTGTGATATTGCTTAATAATACTGTGTCATTTTAAAGTAAACAGAAATTAGTTTTGAAGATAAATTTCACGGGTCACGCCTGCATGAAGCTCAACCTCACCACGTACGAACCTGACTACAAGGCCATCAGCAAAACCATGCAGCACCAGAAGTCGCATTAAAAGTAAGACATATTTAATTTATTATACGTAAAAAATACTATATGGCTCTCAATGAAATATATTTAGAAATATTTGGCTTTTATGGCTCTCCCAGTCAAAAAGGTTCCCGACCCCTGCTCTACGTTCTTGCTGGTCTTACTCTGGCATGCATCGCCATGCACGGAATCCTCTCTGGCTCAACAAACAATCCCGCCCCTCACTCACCTCCTCGACGCCCTCCTTGCCGCGCCGGACCTGCTCTTCGATGAACTTCGCGGCGCGTTCCTCGTCATCCACGTCCTGCTTCTTTTTCTTGTCGAGCTCCTGCTGGCGCCGGATCGTCTCGGGGTCACGGTCAATGTACTGGATGTACCAGCCCTTGGGCGTCTCATCCACCTTGCAGTAGCCTGCGCGCCCGATACCGGCAACTGGCTTCTCGTGAGCTCGGTGAGAGGTCGCCCCCTTCTGCCCTCCTCCACAGCCATGCGACTTCTCAAAGCTCCAGCCGCACCGTTAATTGAGACCACTTTGCCCTGATACTCCGATTGCTCAACCGGCTCCCAATCCAATCGTAGATCAATTCCAAGACTGCACTCGCCATCTCAAGATCCTACATAGACCTGCACCTCCCTATTTCTCATTTCTCTTCTCACTCGACTCCCCTCCCCACACTCTCCTACCTCTCCCCTCTCATCTCACTCTGTTCCACTCCACGCACTCACCTACCTCTGCCCTTTCATCTCACTCTACTCTTCTCACTCTCTCTTTCAGTTACATTCATTCAATCTTCATCCAGCAGTGGATAAACCATGGCTGGTAATGCAAGCATGAGTGCATTCACACATGTATATGTATGTATGTTGAACTTCGTTTGCACCGTACGTAGCCGACCGTGCTAATCGGCGGTGTACGTGCATGAGCGCATACACGTGTGTGTGTGCGTAAACACGAACCTTCGCGGCCAAGCCACTTGGTCAAGTCGGTGAGCGTCTCCCACTTGGTGGAGTTCATGTGCACGTGCTCGCGGTGCGAGATGTACTCGTTGTACACCATGTTGTTGTGGACCCTCTTGGTTCCTGCCGTGCAAGACGCGCTCGCGCGCGGTGCTCCATTAAGAGCCAGACGCTACCCAATAAAACCATCTAAACACGGATAAAACTCGGCACATTTGTTAACAACACTGGCCTGAAATTAAAAGTATATAATTGGTAACGTTTTGGGCAATGGTCCTTCTTCACAGTGTAGAGAGGGGTCCGAGGTAGAATGGGGAGTATTATTATTGGACTGTTATTGACGAATGTCGAACGAGTGTTTTTTGTTTGTTAGCGGTGCTTGTGCACCACTGCCAACACAGCAGCACCATCATTAAATACTGTAATTAATCTAGAATTGGCTGCGAATTAAACACCCAACTCGCATTCCAGAAATGAGTCAGGGCTAGACTCTACTATCATAATAACTCCTGGGGTAAATAAAATCAGTAACACTTTGTGAGAGGTTATTCATTTTTTGAATACAGAAGCTGGTCCCTGTCATAAGAATGTGGAAATTGTTTGCATCGCCCAATGCTCATTTCAGCATTTATGACAATTTCAGATATATTACCGGATTGTCTGGGCTCTATCAAACAAAAAATAAGAACGACTGTATTGAAGAAAAACAAGAAACTGGTAAAAAGACGTGGCATATTTATTGAACGTTCAAGAAAATGTAATTAACTTTAATATGCTGTTAATAATGAGGTAATGCAAAGACAGTGTTGGTCGTTGAGTTGTGTAAGAAATGCTCTCCTTACCAAATCTCCGACTGAGAAGTTCCATGAAGTCACTCAAAAATTCACTGGGAAAAAAAGGACAAGAGATTAACTTCATTGTCACTGAACATTACAATACTCAAATCGGTTGTCAAATTACAGTTATTTACTTATTCTCAAAGCAGCACAAGGCATAGTTACGAGTGCTTGTCATCAAGAGTGGGCTGTCATCATGAGTGGGCTGTCACTCAATGCAGGAAAGAATGCTCTAGCTAGGGTTAGATTTAAGGTTAGTGTTAGAGTCAGGGTTAGAGTTTGGCTTTAGGTTAGGGTTATGGTTAAAGGATGTTGTAGCCAACTTAAGCAACAATATCATAATTCTAGATTTGAAGTTTTCGTGACTGCAAGCATTCATACTCTTTGGTTTTTTCGGTAAAGTCACGTAGATAAAAAAATTAAATAAATTAAATCACGACGTTTCGGGTGCAACACAAGCGTCCTTCTTCAGGTGGGGACAACTTAGCAAAAGCACACTGCTTAATTGTGTCAACACACTTAAGCGGTGTGCTTTCGCTAAGTGTGTTGACACACTTACGCGGTTTGCTTTCGCTAAGTTGTCCCCACCTGAAGAAGGACGCTTGTGTTGCGCCCGTAAGAGTCATGATTTAATTTAATTTTTGAACCTACGTGACTTTACCGGAAAAAAACAAACAGTAACAATATCATAACTTATCTACTAGGAAAAGCCTGAGTCTCAAGACTCTTTTTCAGGAGAATCCAATATTGGGATTTGTGGCCAATGCCAATAATGTATTTCTGCCACGTGGGTGGAAGATTTTCAGTGCAGGAAATTAGGAGTAAGATACGACAGATGGGAGGGCATTGAGATGACGTTACGGTTAGAAGACACTTCATGGGAGGAAACACCCACACACAAATACACTGTCGCAGGCAAAGGGGTGGATGTTGAGCCTGCAGGAACATGGTTCTGGTTGTATTTAGCAGGGGCCAAGCTCACTTTGAGTAGAAGTCCATAAAGTTCTCGGGGTTTTCCGAGGCCAACAACAGCTGCCGCTGGTGAGACTCGGACAAGCAGTGGCACTTGAAACCATTCTGTGAACGGCAGATACATTTGGCCCAGTCAGTAATCAAGAAGAACCACAACTAACGGTGGTGATCATGTACAATTGATGACGATAACTGATGACGGATCATGACGGAACTCGGTTGGATAATGACGGAACTAAGTATTATGATTATTAACCAATTTATTATGAATCTTGATTTGAAGCTTTCGTGACTGCAGGAATTCATACTCTTTGGTTCCTCAGTAAAGTCACGTAGGTAGAAATAAAATAAAACAAATCACGACGTTTCGATCGCAACACAAGCAATATTCAGCATTTTTTCTTGCTGTGGTTGTTCCACCTGATGAAGATTGCTTGTGTTGCGATCGAAACGTGGTGATTTGTTTTATTTTATTTCTACCTACGTGACTTTACCGGAAGAACCAAAGAGTACAATTGATTGTGATGGTGAACAAATGGTGATTTAACTAAACTAAAAACTATTTCATGTCACCAGGTAAGGCCCACTGAGCTTGTATATCAGGCGAGGTAGTTAACATCTCGCAACCGTGACGCCCCATTTCATGATGAATTGATGACATTATTACGGTCGCTATGATAAAGGTTAAGTGATGAGGATTATGAAGGTGAACAAGATATAACTACATCATTAGACCTCCTTTGCCAGTACCAAAATATAATAGGGTGTTTCCCTATTTTTTATGGCAACAAAACTGAAACCGTTTTACAAGGATTCATGTCTGCATTAGCCACAATACTTGCAGTCAAAATGCAAAAAAAAACCACTCTGATAATATAAATATTATATTATCAGATATAACTACATTACCGTAATGAACAACTGATGAGGGACAATTTGGTAAGCTAACGTTGAAGAGGATGATGAGACTGATGATGATGATGAACTACTGATGGCTGGTGATGAAACAATGATGATCACTTTGATGGCTGGTGATGAAACAATGATGATTACTTTGATGATAAAACTAGTGATGATTAACGGATGAACAGACAGGATCAATGATGACAGTGACCAGTCTTGATTTGCATCACCAGTAACCTTTAAAAAAAATGGGAAAACGGTCAATAGTTACTAAGACGTCTCTTTCATACATCTCTCTCCAGCGTAAAATATAATTATTTATATAACACATCCGCCCCACGGTCATGTGTTATGAATCAGGGCCATTGCCCAAAACGTCGTCTCTGAGGCGACGTTATTAACACGGGACGCGTTGAGTTATGCTGGTATTGTTATTATTTATGCTTGTACACCATTGCCAAAAACGCACCAATCATCAAAATCATGCGTTGGTGATTTCGAAAAGTGTATTGGTTTGGCCATGTTTGTTTGTTGTAGTACAGAGTTAGACTGATGGCCTTAATCTAAGTTGTCTTGTGGTTGTTGTTGTTGTTTGACTTGCATCCCACTGGGATTTTTGCACACAGCGTTGGTGTACGGTGTTTTTTTCTGCAATATTTTGCTGTCTTTTCTTGGATTTTCTGTTTGCACTTAGTCACATAGTCACTTTAAGATATTTTTTGTTCATGTTTTTGTTTTTTGTTTGTTGCGGTTGCACCCGATTCAAGAGCCGAATGGCTCACAGGGCTATACCTAGTAAATGAACTTGAACTTAATCATAAACGCGGCGGTGATGATGACGACGACGGGGATAACCTCACCTCGTCTCGGCACTGCTTCTGGCACATCTGGCAATACCATCGCAGCTTCTGTAGGCCCTTGGCCTTGATGCGGTTGGCGATCGCCTTGGGCGTGAGGAAGCCGGCCTTCTCCTTCCCCATGTCGACGCGCCGAGTTTGCGAGCGCCTTGTACGGCCTCCTCCTCCACCACCACCTCCTCCTCACCCACCACCACCTCCTCCTCCTCACCCACCACTCCTCCTCGTCACTCAGCACCTGCTTTCTCGTCAGCCACCCACCACCTCCTCTTCGTCACCCACCACCCCCTCTTCGTCACCCACCACCTCCTCCTCCTCACCCACCACTCCTCTTCGTTACCCACCACCTCCTCACTCACCACCTCCTCTTCCTCACTCACCACCACGTCCGCCTCACTCACTCCTCTTCGTTACCCACCACCTCGTCAACCACAACCTCGTCCTCACTCACCACTCCTCTTCGTCACCCACACCACCTCCTCCTCACGCACAACTATCCTTCTTACTCACCACCACCACCTCCTCACCCACCACCACCTCCTCCTCCTAACCACCACAACCCACTCTTCACCCACCTCCTCACCCAGCGAAGGCCGCCCTGAGCAACCCTCCTTACGGCTGTCGTAAAGCGGATGTGACGTCACCCCACCACCCCCGTTCACAGCCCTTGCCTCAACAACGGACGCGAAGGCTACACCGGGGGTGGGGGGACCTTTGTCTTTGTGCACTCGCGTGTGTCGTAAAATGTTGTTTTTGCGACGGCGCTAGGTGCCGTAAATCGATGCCCCCACACGCGGGTCCCCATAACGACAACGAGTCAACAGGGAGAGCGAGGGGAGAGAGACCGTCTGGCTCCTAGGGAGAGAGAGAGTCCCTGGCTCCTAGGGAGAGAGAGCGAGGGGAGAGAGACCGTCTGGCTCCTAGGGAGAGAGAGACCGTCTGGCTCCTAGGGAGAGAGAGAGTCCCTGGCTCCTAGGGAGAGAGAGCGAGGGGAGAGGGACCGTCTGGCTCCTAGGGAGAGAGAGCGAGGGGAGAGAGACCGTCTGGCTCCTAGGGAGAATTTGCGTGTCATCCTTGCTAGGGAGAGAGCGAGGGGAGAGAGGCCGTCTGGCTCCTAGGGAGAGAGAGAGAGCTCCTGGCTCCTAGGGAGAGAGAGCGAAGGGAGAGAGGCCGTCTGGCTCCTAGGGAGAGAGAGCGTCTGGCTCCTAGGGAGAGAGAGAGCTCCTGGCTCCGAGGGAGAGATCCTCTGGCTCCTAGGGTAGGAGGAAAGGAGGTGAGCAAATCTCTGTCTTCTCGTCGGAGGTAGGGAGAGGAGAGAGAACCCATCTGGAGAGAGAGAGAAATGTGTGAGTGGTTCCCATCTCCTGGGATGAGCAAGGAGAAGTAAAGGTTGGGAAGACCTCCCACCCGCTCCGTCTCCGAGGATAGCAGCAGGGGACACCCCGGTTCTGGGAGAAGAGGGAAGGAGAGACACAGAGACCATTCCTTCCAGCAGAGACGAGAATAGATCAATAATAGACCCCTAAACCCTGCCACAGAAGGAAAGGGAACAGACCCTGTCGCATGAGAGGGCAGTGGAGAGACGAACCCGTATCTTGACCCTGTCTCCTCCAGCAGACAAGACAGTCTCCATCTCTTGGAAGAGGATAGGGGAAAGACCTCCCCCCCCCCATCTCCTGGGAGAGAAGTGATATCCTGTCTCGCGGCAAGAGAAGAAAGGGCAAATGACCCTTGACTGCTGGCAAAGCAGAGACGCCGCGCGTTATTTGGGAGAGGAGAGGCTTTATCCGCGTCTCCAAGAAGAAAGAAGAGAGACCGCATCTTCAGAGAGACTAAGAGAGGTGGAGGGGTCTCTGTCTCCCTGGGTCTGGGTATTTGTCGGGGCCCCGCAATGGAGCAGTACACGATCCTGGGTCGCATCGGGGAAGGGGCCCATGGGATCGTGTTCAGAGCCAAGCACATCGAGGTGAGAGGGCCCAGTCCGCGTGTCACTGACATTGCAAGCACGTGGGACATACGGCGCAACATCATAAACTACTACTCCACTGACATACGTCACTGACAAGGCAAGAAACACGTGGCGTGAGAATTAGCATGGCACGTCGAGAACACAGCGTGTCACTGACCCTGTACCACTCACACGTTTACACGATATCTCCAATATGTGCCGCTAACCAGTCAACATGGAAATGTCGGGCCAACGTCAGCACGTGTTTGGAACTGTTGGACCAACGTTGGGTAATGATGGCCTATCGTTCCATGTTTATTGAGCATGTGCCTATGTCAGGGTGTATATATTTCTAAGTTTGCTAGGTTTCATATTCTTGGTTCTTTCGGTAAAGTCACGCCTGATGATGATTGCTTGTGTTGCAGTCGAAACGTCGTGAGAATTGTATTGTTTTATATTTTTATTATTTCCCTTCTACGTGACTTTACCGAAAGAACCAAGAATATGAATCCCTGCAGTCACGAAAGCTTTAAATCGAAATTTTACTAGGTTTGTTTTCTCTTTCATTCGTACCTGATGATGATTGCTTGTGTTGCAATCAAAACGTCGTATGCTACTATTTAATATATTTTTCTTTCTAAGTGACTTTACCGAAAGAACCAAACAGTAATTCCTGCAGTTACGAAAGCTCCAAATCAAGTTTACGTATATATGCATGTACAGTATATATGAAGGGCTTAATTTCAACCGGTCCTGTTCGGGTCAGCGACCCGTGGAACTATTTCCTTACCCGGTATACCACATCCAGTATACTTCTTTCATATGGCTGTGGCTACTACTGATCGCGTACCACCTCTTGATTTAGCAGTGACCCACAAAATATGCATAGAAAATAAATCAAGCCATATATGTATATATTTATAGGGATTTTCTTTCTATATTTCTGTCTAATATATGTATTTACATATGTGCCGTGACCTCACCGCCAGTGAGCCTGCAACACATGCGTGGCCTCCAAGTGCACCTAGCCTGGCACGAGCACCATGGTGACCTCACTATTGTTGTGTCCACAGAGTGGGGAGACAGTGGCGCTGAAGAAGGTGGCCTTGAGGCGTCTGGAGGATGGGATTCCCAACCAGGCCCTGCGCGAGATCAAGGCCCTGGAGGAGATCGAGGACAACCCCTACGTGAGGGCACCCCTGTCCCCTCCCTTCAGCCCCCTCTCCCCTACTCTCCCCTACTCTCCCCACAGACCCTTCCCTCCGACCTTCTCACTGCAGAGCCGCTCCCCTATGCCATCTCCTACAGACCCTCTCAGCTATCCTACCCTATCTCTACCCGACCCTCTCTCTACCAGACCCTGGCATCACCATCTAGACCAGTGGTTCTTAACCTTTTTGGAGGTACCGAACCCCACCAGTTTCATATGCGCATTCACCGAACCCTTATTAATTGGAAAAATAAAATATGATTTTTTTCTAATTCAAAACATGGGTATTGTTTTACTGGTGCACAGTCATATGAGTCGGGTGTGTGTCTTAACCTCCGCCGAACCCCTGAGACTGACTCACCGAACCCCCGGGGTTCGATCGAACCCAGGTTAAGAACCACTGATCTAGACCCTTCTCCCCTTGGCTTTTAATTCCATACCCTCTCCTGTAGACTCCTCTCCCCCGCACACCCTTTCTCCTCGATTTGTGTTGTCTTTTACGACGTTAATTCACCCCAACACCGTCGCGTGATCTGCACGTGGTATAATTCACTTAAACCCTAAACGATCAATCCGTGCACACGCAATTCACAGCACTCGCCGCTAGCTGAGACAGGTGACATTCATCGACAGCTCGGCACATCGTCACAACAGCGCAGGTTGCTGGGTGATGTCTCGTTTTGATGGTGAATGAATGGTCAAATGATGGCTAAATGACGGCGAAACATTGGTGAAATGATAGTGGAATGATTCTGACAATTATAGTGAAATGTATGTAAAATTTAAATTAATTGATGGTGAAAACGACGGTGACAAAAACTCATGAAACTAAACACTAAGACACGGCAAAGTAATAAAATAAATCGTCAAAGCTATTTGATGAATTATCTAAAAGTTAAACTGAATTATCTGGATAAGTTTGTATGTCTAGATATCTCCTGGGAGAGAATTCCAGAGTATGTGGGCTGCCACACGTAGAAACAACTCGGTTGCCCGTAAGTAATATTACATTTAATTGATGGTGAATACGATGGTGAAAATGTGCATAAAACGAAGGTGAAAATGACGCTGCGATGTCACGACGGTCGCGTCGCGTAGGTTGTCAAGCTGCGCGATGTCTTCCCGCACGGCACGGGCTTCGTGCTCGCGTTCGAGTTCATGCTGTCAGACCTGGCCGAAGTGATCCGCGATTCGGAGCGCCCGCTCTCCCAGGCGCACGTCAAGAGCTACATGAGCATGCTGCTCAAGGGCGTCGCTTTCTGCCACCACAACTCCATCATGCACAGGGCGAGTGGCACGCGCGGGCACGTGCACGACAGCCCTGGCATCTCACCCGCGGGCTGCTAACCACACGCGTGCGCACGACCTTGCAGCCCGACCACGTGTGTGCGTGTGGGTGCGATGCGATCTCTCTTTTCTGGGGTAGTCGTGGCAATGCACGTGGCCTGTAATCCAGCGCTGTGGAGGCAGAGGAGTGTTGGTGGATCACCGCAACAAATGTTGCGAAACTCCCTTCTCGTGGGCGGTGAGGTGCCGTACCCTGGCTCCCAGGAGAAGGCGGTTCAGTGCAGCAAAGCTGGGACCTGAGTTGTTGCTGCTCTGGAGACCGTGAGAGCGTTGATCGATGTTCGGTCGCCGGGTTGATGATGGTATTAATCGTGATTTCTCACTGAACAGGGTGGGGCGCGTGAAGGCTGCCATCTTCGGCACCAGTCTGGACGAATATCACGTGCCATCTTTAGAGGGTAGAGTGTTGCCCCGTCGCACGTGTGGGTTTTCTCTGGGTGTTCCGGTCTCCTCCCACATGTATGAACACTCTTTAAGTATTGGCTGAAAACATCTTATCCAATTTGCGCCTGTGTGTTTGCGGACTGTGCAGCATTGTGCGATGCGGTTGCATATTATGACACTTAAAAAAAAATAGATATTATTTATTGTTTACACTCATACATCCGAGCACAGCCAGTGCAGCTGTTTCCCACTGGCTATTTGCAGAGCCGAGCCGGAGCCAAACCCGTGCTCTGCTGGCTACACAAGACATCTTAAATCTGGTTAATGGAAAAACACGGGAGCCAGGGTGGGGCTAAGGACCTATTCTGTACTCGGGACGTAAGCACACCATGACAACGGTTTCACCACGTCTTCTTCATGCAGTGCAACTCGTCGTGTGCGATGGCTAGCGGCACGGCAAGGGCTACGCAGTGGAAAAACAACACGGCGCCTCCCGAGCAGTGCCGGGCAGGCTCAGCACAGTCCTGGTACGGTTCAGTTGACAGTGGAAAAGCAGCATTTGTCTCTGGTCCATGTGTGTGCTGGACCTTCTGGGGAGCGGGAGTGGAGTGTAGTGAGCTGCACTATGAGCCCAGCAACCCCAGTTCAATTCCTGCTCAGCGAAAATTTGGAGACGAATATCCCAACCGGTCTTGGTCATCCCCTCGGTCGACTTAGCCTTCAATGAGGAGCTGATCGAGTGTGTAAACAGCACTGTATGTTTGTTGAACTTCTCTCGCAACCGTGCGTAGCCAACCGTGATAATCGGAGGTGCGAGGGGAGACAAAGGCGGCCGAGCACGGTGGATCGTTGTTGATACGGGGGATCTTCGTTTCGCAGGATCTGAAGCCAGCGAACCTCCTCATCAGCTCCATGGGCCACCTCAAGATCGCCGACTTCGGCCTCGCGCGCGTCTTCTCCAACGACGGAGACCGCCTCTACAGCCACCAGGTCGCCACGCGGTGAGCACGCGTGGGAGAGAGGGTCAGCAGTCGTGGGGTGAGTTGTCACTCTGTGTAAGAGGCAGCCTGACTGCTGAGTGTATGCCACAGTAAGAATCCGAATGTTTCACCATCGTTGGATGTTTCTACCCAATGTTAATTTCACTAATGCCCCATTTGGGCCTACGGTAGGTCCCCTGTAAACGAGCAACATTGGCCAACGTTGACATGTGGTTGGAACCGTTGGACCAACATTTTCCACGTGCACTGGGTCTCACTTGCAAGTGACGCGCCACTTTGTCGCAGGCATCTTCGCAGGTTTGACCGATTTAACACGAGACGTGAGGATTACCAGGACCACAGACGGAGTGCTTCGCGGGATGAGTACTGACACGGTGCCGCGTGTGTGTCGGTGTTTGTTTTGTCGGGTGGCGTGAACTCCAACCCAAGTTGGTACCGCGCACCTGAGCTGCTGTACGGAGCCCGAAAGTACGACGAGGGTGTGGACTTGTGGTAAGCGCCAGCCTAATAAGCTATCGAATAAGCGCCAGCCTGCTCGTAATCGCGCCACGGCGTACGGAGAGAGACGATCGTGTGCCGCTCCGAGGCTGCGGTGTGTTACAGAGAATCCCACCAGTTTATCCGTCAGTCCCTCCATTTTTCCGTTCCTCTGTCCGTTTAGTTGCACTGGAATTTACAAAACGTCATTTGTCTATTTCTGCAGGAAGTCTCAAGACCTTTTAGGAGGGTCCTGCATTGGCTAATTCGGTGCCAGTTCAACGTCTCCAAAATGGTGTCGTTGCCCTGAGCCACCCGGCCGCTTCTGCGTGTGCACTCGCGCGTTCATTTAACTGCGGGCGTGTCTTTGCTTGTGCGTGTGTGCGCGTCGCGCGTAGGGAGCAGTAGTGCAGTGGTTAGCGCGCTGGATCATGAACCCGGCGACACGGGTTCGATTCCCGCTCACGGTCAACACCAGTAACAATTATCTGAACTGGTACTGGGCCTCACCTAGGTCGACTCATCCTCAATTGAGTACCTGGTGCAGTGTTTATACATCGCCACTGGGGAGACAAAGGCGGTCGGGCGTGGTGCTGGCTACCCATACCTTCGTGTGTGCCATTGCTAGCCTTCATAGGTGCTTGCTAACAGCACTTGTCCCTAGTCTGTTAAGGCTGCACGGGGGATCTTTGTCTTTGTGTGCGTCGCACAGGGCGGTGGGCTGCATCCTGGGCGAGCTGCTCAACTGCTCCCCGCTCTTCCCCGGAGAGAACGACATCGAGCAGCTGTGCTGCGTGCTGCGGGTGCTGGGGACCCCCAACCAGCACGTGTGGCCGGTACAGACACCCTCGCTACCAGGCGACTCGTGAGTCGTCATCCACACATTGAGGCCACGTCCAGGTGTCGGATAGGTTCGCTTGCCGCTCGTTGGCGTACAAACGGTGCAGACAGAAGGACGGAGGCGGACATTGTAAGACAAGAATGTAGAAATGTACAAATGAAACGGCACCGATGAAACGACACAAGTGAGCCAGCGAGACCAGTTAATTATCCCTTGGCTCAAATTGTCACAACAAGTCGCGACGATCCTTCAACTTGCCTAAGAGGAAGGGCTGAACCGTTACCTCCCTGTCATCATCTTTCTTATCATTCCCATCATGATCATCATCGTCGTCGTCATCATTGTCAGCCTGCAGCCATCGCCACCTTCCACGTGACGATTTGTCCGCTCTCCCCGTTTTCCCCCCCCACCTTTCCCCGCACTCATCCAACTCACCTGCCTCACCCACCTCGCCGCACTCAACTCGCCCCACTTACCCCCCACCACCACCACCACCACTCTCACTCCACCGGTGCCCCTGACAGGAGATAACGGAGTTGCCGGATTACAACAAGATCGCGTTCCGGGAGAACGCGGCGCTGCCCCTGGAGGAGGTGGTTCCGGACGCGCCACCCGAGGCGGTGGAGCTGCTGCGCCGGCTGCTGGTGTACCCGTCGCGCCAGCGCATCCCCGCCAGCGAGGTCGGTGAGCGCCGGCAAAGGCCGGCACGCCCTGCGCGGCGCAGCCCTTCCTTGCCCAGCACGTGAACTCGCGTTAGTGCAACGCGGAGTGGATTTATTGCGGAGTGGATTCGAGACTGTGCGCGGCCTCGTAGCAAGACGCAGTTTCTATGTACTGTCTGTCCTATAATGCAGTAGTTGTTTTCCTGAAGAACACAGCGTTATGGAAAATCGCATTATAACAAATACTATAGAATATAGGGTAAATCACAGTCCGTGATAACACTCGAGATGCGTATGCAGGCTGAACAAAGACTGAAGCGCTTAGGGAGCATCCAGAAGTATCCAGCAGCATCCCGCCCTGTGTGATCCTACGCCGAGGCAGCCGCTGTATTCCTATTCGCGTGACGTCGTTCCGTTCGCTCGATCGCATTGTATTGAATTCGCATCCGCCTTCCAAAAAATGTGTTCCCTAATACAGTAAAACCTTGGATTGCGAGCATAATTCGTTCCGGAAACGTGTTTGTAATCCAAAGCACTCATATATCAGTTGTGATCACGTGACGCTCGGCAGACAAAGCGTAAACACGTACTACTCGTATTGCAAGACCTCGCTCGTTTATCAAATTAATATTTATTTTAAAAAATTGCTCGTCTTGCAAAACACTCGCAGACCAAGTTACTCGCAATCCAAGGTTTTACTGTACATTCATCGCGTTATATACAATTCGCGTTATGAAAGCACGCAGCGTTATAGGAGAACGGACTGTCGTGCCGTCATTTGTCCAATTATAGCGGAGACGCGGCCCAGCGGCCGCGAGTTCGCCGCTTGTTGAGGTTCACGGTTCGAGCCCGACAGGCCACCCTGGTTATTACTGTGTAGTCGCCACGGCTGATATCACTACGCGCCGCCGTGCACTTCACAGTGGCCGTGAAGGATCCCTTGACGTCATTTGCAAGAGTGGGCCATTGTGTGCCGGTGACAGGGGGATACATTTGCCACATTCGAAAATGACACCGCACATTACTCAGTTGGGGTTCTACACAGAGCAGCAAATCATCGCCCTCTACGGGAAGACTGATTGGTGCCCGAGGTCACTCGCAATGAGTTGCTTTCCTGCTCTCTTGAGTTCTCACCTGGTTAAAACTGCGGTGGTATTTGCCATGAACTGCAATGACACCTGGTTAAACTGCGGTGTCTTATCAGCGGTAAATATCCGACCAGGCGCCGTCTGCTTCACCCACAGTGGGCGTTAAAGATCCCACTTTTGTGAAAGCGTCACTCTCCAAATTTGGCAAGTTTTAAAAATGTACACTGCAAACGACTCCATTGGAATCCACATAGCCAACCGTCGTCCCCCTCCTGCGAAAAACTTAGCAGTACCCTCCTGAACAATAATTCATGAGACTTAAGTGAGGCTTTCTGTCGAAAATGAACTTAATCAAAACTGCATCACACAACTCGGCTCAGTCCGCAGCACACGGAGGAGCGTATTTGTATTAAGTTGTCTTTAGCCAATTAATGAGTGCTCACACGTGTGGAAGGAAACCGGAGCACCCAGAGAAAACCCACACGTGTGAGGGGGCAGCACTCTATCCCATGCAGATGGAACAGATGGAGATCAGTTTGCACTTTGCTGTGCCACCTTCTTTTGGTGTACCAGGGTTACGGATCCTCGACGCCCACCCATGGGGTTCTGGAGTTCACATGTCGCACGCCACTCGTCCTGCATCTTGCCGCGTGTCATACGTATCGTGTGTCGCGTGCCTTGTCTTGTATCGCATGTCACGTGTCGTCGTCACGTGTGAACGTGTCGTGCGTTACACGCTGCGCCTCGCATCGCGTGTCATACGTGTCGAGTGCTGCGTCACGTGTGTGTGTGTGTGCCGCCGCAGGCCCTGCTGCACCCGTACTTCTTCACGGCGCCGCTGCCCGCTCACCACTCGGAGCTGCCCATCCCGCAGAGGGGGGCGCGGGGGTCTCGGCGCGGGGTGGGGGGCGGGGGACGTCCCCCGGCCGTGGAGCGACCACTAGTGGAGTCGCTCGTCGACCCGGCCACCGTCACCCCCTTCGCTGTTGCCTAGAGGGGCACCCACAGGAGTCTCCCTGACACTCGGAGGGAAGCCCTAATACAGCGGTCTCTTGGTACGGAAGTCTCCTATACATTCATAGGGGTCTCTGAACAAGTCACAGGAGTCGCTGATGTAGGGGTCTTCAGGACACGGGTTCCTGATACTCACAGAGGTCCATGGCGCACACAAAGACAAAGTTTCCCCCGATAGCCTGTTGGGGCAAGTGCTGTTACCTATTATAACCGTCACAACACAAGGGGGTGTTGTGACCAGCACCACACCCTCCTTGTTTCTCCACCGCTTACATTTACACATTTCAGCAGGTACTCATTTTAGGTTGAGTCTACCTAGGGGAGACCCAGTATCTAATCATATAATTTCCACCAATGTTAACCACGGCCCCGAGTTTGCAACGCATATCGCTAACCATTGCACCACCACTCCAGACACCAGAGGGGAGTTCTCCAGCTACCGTGGTCCACACGGTTGTCCCTATTGTCATTCCACGTGTCCAGCGGTGGAAATTGCACATTACTGTGATTGGATTATGTGTGCTTGTATATAAACTGTACATAACAAAAGATCCATTGTCCGTTGCAGTGAATCGTCGCATTTTCACATGGGTCTACTCATGAGCTGGATCCAGTTGAGTCGAAACCCGTGGTGCTTGCTTCATAATCGGTGAGGGTGGGGCAAGAGGCCTTTCTGTGTCCTGGTGATCACAGACGTGGCGTCAGCAGCCATGACCAGGCTAGGAAGCAGCCTGGTGCCCTATAGAGGTTTGTGCTGCTGCTGGTGGTGGTGGTGATGCTGCTGCTGGTTGTGGTGATGCCAGCCGATCAACAAACCAACCGCGCGCGTTGAGCACCAGGACACGAAGGGTTTGTACGATTAGCATGGTAAGCTACGTACGGTGTCAAAGGAGTTCAACACAGATACCACACGTCGGCCTCTTACCACCACCCCACGATAATAAACATTTAACAAAACTAGATTTGAAGCTTTTGTGACTACAAGGTTTCATATTCTTAGGTTTTTTCGGTAAAGTCACGTAGGTAAAAAATTTAAGTTCTTGTTTTTGCAGTTAACTGCAGTTAACTGCAAAAACAAGAACAACTTTAATTTTTTACCTACGTGACTTTACAGAAAAAACCTAAGAATATTTAACAAAACGTCGGGTTAACAACAACAACAGCAACTCTGGTGTGCCGCGTAGCTGTGAGGAAGCAGGTGAGTCTGTAGGCCACGTTTGAATCTTGGGATCCTTCATTCGCTTTGGCAATTGAAGGACCCGAACGCAGGAGGAACAGCTCCAGCTCCTCTCTGCTGCTTCGACGCCGATGAGGACCAGCGCAGTGAGCCGCGGTCACAACGACAACAACCACACCACGTGGAGGAAGAGAAGAGAGGTGCGGAGATATTTCCTCCATAAATGGAACGAGCAGGGAACTCCACCAAACTGCGAATGCGGTGAGGCGCAAACCATCAGGGTGCATGTCAGTGATGACTGCCAGCCCAATACAACGCGCGAATTCTGGTGGAACAACCCGACTCCAAATTTCGATTTGAAGCTTTCGTGACTGCAGGGATTCATCTTCTTGATTCTTTCGGTAAAGTCACGTAGAATTGAAATAATAAAATAATAAAAATGTAATAATACAAATAAACCAATAAAATAATTCTCACGACGTTTTGGCCACAACGCAAGCAGCCGTCCTCAGGTGAAGAACAGGTCCGTCGATAAGACAGAGTCTGAATTCTACGTGACTTTACCGAAAGAACCAAGAAGATGAACCCGACTCCACTCAACTACCACCTCGGATGCTGCCGTGAAATGACTCACAACATCACGCACGCAGTTGTAGCCTGCTGCTGGGTTTTTAGTACACTTATTTAACTCGCCCTGTTTGTTTAAATTCTTTCAAATGTTTTTGACGCTTCATATTTTCGGATCAAAGAAGCCAAACGAGTTTAAATGTTGTACACACAGACTCGGTCGTCATCTCGCGTGACAAATTAAAGATTTCATTGAAAGAACCGGTCCGGGTCCCTGCCGATCCTGGGCCTCTTCGTGTTTTTTTTACTGATTTTTTGTATTTCACTGTTTCAAATATATTGTCATTATCCTGACAATAATGAACTATTGTTATTGTCTGAATTGAGATCGTCGAATGAATATGGACATATACAAATCATTTTTACAAGATTCAAATTAAATGTAAAAATGTTAGTAAAAACAAGTTTGTCAATGCACACACTTTTATTTGCACTCAAAAGTATAAAATAAATTAATCTCACCCCAGAATTGATCAAATTTGATTTGCATTAAAAAAAACATCTGTAGAGACAGTGCGCCGACTGGCGCCCATAAGTGGTAATTGCGGGTGTGGGAATAGAATAAGAACGAGAGGAGACCGTATACACGCCAGTGACAAAAAGGGGGAACAAAAACTGGGTCAAAGGTCAAAGAGGGGATCGACCTGGAAGCTCCTAGAACCCGCGAGAGAGTTCAAGAAGAGGGGCGTCGCCAGGGGCGGAGCATGGCCACGCCGGGGGAATAAAAGGCAGGGACAAGCGGGGTTCTGGCTGTCGTCGCTGTCGTCTTCGTCATCGCATCGTCGCCGTCGCTAGATCGTCGACCAGCTATCTAGACGTCCACGTCGTCGCTAGTTCGGCAGCGTTGTGTTCAGTGCTACCGAGTTGCAGTCGTGTGTGCGAAGTAAATAGAGGAGGCCTCTACAGTGGTGTGTCTGGAGTTGTTACATTACACAGAAAGAGGAACCCACCCACTTTTATTCAGCACAGGGGTCGTCCATAAATGACGTCACGCACCTAGGGGGGGGGGGGTCAGACATGTGTGACGAAGGGGGGGGGGGGGGTGAGAAATGTGACGTCACATAAAAAGGCGCAACTTTAAATAAATATAGACAACACGTTGTACTTAATTAAATAGTCTTTTTAATAAATGATTTATCCTACAACATCAGAGTGCAGCGCCACGTTAAATACGCACTACAATGACAATAGTTTAAAGCGATTTGAAGCATGTTTTATTTTTTTTGGGTGGGGGGGGGGGCAGAGCTTTGTGACGTCATATTTGAGGGGGGGTCTGACTTTTTGTGACGCCGTGTGACTAGGGGAGGGGAGGGGGTCAAAAATCGTACAAAATCGCGTGACGTCATTTATGGACGGCCCAACATTTAATTTTATTAATTCTGGAGCCAACATACTTTATGTTCTACTTTTGATCGCAAATGAAAGTTGCGTGCGTGCGACAAAACGAGTTTCTTCTCACCTCGTTGTTTTTCTTCTCGATACGGCATACACGGGAGATGGAAAAGGAACTTGAACGGTTGCCATCCCCTCGTTCACGAAGCACCCGAGGAACTCCCATCCCCCTCGTGGACTGCCCAGGCTTGTCTTGCTGTCGCTGTGAGTGCAGTAGGTGGCGACAGCGGCCTGCACTGCCGACTCAGCGCGGCGAGGCGACTGTGCTCCATCCCCCGACGCAAGAGGTCACGTCGCCTGCCATCAGAGATGCCCCCATCCCAGAACCGGCCCTAGACCTTTGGGGGCCCTAAGCAAAATTTGGTTGGAGGCCCCTTTGATGTATGATTTTTTTCACCCACTAGTTAGCAGTGACTCTAGGGGGCCCTCTGCTGGCCACGGGGCCCTTTGCAATTGCAAGGGTCGCTTAGTGGCTGGGCTGGCTCTGCCCCATCCGAAGGGATTCATTTTCCAGGTGAAAATAGAATACATGAAAATGTCAACAAATAAAGAGTTGAAAGTTTACCCAGACCTCGAGTCGGGTGCCAGTTGTACCGTTACAAGTGTCGACACCGAGGGATCTCAGCACCTTACCACCCACCTTACATTGTCTAAACTTACCAAGCTTATCCCCCCGCTGCAACACAAACAATGCACGATTGTCAGACACGTGCCACAGGATGTAGAGAATTCCGATTCCAACGAAGGTGAGCACGTTATTTGCTGGTGCACTGGCAGCGGTGCGCAAGCACAATGAACACAACTCAAGGTAGATACCGTGTGCACGTGTGCTCGTGTGCGTACCAATCATACTCTTATTTTTTCGGTAAAGTCACGTAGGTAAAACATTAAATTCAAATTAATTTTAAAAAATCACGACGTTTCGGAGGCAACACAAGTCTCCGTCATCAGGTGGGACCGTCACAGCCAGATTTGCTGTATCAAGTGAGGCAGGGATTCCAAGATGCAAGTTCTTAAATACAAGTTTACCTACGTGACTTTACCGAAAAAACTAAGAGTATGAATCCTTGCAGTCACGAAAGCTTCAAATCTAGAATTCTTACCAATCATCACACATAAAGACAGACACACACACACGCACGCTTCTGAAACTGACCGCGGTCAGTCCGCGTTCAATCGGCTCAAGTGTCCTATGGGCCGATTGAACGCGGAGATAGAGGAGAGAGAGAGAGGAGGGGGGTGGGAGAGGCCGATGTCAAATTAGCCCTACCCCCGGTCCAATTAGGGCAATCATAGATTCGCCGCGATGATTACCGCGAGACGCGAAAGTTAGATGGTGCAGACACACAAGCGCGTATACATCCACGCACACGCGTATACACAAATACAAAGACCCCCCCCACCCCCATATAGCCTTAACAGACTGTTGGGGCAGGTGCAAGCGAGCACCTATGAAGATCTGAACGGCACACACGAAGGAGTCGGTGGCCAACACCACGCCCGGCCGCCTTTGTCTCCCCAATGCTGGTGATACACCGCACCCTGCAGTCACGAAAGCTTTAAATCGAAATGTTGGCCTACTCTTCCACGCTCATGCCTGCCGCCTTGGGTTGCAGAGGCGGGCAATGTTCACTCACCGCTCGGACAGAACATCCTTGCAGGCAGGTGCACAGATGTATTTAGTATTTGGACAGGTGCACAGACAAAACGCACTGTTCACGAACGATCTAGAGACGGACAGCTGGAGACACAGAGAGGAGATGCCTTGGTTTATGGACGCACAGAAAACACAGCTTATCCGGCAATCTCGGAGCCTTCTAAATCTCACTTATTCCCAGGTCCCACCAGCATCACCACCGTCCCAGGTCTCCGTCTTCCCATTTCCGTCCACCACCCATCCAGATCTTCCTTCGCCCAGGCCACGTGATTCAACAACCCTTAGCTCCACGTGCCAAGGTTCTCCTATACTCAAATCCAACATCCACCATCCCAGATCTCCCAAATCCCAACCTCCACCACCAACTACCCAGGTCTCCTCATGCCCCCGGCCATCACGGCTGCGGCTGCTGTTGTTGTTGTTGGTGGTGCTGTATGGCTGCTATGGTTGCTATCTCCGAGTTCCGGGCGCCCTTAATCCCAAAATCGCTGTGTTTGTTTTTTCTGCCTGGCAGACGAAAGTTTCCATTCTCAACGCGAGCATCGGGCGGCGCTTTTACTCTTTCGCCTGCCCTGGGCTAGAGGTGGATATTCCACGTTCCCATTGCGGAGTTGTTGATCACCTATGAAGGCTGTACCACACCCGGCCGCCTTTGTCTCCCCGTGCCAATTTCTACACACCGCACCAGGTGCTCATTTGAATCTGCGTCGACCTAGGGGAGGGCCTGGACCGGTTCAAATATTGTTATTGGCCTCGAGCGGCAAACGAACTCGGATCAGCTGGGTTCGTAGGGCAGTGCGCTAACCACTGCGCTACCGCTCCCTTACTTACACACGTAGATACATCAACCCCCCCCCCCCTTAGCCACTAAGTGGCAGTGACGTCACCATGGCACTTGTACCAGGCTATGTGCACTTTAAAGCCATGTGAAGTGGCCTTCAAGGGCACGTACATACAGACAGACATACACACGCACACGCACGTTTCTGAAACTGACTGCGGTCCGTACATTATCAAAGCGAAGACTTGTAATCATGGGTGTCGCTGAAGAATTTGACTTTTTAAAACACATTTGAGTTAAAATTCCTTCTGGTGAGATCCGGGCTTTAGTGAAGAGAGCTTGTGAGGAGGGGGGGATTAGGGGAGAGGGAAGGAGGTGAGAGAGACATTGAGTCACGGCTAAAAGCAAAGACGAAAAGTGGTCGATGCTGCTATTGCTGCTGTAATGATGCTGCCAGGCCTATGATGCACACACACACGCGCACGTGTGTGTGTGTGTATATGTGCATCAACACCTTCCTGGTGAACACACTCAGACGGAGTCCACAAAGAAGTGTTCTGCTCGACTGCCCCTGAGTAACAGTGCATTGTGTCTGGAGCTCAGCAATGGAACGTCCACCGTGCAGGAGATGGAGCGATGAAATCTGTCTCGGTATGCAGGCGCTGGGGTGCTTAGGGAGGCCTTCATCCAGCAGTGGATTGACCATGGCTGCTGCTGCTGATGATGATGATGAGGATGTATACGACTATGATCCACCACTCTCACCATCATCATAAACACACACATCATCAATAGTACACACATCATCAACATCACCAACGGTGTCGCATTATTGCTCAAGTGTGTAACGAGGTGGTGAGAACTGAAGAGACCAGGCCGAGTCCAATTTGCTCGTGACCTGGGCCACAAACATGACATCGACCCATACACGTCGAGACACATAGACCCAGATACATGCAGATACATAGACCCACATACATGCAGATACATAGACCCACATACATCGCGAGATACATAGAGACCAATTGAGATACATAGAAATGCATGGAGACCCTTAGAGATGATGCACAGAGAGATACAGAGATATACATCGAGGAGCAATCGAGATACATAGATACCCATAGAGATACACGGATACCCATAGAGATACACGGATACCCATAGAGATACACGGATACCCATAGCGAAAGAGATGTATACAGTATATAGTATCCACTTTCAAGTGTATTTTGTGTATCCATGTGAGACAAGGATGAGTCATATACAAGAGTGACATGGGTCAAGCAAAATAAAATATTTGGAAGCAATAAAGCAAATAGAAATTGGAGTAAACAAAAAAGCCACTGCATTACGTGAGAAATCTAAAATAATGTTAAATAAAGAATTCCCTCTTCTTGGTTCTTTCGGTAAAGTCACGTAGAAGGGACGGCTGCTTGCGTTGTGGCCGATAGGTCGTGAGAATTATTTTATTATGTTTTATTTTTATTATTTTATTACTTCCCTTCTACGTGACTTTACCGAAAGAACCAAGAAGATGAATCCCTGCGTTCACGAAAGCTTTAAATCGAAAAATAATTCCCTGTAGTAGTTTTTCTTTGTCTCGGGCAGATTATTTTTCGACTGGACACAAGTCCAAACGAAGCTAGAGAGACATTTTAGAGGTAGAGGGTGACTGTTGTACTACAGTAATATGTTACCTGACAAGGATGTATCATCATTATTACCGCGACCATCATCACCATCACCGCAATCATCATCATTATCACCACCACTATCACCATCACCGCCATCATCGCCATCACCGCAATAACCATCATCACCATCACCACCATCACCGCAATCATCATTATCACCACCACGATCATCACCATAAGCGCAATCATCACCATCGCCGCAATCATCATCATCATCGCCAGAATCATCACCATCACTGCAATCATCATCATCACCACCAGCACAATCATCACTATCAGCGCAATCATAACCATCGCCGCCATCATCATCATCGCCAGAATCATCATCATCGCCCGAATCATCACCATCACCGCAATAATCATCATCACCACTGCCACCATCACCACAATTACTGTTCAGTCACGCCGTCGGGCAGATTTGCACCGCGTGCGACGCTGAACCGGGACCTTTCCCCGCCATGGGAACGGCGAGTTTATGAGTTCATGATGTTGAGTCTCGGGTCAATTTAGGCGACGATCGTGTCACGTGGTGCCCCGTCGCGACCGCACGGCGCCGCCGTGTCGCGCTCATATCGCGACATCTCCTGCTGCTGCCGCTGCTGCTGCTTCTTATCGCGAACCAGCATAGCGCGGTGCACAGGGCTCACAAAGATAAATACACAAGTCCCCCGTATAGCCTTCAGCATACTGTTGATGCACAAAGGGGGGGTTGGTGTGGCCAACACCACGTCCAGACGCATTCGTCTGCCAGTGCGGATGCGTTGACGCGTGCCGCCAGGTATTCATCGAAGGCTGAGTCGGTCTATGGGGGAGTCTCCAGGACCGGTTCGTATATTCGTCACCGATGTTGGCCGTGAATAAGCATCGAACTCTGCACATTCAGTCACACGGACACAATCTACAGTCACACGGACATATAGTAACCACACACACACAGACACGATCACAGACACGATCACAGACACGATCACAGACACGATCACAGACACGATCACAGACACGATCACAGACACAAAAGGATCCCCCGTATAGTCCTTAACAGACTGTTGGGGCAAGTGCTGTTAGCGAGCACCTACGGTACATGAGGGGGTGGGTGGCCAGCACCACGCCCGAGCGCCTTTGTATCCCCAGTGGCGATGTCCACACACCGAACCAGGAACTAATTTGAGGCTGAGTCGACCTAGGGGAGGCCCAGGACCGGTTCAGATAATCGTCACTGGGTGTTGAGCGTGAGCGGAAATCGAACCCGTGTCGCCGGGTTCATAGCGCAGCGCGCTAACCGCTACACTACCGCTCCCCACACACAGATACAACCACACACACGCACACAGTCACACACACAGACACAAGCACACACACAGACACAAGCACACACACACGCACACAGTCACACACACGGACACAACACACAGATACGCACACAGTCACACACACAGACACAACACACACACACAGATGCAACCACACACACGCACACAGTCACACACACAAGCACACACAGACACAAGCACACACACATACACACTCCCTAAACCCGCTTCTCTCCCTTTGCCCCCGTCCCCTACACAGTGCTTGCTGATCGCAGATTTAGGGCCCATACATTGAGTAGGTACGCACAAATCTGTCAAAACCTGACCCCTCCCCCCCTCCCTGTACTCACGCGGGCTTTATACCCCCTCCCCCCCCGAATCCTATAGAACGGCCGATATTTAATCCACGCAGAAACGATCAAGCGCTATTAATAATATTGACGTGTTTAAGCAAGTTTAAGCAAACAGATATATAGTCCACCGCCGGCTGCGTTACAGAATCAAGTCGCGTACCTTGGCCACTTATTTTGCTGAGCTGCGTGACAGCTGCAGTCAGGGGCACGGTGGCACACGAGTGACACCTCTCCCACAGTCCCACTTCTCCCGGCAGTACTTGTTGTCTCACAGCTGAAGACACTGAACTGTGGCTCATTTGAAGGCCAATGTAGACAACATGATATCGAGGCTTCACCTCCCCCCGTTACCTATGCGTAAGTAACGTGTCAGTAGACCCCCCATACGCAAGCGTACGCATTTGGGTTAACCCCCCTCCCCCCTCCATGCGTAACGTACTCAATGGATGGCCCCTTAGAACAACAACAACAACCACGGCGGTGGCAACGTGAGCTCGCATCACGGAGCCCGCGGGATGAGCGCCGCACCACCACCACCTCATCCTCCTCCTCCACGTGACCGCCGGGTGCTCCCACGGCCGTTGCCGCGTGCGCCACGTGACCGGAGAAACTAGCGCCGCCTCACTGCCATCTGCGAGTCGCAAAGCGTCCAACGTAATTGGACGAATGCTTCTGCTGGTAGAGAGTGCGCAACGGTGAGTGAGTGTCTTGGACAAGGTGAACGCACAGAGAGTGGGGGATTGCACGCCACGCGTTTCTCAATAAATTGCATTCGCGTTACCGTGGCAAACCTCACTGAGTCTCAAGACTCTTATTCTTGGTTCTTTCGGTAAAGTCACGTAGAATGGAAATAATAAAATGAAATGAAACATAATAAAATGTTTTAATTTTTTTAATTTTTTATTTTATTATTTCCCTTCTACGTGACTTTACAGAAAGAACCAAGAAGATGAATCCCTGCAGTCACGAAAGCTTTAAATCGAAATCTCAAGACTCTTATTCAGGAGGGTCCTGTCAGCTACGTTGGGATGTCTGGGCAGTTCAATAAACAAAAACACCAGTGTTTAAATTGCCACGTATGTATGTTGAACGTCTTTCGCTCCGTACGTAGCCAACCGTGCTAATGGCAGGAGGAGCAAGCAGGGAGTGTCTGGATAACGCTTACGGGCGAGAGGACAAACACTTTTCGCAGGTCGGCAGGACAGCACGCGGTCTCACGGTCTCTGTTGTACACGCGTGGCGCCCGACTTGACTTCGCGTGCACTCAGGAGAGAGAGGGTGGGAGGTGAGGTGGGCGGTGAGCAAAGAAGAGGTGATGTGGAGGGGGGGGGGGGGTCAGAGAGTGGGTTAGGTGGGGGGGTGACAGAGAGGGGATTTACTAATTTTACTATTTTCGCTTTACCAGGTGATGCCCACTGGGCTATTCAGCTATTTTTTCACAAGCGACCTGGCCACACACGATAGCTCAACGAAGCGGCTTGTCGCGTGGACATTGTGATAGCATCCAGATACATCTACACACGTGCTTCGAAATGTGGAGAGGGGAAAAAACCGGAGGACCTGGAGAAAAAAAAAATCCACGCGATCACGGGGGAAAACATCCAAAAGATACCGGCGTCAAGGTCGGGATCGGGATCGAACCCACGGCCTCCTCCACACCAGGCGAGGGAGATCGCCCCACCGCGGAGCCCGATGTGAGCTGGGTGGCGGGGACAGGGCGGGGTGCGGTGCTGAGACGAGGGAAGCGGGGAGTGGGGGAGGTGGAACTCTGAGACGAGGAGGTGGTGAGAGAAGCTCTGGGTCGGTGTGCGAGCACCCAGCGCTGGTCCAGGCAGCACGTCCCCCCACCCCCATCCCACCCCAGATCATTATCGCCGTCAACCGCGATCGAGCCACTGCTGGATGAAGGCCCTCTCCTGCAAGTCGCCGCATTTTATTGTTGTTTTTTTGTGGCCACATATTGAAGTGGGGTGCGTGGAGCGGTGTTGATGGTGGGGGGCACGAACGCTCCCCCCACCCACCCACTCCAGCCCGGTCAACATCAGTGGCTTAAAAAAATATTGCACAATCGGTTCTACACCTAAGAGTGGCTGAGCTCCACCCCTTGGAATTAAACTTCCTTCGCACCTCCGATTAGCGCCGTTGGCTATTTTCTGGTTTTAAGAAAAGTAATGCACATTTAATTCTAGATTTGAAGCTTTCGTGACTGTAAGGATTCATACTCTTAGGCTTTTTTCGGTAAAGTCACGTAGGTAAAAAATTAAAATAATATTTTATATAAGAGTATGAATGCACATTTAGACTTATCTAACCCAAAAAAACTTTATTATGAAAAATATTGGTCGCGAAAGCCTTTTCTTAAAACCAGAAAATTGGAGAAACTCCGCATTAAGCGTGTAAAATTGATGTCTTCACTGGCGTTCCTCAAAAGGTGCAGAGATTCAACGGTAATACACGTTTAGACTTATGCGATCTAACCCAAACCCCTTTATTAAGGATTCATACAGTGCACACATCGGAGTTGGTGTGCCATGCGACGAGCAGTCGTCTCAGTGGCCGGGAGAAGCGCTTCCCACATGGCAGCGTGGACCAGAGGTCACTTGGAGAAGGTGACCTCAGAGGTAACTCTGTGGTCTCCCATTCCGCGGGCCGTTCTCCAACACGGAGCTTGCTGCACGGCTCTCCTAGAGTTGTACGCGTCGACCCCGATAGCACAATCCGATAGCACGGGCGGGGCGGGGCGGGGGATGGGGGGGGGGGTGGGGGGAATTGGGGGGGGGGGGGGTTGGTGGACAGCGGACAGATGGGTCGTCCGGAAACACGGAGCAGGAGGGGGGGACACGCGATCCGTGTGGACGGAATCAAAAAGTTTCCGTCAAAGACTTCCATTCACAGAGCCCCTTTCCTCTCCCTCCTCCCTCTCTTTCTCTCTCTCCAGCTCGTCTGCAACATCTACCCCCCCCACCCCTTCCTTACTGACCAATAACCTCATCACCCTCCATCATGATCATCAGCATCATCAGCATCACGAACACAGCCACCGTTCAAGTGGCGCCCCCCACCTCCAACCCCCCCCCCCCCCGCTCTCTCGGGGGAGGCGAATGAAGCAAGCAACGGAGGAGCGAATTCTGCGAGTTCCAAATCCCCGACTTGGAGAGCGCACGTGTTGTCAGTAAATATGCTAACACCACCATTGACCAAGCCGGCTTTCATCATTAAACACACGATGTGGTGACGCAACATCAACAACACCAACTCAACACACGTGGCAATCGTACTGTAGTCTGGCCTTAAAACAAAATATATAAGAGACGACGTTTCGGGCAATGACGCTTCTTCATAATAGCAGACCTCCGATTAGCGCGGTTGGCTACGCACGGTGTGAAAGGTGTTCAACAAACATTCATGTGATCTACGTGCTATGCAGAAGGGAAATTGCCCGAAACAGTCACCGAGTGTGGATAAGGACGCGATTGAAAGGACCTTTTCGGAAGTAGTTCTGCAGTGTCATCGTCCACGTGCAGCTCTCTGCCACAACATAATGCACTGCTCTATAGGAGGGTTGCCAGATAAATACATATCTGACGCCGACAGCACACGCGGATTCAAATTAAGAAAACATTATACTTTAATCGATGTATGCGCGACGCGTAATTAGTTGGCTGTGAAAGCATCCTCGTGTATACAGTGTAAAGGATTCCAGAGCTTTGGAAATTGTCGGCAGCACACTTGGGGGGGGGCTCACTGTCTGGCTGCTTGCCACACACGGGAGCGGTGGCCAAGTGGGAAGAGGCGGGATCTGTCGGGAAGATTCAACGCACCCGCAGGAGGGGCTGTGACTGCCCTCTGCGAGTGGACTGCACCGTGTACACGTACACACAGCACGATGGTTTCAACCAGTGGTTCTTCATGTGGGGTGCACGTGCACCCCACCTGGGGATGCGAGATGCCCTTTCTGGGGTTGCGAGACACGGCCAGATTTTTTTTGTCGAAGGTAAATCATCGAAACACAAATTAAGTACGGGCACGTGAGTACAACTACTTCATCTTGATTTGAAGCTTTCGTGACTGCAGGAATCCATACTCTTTGGTTCGTTCGGCAAAGTCACGTAGGTAGAAAATATTTTTTATTTTATTTTATGGATTCCTGCAGTCACGAAAGCTTCAAATCAAGATTAAGTATTTGTACTCACTTAGTAGTTGTACTCTTTGGTTCTTTCGGTAAAGTCACGTAGGTATAACAAAATTTTTTTAAAATTATTTTATATGTACGTTTTACCGAAATAACCAAAGAGTACAACTACGTAGTTTCATCAAACGCTCTATGTGTTTATTAACATTATACAAAAAAATTACGATTGAGAATCAAAGGGGTGCAAGGCTGCAGTAAGGTTTTAAGAACCACTGGCTGAAACGATGAAACAATTTTTATTTAACCAGGTAAGGCCCACTGAGACATATATCACTTTTTCAGAAGAGCTATATAGCTGGCCACAAATGATAGCTCAACGAAGTGGCTTATCATCACGTGGAAATGTATAGCTGCCCAACACTCTAAACGTGCGATGTTGATTCTAAAATGTGGAGGGGAAAACCCGGAGGGACCCAGAGACAAATCCACGCGACCACAAAGAGAGAGAGAGACAGAGAGACACTCCAAACTCCAAATATACAGCAGGGGTCAGGGTCGGGATCGAACCGACGAACTTCCTGCATACCAGGCGAGGGAGTTAACATCTCCTAGCCACCGTCTGATGTGATGCTGCACGCTGTGATGATGGCAGTGCGATTTGATGTTGCACCACTCGCTGTTATGGTGTAATGGTGACGTTAACGCAGTCAAGGCGCACCAAGCACCAGTGAACCACACGCGAACTCCAGCGAGGAATACAAACAACTTTAATGTGGCTATTGCAGTTTACAAAATGCAGTGCATACATACTGTAACGTATACTGTAGCAATGCACACAGCTGGACAGACATCACAGCCATCGCGCTCACGGGCTGATATAGGCAACAACAGCAGTAGCAGGAGCAGCAAATCGAATAACAACAATACTAATATTATTATTATCACGTAATAGGTAAAAGCCGTAGGCCCGCTCTGGCTTGCTCCCAATATTGCCAACTGAAGGCCCTCGGCTAAAGCAAGGGGGCTGTCTTCACGGATTCCCTCGTGACGGAGTGTATGTACCGCAGGCATTTGTCGTGAATAAGAGAGGAGTCTTTATTTATTCCGGCACCGGACACGCTCTTCAAGGATTCCCTTCGTTCCAAGCGTCCCCATCTCTCGCGTTTCCATCCCCCCCTCCTATTATATAGACCCCTCTAGCCTTCTTACTCGAAGGTTCCTTGTCCTTCCACTTTCCCTCCAGACAATTCACCTTTCCACTTTAGGGCCATCCATTGAGTAGGTACGCAAAAAATCCGTAAAAACGTGACCCCCTCCCCCCATCCCCGAATCCTATAGAACGGCCGATATTTAATCCACGCAGCAACGATCAAGGATTAATAATATTAACGTGTTTAAGCAAACAGATAGTCCACCGCCGGCTGCATTAAAGAATTAAGTTGCGTACCTTGGCCACGTATTTTGCTGAGCCGCGTGACAGCTGCAGTCAGGGGCACGGTGACATACAAAGTGACACCTCTCCCACAGTCCCACTTCTCCCGGCAGGACTTGTTGTCTCACAGCTGAAGACACTGAACAGGGCTGTCGGAAAGACGCTGCTTGCGTTGTGGCCGAAACGTCGTGAGAATTGCATTTTATTATGTTTTATTTTTATTTTATTATTTCCCTTCTGCGTGACTTTATCGAAAGAACCAAGAAGATTGACGTGTTTAATCAAACAGATTGGCCACCGCTGGACTATCTAACTCATTCAAATTGTTATTGAGGCTTCACCCCCCCCCCCCCGTTTCCTATGCGTACATTGTCAGTAGACCCTCTTACGCAAGCGAACGCATTTGGGGTAACCCCCCCTCCATGCATACGTACTAAATGGATGGCCCCTTACTCCAACGGATCCCAACCCACCCTCCCTGTCAATCATCCTCCGTCTCTCGCTCTTTCCCCGTTGCATTTCTCCCTCCCAAATCCGCTTCAATTGCCCCTGCCTCTAATCAATACCCCTATCAGGCCTCGTTAAGTTACCAATCAGGGGGGGGGGGGGGGCATTGTTATTTTGTTTACTTCGTGATTATTCGCGGTGTCCGCCACGTGTCAGGCGAGTATCGTCTGGTCGTGATTATAATCTCTGACACATTCACGTGCATCGAGGTTCTTGAAACATTTCTTGAGAAGGCTTTTATTTTTTTATTTGACCGAATTCGAAAACAAATTGGCACTTCTTGTTATTTAGTTTTGCCGGCTCGTGCGGGCGAGAGGGGGGGGGGTCTTCCAAGTCGGAGCGAGTCGCTCTCCTGCTGCCCCCTCTCCAGAGTGGCATCTCTGTGGCCACGTTTTACTCCACCGCACGCGACCTGCTGCCGGGCGACTGAACATGCGGGCGAACCCACGGAATTACTACTGCTGGATAACAACAAAGATGTTGCGTAGGAGAAAGGGGGATTTTTTTTTTGTCGTCGTGAACCCTACCCCGTCGCTTGAACTCCTGCCGCGCCCGGAGATGGAATCGAACGGGCGACAATCTGCATAGCAAGTCCAATGCAGCCGACCCCCTGAACACCACAGTGGGTAGCAGCGCCGACGATATTAACGTAAAACAGAGATTTCACTTTGTAACTGCGTCGTGAAACAATCGGTATAAGTGATACTTAACGATAATGATGACTGAATTGCGGTGATTCCACCAAAAAGTATATTTTTGTTGTTTAAATAAGAACTATGTTGCATACAATAACGCTTCCAAGTGTACAAATGTCTGGGTGAGTGGTGAGTGTGGCAAACGGGTGGAGGGGGCAGGGCCCAGGGATAGGGGGGGGGGGGCAGGGATAGGGGGGACACGGATAAGGGGGGGGGGGGCGATTGGGAAGATTGCCCCGGCACATAGGACGAGCTGGCTCGCCTCGAGGGATGCACACAGCGGAGTGAACACACACAGCTCGAACGTGCCGATGCATTGTGCGCGCAGTCTGATGTCGGTGTGATGGAAGCGCAATGGTGATGTTGCACGCCGTGATGGGGGTGTGATGGTGATGTCGCAGGCTTTGGTGGGCGTGTGATGGGAGTGTCATGGTGATGTGGTGAAGATGGTGGTGCAGGAGTTACTCTCCTTTCGGAAGAAAGCGGCCCAAGACAGACAGATATACAAACGCACAACAGAGACTTATGTACAGACAGACAGACAGCTGTACAGGTAGACATTGAGACCGACAGATGGATTGACACACAGATGGATTGACACACAGACTGATAGACGTACACACAAACAGAGACATGCGCAGAGAAACATGCGCAGACTGACAGATTCACTGACGCACGGGGCAGACAGGCAAACGGACAGACGCAGACGAACAAGATGAACAGACGCATACCGGCAGACGGACACACAATGACAGAGACACAAACAAAGTTCGACAGACAGAGAAAGACACACAGACACACACACAGACGTACTCCCTTACGGTCTTCTCCACCGCTATCCCATGGCCGTGATCATGCCGGCGTGGTGCGGCGACACGAAGGGCAGCCCCGCGTGGGCGTGCGCCACGGGGGAGCCGAACGGAGCCAGCTGACCCAGCTGGCCAAGGTGGCCCAGGTGTCCGTGCATCGCCGTGTCCAGGTGTCCCACGCCCAGGTGAGACATCCCACCCACAGGCAACGTTTTGTCCATCTGCTGCTGCTGCTGCTGATGATGATGCTGCTGCTGATGCTGGTGATGATGTGGGTGGTGGTGGAGATGATGCTGATGATGTTGATGATGCTGGAGAAGCTGCTGTTGCTGCTGCTGCTGTTGTTGTTGTTGTTGCTGCTGCTGATGGTGGTGGTGGTGCTGGTGGTGGTGATGGAGTTGCTGTTGCTGCTGATGGTGATGGTAGTGCTTGATCATCAGATCTTCGGGGTCACTGAGGGCTCCGTCAGCGCCGCTCCTCCTCATCTTTTTGCTCTTGCTGGACATCTTGCGATTTCGCGTTTGAATTCCTTCCTTCTTCATGGTGAGTGGTCGGTTCACCTGTCAATCAAATGAACCAAATTAATCAAATTGGCGATTTAACGAGCGGCTTTCTTTCACGATTCATCGTTGAAAATTATTTTTCGGTTAAGTCACGCAAATAAAATATCCGGTCAAATGTGTGTTCGTGAAACCCTCCACCACCCTGCCATAGCCAAACAAAGGGTCGCATGTATTTCTTCTGCTACAATTTATTGTGAGGATTGTTCTTCAACTTACCGCTGTGAGTGAGCAGAAACAATCTTGTACACCACGTGGCAAATTACGTCTAATTTGTCGACGGTATATGTGCGTGTCTTTGTGTCTAGAGGTGCTTGCTAACAGCACTTGCTCCTTCAGTCTGTTAAGGGTTTACGGCGGAAATTGTATTTGTCTTTTGTGTCTATATCGATATTTATGTGTGTGTATATGTATTTAAGTATGCATATATACGTGTGCGGAGCGGCATTGTAGCGGTTAGTGTGCTGGGCCATGTACCCGGCGAGTCGAGTTCGATTCCCGCTCATGGTGAACACCGGTGATGATTATCTGAACCGGTCCTGGGCCTCCCCTAAGTCGACTTAGCCTCAAATGAGCACTTGGTGCGGTGTGATAACATCGTTACTAGGATGACAAAGGCGGCCGGGCGTGGTGCTGGCCAACCACCCCCTCGTGTGCCTTGTCAGCCTTCATAGGTGCTCGCTAACAGCACTTGCCCCTACAGTCTGTTAAGGCTATACGGGGGATCTTTGTCTTTGTTATATGTAGGTGAACTGGTTCTGGGCCTCCCCGAGGTCGACTCAGCCTCAAATTAGTAGCTGGTAGGTTGTGTAAAAACATCGCCACTGGGGAGACAAAGGCGGTCATGGCGTGGTGCTGGTCACCCACCCCCTCGTGTGTCAAGCCGACCTTCATAGGCGCTTGCTAACAGCAAGGGGGATATTGGTCCGTGTCTTGTACGTGTGTTCGCGCGTATGTGTCGACGTACGTTGTGGAGCTTGAAGTAGAGTCCGCACGCGTTGCACACGGGGTCCCCGTGCGCGTTCCGTCTCCACAGCGTCGTGGTGCTGGTCAGGCAGTTGGCGCACGCAGTCCCGGACCGCCTTGCGGCAGACTTCACGCACACACAACACAGACGAAGATCCCACGTGGAGTCTTCAACACAACGTTTGGGGCCAAATGATGTTAGCGGGCAGCACCAATGAAGGCCGAAATGGCGCACGAGGGGGTGGGTGGCCAACACTACGGCCGGCCGACTTTTATCTCCTGAGTGACGATGTTTACACGTCGCACCAGGTACCCATTTAAGGCTGAGTGGATCTAGGAGAGGCCCAAAAACGGTTCAAATATTCGCCACTGTTATTGGTCTCTGTCCCTGTGTGACGACACACACACACACGTGTCTCTTTGTGACGACACACACGTGTCTCTGTGTCTCTTTGTGACGACACACACACACACACGTGTCTCTGTGTAACGACACACGCACACACACACACACACGTGTCTCTTTGTGACGACACACACGTGTCTCTGTGTCTCTTTGTGACGACACACACACACACACGTGTCTCTTTGTGACGACACACACACACACACGTGTCTCTTTGTGACGACACACACACACGTGTCTCTTTGTGACGACACACACACACGCACAGGGTGAGACACACACACACAGGGTGAGACACACACATACACACAGGGTGAGACACATGCAGCGCCGCGCTCTCACCAGGCGCCGCTTGGGTTTGATGAGCGGCCGGTTCTGCCCGTTCATCTTGTGGTAGAGGCCGCACGCGTTGCACAGGTAGTGGCCCGTGCCGTCCCTGCGCCAGAGCGGCGTCGACGTGGCGCCGCAGTTCACGCACTCGCGGCCCTCTGACGGGAGTGGGGAGGTATGACACGTGCTCAATGGTGGCGGGAGTCTCGTGGCACGTGCTCACTGGTAAGAAGGCTCGCTCTAGATGTGAAGTTGTCGTGACTGCAAGGATCCATACTCTTTTGGGTTTTTTCGGTAAAGTCACGTAGGTGAAAAAATAAAGTAAATAAAAAGAATGGTAATACATTTATTAATTTATTTATAATAAATTTAAATGAAAACAAATAAATGTACTAATTTCTTTGTTTCATTTTAATTTATAAATGTCTTAATTTATTTGCTTTCATTTTAATTTATTATGTATATTACCGATGTGACTTTACCGAAAAGACCAAAGAGTAAGAAGCCTCGTGTTCACTTAGATGACATCACACCTGTCAACTCGTAGGTGTTAGAATGAAGAGGGTTGCAGGTTTTTTTGTGTTGTTGCGTGCGTCGTAAGATAATATGTTCATAGTTATGCAGGAGTTTGTCATCATCGTTGTCGTCTCTGTCACGGTGAACCGCTCTCATCATCACATTCACCGTGATGACCATCACGGTTCAGAACCCATATGATCATCATCATGACCTTCCACTCTACCATCATCACGCATGGTAATACTGGTAGGAAACTCCTGGTTACACCAGCCCACAGGGGATTATTGTGTCCGTCGTGCAGGGAGGGGCTGGGTGGGGAGGGGAGGGGCTGGGTGAGGAGGGTGGGGCTGGGTGGGGAGGGGAGGGTGGGGAGGGGCTGGGAGGGGTGGGGCTGGGTGGGGAGGGGCTGGTCACCCCGTGGTGCCCTTATAAAACTCAACGTTTAACCAACTCACGCCGGCTTGTGCCCACCCTCACAGTCGGCCATATTTGCGGAATACACCACGCCGCCGTTGACCCTGGCCATTGACCGAGCAACCCAACGTTCTTACCAGCTCCCTCCGCAGGAATATGTTGGTTATCATCAACATCCGCATCATGATCATAATCATCGTCATCACTACCACGGGCCAATACTTCTGAATGTCATCGTCGTCATCGTAACGGCTGCGGTATATAAACTCCACTCAAGTGACACGAGAACGATGCACGGGTGAGCCTAGATCCTCGTTCGGAACGAAACGTTCCTTGACATCATCACCGATCGCGGCCGAGTTCTGCGTGAGAGTTGAACGACCAAACGAACGAACGAACGAAAAAACGAAAGTCGCTCCCCCCTGCACCCCCCCCCCACCTCATCTACCACTTTTCTCTTAGACAGGAGACTCCTCGCTCTGTCTGTCAACGACCCCAACTCATCGCCTCGCTACACGACATCGTCATCATCAGCCATGGTCACTCCACTGCTGGATGACGGCCTCCCCTAAATGACTGCCTCCTCTCACGATCTTCATCATCATCATCATCAGCCATGGCCACTCCACTGCTGGATGGCGTCCTCTCCCAAGTCACCACCACCATGCGTTCTAACAGCGCACTCAGCACCAGCGCACGCTCTGACTCATCATCCCTGCTGGCTGCCGTTGTTGTTGTAGTTGTTGCTGCTGCTGCTATCGTTAAAATAACTCAGCACATCTGCCAATAACCACACTGTGTACGCCATTAAATGGATAACCAAATATATAATAGGCGACGTTTCAAGCAACAGCCCTTCCTCAGTGGCCCTTTCTTCATATCGCCATTGTTTGAACCGTCACCTGTTATCGACCAATTTTCCTTTGCAGGCACACACACACACATTGACTCGCAGCGAGTTTGGGTGTTGTTCGTTATACTTGTACGCCAATTTCAACGCAGCAACAGGATCCACAACTCATCTGCTATACAGTATTATTATTATCATAACTGTTATATATATTTTTGTTATTCTTATCCGCCGATCCATCATCATCCCTGCTCGCGACGTGTGCTGCTCCCAAACGTAATAATATTAATTCAGATGCCAAGAGATACATCAATAAATGGGAGGAGGCCCAACGGAAACAGCCAAAATAAAGACAATGAGAGACACAGAGAGATGGCCTTCATCCAGCAGTGGATTGCTCATGGCTACTGCTGATTGATGATGATGATGACGACGCCGATATAATTGTGGATACCTCGTTTGTTAGTTGTGCGATATTCCTGAAGGACCCGCAACTCGCTGTCTGCGATACCGGTTCCCCTAGCGGCATGCGGCAGTAGATGCGTTCTAAAAAAGTGCGCACAAAGCGAAACCGCGTAGCGTGGAACGCACAGACACCCAACCCACAATGCACGGCACCAGGAGACGGCTGCCTTCCAAGTAGCGCACACAGTACACACACAGTACACACACACACACGGTACACACACAGTACACACACAGTACACACACACGGTACACACACACACGGTACACACAGTACACACACACAGTACACACATACAGTACAGACACACAGTACACACATACAGTACAGACACACAGTACACACACAGTATACACACACAGTACACACACACAGTACACACACAGTACACACACACAGTACAGACACACACACAATACAGACACACAGTACACACAGTACACACACAGTACACACGCACAGAGTACACACACAGTACACACACAGTACACACACAATGGTGTCCTACGTCCGACGGCATGTCCTCATGTGAGTGAGTTCAAACCGCAATTTTGTATAGAAATAGGTGAGCCACATAGACGCGAAATAGCACTAACCGAACCCGCACAAAGCGAGGGAACCCTGAATAGACGTTGTTGTCTTTGTTTTGTCGCTGCTCTGCTCACGCACCACGGATCTGCCGTGTAGAATATCCTGGAATACTGGATAAGCGTGACCAGATACAAATGTAAGCTTCATAGAGCGGAGGGAGTATAGTTGTGGGTGGGATGAGGGCAGGAGACGCAGATGACGACGCTGTCATCGAGGGAGAGAGAGAGAGAAGGCGATTGCAGGCAGCGACTTGGCTGGCAAAGCGGGGGGGGGGGGGGGGGACACGTGGCCAGATTCAGGAGACACGGCGGAGAGTCCAGAGGGAGGGATCCCGGGGAGCATGAACAAGACGACCTTTCACGCAATGAATTAAAACGCGATCGAGGGCGCAGTGCGGTGTAGTCTGTAGAGGTCAACGTTATAATACAGGTAGGAACAACAGGTTCCACACTGCCCACCAGGGATTATTTGTCTGTCTGTCGTGCATATGGGGAGGGTGGGGGGTGGAAGGGGTGGAAGGGGTGGAGAGGGGAGGGTGAGGAGGGAGGGGCTGGGTGGGGAGGGGAGGGTGGGGAGGGGCTGGGTGCGGAGGGTGGGGAGGGTGGGGCTGGGTGGGGGGTGGGAGGGGTGGGGCTGGGTGATGAGGGGCTGGTCACCCCGTGGTGCCCTTATAAAACTCAACGTTTAGCCTACTCACGCCGGCTTGTGCCCGCCCTCACAGTCGGGCATATACACCACGCCGCCGTTGACCCTGGCTATTGACCGAGCAACCCAACGTTCCTACCAGCTCCCTCCGCAGGAATGTGTTAATGATCGTGCCCAAGTAAGCACCACAATAGGAGGCAGCGTGGTTGTAGTTCACCCGGTCCAAGTTATAAGGTTCGTGTTGCCTAGATTTGTCCATCTGGCAAACTGGCGTCTCTCAGCCTGATAACCGAGCAAGCCAGCAACAACGTTTGATTGATTTGGAGAAAAAGAAAAAAGCAATCTAACGTAAACAAAAGTGCGTGTTTTTTAAAAGCAAAACCATATAAATAAATATACGGCCAAATTGGCTTAAGAGGCGCGCAATTTTCCTTTTTTCCCCCCAATCGGAAATGTCCGTTTAGTTGGTAAACAGCTCCTCCGCCGGCACGCGCATCCGTGTCTCCGTGGCCCCGAGTTGAGATCAACACGGGCGGCGATCACGACAATCACGACGAAGAGGACAATTGACAAAGGTCCCCCGAATAGCCTTCGACATGCCGTCGTTGCGGGGCAAGTGCTCAGTCGTTTGGAAGCTCGCAGCAGCAGCGCGTCCCGGCCGCCTCGTGGCATCACCATTGAGCACACAACAGGCTCTGTAGAGAGCGGTAGGCACTGCTCACGCAAGCCATCGTTATCAATTATCTATCGTCAATGATCTATAATCAATTATCTCGCATTAATGATGTATCATCAATTTAAAGCCTTCGTGACTGCAGGGATTCATCGTCTTGGTTCTTTCGGTAAAGTCACGTAGAATGGAAATAATAAAATAAAAACATAATAAAATAATTATTTTATTGTGTTTTAGTTTTATTATTATTCATCTTCTTGGTTCTTTCGGTAAAGTGACGTAGAATAGAAATAACACAATAATAAAAATAAAACATAATAAAATACTAAAATAAATATTTTGATAACAAAAATAAAACATAATAAAATATGCTTTATTTTTATTACTTTATTATTTCCATTCTACGTGACTTTACCGAAAGAACCAAGAGGATGATGTATCATCAATTATCTTGAATCATTATCTCGCATTAATTATCTATCGTCATCAATTAGCTTTCATCATGATTATCTATTGTCAATTCTCTTTCATTATAATAAACTCCCATTATCATACTGGACGCCTGTGGAAAAAGAAAGCTTTGTAGCTCATCGGATTCCTCCAGTGTCAATATACACTTTGATTTTGATAATTATTTATCTATCATCAATTATCTATAATAATTACAATCAATTATGTACCAGCATGATGTATCATCGTCATTTATAATTCATTATTATCATCAGCAATCAAATCACTGCGTCAAAATCATCATAATAAATTATCTTTGATCATCAATGAGATCTCATCATATTTCTGCAGCAGAAATTATTTTTCAACATCACCACCATCGTTATCATGAATTTAATCATCGTTAAATATCTGTCGTGAATATAATCAATGGACGTTCGTTATCACCGTCTTTACAATCACACACACTCGTGGTCGTCATCATAAATCATCACGACCATCGTCGTCGTCATCATCGACTGATCGTTCGTCGTGATCATTGTCAATTATTCATCATCAACGTCATCTTCTTGGTTCTTTCGTCGTGAGAATTATTTTCTTATGTTTTATTTTTCTTATTTTATTATTTCCCTTCTACGTGACTTTACCGAAAGAACCAAGAAGATGAATCCCTGCAGTCACAAAAGCTTTAAATCGAAATCATCAACGTCATCATCCTCTTCAATCATCTTGCATTATCACCCGCAATAGTTGTCTTTCATAGTCATCGTCATCATTGATCTTGTGTCATCACCAACACTACCACCACCACCATAATTGATTATCTCTCATCATTCCCATCATCACCGTGATCACATCTCATCCAAAGAGAACTCTCAACTCATCCGATGCAGAAGCCTCGTGCCATCTGATGCAGGATAATAAATGATTCACTGACGGCATCTCTCCTCCAAACATTTGTTTCCACGACTCCCAGATTGATGCCAGATCTACAAGTTCCAGGTCTCATGTCCCGTGTCCAGGTCCCAAGTCTCACGTCCCGTTTCACCGTATCCCAGGTCCTCGTGCCCCAGTTCCATCTAGTTCTCCAGGTCCCCCCGTGTCCCAGATCCCCATATCCCATGTCCCCGTGTCCCAGGTCCATCTAGTTCCCCAGATCCCCCCGTGTCCCAGATCCCCATATCCCATGTCCCCGTGTCCCAGGTCCCCCCAGGATCCCAGAACCCCATATCCCATGTCCCCGTGTCCCATGTCCCAGGTCCTCCCGTGTAACCAGGTTCCCGTGCCCCAGGTCCCCCCGTGTCCCAGTGCCCCCCCCCCCGGGTCCCAGATCACCATATCCCATGTCCCCATGTCCCAGGTTCTAGGTCCTCCCGTGTACCAGGTTCCTGTTCCCCAGGTCCCCGTGTTCCAGGTTCCAGGTCCTCCCGTGTCCCAGGTCCCCCCAGGGTCCCAGGTCCCCCAGGGTCCAAGATCACCATATCCCATGTCCCCATGTCCCAGGTTCTAGGTCCTCCCGTGTCCCAGGTTCCCGTGTCCCAGTGCCCCCCAGGGTCCCAGGTCCCCCCCCCCCGTGTCCCAGGTCCCCCCCCGTGTCCCAGGTCCCCCCCCCCCGTGTCCCAGGTCCCCCCCCCCCCGTGTCCCAGGTCCCCCCCCCCGTGTCCCAGGTCCCCCCCCCCCGCCAGGGTCCCAGGTCCCCCCCCCCCCCCGTGTCCCAGGTCCCCCCCCCGCCATGGTCCCAGGTCCCCCCCCCCGTGTCCCAGCTCCCCCCCCCTCCCAGGGTCCCAGATGTCCGCGTCCCTTACCCGTGGCCGAGCGGCTCTTGCTTCTTGATTTGGGGATGAAACTCAATCCGGGGCCCCCGTAGAGGTCCGCGGGGTGGAAGAGGGGAGCGGCCAGGGCCCCGTGCGGCGAGGGGGCGCCCTCTCCCAGCGGGTGGTGCGCGTGGTGATGGTGGGGGTGAGGATGGTGAGGGTGGTGAGGATGGTAAGCCGCCGCGTACGTGGCGATGGGATGGTGATGATGGGTGCTCCTGTGACCCGGGTTCAACTCCAGTTTGAGCGCCTCCGAATCTTTGCACTCGTCCGCGCGTCTCGCCGCAGCCGCGTGGAGGCCCTGCTGCTGATGCTGCTGATGCTGCTGCTGCTGATGGTGCTGCTGTTGCTGCTGATGGTGATGCGGCGATGGGTCTTTGGGCGGGGTGGGTGGGAAGCCGTAGACCAGGGGGCTATGAGACAGCGATGTTCCACCTCCACCGCCTGCGTACATTCCTCCGTGAGCCGCCGCCGCTGCTGCTGCCGCTGCCGCTGCCGATGTGCTGCTGCTCGTGTGGTTGATGAGGCCGCCGGGCTTCGTGAAGGCGCCGTGTGCGGCGCTCCACGCGGTGTGCGGGGAGAGGCCGCGTCCATTCTCCTGCAGCCACGTGGACAGCGCGGCCCCATGCAGCACCTGGGGCCGGCACACCTGGCGGACTGGGGGGGCCGTGGGGGAGGGGCGCAAGCGGGGGGAGGGGGGATACGCAGGGTAGGTCATGGGGTCACGGGACACAGGTGTGTTTGTAGGTGTGTGAGGGTCTGTATGTGTCTGTGTGTGTCCGTGTGTGTCTGTGTGTGTCCGTGTGTGTCTGTGTGTGTCTGTGTGTGTCGGTGTGTGTCTGTGTGTGTCTGTGTGTGTCTGTGTGTGCGTGATTAGCGCGCTGCACTACAAACCCCGCGACCCGAGTTGGTGCCCGTGTCAGTGTGCTGGTACGTGTGTCACGGTGTTTCGGTACGTGTGTCGGGCTGAGTCGGTAGGTGCTCCCCTACCGTGCGTGGGGGTGCGGTAACCTCCATGCGCCGCGGGGAAGAGGAGCCCCCCGACGGGAGTGCGGCGCTGCTCCGCGCCCCCCAGGAAGGCGTCGCCCGCCTCCTCGGAGCCCCGCAGCTGAGCCGCGTCCACGAAGCAGTGAGAAGAAACAGCGGCGGCGGCGGCAGGGAGAGCGTGGGGGTGCGAGGGGCCCCCCACAAACCCGACCCCCACCACCCCGACTCCCGGGTCCACCCCTCCGCCGCCCTGGTCCCCCGTGAGCACCACGTGGTGCGGCAGCCAGGGGCGAGCGGCGTCCGCGCTCAGCTCCATGGCTCGGCAGCAGCGACGGTGGTCGGTGGTCGATGATTGATTGGTCGATGGTTGGCGGTTGATTGGTCGATGGTTGGCGATTGATTGGTCGATGGTTGGTGGTTGATTAGTCGATGGTTGGTGGTTGATTGGTCGATGGTTGGCGGTTGATTGGTCGATGGTTGGTGGTTGATTAGTCGATGGTTGGTGGTTGATTGGTCGATGGTTGGCGGTTGATTGGTCGATGGTTGGCGGGTGATTGGTCGATGGTTGGTGGTTGATTGGTCGAAGGTTGGTGATTGATTGGTCGATGGTTGGCGGTTGATTTGTCGATGGTTGGCGGTTGATTGGTCGATGGTTTGGTGATTGAGGTAGTCCGTTGATGCGCGAGATGATAGTCGATGATTGAATAACACCGATGATGGTGACGACGACGATGATGATGCTGAGTATTGACAAAGCTCAGCGTTGACGACGACGACGATGATTGATGATTGAATAAAATCGCTGATAGAGACGCTGATCGATGAGTGGCGGTGTGAGGTGACACTTGATAACGATCAAAGATTAACCGTCGATTGTGATGACGACGATTAATGGCATCGATGAGCAATGATGTCCGCTGATGACGACGATGAAGACAGTGACTCTTGATGATGATGACGACGACGACGTTGATGATGATGTTGGCGATGAGGTAGAGACCGACAATTGACGATGACAGCCGACGATGTCGACAGAGACGAGGTCGGTTGAGAGATGAAGAGGTCTTCTGACGACGTCTTCGCCGTGGTGGTGGTGGTGGTGGTCGGTGACTGACGAAGACTACAGCTGACGAGGTGGACGAAGGCAGCAGTCGATGCTGATCGTTGGCAGGGTTTCAGCACAATGATGGTCACTGGGGAGCAAGATGGGAGTAAGAGAACAAGAGGGGGGCATCGAGGGGTCAGGACGAGTGGAGAATGTGGACCGTGACAACGACAACTACGATAACGATTGTGATGCTGCTGATGATGAGATGATAACGAGGTTAATGAACACACACCTGAGACCCACGGCGCGTTCACGTGGTGTGTGAACACACACCTGAGACCCACGGCGCGTGAACACACACCTGAGACTCACGGCGCGTTCACACGGCGCGTGAACACAATGTGGTATCAGGTTCATCATCATCATCGCCATCATTATCGCTCAATCCACAGCTGGAGTATGCACCCCACGCTTCACCAACGCTGGCGAAAGGAGGGGGGGACGACTCGAGAACAGATCCAGATGTCCCTCGCAGCTGTCGTTTTAGCCGGAGCCTCGGAGTCGAACTCAGGTGGCCTGGGTTCGCAGCGCAGTGCGCTAACCGCTGCGCCACCACTCATCCTCCCCTCCCCTACACACTTAAGCATACATGCGAATACACACACACGCAGACGCACGCACACAACACATATGTATATACATAGATGTCAAAGGCAAATATATATACCCCGTATAGAGTGTTGGGGCAAATTATGTTAGCGAGTAGCACCTATGACGGTCGGCACGGCACGGGCGGCCACGTACACCGCACCGGGTACTCATTTGAGGGCGAGTTAACCTAGGGGAGACCCAGGACCGGTTCAGGTAATCGCGCTAACCACTACACCACCGCTCCCCACGACACGCACACAAACACACACGGGTGATTGTGACGGTGACTGATGTGATTACTGCATCACAGAGACTCACACACAGACTCACATAGACACTCACACAGAGACACTCACACACAGAGACACAGAGACACTCACACAGACACACACAGAGACACAGAGACACACACAGAGACACACACACAGACTCACATAGACACTCACACAGAGACTCAGAGACACACACAGAGACTCACACAGAGACACACACAGAGACTCACACACAGAGACACACATAGACACTCACACAGAGACACAGAGACACACACAGAGACTCACACAGAGACACAGAGACACAGAGACACACACAGACTCACACACAGACTCACACATAGACTCACACACAGACTCACATAGACACTCACACAGAGACACACACACAGACTCACCTAGAGACTCATACAGAGACACACACAGAGACACACACAGAGACTCACACAGAGACTCACACTCAGACTCACACAGAGACTCACACAGAGACTCACACAGAGACTCACACAGAGACTCATAGACTCACACAAAGACGCACACAGAGACTCACACAGAGACTCACACAGAGACCCCAAGGCTCACTGCCTCTGTCGATGAAACAGTCTCACACAGAGACTCACACGGAGAGACTCACACAGAGACTCACAGACTAACACATAGACTCACACAAAGACGCACACAGAGACTCACACAGAGACTCACACAGAGACTCACCTAGAGACTCACACAGAGACTCACACAGAGACTCACACAGAGACTCATAGACTCACACAAAGACGCACACAGAGACTCACACAGAGACTCACACAGAGACCCCGTGTCTGACTGCCTCTGCCGATGAAACAGACAGCGCTGCCATGCGATTCCAGCCTCACGTCCCTCTCTCAGCACACGATCGGGTTGAGACACAATATATCTCGGTGTGCGTGTGTATATATGTTGTCTGATATGTATACATCCACATTGTATATTTGTCTCGTATTAATTTGTTCTGACATTACATTTATTAATGACATACTCTATGTTAAGTAAGTATGTTCTCTGACCGTTCAACATATGATGCTAGCGACCGTAAACACACATATATATATGTGTGTGTCTATGTGTGTATGTCTGCATATATATGCAAAACAAAGACATAGATTTCCCCGTGTCGCTTTAATGGACTTTTGGGGCAAGTGGTGTTAGCAGGCACACGTGAAGGCCGGCACACGAGGGGGGGGGGGGGGGGTGGTCAACACCACGCCCGGCCGCCTTTGTCTCCCCCAGTGCTGATGTTTTACACAGCGCACCAGGTACTCATTTAAGGTTGAGTCGACTGAGGGCAACGGCTTAGGACCGGTTCACAAATTCGCCACTTGCTTTTGGTCGTGAGCGGGAATCGAATTCGGGTCCGCCGGATTCGTAGCGCAATGCGCTAACCACTGCGCCACCGCTCCCCACCAATGATATAATTATGTACGCACACGCGCGCGGTAAAGACAACGATCCTCCGGGTAGCCTTCATAGACTGTTGGGGCAAGTGCTGTTAGCGAGCACCTATTAAGGCGAAATCGGCGCAAGACATATATATGTATCAACATACACACAGATGCACTCATCACACACAAAGTGCTTGCCGCAAATGAACCTCAATACCTCGATCATCTCGTCGAGGAGCGATAAAGCATCCACGCGATTGTGGCGAAGCCATCTAACAAAGACGGCCACTGCGTCGCGCGCTTTCAGATGCGCTTCCGCGGCCGTCTGGAACGCTCTCTTCCTCCCGATGTTAAAACGTCACTGGAGCTATGCACTTTTAAATAATCATCTCGATTTAAAGTCGATTTATTTTTAACTACTTTTTGTGCTTCGTTTGTTTTTATCGTTCCCCCGCACCTACGATCAGCACGGTTGACTACGTACGGCGCGAAATAAGTTCAACATAATTACATATATATAGACAGTCACATAAAACATCGACATACACGACGATGTAACGAAAAGCCCTTTGTCAATCCACTGCTGAAAAAGGCCTCCCCCCCACGCCGTATCGGTTATTTTGACCATACTTCACCACGCCGGTCAATGCGGGTTGGTGAAAGGAGGGATACCCCAGGACCGGTTCAGATTTCACTTGCCACTGATGTTCTTGTCGTGACCGGCAATCGATCTCAGGTGACCGAGGTTCGTAAGCGCAGTGCGGCTAACCACTGCGCCACCGCTCTACCCCGTAAAGCTATACCGTACCTGATGACACAAAGAGAGATTTGTACACACACACATCGATATACACAGACGCCCCATGTAGCCTGCGTAGACTGTTGGGGCAAGTGCCGTCATTAATCTCCGCACGGCGCACCAGAATGGTCAAGATACCCTCACACTCAGGCCGCCTTTGTCTCCCCCACGCCGAGACTCGCTTACACGCCCCCCCCCGGGAGATAGTACAGTTATCGTACTCATTTGATGCCGAGTCAACCTAAGCGGGGGTCGGGGATCGCGACAGCGGCGCCGCCGGCACGACACGCGCCCTACGGAAGGGCAGCGCTGCCCCCATTGAACCCCGGGGCAGCCAAGAGGTGGAATTCTCGGCACACCGCTTAAGGAGCCATCCGTTGAGTGCGTTACGCATGGAGTGGGGAGAGTGGGGGGGGGTTAACCCAAACGCGTTCGCTTGTATATGGGGGGTCTACTGACAATGTACGCATAGGACACGGGGGGGGGGGGGGGGTGAAGCTTCGATAATAATTTGTCTACATTGCCCTTCAAATGAGTTAGATAGTAATCTAGAATCAAGATGGACTGTTTGCTTAAACACGTGAATATTATTAATCCTTCATCGTTCCAGCATCGATTAAATATCGGCCGTTCTATAAGATTCGGGGGGAGGGGGGGAGGGGGGGATGAGGGGGTGTAGAAAGTCCGCGTGCGTACAGGGAGGCAGGGACAGCCTCGAGTTCCGACAGATTTGTCGCCGCGCACCGACTCAGCGGACGGGCCCCGAGCAGTTGTCGACACCGGGCGGGTGGCGAGTGACGCCTGCCAAGCGGCACCCCCCTACCGCGTGTCATCTTCCACCTCCTCGCCTTCACCCAACACGCGCAGTGACCGGCGCGGTGAAGTATGGTCAGACAACAGTCGTGGACGAGACGCCGTGAGGGCGGTGGGGGGGGGGTGTCCATGCAGCAGTTGATAGACAAACAGCTGTTGATGTTATATTTTGTTTTATGTTAATATACGTGACTTTACCGAAAGAACTAAGAGTATGAATCCTTGCAGTCACGAAAGCTTCAAATCTAGAATTATGTAAATATTATTTTATTATTTCCCTTCTACGTGACTTTACCGAAAGAACCAAGAAGATGAATCCCTGCAGTCACGAAAGCTTTAGATCAAAATTTAGCTGTTGATGTTATTCACGATAATTACGTTTTCATTTCGCAGGGTATGTGGTGTATTGTATATGAATGTTGAACTGTCGTTGGTATCCGATTCTCAATGAAGGCCCGTCTCTCTCTCAGTCTTAGAGTGTCTGTGTTCTGTCTCTCTCTCTCTGTCTCTCTGTATCTCTGTCTGTCTCTTTGTCTCTGTGTCTGTGTGTGTCCCCGTTGTCTTCCTATCCCACCGTGTCTCTCCGTGTCCCTCTTTGTCTATCTCAGCGTCTCTGTTTCTCGGCGTCTCTCTGTGTCGGAGATCATCTCAGTCTCTCCGTGTCCGGAAACACGACGATCGAGACGAACGCGTGAATTTTTTTGTTGAGAAAAAAGAGGGTTTAGTTCAAGTTCAGTTACATTTAATCAAATATTGATGGCGATGATGACGACGAAAATGACGGTGGTGGCAATCTTGGTCGTGACGGTGATGTGTGGATATATGTTGAACATCTTTCGTGCAAATCGGTGGTGCGGATGATGGTGATGATGGTGGTGATGGTGTTATGATTGTTGTGAATTACGCAGAAGCTAAGCAGGCGCTCACCTGTTCGGGTCCCTGGTCTCGGGATCCTGGGAACCGAGTTCCCCGCGGATCGACTCCGCACTCTCGCTCCGTCTCCTCTCGTCTCGTCTCTCTGACTCTCTCGCTCGCTCTCCTCCACTCGCCACTCTCGATGCTCCTCCTCCTCGCCACCACCACCACCACCGGTGACTCCTCCCAGCTCCACACACAAAGACAAACATTCCCCGTATAGCCTTGCACAGGCTACTGGGGCAAGTGCTGTTAGCGAGTGGCACCTATGAACGATGGTACACGAGGGGGTGTGGGTGGCCAGAGCCACGCCCGGCCGCCTTTGTCTCCCAAGTGGCGATGTTTACGCATCGCAGCGGGTACTCATTCGAGGCTGAGACAACCCATGAGAGGCAGCAGGAACGCTTCAAATCATCGTCACCGATGTTATTGGTCATGAACGCGAATCGGGTCGGGGGGTTCGTAGCGCAGCGTGCTAACCACAGCGCCACCGCTCCTCACACACACACGCGCGTGGGTACACACAGACACACACGCGTGAGTACACACAGACACACACCATGAGTACACATAGACACACACGTGTGGGTACACACAGACACACACCATGAGTACACACAGACACACACGTGTGGGTACACACAGACACACACGTGTGGGTACACACAGACACACACCATGAGTACACACAGACACACACGTGAGTACACACACACCATGAGTACACACAGACACACACGCGTGGGTACACACAGACACACACGCGTGGGTACACACAGACACACACCATGAGTACACACAGACACACACGTGTGAGTACACACAGACACACACCATGAGTACACACAGACACACACGTGTGGGTACACACAGACACACACCGTGAGTACACACAGACACACACGTGGGAGTACACACAGACACACACCATGAGTACACACAGACACACACCATGAGTACACACAGACACACACGTGTGGGTACACACAGACACACACCATGAGTACACACAGACACACACGTGTGGGTACACACAGACACACACCATGAGTACACACAGACACACACGTGAGTACACACACACCATGAGTACACACAGACACACACGTGGGTACACACAGACACACACGTGTGGGTACACACAGACACACACCATGAGTACACACAGACACACGCGTGGGTACACACAGAAACACACGTGAGTACACACAGACACACACGTGGGTACACACAGACAGACACACACCATGAGTACACACAGACACACACGTGTGGGTACACACAGACACACACGTGTGGGTACACACAGACACACACGTGTGGGTACACACAGACACACACACCATGAGTACACACAGACACACACACGTGAGTACACACAGACACACACACGTGTGGGTACACACAGACATACACACCATGAGTACACACAGACACACGTGTGAGTACACACAGACACACACGCGTGGGTACACACAGACACACACGTGGGTACACACAGATACACACGTGGGTACACACAGATACACACAATGAGTACACACAGACACACACACTTGAGTACACACAGACACACACACGTGAGTACACACACACACGTGGGTACACACAGACACACACACAATGAGTACACACAGACACACACCATGAGTACACATAGACACACGTCAGTACACACAGACACACGTGTGAGTACACACAGACACACACGTGGGTACACACAGACACACACGTGGGTACACACAGACACACACCATGAGTACACACAGACACACACGTGGGTACACACAAACAGACACACCATGAGTACACAGAGACACACACGTGGGTACACACAGACACACACACCATGAGTACACACAGACACACACGTGGGTACACACAGACACACACCATGAGTACACACAGACACACACGTGTGGGTACACACAGACACACCATGAGTACACACAGACACACACGTGAGTACACACACACCATGAGTACACACAGACCCACACACGCGGGTACACACACACACACGTGAGTACACACAGCCACACACGTGTGGGTACACACAGACACACACCATGAGTACACACAGACACACACGCGTGAGTACACACAGACACACACCATGAGTACACACAGCCACACACGTGTGAGTACACACAGACACACACACCATGAGTACACACAGACACACACGTGAGTACACACAGCCACACACGTGTGAGTACACACAGACACACACCATGAGTACACACATACACACACACACACGTGAGTACACACAGCCACACACGTGTGAGTACACACAGACACACACACCATGAGTACACACAGACACACACGTGAGTACACACAGACACACACCATGAGTACACACAGACACACACGTGTGAGTACACACAGACACACACACGTGAGTACACACAGACATCCTGGTTATGGAGTTGACCCGGACCATCATTTCTCTCTCCGTGGTCGATAAAATATGTACAAACTCTGTTGTATAGTCAACAGCGGCTGTCGTCTGAAAAATAGTCACCCCCCCTCCGCCATATGAATGTGGAATTTCCACCGCTGCCGCTGCAGGGCTCTAAACATTCGACGAGGCCTCAATTGCTGCCTTAAACACACATTGCACTCAGCGCCGAAACGTCGGACAACGTGCCGAATAACGCCGATGTACAACTCAAAAACACATTAACGTGTCGTATAATTCTTGTACCCATCATAATTCTCAATGATCAACATTATTCACGTGATATTATTATTGAAATCATCGTCATTAGTAATCATCATTATGCATGTATTGATATCATTAATGTAATCATCAACATTATCCATGTATTGTATTATTATTGTAATAATCAGGATTATTAATGTATTGTATTAGTGAAATAATCGTCATGGTAATCACCATTATGCATGTTTTGTATTATAAATGTAATAACCAACATTAGTATTGTAATAGTTAGGATTATTCATGTATTCATCTTCTTGGTTCTTTCGGTAAAGTCACGTAGAATGGAAATAATAAAATAATAAAAATAATAAAACATAATTAAATAATTCTCACGACGTTTCGGCCACAACGCAAGCAGCCGTCCTCAGGTGAAGACCAGGTCTGTCGGGGAGACAGCGTCTGAATGACAGACCTGGTCTTCACCTGAGGACGGCTGCTTGCGTTGTGGCCGAAACGTCGTGAGAATTATTTTAGAATGTTTTATTTTTATTATTTTATTATTTCCCTTCTACGTGACTTTACCGGAAGAACCAAGAAGATGAATCCCTGCAGTCACGAAAGCTTTACATCGAAATTTATTCATGTATTGTTTCATTGTAATCATGATCCTCATTATGATTCATCGGCATTATTCACGTGCTGTATTATTATTGTCGTGATCATTCTCGTTATTATTATTAATCAGACGGTCACTGCATCGCGCGCTTTCAGATGTGTTTCTGCGGCCGTCTGGAACGCCCTCTTCCTTCCGATATTAGGAAGCCACTGGAGCAACGCACTTTTAAATCATCTCCATTGAGAACTAAATTATTTCGAACTGCTTTGTGTGTTTAGTTAATTGTCGTTCCCCCGCACCTCCGGTTCGCACGGTTGGCTACGTACGATGCGAAAGAGGTTCAAAACCCATACATCAGCACTATTCATGTATTATGTTATTATTGTAATCATCGTCATAATTAATCATCAACATAATTAATGTGTTGAATTATTATAATCATCAGCATTATTCATGCATTGTCTTATTATTGTAATCATCATGCGCTGATGGGATGCCGTGGCATTTAAACAGTGAACATCCTTCAATCAAACCCGAATAACCATCAGTAGGGTTGTTAGTATTACTGTGAACATGTTACAGTCATCATTATTTATAGATCATTATTATTATGACTACAGTCCGACGTTTCGTTCCACGTTTGGGGAGCTTCCTGAAAGAAGAACACATCAGCAGCTTTATCGAAAAAGACGCTTCCAGCACGTGGGAGCGAAACGTCGAACATCGCGGCGCTGAATCAACGCGAGGCGGTTACGCAACCACGGGTGTAGTGCAACAGCGAGACGCGGAAACCCTCCCAGGCAGCAGCGCTGCTGATGATGATGATGCTGCTGCTGCTGCTGATGATGCTGCTGATGATGATGATGCTGCTGATGATGCTGCTGATGATGCTGCTGCTGCTGCTGCTGATGATGCTGCTGATGATGCTGCTGATGATGATGCTGCTGATAATGATGCTGCTGCTGATGATGCTGATGATGATGTCGATGATGTTCCTGATGATGATGCTGATTATGATGTTGCTCCTGATGATGATGCTGATGTGATGATGCTGCTGATGATGCTGCTGCTGCTGATGATGCTGCTGCTGATGATGCTGCTGATGATGATGATGATGCTGATGATGATGCTGATGATGATGTCGATGATGTTCCTGATGATGATGCTGATTATGATGTTGCTCCTGATGATGATGCTGATGTGATGATGCTGCTGATGATGCTGATTATGATGTTGCTCCTGATGATGATGCTGATGTGATGATGCTGATGATGCTAATTATGATGTTGCTCCTGATGATGCTGCTGATGTGATGATGATGATGCAGATGATGATGCTGATGTCGATGATGCTCCTGATGATGATGCTGATGTAATGATGCTGATGATGATGCTGATTATGATGCTGATGTCGATGATGCTCCTGATGATGATGCTGCTGCTGATGATGCTGATTATGATGTTGCTACTGTGATGATGCTGATTATGATGTTGATGTGATGATGCTGATGATGGTGATTATGATGTTGCTCTTGATGATGATGCTGATGTCGATGCTGCTGCTGCTGATGATGCTGCTGATGCTGATTATGATGTTGCTACTGTGATGATGCTGATTATGATGTTGCTCCTGATGTAATGATGATGCTGATGACGGCGCTGCTGCTGCTGCTGATGTGATGATGCTGGCGATGATCAGTGACGCTTTACAATACGAAATATCATTGCGCCTTATTTAATGAGGTGCGCGCCGATAATATTGATACAGCGATTGGCAATAACAACACTTGCAAGCTGTAACGCAGTACAGTGATACCAATGATAACGATTATCGTGATAAAATACGCGAAGCCTTTATTTGAACAGATGAAAATAGTTATCATTATAATCCACACTCAGAAGCAACTCCGCTCAATTACATCGCAGCATCAACATCATCAATGGCTGATGATGATGTTAAAAATATAAAACATGTTGGTGGTCGTAGTGGTGCTGCGTTGGCAGCGGTGCACAAGCAAAGATAACGACACCGCGATATTCGTCAATAATAGTGTGGCCTTAAAATAAATAAAAATTACGTCATTGACGACGTTTCGGGGAACGGACCTTCTTCTTATTCTTCACAGCACACGACAACAACAGAGATGCAAGATAGGGTCGACGATTGCACGAATTCATGAACCGAATGAAACTGGATTACTGAAGTCAGTCAGGACTCGTTCGCAAAGACAAAGATCACCCGTAGAGTGTTAACACGCTGTTGGGGCAAGTGCTGTGAGCGAGTAGCAGCTATGAAGGCCGGCACGGCACACGAGGGGGGGAGGTGGCCAACACCACGCCCGGCCGCCTTTGTCTCCCCTGTGTCGATGTTAACACACCTGCACCAGGCAACTCATTTGAGGCTGAGTCGACCTAGGGGAGGCCCAGGACTCAGTTCAGTCAATCTCCGCTGGTGTTGGCCACCAGCGACAATCGAACTCGGGTCGCCGGGATCGCAACACAGCGCGCTAACAGCGACCCGACCGCTCCCTACTCACTCACACAAATAAGAAGATAAAGATCCCCCTATAGCCTGAACAGGCCGTTGGGGCAAGTGTTGTTAGCGAGCACCTATGAAGGACGGCACGACACGCGAGGGGGTGGGTGGCCAGCACCACGCCCGGCCGCCTTTGTCTCCCCTGTGTCGATGTTAATACACCGCACCAGGCAACTCATTTGAGGCTGAGTCGACCTAGGGGAGGAACAGGACCCAGTTCAGATAGTCGTCACCGGAGTTGGTGGAGGTGAGCGGAGCGGGAATCGAACTCGGGTCGCCGGGTTTGTAGCGCAGCGCGCTAACCGCTGCCCACTCACTCACTCACGGACACACGAAGAGACGACACACGGACACACGGACAGACGGACACACGGACAGACGCACGTGACCCACACACGCGCGCGGCTTGCACGCGGAAGGGACTGGCATCGCAGATGGAGGAGAGAAGCCGAGATAAGCGGAGATAATTACTTGTGACACGAAGTGCCCCCACCCCCGGATCCGATTCTCGATAACGATCGGTCGTGTGGCGTGAGCAGAGTAACGACGAAGAAGACGACGACGACGATGATGGCGCTGATGTCGTTGGTGGCGATTCCGGACTGTGGCAGTGGCCCCCTCGCCACGCGCGGGGTTTCTCCGGGTGCAGCGGGTTGCCCCCACACGTGTAAACGCCTTCAAATTCCAGAGAGGAACGCAGAGCTCGGGCAATTGTTGGTAGCGCCGGATCCTCGCCGCGTGCCTGCTGTTGCTGCTGCCTTGCCGCTCCTCGTCTGTGGTCCCCTTCTCCTGGCGCCTCTGAGTCGTCCTCTCTCTCTCCCTCCGAGTCGTCCTCTCTCTCGTCCTCTCTCCCTCCGAGTCGTCCTCTCTCTCCCTCCGAGTCGTTCTCTCTCTCTGAGTCGTCCTCTCTCTCTGAGTCATCCTCTCTCTCTCTGTCCCTCCGAGTCGCCCTCTCTTTCCGAGTCGTCCTCTCTCTCCGAGTCGTCCTCTCTCTCCCTCCGAGTCGTCCTCTCTCTCTGAGTCGTCCTCTCTCTCTGAGTCGTCCTCTCTCTCTGAGTCGTCCTCTCTCTCTGAGTCGTCATCTCTCTCTGAGTCGTCCTCTCTCTCTCTCTCTCTGAGTCATCCTCTCTCTCTGAGTCATCCTCTCTCTCTCTGTCCCTCCGAGTCGCCCTCTCTTTCCGAGTCGTCCTCTCTCTCCGAGTCGTCCTCTCTCTCCCTCCGAGTCGTCCTCTCTCTCTGAGTCGTCCTCTCTCTCTGAGTCGTCCTCTCTCTCCGACTCGTCCTCTCTCTCTCCGAGTCGTCCTCTCTCTCTGAGTCGTCCTCTCTCTGAGTCGTCCTCTCTCTGAGTCGTCCTCTCTCTCTGAGTCGTCCTCTCTCTCTCTCTGAGTCGTCCTCTCTCTCTCTCTGAGTCATTCTCTCTCTCCGAGTCGTCCTCTGTCTCTCTCTGAGTCGTCCTCTCTCTCTACGAGTCGTCCTCTCTCTCTGATTCGTCCTCTCTCTCTCTGAGTCATCCTCTCTCTCTCCGAGTCATCCTCTCTCTCTGAGTCGTCCTCTCTCTCTTTTAATCAGGGTAGTTGACCTAACCTCATTTTTCAATTAAATAACATCCCTAAAATATGAACGAGTGTCCTAAACAAAAGGTAGAAACGCTGCCATTATTTTCGGATCAAGATGCATTTGCGTCGCAGCCCCACGGACTACGTGGGGGACCTTCGCGGACCACGTGGGGGACCTTCGCGGTACCACTCACCCGGTGGTGCCGGGGACCGCACTTTGAGTACCGCGATGAGCACGGATGGCCACGTACGGTGCGAAAGAAGTTCAACGTGCGGGTGGGTGCCATACTTACACCGCTCTGCCAGAGCGGCAAGCGAATATCGCGCGGCAGCGCGTTACGAGCCGACATTGTGATGATGATCTTGATTTGAAGCTTTCGTGACTGCAAAAATCCATACTCTTTGGTTCTTTCGGTAAAGTCACGTAGGTAGAAAAAATAACAGATCACGACGTTTCGATCGCAACACAAGCAATCGTCATCAGGTGGGACAACCACAGCCTACTTCAGCAGTTGTTTCTTGCTGTGGTTGTGATGATGATGTTGTTGTTGAAGAGGAGGAAAGAGAGGATGAGGAGTAGGAGTTAAGACGTTAATCATCGCGTTCCTAAATTATCGTTGTGTTGCCGTGGAGCATTGTGGGTAAAATCTAATACCAGCCGAAGCCCGTTCAATCACCAGACGATAAATACACAAACACAATGATTGCGTCAATGGGCCTATCGACTTTCTACACCAATCTAGATCGATCAGCAAATATTTTTTTTTACGCAAGCGAACTATAGACCGGGTTCAACCGTCTGGGTCTTCACCGGCAGGGTCCACGGTCTTGGGACCCCCCCCCCCCCCCACGAAATGCTGCACGGATATGGGACGATCACTGCGTCGAGAGCCGCTCGGCTGCAAGCCGGCAATGCACGGGGCTCTTTGAAGGCGCAACGGAAGATGAAGGACTCATGGTGGAAGCGTGGGGGGGGGGGGGGAGAGGCGCTCGCTTTGGAATTGCACTGCTGAGCACGCGCGGCAGGCTAGAGCGGTGGATAGAGCATGATGACGACGACGATGACGATGACGATAACGCGGTGGGGTAGTGACCACATTATGAGCTCACGGAGTGCGGCAATCGGTCAGGCGGTGGCCCCAATATTTGATTTGTCTCGCGCGGTCGCACCTCGGGGCTCTGCAGGATATCGCGGCTCGCCTTGCTGAATCACACCGCTACACACGTGTTCAGTTCACACTGTTGTTGTTGTTGAAAACAAATCTCTTGGTGGTTGTCAAGGGAGCCCCCCAATTCGTAGCTTTTGCCACCAAGAAGGCGTAGGAGGAGGAGGGGGGGGCAAGGCACCCCCTGCCCCCCACGCTCGTTACGCGACTGTAATAACGGCGAGGAGAGATGCCTCCTCGGAGTTGCCTGGAGAGGCGAGACGGAGGGAGGAGCGCGTGGAGGAGCGAGGACGTCCGCAGGTCGGAGATGTGATTCGCCGGGTTCGTAGCGCGGTGCGCTAACCACTGCGCCACCGCTCCCCACCAATGGTGAACACGCGCGCCCGCGCGGACACGCGCACAATGACGACGATGATGTGGAGAGATGAACACACACAGGTGAACACACACAGGTAAACACAGATCAACCCAATGATGAGCGCACGGACACGCAACACACGAACGCACAGACACAGACAGGCGGATGAACATGCAGACACACGTGGAAATAGCCTTGACAGACTGTAGGGGCAAGTGCTGTTAGCGAGCATCTATGAAGGCCGGAACGGTACACGAGGGGGTGGGTGGCCAGAACCACGCCCAACCGCCTTTGTCTCCCCAGTGGCGATGTTTGCACACCGCACCAGGTACTCATTTGAGGCTGAGTCGAGGGGAGGCCCAGGACCGGTTCAGATAATCTTCACGGGTGTTGGCCCTGAGCGGGAATCGAACCCGGATCGCCAGGTTCGTAGCGCAGCGCGCTAACAGCTACACTACCGCTCCCCACTAAAATACAGACATACACACACATACGGACACACACACAGATGACCACAGATCAATACACGGATCGAACACACATATATACAAGAGACAAAGATCCCCCGTGTAGCCTTAGACTGTTGGGGCAAGTGCTCTTAAAGAGCATCTATGAAGGGCTGCTCGACGCACGAGGTGGAAGATGGTCAACACCACGCCCGACCATCTTTGTCTCCCCAGTGATGATGTTTATACACCGCACCAGGTATTCATTTGAGGCTGAGTCGACCTAGGAGAAGCCCAGTAGAGGCTCAAATATTCGCCACTGTTATTGGTTGTCAGCGGTAATTGGATTCGCGTCGTCGGGTTCGGAGCGCAGTGCGCGCTAACCATTGTGCCACCGCTCCCCGCAATGAACAAAGACAAAGATTCCCCGTGTAGCCTTAACATACCGTTGGGACAAGTGCTGTTAGCGAGCACCTATTAAGGCCGGCACACGAGGGAGTGGATGGCCAGCACCACACCCGACCGCCTTTCTCTCCCCAGTGGCGATGTTTACACTTCGCACCAGGTACTCATTTGAGGCTGAGTCGACCTAGGGGAGGCCCAGAACCGGGTTCAGATAATCGCCACCGGTGTTGGTACCGTGAGCGGATCTCCGGGTTCGCAGCGCAGCGCGCTAACCGCTACGCCACTGCTCCCCCATCCCGCGATGAACACACACAGACACACAGAGAAGAGTGAACACACCATCGGCGATGAATGCACATAGATGGACACGCACGCGCACGCACGCGCGCGCGTACACTGAGACATGGGCGAACAGACGAACACACAGACACACTGGGAGGGAGGGAGGGGGCGGAGGAGGAGGAGGGGAGGGGCGGGGCTGTGTAAATTGCCTTGAAAGCAGCGGTCTTATCTGTGCGCCGCAGATAACGAGGGGAGGGGCTGTGGGACGTGTGGGGAGGGGAGGAGGGAGGAGACCCCCCCCCGCATCCTAATGAGAGTAACGGAGTGAGGTCAACATCACGGACGGCCGTCAACTCTCAACACACAACGACAAAGATCCCCCGTCTAGCCTTGACGGACTGCTGGGGCAAGTGCTGTGAACGAGCACCTGTGAAGGCCGGCACGGCACACGAATGGGGTGGGTGGCCAGCACCATGCCCGCCGCCTTTGTCTCCCCAGGGGCGATGTTTACACTTCGCACCGGGTACTCATTTAGAGGCTGAGTCGACCTAGGGGAGGTCCAGGACCGGTTCAGAATAATCGTCGCCAATGTTGGTGGCCGTGAGCGGGAATCGAACTTGGGTGGCCGGGTTCGTGGCCACCGCTGCCCATATTAAAACAAAAATCGATAACAGCACTTGCCTCATCGGTCTCTTAAAGGCTACATGGGAGATATTTGTCTTTGTCGTATACAGTACCGAGTTTATCAATACCCACCTTTCAACGCATTCGTCAATCACACTGCGGCCTTAACAAGAAACACGTAGCTATATAATAGGCGACGTTTCGGGCAATGACCCTCGACAAAACGCATAGAGAGACCAGACAGAGGTAGTTTGTGTAAAGAAGGGACATTGCCCGAAACGTCGCCTAGTCAACTACATGTGTTTTATTCCAAGGTTCGCAGTGTCGTAGACACGGAACGAGTCGAGGTATCGTTGCTGGCTGCGCTTGTGCGCCACTGCCAACACAGCAGCAGTAGCAGCAGCATCGCCAACGTCATTCTGACCTAAGACTGTGTTCACATAGAGAACAGGTATCTGTAGTTAATACCATGTGTTCATATCTAGAGTAGGTATTTGTATTTAAAGACATGTGTTCATATATAGAACAGGTAACTATTTAAAGCAATGTGTTCATATCTAGAACAGGTATCCGTATAGAAGACCATGTGTTCATATCTAGAGCAGGTACCTGTAGTTAATACCATGTGTTTTATATACAGTATAAAACGTGTATCTATATTTAAGATATAGAGCGCGTACCTTTATTTAAGACCCTTAGAACAGGCATTTACCTGTATTTAAGACTCCGTGTTCGAATATAGAACAGGCGACTTTATAGAAGACGCTTTGTGTTCAGAGTTATTTTAAAAAAAAATCGAGGACAAAGATCCCCGTATAGCCTTATCAGACTATCGGGACAAGTGCTGTTAGCGAGCACCTATGAAGGCCGTCACAGCACACGAGGGGGTGGATGGCCAACACCACGCCCGCTCACCTTTGTCTCCCCGGTGGCGATGTTTACACATCGCACCGGGTACTCATTTGATGCTGAGTCGACCTAGGGGAGGCCCAGGACTGCTTCAGATGATCGTCACCGTGAGCGGGTCTCCAGGTTCGTAGCGCAGCGCGCTAACCGCTGCTACACTACCGCTCCCCCACGAGTGACACGCACGCACACACACAGACACACAGAAACACACACACGCGCACACAGACACACACAGACACACAGACACACACACACGCGCACAGGCTGTCCTGCGTGATTCTCTCTGGAAGCGCGATGTTAATTACAGATAACGGCTCCAGGGACCGCCTCAGAGGGGTCCCGAAATTATTCACGTCTCGCGGCCGTGGAAACGCAGCCCGCGACTCGGCGTTCACGCGCTCTCCCCGTGTACCTGACACGTGCCCGTTCGTGCACACACACACACGCACACGTGCATACAGGTGTATGACTGTCATCGGGCGAATTGCCCGATGATGATGCTGGATGCAATTACCAGCGAAACGTCGTGTTACTCAAAAATTGTAAATGTTGTGGTTTCACGCTTCAACACACCGGTGGGCTAAAGCAGTGAACTATTTGTCTTTTGTCAACGTGACACTTTCTTTACTGATTGGCCGTGTCGGGTGGTGGAGGGTTACGACACATTTATAAATAACGCGATCTAAACCCAAAAACGTTATGAAGGTGTATGACTCACAACACTGGTATATACACACACGCGTGTGTATGTGTGTGCGCTATGGACTTCCGAAGAGTGGTACCTGCGGTGTCAAGATCGGACTGTCTGTGGAGGAGGCTCGTGAAGGACGCTGCTGCTGCTACTGGGCAGTTGGAGGCAGTCGTCCTCCAGCAACAGCGGAGGACGGAGGAGCGACGCTCACAACAACGAGGGTGGATAAAACGCAGCAAGTTGGCACAGTAGGGGGGCACAGGTGATGCATCGGCCAGTCGTCTCAAGTCAGTCGACCCATGGCACCTGGGTCTGTCCCGTGACCTCCTGCCAGCGGGCGTTGGACACTTCACGTGGCGAATGGCGGTCTAGTTGTTGTTATCGACTTGGGTGACCCGAGATGGATTGCACGCTCGCGACCAATAACACGTGGCGAGTGTTCGAGCCGGTCCTGGGCCTCCCCTAGGTCGACTCGGCCTTACAATGAGATAAAGGCGGCCGGGAGTGGTGCTGGCCACCCACTGCCTCTTGTGCCGCTCCCGGCTTTCATCAGTGCTCGCTAACAACAGCACTTGCCCCCCATAGTCTATGAAAGGCGACGTGGGGGATCTTAGTGTGTGTAGACCATGTACACAACAAGTACGTATGGCACTGCACACGTGACAGTGCGTGTACACACGTGTACAGCTCTACGACGTACAATGCCGGGAGACACGTGCGTTGAGTGTGTGCGTGTGCTCTAGACTGCGCGTGTGAGGATCGGGGGTGCAAATGGTCGCGCATTGCACTACGATTTGCTGGCACTCGAGTTAAACACATTCCTGCGGAGGGAGCTGGTAGAAACGTTGGGTTGCTCGGTCAATGGCCAGGGTCAACGGCGGCGTGGTGTATTCCGCAAATATGCCCGACTGTGAGGGCGGGCACAAGCCGGCGTGAGTAGGTTAAACGTTGAGTTTTATAAGGGCACCACGGGGTGACTAGCCCCTCCCCACCCAGCCCCACCCTCCCCACCCAGCCCCACCTTCCCCACCCAGCCCCACCCTCCCCACCCAGCCCTTCCCCACCCTCCCCTCCCCACCCAGCCCCTCCCTCCCCACCCAGCCCCTCTCTGCACGACGGACGGACACAATAATCCCCTGTGGGCTGGTGTAACCAGGAGGTTCCTACCAGTACCAAATGTCAAGATTACATGTTATTTAACCAGGTGGTGAGAACTTTTGAAAGAGTCCAGGATGAGTCTCATTTGCACCAGAGACCTGCGGCGTCAGTCTGCCAGTTGGGGTGACGATGGCTGCGGTGTGTTTGTAAACTCCCCATTGAGTCAATAAGCCGGACATCAGAGCCGATTGCTATTTGATCATGTACTGGCACTCTCCTAGGTCGACTCGGCCTTGACATAGGTAAACATCAACGGTGAGGAGGGGCAATCCGCCCGGGGCGTGGCTCGAGCCACACCCTAGTGTGCGCCCCCCCCCCCTACCGGCCTTCTTCACAGGTGCCCAATAACAGCACTTCTCCCCGCCACGGTCTGCGGCTATACCGGTGACCTTTGTATTTGTGTTGTCACGTAAATACATACACACGCACAATGATGTCACAGGAAATCTCATTACCAGCTCGGTCCAACACTAGCCGGACATCCGTGAAGGTAAAGGCGCAGTCCTGCAACTGCTGGCTCACGCCACTGCTGACGGAAAGGGCCTCTCCTCCGTAGAAGGAATTTTGGCCTACTCTTCCATTCTGGCCAGACCTTTTAAAATAGGGTGTGGGGTTGCCCCCCCCTCACCACACACGATCTGCCGATAAGACTTAACTGTGCTGACCAATCTTAATTTTGGAGCTTTCGTGACTGCAGGAATTATTCTTTCGTTCTTTCGGTAAAGTCACGTATAAGATAAAATAATAAATTAAATAATAGCATACTACGATGTTTCGATTGCAACACAAGCAATCATCATCAGGTATAAAATAAATAGCAACAAAAATCTAACCAGAAAACTATAGACAGACATATAAGCAGACAGATATCACAAAGATACACAGAGAGAGAGAGAGGTCGTCTCTGTGACGAGGCCTTAAATATAGAGAGGGGGCGGAGAGAGGCCAGTTTCCATTGATTGAGGCGGGAGAGGAATCGAACCGGCGCCTTCTGCATTGCAGGTCCGGTTGTGTGAACCATTTCAACATCCGTGAGAAACGGAAGACGAACCCAGAAATAAATTAAAGAGAAAAAAAATAACCAACCGCAAAAGATCGCAACGTAACGTACGGCAGCACGAGTCGTAGTAGTATTTAGTATTTATTTTTTTGTCTTCTTATTCTGTTATTATAATCTCACAATAAAATACACGTTCACGAGTCGCATGCCCGCGTGCGGGGGAGACGAAACGAGGAGGGTGGAGGGTGACATCATCATAATAATCCACGGCTTGAGCAATCAGCTGCGACGCGATCGCATCGCTGGTGGGTGTTTGTGTGTGCGCACCATTCTCTTGCGAACCGGTCGCGTGCAACTTGATCGCTCGCACACCGAATCGCTTGTGCGCGGACCATCTCTGCAAGCGGTTGCTGCTGTTCGCAGTCGAGGCCAGACTCCACTTCACAAACGGCGGCCATCTGCTCGGGGGAGCGTCGTTGCACAAGCCGATTTCATTCATCACGTGGCGCGCACGTTTGAGAAACTGGCGTTACGATGGGCGAATTATAACGCAGTTTGATTTCACTGCGTCGCGACGACTCGGGTGTGGAATGAAGCAGCTGCGGGGGGAATTTCAAGAGCCAGTTTACTGTGCGACGAGATGTGGTGGGGGGGGGGGAAACCCTGGCCCGAATGCCAACTTCCATCGCTGCCACATGCCTTCGAAATCTTGAACGACACATCCCCGAAACACCAGGCCGATGTTATCTTTGTTGAATACGGTTGGTTCCAAGCCACGAGCGGCACGGGAGATATACCTCCGAAACGTCAGAAAGCGACAGAAAGCCATGGCCAACATCTCAGAATCCAACCGAGGTCCTGAACGACCTTGCCGTCTGGAGCGTTCCCGTTTCGCCAGCCTCAATTTCTTACGCCAACCTCAATGTATATACCCCCACTTGGGCCAATCAGAAAGATGTTAGGCCCAAGTTAATGCAGCTTTGAGCTCTTAAACCCTGTCGCTACCACAAGGCAGCGCCGTCTCGGGCTGTCCGGCACAAATATGAACAGTAATCAAATGAGAGACTTCATGATAACGATTTAGGAGCGACCTCCAAGTCAACACGGCGCTCACGACCAATCGAGAATTACAAACTTATGTCAGACAGTCGGGACAAGTAGCCGAGTTGTGCAAACTACAAGATGCACCCCCCGTTTGCGCTTTGGGGTGGCATCGGTAACCGAACGCAGCCCAGGCAACATCTTCGACGTTAAAAGTGGAGAAGCAGCGGCGACTCGCAGGCTGCGAGTCCCACCCCGGGTTGTTCTCGTCTCAGGTGCCGCCACTACCAGCACCACCACCACCACATTGCAGGTGAATTCATTGAGAAACTGGAATGCGATTGGCAGCGGCTTCACCAACAGCGATTTGCTCCAACAGACGGGCATATGCATACACATACCGTACACACACACACTTACACCACATACTACATTGACACATACAGAAGATCCCCGTAGAGAGCCTAAACTGCCGAGGCAAAGTGCTGTTAGCGAGCACCCATTAAGGCCGGCACGGCGAACAACGGTAGGTCGGCTGGGTCTACTTAGGGGAAGGCCCCAGGACGGGTTCAGCAGTTGCTCGCCACTCAACGCGAACCGTGGCTGGGAATCAAACCCAGCTCTCTCTGGATTTGTAGCGCGTTTGTGAGAACGACTGCAGCCCAGCCTCGCCAGGAGCCCGATGGATTGTGGCATTGCGAGACTGGGAGAGAAGACGATCGGTAGGGATTCATAAAGCAGTGGGTAAGATCGTGATGATGAGAGCCCATTAAGACCAAAGCACCTTCTGCAAGGGCTACCAAGAAGTCCACTCACATCCCCGTGAGCTCTGGTCTGGTGGGAGCCCAGCACTGGCGGCATCATCATCACCAGCATCGTATTTTACTTGAGCATTCCAATCAATTCACCCGCAAGTGCCGCCAGAGACTGGAAGATCCTAGGAAGCCTTGAGAGCGTATTTTCGACGAGCAGCCACCACCGACTGACAGCGAGCAAGACGTATCCGTTGACTCGCACGAGGTGGCAGCCCGTGGGCGCTGGGCGAGATGCAGCCAAGAAGAGGCCAGTAAGCGGCAACATTCATCAGTAAGCGGCAACATTCATCAGCCGCAGACTTCTCCGCGTGGCCAACGTAAGCAAATCGTGCAAAAACACGTTCTCAAACGCGCAAATTAATCGCATCGTTCACAACCTATTTGGCCACAGGAATAAGTCGGGACCATGAACGCTTCGCCTACCTGATGGAACCAAGCTTCGGATTATGGCCAAGTTGCCTTCTTCACCCGCAGAGCGGGAAGCACGGGGCCCGATGGTCGAGGGTTAGGAATCGTACCAGAACCAACTCAAAACCCAGTCCAACCTCCTGACTGTGCGAGAAAGCGAATCTATGAAGACACGGCCAAGATCCTACTAATCGCACCCCAACCCCTCCTCCTCCTCCCGCATCGCGACTGTGACTACCGCAGCCAAAACCACGGGACACGCATCGCGCAAAGACGCCCGACCAATTTGCTGGCGACATTCGCAACATCGCTCCCGTGAGTCCTCAACTGGCCCACCACCAACCCCGATGAAGAACCACCCTTGCCAATCACCCCCTCCACACGGAAGGAAAATATATGATAGGCAACGTTTGGGGCAATTGCCCTTTCTTCGCGGCACAAGTCTTCAAGTGCTTGGGAGAAGGGCCATTGCCCGAAACGTCACCTAATATAGCATTCCTTTCGTAAGGCAGTGGGTTTGATGATCGCGTTGAGTTGTTATTTGTGCACCACTGCCAACGCAGCAGCGACAGGATCACCAAATAATCTTCCACACGAAAGGCTCCCACATTCGCCGAGCAATGCTTCCGACTCGATTCCTCGTGGTGTTTTTTTGGTTTTGAGAGCGGCAGCCGGTTTTATATATATACTATATATTTATAGGATGACGCGTTATGGGCCTGTGACAATTCCAGTAACAATCATTTGTCGTTTGCATCAAACAAGACGACATTCGCGTTGTGCTACGCAAGCTGTCACTGCGAATATAAACTCGTAATTAAAACAGCATAGCACATTTGCTCTTGGAGCCAATCTCAATAGCACGAGGCTGTAACGTCGGTGCGATGTGTCACAGAGGGGTAGAGCCCGCCAGTAATTGGGGGGGGGGGGGGCGATGTTGTTCTTTAACCCAATTAATCCACTCCTGAACTTTGAGGCCACGTTCATCAGTGACGTTCGTCCACGGTGACTCAATTGCACAGCTCACACCGAGTAGGGTGGGGCGAGAGGCCTTTGGTTATCCTGGTGCTGACAAACGTGGCCTCATCAGCCATGACCAGGTTAGGGTGCAGACTGGCACCCTCCTCTGGAGGTCCCTGCTGCTGCTGCTGCTACTGCTGTTGCTGCTGCAGCTGCCAGCAGATGCATTGATCCACCACGCGTGGAGAGCCCCAGGGCGCAAAGGGCTTGTACCCCACGTAGGCCTCTTGCCTACAACCGACTCTCCGTGATGTCCTCGGCAGATAATTTATCTCCACGCCTCCCGCTCCGTCGTCGAGTACAGCACCAAGAAGCCACAACAGTTTCTAATACTTTTGTTTTCGTTTCTAAATGGGGCATAGCCCCCAAGCGGAACTACTGAAATCATTTGGTGGTGGGGTAGGGGGGGGAGGCAGTGGTGGTACATAACGACACGCAAACAGAATCTTAAAAAATAAAAACATCTACATATAAACTTGTGTATAAAAAAAAGGAGTATGCGTTTTTGAAATATATATTCTCTCAGTTCCAAGAGGCAGTGCATTCAAGAAGGTATGACAATTCCAAACGAAACCAGTCTTTCGGGAATATTGTTGTCTTGATTCGGGGGTTAAAATGCTGGCGGAACATGGCGGTGGGTTTACCAAATACTGAGAAGGTATCTGCGGTGAAAGGTAGAGGTGCAGCCCTGCAATTGCTGGCTCACACCACTGCTCGTGGGAGAGCTTTAAACTCGAGGCAAGCTCAAGAGAGCCGCCCGTCCCTCGTGAGTGGGAGAGAGAAAAAATAAACTCAACAGAAATTGCCTTCAAGCAAAGCCTCGTCGAGTCTCACTGCTCTTTCAAGAGGGGGCTCCCTGCTACGTTGGGATGTTTGGACCAATTGTCCTCTCTTAAATAGAAATTTGATTTCGTGCGGGCGAGGACGCCTGAACGCCCAGAGAAAACCCACCAGGGCATAGGAAGGGGGATAACACTCGGAAGAGATCCAGACGGGTGGGTTCACCTCACCGCAACCCGTTTGCCGTGTACTCACTTATCTTACACAACGCACCGTGCGGTTTCAGCAAAACTTCAGGACCTGTTGCAAACTCATGTAAGTTTATGACGTAGAAATACACAAATAAAAAAAACGAAGAAATAAAACTCGACAGCCAGGCCCGTTTAAAAATAAAAAAATATATCATGACAAAGACACGACGATGAAAACGCGAGCGAGTGTTGCGGAGGCTTCGTTTCCCCCTGGACATGGACGTACACAAGAGACACGGCCACCGAGCGGACAGCCCGTGGACTCAACACTGGCTTGGCCAACGACTACGACGTTTTTAATAGAGGGAGGAGGAGGGGGGGGTAGGAAAAGAAAATCTAACTTCGTCTACGTTTTTATTTATCATCAGGCGTTCGCCGACGCGTCACTGTACGTGCACGACCAAACACGGATACGTTTAGTTAAAAAATACTCTCACACACGCACGCACGCAAGTGTGCGTGCACACACACGCACATACGTATTTTACATATATACATGGCCTCGTGGGTGGTGCCGCGATGGGTTCAAGCGTTTGCGCCCACGACCATAAAGTTTTAAGAGTTCCGATCCCGGTTGAGGATTGACTCCACTCATATTTAAGGTTTGCGGCACATGGTGGGGGGGGGGGGGGGGTTAATAAAATTAAGAAACCACTTTGTCGGAAGTCAGCAGTGGTTGTTCTATCGAGTGTAACGGACTGGCTCCCACCATAAGAATGTGGACTTTCCACCACTGGCTTCGTAAGGCTGCCAATGTGAGACTAGCGACGCATGTTCGTTTAAGCGGAGGAGACCGACTTTTAGATCTGCCGACGTGGCGCTTAAAAGTTCGCGACGATATCATCTCGACGTTCGGTAAAAACGGCCGACTCGAAAGTTCGTGGCGTCGTGCTGGGGAGGGTGGGCGGGCGGGCGGGCGAGAAAGCCAGCGATTGCGCCGGCCGCACCGTTGCGTTCACCCTCCACCGCGTCACAGCGTCCACCCGCAGTCCTGCGTCGAGACCCACAGTGGCAGGAGGGGGAGGAGGGGGCAGTGGGGGAGTCAGCCGCCCAACCGCCCGAGCGTTTGGCCACACGGGTGTCCGGCGCCGTTGCTCGGTGGACAACGTCCGCAGTTTTGTTGTTGTTGTTGTTGTTTACGGTGGCGCATCATTGGTTGGCCGCATCGATGGGAGCGGCGCCGGCTCCACGGGCGAGGGGTGCCCCACGCCATTGGAGATGTGCGTGCGAGGCCGCGAGCCCAGCACCCTCGCGCTAATGTCCACCCTTGCCCTTCCGCCCCTTTTGCCGCTTGTCCCTGCCCTTGCTGCCGCCGCCGCCGCCGCTGGCGGTGGCGGTGCTGGAGGTGGTGCAGACCGGGCAGTACCACGGCTCCTCCTCCGGCGGGGGGGTGATGATGCCCACGCAGGTCCTGGACAGCACGGTCATACCAACCAGTGAGTCAGCCGGCAGCAACATACCACGTTCGGCAATGCTCAAGCATTACAATTACATGGGATGTTGTACATTCATCAGCGCCTTCTATTTAACCGTCTTATTAATAATAATTTAGAACTTCAACTTGTAATGCGTCGCCACACAGCGTTTGCTCGCCCTCTCGAAGAGAACGACTCGGAGGCGTGAGGAGGAACCACAGACGAGCGGGGGAAGGCAGCAGCCACGCGGTGAACCGGCGCCAAATTCCCACCCCCCCCCAAGCTCTGCGGTCCTCTATATATTAAAATGTTACCGGCCAATTAATGAGTGTTCATGTTTGGGAGGAAACCAGTGCACCCGGAGAAAACCCACAATACTCGGGGGTGCAACTATCCCACACAGACAGAACAGGCGGAGTTCACACTTTGCTGCACCACATTCTCCTGGCGAGCCAGATCACGGCAACTCATCGCCACCAACGGGAAGTGACTTTCACAACATTTGTCTGATCAGCTAATCCTCGCTGCTAACTCCACACTGCTGTATTACAACAGCCAAGTGCAGCATAGCCACCGCCGCCGCCGCCGCCGCCAAGTGAAATAATAATCATTACTAAATGGGAACAGACAAAAGTGCGCCCTTCAGCAAGTCACAATGTCTAAACGGGCCTTGTTCAGCCTCAACACTTCAGGGCTGCGCTAGTCCCAGAGGCCTACTAGCTGACGGATCTGAAACTGTTCAAGTTTTTGTGAATGGAAACAAACTCCTCCTGTGCATGTACAGATCCTCTGTCAATCGAATACAAGATGAGGGGCTCCCCACGCCGTGCGGGTCCCGGGGGTTACTGAACCATATTTCACCACGCTGGTCAGTGCGGGTTGGCGATGCCACCGAGCACAAAGACTCGGCGGCGCACGATTGCAGCACAACACTGAATTGTGCAGCACCCCCTGCTGGCCACCAGACAGCCCCGCGGCAACCGGTTTGTGCGCGGCGGGCGCCCATCCAAGCGCTATCCAAGCTCAATCCTGCTCAGCTTGTGAGATTGGGCCCTTGCCGTAAAAAAATCATCCGTAACAATGAGATATGCCTCGTCATCATCGACGCCGTCATCTTCGCCGTCGTCGTCATCGCGTTGACGGCCGTGATCGTTTGCGCTGCCGCTAGTGGGGACGCACCAGTGGTACCACTCGTCGCACGTCTCGCAGCCGATGGTGGGCGCCTCCGACGTCTGCTTGATCACGCCCTTGCAGCTCGGGCAGATCCAGATCTTGCCCTCCTCGTAGTCCTGCGTGCGTGCACATTCGTGCGTGTGCGCATGCGTGTGCGCGCGCGCGCGTGTGAATGAGTGTGCGTGTGTGCATTATTGTGTATGCATGTAAGTCAATGAATGCATGTATGTACATATGTTTATCAGCGCGTGTCCGTTTATGTGTGCATGCACGTGTGTGTGCGAGCGCATGTGTGTTCACGCATGTGCGTTCACGTGTACGTATGCGTGTGTGCAGATTTCAATCGCACGTCGGCCAAAAAGAAAAAGGGGATAAAAGGCGGCAGGGGGGCGGCAGGGGGGCGGCATTAGAATATTTCTGATCGCACACTCAGATAAAACGGCACAAAAATTAAACGAGCCCTCCACACACGCTCGGAGCGCGCACGCACGCGCTGAACGTACAAGCAGAGTGTGCGCATGCACGGGGAGTTTGAAGGTGCGCAGCGCCGCTGCTGCCGTAAAACCGTCAAGGAGAGACAAAAGCGCCCGCCGCATCCCTGTCCCTCCCCTCCCTGCCGGGCAGGAAAGAGCCTCCCTCGCATGCGCGCACAAAACCCGCGCGTCTTGCTCGCAGCGCTCTCTCTCACATGTGCACATCCCGGCGTCTCCGGCACAGACGCAGCAAAAACAACAGCGACGGCGGCATCGGCATCAAGAAGCGGGAATTGGTGGTGGGGGGGGGGGGTGGTGACACAGTGGGGAGTTGGAGGCAGAGTCCGTCTGTACGGGTTCGTGTGTGTGCGTACGCACGTCCGATTGGTTCGTCCGTTCGTTCAACGATAGGTTAACTCCTGCGAGCGCTGCAGCGACTAATCATATTGTGATGCGAGCTGGAGACTCGCGCTTCCATCTGATAGCGCCGCGAGACGGGAGATGGGAGCAGCGGCTGCGCCAAGACGTATTTCAAACGTGGAGGGAGGGAGTTAGTTAGGAGCGGCGTCTGTTTGCCGTAGCTCAGCGCGTGAGCGCCAGTGGGGGAGAGACGGACAACGTGCACCCTGCGAAGAGCCGTTCCGTACCCAATGAACGAACGAACGCGCCGTTCACTTCTGCCCACGCTGTACAGAGCCAATAAAAACGGCGCACTCGCTTAGGCTACGTGCACGGTGCCTCGCGGGCCGTGCCATTCGGAGACGCTTGTGTTGCAACGTCGATGTTTTAACGGAAAACGCAACCAAAACAACAAAACAGCTCTCCTTTGGTGGGATACGGAGACATCCGACAGAATTACGATGCGTCGGTACAATAACGATAACACTGCTGGATTGGATGAAGCCCTCCCCCATGATGACTTGCGGGTCTCTTGGGGTTGTTTGGCCATACTTAACCATGCTGGTTCAGTGGGGGTCGGCGAAGTGGGGGGGGGGGGGGGTTGCGAGTCACTTGCCACTGATAATTGTGGGGCTGGGAACTGAACTCAGGTCACCGGGTTCAAAGCGCAAGGAGCAGAGCACTGCACCACTGGTTCACCATGAAGCTTTTGTTAAAGAAATAAGAGGCCACTTTTGCAATCATGAGCTCTTTCGTATGGCTCTAGAGGCATCACTGTCCACTCGATTTATCGACACGCACACAACGGTGCGTTGCATGTACACAAGCTCTCAGCCTTCACCAGACCACCAGTCCAAAAGAGAGCTGAACGTTGCGTGGCCATTTTGTCATTTAGACCACCACAGCTCAAAGAGTTGAGAAAGACCACTTCTTTTTGAGCTGGTGGTCTGGATAGGCTAAGAGTTTTTGTACATACAATGCTGCACACCTTGTGCATGTGCTGTGGAATCGATTTATTTTTGCGGCTGCTGCATGAGTGTTTCCCTTGCGATTGGTTTCTTCGTCATTTAACAGATTTTTATTTTTGAATTTAATTAAACACGTTGGGTGACGTCACCAGGATGGCATCGTGCCAAATCACCGGAATGCCAGAATATCAAATCTGGACCACTCACGTCTTCCATGGGAACGACCTGCGGCGGCGGCGGTGCCGGGACGGGCGGCGGGGTAGGTGGCGGCAGCGGTGCAAGGGCGGCGGCGGGCACCGGCAGGGCCTCCGACACCAGCTTCCCCGAGCCCTTCTTAGGCGGCGGGCCTCCTCCTCGCCCCATCTTGCCCTTGCGCTTGCCGCCCGCGCTGGTGGGAGGGGTGACGACGACTGGCGGCGGAGGGGGAGGAGGAGGAGGGGGAGGAGGCGGCGGAGGCGGAAGCACTACGGGGGGCGGAGGCACCACCACTGCCGCCGCCGCCGCTGCCGCCGCCGCCACCACCGCCGCCGCCGCTGCCGCCGCCTTCTTGTCCCGGCGCTTGCCGGCGATGGGTGCGGCGCTGTTGGCGAGGCGGCAGCGCGGGCAGAACCATTTGACGGCGTCCGGGGGGGCTTTGGAGATGCCCACACATGGCCTGCGAGAGGGGTAGGGGGGCGGAGGGCACAAGCGCAGGAGAGCGCGTAGGATGGCCATTCAAAAGTGACTCGCAATGAACGGTGCACCACCACGATGCCCAGTGCAACTGGAGCTTCGCAACACGTGTCCGCAACACGCCATCTTTCTCCGTTCTTTGGCATCCCGTTATTGTTTCCCACGCCCGATTGCACGCACCTAATCTCGTGTGAAAGAAATGTTTTTTTGATCGACGAGTCTCACACGTACGTACGTTTTCGCAGCCGCTTTTTAACCGAAGTGTCGCACGTCGAACATTTCCTCTCTCTCGAGCTTTTTCCACGCACTACTGAAGATGCCCGCAGTAGTGCGTGGCGGAAGCTTGAGATAAATTATCCGCCACGAACACGAACCTGGAAAGCCACGCTTGGACCGACGAATAGTTAACCGCTCAATTGCGAAGTCTCCTTGAGAACGTTGCTCGTCCCACAAAATACACTGCATTGCTCACTCTCTCGACCACTGCCACCACTGATCCACCACCGTCTCTGTCCCCCCCCCACTGCCCCGGGCGCATTGTGTCTGTACGCGTGGGGTGATGCACGCACTCCGACGCGTGGGCCGTTTGTGGGAGAGCTGACAGCTCGTACGCCGAGAGTCGGGTCGCTCCGAGTTCAAGACAACACGCACGCCGCCGCTTGCCTGGCAGACACTAGAAAAGGCCGAGGAGGAGGAGGAGGACTGCAGCAGGAACAGACGTGGCAATAAATTCGCCAAACCGCTCGTGTCTCATCGTCCCAATTTACGGTACGGAATAGTCTGTTTTAAGAGTCCGGGGAGGACGGCGAGAACGCTCAAAAAATGTTTTGTACCCCTTTTTTTTTTTCTTCCGTAAAAAGGTTTCAGAAGTTTACCGAGCGGCCACTCGGCAGCTGTGTAAATATTATTTCAGCGCCGCTTTGAGTCGGCGACGGCACATATTAATTGACTTATTTGCGAGTTTCTCCGCTTTAATCTGCCGTCGCATCACTCAGTGCTTCGGTCTCTGCATGGGAACAATTAAGGCTTGGGGTGGGGGGGTGGGGTGAAGAGTCGTGGATTTGGTGGGGGGGGGCGGGGGAAAGGGTGGGGGGCTGTGGAGGATGGGAGAGCGCTAACAGCGCCGCGGCTGGCGTGTGAAGTCGCCCCCTACGGTCGCCCGCGCTCGCCCTCACCAGTGGAACCAGTCGTCGCACATGTCGCAGCCGATCATGGGGCTTCCGTCGTCCATCTTATTGCAGCCGGGGCAGATCCACACCTTGTTGCCTTGGGCATCCTGCGCATACGCAGACACGGGGTGGGGTGGGGGGGGGGGGGGGGGGGGGTCGCTCGGTCATCCGGCCTCAGTGGCGTGGCAGCACGGGGTGGCAAGCACCTCCATCGCGAGTCATTCAATGAGGCGCGCTGTTCAAACTCCCCGCTTCTTTGCAGCCCGGCGCCGGGGCTTGTGACCACCAGCGGGCCCTGGTGCAGTGGCACTGCCTGCACACTCGATAACTACACCACTGGTCCCTGTGTGTGTCCGCTGCATGTTTGTCTGTCTGCCTGTCTACCTGCTTGCTTGTTTCCTGTGGTGTCACCTTCATGTTCACCAAATGCCTTTCTACTTGCCTATCTGTCTGCATGCATTCCAGATGTTGTCCAGCTAAGCTTTACCAATCAGAATCCAAGTTCACCAGATGCCAGCCAGCTTGTCTATCAGATGCCAGCCTGCTTGTCTGACCGTTTAACGGGTTATCTGCCTACTGGTTGGCCAATCCCCTCCGTATGTTTACCAGATGCCTTCCAATTTCCTTTTGTGCCTGCATGTTTCCCAGTTGTCAGCTTACTTTCCCTATCTGCCTGTACGCTTACCAGATGTCAGTCTGCTAACCTGTCTGAGTGTGTATCAGAGGCCAGCTTACTTATCCATCGGTCCGTATCCCAGATGCCTCCATACTTGAAAGTCTGCATGCATGCTTAAATACCCTATCCACTTGCGCGTTTGCCAGACGCATGTCTGCTTTGACTATGCATCTGCATATTTGCCAGATGTCTCTACCTGCCAGCTAAGTTATTTACCTACATGTTTTCCCGATGCATGTCTGTTGGCCTATCTATCTATCTGCCTGGATACCAGATGCCTCGCTGCAGCCTATCCCCCCCCCACCCTCCCTTCTGGGTTCGAGCCAAGGTCAAGGCAGTGGAGAAACCGCAGATTAAAAACCCCGTGCCGCGGATGTTTGCTACTCCCCGGTGAAACGAGCGGGCGCGAGGATAAACAAACTTCTAATCGGTAATTGTTATTTTCCTTCCGCCTGAGAAATTGACAAAGACGAGAATTTACACGGAGCAAGAGAGCGCGCGAGGGAGAGCGCGCGAACAGGAGTCCACTGGAGGGGGGGGGGGGAAGTGGGCATAGAGAAAAAAACAGGACAACTTCCCAAGACCGTTAAGAGCTAATAGGTCTCAAATCAACATCCCTCCCTACTTTGCGGTGCTTTTAAAAGCCCCGCAGTTGCCCTACACGTGGTGCTTTTCCAGTGACGGCGGCGGCCAGCACTCACTCATCATCAGCAGCAGCGCTAAACAAACACAATGCCCTCCCCTCCTCCCTCCTTCCCTGGCTCCCTTCCCTCTCCCGTCTCTCTCTCCTTGGCTCCACCGACCGGGATGGAGGACTGGAGCTCTGCTCCGTGACGGGAGCATGACTATGTGCCCAGTAATAATGATAATACGAATAAATTAATAAAATAATAATAACATAAATAAACCGCACGATCGTCAATTAAACAGCGTAACCGCGGGACGAACTAAAATAAACTTTGCGAAGGATGCAACTCAAAAAACAAACAAACAGCCGTGTCGGCCATCGAGGTTGCGGTGACCGTACTTCACTACGCTGGTGTGTGCAGGTTGGTAAAGAAGGGTGGTTGGGTGGGGGGGGAGTCAGGAACAGTTCATATATCACTCGCCACTGGCGTTAGCCGTGGGTGCTGGCAATCAAGTGTACGTTTTCCGGGGTTATGTAGTGCAGTGCGATTCACCACTGAGCCACGGCTCCACCTCCACTTGCGCATTGAATTTCCCTAATCACCTGGCACTGCTGTCTTGGAGAATTGAGGTCAACATCGCCTAAACCAAGATAACGTTGAAGTCCACAGCTATCCATGCTGCCAACTCCCTGTCCCTGTATTCAGGTCCACGCTCAAGAGATTCCTCTTCTCTCTGCCTGTGTATGATTGGCTGCCTGCCTCTCTCAGCAGATTCACTCAGAGATCCGTAGACAAACACAGACTCAGACCACAGGCTCGCACAGGGATCCATGGACTCACGCAGGGGCCTAAGACTGCATCTTTCTCTGAATAGAATAGACATTCCCGCTGCCTCTGTACAGCGTCGTTGAGACCCGGTGACATTTACGCGTGCGATTTCAACCGCATAACCGTGATGCCGATGCTGATGAGGAGTCTGCTGCACAACGAACCAAAAACGTGCTGATGGTTTCTGTGGTGACGGTGCGCTGTAGCGCCGCCGCCGCAGCCGCCGCAGCCGCCGCAGCCGCCGCAGCCGCCGCAGCCGCCGTCAATCCTCCCGCTGCTCCGGGGCCGCTCCCGGCCTTCCCCGCGGTCATTTCGAGCGCGGCTAGCGGTCCATCGGGACGGCCGGGGCCCGCCGCCAATAGGGAGGCCGCGGGCCCCGGTCGGTGCTGGTGGTGCGAGTGGGGCTCGGGCAGCGGCTGCGGGGGGAGCGGCGAGTCGGGCGGGGAGAGCGACGGCGAGGAGGCTGTGCCGCCGCCACCGCCTCCGCCGCTCAGCAGCGGGGGCGACTTGGGGCGTGGTACCGGAGGGGACGGCTTCTTGTCCACGCTCGTCTGGTGGATCACCCTGCTCGGTCACACGTTGGGCGAGATGGCGTTGGGGGAGGGGGTGATTGGAACAGTGGGTTGAGTAGTGAGTGAGTAGATGAGCGGGTGGGCGAGTAAGTGGGTCAGTAAATCGGCAGGTCAGTAGGCGGTTGGGTGAGCGAGTGGGTGAGTGAGCGAGGTAGGAAAAAAGTGGATACGTGGGCGTGTGGGTCAGCGAGTGAGTGATTGGGTCCGTATATGGATGGATATGAGCGAGTCAACCCGTGGGTGAGGTGGTCAGTAGTGAGGCGAGTGAGTGGTTCAATAGGTTGAGTGGGTAAGGTGGGTTTGTAGGTAAGTTATTGGGTAAGTGCGCGAGTTGTGTGAATAAATTAGCGAGCAAGTAGTTTAGAAGGTGTGCCATTGAGTGCGTCAGTCGGCACGTGGTCACGCAACCGCTGACTCACTGGTTGCCGGGCATGGTGGTGGCCCACGTTCGTGATGCAACACTACCATAGCAAGCGTTGGTGGATCACACATAGATGTATGCAACTCCCAAAGCCGATGGACTGCTCGGTGGCCACAAGATAGCAGCACAGCAAGCGGACTCATGAATCTATCTGTAAGGACCTTTGAGCATTCGTGCCTTGTATGGGTGGGTTGGTGGGGAGTTTTTTTTCTGGGTTTTTTCCGGTTTCCTCCCACACAACAAAATTGCTCCTTAAAAATGTTAATTTGCCCAACTATTCAGGACCCCTTCTGAAAAAGAAAGTCTATAGCGACTCCATGAGGCTTTCCTGCACACAAGTAAATGTCATTATAATTATTATCACCATCATCATCATTGTAGACATTAAAAGCGAGAGCTAAAAATCGCTGCCCGAAGCAAAAGGGACGCGGTGGCGGCGGTGGCAATCCGTAAACACCGTCTGCGTCTCCCGCTTTAGCCGCGCGACATGGCAAAACTAAAACATTCGGAAACGCCGCGTCACCGCTTAAAAAGGGTCTTTCTTCTTTACGGGGGGGGGGGAGGGGCGGGGGGAAAGAAAATCAACAAATAAACGGAACCGTCGCATTAACCGTGCTAGTGGCGGCGGTCATTGTGCAAGATTTGGTTAAATGATAACAACGTTGCGAGGGCGGCGGTGGCGATCACAGGGGCAGCTGCGGCGCCGACAAAGACAATGAGGCCACCACGGCGGAGTTGACGAAACGAGTGCCGGAGTGGAGAGAGAGGAGAGAGATGTGAGGGCGGCCGGCTAGAAGCGAGGATCACTCAGGATGGGAGCGTAGGACCTTGAGTCGCTCAGCACAATGCTTAAGAAGTGGAAATGTTCTAACCGCATCAGAAATTAGCCCAGCCGGGGACGTGACCCTAACAATGAGCTACAGTCTCTCAGCTGTAAACATTCGGTTGTGTACTTAAGCCTGGGGGAAACCTTGCCGGGTTTCAAGGCACCTTTTCGGAAGGGTCCTGGTCCTGGGCATTGGGATGTTTGGCTTCGGAGGAAACTGGAGAACACCCAAAAAGATTCAAGAACTCAAGTTGGCTGTAATGGCGTCTCCTAGCCATGTCTGGGTTTAACGATTACAAAACAGGGGTTGGTGAATCACACGGATTTCTTGTGATCCACTCACCTTTGCACCTCCAAAGTTCTAAAACGGGTGCATGCCACATGCCCGATAAACCCCAGGATGGACTCGAACCATAACATCAACACTCAAGTGACAGTCAGTCTCTGCCTACTGCTCAAATGAGTGTGGGCCGGCACCCATTTCAGTTGGTGTGGATAACATTCCACATTCACATGACAGATCAGTCCATCCATGGGGTGAATGAATGAGCTACTTACAGCGGCATCTGTCCACCCATGCGCAGCGTGAGCTTGGGGATAGCAGGGGAGGAAGCTCCGCTGGGCTGATCCTGCTTCAGCTGTGGCACACACATGCGGACGCACACACGCACGCGCAGGCACGTACGCAAGTGTTTGAATTGGATTCGGTTTACGCACACACAGACACGTGAACGCACCATGTGGAATACACAGGCAGGTACTCGTATGCACACGATTACACACCGTGACAATTTAAGATTGGAATGTATACTGTACACACGGATACACGCATGCAAATGTGCACACACACACAGACACATGCATACACACATACACGTACAGAAAACCCGCACTTTCGTGGCCAAACACACGCGCACGCACGGGTATACAGAGACAGTGCACGCGAGAGAGAAACAGCGAACGCGCCGCCGCACCTTGTCCATTTTGTGCTTCTCTTCCTTCTCCCGATCCTTCTCCCGCTTTTTCTTCTTCTTGTCTTTCTTCTTGTCCTTGTCACGGTGACGATCTTTGTCACGGTTGGGGCCGCCGCTGTCGCCGTGCCGGCCTGGCGGGACTCGCCCCAACGGCGCGAACGCGAGGCCGCCGGAGAACGCCGTCGAAGCGCCGCCGGCCGCCAGCGCCGCCGACTTGCCGCCGCCGCCGCCCTTGTCCCTGCCGTGCTTGTCACCCCTCGTCTTCTCGTGGTCCTTCTTCTTGTCCCGGTGCTTGTCCTTGTCCTTCTTGAGAGACGGGTCCTTGCCCTTGTCCTTCGACTCGGAGCGGTCGCGCTCCTTGGCCTTGTTGGCCGCCCTGTCCGAGTCCCTGCGGCCGCGGCGGTCTTTGGAGCCGTCGCGCCGCTTGTCCTTCTCGCGCTGGCGCTCGCGCTCCTTCTCGCGCTGCTCCTTGAGCCGCTCCTTCGCGCGCTCCTTCTCCTTCTTCTTCTGCTTCAGGCGCAGCTCCTTCTTCAGACGCTTCTTCACGTCCACCGTCGACGGCTGGGCCTGCAGCGGCGGCGCCGGCGGAAGCGTGGGCGGTGGCGGCGCCGCCGATTTCGCCGCCGCGCTCGGCCTGGGTTCGGGCGCTGCTGGCGGTGGCGCCGACGGAAAGCAGGGGGCGTCCGTGCGTGGGGAGCACGGGGAGGTACCGTCGGATGACGACGATCGCGCCGGAGACACCGACAGTACCCGCGCCGCGGCCGTCTGGCCCGACTTGGGCGCCGTCGACGTCGCGGCGGGGGAGGCCGCCACCCCGTCCAGCCCCGCCCTCCTCACCACCTCATTGATCGAGTCGTCCAGCGTCCACGACGCGGCGTTGGTACTCGCCGCCCGCTCGCGCTCGCCGCCAGAGTTCGTCGCCGCCGCGTCCGTGGCCTTGGCCGGGCTCGCGGTCGGACCGGTGGCCTGGCCAGCGCTCGCCCCACTGCTGCCGCTACCGGTGCCCAGAGTCGGGGACTTGATGGTGCTCGAGTCGGATGCCGAGTGGTGCTTGGGGCTCGTGAAAACCTCGCCCTCCGAGTCGGACGAGAAGGCGAAGGGGTCCGACTCGCGCTTGGCGCAGACCTGCGCGATGACGGCGTCGATCGAGTCCGTGATGGCCTTATCGTCCTGCTGCTGGTGTTGCTGCTGCTGCTGCTGCTTCCTGCTGGGCGTGCCCTCGTGCCCGCCCTTCTTGTCGCCGGCGCCCGGTGTGGAAGTGGCAGCAGCGGACGCCTTGGGCGGCGTCTCGCGCAAGGTCCGCTCTACGGCCGCGTTGTACAGCGCCAACGGGGCCCGTGCCGGGCTTTCCGGTTTGCCGCTTGCGGCGGCTGGCAAAGGAGCGGCGGCGGCGGCAGCAGCAGCATTGGAGGCAGCCTTGCTCTTGCCCTGAGACTTGGGGCTCTTGGTGCGAGCGGGAGACTTCTTGTCTCGTGCCGGCGACCTCTGGCTGTGCGAGCGTGTGGGCCGAGAGGACGGCGCGGTCACCGGTGCCGCCGCCGCAGGGGCGGCCTTTGCCGCCGCCTTCGCGGCCTTGTGCGGCGCTTTGTGCTTGCCATGAGACGGCGCCGCCGCCGCTGCCACGGCCGCCGCCTGCTGCTGCTGCTGCTTGCGCTCCTGTGTGGGCGCGGACCGGGCCACCGGCGCTAGCTCCGGCGGTTCCGGAGAGAGGGGCGGGGACTCGGAGGGGTCCGACACGGGCACCGGCGACAGCACGGGCGGCGCCCTCAGCTGCTGGTGCTGCTGCTGGTGCTGCTGCAGCTGCTGGGCACTGAGCGGGCCCAGTGGCCGACGAGGTGTTCCGCCACCGCCGCTGCCATGCAGGAAGGCCGGGGCAGGCTCCGAGAGGCGGGCCCGCTTGCTGGGGTGGCTCGAGTGGCGGGACGACACGGGAGAGTCGGGGACCGCTGCTGTCGGCGTCCAGGATGAACTGACGCTTGCCGTCGTCCGACACGATTTCGCCAGGCTCCAGTCCATCCCGGATCTCGCCCTCCTCCACCTCCTCAGTCCTCCTCCTCATCCTCCTCCTCGTCCTCCTCGTCCAGGGAGACCTGCATGGCTTCGGCCGACGTGCCGCCTTCGCACTGGACCGCTTCCTCCTCCTCTGCAGAAGGGGAATGGATGATCGTTCGTGACGGGCAAAAACATTTACCGATGATGCAAAGGAGATATTTAAAGGAAGAATAAGATGCAACTAATGACTCGTTTCTAGTAGCTACTCGAAACATAATGACGAATCAATAATTCGTACAATAAAAATCCATTCTTATGCTCTTCATACGTACATTTAACCATGCGTGGGAGAATCAATTCTTTATAATTTACACACATTATGCTTGAAGGATGAGCTAATGTTCCTGTACAAATTAGACGGAAACATTATGAACAGTGCAAGAGAGAGAAACAAGAAAAATAAAACAAATTATTCCAATTGTATCGTTACCAAGCTAGGCACAGTCGAGGTGAGCTTTTCAAATTGTGTGTGATCCACCAACGCTTGCTAAGCTTTTAAAAACCAAAAAGTCAAGGTGCAGAGGACTGCACTCACTGGGATATGACTGCTTTATACAGGTAGGAACAAGAGTTCCACACTGCCCACCAGGGATTATTTGTCTGTCGTGCATAGCCCCTCCCAAACATGTAGTACGCTCCCGGATTGGTTGAAGTGCGTCACGTGACCGCGAGCTTTCTGTCGTGCACGAATGCGCTGTCCAACCAAGTTCCTACCCGCCCACTCCGAAGGAACGTGTTTTCAAAATCAGTGCAGTGAGAAGACTTGACTGACAAGTGTAAAACTGACACTTTAGATATTTTTTGTTCCCCCATTAAAAAGTTCCCACCCGGGGTTGGCCAATCCAGGATACCCAGCGTTAGGTGACGATCTACCTACTCGGTAGCTGTTTTGTAGGTTCGGGGTGTACGGGTCGTGTCGTCTGCTATTGAGGTGGTCGTGAAATGGAGGTGGTCGGGTGGCTCAAGAGATGAGAGCGCCGAGCTGGCACCGCTGTGATCCTGGGGTTTGAATCAGAATCGCAGCTGCCCACGAGTTCATCGCGAGGGTTGTGGTAGATCGCCACGCAAATGTTGCGAAACTCCCTTCCCGTGGGGGCTTCGAAGAGCCCCGTACCCCGGCTTGCCACGAGTAGGCGTGACAGCAAATATGGAATCCACCCGTTCCATCTGTATGAGATAAGAGCGTTGCCCCCTGGCACGTGCGGGGTTTTCTCCGGGTGCTCCAGTGTCCTCCCATACGTAAATACTCAATGGCCGATAACATATATGGGGGGGGCCGCAGGGGTGGGGCGGAATTTGGTGCCGGCTCACTGCCTGGCTACTGCCTTTCCCGCTCGTCTGCGATTCCTCAGGCATCCGAGTAATTGTCCATCTTTGGGAGCGAGCAGGGAGACATTCTAGCACGTTACGAGTTGCTGCCAGCTATGGCTGCAAAGTTTGGTCGTACATGTTATGTATATCGTTTATTGTTAAATTTTAATCACAGTTCCTATGATCACAGTTACATTGTTTTTATAGCTTTATTTTGGTGATTTCGAAAACGTTTTGGTTTAGCCATATTTGTTTGTTGTAGTACAGAGTTAGCTAGATAACTTTAATCTAAATTGTCTTATGGTTGTTATTGTTTGACTTGCATCCCACTGGGATTTTTGCACACAGCGTTGATATACGGTGCTTTTTCTGGAAGACTTTGCTGGTTTTTCCTGGATTTTTCTGCTGCGTGTAGTCACTTTAAGATGTTTCTTGTTCATGTTTTTGTTTGATGCGGTTGCACCCGAGTCAAGAGCCATATGGCTCACAGGGCTATGCCTAATAAATGAAATGAACTGAATTATGATGATTAAACAAGCGTAGTAAGTTGATGGTCTCAGCCATGACAGAATTTGGTTTTATAACTAATTTGGCTAAATTCTAGCCAGGCGGGAGGGAAAGTGCTATCCACTGCCGTGGATAAGAGCTCACCCAGGAGCTATTTCACAAGTAGTTCTGTGATAACTCCTTCCGTTCTCCAACACGGCGAGGCGAGAGGGATTACGCCGCTCTGCGCGAGTTGCCAATGGATCCTTCCGTCTTTACGACTTCACGCCGATAACGCAATCGGGATAAAATTGGCAGAACACAAACATCGGAGAACAAAAACAAAAAGTTGGCGGTGAAACGGCCAAATGAAACGATCACAACGGTTTAATAACCGTGCATTCATTATGTATCAGCAACTTAAAGAGCGACACAGCTCGTATGACCACAGCAATAAAGATGATGTACTGTTTCCAAGAAGTGCGTACGGCCGTTCACTGGTTCTTTAACGGCTGTGAAATCTTTGCAGGGTTTGCTTAGCATTCGCTTGCCTGCGCTGACTGGGGTCCCATCATTCATTCACATGAAACAATCGTAAGTGGCGTGCGGAGGAAACATTACAAAACTTGAGCAACAAGGGACACATGCACAATTAAAGACCAACTGTTGGAAGATGTGACAGGGTGGCAGATCAATGGGGTCAGAGATGCCAAGCAGGGGCACTGTTCCTGAGACACCCTGGGTTCTAATCACGGGTTTTAGCCGCTGCCTTGAGTAAACTGGATTTTCAGGCGTAGCCCGGTTGATGGTCTCAGCCCGGTCAAGAGTGACGGCACAGAAAAGCCACCACATTGAATTGGCCTTTTCAATTAATTTGGCTGAAATCCAGCTTTTGAAAAGACGTGTAAAAAAAAATATCGCCTTCAATGCCATGCGACGAACATTTCTCCGTGAACTAGTTTACAAGTTATTGTGTGGATACATTGGTCACTTTAAGGGATCTTAGAAGCAGTGTCTGCGATAAAATCTCTATCAATCTGCCACACTCCACTCTGCACGATTGCTCATGTCAAATTGTTCATGTCACGGCACGACTTCGAAATCGCAACTGCAATGAAACTTTGAAAAAGAATACGTTCTTTTCCAACCCCACAGTTACACAACCAGGGGGGGCGGGGGCAGGTGGGGGGGGGGGGGGGGCAAGGCGAGGGGGTGGACACAGCCTCCACAACTCCCACACAACTTAAAGGCATGAAGAGAGGTGGACTTCATAAAATGTGGGGGGAGACGTTGGGACACAAGCAGTCTTCGGTGGATACAAGCTGAACAACTGGTGGAAACAGCAGCTGAAATCGTTTTATAGACGAGTAGAGGAGCCTATGGGCTTGACAGGCTGAGGCGGCTGGTGGACATCATCACGACGGGCCGATCACCTTTGCCGGTCGAGGACCGGTCGAGGTGGAGCGAGCGGCGAGCTTCGCCGCTTAAACTCTCGACGACCTTGGGAGCTCCAATTATGGCGCTCGCCCATTCCAGAAGCCCCTGCCGCCACCGCCACCGCCGCACGCGGCCCGATTAATTACGCGAGATAAGGGTGAGCGGCAAATCGCGAGCTGCGCTTTCTTGAAATGGGGAAAAGAGGGGCGGTGCGGGGTGGAGGGAGGTTGTGTTCCCCATTGCCTGCCCCCCCCCCCGCCCCACCTCTTCGTTTTTTCCACCTCACAAATCCGCACGGAGGAAAATAACTGAAAACGAGAAGGCAGCTGGGCGGAACGAAAAGCGGTCCCATGAAAGAGAGAGAGAGAGGCGAGGAGAGAGAGGGGACTTTGTGTTTTTTTAAAGAATGTTTTAAATGGTGGCTGTGAGGTGGGCGGGAGACAGGGAGGGGTCGGCGTCGCCGGCCGACGATGTGCGCGGGCGTGTTTACGGAAGAGCCGAGACGCTGGCGCGGACGCGATGGCACGAGGAACCCTACACCACCGCAGCGCTGGGGACGATGGACAGATTTCTGAAAAAACTGCGAAATGCCTTTCAACAGCAAAGCGACTTTTCATTCTTCCTATTATCGGGACCCCCAAAATAAGGGTTGCCCAAAAATCTGTAGGCACAAACTGACGCTAAAATTACTCTTTGCGAATGTGCAAATTATTTTGCCCTGAGAGCTCCCGATTGGCTTCCATACTGATAATTGTGTTCATGTGCGAAGAAAGGTGATTGCCCGAAACATACCATATTATTATGATATATTAAGGTCACACAGACACACGCACAGTGTTATTGACAAATGTGTTCAGTTTTTTGTAATCTGTGGAAGAAGGGAGGTGACTGGAAGGTATCTAAAAAGTAGCTTTGTGATGATATCCTCTTCCTTTACACTGCTAATTAAATCCTTCCATGGACAAATGCATGTTGGACAGCATTGCGCAATCTACGCGTGCGCAAGATTATTCCCAAATTGTTTTAGATTATAAACGGAATGATAGACGGGTTTTCGGGTTCTACCATGTGTGTTGGTCGGCACGACGTACGACGTTTCGTTGCACGCGATGGGATATCCGAAACGTCGGACGCTACGCTGAACAACATGCGGTACAACCCTCAAACACATCGCAGAGCAGTATAGCACGACCGCGAAAGCCTACGCAGCAGCAGCAGCAGCCGCAGCAGCCTGAAGAACAGTAAAAGGTTTCACGCAGCTCCACGAGGTCGCAGCGCGAACTGTAGTCGGGCCGAAGACTCCATCTCCCTTTGTCCAAAGGGCGCGTAACACACTCTCGCCTGGGAAATCGTGTCCCCTCGGGAGTGTTCAAATTGGCGGGGGGGGGGGGGGGGCAATTTGATTGATAGCACGCCCCCCCTCCACCATCCCCACTCCTGACTTAGCCAACTTGTCTGGAAAAAACCCACCGCTCCGCTGGTTTTAAGACAGCGCCACTCATTCCAGAGCGGCAGTTGTCGTTGCGACGGCGCAGGCCAGAACAGCCTGTGACTAGCGGCTGCCCTCGTTAATAATTCTGGCCAAGCGTTGAGCCCTGTTCCCTGCGGGCGCGAGCCCAAGTAGCAGGCGAGGCCACCGACTCGCACGTCCGGAGACGGCCGGGTTGAAGCCCGGGGTGTTGCGCGCGAGCACGACACAAAACGAGCCTCGCCGGTGCGGCTCGTGCCTTGGCTTTATAACGGCGGCTCTGGTCATTTTAAGTCAGAGCGTAGTATTATTGGTCTCAGGTGAGTTCCCGACAAATATGCGGAATTTTAGTAAAGCGTATATCGTTTTAGTCATTAAAATACAAAAATTGCAAAGTGGAACACATTAACCGATGTTAATTTAGTCAGTATTTAATGACTAGATTAAGAATCCACAGGCAAAAGGCATGCTTAACGATTCTCAAAATTGAATGTCATCACGAGAATAATCAAACAACACTGCACTAACGTTACACGGGCTGCCGTTGACTCGACTAATAAGCGTAATATGTCGACGACATTAACACCTACTGTATGGCATTGCTGACGAGAAGGGGCACGCACACACAAGGACGGGGAAACGGAGGGGCCCTGCACGAAGGGGCCCCGCAAAGCAAGGGGATCGGCAGGAGCTCCCATCAGCTGGGAAATCATCCCCCCTTTGGGAGGAAAAAAATAGGAATAAGGGAGTGAAATTTTTCGTTTTATTTTTGGTGGGGGGAAAAACATTTTCCCTCTGCTATCTGCGATCATCTCGCACTGGCCCCAGAGCGATCCCAGCATGCCTTGCAATCCTTTTCATCCCTTTCCCTTCATTAATCACAAGGGTGGGCAGGCAGGCGGGCAGGCAGGCGGGCGTGCGAGGGGGAGGGAGAGGTGGGGGGTGGAGAGAGAGAGAGAAAGGGAGGGAGGGAGTGATGGTGGGGCGTGCCAAGATGCATAATCTGTCGAGCTGTAAATCGTGCTCATACAAAATATATAAAGCTACACACGCACGCACACAAGAGATATAGAGACACACACGCAAACACACCGCCATCGTAACATGCGTTAAAATACCCCCGACGCACAGGGCACGTGTCCTTTTCAATGCGAGCGCTGTTAAATGTTAACGCGAATGGTCTTTTATTAAACAATTACCAGGGAACTCAAGCTAATAATCGGACGAGGCGGTGATGGAAATCGCGCTGCCGATCCCGTAAGGTCACGGTGGCGGCGGTGGCGGCGTCGCACCAGCGACATGGAGCCCTATCGCATCCATCTTGAAAATTCAAAGCAGCGAGGGGGAGGCGGAGGAGGGAGGGCGGCGGCTGGAGGGTCGGAATGAGATGATGGCCAAGAGGCGAAGGGGAGGGATGAGAGCAGTAAAAGGCAAAGATTCAGCAGGAAGCGTCCCCCGCCTATGGCGAAGGAGGAGAGGGGCACCCGGGGGCCGATGGGGGCAGCCAGACAGGGTGGCACCGCCTTGGGTGCATGCCGAGACCGGCGCTCAGGGGCCGCCGTGACCCTTGGGTGGTGCGGGCCAAAAACGAGACGAGGTAGCGGTGGGCTAGCATTGCTCCAGCTATAATGCCCGATCACCGGCATCACCGCAAAGATGACCACCACTACCACCACCACCACGATGATCCTGCCTGTCAACGTCACCGTGACTATCATCATGATCATAATCACCACAAATCGGCATCGCGTTCACCATCATCACTACCGATCACTACGATTAGTGTTATGATCAGGGCCATCACCACGATCACCACCATCACCACAATTAGCACCACGATCAGGACCATCATTATAATTGTCACCATTATCATAATCATTGCCACCACCGCCACAATGAGATGAGATGAACTGGCACAAGAAGGGGTTAACGGATGATGAGGAGGAGGAAAGCAAGGGGGGCACGGGGGAGCGACGCGCCACGGTGCGATGCATCGCTTGGCAAACTGCGAGCACGCAACTACGCAAAACAAAACAGCGAGGAACTCAAAACAAACACACGCAGCAGCTCCCACCGACCCTACTCCCTCCCCCCATCACACCACCACTACGCGCACCAACCCATACCTGCGTGTGCCGCTTTAAAAAAAATGTGGTTAGTCTGGCCATCGGATGCACCACAGTGGAGCAGAGTGGGTCACAGGAGTCGTTAGTATTACCGTCACTGTAACGTTATTCCGTTTCGTATTTCCACATGTGCAATGAAAATTCTCAAGTGATGTCATCTCCCACCGGCCAGGCGATATTAATTGCACACAAACACAGTGGGCGGGATCCCACGAGGGCCACAGTGACACCACACCACCCTCCCTTCCAACAAAGACACACTTTGACTAGTCCGACAAGGGCAGCACCCAGCTGGTCAAAGGGCCAGTCCATTCTGGTCCCGGGAGGGGGGGAAGGGGTCGTCACAGTTGAAAGGCTCCTCTGCCTCTGTTTGTCATAGGAAGTTGTGGTAGGAAGGAGCCGTGGGAAGCACCAATAAAGCAAAATTAAGACTGATGACAAAAAGAAAGCTCTTCTGAGACTCGTAAAGAGGAGAAAAAATAACAACAAATCCTCGAGCCTCATTCCGCAAACGGCTTCCTTTTGACGCTTATTGCAGAGGTTCACGTTTGGAGCCCAGCGGCCACCCTGGTTAACAACGGCGGGCATATCAACCGAATATATATACGCGCTGTCTAAATCACGGTGGATGGTAAACATCCCAATACGTCTCAACGCGCGAATACAATATGTCATTATGGTGATATTACGGAGTGCGTGACCTTTACTGTGAAGTCTTTTCTTTCATTAACCAAACTTGTGAGCCAATATCGCCGAGACCTGGGTTCGAACCCAGACAGCTGCATGTTGAGAAACCAGATTCTCAAGTGCGGTAGGAGCGATGACTACACGCAACGAAAGAACCCATCACATTTTATTCAATTGTGCTCTTAATTTGCCACGTTTTTACCTCTGATAATAAATATATGTTTTGATTTGAAGCTTTCGTGACTGCAGGAATATTTTATACCTACGTGACTTTACCGAAAGAACCAAAGAGTATAAATATATGTTTGTCACGTGATGAAATTACTGTCGGTGCAGCCCTCTACTTTGTGGACCGGAGGTCACCTGGATGAATCTCAGCGGGAGCTCTGTGATATTCACTTCCGTGGGCCATCCGTTCTCCAACACAGTGGGTGCTGCTCTACGAGAGAAGCGAATGTATGTGTCGTCTCTAGACGACCTGACACCAGCAGGACAATCGTGATAAACAACTTGGGAAAAAAGACAAAATAGGAAAGCGGTAAAATGGCACCAATTTATGATAAAATCGCCCGACGTCGCTGGGTCCCACACACAGCGACGGGCTCACAAGAAAACCGCTCTGATGGGACGTGACCGGGCCAGCGGTAACATTACAGCACCGGCGAGCGAACCGCCGTCGACTCGTCCGCCATGCTGGCGCCTGCGACACAAGCGTACAACCCGCATGCACACGGTGCGGGTGGGGAGGCTTGGGGGAGCTAGAGGGGGAGGTGGAGCAGCGGAAGGAATGGTCTGTGCGCGACGAAAACACAAACCCAACGATCCTGACCCACACCGCCCCAAGAGATGTCCATCGCACGCTTCCCACGCGCACCCACTCAGGCTGCGTCGCCAGCGACCGCCGGGGCGCATACCGCGACGGCACCGGCGTGCTAGCAGCGTACACCCGCCGGCGTTGCCATTGGGCAGTTTGGCCTAGGGACGGTTTCAACAGACTGTCGGTGGGGCACACACAGAAATTAAATTGAATTTTATTGTCTTCAGTCTTCTAACCAATGTAGGTTCCTGGGTAAAAATCCCTCAATCTCTGTCCGATCTTGAGCTTTCTTCTGAATTTCACTGCACGCATCCCGCGCCCCTCTCCATTACTTCCTTGAAGGTGTCAAAAGCAGGATCGGTCTTAATTCTGGCTCTTGGTTTATTCCCAAACATCTCTTCTCCCAGAACTTCCTTCATCAAGCTTTTCACTTTTAATGTGTATAGCATGTACATACCAACTGCATCTACGGATGCCGTATACAACGGTGGAAGATGACGCGCATCGCGGAGATGAAAGGGAAGTGTTTATATTTATTTTTAAAGGTTAGATTGGAATCATGTTAGAGATGGCAGACGGTTTAGTCACAAGCGGAGGGGGAGAGAAAGATCTTGAGCCGAGACTGCAATAGGGGGGCGGCAAGTTGGTAGCACAGATGTCTGGAAGGAGAGAATTCCGGACCTTGGGAACAACAGCAAAGAAGGAGCCACCTCCCACGGCATCGCTCACTTTGTTGGAAAGTGACAACTCACCCCCTATAACCGCCCAACATCCCTCCGAACAGTGATTGGATGGAATGTCACAATCCTGGGTAGTGAATCATTTCATTAATCCATTGCTTTGCTATTGCGGCGAATGCCATGCCTTAAGTGGCTGCAGGGATTCTGTCAACGCATCACATACGTCTTCCACGGATCGAAAAAAACATTTGATTCTCACACGGGTGATTCAATTAAATTTGAACATTATCACCATCGGCCATGGTTAATCCACTGCTCAATGAAAGAATCCACCATTGACATATCAATGCATCGTCACACTTTTATAATTCCGCATATTTTCCTTGCAACATGGGCCATGGGATCTCTTAATCTGTCTAATCACGGCACTGTGTGTTAATTTGATAATGGTCCTGAAGCAAATTGCTGGGGAGGTGAGGTTCAATTTGGGTGGCAGATGAACCCTAACCCATTTGGCAGAGTAATTCAAGCGGCAGGCCAGCACAAAGAGCACTATTTAACAAGACTAATTATACAAACATTATTTAATTCTCCCAAGCTGTGCACATGCGTATTCCACACACTCAAACGTTGGGGTGGAGCTCATACTCCTTTGGTGGGCCCTGAGCAAGTTGTGTAACGTCCACATTCCTAAGATGGGGAAAAGTATCTCCACAGGGGGTAACAATGGTTGTTGACTTCTGAAAAAATAGTACCTTTTATATGCTCGAGCGATGATCTGAAAAAGTTGTTTTTTGCTCCAATTTCTATTTCCTTCAATGCCACACTTTATATGATTTAATTTGCTTTTGCATTCAGGTCAAACTAAATAAATTTCACACATTGATGACGATGATGACAATGGGCCGATTCGACCTCCGTCTGCAATTTGAACGCGCGACTTTGCAAATGCGAGATAGGAGACCTGCTGCAGGACCACCTGCCTCGATTCTCAAACGACTAAAATACCTTTCACCTACCTATCAAAATACCTATTTGATACCCACCCATGAAATAGCTACAGTTAAATCTAAACCTTCAAACGAATACTGCACATTGCATTCCCGTTCTAGCACGGCATGCGTGCGTGCGTGCAGCGGTCCTTTCAAGTCGCGCACCCAACCCTTGCCGGCGTGGTGGTGGTGGTGGCGGCGGCGGCGGCAATCTCTTCTGCATGCAAAAAAAAAACAACTGGCAAAACTATTTCCTTGGCACAGGTAGTGGTAGGCTGGCGGTCATGCCACCCCGAGGGCAGAGAGGACACGGCGGGGTGAGGCTAGAATGAGGTTTAGGGGGGAAGTGAGTGAGCAAAGTGGGTGGGTGAGTAAATAAGTCAGCGAGTGACACGATGGGTGAGTGAATAAGCGAGTGAGAGGGTGGATGAGCGACTGAGCGAGGAAGTTAATTAATTTATGGGGGTGAGTGGGTCAGTGAGTAAGAAAGTTAATGAGCAAGTGGGAAAGCGAGCAATCAATGGAGTGTGTTTGGGCGAGTATGAGTGAGAAAACTGATTGAATGAATGAGCAAGTGAATGAAGAAGTGAGAAAACTGATTGAATGATTGAGCGAGTGAAGAAGTGAGAAAACGATCGAGAGAGTCAGTGAGCCATTAAGACAGTGACTTAAGAAGCGCGTTGGTTGAATATATGAGCCAAGCGACTGAACGAGCGAAAAGGCGAGTGACTGAGTGAGCACGCAAGTGTGTAAGCGAGCGAGTAACTCATAGGAGTAAGCGAGTCAACATAAGAGTTAGGAGAAGAGTGAGTGAACACGCAAGCACGTGACTGAGCGTGCAAACTCATGCAACGAGTGAGTAAATATGTGAGCGAGACAACGTGAGCGCGTATAAACGGTGAGCGCGTAAACAAAGTGAGCGAGTAAGTGCGTAAACAAGTGAGTGAGCGAGCAGGTGAGTGACTGAGTGCGCCAACGAGCCACCGCACGGCTCACTGGACATGTCCGCCATGCCCCAGGGCCTCCCGCTCATTAGCATTCAGGCCCCCGGGGCACCCCCCCCCCCGCCGCTGCTTTGTGCCGCGTTATTACGGCCAGTTTACAAGCGCACTTACAAGCGAGGGTCAAATGTTAGTCGGCTCCCCTTAATAACACTTATGGGCTTTTTATTTTTTTCATTAAGCTCGGATGTGACGGGGCAGGTTGACGCTGGGCAGCAGCCCGTGAACGAGCTACGGGCTGCGCAAATGGGCAACGCAGGAGCCGGAGTGGGCACGTTAGGCACACACAGGTATGTTTTCAATTAGGCCGCGGCAGTAAATGTTGCGCGGAGAACGGCGTGGGTCCGAGCGGGTTCCCACGGGCGAGCGTTCGATCGCCGGCTCTGCGAGAAACTACGCGCTAATGAAATTACGGCGTGGATGCGGAGCCACAAAGTTAACTTAACGAGGGGGCGGGTGAGTGGGCGCAAGGTTGAAAAATAAGCACGTGACGTGTGTGGTGTGTGAATCCCATGCAGCCGAAGAGTGGCATTATCATAAGAGTCAGCCCTGATTAATCCACTGGTGGATGAAGGCCTTCCCCCAATCCACCGCCGTATATCACAATCCCACGATCCCACGATCCGTGCTGCATGTGCACACGAGTCGATTTCTTTGCCGCTTTCCTGTGGTGGACGAATCCTCGGTCAAGCGTTCCCTAACTTGGCTGCCACTCCTATCAGAAGTCTCGACCACTGGCCATCAACCCTTCTAGCGACGTATTCCATCTAAGCTTTTCACAAGTCAATATTTCATTTACATAAATCGGCTTGGAGAAAAAACGGCATTATGCCGAACAACGCCAGGTACAGCCCAAATACATAACAGCGAGCCGTACACAGTAGGCTCTCTGTTGCCTTGAGTTCACGAATCACAAAGCTCCCCCTACAACCCCTGCCGGACCCCATATCACAAACCCTCTACAACACTACATATCGGTCTATGGCGCATGTTGTAAACAGCGTCGATGCAACGGCGATGAAATCTTGTCTGCAATCAAAAACAAATCTCCCGCAGAATCCCGCGTGCATACCAGGCCCTGCGGTGGTGTCGCCAACTGTGGTTGCCCTGCGCAGCCAGAGGGGGCAACCGCAAGGCTTAAATGTGGGTGGTGGACTTATTGTTCGCGGCACAGCAAAGCCAAATGATGCAAAACTACCCATCAATGGAATCAGTACTACTGATTCATGGAATCGGCCATACATTGCAATGCAGGACCCTCCTGAAAAAACGCTCTCAAGACTAAGTGAGGCTATCATCACAGATTAAAGGCATTGCTGTTCAGCGCAGCGCGCAGACCACTACACCACTGCTCTGCCCCAGTGCAAGGGTTACTGCTACTATATAATACTAATTATTACAGGTTGAAAAGGTTTCTTGAATCCAAACACTTTGCACTTCATAATGCTGGCTTACTACGGCAACCAAAAGACCAAAAGCACTGAGACATGTGGGATGTATGAAGCCCATTTCCAAATACAAATAAATTATAACGATGTTGATGATCAAAGTCAGAGAGTGTAATACTGTAAGAAGAGATCTTAGTGGTTGTATCAACTTTGTTACAACTATGGGATCTAGCAGGAGGGGACCTGACAATGGGGAGGTGCGGTATGGTGGCATCAACTGTGATGACCCCCACACATTCATTGATCTTGACAGTAACCGGCCCACATGTAATACTTATTCACTTATACGTTATAGGTGTGTTTGAGTGGCTTTTGGGGGTGGGGGGGGGGGTCTGTTGATTTACCATAACACCGCATGTTTGCAAGTTATATCTGTGACATATACAGCCAAAATTAAATGAAAAAAAACAATTGCCCCACATGTATTAAGACACATTTTGTTTTGGTCTCACCATAGCTGTGATTTTGCTACAGTGGAAATATGACAGACACCGTGAAATCTTCGTTTGTTAACCATAGGCCTCCATAAATTTAAGATCAAGGACTTTAGCAAACTGTGAATGCGATGAGATGCAAACCCATCAGGCGTGCATCATTAATGACCCAAAACAAAACCGCTGCATTCTGGTGGAACAAGCAAACTCCACTCTTAGCGCCCCAGATGCTGTGGAATGGTTTACAACATTAAACAATTGGTAACCAGCTGCTTTTTCCAAACGCCATATGGAAGAAGACCCCAGTTCTCCCTCTTGACAGAGATAATTTTTGTCTCACTGAACTCTGACCTGGTGATATAAAGTCCAAGTACGTGTGTGCCCTTTCGGTTGACGAACTGATCTCAATCAAATAAATGTTGATGTATATTCTGTTTATTAATTGTGCAAGATAAAGTGAAATAGTCAGCCTTGTCCCCTAAAATGTTTCGTGTGCAGCGCTACATACAGCCAAATTGAAAAAAGATCTCACCTCTCAAGTGAGATTATTGAAACTGCCATCCCAACCCACCCCCCAGCAGAGGTCGCAAACGGGTTTTGATTCCTTACCCGTACCCGGCCGCACCAGGGTCGCAAACGGGTACGGGTACCCGATTGCGACCTCTGGGATGAAGCCATGTTGCAGGCGCAGGTGGGTTGATTCTAGGAACTTGAATTGTGAGAAGAGACAAGACGTTGGGGAATGAGTGACAAACGGTTACTCACCAGCGACTCACGGCCTACCCGTACCCGTACCGGCCGCACCAGGGTCGCAAATGGGTACCCACCCGTACCCGTACCCGGCTGGGTACGGGTAGCCGGGTATCGGGTAGGGTACGGGTATCGGGCACCCGGTTGCGACCTCTGCCCCCCAGCCATCCGCACTGTCGACTCCCTGTCCATGTCCAAGCTTAAGAACTTCCTCTTCTCCTCTGCTTATGCCCAACTGCCTCTCCTCGCTATATAAAATAAACATGCCCAACTGTTTCTGTCCAGCTTATTGAGATGAAGTGAGCATTTAGACGACACATATAGCCACATTACATTGTTTTACCCAGGGCTAAGCCGCCCTCTGCTGGTAGTACTTGGTATTAAACATTTGGCACGTTGCTAAAAGAACCTTTCACCATCCCTAAGCTGTATGTTGAACTTCCTATGCACCGTACATAGCCAACCGTGCTAATCGGAGGTGCGGGGGGACGACAACAAACTGAACACAAAAAGGGGTTCTAAAGAAATTAGTTTTCAAACTCGAAGATGAGTTTTCAATCTATTAGCCCGGCCCCAGGCATTTGAAAGTCGACTCAGAGTGATCGGATGTGTCGTAGGAGAATGGCATCGGAAGGAAAGTGATGAAGATAGAAGCACCAGGGCGGAGGCTGAGAGGCTGGCCTACAGAGAGGTGGTTCCAAGTGGGGAGTGAGGGGATGGCCCAGCACCGGAGTAAGTGGAGAAAAAGGATCGCAAAGGCAGAACGCACCTGAGTAGAGGAAGTGCTAGGAAGCAGAAGAAAACGAATTAGGTTGCCATGGTTGTGCTGTATAGGTCTCTGATGTGGTTACCAGGTTGTACCGCAGGTGGTTTTGGCACCCTGTCTAAAAACGCTTCGAGCACATGGAGCGAAACCACCAACATCATGCTCACCAACAAGCGGTAGGACCTGTACACAAGCCCAGGAGCTATAGCAGAAGAAGTTTATGGTTTGGGATTCATCACCATGGATATAGAGTGGCTCCGCTGTGACTGATTGAAATGGCGGTGACTACTCAAATACCACTTTTCCACCCGCACATCTGGACCATGTTGGGGCCGTGCTGAGCCACCCTGGCATGGACGTGGTTGGATTTCCAATGCAGAAGCCGAGCCATCCAGCTGATGTCACGCGCAATGTGTGACCTCAAGAAACACACAGATGCCGCGACGGTACACACACAGACAGCTATGCACACTCGCTCACTGTCACACACACCTGTTTAGGTTATCTTTTTTTTAGCTATGATGACATCAGTTGCATACACCATTAGCCCTGGCCATCCTTGGCCCCGCAGCCTGATTCAGATGTCTCAGCATTATCAAAGTTTGGTTCTGGCTGGGCTCATAAAATAGGCAGTTGAAACAAAAAAATGCATTCCGTCAGTCTGTCCCACACTGGATTGGCTCAACCATGCCAGTGGAAAAGCGGTGAAAGCGAGCTGGGACAAATCCTGGGCAGGGGGTTGCAGCAAACTCACCTTCCTGCGCGGACACGAGCGGCGGCAGGTGGTCGGGGATGTAGTCGCGGCGCGAGGCGGCGTCACGGGCGCTTGCGGCCGCCACCGCCGCCGCCGTCGGAAAGCCGAGCGTGTTGGCCTTGACGGCCGGGAAGGCAGGCAGCGTGTGTGCGAACGCCACGGGCTCCAGGTTGTGCACAAAGTCCTCCAGCTCGTGCAGGCTCACTCCCATGAGGCCGAACGCCTGCCCCACGTCCTCGAGATCTGGGTCCGTGCGCCCGTCTGTCCGCGGAACCACACACACAGAGTGGCAGAGTTCCTCATACACTGCAATTGTATTTGACAATTGTATTTGCAATCTTGATTTGAAGCTTTCGTGACTGCAGGTATAAATACTCTTTGGTTCTTTCGGTAAAGTCACGTAGTTAGAAATAAAATAAATTGTATTTGCGCTTGTCATGTTTTATCCTTGTCTAAAACTAGGAGATATTTAGTCCTAGGCTTAGGTATCAACTGCAACACAGGTATGTCCTTGCAGTGAAAGCCTGTTTTGCAGTTTATCCTTGTGTTAACATATTAGTACAAAAGATGTCCGATACACATGTTTCTGTAACTTAACTTTGTAATTGTACTATTTGTCAAAAAAGTATCTGTCTGAGCCGACTCGGGCTACGTGCAATTGAATGCTTCCCAATGATTAATGTTTGGCGCAATATTTTTAATATCTCACGTGAGAGTTGTTTTTACCGCTCTTTCTATTTGCTCCATTACTGAACTTTGTTTTTGCCTTTGCCATTTTGTTCACCCAGGTCACTTTTGCAAATGAGACCTCAATCCTGGTCACTTGAGTTCTCATCTGGTTAAAGAAAATAAACTTGCCACTTGGACATGTCAAGCCACGTCCCCACACACCTGAGGGTTGAAATCGCTCTTGAAATCGCACAACCTGAATTAACTGCAACTGCTTTGCCCACATCTGAGCAGCTAGTTGCGCAAGCAAATTGCTCTCAAACCCGCACGTTGTAATCGCCTGACAATGATGCAATCGCACAATTTGGATTTAAAAATATCATTTGTGATGTTAGGGTGACGCCGATGTTGACGTATCATCGTTAGCCACGGTCAATCCACTGCTGAAGGACTCCCCCCCAAGCAGGCGCCACCTCTCACGACCCTGCGGTGTGATTCACCGAGCAGCACCTGCTCAAGGCATGATTTCATTGCTCCATCTCTGCAGTGGACGTACTCTCGGATCGGTCCCTTTATTTTGATGCACGGGTTGATGTGATCGATGACATTAGTGACATAAGCAACGTCCTCCGCGCTCATGCGTGTCTTGTTTATGCAATGATAAAAAAAACATCTGGTAATGATTTGTTTGCATTTTGACTGCTTGTGTTGTGGTTATTGCAAACATGATCCCTTGTATAAAGGTGTCAGTTTTGGACCAGTTAAAAGGGTAAACACCTACTACTACTATGTGGTAATGATGTTTCTGCATGTGGGTCTTTGGTTGGTCTTACAGATTATGACATGGTAATGAAGTAATGAATGATATTCCACGTGCTGACACCAACACGTGTCTTGTTGATGATGTTGGTCACGATTTTGAACACATTAACAACGTTGTAGATGATCCTAACGATGTTGACATTGTATACAATAAGGATCCTGTTGATAATGAAGACGTTTGCGATGTTGATGTTAATTATGTAATGATGGTAATAATCTTCGTGACGTTACCCGCTAGCACGCCAACACGTGTCTTGATGATAATGGTGCAGCTGGTGGTGATAACGATGCTGTTGCTGTTGAAGACGACAACGATGTTGGAGGTGATAATCATGTTAATGGTGATGCTATAGATGATCGCAGTTGATGATGCTTATCATGTGCATGGCAATAATACATCATATTAATTATGTTAATATTAATAGTGTTATGCATAAAGCTGCTGTCTATCGTTCCGATGTTAATGACGTTATTGAAAGATGATGTTAATGATGCTGTTAATTACACTGACCTTAATGACGATTTTGCTCATTATGTTAATGAGGCTATGCATTATGACACCACGATGATGGGTGATGTCAACGATGTTAATTGCGATGTTGTGACGTTGTGGTTGGTCACGATTTCCCCACTACAATGTCGATTACGTTAAGTGACATTATAAACGACGACGATGTCCATGACGGAGCCGATTATGTTAATAGATTTGGTAATTACGGCGAGGGTGATGTCGCTTATGTTTATCACGAGGATGACGACGACGCTCATTACGTCGCATGCCTATGTTCACAACCCCATCGAAGGTGAACAATTATCATACGAAGTGTCAATAACAATATTCCACGCGCAGCAAACACATCGTGTTTACGTCTGAAAATCCCCCCACCCCCACCACCAAAAACCACCCCCCCCCAATCCAAACCCCCCACACAAACCCCACCCCCTCCCACCATCCCCCCTCACCTACAGGGACCCCCTCAGCACCCAGCGAGGGGGTGCGAGCCCCCCAGGGTTCCCGGACTCGAACCCAGGAGCACCGGTCGCCATCTCCGCGTCTTCCCCGCACAGGACAATGCCATCTCGGCACGGCCGCGCTGCCATTGCATTCCCCAGCGCGCACAGGCGCCGCCGCACGAGCCCGACCTCCCCATTGGCCGCGGCACCGGAGGCGTGGCGGCCTCGAGCCAATGACGAGGCTTGTTAGGGAGCGAGTCGCGCGTGCGGGATAGGAAATGTAAACTGAGGGGCGGGGACGTAGAGCTCTTCCCCCCCCCCACTCCTCCTCCCCCCATGGCCCCGCCCCTCGCAATAGGCAGGCCCATTGTGGTGACAACCGCTAACGCAGACACACACACACAACACGTGTTTAATTGCGAACTTTTTTTGTACTAACGTTGTACAAATTTTGCAAGGCATTTGATGCTAATAGCTAATAGCCCCATCTGCCCAGACACTTGGCCACGAGTGCAAGCGATTTATTCTCGCGTTCAACACATTTTGTCAACGAGTGCTGTGGCCTTAAAAGAAAATAACATACGGTGGGCGACGTCTTGGGCAATGAATGGCATAACGGGTGTACAGCCCAGAGTCGGTGGTGGAAGACTACGATTCCACATTCCTGTGGCCGGGGGCGTGTACATCCATATTGGGCTGAATTCATCGTTGTTCCTGCACACTGTGCTCCAACATCTTTGCTCATCGCCTTCACCGACCCGCACTGTGCAGCGTGGTGAAGTATGGGCAATTAACGCCCCACAACTCACATGTTGTGGGGGAGCTCCTCGTCCAGCAGTGGATTTGATGAAAAAAAGGGGCTGTACATGCATGTGTGTGTGTTGTGGGTCTCTGATGTACTCTCGACTGATTATGCAGTAAAGTGTTTGCGTGTTATGTATAGAGATGTAATATTGTTAGGCAAGGTATACATGAGTGCGGCTGCGAGTGAGTAATGGATGTGTATGCAATTGCAGGTGTATGGGACGAGGGCGGTACGTGAATATAAGTGTGAGTGTATATAAATGCGAGTGTGTACTACGACGTCAACGTCATCATCTATGAAATACACACAAACATCATTAACGTCATCATTAACATCCTACATGACAAGTCACCATGGGGACAATTGCGTTATATGAATACCTGGTATTTATGTAAAACATCATCACCAGTGAGATACGGGTATTGTGCTGACCAGACTTAAAAGGTGCTCGCTAGTACCACTTGCTTCACGAATCTCTGTATTTTGATGAGCGGATGCGATTAGAGTGAATGCATAAGTGAGTGAACGTAATAATGCGTGTAAATGTGACGCGTGGATGTGACGAGTGTGCAGATGTGTTGTCCGATTAGTGCAGCTGTGATGTCTGATAAGCGCCAGTGTCACGACTCACCAGTGCCAGCGAACCGACTCAGGAGTGTAATGAGCGAACGCGGCACGAGTGTGTTTAGGGTACGACCGCACATCACGGACGAGACACGGGGTCGCGCGATGAGCGGTTCAGTTGACACCGCCGAGTGCCAAGACACTCGTAATAATCTCATCTTGTAATGTGCAGCACAATATTCGCTCACTGTCGAAGAGGGAGAACAAACTCACAGGCACCAGAAACCATAGAAGAGCGGTAAAACTGCAGCCAGCCACGTGATGAGCCGGCAATGCCAACAATTGCCCAAGCTCTGCACTCCTCGATATATTAAGGTGTTATCAGGCAATTAATAAGTGCTGGCATGTGGGAGGGAATCGGAGCATCTGGCGACGTACAGTGTGAAAGAAGTTCAACATACGTACAACAGGTGGAGTCCACATTTTTGCTTAACTGCCTTCTCCTGGCGAGCCAGGGTATGGCACCTCAGAAGGGAGTTTCACAACATTTGTGCGCTGATCCACCAACCCTCGCTGCCTCCACATCATTGGCTTACAGGAGTGCAACGTCACAGCCAGCCTCTGCGGTGCCCCATGTGTGGATGTTCCCCGGTGCACGTGGTGTCTCCAATGTGTGCGATTCCCTGGTGTACGCTTCTCATTCGATACCCCGTCCATGTGTGTGGTGCTCCGGATGCGTGTGGTGTCCCCTGGTATGCCCAGTGCCCCTCGGCGTGGCCTGCTATAGGATATCCCTGTTGTGCAGTTCCCCTAGTGTGTGATGAGCGAATGTGACGTGCGCAGTGGTGAGCACGTGGCGGTGGTGAGCGTGCGTGCTGTCGTTGAGTGTGCGGCGCCCTCACAGAGCTCGCTGTAGCGGTGGCAGCATCGCGCCAGCTGCTCCAGGTACCGCTGCAGGACGTCGGTGAGCACCTCCGAAGCGCAGACCTGAACGGCGTCCCAGCCCAGGCCCTGACAAACCTGCACCACAGCCACGGGCACTCACTCTTCACGGGGTCCATCACAGTCACCATCGTCACATTCACTCTCACGATCACATCACCCAGGTCATGGGGCAGTGAAAAGACGAAATCAAGAATCATCCTGCGACAAGAAAACTGCAAGACCCTGGGGTGCATCAGCTAATCTGCTGCGAACTGCCATCTTATCACTGATCTACTCAGTGGCAGAGTTACTGCGGTCCAGCCTGATCCAGGAGCTTGTACACAAATCTACGATATGCACAATTCATTAATGCCACGCGCATCATAACTGGAACACTGAAACCGACACCAATCCCCTAGCTCCCTAGTCTGGCAAATGTTTTGGCACCAAATATTCATATGTAAACTCAACAATTTACCTCGCCGCCGACTCTAGTATCAATCCCCAGTCTGGGATCCTAGAATCTGACGCAGATCTGGAAGAATGTTTGGCGAGCACAACAGCACAAAGTGGACGTCCAGAATGAACACCTCCTGGCTTTGACATTACAGTACTGCTCAAAGACACGGGTGTAACCATCAACCGCATCAGAACATCAATCGGCCAATGAGCACATGTCCTTTATAAACATAAAATTGAAGACAACCCACGAAGAACTGTTTCTATGCAATCCAAACTAAGGTGCATAAAGTAAACTGCTAGTCTACACTCCTTCAACAGAGGAATAGCAAAACGACACACACGCTTTCCTGAAGCCCTCTCATGGCGAGAAGACCTGCCATTTAGCTCCTGAACATAGGCTTGCCATATGCAAGAATAGAATAGACTTTCACATGCACCCTCTCTCATTTTCACACAGCCCTACCGCGAGTAGTGGCAAGGACACGCACACCTTTACACGCGTGTATGGTGCACATGTGTATAAACCTCCCACAAATATCAACCCACAAACGCCAATGTTCGTGCCAGGCTAGGTGCACTTTGAGGCCAAAAGCACGTGACGTATCGAAGTCACGGAACAGATTCAGGTATTATGGGATGACAGATGAGTGGCAGGTGGCGTACATATACATACAAACACACTATATCCCTAACCCTACAATGCACACATACACTGCAGTCACACACAACACATGTGCAAGCCATTGGTTCCCAACTATACACATACAACAAACCCACACACTAATCCCTGACTCGCACACATGCACACACACTCACAATGCATTATGTCACACACAGCACATCTGCCAGTCACGTGTCCTCAACAAGTTACACATACGCGCACTATCCCTGAACCGTACACATGCGCACACTGTATTTTCACGCACATCTGCAAGCCACTGGACAATCCGCAATGTCCAATCTTGAAGCCTGCCTTGATGCAATTTCATACTGGACTGACTCTAACTTTCTTCATTTAAATACTGCCAAAACTAAGCTCATTCAAATAGGGTAAAACAAAGTCAGTTCTAAATTAAGTCTCCAAGTCAAGTGTGCATCTCTCACGTTGGACAAATAAAAGAGGTGTTCAACCTCGGGGTTACTTTAGATGCTGAACTCCCATTCACCCACCACATTCTCCCGGGTCTGTGAGGCAGGCCTCTCTCCCTACCTCCGCCGGCTGCCGAGGCACAAATCCACGGCTCCATAACCTCTCTCGCATGGACTTTTACTGCAACTCGCTCCTCTGCGGTCTCACAAATTCCCTCATTTCTAGATCGCCGCTGCAAGGGGCTGCCCGATCCGTACGGATGATCACGTCACTCGAGCACGATTACCAATCCCTCCACTGGCTTCCTGTAAACGTCTCGGATTCACTTAAAGGTTGTAAGTGGCTGTCTTTAAAAGTATTTATGGACTTTTAATCTTGCCTTCTACCTCTTCCCGCTCATCTCACTCACCTCTTCAGGCACGTTGTCTCCGCCCCAGCAATAAAGGCCTCCTCCGTCTTAGAAAGCCCACAACCTTCACTCCTTCTCGGCTGCTGCTCCCCTGTCTAGAACTCCCTTCCTCTTGAAAAATAAACTCCGTGCTGTTGACTCTCCTGCCCTTGTTTAAGTCAAGACTCAATACCCATTTGCTTTCATGTGCATACGGATACGGTGTTATATTTTTCCTCCCTGTTAAGCATTTGCATTTAGACGCGACATGAAGGTAAATTGTATTGCATGGTCACAGACAACACATCTGATGTGCCTTGCAGACGCATGTACCAGCCCTAACCCGCACAACATGCATGCACACTCACTCACTCTGCAGCATGCACACACACACACCTACCACTTGTACCCAACTATACACACCTACAATATCCAGAGTCCACTGACATGCACACACACCTACCCCTTGTACCCAATTATACACACCTACAATATACAGAGTCCACTGACATGCACACACACTCACTCTGCAGCATGCACACACACACACCTACCACTTGTACCCAACTATACACACCTACAATATCCAGAGTCCACTGACATGCACACACACACTCACTCTGCAGCATGCACACACACACATACCACTTGTACCCAACTATACACACCTACAATATCCAGAGTCCACGGACATGCCCACACACACTCACTCTGCAGCATGCAGACACACACACCTACCACTTGTACCCAACTATACACACCTACAATATCCAGAGTCCACTGACATGCACACACACACAATCCGAATGCCACTTTCCCTCTCATACTGGAGGTCAGGGGTGGGGAACCTTTTTTCTGCCAAGGGCCATTTGGATATCTATAACACCATTCGCGGGCCATACAAAATTATCAACTTAAAAATTTGCCCGTTATATTTGGTCAAACATTTAATCAACTCGCCCCTAATGTGATGGGCTGGAACTGCTTCTCTTTGGCGAGGCGTGTGATGATGTTAGCTGCTATTGATGATGATGTTGCTACTGAAGTGTAGGTCAACACACAGCACCGGAACCAGCACACATGCACCCACCGGCGTTCGCCACTAAGCGGCGGGTGCCGTGCCAAGCTAGGTGCACTTTGAGGCCACGTGAAGCGTCGAGGCAGGTCACGGGACAGACCCAGGTGCCATCGGTTGACTTACTGAACTGACAAATGCATAAAACAAACACTGTGCTCCCCCACCATAACATTAGCCGCCCGGCGCTCACCGCATCCACAACTCTGCAACGGGCACATCCACCAGTCCCCAACTCGTCGTAAACTCCACCAAAGCAAGCAACGGCAGCGAGAACAACAACAACAACCACATCACCATCATCCACCACCACAAGCGGAGTGAAACTCCAACAACAACAACACCACCACCATCACCATCTCACCTGAGCCACCACGACCCGAAGCACGGCGCGCGTGTATTTGTCGCTCATGGCTCAGCCCAAACCTTCACGCCTGGGGCGTGTTGGGGGACGGAAGCCGGGCGACGAGCACAGGGGGCTGACGACACACGACGACGGAGGGGGAAGCCGCGGGCGGGCGGGAGATCGAGAGAAGGGAGCGACGCGAACTATCCCGCGGCCTTCTTTGCGGCCTTCCCCGCCGCCTCCGCCTCGCTGCCGGGCAGGGGGCGGGGCTTCCGGGCAGGAGTGGGCGGGGCTTCGTGGCGGTGACGTCATCGCCGCGCGACCGGATGTGCGCGCGCGCGCGACGCGGCCACGTTGCGTGGGGGAGCACGTGTCACTTGCACCGACAAGCCGGGAGTTGTTCGCTTTGATTTAAACTTAATTTGGAGCTTTCGTGACTGCAGGAATTATTCTTTGGTTCTTTCGGTAAAGTGACGTATAAAGATAAAATAATAAATTAAATAATTGCATACTACGACGTTTCGATTGCAACACAAGCAATCATCAGGTATAAATTAAATAGAAACACAAATCTAGTATACTTAGAAATGTAATGTGATACAACAGAGAGTCGATTTACTCACCCGAAGAGGGTGAATCCGATGAGCTATGAAGCTCTTTTATTTTCACAGGTGTCCAGTAAAGGGAGAGAGGGGGGGCGAGCATAGAACGTTACAGCAAATACAAAAAAACACACGATGGGAATGCAAAGTATAGGAAAGTGTAAAGAAATCACTTTTAAAAACAATTTTGCAAATAAAACGACACTTAATAGATTTGTATCTTACCAGGTAAAGATCACTGAGCTATTAGCTTCTTTTTCAGGAGCGTCCTGGCCAGAAATGATAGGTCAACAAAGTGGTTTATGTGGAAATGTAGAGCAGAAAAATAACACAGACGCACGCGACCCCCATTTCACAAGGTTCATTTAAACCAGAAATGAATCTGCACACAAGACATTGGACCAACCAACCCCTGGACGGTAGGTGCGGTCAATTTAACAGGTGACGTCTCATTAACCCGTTTGTCTCCCCACATAGATAAATACAAAATAAGCGAGACTTGAACACCACAACCACAATCTCATCGGGGTCACCACGGCCTACATCAGCAACATTTAGACAACTCACGAATACAGGAGTAGCTCAAAAGTCGCCGTCGGGGATATGAAATAGCCTTTGTTTGCGATGCCAAGCAGCGTGGACTTAGGGTAACTGAAGGAACGTCAAATATATACCCAACAAAATGTGTTCGTCCAAATATAACCACAGGTGTCAACTCCTTATTTACAGACCAATTCAGACCGTATTGGTCACCCCGTGCCCTTATAAATCGCAACGTTCATCCCACAAAGTTCCATCACGAGGGAGAAACACAAACAAATAGAGAGAAAGTGTTAGAAAAAACATTGTGCCCGTATTGAAACGGCTGAACGCCGACCTGAAAACTCAATTTCCCTGGACAACGATCCCCTGTGAAAGCCTTCACAAGGCTGTAGGGGCAAGTGCCCTTAGCTCCAGAGGGTGGGCAACAACCACGCCCGGCCGCCTTTGTCTCCCCAGTGGTGATGTTTACACATCGCACCAGGTACTCATTTGAGGCTGAGTCGACCTAGGGGGAGGCCCAGGACCGGTTCAAATAATCGTCACCAGTGTTGGCCGTGAGCGGGAACCTGAACCCGTGTCGCCAGGTTCGTAGTGCAGCGTAGCGCTAACCGCTACACCACCGCTCCCCACACGCACATACACACAGAGACACACACAGGCACAGGCATGCACAGAGACACAGACACGCACACACAGACACACAGAGACACAGACACAGAGAGACTCACACACAGACACACAGAGACACAGACACAGACACGCACACACAGACACACAGAGACACGCACACACAGAGACACACGCACAGACAGACACACGCACACACAGACACACACACACACACACACAGACACACGCACACAGACACATGCACACACAGACACACAGAAACACGCACACACACAGACACGCACACACGCAACAGACGCACACGCAACAGACGCACACACACAGACACACGCACAAACACACGCACGCACACACAGACACATACACAAACACAGACACACGCACGCACCCTTAGTAAGGTGGCGGCCGCGTGGCCTCACCCCACGTGGAGGTGGGAGCCGCCGCGCGTGTCCCGTGTCCTCTGCACTCGAACCCCCGGGGCTTCGCGACCCCCTCCACCCCCCCGATCGCGTTGACAAACCCCCCCCCAGCTCACGACTCCGCTTCGATTGGCATTTAAACATTTTTTAATGTCATCGACCTCGGCGGTGTGCCGAGCGAGCTGACGAGCTCGTCCAGCCAGGCACCCACCAAAGGCGACCCCCTCCTCCTCCTCCACATGTCTCGGCTGTGGTCTGAAGCAGCAGGGTAAAGGTGAAGCTGTGCAATTTCTCACTCGCCCCTGTGCTGTCAGAAGGAGCTCTACCGGCACAAGGCTCATTCAGCACACGACGTCGCTGAAGGAGGTATGGAGCTACTCACGTTGGACCCCAACACGCGCGCCCTGCCGATCGACACATTCGGTGTTTTCCCCATTCGTTTGGTATCGCTGGCGACCTCTAAATTGCAAAGTGCCAGCGTTCTACCCCGTTCCACACCACTACAATGACAGCCGTTGTCAATCCACATGGGGGGGTTGTGTTGACCATACTTCGCCATGCTGGTCAGTGTGGGTTGGTGAAGGTTAGGGGACGAGGTGGATGTGGGGGAAGACCCTGGACCGGTTCAGGTGTTACTCAGTTGAACACGTGGGGAGGCTTTCGCGACCAATATTATTAATAATCAACGTTTTTGGGGTAGATCGCGTTATTTATAAATGTGTCGTAACCCTCCACCCCCCGACACGGCCAATCAGCAAAAAAAGTGTCACGTTGACAAAAGACAAATAGTTCACTGCTTTAGCCCACCGGTGTGTTGAAGTGTGAAACCACAACATTTACCATTTTTGAGTAGTACGACGTTTCGCTGGTAATTGCATCCAGCATCATCGGGCAATTCGCCAGAATGGTGAGGCTCTGCTGTTACTGTCCACCAATGTTAATCGTGGCTTGTAATCGAACGCAGGTAGTCTGGGCTCCAAGCCCAGTGTGCTAATCACTGCGCCACCGCTCCACCAGAGCCGCAGAAGTTCAGGTTTCATGCAATCGGGCATGGCTCCCTCTGCTGATGCAACCGGTTGCTTCAACGGACTGGACTTGGGTAACACTCGTGGCTGACGACCAGAGACCCGGGTTCCATTTCTGACTCGGCAAGATGTTAACAACCTCGCTTGGTATACAGGAGGTCGTGGGTTCGATCCCAAACCTGACACCTGCTGTATATTTGGAGTTTGCATGTCTCTCTCCACGTGGTCGGATGGATTTTTCTCCGGGTTTTTCTATTTGTTGATATGCGTTTAGAGTATTTGGCTGCTAGACATTTCCACATGATAAGCCACTTCGTTGAGCTATCATTTGTGACCAGGTCAATACTGAAAAAGAGCTATATAGCTAAGTGGGCTTTACCTGGTAGAAAAAATATGTAGTCTAGTTTTTTTCAGCAGTTTTTCCCCACCCCTGTTCAGCTGAGGGCATGGGATTTGTATGTTCTGTCCCCTGTTCAGCATGGGTTTCCTCCGAATTCTCCGTTTTCCTGACATAGCTTTATTTAAACATAACATACTGTAACTAATATTGGCCAAAACATCTGAATGTGGAAAATGTTACCTTCAAAGTGACTAAATTTGGATGACAGCAACATTGCTCCCCAAACTGCAATACAACTTGGCAGGACTCTCTTGAAAAAAACAACCATGAGACTCAGTGAGGCTTTCCTGGGTAAACAAATGAAATAATAATTTTAAAAAATCCTTACGCAAGTGCAGTGCAGCTGTTGGTATCTTGCAGCAGAGGGTATGTTTGTGTTTTTTGCAAAACGAGGTGGTTTACCACAAATGGTACTGTACTCCAGTTTAGAGTTTATTTTGTTTAGCCAGGAGACAACTCAATGAGAATAGGATGAGTCTCATTTGCAAGAGTCTGCCAGTAGGAGGCGATGATTGCTGTGCAGAGTCCAAATTGAGTAATTTGAAAGTAATATTCGAATCTGGCACACAATGACCGGCTCTGGAAATTAAATGAAGTGGGAGGGTGGGCGGGTGGAGCGGTGGTGTAGCGATCAGCTCACCGCGCTGTGAATCCAGCAACCTTAGTTCGATTCCACACCCACCACGGCTGACAGTGAGATCTGAACCGGTGCTGGGAAACCTCTCGCCTCCTCTGTGTGCAAACAACCTGAATTTATTTACTAACAATATAACAGTTGACAAAAATCAATTGTATTGTACTTCCGCCATCAATGCTACCTACCTTTAACCCACACTGATCCGCGTGGTGAAGTATGGTTAAACACTCCACATGTAACAGCTGCTCATTTGTTGTTTTGTGTTGTTGTGTTGTTGAGTGTTTAACACGCGTGTCTGAAACTTCTGGTCATGATGCAGGATTGCGTGACCCTCCGTTCCACCTGTGTGCGTTAAGAGGTGGACGTCAACTCGACTCGGGTGACAACCTTCACCCACCAACTCGCCTGGCCATGTCACCGCCAGACCTATAGGCAGGTAATGATCCTCCACCTTTCATCCCCTCCCCTCCCGTGATCATAATTTCAACTCGTAACACGGCACCTCTGCACGGTATTCGTTCGCTCTCAAAGAGAGAGAACGACTCGGAGGCTCAAGGAGGAGCCACAGACGAGCGGGAAAGGTGTGAGCCGGCGCTACCAACAATTTCCCAAGCTCTGCAGTCCTCTATATATGAAGGTGCTCTCAGCCCAATGAATTTGTGTTTACATGTGGAAGGAAACCAAAGTACCTGGAGAAAACCCAGACGTGTGATGGGGAAACACTATCCCATACAGATGGGACAGATGGAATTCAGATTTTTGGTGTGCCGGCCTTCTCACTCTATCTCTCTGGCCTCTCCATATATGTGCAATGAAAAAGGGGTATTGCCCGAAACGTCACCTATTTTATATATTTATTTTTAATAGCCACACTTGGAGGCAATGATGAACGTGATGAGTTTTTGTTTGATATTTTTATGAACTGTCAATATATTCTTGGATCTTTCGGTAAAGTCACGTAGAAGGGAACTAATAAAATAATTAAAATAAAACATAAAATTCTCACGACGTTTCGGCCACAACACAAGCAGCCGTCCTCAGGTGAAGAACAGAGCTGTCGGAAAGACAGCGTCCCAATGAACACTGCTAAGCTTGGCAGCGTATTTTAAGCTGGGTGGGAGGAGCAGAGCACCTTGACAAAGGAGTTTACATATCAACAGAGGAATTTAGCATATTGACGCTAAAGAACTGCTTCTACCCTACTGCCATACAATAAACCGATGTGAAAAAACTAGGTATAAACTACATCAATATAATCAATGTACTCAATATACTCTCCAATAAGCTGAGCTATTGATTATATTGATGTAGTTTCTATTTTAGTTTCTTATCGGTTCACTATATGATAGTCATTATATAGTGTAGTGTATACCCAGTGACTTAATGTTAATAGCTCAGCTTATTGGAGAGTATATTGAGTACATTGATTATGTTGATGTAGTTTATACGTAGTTTTTTCACTTCGGTTTATTGTATGGTAGTAGGATAGAAGCAGTTCTTCAGCGTCAATATGCTAAATTCCTCTGTTGATATGTAAACTCCTTTGTCAAGGCGCTCTGCTCCTCCCACCCAGCTTAAAATACGCTGCCAAGCTTAGCAGTGTTTCATTAGGACGCTGTCTTTCCGACAGTTCTGTTCTTCACCTGAGGACGGCTGCTTTGTGTTGTGGCCGAAACGTCGTGAGAATTTTATTATGTTTTATTTTTATTATTTAATTAGTTCCTTTCTACGTGACTTTACCGAAAGATCCAAGAATATGAATCCCTGCAGTCACGAAAGCTTTAAATCGAAACTGTCAATATGTCGGCTCCTATCTGACCCAGGTTACTATTGCAAATTAGACCATTCTGGTCTTTTGAATTCTCACCTCGTATAAAAAAATACATTTGTTGTAGTAATAGGTTTTTACCCTTTTATCTGGCAACAAAACTGACACCTTTTTACAAGGGATCATGTTTGCATTAACCACAACACTTGCGGTCAAAATGCAAACAAAAAGACAACTCTGATAATGTATGCACTGTCCTTGAAATTGATTGGTCCACACCCGAGACAGCTTTTCTTAGAGCCTAGTCTCACATGGTGTTGGACCAGATCACGCCAAAAGGCACACCGAGCCACCTGTTCATCCTCCTGTCTTTCAGTGTGATTCCAAGCGTGCACATCTTCACTTTTGCGTTTGCAGTACATTGTAAACAGTCTGTTCCAACAAACACAGGCATTTGTAGAAACCAACTGGCTCCAAAGCTGTTTCACATTGTAGCCATTCCACAGCATCCAGGGTCGTAGCTGAGTGGGGTCCACTTGCTCCACCAGAATGTGCATGCATTGGGTGGGCAGTCAAAGCTGATGTACAATTTAATGCACGTGTATAAATATTCACCTACGCAGTGACCACCACTCCACCTATGCAGTAACCACCACTCCTCACGATGGACGCCGCATCTCAGCAGACAAGAACGGGGGTGGTGGCACCTGGAGACCGAGGAGATGGAGGAAAAGGAAGAGGAGGAGGAGGAGGGGACGAGAGGCATGCGCTGCTCTCCTGTGCCACCGTAACGTGGTTGGCGAGGAGCTTGCGGATGCCGCTGCCGGCCGTCGTGTTTGCCCAATCGCCCGAGGGCCCTGGCACCGCACCCTGTGCCACCGGAGCCTCTGGCGAGACGGGGCCGGCGGTGGAGGAGGAGGAGACGGGATGGGAGCGAGTGCGAGACGTCTTCCATGCGCAGTGAGTGCCGGTGTTTGCATTTCCCCCCCCTCCCCCACCGCTACTCCCTAGCGATGGCTCTCACTGTTGAGTCAAAGGTAGTGGTAGCGACTGGGCCTGTTGGCCAATGGGTACTTGGGTTTTTCAGAGGGGGAGAACGTCGATGTTATGCTTCTTTAAAAATGTTCCCGGGTTGCTCATATTTTGCCTGGGAAAAAGGTCCCTTAATGTTGAGTATGAAGGAACCCTGTTGCGGCGCCTTGTCTGAAAGCGTGGTTGTGTGGCCTGCCTGGAGAGGAGGGCCGTTGTGGTGGCTCCAGTTGTTGCTTCTCCTCTGGACACCGGGAGATCGTTGATCGACGTTTGGTCGCCGGGTTGACGGTGGCATTAGTCGTGATTTCTCACTTGACAGCGTGGGGCGCGTGAAGGCTGCCAACTTCCACTCCAAGGCAGTGGTGCAGATCATCGAGTGTGCATGCCGTGCAGCTGCACCGGGTTCCATGGGCCAGAGTGGCGGGCCCAAACGCCGAGCCATGCAGAGTTGGGGGACACTGGACAGGGTGGGTCCGATTTGATTCCTTGCACCAGCGGTCAAAGGGACGCGAATTGAGACGCGAATTGAGACGCGAATTGGCCAGGAGATGGCAGCACAGCAATCTTGGGCCATGGTCGTCCTTGGAAAAGAGCTGTTCAGCTCTCGGGCCCTCACGAGCTGAAAGAATAAAGTGTGTGAGTGAGGGACTGATCGAATGAGTGGGCGATCAGGTGAATAGATGAGTGAGCAATCAGATGAGTGAGTGAGCGATCGAATAAACAAGTAAGTGGATGATTGAGTGAGTTAATGAGTGAGCGATGGGATGAGCGAGTGAACAATCGAATGAGCAAGCAAGTGAGCGATCTGGGGAGGTGAGAAATCTCTTGGAGCGAGTGAGAACGTTGATCGAGTCAGCGACCGTGTGAGTGAGTGAGCGATGGGGTGAGCGTGTGAGCCAAGTGGGTGATCGCGTGCGGGACGCAGGTACCCGTACCCGCAGGAGCTGGGATTGCTGATGGTGGGCACCACCGTGGGTCTGATCGGCGGCTTCGTGGGGAGCGGCGTCCCGGCGGCCCAACTCGCGCGCGAGCGCTTCATGGAGCGCAGATACGGCGAGGTCTACTCGCACCGCATCGAGGCCGTGGTGCGTTCACTCCCTCGCTGGCACGCTCACACTCGCTCCCACGCTCGCACCTTCCCTACTCACTGGCGCGTGCAGCCACTCGTGCACTGCTCACTGCATGGTCACTCGCTCACGCACCCATTCAGACGCTCACTCGCACTGTCACACGCTCCACGTAGGCATGCTTATTCGATCACGTGCTCGCACTCACTCGCTCATTGAGACAATCCCACTGGCACGCTCACTCACATTCCCGCACACTCACCGCATGTCACCCCTGTTTTGCATCTTTTATTTGACCCTTCTTCAAACTCTTCCTCGCCCCCCGTCTCACCGCCTGCCTCGCCCACCGTGCCGCCTCTTCCCCCAGCGCGCCGTTCACAACGTGGCAATCAAAGCGTTCATCCGTGCAGGTGTCCCCATGGCGCTGAGGGTCGGCTTCTTCATGACCATCTTCAAGTGAGTTCACGGAGCCGCGATGTCGCGAAGTCGAGTTTCGATCATCTGTTGTAGAGAAACACAGCTTGCGTTACGGGATTACCGCAATAGTTTGGCGCCGAGAAGGCAACAGCCACGTGGTGAGTCGGCGCCAACAATTTTCCAAGCTCTGCGGTCCTCTGTATGTTAAGGTGTTATATATGGGAGGAAAACGGAGCACCTGAAGAAACCCCACGCTTGCGAGGAGAGAACCCTCTATTCAATACAGAAGGAACAGGGGGCGCCACGGTGGCGAGATGTTAACTACCTCGCCTGGAATACAGGAGGTCGTTGGTTTCATCCCGACCCTGACGCCTGCTGTATATTTGGTCGTGTGGATTTTTCTCCCGGTCCTTCGGCTTTTCCCACCACATTTAGAAACATGCGTTTAGACTATTTGGCTCTGTACAAATTTCCAGATGACAAGCCACTTTGTTGAGCTATCTTTTGTGGCCAGGTCGCTTCTGAAAGAAAGAGCTGTATAGCTTAGTGAGCCTTACCTGGTGAAATAAGAAGTTTAGTTTAGCTCAAAATAGGTGGATTTCACATTTTCCTCTACTGCCTTCTCCTGGCGAGCCAGGGTATGGGCACCTTATCCACGTGCACAGGAAGGAAGTTTTACAACATTTGTGCGGAGACCCACCAACCCTCGCCGACAGCAGTGTTGGTGGATCACAGCAGCCAGGTGCATAGCCAACACCATCCATCATCGCTCACCTCCCGCTCCGTCCATCCGTCCGTCCGTCTGTTGCAGTGGCATTGGAATCGGCCTCGGCGCTTACCGAGGAAAAGGCACCGTGGGGAATTACATCACGGGTGGAGGTGAGCCCCCCCCCGCAATTACTGTTGAGACTGATGCTTATTACGGGACGCCAATGGTCGACATTCCTTCTAAAATAAATATTAGGGGGCGCCCAAGTGCACAGAGGTCAGAACGCTGCGTTGGCGGCGCTGAGAACTTAGATTCGAATCTGGGTTTCAGTCGCCATAATTAAACCGGGGTTATCAAGTGTCGTGAGCGATGCACGTTCCTCACTGTGGCAAGGTACCAGGTGGAGAAAGTGCTGCTCCCTCCCATCATGTGTACCAGGTCACATCTCAGAGGTAGCTCTGTGACATCTGCTTCCCATGGGCCCCTTTCTAACACGAGGGGTTGCACTGACAGATCCGAATGGAGACCTCATCACGTGACGCTGCTGGCGCAATCGCGATACAAAACAACAAGTTAATTGTAAAATGGCCAACATCTCGTTCTAACGTCAGCGATGTAACCGATCACCGCACGCAAGCGTGGCTGCGGATTCGCTGCGGAGGTTGAGTGTGCACAACTAACGGTCGCGAGAAAAGAGAGACGAGAGAGAGAGAGCGTACATGCGTGCATCTTCGTGTGCCCGCAGCACTCGCCGGAGGCATCATGCGTCTGTCCCTCGGACCCCGGGGCTTTGTGGGAGGAGCCTTCATCGGATCCGTGCTGGGGTAAGATCTCTGTGCAAGGGTGTTGTGTCGTTCAAACGCTCGTCTTGCTAGGTGACGAGCGAAACGCGCGGGAATCAAACATAACAACTGGGTACAACATGCCGAAGGATTACCAACCCGCGATGCAAGAGAGGTCACTGTCCTTGGGGGCGTACTGCATGATGATGACGATGATGATGACCGGGGTATGACATAGCCGCCGTTGATTTCCCCTGCATCGTTTAATGTACAATCGAGGCAAACGCATGCGTGTGGCATGGACTGTGTAGTAGTTTGGAAGCCGACGGAAGGGTGGATGGGTAGCTGTCAATGAAAAACGTGTTTGAAGATTGCTCAGGTTTGTGTCTCTTTTAAGTGTTGGGCTGAGGCTGTCATCGATTCGTTCGTTTTATAATTGGGAAAGTTCCGAATAGCAACACAACTTTATACAAACAAAAGTTTGTTCATAATTGGATCTTCTTTATGAGAGTTGTAGTGCCGGCCCGCGGGCACAGACGGACGGACAAAGGAGACGGATTAAAGCACAGAGATAATGCATTACTATAAACGCTTTCATTCTTAATTCTAGATTTGAAGCTTTCGTGACTGCAAGGATTCATACTCTTAGGTTTTTTCGGTAAAGTCACGTAGGTAAAAAATAAAATTTAAATTAATAAAAGTAAAATAAAAAACCACGACGTTTCGGAGGCAACACAAGCTTCCGTCTTCAGGTGGAACCGTCACAGCACGATTACTTGAGTGATACCCGAACCAGTCCGCGATGCACCACCACTCCTTTTTAAATCCTTTATATTAAGTTCGCTTGCTTGCTTTGGACCGTGCAAATCTTTCGGTCGTTTTTAAACCCACTTCCCGTGATCCAATCGAGCTGACATTTTGCACACAGACTCGTTGTGCGTGACAATGCATTTTCGTGAAAACAAAATTCAAAAATTTTACACTGTTTAGGGAATTTTTTAAAATATTTAATTACCAATTGTTTAATGCTGCCAGACAATCATCTGACCCATAGGTGGCAGCCATCTCAAGCCAGAGGACGAGAGGACTCTAGCCGCCCCGATGCCACGCATATAAAGGATTTATAGTGAAAAACTTTGTTTTTACAGGTTTACTTGTTATCAACCCGCTCTGACCACGGTGGCAAAGTACGATCAGACAACTTCAAACAACCTCGATGACCAACTCAGTTGGACAGACACACAACGAGGGAGGTTGGGGGATGATTGATTGGGCCCCCGAGAGCAATTCTGATTATTGGTGGCAGCGGTGTCCTTCCCGACACCCAGGCCTTCATTTCGGCTGGTTTAGCAACCCGGAACATATTTCCACACCCGGGCACACCGCATAGAGTACACCTCTCGCCATGACCGTGGCTGCTACTAAGTCACGTGCCACCTAGCGACCCAGACAATATCTGTTGGGAAATGAATGAGCGCCACGGTAACGAGACGTTAACTATCGATTTAAAGCTTTCGTGACTGCAGGGATTCATCTTCTTGGTTCTTTCGGTAAAGTCACGTAGAAGGGAAATAATAAAATAATAAAATAAATAAACATAATAAAATAATTCTTATTTGATAATGCTTTATTTTTATTATTTTATTATTTTCCTTCTACGTGACTTTTCCGAAAGAACCAAGAAGAGGAGATGTTAACTATCTTGCCTGGTATAGAGGAGGTTGTAGGTTCGATCCTGACCCTGACGCATTTTCTCAAGGTTTCTCTGGGTTTGTTTGGATGTATGTTTGGAGTTTGCGTGTCTCTCTCACCGTGGTCGCGTGGATCTTTCTCTGGGTCCTCCGGTTTTTCCCTCCACGCTTAGCAACATGTGTTTAGAGCATTTTGCTGCGATACATTTCCACATGACAAGCCACTACGTTGAACTGTAATTTGTGATAGCCAGGCCGCTTCTAAAAAAAGAGCTGTGTAGCTCAGTGGGCCTTATCTGGTAAAATAGAAACAGATTTGAATAGAAACAGTTTTGAACCCGGGGCCCCAACCGTACACGGTGTTTGCCGCGCATGCCTGTGATGACGAATGGGCCTCCCCTCCCCCTCCCCCCCACTGCAGACTGCCGGTTGGCGTGCTGATGCGCGCGTCCCAGTGGCTGAGCAGCGAGACGCCGCAGGAGAAGCGTCTCCGCCTGCGCAGAGAGAAGCGGGAGAGGGTGGAGCGTGACAGGTGAAGGACGCGCGTGCCGCTAGCAGCTTGCGATGGCGTGCGTGTGTTTGGGGAGCGGTAGTGCAGCGGTTAGCGCGCCGCGCTACAAATCAGGCGAGTCAAATTCGATTCCCGTTCACAGCCGACACCGGTGATTATCTCAACCGGTCCTGGGCCTCCCCTAGGTTAACTCAGCCACAAATTAGTACCTGGTACAGTGTGTAAACATCAACGCTCGGAACACAAACGCAGCTCGTCATGATGCTGGCCGCCCACGTCATGTGACGTCTTGGCCTTCATATGTGCTGTCCACTAACAGCCCTTGCTCCAACAGTCTGTATAGGCTATATGGAAGATCTTTGTGTCATTGTTCGTGTGTGCGAGTCCCGACTGATGCTTGCTTACTCACTCACTTGCCCACGCACTCAGCGCTCACTCGCACAAAATGCATTCACTTGCACAATCGTGCACTCGATCGCTCACCGACTCAGCACTCACGCGCTCAGTCGCTCAGACAGAGTCGAGTTAATCGTTACATACCCGGTAACAACCACCGTTTCAAAAACAAAGTATACAATGGAAGCGCGAACAATTCCCCAGCGTTACCTCTCTCTCTCACCTCTCTCGTCTCTTCCGTCGCCGTGCAGGGATGAGCGACAGTGGGCGACGGAGAAGCTACTCACCTTCATGGAGAGCAGTGTCACGGGCGAGGATGACTTGCACCAGATCAACGAGATCCTCGCTCGCCCGCCAAACCCCGGCGCGCCGGTGGCACGAGCGGAGACGGTGCACGAGGAGGGACGGGCACGGGAAAACCTGGAGAGAGAAATGCCTTCGTGCACAAGCACATAGACAACGATTCCACCTATAGCCTTTCGCAGGCCGTCGTGGCAAGCGCTGCTAACGAGCACTTATTGAGGCCGGCACAGCGAACAAGGTGGTGGCCTGGCCAGAACCACACATTCCTGGCCACCACTGGGGTGTTCTACACTCCGTAGCACCAGGTGGGGGAAGGGGGGTTAGAGGGGTAGGCCCAGGACCGGTTCAGATATCCATCACCGACGGTGCCCGCGAGCGGGAAATCGAACTCGGGAATCGGCGCTTTCGTAGCGCGCGGCGCGGCCAAACCACTGTGGGTGGGAGCGAACTTTGACCTTGACGTAGACACTGGTACCGCAAGCTGGCGGAAGCGGTGCTGAGTGACACCGGCAATGAACTGCCGCTCCTCCGTGGGAACTCGCTCGTAGCGAATTGCACGCCGAACCCCATGGGGGTGCGCGGTGGGGTGTGGGGGGGAAGGGGTGGAGTGGGGGTATTGACCCTACTCTGCTGAGTAAATATAAACGAGTTTAATTTCATGTGAATGCCTTCTAAGCGAATAAAGCTTACTCAACTTTGCAGCCACCATCTGAAAGTGCTGTCTGTCTGCCTGCCTGTGTCTTGCGTAAAGGTTTATATTGTAGTCGGTGTTTTGTGTCAGCCGGAACAGTCTGGAAAGCTGTTCCGGGAATTATTTTGCCACGCTACATCATCTCTCGCCTGGGTTTGTTCCCTCATTGTTCCATATTTCCTAGAATTATTGTAAGTATAGGGTACAATAATATAGCATTATTATGGATATGCATATCGTGTACTCTAGTGGTAGTGCCTTATGCCGATGCTCCCTATTTTAATGGCAGTCTCGCAGCGTTCCGTAAACTATCGATTGAGAAATTCACTAATGAGGTTATCATGGGTGGGAGCGGTGGCACGGTGTTTAGCGCACTCCCTCCACTGGCGCTGTGTGGTGCTGTGTAGTGCGCTGCTAACCACTGTTCTGCACTACACTATTAACCCACAAACCTGAGTTCGATTCCTGACCACGGCTAACAGCGGGGCGATTGAGTGTTGTGGAGCGATGGATACTTGAATATCGGAGGCTATGAAGTGTCTCCCTGTCTCTACGCGCGGTGGTTCTTCTCCGGGATCTCTGTGGTTGACGCCAAACTTGCGTTAGTGGAATCGGGGCAAACGTCCCAAAAAATGATCATCTTGAGACTCGCCGAAGCATCTTCAGGTTATATTCATTTTAAATATTTCCAAGCATGTGTGACGCATGAAGGCAACATCACCTGTCGGGTTGAATTGTTCGTAAATCTCATCGGTTAAAGGCCTTCCCACAGCGTGCCTGGTCATAGGGGTTGTTTGACCATACTTCCCCACGCTGGTCCTTGCGATTTGGTGAAAGCTTGTTGATGTTATTCCCCCCCCCCCCATCTTTTACGGGTGGAAGTTTGACAGTGCACCCCGGATATCTGAACCGGTCGTGGGTCCTCCACTTCCTCGTCTGCCTCCCGATCTTTACCAAACCGGCAGCGACCAGCGTGGTGAAGTACGGATACAATCAACCGGCATAGACGGGACCGGCGTATCCCAGCGTAGGGATAGAGGCCTTCATCCAACAGTGGATTGGCAAAAGGGGGCGCGGGGGGGGGGGCTGTGAGAATTGGACGTCTCTATTTCTGGGTTGCGACTTTTAAACCCCCCGCACGAACCACGCCACCGCAGGTTTCCTGTGTGCGGGGTGGCGGCGAGCGGGAGGATTGTGTCGACACGAACCCGCTCCGTTTCCTATCGCAATAAAAACCGCACATCGCGTGCGCACGCGGCACAACCGCGCGTGCACGAGGAGCGGTGGCGCGGTGGTTAGCACGCTGCGCTACGGGCACGGCGCCCCCCCCCCCGCCAGAGTTCAGTTTCTCATCCATCGTGAACGGTGGCGCCGATATCCGATATGGCCCTGGGCTAATTCGGTCATGAGGCCGCACTGGCAAGTAGTGGTGAAGTATGGCTAAAAAAAAATCCGAATGACAACAGATGGAGCGATTACATCGGCTCGTTTGTTGCTGCAATGTAACTTGTTGCACTGGTCCTGGGCCTCCCTTAGGTTCACTCAGCCTTAAATGAGTATCAAGTGACCCCTGTGCTACATGTTGAAATTGAAGGGTTTGTTAATCATCAGCTGCTAAGAGTGTAACTTCATAAGCCAATTTTAATCTGGTCATTAGGATTTTTTTTTTATAACCCCCCCCCCCCCCCCATTGTGTAAACAACAAGTACAGTTTTTAACTCATATCAGTCCACTGTCTCCAATGGCCTCTCTGTGCAGTGAAGAAGGGACATTGTCCGAAACGTCGACTTATACATTTGTTTTCTTTTAGAGGCCACAGTGGTGCTACTTGTGTTTGTAGTCGTTTGTTATATTCGGAACAGAGGTCACTTAAAGGCTACCTCAGAGGTAGCTCTGTGAGCTCCTCTTCCGTGGGCTCTTCTCTTACAGTAGCAGAGGGCCGCGCTGTTCCCGTGACATTTCTGGATTCTTCATCTCGTGATGACGCAACGCCCGTATTGAGCAAAGATTCATAAAATGTTTCCCTTCCCCGGTTTTCTCAGAGGCCCCCACGTTCTCAACTGCAATCTCCAGCCACAACCCGGGTCGTTCTGTCTGCCCTGAAGAAGGGCCCTTGTCTCAAACGTCAGACTAAATTTTGTTTTATTCCCCGCTGTAAAGCAAGAATAACATTCAGAGTACTCGTAAGGGAATTGAGCACACGTGCAAACCAACGCAGCACCCTCCTGCAAAGGAGCCTTGAGACTCGAGGGAGGCTCCCGTAGATCAGATCGGGTCATGTCGATGTCAATCCACTGCTGGATGAGAGCCTCCCAGCCCCCTCACCACCCCACGCCCGTGTGGAGTTCGTGCCATGCTTACATGCCCAATACTTCACTTACGCCGGGCAGTGGCGGGGCGGTGAATGCGGGGAGCGCAGTGCAATGATTGGTCACGCGGACGAGTCCGGCATCGGCCTTATAATGACGGGAGGGTTTTTATTTCACAGTAAAACCTTGGATTGCGAGCATAATTCCGTTCCGGAAACGTGCTTATAATCCAAAGCACTCGTATATCAAGCACTTGTATATCAGTTGTGATCACGTGACGCTCGGCAGACAAAGCGTATACACGCACTGCTCGTATTGCAAGACCTCGCTCGTTTATCAAATTAATATTTATTGAAAAATGTTGCTCGTCTTGCAAAACACTCGCAGACCAAGTTACTCCCAATCCAAGGTTTTACTGTATTTAAAATATGCACTGTGGTCACCAGGGCTGTAGTTAGATCGGAGCTGTCTTGAGCTGATGGGGAAACAAGTATAACCCGTAAAAACAAAGTTTTTCACTATAAATCCTTTATATGCGTGGCGGCTAGAGTCCTCTCGTCCTCTGGCTTGAGATGGCTGTCACCTATGGGTCAGATGATTGCATTGCACCATTAAGCAATTGGTAATTAAATATAATATTTTTGTCCTAAAAAGTGTAACATTTTGGAAAAATGTCTTCACGAACATTAATTGTCACGCACAACGAGTCTGTGTGGAAAATGTCAGCTCGATTGGATCACGGGAAGTGGGTTACAAAACGACCGAAAGATTTGCACGGTCCTAAGCAAGCAAGTAAATTTAATATAAAGGATTTAAAAATAAAAAATTCCGTGAGAAATGAAGAACCTTGCTGGCGGTCACTCATTCAAAGCTGACGCATCAGGCCGGGCGCGGCAGGGGGGTGGGGTGAGGGGGTGGCCCTGCTTGGCCACCACGATCTAACGGGGCCCCAGGGCGTGCGCGTGCATTGCCCCGCGACGATGCGGCAGACGGTGGGGACCCTGGGACCATTGTTCTCAATCAGGGGTGGGGAACGTCCGGGGCCCGTGGGCCGTACGAGGCCCCGCGAAATCATTTGGTGGCGGCCCTGCCAAGGCAACCGCAGGCGGGACTCGAAATTCAATAAATCTAGGAGCAAACCTGGAAAAGCAGTTGCGAGTAGCAACATCATCAATACCAGCTAACATCACCAAAGAGAAGCAGTTCCAGCCCATCGCATTAGGGGGTGAGTTAATTAAACGTTTGACCAAATATAATAACGGGCTAATTTTTAAGTTGATAATTTTGTATGGCCCGCGAATGACGTTATAGATATCCAAATGGCCCTTGGCAGAAAAAAGAGGTTCCCCACCCCTGTTCTTAGTGACCGTAGACGGAGGGGGCTCCCACGTGGAGGGTGGAGGAGGGTGCAGGTTGCGAGTGCTGCCATCGGCAAGCGTGTGTTGTTTTAGGGTTGGGTTGTTCAGTGTCGGGGCAAGGGGTGGAGGTGAGGGTTATGGGGGGAGGAGGTGATGCGGATGCGAAGTTGGGCACACCCCCACCCTTCCGACACACACACACACTACAAAGATCCCCCGAATAGCCTTCATCGTGACTCTTGGGGCAAGTGCCGCAAGCGCGTAGCACCGATGATGGCCGGCACGTGCGCACACGAGGGCTATTGGTGGCCAGCACCACGCCCGGCCGCCTTTGTCTCCCCGGTGCTGATGTTTACACACCGCACCGGGTACTCACTTAAGGCTGAGTCGACCTAGGCGAGGCCCAGAACCGGTTTAGATCATCGTCACCGATGTTTCGCACTCTCTAAGGGGTAGTGACGTCACCGCGGCGCTTGTGCCAGGCTAGGTGCACATACACACTCCAGAGTCTGGACACTCGCCTCCCCCTCTCACCCCCCCCCCCTTCTTGAACCCCACGTGGTTGACGGCGCGTGAGGGGGGGGGGTGAGAATCAGGGAGTGACTCCGACTGATGCAAGGGGTATCAGAAGTGAAGCTTCTAAGATGATGTAGTTTGACCGGCTGAGAACTCTAGAGAGACCAGCGGTGACGGGTCTCGGTTGATGAGCGTGGCCTGGGACGCCGATCTGCCAGTCGGGTGCGGTGATTGCTGCCGCTGTGTGTCGGATTTAAATTCGCGGTGTCGTTTTCGGATTTGGCAAATGCGTGGTCACCGACGCCCGGCACACCAATGGACCCACGACTTGTCACATCCACTGGGAATGAAACAGACGTTGCGTGGTAGTAATTTTGTAATTGTACGGATATTTATTACAACCGCCGTATTAACCAGGGCGGCCGCTGGGTTAAAGGTAGCAACGAGGACCACGAGAAAGCAGCAGCAGCAGCAGCTCCAGTGATCAGCAGGCAACAGCAGGAAGCAACAGGCAACAGTCGGGAGTAGCTGGCGACAGTGGGGGGGAGGGGGGGGCAGCAGGCAACAGTATGGAGTAGTTGGCAACAGTAGGAAGCAGGAAGCAACAAGCGGAAACAAATCTACGGTCTAATTCGGAGCGGAGAAATTGCGTGGGGGGTGGTGGCCTGCGCCTCTCCGCTCCACACAGCCACTGCTGCCGCTCCGTCGCGACTGCTGCTCCTGTTGCTGCTGCTGCTTCGACTGCTGCTGCCCCACGATGCTGGTGGTCTAGGCGCCGCTGGACTGCGTGGAGGAAGAAGCTGCTGGTGGACGTGGTGGTGGAGATGGTTGATGGTCGAGGGAAGCTCCAGTGATGGTCGTGATGAAGCGCTGCTCCATCTCCTTGCACGCGCACATGGACGCGCTCAAGGTCATCGAGGATGACCAGGTGGGTGTCTCATTGTTCTTCATCGTCATTCACGAGACGCGGTTTATCCACTGCTGGATGTACCCTCCCCCCCCGGGCTGCCACTGCCTCTTCACGGTGCCTGCGATTCCACAATCCATCGCTTTAACCTCGTACGATATACGTTCTCTGTGCGGTGACCTACCACGAAAAAATACGTCCACAGCTATATGTACATGCTGCACACACACACAAAACTAAGATCCGCTTGTTTAGTCTTAGACTGTTGTTGGGACACGTGCTGTTAGCGAGCATCTACATCAAGGCGGGCTTGGTGCGGGCAACACCACGTCCCGGACGACTTTGTCTTCTCCAGTGCTGACGTTTTGTACAGACCGCAACTCGGTACCCAAGTCGAGGGCCGGTTTCGGAATATTCGTCGAATATTCGTCAGCGATTTTCGGCGGCAGTGGTGAGCCGGAATCTTCCCTCGGGCTTGTCCGGTTCGTGGCGCAGTGCAGCGCTAACCACTGCGCCACCGCTCCTCGCTCGCACACAAAGGTGCCCCCGTATGCATAAAGCCTGAACGAACTTTTGGGGCAAGTGCTGTGAAGGCCGGTACGGCACGCGGCGCGGCTGGGTTGGCCAACACCACGCCCGGCCGCAGGAACTCATTTGAGGCTGAGTCGACCTAGCGGAGGCCCAGAACCGGTTCAAATAATCGTTCCTGGTGCTGTCCGTGAGCGAGAATCGAACTCGGGCGGACGTGTTCGTAACGCAGCGCGCTAACCACTGCGCCACCGCTCACTCACACACACATAGACACATCTAATATTGAACGAAGCTCGTCTCTCTTAAAAGGAAAAATAAAATATAACAGGCGACGTTTCGGGCAATGACCCTTCATCATAGGACATACAGAGGGCCTAGAGAAGTAGGGTTTAGTTGAGATACCTCTCTATGTGTCGTGAAAAAGGCCCATTGCCCAAATCGTCGCCTAGTATGTCCCTTGTTACTTTGAAGGCAGTGACGAATGAGTTCAGCGGTATTGTGTTTTTTTGTGTTATTTATTAACTGTGCTTCTGCACCACTGCCAACGCAGCAGCAGCAGCAGCAGTAGCCGCGTCGCCAAACCCATGCGTTTCACGTAACAGAAAGTGGTCCCGCACTACGGCACGAACTGAAACGCGTTCCACTCCGGTGGACACGTTGCCACGTTGCTTTTGTTTTCATTATCTCGCGATCCTGCGCTCTAATAATCAACCTCGGCACTGTATACACACGAGCTGACATCATCATCAGCATCATCAGCTTCGCCATCACCGTGGGGCCCCCACCTTGGCTGCCACTCCGTTATTTGTCTCGACCATCGGCCGTCGTCCCTGCCCATCTCAAGTGGTGGCTCTTCGCACATTTTCAAAGGCGGTGGCGCTTTCGCCGAGAAGACATCATGAGCGCGATGGGCCTCCACACAATTGAAACCATCTTTGCCAGCACGATGATGATGATGGGGAGGGGGGAGGGGTTTCTACATGTGTGTATTGTCGGGGGGTGGCGCACGCCAGATGCCGCACTAAAGGCCACCAAAGGGGTTCGCGGGACTTGCAAATGAAGAACACTGACCTGAAGCCTCCACTCGATTTTCTAAACAGTTTGAACGATATTCTTGGTTCTTTCGGTGAAGTCACGTAGAAGGGAAATAATAAATTATTAAAAAGACGTGGCTTTACCGAAAGAACCAAGAATGTGAATCCGTGCAGTCACGAAAGCTTTAAATCGAAGTTTGAACGATGCCACGGGTCTTCTCGGCATACTCATCGGGGTTTTTTTTGTTCTGCGTTCTTTTCTGTCTCTCCCCTGAATTGCCCGCGTCTCTGAAACCGCACGTCACGCAGAAAGTAGTCACATCGCACTGATTGGAAACTTTCCTATCCATTACAGAACGTCCTCTCGCTCTCTCTCTCTCTCGCGTAGGAAGAGGGGGGGGAGGGAGACGGGGACCTCGGTTTCTGTTCCGGGAAATTGAGCCAGAGTCGGTAGCGGCCGAGCGTTTAGGTTCGATTCCCAGCAAGGTTGACCAATCGTTTCCTGGTAGCGATATTAATTTATATATTAGTAATACATAAATAAATAACAACGGCTGACTAAGTTCAATACTCAAACTCGTAACGCGCTGCTGTGGAGCAGAGACAAAAGACGCGTTGCAGAGGTTCACATCACGGTTCAAACTCGAGCGGCCGCCCTGGTTAACGCCCTGCGGGTGTGTTTGCCGTGAAAACGCTGCAACGTGCGGTCCGCTTCACGGTGGATGTCAAAGATCCGGCGACGTCATTCGCACGAGTGTGCCATTGTGTGCGGGAGTCATTGTTAACATTTCCTAAAATGTGGGATCTCCAACTCGGGGACGTGGTTCGTATGCTCTCTCCCCTGTTCTACGCGGGTTTCCCCCGGGGATTCCCGTTCTGTCCCCGAGCTAAAACAACGGTGTCAAGTTACATTGGCCAAAACATCCAAACGCTGACAAATTACTCGCAGATTACTCAAATTTGAGATCGCGCGCAGCGGCAGATACATCGATTCCCCAACCCCCCAACTGCGCAAATTTGGCAGGACCCTCCTGCAAGGGACTCACGAGACTCAGTGAAGCGTTCCTGGGTGAACGAGCATGATGATTATAAGAATGTAACATCATCATGGGTGATAGTCAAAATATGAACAGACCACGCTGTTATGTGTCCTCCGCATATTTATTAAAACATTCGCATAGTCCATGAGCAAGTTTGTTTTCTAGACCAATCGTCACCAGCAGACTGACTGCCGATGAGACCCGGAAGGTGGAAACCAGTCCAGAGTTGACTTGTTTAAACACACGCTGCTCGATAATTTTGCTCTTGAGAGGCAATAGACGGATACAATTATATCATATACTTATTTACAGAGTAAGATATATACTCTTCTTGGTTCTTTCGGTAAAGTCACGTAGAAGGGAAGTAATAAAATAATAAAAATAAAACATAATAAAATATGTTTTATTTTTAAAAATAAAACATAATAAAATATGTTTTATTTTTATTATTTTATTACTTCCCTTCTACGTGACTTTACCGAAAGAACCAAGAAGATGAATCCCTGCAGTCACGAAATCTTTAAATCGAAAGATATATACTATATCATACTCTATAAATAGAGATAATATAGCAGGCAACGTTTCGGGAAATTAGCCTTCTTCATAACACAAACAGTTTTATGTATATATACTGGTAGGAACCTCTGGTTACACCAGCCCACAGGGGATTATTGTGCCCGTCCGTCGTGCAGGGAGGGGCTGGGTGGGGAGGGTGGGGAGGGTGGGGAGGGGCTGGGTGGGGAGGGGAGGAGAGGGAGGGGCTGAGTGGGGAGGATGGGGAGGGGCTGGGTGGGGAGGGTGGGGCTGGGTGGGGAGGGTGGGGAGTGGCTGGGTGGGGAGGGTGGGGCTGGGTAGGAGGTGGGAGCGGTGGGGCTGGATGGGGAGGTGCTGGTCACCCCATAGTGCCCTTATAAAACTCAACGTTTAACCTACTCACGTCGGCTTGTGCCCACCCTCACAGTCGGGCATATTTGCGGAATACACCACGCCGCTGTTGACCCTGGCCATTGACCGAGCAACCCAACGTTCCAACCAGCTCCCTCCGCAGGAATGTGTTGTATATGGCCCCGCGGTGTTTGTTGACGAGTGTGTTGACAGTTGTTGTCGTGTTTGATCGTGTTGTGTGCACACCGCTGCCAACGCAGCAGTAGCAGCACCAAACAGCACCGATTAATTTATTTACGATAAGCATGTGCTTACTGGACGGTTTCAAAGGTCAAATTAATATACGGAAACTGAACGGAACATATAACCGAGTCCTACAAATGTACATATATTGATTTGAAAAGTTGCGGGTGTGAGTGTTATCCGCTCACGTATTTCTCTTCGTTGTTTGACCATACTTCACCACTCTGGCTGCTAGTGTTCGGGCTGGTGCAGTGGGGAGTATACCCAATGGACGGTTCAGGATACCACGGCCCAACATTTACGCTTAAGTTTGTTTCATACCGACCCCGGCGACTCGGGGGTTACGTCTTACAATCCTGAGCGTCTTGTAATCTGGAGAACGCGGTCACATGCGCGGTGGTAATACGCTAATGTTACACCACGAAGACTGCATGTGTGAGCAATCGGTGGCGTTCCCCTGTGGATAAACAAAGTGGCACTCGCCCCCCCCCGTCTCCCCTCCCCCTCCACACCAAAATATTTGATTTGGGCGTGCCACGGTCCAAGTGACCGTAAATCTGAAGTTTTTCATGGCCTACGGTGAAAATAATGGGGGGTGGAGTCGAGATGTGATGATGGCTAAATAATGGGGGCGCAGTTGTTTGTGAATGTGGTTGAATACTAATAATTGATGGGAGGAGAGTTGTTGATTATAGTTAAGTAATGGAGGAGGCGTTGTATTGGCAACTACTGTGAAATAACAGGGGCGGTTGTTGAGCTGGTGATTAGCTGTGCTGGTGATTGCGGTTATGTAATAGCTGTGAGGCTGTGATGGTGAGTGTGGTGACACGTTGGCTGTGAGGCTGTGTTGGTGAGTGTGGTGACACAATGGTTGTGAGGCTGTGTTGGTGAGTGTGGTGACACGAGGGTTGTGAGGCTGTGTTGGTGAGTGTGGTGACACGTGGTTGTGAGGCTGTGTTGGTGAGTGTAGTGACACGATGGTTGTGAGGCTGTGTTGGTGAGTGTGGTGACACAATGGTTGTGAGGCTGTGTTGGTGAGTGTGGTGACACGAGGGTTGTGAGGCTGTGATGGTGAGTGTGGTGACACGAGGGTTGTGAGGCTGTGATGGTGAGTGTGGTGACACGTGGGTTGTGAGGCTGTGATGGTGAGTGTGGTGACACGAGGGTTGTGAGGCTGTGTTGGTGAGTGTGGTGACACGTGTGTTGTGAGACTGTGATGGTGAGTGTGGCTGTATTGGTTGTGAGGCTGTGATGGTGAGTGTGGTGACACGTGGATTGTGAGGCTGTGTTGGTGAGTGTGGTGACACGTGCGTTGTGAGGCTGTGATGGTGAGTGTGGTGACACGAGGGTTGTGAGGCTGTGATGGTGAGTGTGGTGACACGTGTGTTGTGAGACTGTGTTGGTGAGTGTGGTGACACGTGGGTTGTGAGGCTGTGTTGGTGAGTGTGGTGACACGTGGGTTGTGAGGCTGTGATGGTGAGTGTGGTGACACGTTGGTTGTGAGGCTGTGATGGTGAGTGTGGTGACACGTGAGTTGTGAGGCTGTGTTGGTGAGTGTGGTGACACGTGGGTTGTGAGGCTGTGATGGTGAGTGTGGTGACACGTGTGTTGTGAGGCTGTGATGGTGAGTGTGGTGACACGTGGGTTGTGAGGCTGTGATGGTGAGTGTGGTGACACGATGGTTGTGAGGCTGTGATGGTGAGTGTGGTGACACGTGGGTTGTGAGGCTGTGATGGTGAGTGTGGTGACACGTGGGTTGTGAGGCTGTGATGGTGAGTGTGGTGACACGATGGTTGTGAGGCTGTGATGGTGAGTGTGGTGACACGTGGGTTGTGAGGCTGTGATGGTGAGTGTGGTGACACGATGGTTGTGAGGCTGTGATGGTGAGTGTGGTGACACGTGAGTTGTGTGGCTGTGTTGGTGAGTGTGGTGACACGTGGGTTGTGAGGCTGTGATGGTAAGTGTGGTGACACGTGGGTTGTGAGGCTGTGATGGTGAGTGTGGTGACACGTGGGTTGTGAGGCTGTGATGGTAAGTGTGGTGACACGTGGGCTGTGAGGCTGTGTTGGTGAGTGTGGTGACACGTGGGTTGTGAGGCTGTGATGGTGAGTGTGGTGACACGATGGTTGTGAGGCTGTGATGGTGAGTGTGGTGACACGTGGGTTGTGAGGCTGTGATGGTGAGTGTGGTGACACGCGGGTTGTGAGGCTGTGATGGTGAGTGTGGTGACACGTGGGCTGTGAGGCTGTGATGGTGAGTGTGGTGACACGTGGGTTGTGAGGCTGTGATGGTGAGTGTGGTGACACGTGGGTTGTGAGGCTGTGATGGTGAGTGTGGTGACACGATGGTTGTGTTGGTGAGTGTGGTGACACGATGGGTTGTGAGGCTGTGATGGTGAGTGTGGGGACACGTGGGTTGTGAGGCTGTGATGGTGAGTGTGGGGACACGTGGGTTGTGAGGCTGTGATGGTGAGTGTGGGGACACGTGGGCTGTGAGGCTGTGATGGTGAGTGTGGTGACACGTGGGCTGTGAGGCTGTGTTGGTGAGTGTGGGGCTCGTTGGTTGTGTTGGTGAGTGTGGGGCTCGTTGGCTCTGGGGCTGTTGGTGGAGTTATCACTTCGCTGAGACGGGCAGAGGAAACGAGGGCAGCTCATGATTTCACTTCGAGAAAGCAGAACAGGAAGGGCAGGGAGGAGACGCACAATCGTACTGTTTACAAATGCAAAGGTGCCCCAGGTAGCCTGCGCATGGACTGCTGGGGCAAGTGCACTTAGGCAGCATCTTGTGAAGATCAGGACAATTCCCGAGGGGATGGTGTGGCGGTCATAACGAACGCGATTTGAAATCGAGGCGACCTCGTGGAGACTCGGTATCGGGTGAAGATATCACCCGCTACTTGTGTTGGCCGTGGCCTGAAATTTAACTTCGACCGCAGAAGTTCGTAGCACAGTGCGATAACCACTGCGCCACCACTCCCTCACACACACACATATATACACGCGCACACGTCTCTCCATATAAAGATCTCCCGCATAGACTTTAAACTGCGGTTGGGGCAAGTGCTGTTCGCGAGCACCTGTGTAGGCCGGCACGGCACACGAGGTCGTGGGTGGCCAGCACCGCGCGCGGCCGCCTTTGTCTCCCCAATGACGATGTTTACACACGACCCCGGGTACTCATTTAAGGCTGAGTCGACCTATGCGAGGCCCAGAACAGGTTTAGACAATCGTTATCGATGTTTCGTCGTGAGCGAGAACTCGTACCCACCCAATACACACCGCAGCAGGTACTAATTTAAGGCTGAGACTGCCTAGGGGAGGACCTATGACCGATTGAAAAACATTCGCTGCCACGGTTATTGCTCGCGAGCACGCAATCGAGGTCGGGTGGCCGGGTTCGTAAAAGCGCAATGCGCTAACCACTGCGCCACCGCTCCCCACATGCGCTAACCACTGCGCCACCGCTCCCCACACGCACACACGCACGGTGGACATATAATCATCATGTGTCTCCTACTGGAGGGGGTGAACACGAGGAAGGGGAAGTTGCCCGTCACACAAACGTGTGAATGTTGTACGGTACTCGCACACTTGACGCGGCAAGCCACGGACAGGGAAGGAGTCACACTTCCAGGAATTGAAGTTTCCCTTCGACTGGTATTCTGGGTAAACGTGTGGCCATGCTCAATCCACTGCTGGGTGCCGGCCTCAATCGGGCCGTTTGTGGCTCGTGGGAGTCAATTTTGGCAAGGCTTCAGCACACTCTTAGGGTCACTCTAGTTTTGCAGATGTTTCGTATCAAGTTCGGGTTTCTAAATCGCGTTGGCGTCCTTCATGCCGATCGCATCTCTCACAATCGCAGAGGAACCACAGGCGAGAGTTAAGGTAGGAGCAGAAGCAGCAGCCAGGTGCTACCAACAATTGCCCAAGTTCTGCAGTCCTCTCTATATATTAAGGTGTTGTGAGGCCAATTAATGAGTAGCGAATAGATGCGGGAGGAAACCGGAGGACCCGGAGAAAACCCACGTGTGCCAGCGAAGGGGCAACAGGCGATCCACTATATAGAAGGAACAGATGGAGATTAGCCCGCACTTTGCTCTACCACCTTCTGATGGTGAGCTACGGGAACATGGCACCTCCTCGCCACGGGAAGAGAGTTGGAAAAGATGGAGATTTAGTCCGCAATTTACCGTACCAACTCCTCCTGCCAGAGCCGGGGGATATGGCACCTTCTCGACGTCCAAAGGGGAAGGCAGTTGGAACGGATGGAGATTAGTCCACGCGTTGCTGGTGAGCCAGGGTTCTGCTTCCGAAAGCCCAACGGGATGTGAGTTTTCGCAACATGTGTGGTATACGGCGGGAGACCAACACCAAACTTCGCTCTGTGCAGGGGCATCGACGGGCAGTGGAGCTGCCCTTTGCTGCCCACAACGTAGCCCCCGCGGCAGCCTAGGCATGTAGGGAGAGGATCACCCGTCCACACACTAGGCAGGCTCAACGCCTGCTTAGCTTTGTGGGTGGACTGTGTATATATATCCATACAAGGGTGGTAACCCTTCCACACATTAACTAGGCTCAACGCCTGCTTAGCTTTGTGGGTGGACTGTTTATATATATCCATACCAGGGTGGTCACCCGTCCACACATTAGCTAGGCTCAACGCCTGCTTAGCTTTGTGGGTGGTTTCGGCTATATATTCATGCAAGGGTGGTCACCCATCCACACACGAGCACAGGCTCAACGCCTGCTTAGCTTTGTGATGTATTTTGGCCGTATTTTCGGCATTGTGTTGCATTGTAATTGTCTGGCGTTCATTCGCCCAATGATCGGAAACAGAAGGTTTTGGTTTGGATTATGATTATAATCGCAGTTTGTTTTACGTGTTTTTGGTGTTTCTACATATTTAGGCCTCATTTTTATATTTGTTTAATACCACAGTGGTCCGATCATTAAACTTCAATTTAAAAATTTCCGACGCTGCAGTGCGTGTTCATGAGCTCAGTTTTATCCGCAACTTCATCAGAATATTTGACCAACAAAAACTAAATTCAACACATCCGTCAATAACGCCACGATGCATGGCGTCAAACGAATGAAACATATAAAAGGCGACGTTTACAGGCAATGCCCCTTTTTCATAATAGCTCAGATGCCAGTAGAGAGACAGAGTGGATGGAAAGGAGTGGAAACTCCGCTTGGTGACACCACGGGGGCCAGATGATGAGAATTACAGTATATATTTGTATTCCCAATGGCCAGTTTTCTGAATCTTTATTTAGACTGGAGGAATCCGATGAGCTATGAAGCTCTTCTTCACAGGTGTCCAGTAGGTTTAAAAACTAAATGGCATGTTAAGTTACGTTAGTAGTGGTTATTGCAGTAACAGACAATCCCCTGCAAAAAATAACAATAACTACTGTACTAAAGGAACTCATTTATATTAAAAGTAAAAATATAAAATGTTGCTGGCACATTGCATTGTGGGAAGAGTTGTTCACCATGAGAGCTACAAGGCAACAATCCGCCTAGCACTTCGTTCCTGGGCCCAATCACCAACATTTCAATACAAACAGTGTAATTGCCATTGGAATGGTCCTGTATTTTACTATAAAACTGTATTAATTCGTGTTATATCAACTCTTATGATCCACTCTATATCTCTGGCTTCTTTGAATTATTTGCTACGATGAAGGGTAATTTCCCGAAGCGTCACATGTTATATGCTTTTCCTTTAAGGCCACGCATTCAGTTATCGTGACATGTTGAGTTTTTTTTTCAATTTGTGCACCACTGCCAACGCAGCATAAATATATGTGCAGTGTGTTTTTTTCATCAGATTGCTAAACTGTATTTAATTATTTTAATTGTTCCACATTTTTATTATATATTTAGTACAAAGATCACCCGTATAGCCTTAACAGGCTGTTAGGACACAGCACACGATGGGGTGGGTGGTCAACACCACGTCCGGCCGCCTTTGTCTCCCCAGTGGCGTTGTGTTTACACACCACACCAGGTACTCATTTGAGGTTGAGTCGACCTAGGGGATGCCCAGGACCGGTTCACATAATAATAGTTACTCGTTTGAAGCTTTCGTGACTACAGGAATCCATACGCTTTGGCTTTTTCGGTAAAGTCACGTGGGTATAAAATAAAATACATCACGACGTTTCGGGCGCAACACAAGCGTCAGGTTCCCACCTGAGGACGAACGCTTGTGTTGCGCCCGAAATGTCGTGATGTATTTTATTATATACCCACGTGACTTTACCGAAAGAACCAAAGAGTAATCATTGCTGGTGTTGGCCGTGCGCTCGAATTGTCCCCCAGACGAATGTTGTTGCTGGGCGTGGTGCTGGCCACACGAACCTCATGGCGGGACCCCGGGGTCCCGAATAAACGGAAGTCAAAATGGTAATCAATTAATTCATTTTTGGCGATTCCGTCCCACCGCGCACATCAACGCCGCGACCCGCCTGGCGCTGATCATTCTGTTGCCACTTCGTGTCCAAGCGCAGCAGCAGCGAGGACGAATGCGCACAAGAGCTGAACAAGCGACTGCACTCCATGCTCGGGTATGGGCAGGATCATAAGTCTTACCCAAAGCTGCTCAAACTGCCTACACGACTTAAATCCTTTATGTGTCACCACGGGATGCATAATACAGTGAAACTGCTCTCTTATCTTCATTATTACGTGTCACCTACCAATGTCTGCAGCCAGGATCAATGGATGACAATCCAATTACCTGCAGATATTTAACAGATGACATGCGTTGCACCGTTAATTTCTCCTGTTTGATAATACTTCTCTTGTCCGTATGCATCTGTGCAGATAGGTTGTTTTTGCGGTTAAGCCAGTCCCCACATACCGCTCGTATCAATGCGGATAAGAGGAACGGCGACCCACTGCTCTGTAGAGTAACATTGGTGTAAACGCTTGTTACAATATGAACAGCGCATTGAAAACGCGTACTATTTTCTGTACTGTTTACAAAGTGTGTTCACAAATCCACACTGAGAAACACGATGATCGACAGAGGGGTGTAAATATTTTTTTCGAAAGTGTATTTAAATAGAGGTACTGAAGGTAAGTAGTTTTCAGTTTTAAAGGCATAGTTTAACAAGACAACACATGCCACCATCCTTCAAACCCATTGGTGAAAAAGAGCAAAGTTTTTGTTGACATTATAATATAAGATTAGTGCCGTTGCGGGCATTCGTAGGTGCTTGCTAACAGCACTTTCCCCAACAGTCTGTTAATGTCTATATGGTTGATCTTTTTCTTTACCCCACACATGCACGTGCTTTCACGTACACAACAATAACGCCCGCTATTCGCCACTAAGTGGCGGTGACATCACCACGGCCCCTTTGCCAGGCCAGGTGCACTTTGAGGCCACGTCAAGTGTGGAAGGCTCGCTGACAGGTCACGGGACAGACCCAGGTGCCATGGGTTGACTGACGTGACTGGCAGACGCACCAGTTGTGCCCCCCTACTGTGCCAACTCGCTACATTTGAACTGCCTGGCGCTTCGCTCATTTTTGCGAGCATCGCTCCTCTGCCCTCCGTTGTTGTTGGAGGGCGACTGCCTCCACCTGCCCACTCGCGTTCTTCACTGAACCTCCTGCATAGAGGCCGATCCGATCTTAGCACCACTGGTGCCGATCTTCGGCAAGTCCACCCAGCGCCCCCATCCTCCTGGACCAGGACCACATCAGCTCCATCTCTTCTCCAGCCCGTGCCGTGCCCGTTTAGCCCTCTCTATCCGATCAAACATAAGCCGCGTGGGCATACGGTGGCTGGGCATGCGGGCTACATGACCCAGCCAGCGCAGCCTGCCGTGCACACGCCTGCACACACGCGCGTACGGTGTTCGCGATGCCCAATCACACGCGGGCTGACCGCTCGCCCACCACGTGTGCTGGCCGTGATAAGAAATCGCCCCGTGTATGCGGCGTCACCTACGCGTTTTCATGGCCGGATCTGAGTTTTTTTTTTTAAAACGAAGGACGTGGTGCTGCTGGCGATGGTGGTGATGGTGGGGGCGGCATGGGATGGATATAACACAGTCCTTCGGTACTGCAATGAGTTTGCCTGGCGGTGGCAGCTACGTTAACACATCACTGGGGAGGCAGTGAGAGTTGGTAGATTACACACATGACAAGAGTTTTATATTTATATATTTTTAAAAACTAACTTTTTCATGATGACCAGTTTGTTGTTGTCATACAAATGCAGGAGTCACACTGTGAGTAGCCATGGAGTAACAGAAACAACCCTTCAATAATCACGAACGATAACGAAAGTCTGCGTGGTGAACCACTTTTGGGGGCCGTCCATAAATGACGTCACGCGATTTTGGACGATTTTTGACCCCCCCCCCCACCTCGTCACACATCGTCACAAATGTCTGATCACTTCCCTGGGTGCGTGACGTCATTTATGGACGGCCCCTTGCACCGTACGTAGCCAACCGTGCTAAATCGACGGTGCCCATCGAAACCAATAAATAAGCTAGTTTTTTATGATAAGTTAAATAAAAAAGTGTTGCTGGCATATTGCATTGTGGCAATAATTAGTTAAATCCACGGATCAATGCATCCCGGGGCCCAACCAAAGTGGTGGTGGCTGTGGCACTGTGCAGCACAACGCATCTCTAAAACCCAAATAATATTAGGTTTTTTCGGTAAAGTCACGTAGGTAAAAAATAAAAATTAATAAAAGTAAAATAAAAATAAGCTAAAAATCACGACGTTTCCTAAGAATATGAATCCTTGCAGTCACGAAAGCTTCAAATCTAGAACCCAAATAATTTCACAAGGAAACAATCCACCCCACATTGAGAACTCTCCCCCCCTGCCCCACTCACCACTCACTCCCTCTTAATGGGGGGAGGGGGGGGGGCAGGGGGGGGGGGGCGCTCGACTGCGCGTAGCCTGGGGGGCGCCTGGCGAGTCTCATGGGCGCGACTCGCAGGGGTCATGGGCAGGGGGTCGGAGCTTGCCACGGGGACTCTGTGAGGGGTTGTAAGGTGTGGAGCAAGGGTCGGTGGTGTTACGGTTAGGGGTCGCGGTTTGGGTCAGGTATTTAAGTCGAGAATTACGGTTAGGGTCAAGGTTAGGGTTGAATTAGGGTTAAGGTCACGGTTTGGATTTGGGGTTAGGGTTGGGAGTCAGGGTTAGAGGTTAGGGGTCAGGAATAAGGGCTATGGGTTATGGGTTCGGGATGAGGGTTATGAGCTTGGGGCTGTGCTTATAGTTGGGGGTAGGCACGTGGCTAGGTTCAGGGTGAGAGTGTAGCTCTGGATTTAGGATTAGGTTTAGAATCAGCAGTACAGTCATCGTTAGGGTCAGGAGCCAGGGAGCTGTGCTTGGGGTCAGGGGTCAGGGGTCAGGGGTCGGCAACCCGCGGCTCCGGAGCCGCGCGAGGTTCTTTAGGACTGCTTCGTGACGTCACTCACACTGCATAGCAGTTCTTGAAACATAGAATTGTTTTTTTTTTACAGAATTCTAACAAAAATGCCCCTTCTTATTTTGTTTGTCGATCCCTGGTCATGGTTAAGGGTAAAGGTTATAGTTAGTGTGACGGGTTGGGGATAATGGGTCATGGGCAGGGCGTATGATTGGAGAGCGCGTACCTGAGGCAGAGGTCGCAATCGGGTACCCGATACCCGTACCCTACCCGATACCCGTACCCGTACCCGGCCGGGTAAAGGGTACAGGTACCCGTTTGCGACCCTGGTGCGGCCGGGTACGGGTAAGGAATCAAAACCCGTTTGCGACCTCTGACCTGAGGTCACGAGCTGCCATTTGGGAGGCGTTTCTGGCGAAGCACTGCCCCACCCCTCACTGCCCTTTGCCTCCCCCCACTGCCCCTCACTGCCCCTGGTTGCCCCTCGCTGCCCCTCACTGTCCCCGGTTGGCCCCGTCTCTGCAGGAGCCGTCGTGCAGCTCGGGGCGAGCTCCATCTCGGGGGAGCTCTTCCCCCTTCTCGGGGTTCAAGTCCCCAGCCAAGCGACTCGGCAACCCGGCACAGGTGAGCTGGGGGGTGGAGGGGGCCACCTAGGAGAGGCGGAGACCCCACAGCGACAGCCCCGAGTCTCCCACACCACCCCCCTTATATACCGTGTGTGGCCACGCCCCTGACCCGTGGCCACGCCCCTATTTTCGAACCTTCTCGATGGCCCGAGACCACTCGCACTGCAGGCTGACTCCCCTGTCATTACCTCCCGTAACCACCAGTCTACTCGCACTGCAGGCTGACTCCCCTGTCATTACCTCCCGTAGCCACCAGTCCACTCGCACTGCAGGCTGACTCCCCTGTCATTACCTCCCGTGGCCACCAGACCACTCGCACTGCAGGCTGACTCCCCTGTCATTACCTCCCGTGGCCATCAGTCTACTCGCACTGCAGGCTGACTCCCTTGTCATTACCTCCCGTGGCCACTAGTCCATTCGCACTACAGGCTGACTCCCCTATCATTACCTCCCGTAGCCACCAGCCCACTCGCACTGCAGGCTGACTCCCTTGTCATTACCTCCCGTGGCCACCAGACCATTTGCACTGCACGCTGACTCCCCTGTCATTACCTCCCGTGGCCACTAGTCCATTCGCACTACAGGCTGACTCCCCTGTCATTTCCACCCGTGGCCACTAGTCCATTCGCACTGCAGGCTGACTCCCCTGTCATTACCTCCCGTAGCCACCAGCCCACTCGCACTGCAGGTTGACTCCACTGTCATTAAACACGTGTCCCGAAATGTTACCGCTTTGCCCCTTCCCCCTCTCCGCCCGCAGCGCTCCGCCAGCTTTAGAGGGCTGCAGCGCCCCTCGCCCCCCGCTCTCCGCCCCTCGCCCCCCACCCCCCCGCGCCGCCCGTGCCGCACCGCGTCGCGCCTGTGGAGCGAGACGTTCGCCTCGGAGTCCAAGAGAGAGCTCAGCACGCGGGACGTCCGCAGGCAGGAGGTAAGACGCCAGCGTCGTCGTCGTCATCAGCAGCGGCAGCAGCATCATTAGCGGTGTCATCATCAGCAGCAGCATCATTAGCAGTGTCATCATCAGCAGTAGCATCATTAGCAATGTCAACATCAGCAGCATCATTAGCAGTGTCATCATCCGCATCATCAGCATTATCATCATCATCATCAGCATTATCATCAGCAGCATCATTAGCAGTGTCATCATCAGAAGCAGCAGCATCATCAGCATTATCATCAGCATCATCAGCATTATCGTCATCATCATCAGTAGCATCATTAGCATTATGATCATCATCAGCAGCAGCATCATCAGCATTATCATCATCACCATCATCAGCAGCAGCAGCATCATTAGCATTATCATCATCATCAACAGCAGCAGCATCATTAGCATTATGATCATCATCAGCAGCAGCGTCATCAGCAGTGGCCAGAATGGTCCCTGGGGTCCGGGGCCCGGGGGTGACGGCCCTGGGCCCTGTGCTTTGGGGGGTCCTGCGCTTTACTACGTCTGACATGTCAGACAGCATCACCAAACGATGCGGCTGCTGTGCAATTGTGTAATTTGTGGTGTCATTTCCGAATTGCTTTGAATATTTTTTTAAACATCTGCTGTCTGTACAATAATCAACATCACCATCAAACGTAACAGCAGCAGCATCATCATCAATACATATCTATTCATAATCATCAGCAGCAAGTGTCGGTGAGCATTGCCAGCAGCAATGCTTCAATCATCAGCAATTGTATCATCAGCATCGGCAGTATCATACGTAATAAGAGCATCATCATCAGCAGCAGCAACATTATGAGGTTCATAATCGTCATCAGCCATACAAATTGCGATGATCATCATCAGCTGCTGCAGCAACACTATGATGATGATCATCATCTAATGTTGGACCCGTCTCCTCCTCCCCCTCTCCCAAGGCGATCTTCGAGTTGTTCCAAGGAGAACAGGACCTCGTCGAAGACCTGAAGCTCACCAAGATGGTACGAGTCGCCATGGCACAGCACGAGCACGTCACCTCGTCACAGTCCCCCCCACCCCCACACTCTCACCCCAGTATTTAGTAACAAAAACAATTGCAGCATTGCCCCCTCCTGGCGGACTTGCACGCACGCTGCGTTCAACTTGTGCCGCACAGGGAGAGCTGCCACTGGGGGGGGGGGGGTCATGCATTCATCCATCGCGCGTAGCCAGCGAAACACCGTTGCGCCAAACGCGTGACCTCTTGCGACCTCTTGCGACATCCTTCGCATGAAATTGCACTTGCTGCCGTACACCGGTGGCGTCTCGAGCGATTTCGTTTGACCCGCGGATCACGGGGGTCACCGAGGACATCGATGACATTACGAGCGCAAGATGAATGCGAGCTGTAGTTGTCGTCGCTAGCCGGTACGCGTGCTAACTCGCCGTGACCCCGGTGACCCCTGTTCCACCTGTGACACCCTCCCCCCCCCCGCTCCCAGGTTTACCAGGACCCCATGCGGAAGCTGAACATTATGAGCGAGGAAGAGTCGCAGAAGATTTTCGGCAGCTTGCAGTCGCTGGTGCCTCTCCATCAGGGTGAGAGATCATCATCATCATCATTGTCAGGAATCATCGTCACCAGCAGCAGAAGTATCCTCATCACATCTTTATCATCTACATCTGGGGATGCGCTCCTCATTTTCAGGTGAAACAAAATAAATGATCAAAATCTGGGTTTAGATAAAAAAAATTCGGATAAAAAAAAATTGTTTCGGATTTTGCCGCAATGATAGACAATCTGCCGAGGCTACTGCTGCCTGCGGTGGCAGTGGTGCACACATAACGACAAAAAGTCGACACAGTTGTCAATAACACCGTGGCCTTCATAGGCAACATAATCAACAGGCAACTTTTTGTACTATGCCGGAGGGCCATTATGAGTCACCTCAGATGTGTACACGCTCGTGTGCGCGCGTGTGTGAGTGCATGTGTACCTGGTGCGGTGTGTAAACATCGCCGCTAGGGAGACAAAGGCGGTCGGGCGTGGTGCTGGCCACCCACCCCCTCGTGTACCGTTCCGGCCTTCATAGGTGCTCGCTAACAACACTTGCCCCTACAGTCTGTTAAGGCTATACGGGGGATCTTTTATCTTTGTGTGCGTGTATGCGTATGTACGTGTGCGCGCGTCTTTGTTTTAGTTGTGCGCGTGCATGCTCGCCAACACCACTTGCCCCAACAGTCTGCTAAGGCTATACAGGGGAATCTTTGTCTGTTGTGTGTTTATCGCCGAGCACAGAGCTCGTGGAGCGGCTGCAGGAGGCGAGGGGTCCCGACGGATCCGTGGAGCGAATGGGACAGATCCTGCTCAACTGGGTGAGCATCAGCACCCACACGCCTGTAACCCAGCACTGTCGTATGGGATAGAGTGTTTCCCCCTCGCATGCGTGCGTCCGGGCGCTCCGGTTTCCTCCCACGTGTAAGCACTCATCAATTGGCCGATACCACCTTCATATATAAGGGATCGCAGAGCTCGGGACAATCGTCGGTGCCAACTCACCGCGTGGCTGCTGCTGCTGCCTTCCCGCTCGCCTGCGGCCCGTCCTCGTGCCGGGCTAGGTTCCCCGGCTGCGCCCCGCCTACCGCTGCTACTGCTCGAGCCAGGCGGAGGCGCGCGCTCTGCTCGAGTGGCGGCGCCGCGACGAGGAGAGGGTGAGCGACTTCCTGCGGCGCTGCCGCGAGTCGCCCTTCTCGCGCCGCCTCGACCTCAGCAGCTTCCTGGACGAGCCGCGGTCGCGCCTCGTCAAGTACCCGCTGCTGCTGCGCGAGGTCCTGCGCCACACGGGGCCCGCGCACCCCGACACGACGGCCCTGCAGCGAGCGGTGAGCGGACGGCATCGTCGCCGTCATCATCATCATCATGATCGCCGCTGCCGCCGCCGCCGTCATCATCATCATCGCCGCCGCCGCCGCCGTCATCGTCATCAACAACCCGTAATCACTCCTCCACAGCAAGGGGTCATTACAATTACCGTCATCATCATCATCATCGCCGCCGCCATCGTCGCCGTCATCATCATCATCGCCGCCGTCATCGTCATCATCAACAACAACCCGTAATCACTCCTCCACAGCAAGGGGTCGTTACCATTACCGTCGTCATCATCATCGTCATCGGCAGCGAAATCACTCTTGCCACCACCGGCACCACCACCGTCATCAATAACACTATGGACATCTTCATCATCATTATCCCAGCTGACCTCACCATGCTAACGATCGTGTAGAATCATGACCCAACAATTCACCCACTCACTCACACACATATATACATGTGTAGTGACATAGAATGGGTCACTAGGGCGCGTAGCGCTGGTTGCTGGCAGAGAGGGGGATCTGAAGGTGTAGCAGCCCGGTCTGCCAGCAGGGCACGTGATAGGCCGGAGAAAGGGGATGTTGGGCAAAGGTGACAGAGGGTTTCAGTTTCAGTTTGTGGTTCAGTTTCATTCATTAGATGTAATCCTGTGAGCCATGCGGCTCTTGACTCGGGTGCAACCGCAACAAAACAAAAACATGAACAAGAAACATCTCAAAGTGACTACACGCAACAGAAAAATCCTGGAAAAAACAGCAAAGTCTTCCAGAAAAAACACCTCATTTCAACGCTGTGTGCAAACATCCCAGTGGGATGCAAGTCAAACACGTGGGGTGAAGCCCAGAACCTTCTGGTAGGTTCCAGAAGGGGGCGTGGCTGAGGGCGGAGCCAGGCCACGCTGGGGGGGATAAAAGGTAGGCCCCGACTCTGGGTCGGGGCTGTCGTCTGGAATGGAACCCGTCATGCGACGTCTTCGGCGTTGTAGGCCAGGCAGTGTGCCGGCTGTCCTGACCAAGTGTGTAGTTATCCCCCGTGCCTGTGATGGCTGGAATAAATGTGAATGCCTCCTACTACTCGTGTCTCCCAAGTGAGTCACTACACATGTATCACCATCTGGAGCTGCAGCAGCAGAAGCATCTCTATTATATCCCGACCACAGCCTCCTCCACCATGATCATCATCAGCACTGCCAACATCATCATCATCACCGCCAACATCATCATCACTAACATCATCATCACCGCCAACATCATCATCACCACCATCATCATCACCACCACCATCACCACTGGCCTGGCACTCACTCTCCAGAGTGCAGAGGAATCACCGTGATCTTGGCCATGTGGAATCATCACCACCAACATCATCATCACCACCAACATCATCATCACCACCAACATCATCATCATCACCAACATCATCATCACCGCCAACATCATCATCACCACCAACATCATCATCACCACCAACATCATCATCACCGCCAACATCATCATCACCAACATCATCATCATCACCACCAACATCATCACCACCACCAACATCACCACATCATCACCACCACATCATCACCACCAACATCATCACCACCAACATCATCACCACCACATCATCACACCACCACCATCATCACCACCAACATCATCACCACCAACATCATCACCACCAACATCATCATCACCACCAACATCATCACCACCAACATCATCATCACCACCATCATCATCACCACCAACATCATCACCACCACCAACATCATCACCACCACCACCACCAACATCATCATCACCACCACCACCACCAGCATCATCACCGCCGGCGCGTGGCGGTCACATGCTCTGTCCGCAGCTGGAGGAGTCGCAGGCGCTGCTGGAGGAGATGGACGCGCTGGCCGGCGAGGCGGAGTGCCGCTTCTTCCTGGAGCGCCTGGAGCTCGGCGACGGGGAGCCGCGCGAGCCGCGGGAGCCGCGCGAGCCGGGGGCTGCGGGGGCACTCGGCGCCACGCGCAGCTTGCGCTGCCAGGGCGAGCTGCGCAACCTGCGGGGCACCGTGAGCACTCGCGCCTGTCGCCAGCAGCATCGGCATCATTAGCAGCGGCAGCAGCATCATCATCAGCAGCATCATCATCAGCAGCAGCAGCGTCATCAGCGGCAGCAGCATCATCATCAGCAACAGCAGCATCGTCGTTTTCACCATCAGCAGCATCATCATCAGCAGCAGCATCATCATCATCAGCAGCTTCATCAGCAGCAACAGCAGCATCGTCGTTATCATCAGCAGCAGCATCAACATCATCATCATCAGCAGCATCGTCGTTATCATCAGCAGCATCATCATCAGCAGCAGCATCATCATCAGCATCATCAGCAGCAGCAGCATCATCATCATCAGCAGCAGCATCAGCAGCAGCAGCAGCATCATCATCAGCAGCAGTATCAGCAGCAGCGTTTGTCGTCGATCGGCCGTCACTGTTCTTGTCCTGTTGCTGGCCTTGTTACTGTCGTCGTCCACAGCACTAATCATGAACATTGTCCATGAATTTATCATCACCCAGTGACATCATAATCATTAGACCTTCTTTGCCAGTACCAACATATAATAATAGGGGTTTTCCCCTTTTTTTCTGGCAACAAAACTGAAACCTTTTTACAAGGAATCATGTGTGCATTAACCACAAAACTTGCGGTCGTGGATGTCATATTTATTGTTGTTGTGGCCGACAGCGTCATTGTTGGTGTCATCTTCGTATTGACTACTCACTCGCCCACTTACTCACCCATGCATTCACCCATCCACTCACTCCCTCATCCACTCACCCACCCACTCAATCACCCACTCACTTACTCACCCACTCACTCACTTACCCACTCACTCAATCATCCACCCACTCACTCACTCACTCACCCACTCACCCACCCACCCACCCACTCACCCACTCACTCACTTACCCACTCACTCACTTACCCACTCACTCACTTACCCACCCACTCACTCACCCACTCATTCACTTACCCACTCACTCACCCACCCACTGACAGCCTTATCCACCCACCCACTCACTTACCCACTCACTCACTCACCCATTCACTCACTTACCCAGTCACTCACCCACTCACTCACCCACTCACTCACCCACCCACTCACTGACTTACCCACCCACTCACCCACTCAAACTACCACCCCACCCATACACTCACCACTCCCCACTCCCTCACCATACACTCACTCCCCTCCCCCCATACACCAATTTACTTTTAGATCTCAATTTAAAACTCATTTCTGTAGAACTGCTTACGGTGCGGAAAGAAAGTCAATATACATAGACCTGTCCTTGTGCCGGATTAAGCTAGTGCGGGGCCTGTAGCATATGTTATCAAGGAGCCCTAAAATAAATAAAACACACGTATTTTTTTACTTGCACAATAAAGTAATTTTATATTTCATTTGCTATACAGCCAGATAATACGACAAATCGCTCACCTTAAACACCCAGTCGTTCATAAAAGTTGAAGGCATACTCTTTGGTTCTTTCGGTAAAGTCACGTAGGTAGAAATACAATTTAACAAATCACGACGTTTCGATCGCATCACAAGCAAACTTCATCAGGTGGGAAGTTCGCTTGTGTTGCGATCGAAACGTCGTGATTTGTTTATTTTATTTTATTTCTACCTACGTGACTTTACCGAAAGAACCAAAGAGTACGGACTCCTGCAGTCACGAAAGCTTCAAATCAAGTTGAAGGCAGTATAGTACTATAGTAATAGAGCAAGTGCAAAATCACTGAACTGGAAGTGATAGCTTGAAAGCATTTTAGCGCGGGGCCCTTGAAAGTGCGGGACCCGCAGCTACTACATATGCAGCTACTTCTGCTACCAGGAACACATTCCTGCGGAGGGAGCTGGTAGGAACGTCGGGTTGCTCGGTCAATGTCCAGGGTCAACGGCGGCGTGGTGTATTCCGCAAATATGCCCGACTGTGAGAGCGGGCACAAGCCTTACAGCACACGTGTGTACAATGCCCTGTGCAGAAATGTGTACAGTGCTCAACTAAAGGTTTTATTTTGACCGGGCAGGGCCCACTGAGCTCTATACGATTGGGAAGTGACCTTGCCCCGAATGATGGCTCAACGAATTGGCGGCTTAAATGTAGAGATTGAGTGCCGTGGCCGCCTTCCCCACCCAGCCCCTCCCTCCCCACCCAGCCCCTCCCTCCCCACCCAGCCCCAACCCACCCTCCACACCCAGCCCCTCCCCACCCTCCCCTCTCCACCCAGCTCTCCCCACCCTCCCATATTTGGAATGCACGACGGACACAATAATCCCCTGTGGGCTGGTGTAACCAGAGGTTCCTACAAGTATAATCCGGCACTGACTTATCCACCCCCCCCCCCCTCCGTGCCACCCACCCACCCCACAGAAGGTGCACGTCTTCGTGTTTGGCACTGCGCTCGTGGTGTCACGCCCGGGCTCCCGCGCTGCGGGGGGCCGCGGCCCCCGCTACCGCGTCACGGGGAGGCCCATCCCCGCGTGCGACCTCGAGCTCTACGACCTCCGCGACGGCGAGGTCAAGGCGGGGGGCTCATTCCGGGGGGCCTTCGGGGCCAGCGAGACCGGTGAGGGGCGAGGGGGGGGTGAGGGTGTGGTGGGGAGGGTGTGGTGGTGAGGGTGTGGTGGTGAGGGTGTGGTGGCGAGGGTGGTGGCGTGGGTGTGGTGGTGAGAGTGTGATGGTGAGGGTGTGGTGGTGAGGGTGTGGTGGTGAGGGTGTGGTGGTGAGCGTGTGATAGTGAGAGTGTGGTGGTGATAATAATAGTGGCGGGTGGTTGACCCGGTCCTGGGCCTCCTCGCCTCGTGTCCACTCGGCCTTACATTATTATCCGGGGAGACAAAGGTGGACGGGTGTTGAGATGGCCACATCACCCACTCGTGCACTGTGTCAGCTTTCATAGGTGCTCGCTAACAACACTTTCACCAAGGCTCATACGGGGGACATTTCTATGTCTTTGTTTTTTTATCTTTATTTTGTGTGCGTAAACAACCGCACTTAGTCCACTCAATGCAACCCACTCCTAACACCCAACCTCTCTCTCTCACCTAAGCCGCATTCGTCTAACCCTCTCACTTAACCTCTCCGCTCTCTCACCCAACCCCCTCTCACCCAACCCTCTCCCACTTACCCCCCGTCCCCACTCCTACCACCCCTCACGTGACAGCCAAGAACTTCTTCAAGGTGGGATTCCGGAACCCGGCCCACGGCCCGTCCCACACGCTGCAGACCTCCGACTCCTTCAGCAAGCAGCAGTGGCTCGGCCACATTCGGGCGTCCATCGCTGAGCACCAAAAGGATCTTCAGCAACATCAACAATATCATCATCAGCAGCAGCAGCAGCAACAGCAGCAGCAGCAGGGACTGAAGGTCGAGGGGCCACCAGTGATGATGAGGAAACGAGGAGAAGTCCTCTCCAGGCTGCGCCCCGTGTCAGCCATGCTTGCGTGCCCGAGGACCTCCGTCCAGGTCTGTCCCGCGGCGGGACCCGGCGCCGGAGCTGGGAAGATCGGAGCCGGGAGGACCGGCGGTGGGAAGGGCGGCGGGGTTGGCAGAGCGTCCGGTGACGGGAGGGGTGAGCGGGCGGACCCCGGAGTTGTCGATGTCGACGCCGCAGGAGATGGGGACGGCAAGTGGAGGACGTCTCACGGCATCACGGTGAAGGTGACACCGGCGGGGATGTGATGGGGGGCCCTCCTCCCCGGACGACGAGGTTCACCTCGTGAGGCCGCCTCGAGGTCACTCCGCAAGGCCGCGTCGTTGTTATCACTCTTGTCGTCGCCGTTGGATGGTTCGTTGGATCGAGTCAGCAGTGGCCGGTTGTCAAGTTGGTTAAGAATAGAGTCAGGACTCTCACTAGTGGCTGATAGGCTGTTTGGTTATGGGTAATTCTATCACTGGTCGCTGATTGGCTGTTAGTTATGGGTAATTCTAGCTCTGGCGGCTGATGGCTGTTTGCTTCGGGGTGATTCTCGCTCGAGTGGCTGATTGGTTATGGGTAATTGTAGCACTAGTGGCTGATTGGTTATGGTTCGTGGCAGAGCTTGACTCTGATTGGCTGTTAGCCTCTCATCCGTTTGCCCGCCTCTCTGCGCTTTACCGCATCCCGCGTCCGGTGCTCACGATCGCCGGGGAAAACCGCGAGACCCCCGCGTGGGGCAAACAGGGATACGGGTCTCCCCCATACCCCGTGAGTTGTAAGGGTCGGTTTTATTGGGAAATTCATCGCTGCCACGAAGGAGTCTATTCTGTTCGCTCGAAGTGATTGTCAAACGTCCACGTCTGCACTCGCTCCGTGTTTATGATAATATTGCTCGCTCTGCAGAAACGTAGAAACATTATCAGTGCGAATGCTGGTTTAAAATATTAGCACGGTTGGCTATGTACGGTTCGAAAGAAGTTCAACGTGCACAACAATATACTTTCGTGCGTGTTGTCGGTCAGTGTAGTGGTAAGAAAAACTCAACTTTAAATGTTTTCACTGGATATTGTTTGTTGCACTATCAATTTGGCATGGGCCTACGGTTCACTCGGCAAGAATATCTCGAGTTATGATGATGTCAAATTGTAACGTGGTGCCGCCGCAGTCTTCACTCGCTCTCGAAGAGAGAGAGGACGACTCGGAGACGCGAGGAGGAACCACAGTCGAGCGGGAAGGCAGCAGGAGCCAGGCAACGAGGAGCCGGCGACACCAACACTTGCCAAAGCTCTCCGGTCCTCTGTATATCAAGGTGTTATCGGCCGACATATGAGTGTTTTAAAATGTGCGGAAACCGAGGCACCCTGAGAAAACCTGCACGTGCGACAGGGAAACACTCTACCCCAATCATATGGAACAGGTGGAGTCCACATTTTGCTGTGCCGCTTCTGGCAAAGCAAGGGCACGAAAACGTCAATCGACGCCCACGGGAAGAGAGTTTTGCAACGTTTGTGTGATCCGCCAACCCTCGCCACCGACTCCACATCGCTGGATTACACCGCCTGGCTAAGTAACGATGATTATAATAACATCAATAATGCTGCGTACGCATTCGTTATCAAGGGAAGCCTTCACCGAGTCTCGATACTTCTTCAGGGAGGTTTTGGCCAACGAGAGTTTATGCCTTCGCGTGCGAAGGAGGAAAACGAAGAACCCGGAAAAAAAACGGGGGCATGCGCACGAGAGGCGGTTCCACTCAACGCTCCGCGCTGACGGAATCAAGAATCCGTCACTCTACCGTCATCTCCTGGCCACATTGCACCCACCCCATCGCTCGCTTGAGCTTACAGCGCTGAGAATAATTGTACGTGCAACGTAAATGATACACTGTTACTTTCAGGTTAAGGCCTATGCACACGAGGGTCATGTAACGTAGGATATGAATCTAATTCCGGCAGTGGATAAAAAATTGCCATGTGTGGTGTATACAACAAAATAATAATGTGTTAAGACCCAGGACCTCAAAGATGTGCCCTGGCAGCCTTCCACCATCTAGCCATAGATATATTCAAACAGAGATCCAGACTCACACAGAACCCTATATAACGTATTTTCCCGCATATAGCCCGCATACGCATATACTGTAACCCGCAGACGCATATACCCCGCAAAAATAGCGTTTTGTGTAAAAAAAAATCAGATAGCCCGCATCTTCATATACCCCGCAGGGTCTTGTTTTGTTTATAAAAAGTGGTATACCCCGCGGGTTATATGCGGGAAAATACGGTATTCATACAGAGACCCAGAGACTCATAGATTCACACAGAGGCCCATAGACTCACACGGAGACCCATTGATTCACGGAGACCCATTGATTCACACAGACCCATAGACTCACACAGCCACCTATTGTCTCACACAGAGATCCATTATATCCCAGTGACAGACTCACAAAGTGACCCAAAGACTCGCACAGAGACATACACACGAACTTCTATAGAGACCCATAGACTCGCATCGAGACCAATAGCCTCACATAGAGACCCCGAGATCCTCCCTGACGCTCTGCCACCATCTGCTCTTCGGTCTTCTCTTCCCCCTGGTCTCCATGGTCATGGAGACTGCTCCGATGCCCGTCTCGGTAACCGGACCATGACAGATAACAGCACTTTGCCAGTGAAAGACTAATTGTCTCCTGGCAAAAAGCACAATGATAATATTGTTGATAATGATTCGTCGTGATTATCGTTTCGGTCACATTGAATGATTGGGGTCCAAATGGGTGAGGCTCTTAGAGTCGTTAGCCTGGGTGCCTTGCCTGGGAATGCATCATGGTCAGCAGGGTGCAAAGGGCCGGTTGGGGACGTGCCGAGCCTGTGGTACCTGCTGAGAGAAACGGGGCCCCGTGCCTTCACCCTGAACGGCTAAACTAAACTAAAACAATGTTTATCTTATCAGGTAAAGCCCACTGAGCTATGTAGCCCTTTATCAGAAGCGACCTGGCCACAAATGATAGCTCCACGAAGTGGCTTGTCGCGTGGAAATGTACAGCAGCCAAATACTCTTTCTAAATATGGAGGGAAAACCCAGAGAAACCTTGAGAAAACGCGTCAGGGATCGGGATTGAACCCACGACCTCCTGCATACCAGGCGAGGTCGTTAACATCTCGCCACTGTGACGCCGTTGCCGTGATCGCTCCACTGCTGGATGAAGGCCTCCCTTCCCCCGAGCTGTCGTCATCCCTCGCGATCCAGGGATGCAACTGATCTGTCCGGCGCCTACGCAGAAATTAATTTCATGGCTCTCATCTCGCTCGGTGGCTGTGGCCCACGGACGCGTCGCGGTCCCTTTGCCGAGGCCTTAAATTGACCTCCAAACGTTCTGGTCGATTTACGATTATATGTTCGATATTTAATGTAAAAAAAAAATCTCACATTTGGCTCACGTGTACATAATGTGGTAATAATTTGCGCTGTCTAATAAAGCCAAAGGTTTTGTGTAGATAAAGCGATTTTGAGTTTTTTTTTTACTTTAGTAGGTTCGAGTTTATGCTGAACCAGGTGGCAGTGGGATCGAGGCCTTAAACATCACGCCAGATTGGGCACACGGACCTCAGTTCAGTGTTCACGTGGCGCGAGTGGGGAGCGGTGGCGCAGCGGTTAGCGCTACACTGCGCTACGAACCCGGCTACCCGAGTTCGATTCCCGATCATGGCCAACACCGGTGACGATTATCTGAACCGGATCTGGGCCTCCACGAGGTCGACTCGGCTTCAAATGATTTTACCTGGCACGGTAAGCATCGCCACTGGGGAGACAAAGGCGGTCGGGCGTGGTGCTGGCCACCCGCCGCCTCGTGTGCCGTGCCGGCCTTCATAGGTGCTCGCTAACAGCACTTGCCCCAACAGTTTGATAAGGCTATACGGGGGATCTTTGTTTTGTGGCACTAGTGCCGCCTTGTGGCACGATTTGGAATTGAATTGTGTAATCAGTGAGCCCCCCCCGCCCCGTCATCCCCCAAAACGGTGAGACAACGCCAAGCGGCCAGCAACAGATCAAGGGCGTGACACGTTTCTTTAATTGAGCAAAGTTATTTATTATCAGGGCGTGGGAGAAAATAAACAACGGTGATGATGGGAGGGAGTTCCAGGGTGGAGCAGTGCGAGTGAAGGAGCAGAGAGAGGTTCTGTGTGGTGAGTGGGTGAGTTGGTGGGTGAGTAAGTTGGTGGGCGGGTGAGTTGGTGGGCGAGTGAGTTGGTGGGCGGGTGAGTTGGTGGGTGAGTGGGTGGGCGGCACGGGCGGAGTTTGCAGGGGAGGGGGCATGGGGGGGGGCATGGGGGGGCATTGCCCCCCCCCAACTGGACACCTTTATTAATGTACTTTCAGTAGTTTACAATTAAGATTATAAATACATTGCATGCACCCGCGATTCCTCATGTGGGGGGCAACGCGAACGCCTGCCGCCCCACAAATATAGAAGTTAGATTCCGCCTATGTTCGGCGGGTGAGTAAGTGGCCGAGTGAGTGAGAGGGTGAGTGGGCGGGTGAGTGAGTGGGTGAGCGGGTGAGTGGGCGGGTGAGTCAGTGGGTGAGTGAGTAGCGGGTGAGTGGGCGAGTGAGTGGGTGAGTGAATGGGCGGATGAGTGAGCGGGTGAGTGAGCGGGTGAGTAAGCGGGTGAGTGAGTGGGCGAGTGAGTGGGCGAGTGAGTGGGTGAGTGAGTGGGCGAGTGAGTGGGCGGATAAGTGAGTTGGTGAGCGAGTGGGTGAGTAGGCGAGTGAGTGGGCGGGTGAGTGAGCGGGCGGGTGAGTGAGTTGGTGAGTGTGGGTGAGTGAGTCGCTGGGTGAGCGAGTGATCGAGCGAGTGATCAGGCGGGCAGGTAAGAGCCAGACTGAATCGTTACCTCTTAGCGCACTGTCCAGAATATGAGCCCTCCCCCCTACCACCTGCAGATTATTTGAAATAATTTTTTTGCGTTGTGTCTTATAACCAGGTAGCTGTGCGTGTCCATGCGTGTGACCATGTACATTGTTGAATGACTGTACTGACACCGGGCACACTTTGAGGATGCGTCTCACTCACGGTGATTCTATACTCTATACTGTATTCCGGTGTTCTTCACTCATTTTCAGAGGGGGTGGGGGAATTGTCGCCGGTAAGACATCATCAGTGTGATCACCGCCACGCGTTTGAAACCGTTGTTGGGTTTCTGACAGCACGAGGATGATGATGATGGTGGTGATGATGGGGCGGTGTTCTCACCATGTATGTATTGTGGGGAGGCCGCACGAGGATGATGATGGTGGTGATGATGGGGCGGTGTTCTCACCATGTGTGCATTGTCGGGAGGCCGCACGAGGCCACCCAGGGGCAGGCCAGTGGCCCGCGGGCCTCATTGCATCGAAGAACATTGGGAGTATTCATTGGTGCTTTCGGTAAAGTCACGTAGAGAGAGAAATAATAATAATAAAGTGAATAAAAATAAAATCCACGACGTTTCGATCGCAACACAAGCGGTCGTCATCAGTAAAAGGTTTATCGAAACGTCGTGGTTTTTTTGTTTTTATTGCAATTTTTTATTTGTATTCAATTTATTTCGTGGTTTTATATTTCTTCTATCTACGTGACTTTACCGAAAGAACCAAAGAATATTAATTCCTGCAGTCACGAAAGCTTTAAGTCAAAATTGGGAGTGTTCCTTTCGAGGTGTTTGGTTTTTTTGACGCGCGTGGCTCTGCGTCGCTTGTTACAACGCTGCCAACACAGCAGCAGCCAAGGGTGGCACAGGCGGGTTTTTTACAATCGGGTTTAATTGTCTTTCTATATTAAACCCGATCATCTGAGATTGGGAGAAATCCGGTTTAATTGGTTCTAATTTCAGAACCGCACTTCTCGACGATGGGCTTCATCCATTCCAAGCTAAGGAACTCACTGGCACTCACGATTGTGGAGGAGAAGCTCGTGTTCATCAAGACCAACCTGCCCGCCGCATTCTACGACTACCCCGTGCCCGACGGCCCCCCCGAGTACGATAGCAGCACCGACGAGGAAGCAGCCTAAGCCTTGGATCAGAGTTTCGTATTCATTAAACCAGGTTTTAATTCCCCGAAATCGGGTTTAATTGTATTAAAGAAAAACCCCGATGCCTGCCGCTGGAAAAAAAAAATCGAGTTTTTTCCATCCATGGCAGCAGCTCCATCACCGTCTCCCGGTGTACAAGAGGCTCCACGCAGACGATCGTCCTTTCGGTGTCGCGTTTATTAGCAAACAAGACAATCGGTCGTCAACGTGAAGCCGAGACAGCAAAAACATTGCACCTTTGCCGACGATCACAAAGCGAACATTTGCAGGCTGTGCGTGCCGCCGTTGTCCAGACATTTGGGTTCAACACCGGGCCATTGACACTTAGACCCCGCGTAGCCCAACAGGCTCAGCTACGATAGTGCGTTTAACACGCAATAGTAGTAGTAGGCGGCTTTTGCGACCAATATTTTCCGTAATAAAGTGGTTGTTTTTGGGTGAGATCGCGTAAATATAAACGTGTCGTCAAATCCGCCACCACCCGACAGGGCCAATTAGCAACAGCGGTGTGCTGGACGAGTAACGAATTGGCACGTTTTGTTATCGTGACAAACCTTAAATCTGTGACTTCAAGCATCCGTGACTGCAGGGATTCATATTCCTTGGGTCTTTCGGCAAAGTCACGCAGATAGGTTCAAAGAAAATAACGAAAAACGACCGCTTGTGTTGCGATCGAAACGTCGTAGTTTTAGTTTTTTGATATTTTCTTTGACCCCCTATCTACGTGACTTTACCGAAGGACCCAAGGAATGTGACACGCCTTGCTCATTGGCGCTGTCGGGTGGTGGCGGCGTTAACGACACATTTATATATTTACGCGACCTAGCCCCCCAAAAAGACCTTCATTATGGACTAGCTCGGTGGTGTTATCGGGGGGCAGTCTCACAACATGTCACCACGTGCTGTGGGTTGCTCTCCCGCACCCCACGGTGGTGCTGCTCACGCGGTAATTGGGCTACGTCCCTTTTTATTCCTGCCCCCATGGCAATTGGCCTGTGTCGGGTGGAGGAGGGGTATACGACACAATATTGTTTAGTTTTTCTCAAGCGGCAGACAATTTGACGCGAAAAAAAATTGCGCGTGGTCACGAGATCCTAAGCGCGTTAAATGTGACTTTGATTCACTTTAAAGTAAAACGTTAAAGTTAAAAGTAAAACGTTAAAGTTGAAAGAAAATGTCACCGACAGCCAATCACAGTGAGGGCAAAACAAAAGGGGGGGGGGCTCCGGGTCAATCGTCACGCCCCCCGCTCGCCCCCCCCGAGCGACAAATGTCACTGCGGCGGTGTGGACGTGACCTGGACATTTCGCGACGTTCCTTTGGACGCAAGTCACGAGAATCCGGAGCGAGCCCCAGAAGCCGGACACACGCCGACTCCGCACACGGCGGTGACGAGCCGGGCACTGCACGGCTCCGCCACCGCGTGTCCAATGCGCGAACTGAACGGCGTTCACCACAAGACGTCCACAAACAACGAACGCCTCCTCCCGCTCGGACGCCGAGGATCCCGCCTCCCGCCGGGCTTCCAACGCCTGCTGCGAAGCTCACGGGGCCACAACCCCTGAACCACATCATCCACTGCACAAGCCATGGCAGCAGCAGATGCGGACACCTCGTGTATGTATGTACAACTTCTTTCCCACCGTACGTAGCTAACCGTGCTCATCGGAGATGCGGGGGAAAGACAACAAACTATACGCAAAAAGTAGTTCTTAATAAATGAGTTTTCAATCTAGATTTGAAAGTGCATAACTCCGGTGGCTTCCTAATCTCGGAAGAAAGAGCGTTCCAGACGGCCGCATCATGATGGTGATGCTGTGCAAGTTGAGAATTACAAACTCTCTCCAGCAGTGTGCGGCAACTGTGGTCACCACCTACAACTGAGACCATGGGACGTGTGACACAACTCCATGCCCGATTCACAAACACGAAGGAGGAGGCATCATCGCCGTCATGGCGACGATGCACCGCTCCTCTAGTCCTGACGCAATCACCCCGGCTCATCAACCAGCTCGACGTAGAATCACAGCCGCTGCTGCTCCAGAAACATGAGCCGCACAGAGGACGGTATCACGTTAAGACTTTAAATATTTTACCAAGAATAGCCTCACATTACGTCGCTTCTCTACCAAGGAAAGCCTCACTGAGGGCAAGGATCGCTGCTGTGTGCAATCCCAGTTGAGCAATTTGTGGTTTAATCTTTTCAAACTTTAGCAAAATTTGTTCCGTGACACCGGCACGCGATGGCCTACTCTTGTGAATTAGGTCACTGGATTTTAAACGTCCACTTTGAATGAAGCAGACGGCGCGTAATATTATTAATCCGGTAAATACAGCCGCAGTATTAATCAGGGCGGCCGGTGGATTCGAACCATGAACCCTTGCCACGAGTGTCCGAATGCGTAACTGCTAGCCCGGGCCGCCAATTTTTTGCTACAGTACGTGCTGTCTGTGGGGTTGGAGTGGTGGTGCAGCGGTTAGCGCACTGCGATATGAATCCGGCGACCCGAGTTCGATTTCTGGCCACGGCTACAATCGGTGGCAGCGAGTGATATTATCCAAACCATCCTGGGGCCCTCCTCCACCTCTTCACAAAGCCGCACTGCGGACCAGAGTGGTGAAGTATGGTCAACTCCCCCTCTCCCCATAACCGCCACATGGCATTGGTGAGGCCTTCATCCAGGAGTTGATTCTGCTAGAGTTTGCTATCCAGAGGTCGATATCCAATCAACTCCACAAAGCGCTATGAATAATAAAAAATAATTATGAAAGAGTAATTATTCATATAAGCGTAAAGTGCTGTTTATTTGATTGCAAAATGTTTGTCTAGCTTATTAAATTGATACGTGATACCACCTCCAAAAAAACAAATTATCCTAATTGATAATCAAGGCCAGGACGTGATGACTAACATCTGTGCCATCCCCCCCCCCTCCCCATGAATGCGCTTTAAGAAAGAAGCAGAACATTAGGAATTGGGTTTAAACAATGATACAGAAATTCACATTTTTTTTTTCAAATCCTCGAACATGTCTTCCACTAACCCAGTAAACGTGGAACCGTTGGGCCAAAGTTGACCCAATCACATGACAAAGTTGGCCCAATCACATTCCAAAGTTGGCCCAATCACATGCCAGCGTTAGGCCAATGTTGGGCCAACGGTTCCGACCACACGCCAACGTTGGGCCAAAGTTAGACCAACATTGGCAGTTTTTTCTGGGAATTTCAATATACAACACGATAAGTCCATGACATTTCTGCCACTCTAAGATACACAGCTGAACAACTTTCGCAATATTCAATCACCAGTCGATTGAATCTCGTGAAAGATACTCCGGGTATATAATAATACTAATTATAAAGTACAGTAGAACCTCGGAGATCAAACGCACCAGAACTCGAACAATTCGGTGTTCGAACGATATTTCCGAACATTTTTTGCCCCGGAAACCGAACGAAATTCGGAGGTCGAACGGGCAAACGCGACTTGAAAGAACCTGTACGGCTGAGACGCGTATGGCCAGCGTGCATGACGCTTGCCCAGACAAAGGTTTTACCGTATGAGAGGCTCGGTTAACACGTAGCTCTCACCCAGTGCAGACCCGCAAAACATCGTTCCTTAACCTTTTCGTTAATTTCCTTTCATTTTAGTGTTTTTTGGTTTTAATCCATACACAATGTTTATTGTGTTTCTTGTTTTTTGTATGATTTTATGCATGTAATTACTGTAAACTTCGTGTAAAAAGCTTTATGAGAGATTTCTTGTGTGTGGAACCAATTAATGTCATTTACATTCATTCTTACGGGGAAAATTAATTCGGTGTTCGAACAAATCGGTGTTCGAATGGCTTTCTGGAACGAATTAAGTTCGATCTCCGCGGTACCACTGCAGTTTGGTGACCGCACGTTGGCAGTGGTGCACATGTGCTATGAAGGGCCATTGCCGGAAATGTCGCCTATTATATTATTTCCATTTTACAGCCACAGGATTATAGCCGAACGTGTTATTGAATACCGTGTACTCCATCATCTCGTTTTGCGTCACACTGGGGCCCATATCGAACAGCGAGGGTCCTTTTGCCTATAAACATCTGGCAGTTCACCAGCATTGCTTCAAGCGCGCACATCTGACTGATTCCGCTGCTAATGAGACACTGGTGCAGATATTCGCTCTTATTGAATCAATGCTGCTGCTAAGATGCACTCACAGAAGGCCGTGCGGCCAATGGGATGTGTAAAATAATACTTTTATTTTTAATGCTGAGACAAAAATATGGGAAATTTAGGCCAATTATTCATTTTGTTCATGATAATATTCACTATACAGCTCGATGATGACGATGGTGAGGTGTTTTATAGAGGTATTGTAGTGTACTCCGGCGTGGCCCAAAAGTCAGGACGCAGAGCTTATGTGATTTATTTTAACACTGGCATTACAACATATGTATTGTTTATTCTTTAAGTTATTATTTGATCTGTTATCATTATAAATTCTGTTTGTTTTCTTCCCTTTCAGATGGCTTTTAAAAATGAAGCGGAAATTGGCATTAACAATTGATGAATAGGTCAAAGATGACACCTGCAATTTTATAAAAAGTGCTAAATTCATTTCAAAAGAGAATTCACGTGGACACTAATGTTAATGGGAGTCAGTTTGAGCATCTGTTACAATAAATTAAATAACCCGACGTGATTTGCTGAAATAAATATAACTCTGTGTGCCCTGACTTTTGAGCCACCGTGTATATAAGTAAACCACACTAATCAGACGACCCCCCCCCCCCCCCCCAGTGTTTTTTTTTTTTAAGCACGTGGATCAATTGCTCGCACGTGCAATCAGAATCCCAACTGGCCGAGTCTCAAGACACTCTTTCAAGAGGATCCTGCTCGGGAGTTTCAGACCAAATCTCTTCCAATAATTTTTGACCCTGAACGCTGCCCTCATGGGGTGGTAAAAAACTCTTGAGAAACGAACACCGGGAGCTCAATACTTGTTACGACTGTTATTATTATTATTATACTGGTAGGAACCTCCTGGTTACACCAGCCCACAGGGGATTATTGTGTCCGTCGTGCAGGGAGGGGCTGGGTGGGGAGGGAGGGGCTGGGTGGGGAGGGGAGGGTGGGGAGGGGCTGGGTGGGGACAGTGGGAAGGGGAGGGTGGGGAGGGGCTGGGTGGGGAAAGTGGGGAGGGGAGGGTGGGGTTGGGTGGGGAGGGTGGGGCTGGGTGGGGAGTGGGAGGGGTGGGGCTGGGTGGGGAGGGGCTGGTCACCCCGTGGTGCCCTTATAAAACTCAACATTTAACCTACTCACGCCGGCTTGTGCCCTCTCTTTCAGGAGGCTCCTTCTCAGGTTTCACAGTAGGGGGCGATGTTGCTGCTGCTGCTGCGTGATATCAACTGAGGAATGTGCAGGTACATTTTCCAACATTGAGGTGTTTTGCGGGCGTGTGTATTTTAGTGGCGAGGTGGGGAGCGGTGGTGCAGTGCTCAGCACACTGCGCTACGAACCGGGTGGCCCGAGTTCAATTCCCGCTCACGACCAACAACAATGGCGAATATCTGAGCCGGTCCCGGGACCTCCCGGTACCTTGTGTGGTGTGTAAAACCATTAGCACTGGAGAGACAAAGGCGGCCGGTCGTGTTGTTGGCCACCTATCCCCCCTTGTGTCCTAGATAGGGCCTTAATAGATTCCTGCTAACAGTACTTGCCCCAACAGCCTATTGAAGGCTATGCGGGGAATCTTTGTGTATGTGTGTAGTGTGTGTAGTGTATACAGAGGTCACGTACATCGCACACACGGAGCAATGACCACTGCCGGCAGAAAAACAAACAACGATTGCTCCTATGGATTGACAGGGCCCCACCATAGGAATGTGGAATTCCTCCGGTACGGCAGCCGAGATCAATGTCACCCAGTGTCCATTTAGAGCACGGTGGGGGCGTTGTGGGCAGTGGGGGCGGGGGGGACAGGTGGGGGAGGGGTAAACTATGAACAAAATTCATCGACGTTGGCACGACGTTGGCTTCCGACGACATTTTTGTCTTGGCACGTTATCGCTTCGCCAATGTCACCATCGGCGGCGCTGGGACGGATCGGCCGACGCGCTGTCGGCGGCGACGGCGGCGCTTCGGCCGTCACCTCGAGCCGTGAAGTATCTCGGCTCTCTCGTAAATGCCGCACGACGCCAAGTCTCCGATCGCCGGTCACGTGACCAATCAACCGCCCCCCCCCCCCCACACCGCGTGAAAGCGTTTGCGCACAGACCGCGGCGCAACCCTCGTTTTCTACAGGCGTCCACAGAGCCAACCGTTCACGTATTCACATATCCGCCCGCCTGGGGTCCCCAGCCAGTCGAATACGCGGCGTTGCAATGCAACGTTACGACGACGACGACGATGATGGCGACGATGAACATATCAGGGTACCGCCTCCAAATAATTTTGGTCGTTTCCGCGGCATCAATCAATAAAGATGATCGTTAAACAATCCCTGTCATGATATATTACTGTATATATTTATTTAACTTCTGTAATAAAGAGAGAACAGATTGGATTCTCAGATCGAATCGCGACCACGGATCGCTGCGAGGACTTACATACACCACCGCTACAGATCCGGTGCCCCCTACCGTTTCGACCCCCCCCCCACCATGTTGCGCCATCCCTCGGCTTGACGCAGCTGACCGGCGCAGGCGACCACCGTTTCCTCACCGTGAGCATGTTCTGTGGTTCTGTGAGCTGCGTGGTGAGCGAGGGCGGCGTGGCCATTGGGGAGCGAGTGGTTCTGTAAGCTCGCGGTAAAGTGAGCACGGTGAGGAATCGGTGGTGAGCGAAAGCACCATCGATTCGGTGGTGTGTGGGTGTTTCTGCGGGCTCCTAGGTGAGGCGATGGTGAGTGAGTACATCTGTGATATCCGCGGTGATCAAACCAGTGAGAAGACGGTGGCGGTGAGTGGGTGCCCCCATGGTGAACGAGTGGTCAGGGGGTGGTGGTGGTGAGTGGCGAACCACGTGGGTTAGGGGGTAGGTGAGGTGGTGGTAATGGTGAGTGGATCTCGATCCTGTGGTAGCGAGTGGCGAGGTGGTGGGCCACGTGGGTTAGAAGTCGGTGCGGTGGAGGTAGGTGGTTGTGAGTGGATGGCCCGGCGGTGAGCGAGTGGCGAGGGACTGTGGTGAGTGGCGGGCCCGTGTGGGTTAGGAGTAGGCGAGGAATTGCCTGAGCGGGCGAGGCAGCGGCAGCTGGGGCAGCTGGTGCAGGCGCTGGGGACCCAGGAACCCGCGCACAGCCAAGCGGCACAGCTGCAGCAGCGACGAGGGGTGTCCTGCACAGCGCACAGGACACACGCACGTACACACACACACACACGGGACACGCACAAATACAAGGATACCCCATGAAGCCTAAACAGGCTTTTGGGGCAAGTGTTGTTAGCGAGCACCTATGTAGGCCGGCACAGCACACGAGGGGGTGTGTGGCCAGCACCACGCCTGACCGCCTTTGTCTCCCCCGTGGTGATGTTTACACACCGCACCACGTACACAATGGCGTACGAATACAAAAAAAAGCGGCACATTTATCAATAACGCTGTGGCCTTAACATGAGAAACACATAAGAGACGATGGTACGCCGATTTGGAAGCAAGGCAGGTGCTGCAAGAGTTGACGGTGGTAAAGATGGGAGGAGAGTGGTGGTAGCGATGGGGGAGCGGCGATTGCGACGGCGGCGATGGGAGGGCGGCGATGGCCTGGGCTGGTGGCCCCGTACTCTCGTATCGCGCCAGCTGGGCCCAGCACGGCGACCCGGCGGGGAGGTAGTCGCTAGGCCGGCGGCCGCGGTTGTCACGGGCGTTGACGCGCGCCCCGAACTCAACGAGCAACTCGAGCAGCGCCGCGTCGTGCGTGCGCGCCGCGTGGTGCAGCGCCGTCTCGTGCAGCTTCGCCGCGTTCACGTTCGCTCCTGCGTGTGGGGGAGGCGGTGCCGGGGGGGGGGGGGCAGGTCAAAAGCCAACGCTTGAGTGTGGAGATTACTGTGATCGTGATGAGCGCAGTGATATTATGGCGAGTGAACCCGGTGATCGTGGCCAGTGATCATGGTGAGTGTGTGCAGTGAATGCCCGCGGTGATCATGGTGCAGATCGTGGTGACTGCTGCGATTGTGGTGAGCGATCATGGTGCGTGTGTGGCGTGAGCGATCTCGGTGATCGTGGTGAACGATCACGGTGATGGTGGTGATGGTTGCGAGCGATGGTTGCGAGCGATGGTCGTGAGAGATGGTGGTGAGTGCGTGTGGCGAGCGATCGCAGTGATCGTGGTGATGGTCGTGAGAGATGGCGGCGAGTGCGTGTGGCGAGTGATCGCGGTGATGGTGGTGATGGTTGCGAGCGATGGTGGTGAGCGATGGTGGTGAGTGATGGTGGTGAGTGCGTGTGGCGAGCGATCGCGGTGATGGTGGTGATGGTTGCGAGCGATGGTGGTGAGCGATGGTGGTGAGTGATGGTGGTGAGTGCGTGTGGCGAGCGATCGCGGTGATGGTGGTGATGGTTGCGAGCGATGGTTGCGAGCGATGGTGGTGAGCGATGGTGGTGAGTGCGTGTGGCGAGCGATCGCGGTGATGGTGGCGGCGCTGTCAGCACTCACCGGCGTCGAGCAACGCCCGCACGCACGTCTGGTGCTGCTTGTAGGTGGCGACATGCAGCGGGGTGCCCAGGTGGCAGTCGTGCGCCTCCAGGTGCGCGCCCGCAGCGATCAGCAGCTGCACACACTCCACACTGCCTGCATGCGCAGGGAGACACGGGGACACACGGGGAGACGCGGGGACAACGGGGACACACGGAGAGAAGCAGGGAGACACACAGAGATACGTGGTGTTGATGACAAGGCGCTGGCAACACGGTGGTGGTGCTGGTGGCGGTGGGGGTGGCACGGGGGCGGTGGTGGCGCACCGCCGAGGCAGGCCTCGTGGAGTGGCGACACGGTGAAGATGGAGAGGTTGACGCGCGCTCCGTGCAGCAGCAGCAGCCGCACGCACTCCAGGCTCCCCGAGGCGCACGCCTCGCACAGTGGGGTGCTCCCGTCAATGTTACGAGCCTCCACCTGGGGGGAGGGGGAGAGGGTGGGGATAGAAGGAGGTAGGTACGGAGGGGGTGGAGTTTATTTTGTGGAACCAGGCAATAACTCAGGAGACCGGCATAATTGACAAGGGTGTTTTTAGGCGGGTCACCTAAAACACAAAATGACAATAAATTACAGCAATGAAGCAACACGAAATTGGAGCAAAACAACCAAGTAGAAATCAGAGGATAATAGGAAGTGACGGAGTTCTGGGTTAAGTGAGAGGTCATCTTTATCGTCATCGTCACGGCTGACATGAGGTCACTGCGCTCGGGAATCTGGGCGACCACAAAAAACATTGATTTAATCGTCTCAGCTCGCCGGGTCAGAGGTCGTCGTTGTTCAGATGATGCCACGTGCCACCCCCCACCTCCCTCCGCCAGGTACCTGCGCGCCGGCGGAGAGTAGCATCTGCGTGCAGAGCGCGTGTCCGTTCTGGCAGGCCTCGTGCAGCGGAGTCACCGAGTCCACGGTGACGAGGTTCACGCAGGCGCCCGTCTCGATCAGCCGCTTCACCTGCAGTGCGCGGCCCAGCGACGCCGCCTCGTGCAGCGGCGACCGGTCGGCCCAGAAGCCTGCTGGCGCCGCGCCCGCCGCACCGCTCGTTAGAACGACGGTGGTCCGGTCGTTACGAGAAATAAATCAACGTATAGGGGGTTATTTCTTGAGCCCACTGCTCGTCGGCGTGATGTGCGGCCGTGGTGATGTCGCGAGCCACACCACGACCGATATCGCTCACCCCATCGTGAATCATTTTGACATCAACAGGCTGGTACACGTGGACCAGAAGTTCAGCAGTGGCTAGACAACGGCACGTGCAGGGTAAAGTACAAAAACAAAGTAAACGTCGAAGTGAGTTCCTGCTGTTCAAACGAGCACAGAGGCATCGGTGCTCCATCTCCCGTTTACGGCCCGGCTCGGCCAGTGGTGAAACTTCCAAATTGGTACGGTGGGGGACACATCTCTCCATAGGACAACCGCCGCTTACTTCTGCACAAAAGCAGTTTTTATCCACCCCAGAGGGATGACGGGCTCAGTCAACTTCCCAACCAGGATGTGAACTCGCAATGTCTTCAGATCGCCGGCCGCTCGCTCTGCCGCTCAGCCTCCTGGCCGGCTATCGTCATCATCATCATGGATGGGGGGGGGGGGTGGGGGGTGTCCAAACCTCCAGGCCCCACGGGCCACCGACAAAGAGCCACAAGATCACACGCGACCTGCACACGTGGGGTGTCCACCAGCGTTATTGCAATCGGTATGATCAGCTCGGCCAATCGGTGAACTCGACACCTATCGTCTACAGACACATGTAGCCAATTATCAGCTGGAGCACGGATACGGATGCCGGTTGGACCGTGGTTACATCACAGAATTGCGACAGGCGGCAACGGCATGGGGAGGCGTTTAGTCCGGATTGACCACGGCGGATGAAGATGAGAGCCGATTTATCATTTTTGGACTGAACCACGGTGCCTAATAATGTAACCAAATGATCTTGGGCACATCGTCGTCATTCTGACTTCGTTGATTTCGTCTCGTCACAGTCGGTCACGCGATGATCTCCGCTGGGCGAACGTAGTCAACGCCGTCACTTTCCTCCGACCGGAGTCGTCATCGACTCAAGGAGAACGTGCCGAGTCAGCGGATATTCCCGTGCGGTGGGGGGGGGTATGTGCCACACCCAATAACCCCACTCGGTAATCACCAACGCCATCAAATCGTCGTCATCATCATCATTGTCGTCGTCGTCAACCCGGGTGGTCACACTTCCTGACTCTACGAGCCGCGTTACCAAAACACTGCTGCTGCTGCTGCGGAGGTTTTTGTGGTTGCGCCGCACGGCCCTGCGATGTGTTTTCGGGTTGTGCCGCCACGTCTTGTTGTTGTTTGGCACCATGTCCGACGTTTCGCCCCACATGCTGACAGCTTCTGTACGAATGTAATCGATATTTACAGATGAACTGATGCATTGCTTCATGCCAAGCAGGCATCTCAACTCTGCTGGTTGGCAATCATGGTGGCTATGCACATGGCCTGTGTTAATCCAGCAGAAGGCAGTACAGGAAAATGCTGACCCCATCTGTTCCATCTGTATGGGATAAGAGTGTTGCCACGTCAGATGCGTGCGTTTTCTCAAAATGGTTTCCTCCCATACGTAAACACTGAATTGCCTGAAAACACCTTAATGGATAGGGAAGCGCGGAGCTGCGGCAATCGGTAAGCGCCGGCGTCACGGCCTGGCTGCTGCTGCCCTCCCAACCGCCGCCTGTGGCTCATTGTCGCGCCTCTCGAGTCGTCCTCTCTACGAGAGGCAGCGGCAGCGGCGCGTTACTAGTAGAAATTATTATTATTAAACCAGGACAATGAATAAAATTAGGCAACCTCAGTCAACATTTAAAAATCCTAATGTTACACGCAAGAATTCCTGACACCCCCCCCCCCCACCCCCGTATGTCAGGTATAATTTTGCGGGAAATTCTATCCTGAAAATATGGCTTATTTATGGATTAAGTTGACAGTTTGATAGACAATACCCGTAACGTACTGCACCACCACCGCCCAAGCGTGTTGCCGAGTCAGCCCATCCACATACGACCGACACCACCGCGGTATTGTACAAGACCGTTTCTCCTTTATCTTCTTCCAAGACGGCCCAGCCAGCGTGGACGGAGAAGCCCACAGAGAAAGCTTCCACCAGCAGTGGCCTGAGCGAGCAATCGTAGGGCTGCACCAACTCTCCCTCGTCAAGAGAGGTGGGCACAAATGATTTATATATCTGAATTGCAAAATACTGGTTGGTTGGTTGGTTGACGTGCCAGTCCCCAAATCAGCCGAGTGGTGTCAGGAGGGCGGGAGGGAGCATAGCTACCACTCCCCCTCCCCCCCTTCTAAATTCTAAAATACAAGTAAATTTGATACAACTGGTTTTGCGATAGTTGTAGGGGGCTGGACACAACGCGACAAATGATAGTTGAGCGATGGGCGTCTCGGCCATTCCTCTCGCACACAGCGGGTGGGTAGAGCCGGGGCAGAACGTGCAATAGACACGAGCAGATTGAGCCATCGCTCCTTCTGTCTATGATGTCAAACTCGCGAGTTCTCACATCGTGAAGTGTCCCAAAACGTCCGTCCCAAACCACAACAAGGGCACGAGGTGCGGTGCTCACCTCCATTTATAACCCAAGGCATGTCCATTCCACATTACGATGGCCAAGCACAGATAGCCTATCCATATGCGCACCAATGGAGACTTTCCCAAAACTCTGTTCTGTCTCCACATTTTAACGTATACATTTTTTTGTTCATTGGCCTATATACATAGGCTTTTCGGAATAATATTGTTCGGTGGCAATATTGTTCAGCAGCTATTGTAAAAAAATAATACTGCTGGATTATATTGGTCTGGAAAGCCAAACAGGTCGATGGGCTAACAAAAAAATATTTCATTTATTTGGGAATCGGATTGTGGGAGGAGCCGGCAGTGGCTTGGAGAGGCCTTCCACCAGCAGCTGATTGACCATGGCTGATGTTGATGTAGACTGTAGAGCAACAGCTATGATTTTACTTGAAGGTGGTTAATGAGCCAGATAATTGCGTCAGCAGTAGCAGAGTGGCGCATCACGGCTGTGATTATGTCTCCCCCTTCGTATCTGTGAATCGGGGCGTTGAGTCTGTGTTATATTTCGATCTGTGTTATACGTTCCACGGCCTCTGTTCTGCGTGACCGCAGTTGTACACACCGGGCAGTTTTTAATTGCCCGATTTTTTTGTTAATTTTACCCATGGCTGATGGCGATGGTACGGTGAACGGAATTATGCTGATGTCCCCCACCCGTGCCCACCGTGCTTTCCGCAGACAGCGGCGCACCGCGAGTTTAACGATGAAGACTTCCCGGAGGGTGGCGTGAGGGCTCAGCGCATCGATCTCTGCTCCGCCGTTAATCTTAATCCGCCCTTTCCGGGATCTCGCGGCTTTCGGGTTTTATCGTTTCCCAAACGCAACCACCGCTGACAGAAGCATCCTCGCGTCGCCCCGGCGACATCACCAGCTCGCAAATAGCCGATTACACCACTTCCCACCCCAATTCGGCGTTTCGTCACCGAGCCGGCTTTGGGCCACCGTCATCGGTGACAAATCGGGGACATCATCATCGTCGTCGTCGTCGGCAGTAGCAGCAGCACCAATCCCCTGGCGGTACAGGTGGGGGACCGTGGGGGAGGAGGAAAGGTGGAAGAGGGAGGTGAGGCATGCGTGGATGAGGTCATGTTGACACCACTTGCAAGATGACGCCTCCTTGCGCCATCCACGTGGATCTCCTTACCACGTGCGGTTGTCAAATATAATGATTAGTGACGGCAAGCATCGTTAGCTGCCATCACGATTGCATTGGAATCGCTGTACAATTACAACTGAACCGCGAATACGATCGATTACCAATGGAAACATTTCCAGTTGTAATATTTAAATTAAAACTCGGATGCTGAACACAGGCTCAAAAAGGCCTAGAAACGTCACAAGGGAGCAGTAACAAACAGCACGATGAAAAATGAATTGAACGAGGTGATTAAGAACCTGGGGAAGGAAAAAGAGGCGATAGGAGGTGAAGTTCAAAGAGGGGCAGTGCAAGGGATGACCCAGAATGAGAAGCGAGATGTTGTACATCTTGCTCCTTGGGCAGCCCCCGTGAGGTCATCATATCATCATCAGCCATGGTCAATTCACTGCTGGATGAAAGGCTCATCACATCTAATTATAGGCATGATGTACAGAGCATCACGTGTACTGGCCATCAGCCATGGTCAATCCACTGCTGGATGAAAGCCTCGTCACATGTACTAATAGACATGATGTACCTAGCATCACACGTACTGGTCATCAGCCACTGTCAATCCACTGCTGGATGAAAGCCTCGTCACGTGTACTAATAGACATGATGTACCTAGCATCACACGTACTGGTCATCAGCCACTCTCAATCCACTGCTGCATGAAAGCCTCATCACGTGTACTAATAGACATGATGTACCTAGCATCACACGTACTGGTCATCAGCCATGGTCAATCCACTGCTGGATGAAAGCCTCGTCACGTGTACTAATAGACATTATGTACCTAGCATCACACGTACCGGTCATAAGCCACTGTCAATCCACTGCTGGATGAAAGCCTCGTCACGTGTACTAATAGACATGACGTACCTAGCACCACATTTACTGGTCATCAGCCACTGTCAACCCACTGCTGGATGAAACCCTCGTCACGTGTACTAATAGACATGATGTACCTAGCATCACGTGTACTGGTCATCAGCCATGGTCAATCCACTGCTGCATGAAAGCCTCGTCACGTGTACTAATAGACATGACGTACCTAGCACCACATTTACTGGTCATCAGCCACTGTCAACCCACTGCTGGATGAAACCCTCGTCACGTGTACTAATAGATATGACGTACCTAGCATCACACGTACTGGTCATCAGCCACTGTCAATCCACTGCTGCATGAAAGCCTCGTCACGTGTACTAATAGACATTATGTACCTAGCATCACGTGTACTGGTCATCAGCCACTGTCAATCCACTGCTGGATGAAAGCCTCGTCACGTGTACTCATGGACATGATGTACCTAGCATCACGTGTACTGGTCATCAGCCACTGTCAATCCACTGCTGGATGAAAACCTCGTCACGTGTACTAATAGACATGATGTACCTAGCACCACATTTACTGGTCATCAGCCACTGTCAATCCACTGCTGGATGAAAGCCTCGTCACTTGTACTCATGGACATGACGTACCTAACATCACACGTACCGGTCATCAGCCATGGTTAATTCACTGCTAGATGAAAACCTCATCACGTGTACTAATGGACAGTTACATGCCATCACACGTGCAGGGAAAGTTGGGCATTATGTGCCAGAGGCTGCCACACACGCGAGGCGGGGGTTGTATGGGGTACTGAGGCTGAACACTGTAGGATATTTATACTGGCTCAAGTCGCCGTGTACCGCAGAGCGTGTGCTGGGGTTCTTACATCACCAGCGTGGTGAGCTCCCCGCGTAAACAGCGGCAGAACCACGTGCTCAGGCTTACAGTGGCAAGCAGATGACACAATGATGATGATGATGATTACTGTATTACAATTTTGATATTTGATTATGAGACTGATGATTACAGTTATATTTGGTGATGGCACTGATGATGTGTGGTGACTGTGAAATTAATGATGAAATTATTATCATTATAAATTATTAAATCGATCGTGAACATTGGTGATGACGGTGATTGGAGATGGTGATTATGAAATGATTGGTTGTGATATTGGTGAAATTGATTTACGAGTGATAAAATTTGTAATAATTGGTGATTAAATCCAAAGCCTGGTGATGTTAATACTACACTCTGCCGATTTAAAATAATTATAATGCAAAATGCCAATGATTTCGATTGTTGGTGACAATGAAATGGGTGACGATGATGTCCATGCTGGCGACTGATGGTTTTGCTCCTCGTGATGATAGCGGTGATGGTGAGATCGGTGCCGATTGACGGCTGACCGTGGTGAAACTGAAGGTGATGTTACTGATGATGTTACCGTTGCTGATGATGATTACGGTTCAACATTACCACCACCTTCTTGGTTCTTTCGGTAAAGTCACGTAGAATGGAAATTAAAAAAAACACAATATTATTATTTTATTATGTTTTATTTTTTTTATTTTATTATTTCCATTCTACGTGACTTTACCAAAAGAACCAAGAAGATGAATCCCTGCAGTCACGAAAGCTTTAAATCGAAAATTACCACCACCACCATCATCAAACACACAAAGACCCCCCCCCCCCCCCCCACGTGTAGCCTGTAACAGACTGCCTGGTGCAAGTGCTGCTAGCGAGCACCACGCCCGGCCGCCTTTGTCTCTCCCCAAGCGGCGATGTTTAACACGTCGCAACCAGCCAACTCATTTGAGGCCGAGTGGAGCTAGGGGGGGGAGGCTCAGGACGTGAGCGGGACACGAACTCGGGCCGCCGGGTTAACCGCTGCACCACCGCTCCCCTACACCACCATCACCACCATCATCACCATCACCACCATCACCATCAACCACCACCATCACCATCAACCACCACAACCACCACCACCATCACCACCATCATCACCATCACCATCAACCACCACCATCACCATCAACCACCACCATCAACCACCACCACCATCATCACCATCATCACCATCACCATCAACCATCACCACCACCACCATCATCAACCACCACCATCACCACCACCACCACCATCACCACCACCACCATCATCATCACCATCACCACCATCAACCACCACCACCATCATCACCATTACCACCATCATCACCACCATCACCACCACCACCATCATCACCATCATCACCATCAACCATCACCACCATCATCACCATCATCATCATCACCACCACCACCATCATCATTACCATCACCACCATCAACCACCACCACCATCATCACCATTACCACCATCATCACCACCATCACCACCATCACCATCAACCACCACCACCACCATCATCACCATCACCACCATCAACCACCACCATCACCACCACCACCATCATCAACCACCACCATCACCACCAACACCACCATCATCATCACCATCAACCACCACCACCATCATCACCATCATCACCATTACCACCATCATCACCACCATCACCATCATCACCATCAACCACCACCACCATCATCACCATCATCAACCACCACCATCACCACCACCATCATCACCATCACCACCATCATCATTACCATCACCACCATCAACCACCACCATCATCAACCACCACCATCACCACCACCATCATCACCACCACCACCATCATCATCACCATCACCACCATAAACCACCACCACCATCATCACCATTACCACCATCATCACCACCATCACCACCACCACCATCATCACCATCATCACCATCAACCACCACCACCATCATCACCATCACCACCATCACCATCAACCACCACCATCACCACCACCATCATCACCACCACCACCATCATCATTACCATCACCACCATCAACCACCACCACCATCATCACCATTACCACCATCATCACCACCATCACCACCATCACCATCAACCACCACCACCACCATCATCACCATCACCACCATCAACCACCACCATCACCACCACCACCATCATCAACCACCACCATCACCACCAACACCACCATCATCATCACCATCAACCACCACCACCATCATCACCATCATCACCATTACCACCATCATCACCACCACCACCATCACCATCATCACCATCAACCACCACCACCATCATCACCATCATCAACCACCACCATCACCACCACCATCACCATCACCACCATCATCATTACCACCACCACCATCAACCACCACCACCATCACCACCACCACCATCATCACCACCACCACCATCACCACCTTCATCATCACCACCATCATCATCACCACCATCATCATCATCACCACCACCATCACCACCGCTACCACCACCATCATCATCACCACCAACCACCACCACCACCATCAACCACCATCACCACCACCATCATCGACCAACATCACAATCACCACCACCATCGTCACCACCACCACCACCATCATCACCACCACCATCATCAACCACCATCACAATCAGCATCAACAGCGGAAAGCAAGGCCCACGCAGAGCCTCCAACAACAACAGCAGCAGCAGCAACAGCAGCAGCAGCCGCCCTGTCTCTCTCTCTCCTTCTTCCCGGACTCCTCCTACCGATGTCTCCAATGGCCGTAGCTCGCACGCCGCTCATCTTCGCGGGGGGGTGTGGGTTGTTGTTGTTGTTGCCCGCCCCCCCTCTCCGGGTGACAAGTCGAGAGGCGACGAAGAAGGTGGAGGAGGAGGGGAGACCGCGGGTTTCGCTTCGCCGGCCCCGAGGTGAGCGAGCCGGCAGCACACGCCGGGTCACTCTCACGGGACGCGTGTGAGTGTGTGTGTGTTTATATCTGTGTGTGTGTGTCTGTGTGTTTATCTGTCTGTGTCTGTGTGTTTATATCTGCGTGTGTGTGTGTCTGTGTGTTTATCTGTCTGTGTGTTTATCTGTCTGTGTGTGTGTGTTATATCTGTGTCTGTGTGTGTGTTATATCTGTGTGTGTGTTTATCTGTCTGTGTGTTTGTGTCTGTGTGTGTGTGTTATATCTGTGTGTGTGTGTTATATGTGTCTGTGTGTTATATCTGTGTGTGTTTGGGCCTGAACGACAAACCGAGCGAAAATGGATCCGCACGCAGCCTCAGACATCAACCACGACTCCTCCTCCTGCTGCTGCTACTCCCTCTGCCGACAACCACCACCCAGTCCACCACCACCCACTCCACCACCACCACCACCACCACCCACTCCACCACCACCACCCACTCCACCACCACCACCCACCTCCACCACCACCACCCACTCCACCACCACCACCCACTCCACCACCACCACCCACTCCACCACCACCACCCACTCCACCACCACCACAACCACCACCACCCACTACCACCACCCACTCCACCACCACCACCCACTCCACAACCACCACAACCACCACCACCCACTCCACCACCACCCACTCCACCACCCACTCCACCACCACCACCCACTCCACCACCACCACCCACTCCACAACCACCACCACCACCACAACCACCACCACCCACTCCACCACCACCCACTCCACCACCACCACTCCACCACCACCACCCACTCCACCACCACAACCACCACCCACTCACACACTCCACCACCATCACCCACTCCACCACCACCCACTCCACCACCACCCACTCCCACCACCACCCACCACCACTCCACCACCACCCACTCCACCACCACCCACTCCACCACCACCCACTTCACCACCACCCACTCCACCACCACCCACTCCACCACCACCACCCACTCCACCATCACCATCCACTCCACCACCACAACCACCACCCACTCACCCACTCCACCACCCACTCCACCACCCACTCCACCACCACCCACTTCTCCACCACCCACCCACTCCACCACCACCCACTCCACCACCACCCACTTCACCACCACCCACCCACTCCACCACCACCCACCCACTCCACCACTCACCCACTCCACCACCACCCACTTCACCACCACCCACTCCACCACCACCCACTCCACCACCACCCACTCCACCACCCACTCCACCACCCACTCCACCACCACCCACTTCACCACCACCCACCCACTCCACCACCACCACAACCACCACCACCACAACCACCACCACCACCACCCACTCCACCACTCACCCACTCCACCACCCACCCACTCCACCACCCACTCCACCACCACCCACCCACTCCACCACCACCACCACCACAACCACCACCACCACCCACTCACCCACTCCACCACCCACTCCACCACCCACTCCACCACCACCCACCCACTCCACCACCACCCACTTGACCACCACCCACCCACTTCACCACCACCCACCCACTCCACCATCCACTCCACCACCACCACAACCACCAACACCCACTCACCCACTTCACCACCCACTCCACCACCCACTCGCTCCACCACCACCCACCCACTCGCTCCACCACCACCACCCACTCGCTCCACCACCACCCACTGGCTCCACCACCACCCACTAGCTTCACCACCACCCACCCACTCGCTCCACCACCACCACCCACCCACTCGCTCCACCACCACCCACCCACTCGCTCCACCACCACCACCCACCCACTCGCTCCACCACCCCCACCCACCCACTCGCTCCACCACCACCACCACCACCCACTCGCTCCACCACCACCATCCACCCACTGGCTCCACCACCACCCACTGGCTCCACCACCACCCACCCACTCGCTCCACCACCACCACCCACCCACCCACTCGCTCCACCACCACCACCCACCCACTCGCTCCACCACCACCATCCACCCACTGGCTCCACCACCACCCACTGGCTCCACCACCACCCACCCACTCGCTCCACCACCACCACCCACCCACCCACTCGCTCCACCACCACCACCCACCCACTCTGACTGCAGGGATTCATCTTCTTGGTTTTTTCGGTAAAGTCACGTAGAAGGGAAGTAAAAAAAATAATAAAAAGAAAATATAATAAAATAATATAATAATATAATATAAAATTAAATAATTCCCTTCTACGTGACTTTACCGAAAAAATAAAGAAAATGACAGTACCATTCATGTGGCAGGGATGATGGTGATTATGAAGGTGGTTTGTGAAGCAGGGACGTGAGGTCAGGGGAGGCAGGCGAGGCAGAGCCTCGCCTGTCATACTCCAATAAAAATAGTTGTTACGAAAAGAAAAAAAAAGGAATAATAAAAAAAATATTAAGATTTCTACACTGATCTGTGTTATAAATGTCATTTTTGTACGATTCCAATAATTTTTATAGTCAAAATCGCCAAATTTGCGGAGCTCCGCTGCAAATACAGGAAGAGACGAGAGGTGAGGCAGCGACGAGCCCAGCCTCCCCTCTGATTGCGCAACCCCTCAGTAACTGGATGGAGCGCGGGCAATAAGCGCGTGCCTGTTACTATCTCAGTATGTCACCAATGTAATGTTTGTAGACCCCTTCATTTCATGTCCTCGCCTTCCATACTTCAGGTAATTTATTTCACGTATGTGTATAAATATATTTAAGCTCGCTGTTCTCGTCATGAAACTGCAATGAAAAAGCACCAGGGGAGGCAGCTATCACATCTGCCTCACCAAGGGAGACGTGTCTAACACGCCCCCCTCAGTGAGGACACGCCCCCCTTAGTGTGTGAATCTGGCTCTGATATTAGCCAGTGCCTCCCCAGCCATTGACCTCACCGCACGTCACTGCTGTGTGAAGTAACAGTTACAAATTGTCACCGACGGTATAATCAGCTGTCTCAATTGGGACCATACTATCCATTGAAAGCATTGCCCCCTACTGGCAGACTAATGCCCACTCTTGCAAATGAGACTCATCCTGGACTCACCACCTGGTTAAACAAAATTAACCTCACGAATTCATCCTCAAGATCATCATCATCCGTCGTCACGAACTTCAATTTCCTATTCAGCATCACCGTCGTCATGACATCGTCGTCATGACATTCACCGGCAGAGAATCGCCATCGATTCAAACTTTCACGATGGGGGAATCGTAATACAGGAATAATACAATTTAGATAAATAAATTAATCGATAATTAATTTCATCATCATAATCACATGGTGACCATTTAATCATCAGTCAATTATAATCGCCAACAGTAATCACAATTCAACCATTAATAAGTAATATTAAAAAAAAAAATTTTAAATACACGCTTTAATTAAATGTACCCTACTCGTAATGGCAAAACTCCACGACTCCAAGAAGTGGCCCCGAAGCTTGCCATAACCTAAGTGGCCGTGGGCAATTACAGCCAACGTCAGTTGAGCGTGGACAATTAGACCCAAGCCGAAACATAACATATAAAAAAGAATGTTTAAACATTTTTTATATTTAAATGATAGAATATCGTATTGTCATCAGTATGACATAAGTATACAAAGTTTGCAGTCAATACATTGGGAAGTGGGTTAAATGTGAGTTACAAGATTTGAGGATACAACAACAGTGAGTTGCTAGAAAGCGTGTAAAAAATTGTTTAAAATCTCTATTTTTTATTTTTAAGATAGGATATAGTATTGTCATCAGTATGACATAAGTATACCAAGTTTTTAGTCGATACCACATTGGAAAGTGGGTTAAAATTGAGTTACAAGATTTGAGGATACGACAACAACAACAGAGTGAGTTAAATAAAAGCGTGTAATAAATATCACACGTGGAGGCAGGGATACGCTGATGTTTGACAGTACTAAATCTAACACGTCATCAGCACTGGATGTATGCAGAGGCTGCATGTTCTATGTTCTAACTGCTGGATTTTGGTCTACGTATCCAGTCCAGTACATGACCCCAGTGTACATGAGTGTGTCATAAAATATATACTGTACAAGATAGCTGTAACTTGTGTACACAATTACTCTGCGGTATCCCCACATCGTGTCCCTGCTGCCACATGCACGTACAGTATGTAATCATTCTCTATCTCCTACTGGGTATCGTCTCGGACGTATCCAGTTTGGGAGATGTGCAATGTGTGGCGTCGATTTGTGGCATCGTGAGACCAGAGTGGACTGTCGCCGTCACCAGACAGGCAGGTTCTATCCACTGCTGGAGGAAGACCTTCTCCCCCCCCCTATCCGTCGCCATCCGTCGGTGGCGAGGTTGTGAGATGGGATGGCCCAGCTATGCAGCAGCGGTTCATGCATCACTCGCCACTGATGTTAGCCGTGGTCGGGGATCGAACAACAGTTCAGATGGGGTCTCTGATATGAGGCAGCGAAATCGAACTATTGGCTTAATTAAATACAGGATGAATTAGCATCTCACCGCGGTGACGAGGACATGTCATCATCTTCCTCGCCTGGTTACGCAGGAACACGTGGGTTCGATCCCGGATCCTGGCGATGTCTGTTGTATATTTGGAGGTCACTCTCGCCCGTGGTGGTGGTGGTGGTGGCGTGGATTGTTCTCTCCGGGTTCCTCCGATTTTGCCCCCCCCCCACCACCACCTCTCCACTTAGAAACATGCGTTTCGATTATTTGTCTGCTGCTATAAATTCCCACGTGTGACGATGATGACTTTAGCCACTATCGATGAGCTGCTAGTCGTCACGTGTGGCCAGGTCGTCTCTGAAAAAGAGCAAAGTGCCTAGTTGGCTTTACCTGGTTTGAAAAAAAATAATAGTCTATTGTTTAGTTCGGGGGACGGCGGGGGGGGGTAAAAACATCAGATGTCTCACGCACGTGAGATTCGCGGGAGCAGCAGCTGTCGACTGAGCGCGTGGGAGGAGGGAGAGAGCACATTGTGTAGCCCTGACGGTGCGTCCGCAAACTCAACCTAAATCCGAACACAGCACATGGCCCCTGCGCGCATCCACGTGTTTCCAGCGGTGATGACAACAGCCACTTCGCACTCTGCGGGGGGGAGGGGGTGTGTGTAGTGGTGTGGTGGGGGTTGATGGGAGGGTGATGGTGCGGTGATGGTTTAGGCCATTGGCAAGTGAACTAATTGCTAGCAGCACAGATGGAGGCGAGAGAGAAATGCCTCCTATCAGAGAGAGAAATGAGTGAATAATAGTTGGAGACTGCACGCATACAGACCATGCTAATGTGGGCAGAGATAGAGACTTCTCCATAGACAGCATGGGGCCCCGGGTGGTGTACAGACAGATGGATACGACACCTATCACCATGTATGCCATGGGGCCCTGGTGGTTAGTAGGGACAGAGAGATGAAGTGAATGTTATTTTGAGACTGTACTAATCACACCGTGTTGTGCTGGTAGTTTATCGAGTGAAAACTTCACCATAGACGCCACGGGACTCTGCCAGTGAGTAGGTAGATAGGCCAGAGAAATTGAGTGAATAATAGTTGAGGCTGCACGAGGGATGATTGACACTACGGGGCGCTGATTGCAATTGTATTTTAAAAATAATTCCAGACAGTCTTATTATTTTAGCATATTAACAGTGACACATAAGTAGAGATAACAAGTAGCAGACAACCCCAAATACAATTCGCTCCACCTCTCTGGTCTGCTATTGTCTCTGCTATGAAGAAGGTCCATTGCCCGAAACGTCTCCTATCATATACACAGTCTAGTTCTTTCAGGCCCAATGAGGTGTGAACGAGTGTGTCGACTTGTTGTTGTTCGTTGTGCTTGTGCGCCACTGCCAACGCAGCTGCAGCATTGTCACAGAATCTTGCTTCTCTCCGATGGAACGATTAAATCATTGTGTGTTCTATGTATATGCGTGTGTGGGCCTCCCCTAGGCCGATTCAGCCTTACATGAGTATGCACCTGATGCGGTGCGTACACATCAGCACTGGGGAGACAAATGCGGCCAAGCGTGGCGTCGGCCACCACCACCCCCTCGTGTGCCGGGAAAACTTTCATAGGTGCTACTCGCAAACGTGCGTACGCATGTGTTGTGTGTTGGTATCAATGTGCACCTATCCTGGCACAGGCACTGTGGTGAGGTCACCGTCGCTTCGTGGCAATGGCAGTAGTAGGTGTGCAGTGTGTGTGTGTGTGTGGAGAGCGGTGGTGCACTGGTTAGCGCTTTGTACTTCGAACCCGGCCACCAGAGTGCCATTCCTAGCCATGGCTAACATCGGTTGGTTACGTGCGGTGCGAAAAAAGTTCAACGTACATTCATTCATCAGCGGCGAGTGATACCTGAAACAATCCCGGGCCATGCACCTCCCTTTTGTCGCCAATTGATTTTCCAAACGTCCCAATGCATGCAGGACCCTCCTGAAAAGTCTTCTCGTGAAGTCTGGCGAAACAACTCCCACGAATGACACGCCGTGGGATGCATGTATGTATATTGAACTTCTTTCGCACAGTACGTAGCCAACCGTGCTAATCGGAGGTGCGGGATGGCCGTCATCTAGCAGCAGATTGACAGGGGCCTGTGACCTTACCACAGCCACCCATGGTATTGACGTGGTACAAACCCAACTCGCCATTATTTCTCTGCGTGCCACTGGAATAATAACACCGACATGGCTAACAGCAGTAGGGGGGTAGATTTCAGCACCCCCCCCCCTCCACGGATCGATTCAATAATTAATTATTTTTGGAATCAAATTTTTCACGCGTTGTTTTTGTGTTCTCTCCTCGGCTTTATTTTTACTGTTATGTTCATATCATTCACATATTATTCGCATAATCGTTAATAATCTATTCTCACATGCACGATCCGATTGTTTTTTGTTATCATTGATTTATCGCGACGCGTCTATTGCTTAATAGGGCAAAATACATTATTTTTTAAATTCTGACTTCTGAATCAAACCCACTCGTCTAACATTTGGGGGGTTTTTGGGCCCAAAAAGATATATCAGATGAGCTTGATTACGATCAAATATTTCCGTATGGCACAGAGTTTCTACTTACAATTACCCAATTGTCTTTGAAAAAATTTGAGCATCAGGTGAGTATGTCTTTAAAATCAGGAGTCAGGTGGTCCTACTTGCCAGTCGAGTTCAAACACTCTTATCACTTTTCCAAAAGCCACGTGCAGAATAAACCGCACACATCACCGCACATCTCACCGCACATCTCACGATTTAGCCAGGTGTTGTAGTAGGAGATGGGTTTCCACCCCACCCATGCGAAGCCACACACTCCTTACTAATGGAATCAGCCAAACATCTCGGTGTAGCAGCACCCTCTTGAAAAAAAGAAAGTCTTGAGACTCAGGCCTTCCTGTAAAATGGTGTGCACTGTTGTTTTTAATGAACGTGATTTTTTTTCCCCCCCACATATCTGCAAGTTTATTTTTGCAAATCTCTGTGCCGATTTGTTTCGCGTTCCTTGCTTGGTGAAGTCGTCTGGCCGTCTCTACCCAGCCGCATGATATGGACGGGTGCAAGGGCACAGCGCAACTTAACGTTGGTAAATGTCCCCAACAAACCGCGTGTTTGTGAGCGGACCTTTCACTCGTTATGACCACGGGGAGGAGAGTAGATGGAACGGGTCCGGCGACACATCACACAAACGCACAACCTTGCGTGTGTTAACGTTTACCGTCGGCAATATTTTTAAAATTTCCTACATTTATTTCAATTTATATAATAAGGTCTATATATTTAATTGTGGAAATATATAGTAGATATCCTGCTTTACAGTATGTTTATTGGATAACGCGTGTACTATTTACCATTACATCTCGTCAACAAAATTAAACAATAATTTTGTTTGAATTGTTGGACGGCGAGTTTTTGTATTTTTTTTTGGGTCTCAATTCTCTCACGTATTGTGACCGGCGGGGGCAGGGGGTGGTGATGGATGACATCACACGCGGCTCAAAGACCAAAAATCCCTCCACTCTTTGCGAGCAGCAGAAAAAGTCACGCGGCTCCAAGTCCCAAAAAGCCACATCGATGATGTCACGTTGTCCGATTTTTGGGTCAAACGGTGGCCTAACCTCCCATCCCACCCCTCCCCACCGTCCCAAACCCCACAGCCTCACCAACTCCACTGACACACGTGGTGAGGGTACGTGTTTTGTGGCGAGATTAACGCCAGCCAGTATGCAAAGCACCAACACATGCACGCTCGCACCACACACACACACACACATGGACTACACACACGCACAGGCGCAACGGGTGGGTTGTGCCGTACAGCGCACCGATGCGCCGCCTTGGGGTCGTGCCGCACGTTGTATGGCATGCCGCGGCCAAACATTTCGCCCCACGTGCCGGCAGGAGCTCGCTTCACGAACCGAATTGTTTGGGTCGCGACGAGGCATTCGCCATCCAGGCTTACGCAACCGATTTTATGATTCATAACTTAATTTTGAGGCGGATTTCCTGCGTGAGTAAAACATGTTGTGTCGTACACCCTTCCTCCATCTGACACAGCCAACCGGTGCTGCTGCTGATGCAGTAATAAAGTGGCCACATTTCGTCGTCACGTGACAATTTTATTAATTGGATGTATCGGGTGGAGGAGGGGTATGCAACACATTTTTACTGATACGATCTGATCCAAAATCATTTACGAATCGGATACGCGGCTAAAGATGAAAAATTAACCCGTAAAAACAAAGTTTTTCACTATAAATCTTTTATCACGAACATTAATTGTCACGCACAACGAGTCTGTGTGGAAAATGTCAGCTCGATTGGATCACGGAAAGTAGGTTAAAAAACGACCGAAAGATTTGCACGGTCGTAAGCAAGCAAGCAAGTGCGCAAGTGAACTTAATATAAAGGATTTAAAAATGAACGCATGCAGCTTGGACCAAAGTCATGGGTCAGCAGACGATGGCGCCGGTGGTCGAAAAATAATACCAAGAGGAGACGCGGTGATGAAACCAGCTGGTGTGCAGGTGCTGGGTGGATCATCACATTGCACAGTCAAGAGATATCGATGGTAGCTGCTTGTGGGGAGGCCTTCATTCAACAGTGGATAGACCTCGGCTCGTGGATGACGATGATGATGGCAATTGCTAAGTCTATCTGGCAACAAAACTGACACCTTTTTTACAAGGAGTCATGTTTGCATAGACCACAATACCTGCAGTCATAATGCAAACAAAAAACATAACTCTGATAATGTGCACTGTCCTTGAAGTTGATTGGTCCACACCCGAGACAGCTTTCCTTAGAGCCTAGTCTCACATGGGTTGGACCAAAAGGTGCATTATGACTGCAGGTATTGTGGTCTATGCAAACATGACTCCTTGTAAGAAAAAAAAGGTGTCAGTTTTGTTGCCAGATAGAAGGGTAAAAAACCAATTATCATATTTGTTACTGGCAAATGAGGTTCCAATGGAATTGCTAAGTCATTCACTTAATCCCCATCATTACTGAATCATCAGGCCCTGAAGAAGGCCCAACACGTGGATCTAAACATCGGATATCGTGCCGTACAACACAGTGGTGCAACCTGAAACCGAGTGGAGAGCTGTACAGGGAGACCGTGTATTCATGAAAAAAATAATAGTGGTGCATCAAACATCAGCTCAAATTTAATCGCAATGAGCAACTGCAGTTACCCATGACAATACCACAGCAAGGGGAGTGAAGTCAAGGATGTAAAGGGCGCCACGATAGCGAGATATTAAATACCTCGCCTGGTATACAGGAGATCGTGGGTTCGATCCAAACATTGACGCCCGTATATTTGGAGTTTGCATGTTCTCCCCGTGGTCGCGTGGATTTTTCCCAGGTCTAATGATTTTTTTTTCCTTCCACATTTAGAAACATGCGTTTAAAGCATTTGGCTGCAAAACATTTCCACATAAGCCACTTTGTTGAGTTTATGAAAAAGAGCTACGTTGCTCAGTGGGCCTTACCTGCTAAAATAAAAAGTTTAGTTTATAGTGAATGTATGGGAAAAAGAGAAAGGGAAAGAGAAGAGAAAGACTTGGAAATACGAGGAAAAGGATGGAAAAGGAACGGAGAAATGGGAGCAAGGGGTTAGCAGACATGAGGATTGGAAGATGCTAAATCAGGGCCTCAACTGTGCTGCACGGAACGGCGTCTGTTTTCATTGGGGGTGGGGAGTCGGGAGGGATTCAGAGTGTGGGTGACGACACAGAAGTCCACGTGCTTTACCAGAGGCTCGAGATGACTTAGATAAACAAGCTCACTAACATAAACCACCATTGGAACCTCATTTGCCAGTAGCAAAATATGATAATTGTTTTTTTTACCCTTTTATCTGGCAACAAAACTGATACCTTGTTTTACACAATACCTGCAGTCGGAATGCAAACAAAAAAATCACAACTCTGAGGACAGTACATAGATTATCAGAGTTGTGTTTTTTTGCATTCCGACTGCAGGTATTGTGGTCAATGCAAACATGACTCCTTGTAAAAAAGGTGTCAGTTTTGTTGCCAGATAAAAGGGTAAAAAATCTATTCTAACATAAACCAGACAACTAATTTATTTAATCTCAATCTTGTTTGCAGATGTATTCTCTCATCTCAATCCAGTACATCTCTCTTATCTGATGTCTCTTCTGTCATCTCACTTGGAGTTTAGAAATCAAACGTTTTGTTGTAGGGTTCCCACCGACCACAGCACCCACACAAAGCAACATGGAATTGGTCAAACCATGCCAATGCAGCAGGTCCCCTCCTGAAAAAAAGTTCTGAGACTCCTGCGAGGCATTCATGGAAAAATTAATAACAATATTGTTTAATTTTTTTCTTCAGCTGTTTAGCAGGGTCGGCTAGGCTGTATTTGTGGGATGAAGGATTATCTCAGCTCAACGACATGGTGGTGATGATATGGATAGTGGTGGCGTAGGGCCGTGAGTGATGGAGACGACATGAGATAACTTTCATCCAACAGCGAATAGACCATGGCTAATGCTACATTGACTGCTGTTGATGAAGAGATGGATTGAGACGTGGCTGGACCAGTACGGGATGGAGACGACCTTCATCCAACAGCGGATAGACCATGGCTGCTGCTCATAACGTCTCCACATGACGGCGGCAAAGCGCAACAACACGGCAAGCAATTAACCTGTGACCCCCATCAGCACCACCGTTCCATCGGCTCCTCTCTCCTCTTCGTGTTCAGAAATTCCCACCACTTCTCCCCCCATCAGCCGCCACTCCTCATCTCGCGAGCCGTGGATTTTGACATTGAAGCAAATGAGAATCTTCAGAACACGAGCTACATTATCACATTAACATCAATTAATATCGGATGTGCGGTCTTGTGCAGAGTAGTTAGTTGGAAGGGAGCGGTGGCGCTTTGGTTAGCGCGTCCGCCCCGCTCATGTTGAACATACTTCAGCCACGTCGGTCCAGTGCGGCATCGTGAGCGTTCGGACATCACCGGCCACGGATGAAGAGTTATAGGCCGTTCACACGGGAATCGAACTCGCGCCGCCGAGTTTGGAGCACGCTAACCGCCGCGCCACCGCTCCCCCAGCCGATGACAGTACTCGGCTGTATACAGACAGCATAGTAAACAAATTGACGACGCTGCTGCTGCTGCTGCACAAACAACAACGCAAACACACATTTTTGTCAACAACACTGCGTGTGGCCTTCAGTTAGCAATGTATTAAATGTTCCATTAAGAAGGTGCCATTGCCCGAAACGTCGTCTATTGTACAATTTTTCTTATTAAGGCCACAGTGTTATTGGCGAATGTGTTGAGTGTTACTTTCAATACATAGTAAGATAAGTACAGCATGCATAATATGGCAATGTTTTTGGCTTGACATATGGTTAATGACGATGTTGGGATATGATTTCGCTCATCACTATGTTCCGCCAACGCAATCCCTTGTTATACCACCTTATACATTCTCCGAATTATAAGACGCTCTGGAAAGTAATAAGCAACTCCAAAACGTGTGCGCGGTGTCAACTCTGGTCACAGACGACAAAGATCCCCCGTGTAGGCTTCAACAGACTGTCGGGGCAAGTGGTGTTTGCGAACACCTTTTCAAGCTCCGACATGATACTACGAGGGGGGGGGGGGGTAACACCACGCCCTGCCCCCTTCTGTCTCTCCAGCGCTGATGTTTACACACCACACCAGGTCGTAGTTCAAGGCTGAGCCGACCTAAGGGAGACCCAAGACCAGTTCAAATATTCGCCACTGTTATTGGTCAAATCTTGACTTAAAGCTTTCGTGACTGCAGAAATTCATATTCTTTGGGTCTTTGGGTAAATCCACCTGCTTCAAGCAGTTCTCACCTGATGACGATTGCTTGTGTTGCGATCGAAACGTCGTGATATTGTGATTATTATTATTTTTATTATTTTTCTTCTATATACGTGGCTTTACCGAAAGACCCAAAGAATATACTGTTATTGGTCGTGAGCGAGAATCGAACCGGTGCCACCCGGTTCGTAACAGTGTGTTAACCACTGCACCACCGCTCCCCACTAAATTTCCGACACACATATCGACCGGATAATAAGACGCACCTCCAAATGTTGCTTTAAACACGGGGAATGAAAGTGCGTCTTATAATCCGGAAAATGTGTATTTTCGTAGGAACCACTTTTGGCCGCGGAGTTAAATTCCTTGGCGGCAGTTTCTGTGGTGATGTCGATTAAGATCACGATGAAAATGCTAATGATATACTGCAATCTGCTATTGCTGATACTCGTTAATTGTATTTGTCAACAACACCGCTTTTAAAGGAAAGGTACTGTATATAATGGGCGACGTTTCGGGCAATGGTCCTTCATAATGTTGAGGGATTCATATATTGTTTTTTTAATTGTGGTTGTGCACCACTGGCGAGGCAGCAGCATCGCCAAATAGTTTGATCAATTCTATTTAATCAGCTCAAGAGACCGTTATATCTCAAGTCTCATTTGGAAGTGATCCGGGAATGTTGAAAGATGATTAATAATGCTGCTGCTGATGATGGTATTTGTGATATGCTACAGATGATAGGATTGCAATGCTGCTGATGTGATTATCATATGCCGCTGATGGTGATGCTGCTGCTGATGATGCGATGGTGATGCTGCTGCTGCTGATGAAAATGACGCACAGTTTTCATCAGCGTTGCACGGAGTTTGCGTGAGGTCGCATTTCCCCCTCCCCTCTCTCCCCTCCCTCCCACCCTCCCCTCCATCTCCCCTTCGCTCATCCATCTCGCTACTCTCTCCCTCACACTCCCCCGAACTCTCCCTTCTCTCTCTCTCTCTCTCCCCTCCTCACTCTGATCTCTCGCTCCCCCTCCCCTCTCATCTCTCACGCTCTCCCTCCACTCTCGTTCTCGACCGATATTCCCTCCCCTTACTCCCTTCCCCACTCTCCCCTCTCTCGAACTCTCTTCCACACTCTCCTCTCCCCCTCTCTGCGTCTCCCCCGCTCTCTCCAGTTTTCAGAATCTCGCTCTCCCACCCCTCCTCTCCCACCGTGTTGTCCAGATCACACATCACACAACAAGACAAAGACCCCCCCCCCCCCCCTATAGCATTGAATATGCTTTTGGAGCAAGTGCTGTTAGCGAGCACCTATGAAGGCCGACACGGCGCACGAGGGGCTGGGTGGCCATCACCACTCCCGGCCGCCTTTGTCTCCCTAGTTGCTGATGTTTACACATTGAACCAGGTATTCATTTGAGCCTGAGTCGACCTAGGGGAGGCCCAGGACCGGTTCGAATATTTTCCACTGTTATTGGTCGTGAACTGGAATCGAACTCCGGTTGAACCCGCGCGCTTCGAACCCGGCATCCCCTAGGTCGACTCAACCTCAACTGAATGCCTGGTAAGACGTGTAAACATCGAAACTAGGGAGACAAAGGCGGCCGGGCGTGGTGATGACCACCCACCCCCTCGTGCGCCGTGTCGGCCTTCATAGGTGCTCGCTAACAGCACTTGCCCTAACGGTGTTTAAAAGGCTACGCGGGGGATCTTTGTCTTTACGTGCGAGTGCGTAGCACCGCGCGCGGACGCTCTGCGCGCACGTGATTATTATGCAAGTGCGTGTGTGATGCGGGGTGTGTGTGTGATGCGGTGTGTGTGTGTGTGATGCGGGGTGTGTGTGTGATGCGGGGTGTGTGTGTGTGTGCTACGGTGTGTTTGTGTGTGATGCGGTGTGTGTGTGATGCGGGGTGTGTATGTGTGCTACGGTGTGTGTGTTGCGATACGTGGTAATTGTGTACGTTGTGTGTGCTACACACAGGGTGTGTGTGTGTGCTGCACACAGGGTGTGTGTGCTGCACCCAGGGTGTGTGTGTGTGCTGCACCCAGGGTGTGTGTGTGTGCTGCTCACAGGATGTGTGTCTGCTACACACAGGGTGTGTGTGTGTGCTACACACAGGGTGTGTGTGTGTGTGTGTGCTACACACAGGGTGTGTGTGTGTGCTGCACACAGGGTGTGTGTGTGTGTGTGCTACACACAGGGTGTGTGTGCTGCACACAGGGTGTGTGTGTGTGTGTGCTACACACAGGGTGTGTGTGTGTGCTACACACAGGGTGTGTGTGTGTGCTACACACAGGGTGTGTGTGTGTGTGCTACACACAGGGTGTGTGTGTGTGCTACGCACAGGGTGTGTGTGTGTGTGCTACACACATGGTGTGTGTGTGTGCTACGCACAGGGTGTATGTGTGTGCTACGCACAGGGTGTGTGTGTGTGTGTGCTGCACACATGGTGTGTGTGTGCTGCACACAGGGTGTGTGTGTGTGTGCTACACAGATGGTGTGTGTGTGTGCTACACACAGGGTGTGTGTGTGTGTGCTACACACAGGGTGTGTGTGTGTGTGTGTGCTACACACAGGGTGTGTGTGTGTGCTACACACAGGGTGTGTGTGTGTGCTACACAGGGTGTGTGTGTGTGTGCTGCACACAGGGTGTGTGTGTGCTGCACACAGGTGTGTGTGTGTGTGTGTGCTACACAGATGGTGTGTGTGTGTGCTACACAGGGTGTGTGTGTGCTACACACAGGGTGTGTGTATGTGCTACGCACAGGGTGTGTGTGTGTGTGTGCTGCACCCAGGGTGTGTGTGTGCTGCACACAGGTGTGTGTGTGTGTGTGTGTGCTACACAGATGGTGTGTGTGTGTGCTACACAGGGTGTGTGTGTGCTACACACAGGGTGTGTGTATGTGCTACGCACAGGGTGTGTGTGTGTGTGCTGCACACAGGGTGTGTGTGTGCTGCACACAGGCGTGGGTGTGTGTGTGTGTGCTACACAGATGGTGTGTGTGTGTGCTACACACAGGGTGTGTGTGTGTGCTACACACAGGGTGTGTGTGTGTGCTACACACAGGGTGTGTGTGTGTGCTACGCACAGGGTGTGTGTGTGTGTGTGCTACGCACAGGGTGTGTGTGTGTGCTACACACAGGGTGTGTGTGTGTGCTACACACAGGGTGTGTGTGTGTGCTACGCACAGGGTGTGTGTGTGTGTGCTGCACACAGGGTGTGTGTGTGTGTTACACACAGGGTGTGTGTGTGTGTGTGCTACACACATGGTGTGTGTGTGTGTGCTACGCACAGGGTGTGTGTGTGTGTGTGCTGCACACAGGGTGTGTGTGTGCTACACACAGGGTGTGTGTATGTGCTACGCACAGGGTGTGTGTGTGTGTGTGCTGCACACAGGGTGTGTGTGTGCTGCACACAGGTGTGTGTGTGTGTGTGCTACACAGATGGTGTGTGTGTGTGCTACACAGGGTGTGTGTGTGCTACACACAGGGTGTGTGTATGTGCTACGCACAGGGTGTGTGTGTGTGCTGCACACAGGGTGTGTGTGTGCTGCACACAGGTGTGTGTGTGTGTGTGTGCTACACAGATGGTGTGTGTGTGTGCTACACAGATGGTGTGTGTGTGTGCTACGCACAGGGTGTGTGTGTGTGCTGCACACAGGGTGTGTGTGTGTGCTACACACAGGGTGTGTGTGTGTGTGCTACACACAGGGTGTGTGTGTGTGCTGCACACAGGGTGTGTGTGTGTGCTACGCACAGGGTGTGTGTGTGTGCTACACACAGGGTGTGTGTGAGTGCTACACACAGGGTGTGTGTGTAGCACACACACACACCCTGTGTGTGTGTGTGCTACGCACAGGGTGTGTGTGTGTGTGCTACACACAGGGTGTGTGTGTGTGCTACGCACAGGGTGTGTGTGTGTGCTACACACATGGTGTGTGTGTGCTACGCACAGGGTGTGTGTGAGTGCTACACACATGGTGTGTGTGTGCTACGCACAGGGTGTGTGCGCTGCGTGGTGGTCAGCGCGCTGCACCGCGAGCCCGGCGACCCGAATTGGAATCCCGCTCACGGCCGCCGACGCCAGTGGCGATTAATATTTGAACCGGTCCTGGGCTTCCCCTAGGTCGACTCAGCCTTAAATGAGTACCTGGTGCGGTGTGTAAACGTCAGCACTAGGGTAGACAAAGGCGGCCGGGCGTGGTTCTGGCCACCCACCCCCCTCGTTTGCCGTTCCGTTCATAGGTGCTCGCTAACAATACTTGCCTCTGTTAAGGCAATACGGAGGATATGTCTTTGTTTTTGTGTACGCGTGCGTGTGTGTTAGGGGGGCGTGTGTATTGCAATGCGCTGTGTGTACATTATTCGCGCGAGCACGTGTTCATTATGTAAGTGCGTGTGTATGGGGGGGAGCGGTGGCGCATCGGTTAGCGCACTGCGCTACAAACGCGGTGAGCGGGAGTTCGATTTCCGGTGACAAACGATAACGGTGGCGAATATCTGCACCGGTCCTGGGCCTCCCTGAGGTCGACTCAGCCTCAAATGAGTATCTGCTGCGGTGTGTAAGCATCGCGACTGGGGAGAGACAAAGGCGGCCGGGCGTAGTGCTGGCCCATCCACCCCAAACCTCGTGCGCTGTGCCGGTCTTCATCGAGTGCTCGCTCACAGCACTTGCCTCCAACTCTCTGCTAAGGCTATACGGGGGATCTTTGTGTGTGTGCGTGTGTGTGTGTGCGGGGATTTATATGTCCGTGCGATGTGCGTGCGTGTTTGTGTGGTGTGAGTTGGCGCGTGTGTGTGTGTACATTAGCGGAACATGTGAGTGCACGTATTATGTAAGTGCGTATGTGTGTGTGTGTGATGCAGTGGTGGGGAGCGGTGGCGTGGTGGTTAGCGCACTGCGCTACGAAGCCGACGGCGCCCCAGTTCGAATCTTGCTCACAGCCAGCGTTATGTTAATGAGGCACCCCCCCCCTCTAGGTGGACTCAGCCCTAAATGGTGTGCGGTGTGTAAAACAGAAACATCAGGGAAGACAAAGGCGGCCAGGCGTGGTGGCTGACCACACCGCGCTCAACAGCACTTGCCCCAACAGTCTGTGTGAGGTTATCTGGGGGATATTTGTCTTTGTGTGTGCGCTGCTGCTGCTGCTGCTTCTATAACAAAGTGCGTCACACGATTCCGGGACAGCTCCGTCGCGCGGCGGTCGGTGAGCACAGTGGCAAAACCATCACCGCTTAACACCATCACCAACAACATCACCACCACCATCACCACCACCATCATCATCATCTCCTGGTTCAATAAAGGATTACTTGGTTGATCGTCCAGCAGCAGCAGCAGTTAGCAGCATCATCTTCACCAATGTCATCATCAAAACCATCATCAGCACACCATCGTCATCAGCACACCATCGTCATCAGCAGCTGCAGCGGCATCGTCATTCACTCGCACGGCATCGCCAGTGCTGCTGTGTTTATAGAAACAACACAACAATGGGTGAGGTGAGGTGGTGGTGGTTTGCGGGTGAAGGTGGTACCGTGGTGATGGTGGGGGTGGGGGGCACGTCGGGATGGAGTGGGGGGAATGAGGAGAGAGAGGGGGGTGTTGTGGGGGGTGTTGTGGGGGGGGGGTGTTGTGGGGGGGGAGAAGAGAGGCGGTGGGGAGGAGGAAAGAGGGGGCAGAGGGGGGGGGGGGGGGGCTGGGGGGGGGAGAGGGGGGGCTGGGGGGGAGAAAAGAGAGGGTGGAGGGAAGAGGAGGGGGGGTGCAGTCGTAGTCGTGTTTGGTAGTGATGGGAGGGGGGAAAGTGGGGAGGGAGTTGATGTGGAGAGGAGGGGGAGGTGGTGGGGGGGGTGGAGGTGGGGGGGGGGAGTTGGTGGGGGTGGAGTTGGTGGGGGGGGTGGTGGGGGGTGGAGTTGGTGGGGGTGGAGTTGGTGGGGGGGGTGGAGGTGGGGAGTTGGTGGGGTGGAGTTGGTGGGGGTGGAGTTGGTGGGGGTGGAGTTGGTGGGGGGGTGGTGGGGGGTGGAGTTGGTGGGGTGGTGGTGGTGGGGGGAGTTGGTGGGGGGGTGGAGTTGGTGGGGGGGTGGAGTTGGTGGTGGGGGTGGAGTTGGTGGGGGTGGAGTTGGTGGGGGGGTGGTGGGGGGGGGGAGTTGGTGGGGGGGGTGGTGGGGGCGGGTCACGTGGTGCAGTCCCGACGAGCCTGGCGCTATAAAAGCGACTGCGCGTGACTTAGCGCGCTCAGTCGCGACCTCGATCGCGTTTCGCGTCTTCAGCGGGCCATACTTCCCCACTTGTGTCACGCGTTAAGGGGTGTTACATGGGGGGGGGGGGGTAGCTGGGTCGTCTCCCCCTGCCCCCCTGGCTGGAGGCGACTGTGTCGCAGTTGGAGAGAGGAGGAGGAGGCGGTGTGGTGTTGGTGGGGTGGTGGTGGTGGCGCACTTTTGCCGAGACGTGAACTCTCGCACGAGGTAAGGAGGCGCTTCTGTTTATTTACTTCCTTAACACTTTGGTGCATTTTTTTAAAAAAAACTAAACCATCACAACATGGGGGGTGTAAGCGGTGTGCGAGCGCGTGTTGTTGATGTGTCTGGGGCCGCGTGAAGTCTCGCTGTGGTTGTGGTGGTGGTTGTGGTGGTGGTGGCGGTGGTTGTGGTTGTTGTGAGGGAGTTGTGGTGGTTGTTGTGGTGATGGTTGTTGTGGTTGTGAGGGGGTTGTGGTTGTTGTGTGGTTGTGGTGGTTGTTGTGAGGGGGTTGTGGTTGTGTGGTGGTTGTGTTGTGGTGGTGGTTTTGGTTGTTGTGAGGGGGTTGTGGTGGTGATTGTGGTTGTTGTGGTTGTGTGGTGGTGGTGGTTGTTGTGGTGGTGGTTGTGATGGTTGTTGTGGTTGTGAGGTGGTGGTGGTTGTGAGGGGGTTGTTGTGAGGGGGTTGTGGTGGTTGTTGTGAGGGGGTTGTTATGGTTGTTGTGAGGTGGTTGTGGTTGTGCCGTCACGTTCTGGGGGGTTGTGCTGCGTCATAGAGCGGCGGTCGCCGCACGCGGCACGCGGCGTCACGCGCCTCCTCACCACCACCACCACGGCTGTGTTGACAAGCCTCGTCAACAACAACAACATCGTCAACAACAACATCGTCAACAACGTCGTCAAACAACACACACACCAACATGAGCCAAGAGCACACGACGCTTGTACATAATGTTGGTTCAAACAATTTCGTTTGAACATTGGGAAGTGCGCATCGCTCGAATGTAAACACGGATACGCGCGAGTGATGATGACGATTGAGATGTGGATGGCGATGGTAGTGGTGATGGTGATGGTAGTGAGGGTGGTGGTGATGGTAGTGAGGGTGTTGGTGATGGTAGTGAGGGTGTTGGTGATGGTAGTGAGGGTGTTGGTGATGGTAGTGAGGGTGATGGTGGTGATGGTGATGGTAGTGATGGTGATGGTAGTGAGGGTGGTGGTGATGGTAGTGAGGGTGTTGGTGATGGTAGTGATGGTGATGGTAGTGAGGGTGTTGGTGATGGTAGTGATGGTGATGGTAGTGAGGGTGTTGGTGATGGTAGTGATGGTGATGGTAGTGAGGGTGTTGGTGATGGTAGTGATGGTGATGGTAGTGAGGGTGTTGGTGATGGTAGTGATGGTGATGGTAGTGAGGGTGTTGGTGATGGTAGTGATGGTGATGGTAGTGAGGGTGTTGGTGATGGTAGTGATGGTGATGGTAGTGAGGGTGTTGGTGATGGTAGTGAGGGTGAGGGTGTTGGTGATGGTAGTGAGGGTGATGGTGGTGATGGTGATGGTAGTGATGGTAGTGAGGGTGGTGATGATGGTAGTGTTGGTGATGGTAGTGAGGGTGGTGATGATGGTAGTGTTGGTGATGGTAGTGAGGGTGTTGGTGATGGTAGTGTTGGTGATGGTAGTGAGGGTGTTGGTGATGGTAGTGTTGGTGATGGTAGTGAGGGTGTTAGTGATGGTGAGGGTGGTGATGGTGAGGGTGGTGGTGATGGTAGTGATGTCCGTCACGCACCACCAACATCATCATCCATCACTAACAGCAGCAGCTCTTGTTGGCTGAGTCATTGATGGTCGTCGTGATGATGGTGAAAGTGATGGTGATGGCGGTTATGTTAATGATGTTATTACGACGACGGTAGTGATGTGATTGTCATGTTGATATGACAGTGATGTTTATGATGGTGATGATGACGCTTCCCGGCCGGTGTTGATGATGATGACGTTGGTGACAATCGTGATGATGCGATGTTGTGGATGCTGATGCTGGTGGTGGTTGTTGTTGATGGTGGTTGTTGATGGTGGTGGTGGTGGTTGTTGATGGTAAATCACGTGGCGCGTGTTATGGTGCGCGCTTGTGGCGCAGGTGGAAATCAGAGCGCAATGCGCGGCTGCGTGACGTCAGCAAAACAGGGGCGGGGGGAGGAGGAGGATGGGGGGAGGAGGATGGGGGGAGGAGGATGGGGGGAGGAGGATGGGGGGAGGAGGATGGGGGGAGGAGGAGGATGAGTGTGGGAGGATGGGGGGAGGAGGAGGAGGATGGTGTGGGAGGATGGGGGTGGGAGGATGGGGGGAGGGGAGGATGGGGGTGGGAGGATGGGGGGGAGGAGGGGGGGGGGAGTGGGGGGGGGAGAGGAGGATGAGGGGGGATGGGGGTGGGAGGATGGGGGGGGAGGGGAGGGAGGATGGGGGTGGGAGGATGGGGGGGGGAGGATGGGGGGAGGAGGAGGATGGGGGAGGAGGATGGGGGGTGGGAGGATGGGAGGAGGAGGAGGATGGATGGGGAGGAGGAGGATGAGTGTGGGAGGATGGGGGGAGGAGGAGGAGGATGGGGGGTGGGAGGATGGGGGTAGGAGGAGGATGGGGGTGGGAGGATGGAGGATGGTGGGAGGATGGAGGAGGATGGGGTGATGAGGAGGAGGATGGGGGAGGAGGATTGGGAGGAGGAGGAGGATGATGGGAGGATGTGGGGGGTGATTCGGGGCGGCGGGGGGCGGTTGTTGATGGCGATGGGATGAGATCAGAGAACATCACCGCCGCCACTGCAACACGCGCATTTAAAATAATCACGTCCAATGGGATTGTACTCAACGCAGGGTCATGAATGATTTGGGTGTAATGGGGGTGGAGCGGGGGGGGGGGGCATTTGTTATGATCGCTCGGGAGAAATGAGTGTGGGGTGAGATGGGGGCGGATTGGGGAAGATTCCATCCAGCAGTGGATTGGCCATGACTGCTGATAGTGATTGTGACTGATGACGAAGGGGCGTTTAATCAATGAAGCCCGTTGACACGCAGTACAAAATAAACCACGTCAACCCGCAGCCACTTTTCCTTCCATTTCGACCGCCGACTTAAGCACATCTCAGTTCGACTGTCTTAGCCGGCACGGTTTATTGAATTCCGAGCGGGGGGCGCTTGGTGCGAGGGTGGTGGGGGGGGGGCATGAATGTTGACGTGTGTTCGTGTGTCTACGGGCACGGGGGGGGGTCTAAATAACAGAACGGGCAGGCATCAACATAATTACAAAAAAAATGATGTAAAAAGATGTTTGGCCATTGGCTCCGGGCCTCGTGTGTACGAATCGCATGTCACTTGGCGACTGTTGTTGTTACGTTTCCGATGCCGCCCCCCCCTGGTGGATAGGGGGGCGTCAGGGGTGGGGGGTAGGGGGGCGTCAGGGGTGGGGGGTAGGGGGGGTGAGGGGAGGGGGTAGGGGGGGTGAGGGGATGGGGTGGGGGCCATGGGGGGTCCAATGATCGCGCGCGCGCGGACGTGACGCAGCTCGCGATGGAATTTTCGATGCGTCACTGGGTTCTGGAACACGGGGAGGGGCGGGGCTGGTGTGGAGGATAGGAGGTGGGGGGGGGGGCTGGGGGGATTGCGGTGTTCGTAAGTGGGGAGGGGGAGGGGCTGGTCTAGGGGGAGGGGCTGGTGAAGGGGGAGGGGCTTAGAGGGGGCTGGTGAAGGGGGAGGGGAGGGGCTGGTCTAGGGGGAGGGGCTGGTGAAGGGGGAGGGGAGGGGCTGGGGGGGTGTGGGGAGTAATCTCGAACGATTCCTTTTCCCTGTCGATTTCTTGATTATCGAGAATCTACCGTTTAGATCCAGAAATCAATTTTTTTGTGTTCAAGTTCAATTATTAGGTATAGCTCTGTGAGCCATTCGGCTCTTGAATCGGGTGCAACCGCAACAAACAAAAAACTAAAAACATGAACAAAAAACATCTTAAAGTGAATATGTGACTAAGTGTGTGGAGAGAGGGAGGGGGGGTGATGTAACGATGCATCGATAAATAATCGATTAGAATCGTGATACGTCCATCGAATCGTGCGTGAGAGCACGACGAGTTATGCAAATTATCAAAATATAAATACGGGAAAATGCAAAGGAAGAATTGTATAATGATTGTGATAATCGAATCATTTCAGGATAATTGACCCATGATAATTGATATTTGCGAGTGTTTAAACTCCGTTGGTGATCTTACTGCGGTGGTAGCACTTGCACAACAACATCTCAGCGCGTTCCTTGAAAGGAAAAAATATAGCCAACGTTTCGGGAAATGCTCCTAAATGTGCTATGAAGAAGGGCCATCGCCTGAAACGTTGTCTATTTGTTTTTTCTTTTTAGGCCCCACTGTTATTGACGAACGCGTCGAGTTATTTTTTAAGTGTCCTTGCGTTTATAATCGCTAGGGGGTTTCAACTCGTTGCGTTAATTAATCGCAATGTAAAAAAGAATCGTCTAAAATAATCGTTATAATCTAAAATAACTGTGAATACGACCACTCCACGAGGCTTCGATGGATCGCGTGTCGTATCGATAAGACCTCAATATCCATCGATAAATCGTGCCGCGATCAATATGGATTGCGTCGAGTAATCGGTTACGATGCCGCTCGTTACGTGCCCAGTTTGGATGCCACTAATTAGATGTACCTAATCGATTATATATGAATCGATTACTTTCAATAAACGTGTGTAAAAGTCACCGACATTTCCCGATTTATCTTAAGGGTGACAGCTGGGGGGGGGGGGGGGGGGGGGCTTTATCCAGCAGTGGATTGATCACGGCTGCTGATTGATGACAAAAGATGACACATTCACAAACCACTGTTGTTTTTTTTACATAACAGGAATGATCGATTGGTGAATCGATTAGTCGGTCTAATCCATATAAATAATCGAATCGTTAAAGGAATGGAGTCGTTCAAGATTTGGAATCGTTAGAGATATGGAATCGTTAGAGATATGGAATCGTTAGAGATATGGAATCGTTAGAGATATGGAATCGTTAGAGATATGGAATCGTTAGAGATATGGAATCGTTAGAGATATGGAATCGCTAAAGGAAGGGAATCGCTAAGGGGGGAGGGTGGGGTGGGATCGGTTACATGTGGATTGCGCAATGCTGGCTCGTGTTGTTGTTGTGATGACGTCGCTGGGCAAGCCCCGCCCCATTCTCCTCCCCCCATCAACACGGAACACGCAGACTCACCCACTCACGCTGCCCTCACCATCAAAGATAAAGACCCCCGTATAGCCTTTAACAGACTGTTGGGGCAAGTGCTGTTAGCGAGCACCTATGAAGGCCGGCACGGCATACGAGGGGGTGGGTCTGCCAGCACCACGCCCGGCCGCCTTTGTCTCCCCAGTGGCGATGTTCGCACTGCACCAGTTACTTATTTAAGACTGAGTCGACCTAGGGGAGGCCGAGGGCCGGTTTGGATAATCATAATCGGTGTTGGGCCGTGAGAGGGAATCAAACTCTGGCCGCCGGGTTCGTAGCGGAGCACGCTAACCTCTAAACTACGTCTTCCCACAATCCCCCCCCCCTCCTTCCAAACAAAATAATTTAACTCAGTAATTGAACGGTGTAGTCGTCGTGGATATTATGAGAAACACAACGAATACGAAAGCAACACTAAACACATCCACGCACGCTACTCGGGGAGTCCATCCCATATCGGCAGCATTTTCATATACAAGACAACTGGACCGGTTTTAACAACATTCTGTGTCTCAAGTGAATACGGTATATTGTAAAGTGTATATGCCATGAGTATAGAGAGACCCTCCAACTCTCTACAAACCACCTTAGCAGCAATGCCAACTGTGGCCTCAAGTGCAAAAATACGCATTTTTCTCTTCATTGTCACAATTTATTTGTATTAATGTCTATCGACTGACAAGAATTTTGACAATCCACTGCTGGATGAGGGAGCTCCACACGCCTCTGCAGTGTTATGGGAGCTGTGTGATCACCGTTTAACTAACCATACTGGTTAGATTATAAATATTGCCCATTATACTCTGAAAAGCCTGATTCAAGAGTGTCAACTTTCGTGGGTTTTTTCTTTGCAGGTGGGTTGTGCTTTACATTGAGATGTCTTGGCCAAATTAACATTTCAGATCCTGATGATTGTGACTGAGTGGTCGATGTAAATCATACTTCGTGTTATAGAAGACCTCCCAAAAAAAGCTGGAACTTGGCACGAGTGCAGTCAGAGTCTGTGCCTATAATTAGACAATTCAACAACTCGTGGCACCTTTGGCGCCCCGACAAAATGTAAACTAATGGCGTGTAGGAGCCGATTTGTCTAATCGCTTTACTTCACCACGCTGGTCTGTGGGGGGTTGGTGAAGGTGGGGAGAAATGAACGCTGTAAGCATCTAAGTACGGTACAACAATCGATGTTGCTGCACTGCCCTTTGGTAACTACCACGTGACCCGCGGCCTAGAACACCTGTTATGCAACGGTGAGTCCTACCTGTACTGCGCGTATTGTATATCTTTCCGAATATACCGATCGGTACACTACTGCCAAGATATCTTGCCATAGGAATGTGGAACTTCCACCACTACTTTAGGACTGACGTCACGAGACTGCTAAGGCTGCATACAAGTCGGCCAGCAGATGGCACTTCGCAGGAACTAAAAAAAGATCATCAGTGTCGTGGAGAATATGAACAATAAAAAAAGAGACCACGTGTCTCTTTTTTTTTTACAAATATGTCTCTCCACACAAACCATCGGTCGAACGACCTTCTTGGAGTGCATAACCCTCGGCAGCATTGTTCCAAGACGAGGAAAACTCTGGACCGGTTTCGGCATTCGGTGGTCTCATCATCAGTCAGGCTTGCTTGAATCAATGCAGGTGAATTGACGGGCTCATTGGCAAGGGCTCTTTCTGTGTGCGATTTGGGTGCCAGTTTTATGCCAAATGATATAGGGATACATAACAAAAAAGAATCATAAACGTAGTTGAGAAATATCACTTGCATAATAAATAAGCACATAACCGTCTCTCTGCATTAAAAAAAACCCATAAAAAGTTATTCTTACGCAACCCACTGCAGCAGCAGCAGCAGCCTTCTGGGAGTGCAGAATTTCACCAACGTCGATTCAAAAGACACGTCCAAGAAAGTGGGTTGCCGACTGACCTATTCGTACGGAGTTTTGGGGGGCTGAAATCTGTCTCCTGGGCAACGCAGCGGCTATGGAGCCGAGCTCGAAATAAACAATGTCCACGAGCTCTTATCGTCGTGGAAAAACAGAGTGGTTTATATAACGATATTTATTGTTTTGCATAATGGCAGGTCATGTGATTCTTTAAGCACCACGTGATTAATGTTGCCGCATCGAACGTTTTGTACTGCAATAAATTATGGAACATATTTTCTGTGTGTCCGAGGTGAGAAATCAATTTTGGCGCACTAATGAGTGTAGAATTCCACATTCTCATGGCGGAAGGGGGGGCAAGTCCATCCATCCACTGCAGCTCCCGTTGACCTTTCACCAATCTTGTTCCATTTTTTATCGACCGTGGAGAGATGGATCGTGATGATGATGGACCGAGTTGACAGCTGACTCAACGAGGGATTTGGGACCGATAGCGCTGAAGAAAGTTTTTTTTTCAATTCGCCAGGCAAGCCTCGCTCAATCCCCAAGACTCATTTTCAGGAGGGCCCTGCCTGCCACATTGGGGATGTCTTGGCCGATTCTGTCAACAACGGGGGATCGTTGGTAACAGAGAGGAAATCCAGGAACCCGGAGAAAACCCACAGTTCACAGGAGCCGGGAGATCACCCGAAACTCCCCACAGATAAATGATCCAGTGCTGTACTGCCCTCTGGTGGCCCCCACCACTTTGCAGCCAGTAGGACGAAAACACGAGGCCGTCTCCCATCCCAAGTAGTGCACAGTACGCGTACTACTAACCAGGCTCAACACTGCTTGGCTTGGGAGGTCTGATTAGATCGGGGGGTGGGGCGTATTCCAAGGTCATTTGGTTGTGCCTTAGTCTGGCTCAATCAATCTGTCGCACCCCCGTAAACTTTGAATGCAGCTTTAAGACCCCCCCACACACTTCAACTCGTAAGCATCATCCTGCGTCTTAGACCCCCCCCCCCATATCTCTGTTCAAGGTCAGGGGCGGGGAGGGGGTGGCAGCGGTGAAGGTCAGTGGATCTCTGGGGGTCAAATCCGTGCAGCTGAGGTCACGTAAACAATACCCGAGTGTTTATCAATTTGTAAACGTATTCGCTCTCTCGTTTCCACCGTTTGAGCTATATTTAGATAGAGTAAATAAAGTCGTGGCTACATTTAGCGCTGGGCCTGCACGTTGTAATTAAATGCAGAGTTACAAGCAACACGCACACAACAACACACGATACTCTCAACACCCCAAGACAAGAACAGAAACTACACGCACAGGCTCAGTTTTTATAACAACAGTAACAATTTGACCCTCTTGGGTGATCGATTACTCGTTGAGACGACTGACAGACACGAATATCGAAGACAGGATGTGATTGGTGGAAAGGGGAGTGGTGCTAGAGAGGTGAGTGTGGGATGTTTCGATGTGTGGGATAGAAGGGTTTTTTTGTCGGTGACCATTAGTAAATGGTCGAAAGTTCCACATTCCTATGACGGGGCCCGGTTTGTCAGGATCACCGCTGCTGGGCAACTCGTACGACTTATAGCTCACCTCATGCACCTCTCAAATGAGTCCTACCTCAACTCACCATCCTACCCCATCGCACCTCATCAACGTCCTACCAACAATCCACCTCACCTCACCTTGCATCTTGTGACAGGTGCATCACATCATGTCACCTTAAACCACGTTTGTTTTTGTAATATTGAGACAATTTTTTTTCAATTACTAATTTTAGGAATGCTGCTGGCGTTAGATGAACACTTTAACAGCATCATCCCATCACGACTCGTAGCCTCACCCACCTCAACACGCCTCACCCCACCTTTCACCACACACCATCACTCACCTCATTTTCACCTTATCCTCCCATCGTTGCACCTCAACTCACCTCTATTTTACGTCACCACTCACCACCACACCTCACCTCATTTGACCCCCCACCTCACAACAGCTCTGGTCACAGCCTGCGCAGCACGACTCACCTCGTTAAACTCGCCGCGCATCATCTCATCCTCATCTCACCTCACGGCATGTGTGTGACCTCGCAATGCCCGCAAACTCCACGCGTCGCCATGTCAATCCTACCGCGTAAACATCATTTATTTATTACACTGGTCAACAACAAAAAAACATTTTTTTCTGGCCTGGACTTTTGCAGCTACTTTAGACTAATTTCAGGGTGCTGATTCCAAATCTGATCTCAGATTTGCTCTATCACATCTCATTTTATGCTATCGGCATACCCCATTTTCATTGATTTTACCCGAAATTAACTCCGTCACTTATGATTGCAAGTTGTTGCGAGTCAGTGACTGCTTTAGTGTTAAAATATGGTGCTGTATTTATAGGATAGTGTGTTTATAATATCATTTTATGTAGATATCCACATTTATTTAACATTTTTCCTCTGCAGTTTTTATTAAAAATGCAATATTTGATATCTCAAAAACCTGATGTGATAGACAAAAACTGATGCCAGATTTGGAATCGGCACCCCAAAATTACCTTAAAACCATTGGAATACCTTATGCCAGAAAAAGTGTGTTGACCAGTGTTGTTAACCTAGGCACCATCACCACACCTCATCATCACACATCGTCTCACGTGAGCCGAGAGAATGGTCCCCTCGAATATCCGAGCGACTGTGAGAGTGGGTGGGTGGGTGGGGGGCAGACGAGGTTGGTGGGTGATGGGTGGTGGTTGGGGGGGGGGGTTGGTGACTCAGGGATTCCGGCGCCGAGCGGCGAGCTCGTGTTTGTGACCGCAGGAATGTTCGCGAGGAAAGAGGAGACGCGAGAGAGAGGGAGAAAGGAGGAGGTTGTTGTTGTGGTTGTGGGAGCGTTCGGGGGGGGAGGAGGAGGTTGTTGTTGTTGGAGCTTAGAGCAGGGTTAGGCGAGGGAGAGGAGGTAGGTTGTTGTGGTTGTTGTGGGAACTCTTTCGGTAGGGGTGGGGGGTGAGACAAGGAGGAGGAAGGGAGGATGAGGAGGAAGGGAGGATGATGAGGAGGATGATGATGAGGAGGTGGAGGAAGAGGTGGTTGTCGCGGGAGCTTCGATGAGGGGGGGGAGCTGATTCAAGAAGAGCATTTTAAGAAACTGCCCACCGTTGAATTTCGATTTCAAGCTTTCGTGACTGCAGGGATTCATCTTCTTGGTTCTTTCGGTAAAGTCACGTAGAAGGGAAATAAAAAAATAAAAACAAAACATTATAAAATGCAATTCTCACGACGTTTCGGCCACAACGCAAGCAGCCGTCCTCAGGTGAAGAACAGGGCTGTCGGAAAGACAGCGTCTGAAACGTCGTGAGAATTGTATTTTATTATGTTTTATTCTTATTATTTTATTATTTCCCTTCTACGTGACTTCACCGAAAGAACCAAGAAGATGCCCACCGTTGGTTCAGCTGGCGCGATCGAATGGAGGCCCGGCCACCTTTTGGATGTTTTGCTGAATAAAGGACACGCGATTTTGAATCAAGGGAGTGTCGTTATGCAAATTAACGAGGGGGTGGGTGGGGGAGCGAATTGTGTTGCCTGTGACGTCACACCTGATCCGTGCACGTGGTTGCCGTGTTCACCGGATTATAAGACGCACCTGGAAGCCCAAACAGCATCGTTATTTAGACCGCACGACGAATCCGATGATCTACGAAGCTGTTTTTCACAGATGTCGAGTAGGGGTGGATCAGTGGTGGGGGGGAGGGGGGTCCCTCCTATAATCCGATCAATAAGGTAGCAGTTATGTCCTGTGTACTGGGCATAATTGATGAATCGGTTCCAGCAATGATCAATTATTAATATCTTGAACATTATTTTTTTGGGCTAATTAACATCGATTATAAAGATAATACTGATGATTCAAATAATATGTATCGATCATTGGGCTTAATTTACATAGATTATGAGGATAATTTATGTTGATCGTCAAGCCCCAGAGCATCGATTCGTTTTCGATTGGTGGCTCCTTGCAGCCGCTACATTCACCGCATTGATTTTGCCAACAGTAATCGATTTGTTGACATGACAGTATATACCCATATCCTCTGTCGTGTGCCGGTACACGTGCAGTATGCACATTCACTGTATAGCCATAGGTTCCCAGCACCCACGTGCACGCGTATGAAGGTACTGTCCACTACAGTATACAATCTATACTGTCGTAGATACAAAGATCCCCCGTATAGCCTTCGCAGACTGCTGGGGCAAGTGCTGTTAGCGAGTAGCACCCATGAAGGCCGGCACGGCTCACGACGACGGGGTGGGGGCGAGGGGGCCTCCAGCACCACGCCTGGCCGCCTTTGTGTCCCTCAGTGGCGATGTTTACACACCGCACTAGGTATTAATTTGAGGCTGAGTCGACCTAGGGGAGGCCCAGGACCGGCCACCGGTGTTGTTCGCCAACGGCACTTGCCCCAACAGTCTGTCGCAGGCTACAGGGGGATCTTTGTCTTTGTGTGAGGGGCTGGGATCGGTGAGTCACGGCGAGTGATTCATGGACGGCGCCCGGGTCGCCTGCGTCTGTGTGGAAGACGGCGCCCCCCCTCCCCCCCCCTTGCGTGGGGTCTCGTGAGTGCGTGGGTGGAGGAGGAAGTGTGGGTGGGGAGTGAGAGTGAGAGAGTCACTGGTGGGTGGGTGGGGGAGTGAGAGTGAGAGGGTCACTGGTGGGTGGGTGGGGGAGTGAGAGAGTCACTGGTGGGTGGGTGGGGGAGTGAGTGTAAGAGAGTCACTGGTGGGTGGGTGGGAGAGTGAGAGAGAGAGTCACTGGTGGGTGGGTGGGGGAGTGAGAGAGTCACTGGTGGGTGGGTGGGTGGGGGAGTGAGAGAGTCACTGGTGGGTGGGTGGGAGAGTGAGAGAGTCACTGGTGGGTGGGTGGGGGAGTGAGTGAGTCACTGGTGGGTGGGTGGGGGAGTGAGAGAGTCACTGGTGGGTGGGTGGGGGAGTGAGTGTAAGAGAGTCACTGGTGGGTGGGGGAGTGAGAGAGTCACTGGTGGGTGGGTGGGGGAGTGAGAGTGTCACTGGTGGGTGGGTGGGTGGGGGAGTGAGAGAGTCACTGGTGGGTGGGTGGGGGAGTGAGTGTAAGAGAGTCACTGGTGGGTGGGTGGGGGAGTGAGAGTGTCACTGGTGGGTGGGTGGGGGAGTGAGAGTGTCACTGGTGGGTGGGTGGGGGAGTGAGAGTGTCACTGGTGGGTGGGTGGGTGGGGGAGTGAGAGAGTCACTGGTGGGTGGGTGGGGGAGTGAGTGTAAGAGAGTCACTGGTGGGTGGGTGGGGGAGTGAGAGTGTCACTGGTGGGTGGGTGGGGGAGTGAGAGTGTCACTGGTGGGTGGGTGGGTGGGGGAGTGAGAGAGTCACTGGTGGGTGGGTGGGGGAGTGAGTGTAAGAGAGTCACTGGTGGGTGGGTGGGGGAGTGAGAGTGTCACTGGTGGGTGGGTGGGTGGGGGAGTGAGAGTATCCTCGTGTGTGGATGGCGTCTTGTGAGTGGGTGGGAGTGAGAGGGAGTGGGCTGGGTGGCTGAGTGCGTGTGGATGGTTGGGTGGATTGAGTGGATAGATGAGTGGATGAGGAAGTGGTGAGTGAGAGTTGTTGTGGAATGGGGTGGGTTTCTGGGTGGGCGGGTGAGTCGATGGATAGGCAGGTGGGTGGGTGAGTAGTTGGAGGAGTGAGTGGGTGGATACGTAGATGCATGGGTGAGTGAAACCGTGGCACATCGGTCTATTCCGTGACCTGCTGCCAGCGGGCCTTCGACACTTCACGTGGCCTCAAAGTGCACCTCGCATGGCACAAGCGCGTGGGTGTGTGGTGATGGCCGAGTGGGTAGGTTGGTGGAGAAGTGGGTGGAATAGTCGGGGAGGGTGGGGGTGGGGTGAAGCGAGTGAGTGAGGCGAGCGAGCGAGCGAAGAGCTGGCAAAGTGGGAGTGGAAGAATATCGGGCGGGGTGAATGAAAAGTGGGAGAGGGGAGGAGAGTTGCGGGGTGAGAGTGAGGGTAAGAGGTTGGGGGGAGATGGGTGGGGGGATGGGAGGGGGAGATGCGGGGGGGGGGGGGAGCTTGCCTCTGGGCGCTGACGGGAAATGATTTCACACGACCCGAAAGTTTCATTCATAAAGAATCTGCAACCACGTGCGCTGTGAGTGGAGGATGGGGGCTGGCACCGCGCGTTCGCCGCCACCCCCGTGTCTAATTGACTTAAATTAAGCGTGGCACTCTTGTTGCTGTTGTTAAAGGACAGGGGGGGGGGGGGGCACGGGGAGGAGGGGTTGGGTTCTGCTGATTTTGACTGATGTTCTCAACAGGAGGGGGTAAGTTTGTGTGGCGTGTGAGAGATGGTGGGCGAATGATGTTATCATCATCATCATCACTATTGACATCGTCGTATTCCCATCAACAGTAGCACTACCATCATCATCAGCAGCAGCAGCTTCACACATCACAACCACCACTGGGAATCAGCGCCGGCAGTATCTTCACTGCCACTATCACCACCCCCATCACGACCACCACCAGTGGCATCACCGCCACCTCAATGATGATCATCATCACTGTCAGCAGCTGTAATACGACCGCTTCTACCATCAAATATCATCATCACCGCCATCATTTCCAGCATTACTCCCACCAGGAGTGACATCGCCACCATCGTCGTCATCAATCATCCGTGTTTCTCTTTCAGAATGCTTTGCAACTCGCCGCGAGGTTTCTCGGCAGCGTCGCCGGTGCAACTAAAAACCTCCTGACGTGCCGCAGCCACGGGGTCACCGTGTACACGCAGCGCCTCGCAGATTAATTAGCGGCGCTGCTCCACTGCGCCGAGTTTCATGCACGGCCAGGGTCACACATCAAGCGGTGCCGGATTATCCTGGTAGCAAAAGTAGCCGCGCATGCTACGGGTCCCGCACTTTCAAGGGCCCCGCGATAAATGCTCTCAAGCTATCGATTCCGGTTCAGTGATCCTGCACTTGCTTTATTACTATAGTACTATACTGCCTTCAACTTTTACGAACGACTGGGTGTTTAAGGTCAGAGATTTGTCGTATTGTCGGGCTGTATAGCAAATGAAAAAAATACAATTAGTTTACTATGCAAGTAAAAAAAATTGTCTTTTAATATTTATGTTTATAACATTATAACATATGCTACATGCCCCGCACTAGCTTAATCCGGCACTGACATCAAGTTCAAGTTCATTTATTAGGTATAGCACTGTGAGCCATTAGGCTCTTGAATCGGGTGCAACCACAACAAACAAATAACCAAAACATGAACAAGAATGCATCCAGGAGTGAATCGACAAAAGCACGGCCGTTACGTGCCAAGCGGTGGGAGCTCTACGTAAGGACACGTGGATCGATATGTACAGTACACACACGTGCGCCGTGCATGGTTGCACTTGGGCGTGGTAACGTGACCGCGATTCCTTCCTTGTGGTGGCGGGGGGGGGGGTGCGAGGGGGGGGGGGTCAACTGAGTTGCATGCAACCGATCGCTCGGGCGGTAACAGGGACCCACCCTTGAACACATATGACAGCCTTAACATACTGTTGGGGCAAGTGCTGTTAGCGAGCACCTATGAAGGCTGGCACGGCACACGAGGGGGTTGGTGGCCAGCACCACGCCCGGCCGCCTTTGTCTCCCCAGTGACGATGTTTACACACCGCACCAGGTACTCATTTGAGGCTGAGTCGACCCTAGGGGAAGCCCAGAACCGGTTCAGATAATCGTCACTGGTGTTGGCCGTGAGCAGGAATCGAACCCGGGTCGCCAGTTTCATAGCGTAGCGCGCTAACCACTACACCACCGCTCCTTTGAACACACACCACACACACCACACACACCACACACACCACACACACGCACGTGACGCGAATAGATTGGCTGACAATGCTTGGCACGCGTGCATCCTTGACGCCACCCACGGCTGCTGCCCGCCCTCCTGCACGCCCCCGTCTGTGAGCGACAACACACGACGTGGCCACGTGGCGGCTCCACTGAGCTCGCGAGAGATGGGTTCAACCCAGGTGATGTTGCCCAACCTCCTTCACCTGTCGCCCAGGTGCCAAGCATTTTTGAATTCAATAAATGTTTTTTTTAAAGGGGGGGGGGAGGGGTGGGTGGGAGGCTCGGTGACTATGAAACGAGGCGTGTCAAGGTGTGTGTTGCTGTGCGGGAGGAGGAGGAAGGGGGTTGAGGTTGGGGACACAACTTGCTTCTCGCGTTTTCCGTTAGGGCAGTTAGATGTTGTTTTTCATTTCAAAAGATGCAAAGAAATGTGGTTGGTTCCCAGCGCTGCCTGTGACCACTGTGCACACGTACGGTACAAAGATAGAGATCCCCCGCATAGCCTTCAACAGACTGCTTGGGCAAGTGCTGTTAGCGAGCTCCTATGAAGGCCGACACGGCACACGACGGGGGTGGGTGGCCAGCACCACGCCCGGCCGCCTTTGTCTCTCCCAGTGCTAATGCTTTACACACCGCACTAGGTACACGTTTAAGGCTGAGACGACCTAAAGGAGGTTCAGGACCGGTTCAGATATTAGTCACCGATGGCATATACGCGCACACATACTCGTACACTTGCACGCACGTAGATACACTACGCACACATAGGCAGGCCCGCACAAATATGAACACTTTTATATGTTAGAATTATATTTCCGGGCAAGGTGTTTACAGGTGTGACTGGCAGTGTTGTTGCGGATAGGGCCAGGTGTGTACAGGTGTGAGTAGCAGTGTTGGTGTGAGGGCCAGGTGTGTACAGGTGTGAGGTACCTGCGTGGCGCATGAGCACCACCGCCCCTTCGGTCCGAGGCGGTTTGAGCTGGTGGCAGTACACACCACGTGTGTGCGTGTGTGCGAGCGTGTTTGCACACCAGCACTGTTTACCTGTGCATGCAGCCCACATGCGTTTATACCCGCGGCTGCTCCTGCACCCGCATACCTGTGCGTGTTTACCTGTACACCTGAGTACCTGCTTGTCTTTACACCTGTACGTGCGTTTGTGCCCATATACCAGCCTGGATTTAGCTGTATGTTTGTACACCTAAATCTATATATATACATGCTCACCTGCACATCCATACCTGTCTGTACAGAGCTGCACCCGTACCTGTGCACCCATACACCCGAACACCTGTGCGTGGAGTACACACAAAGAATCAGGCCATGCTGGCACCGTGCGGTGGATTTGGCTGGGTGGTGGGAGAGCGAGGGAGTGGATGGACGAGTGGATGGGTGGACGGATGAGTGGGCAGTGTCGTGCACTCTCTGTGTGCATGTGTGAGCGGTGGCGCAGTGGTACGAATCCGGCGATCCGAGATCCGATTCCCGCTCGCGCCCAACACAGGCGGCGAATATCTGAACCGATCCTGGGTCCTCCCCGAGGTCGACTCGGCCTTGAATGAGATCCTGGTGTTGCGTGTATGAAACATCAATAGCGAGGAGACCAAGTCGGACGGGCATGCCCGGCCTTCATAATTGCTCGCAAGCAGGACTTGCACCAACAGTCTGTCAAAAGACTATAGGGGGGGAGGGGGGGTGTTTGTCGTAGGGTATACATAATTGAGTTTAGGCGATCAATTATCCAACGGCCTCCTTAAAACTCCGGTCAACCGAAGCCCGCGGCCTCGTTCGGTCGTTAAACAAGCAAACCGACTGCCCCACGTGGACCAGAGCCACATTTGTTTAAAAAAACAAAACTTCGGAGCATTCGCCCTTAAAATTTTTGAAAGAAAAAACACTCAAGTTCCGTACAAAACTTCCGCGTGGAGGAGCAGCTCTGACAAAACAAAATATTTGCATCCGAGGAGAGCTCACACGGGGGTGGTGGGGGGGTCATCGCGCTGGACTTGCGGTCAGGAGGGCCCCTGTTCGCTTCCATCACCCGGGCGCGGCATTCGACGACGGGGGGGGGGGGGGAGGTCGGCTTTGTTGTTTTTATCGTACGGATCGCATCTCGTTCTCGCACATTCGTTCGTTTAGTCGTTAAAGAAAAAAAGGTGCAGCCCTGCGACTTCTCGCGCGCGTCCCACCGCCGGCGGGCGTTGCTTCCGACAGCGACGGGAATGGGGGCGTGCGCCGCAGCAGTCGGTCAATCGGCGGATGGTGGGGCAAAGTGTGGGCGACTCTCTCCTATTCCTAGAAAAGCTGGCCAGTGTGGAGGAGGAGGCCAATCTTCACTAGAGGGGGGGAGTCACTCCATAACCACCAACAGTGGAGGCCCCTTCGAGCAGCAGTGCGCAATTGCAGCCTCCCCTTCACCCTCCTTATAAATTTGAATATCCAAGTAAATTTGAAATCGTAAATAAACTTTCTACGGTAGTTGGCAATGGGGGGTGGTGGGTGGGGGTGGCTGGACACACACAGCCTTTAGTTGGAGGCCCTTCCGCGTGCGGTGGGTGGCGTGAGAGCGCGACGTGGCCTCGGCGGTCGAAGCGAGCCGCTCGCTGGAGCGAGAGACACGACGCAACGCGGTGCGAAGTGCAGCAGCAGCGGGGGCGTGCGTCGCGGGGTGCGAGGTTCCTCGGCCGCTCTGCCAACGCCGTCGTCGCCTTGAGTTTCAACCGCAAAATGTCACTCCCACGCTTTGTTCGTGGGGGGGCGGCGGAGGTGACGGGGGGGGGGAGAGCGAGCGGGGAGCGGTTAGGGACACAGAGGTGGGGCCAGGGGGTTTGGTGTCGTTTGAAGTTTTATTTCTTGGCGAAGGCAAAGCTGCCCTTGGACCTCCCGCGAATTCACTTTCCCGTGCCCTTCCCCACCACCACCGCTCACCCTCCCACCCGCTACTGCCAGTAAACGAGGTTTTCGCGGGCGCAAGCGTTGGATTTGAACTTGGGAGCTCCGTTCGGTTAGGAGAGAGAGAGGGTTTCGTGTGCCTCTGCAGCAGGCACGGGGTGGTGTGTGTTGGGTGGGAGGCGCGCACCGGCGCTCGTGATACAGGTGGGTCGTGAGGAAACAGGGGGCTTGCCATCGGCCACTCCTGTGGCAGGGGGCTTAACGGCATTTCTGCCGTTTGGCTACGGTCGATCTCTCCACTGCCGGATGAAGGGAACTCGATTTGGGGGAAAGGCGCGATGCGGAAATGCTTTGGAGAGCTGTGAGTTTTGAGCGTTTTTCGAGGGGGGCGGTTTGTCAGAGAGAGGAGTGGGCCCCCCCTCTTTCGATCCTACCGTGGGGTCGGAAATCCCCCCCCCCCCCCACTGCTCACCCAACGTGGAAAGAGGAGGGTGAGGGTCACCGCGGGTCGCTCACCGGCGGTTGCGTCCACGCTCGGGCATGGAATGTGCGGATTGCTGCTGCCGCTCATGAAACACCCACGCACACACACACACAGAGCTGCCCCGTGTAGCCTGCACAGGTAGTTGAGGCAAGTGCTGTTAGTGAGCACTTTTGAAGGCCGGCACGGCACACAAGGTGGTCTGCAGCACCCCACCCGGCCGCCTTTGTCTCCTCAGTGCTGATGTTCACTACACACCGCGCCTGGAACTGCTGCTGATAGATGATCCAGGACGGATTTAAGATAATCACCACCGACGTTGGCCGTGGCCAGGAATCAAACTCGGGGTTGCTGGCTCCGTAGTGCTGCGCCACGCTAAGCCAGCAGGCTCGCCCTGCGCTCAGCCACCCACCCACGTACGCATGCAAATTTTACACGCGCGCACGCGTGTGTGCGTGTGTGCGCGCCCCCGTGACCTTGCTCCTGTGTGAGGTTTAACGCTCGGGTGGCCGTCGCTCGGCAGTCCTCCGTCGCTCGTCGCTCCGCTTTGGAGCTGAGTTCATTCGGCGGTTCAGCCCTCTTGAGACGCGGCGCTGCGAGAACATTTCCGACGCCGTCGCCACCGCCGATCGGGAAGAGAGAGGGAGAGAGAGAGAGCTCCAATCGAACCCGCAGCGAGCAGACGCCGTAAAAATAGCAGCGAGCAAACAAAATACCGGATGTAAAGCTTGCAGGGTACACACCGACGCGCACGCGCACACGGCGTGGGGCGCGTCCTGGATGGGGGTCGCGTGCATGCGCGTATTTACGCGGTGGCGCAGAAGTCGGAGCGCTGCGCTACGAACTCCGACGACCCGAGCTCGATTCCTGCCCACGGCCAATAAGAATGGCTGAATAGTTAAAACCAGTCCAGTGGCCTCCCCCTCCGTTTTAAATCAGTACCTGGTGCGGTGTGTAAACATGAGTACTTGGGAGACAAAGGCGGCCGGGCGTGGTGTCAGCCACCCACCTTCTCATCGGTGCTCCGTGCGCTTCTCGGTGTGTGTGCGTGTCCCTGTTGTGTTTAGGTGCATGTGTTTTACGTGTGAGTGCGCGCGTGTTCGTCTGCGTGCGGGTACGTATCCTGTGTGTGCGCGTGGGCGTAGGCGTACCCGCGGCTAAGATCAGAACAAAAAAAATTCCCCCACTTCATTTGTGGGGGAATTGCCAAGTTCACACCCATCTCCACCCCCCCCCCCCCACCGCGCTCCCCCAGCATCCACCACCACCACCCTCCCTCCCCTGCTGCCAGGGCCCTGCCCTCTGCGGCCCTGCCCGCCGCACCTCTCCTGTCACCGCTTGGCGGCAATCTGACGCAATTAAACGCCCGGGTCGACGTCCGAACCAGGATGTTGCGCGAAGCCACCGAAGCCGCCGCCGCCGCCGTCGCCATCGCTGGGGGTCCTCCATCCACCGCCCCCTTCACCCCCCTCCCCACCCCTTCCCTTCGTCGCTCACACGATCGCTTGACCACGTGGACTTGCCGCCGTGGGATCTGCGATTTTCCGCATTCAAGAAAATCGACGGTGGCGATGTTGTGCCCAGGTTTGATTCGCGGTCGACGGCGGTTTACGTCTCGAGCGGCGCCGGCGCGTTGCTCCGATGGGCGATTGATTTTTGGAAAGCGGCGGCGGAGTCTCAACGATGCGGTTGCCGCTGCGGTGGCCGGGGGGTGCTGGGGTGCTGCGGTGGGTCGGTGGGGCATCCTGGGGAGGTGCCGAGCTCCCGGGCCGCACTGCGCGGCTCGAGCGGGTCGAGCGGGTCACCGGGCGGCTCGCTCGCGGCAATCGGGAGCGCCAATCCCAGTTGTCGCCCACGTGGCGTTCGCGGGGGGAAAGTCGAGCGGCGAGCGGCGAGCGCTGTGGCGTTGCCCCTGCGTGGTCGCTATTGCTCAGGGGGGTCAAGGGTCAAGAGGTCGGTTGAATTTTGCTCCCGTGGCGTTGTCGCCGTTGCGCGCTTTCATCTTCGTGCTTCTGCAGAGAAATGAATCGCGTCGAGGGGGGGAGCTGCTGGAGGACCGTCACGTGAATTATTTCTTTCCCCCCCCCTCTCGTAACTCTCGTCCGGAGGAGCGAGCGTCGGTCGTGCTCGCTCGGGGTCGTCGTCACTGTTGACGTACCCGCTTTGAACCTCTGCGCCAAGGACAGTGACACATCAGTTAATGACTGAACGGGGTGGGGGAGTGGTGGGGCCATTCCGTGTGCGTCGCGGGGTGAGCGACGTGAGCGGCGCGAGGTCCCGAGTTTGCCCGCAGCTGCCTCGAACCGCCCGGCTCGAGCGCCAGGTGCATCGGCAGCGAGGATTCCCAAGCCGCCACTCAGCCGTCATCACCCGCATCGCCAGAGCCCCCCTTTATACAACACCAGCGGCAATGTGAGCCCCCCTTTATGCAACACCAGCGGCAACGTGAGCCCCCCCTTTATACAACACCAGCGTCAACGTGGCCGTCGAGTGTCGTCTGCCTTCCTCGTGGCTTCGTCGTCAACATTTGTAATCGTCGTCGTCGCCATCGTTATCAATTGTTCTAAGACGTGTTTTCGGTGTTGTTTTTGCCGCGTGTTGTTCGGCGCGATGTCCAACGTTTCGCGACCACGTTGCCGGGCTCTTCTTGAGGAAGGTGTCGCGCCGAATAACGTGCGGTACGAATTGGTCTTCGGTCTTTGCAAAGCGCCAACAGCTCAATTGTTTGTTGACGTATTTTTTTAAAATCACTGTTGCCAAGTGCAGGCCCAAAGGCCCATAACGCCAAGTGGCCAACGACAAGCGGCACCGTCGAAGGCGCGTGATCCACAAGGAGTTGTAAAGGAGTCCATGCGCTTGTTGAGTTGAGCTACGTTATTCCTGCAAGAGCTTGGGAGGAGGAAAGAGACAACAATCGGAGTCGAGTTTCAAAGTGGGGGGGCAGTGCGAGCGAGGGGAGTGGCAAGACCTGCAGTGTGGCGAGCGGGTGGGCGGGGGGGTCGGCGAGTGAGTGTCAGAGGTCGCAACCGGGTACCCGATACCCGTACCCTACCCGATACCCGATACCCGGCCGGGTACGGGTACCCGTTTGCGACCCTGGTGCGGCCGGGTACGGGGTAGGCCGTGAGTCACTGGTGAGTCACCGTTTGTCACTCATTTCCCAACGTCTTGTCTCTTCTCACAATTCAAGTTCCTAGAATCAACCAACCTGCGCCTGCAACATGGCTTCATCCCAGAGGTCACAATCGGGTACCCGTACCCTACCCGATACCCGGCCGGGTACGGGTTGCCGGGTATCGGGTAGGGTACGGGTACGGATACCCGTTTTCGACCCTGGTGCGGCCGGGTACGGGTAAGGAATCAAAACCCGTTTGCGACCTCTGGTGAGTGTGGATCAGTCGGGAGTCTTGGGAGGCCGTGTCGCCTGCATTGGCGTTGAAGCGCCGATGTCAAGGGCCATCGTTCGATGTTGTCGTTCGATGTTGTCGTGCGATGTCGTCGTCGTCGTCGTCGCCGCCGCCGCCGCTGCTAACGTCTTGTCGCCTGCTCGCACTGTTCCGTCTCTTCAGGTTCCTGTTCGCTTCTCGGCGTGAGGAAACTTGCTCAAGCCGGCGCCCCCGGGGACTCCCGTGCAGTCGCCGTGCCCAGATGCTGGCACCGACTTCCTTCAACCCGCGCAGCTGCCCCCGCACAGGTGTGTTTACCTGTGCGCTCCATACGCTACCCATACAGGTGTGTGCTTACCTGTGCACTCCATACAGGTGTGTTTACCTGTGTGCTCCATACGCTACCCATACAGGTGTGTGCTTACCTGTGCACTCCATACAGGTGTGTTTACCTGTGCGCTCCATACGCTACCCATACAGGTGTGTGCTTACCTGTGCACTCCATACAGGTGTGTTTACCTGTGTGCTCCATACGCTACCCATACAAGTGTGTGCTTACCTGTGCACTCCATACAGGTGTGTTTACCTGGGTGCTCTGTACGCTACCCATACAGGTGTGTGCTTACCTGTGCACTCCATACAGGTGTGTTTACCTGGGTGCTCCATACGCTACCCATACAAGTGTGTGCTTACCTGTGCACTCCATACAGGTGTGTTTACCTGTGTGCTCCGTACGCTACCCATACAGGTGTGTGCTTACCTGTGCACTCCATACAGGTGTGTTTACCTGGGTGCTCCATACACTACCTATACAGGTGTATGCTTACCTGTGCACTCTATACAGGTGTGTTTTACCTGGGTGCTCCGTACGCTACCCTATACAGGTGTGTGCTTACCTGTGTGCACCCATATTGGTGTTTACCTGGGTCCTCCATACACTAGATATACAGGTGTGTTACTTACACAGGTGTGTTCACCTGCGTGAGCACCATAGACTACTTACACAGGTGTGTTCACATGCGCATGCCTCGTACAGGTGTGTCCTCCCAGTGCAATTTGCACAGGTGTCTGCGCGTACGTGTGTGCCCCCCCCCCACCCCCGTTCCAGGTGCCGCTGGAGGCTTTGGCTGCATCGGCTGCCTGCACAGGTGCGCGACGGGTGGCACGACGCTTGCGCCCCGGGTGCGGCGGGACCGTGGCGACTGGTGCAGGTAACTGTGTAAGGAATGACAATTTCTTCTTGGTTCTTTCGGTAAAGTCACGTAGAAGGAAAATAATAAAATAATAAAAATAAAACATTAAATAATTCTCACGACGTTTCGGCCACAACGCAAGCAGCCGTCCTCAGGTGAAGAACAGGTCTGTCGGGAAGACAGCGTCTGAATGAAACACCCCAGGCTTGGAGCGTACATTTAAGCTGGGTTGGAGGGGGAAGAGCGCCTTGACAAAATAATTTGCATATGACGACTTCCCGAACAATCGAACCAACGCCTCGCACCTCCACGCGGCGGTAGCCACGCAGATCGTCTCGTCGCCGCAGGATCGCCAGTGAGGTGGCGGCGGCGGCAGTCTGGGGGGGGGAGGGCCTTCATCCAGCAGTGGATTGAACCTGGCTGATGCTGGCGAAGACGACGAACGAACTTACCTAGAAAGCCTCGCCGAGTCCCAAGGCTTCTTCTGTCAAGAGGGTCCTGCCGCTCCGTTGGGGTGTTTGGCTGCGGCGGCCGGCAAACGATACCTTTGGCTGCGATGCATGGGCGCCACGGTGGCTAGATGTTAACTACCTCGCCTGGTATACAGGAGGTTGTGGGTTCGATCCTGACCTTGACGCCTGCTGTATATTTGGAGTTTGCCTGTTCTCTCGCTCCCCGTCGTCGTCTTGGGCGACATTCAGAAACACGTGTTTAGAGTATTTGGCTGCGATACATTTCCAGGTGATAGAAGTCACTTCGTTGCGCTATTATTTGTGGCCAGGTCGCTTCTGAAAAAGAGCTGCATAGCTCGGTGGGGGCCCTACCTGGTAATTAAACTGAGAAACCACAGGTGCAACAATTAAACCACTCTCCCCACCCCCCACCTGCGATTCAATAATCGATTCTCAGTTAAACACTGCAGCGATTGTAGAGGCTATTTGTGGCTGCAGTGGTCACCTGACCCTGTTTGCAGATGAACGCGTGCGAACCGAAGACAACAAATGATTTCTGCCATCTGAGGCTTGCGTTGTGATCTTGAGGATCGACGATAATCGTGTAAGTCTGTACGTCATTACACGCCCCACCACCACAACGAACGGACGAGCCCCTGGCACTTGGAGAGAAACGTCGGCGTGGGGGGGGGGGGTCACGACCACAACAACAACAACGCACGCAATGACACACAACAGCATCGTACGCCACGACCACAACAACAACAACGCCACGACCACAACAACAATGCACGCCATGACCACCACAACAACAACGCATGCCACGACCACAACAACAACAACGCACGCCACGACAACAACAACGCCACGACCACAACGCACGCCACGGCCACGGCCACAACGCACGCCACGGCCACAACGCACGCCACGACCACAACGCACGCCACGACCACAACAACAACAACGCACGCCACGACCACAACAACAACAACGCACGCCACGACCACAACAACAACAACGCACGCCACGACCACAACAACAACGCCACGACCACAACGCACTGCCACGACCACGACCACAACGCAAGCCACGACCACAACAACAACGCACGCCACGACCACGACCACAACGCAAGCCACGACCACAACAACAACGCACGCCACGACCACAACAACAACAACGCACGCCACGACCACAACAACAACAACGCACGCCACGACCACAACAACAACAACGCACGCCACGACCACAACAACAACAACGCACGCCACGAGTACAACAACAACAACGCACGCCACGACCACAACAACAGCAACGCACGCGCACTCCACAGCTTTCCACCTCCGTTTGCTAATTAAGCTTTAAAAAAAAACCCCATGAAGTCAGCTCAGGTTTGTGCTGCGTGGGTCGATATTTGTTTGTTGGCGGAGCCCGGAGGCTCAGGTCTGTGGCTCCCACGGAGCACGCAGGGCGTTTAGTTAGTTCCTGGGAAACTCGTTTTGTAAAAAAAAAATTTTGTCAGCGGCGCAACGCAACGCTCCCCTCGGGGGCGCCGACGCCCAGTCAGTGACGCGAGGAGGAGGAGGGTTCGGCGCAGACTTTCGCACAGCTGCACTTGTTCACCCACGGTGCCCGGATAACGAAGGGGAGCGGGCATCGTCTTGAGCGGCGCTTTTATACGACGGGTGGAGCCGTTCGAATGTTTGCTCTTGCGGTGACGATGGTTATGGGCGCTGCGGGCGGGCGGGCGGCAGTGGCACGACGAGCCCGGTGGCTGTGTGCAAATTGGCGTTGACGACGAATCGTGACATTTGCTAAATGTTTAGTCGTGGCCGATTCGCGTCAGATTATCGACGAGCGAGAGTTTTTGAAGCTCGCATCGACGCTGCCGCCGCTGGCTGTATGGTTAAGCTGCGCCGCACTGCCAAGCCACAGGTTCAGTCTCCCGGCACGGAGATTTATGATACATCCCCACCTCCACCACCGCCGTCCACCCAGCAGCATACATGGGTTACGCCACAGTCTTGTGATCGGCAGTTCACGTGCGGCGAGGTAGAATGTGGGGACGTCACACATCTGGTCAAGCCTATGGAAGGCGTGGGCACGCCGCGACAGCACCTGTCGTCGGCTCGAGTGAGGGGGCGTCTGCCAGCGGCGGCGCAAGTAAGCAATTGCTGAACCGCGCCTTTCACCTTTCGTCATCGGTGTAAAAATAACGACAATTAGACGTGCAGTGTTCAGGTACAGTGGTCAGGCTGTGGTGACCCTCAGGCACGCAGCGATTCTCCCGGTGATTCGGCGAGTCGTCGCGGTTAGGGGGGGGGGGGGGGCGTACGAACGAACCAAAAAGAAACAAGAGCGAGACGGTAAACACTCAGTGACAGGAAAAAAATATATAAAGATTCTTTTTATATAAAAAGAAACGAATTGTAACTCCCGAATCACGACGGATCGTCAAATCACTCCGTGTGACGGGGTGAGCAACCCGTCACACACGAGTGAAACGCACGGGCACAGACGCTGCTCATTGATCTCGCGACAAGGTGGATGATCTGACGAGGGCGGTTGATGTGACGACGATATGATGGTGGCCTTGCTGTGTTGTTGACGTTGGCAGGCCGGTCGACCGCGCGACGTCTGCACCCTGGGGTCGCCATCGTCGGGCTGCCGATCTTCATCGACGTCTCCCCCCCCCCCCCCACTACCGCCACCGCCGCCACCGCCACAGATCCTTCTGCTCCTGGGAGCTGGTTTCACGTGGTGGCTTAGACTGTGATGTTCCTTCTCTAGCACCATATGAAATCGGTGTCCCTGGAGTTGGACATACTTCACCAAACGGCGAGCATACGGCCGCGTCCACGACCGTCCGCTACAGCTGGCTACGCGCTGCGAGAGATTCGGCCGCGAGCCGCCCTCGGACCAATTTGTCGGGGAGCGTTGACCGAGTACGCAGACTGCCAAGGGTAGCCCAGCATTGTCGCAATGTGCACCTATATATACACATCGCCGTAGAAAGCCGAAAAATAAACACATTTCGCGATTGCATCCGGGCAAGACGAACGGGATCAGGTCCAAATCGTATTGATTGGTGAGCCGTGTACACTCACGGCTAGCCAAGAGCCAGCCCAGTGTGTTAAACTGATCCTCGCTATCGTTAGGGCTCATCGGTGAGCCGCGCCAGCCTAGAGACCATCATTGAAGCATTGGGGCGAGGAGTCCCCAGATAAATAAAACTTTGCACCCGCCACATGGTCACACGCCGGCGGCACGTGCCGCCCACCGTGGCCGCATGAGAATCGACAAAAACTTACACTGGCGCCAATTGCATTCCCCGCAAGGTGGCAGCCACCGGTGGGACCTATCCGTGCGTGACCTTCACTCTCGGTTGCCGCAGCCGCACCGACGTCGGCGAAGTGTGACAACGTCGCTGGCATTGCTGCCCCGAGCGTAGGCCCACGCGTGTTGTGTTGGTTCCTGTGCGTTTTGCGGCCTGCCGGATGTGGCTCGAGGGGACGGCTGGGGAGTGGGGGGAGGAACGGCTTCTTTGAAGCTCGAGGGGCAGCGTGCGGTCCTTGCCCACGGTCCTTCTCGAGGAAGTCGGGCGCGCGTACGTGGTTACATCAGCCGTGCCTGGTTACATCAGTCGGACTTTGGCGAGGAAACGGCCCTTGGCTACCGCATTGCGGCGGTGAACTTCGCTCGGCATCTGAGCTGCTCTTGCTGCTGGGACCAAGCCAGACAGCCGCCGACGCCACCAAGACCCAGCCTCCCATGCCACAGCCGAACCTCGCCCCGTCAACACGGCCTCACTGAGGCCCACCCAGCCCCACCACGGCGGCACTCAAACCAGCCGGTAGTGCCCAGCCCCACCCAGATGACTGATTTCTCTTGGTGTTTAGAGTTCCGTATGCCTGGTCTAGCACCATTTGAAATCAGTTATGTGGAGAGGGTCTTTCTTCGTGCCCGGGCACTGGATAGAGCCTGGCCAGGGGAAGCCGCCGCTCCATTTTACTGCGTTGCACAACCTCCACGGTAAGTTTCCAGAGCGAAGGCACCAACGCCACTGCAGGCACCACAGCTCCACCGCAGGTACCACCGGCAGTTGCGCAACCATGTACACATTTCAGACGGGAAATAGTTTCTACCGAACCAAATACAGGGTTGCTAATTTCTGGAAACGCAAACATTGTAAGTGGCAAGATCATACAAGCATTTGGGGGGGGGGGGGAGATCCGCAATTACCCCTCCCCAACCCACCGGGTGCACCCTGTGACCGCCACGATGCTTCCAACGACCTTTGGCGCAAGCCGACGCCACCTTGGGCTCGCCGGGATCTCGTTGGGCCGTGCACGCACACGCCGGGATACGAAACGAAAACAACGCCGCCGCCGCCGCAGCCGCCCTTCCCACGGCGCGCAAGCAAACAAGACGGAGGATCGGCGAGCCTGTCGGAGCCAGCAAGCACCGTCCCTTCTTGCCCGCGACGGCCGACGCCCGCTGTAATTGCCGGCCAATTTGCATGCGCGGCAATTACGGCGCGTGCTCGGGACGGGGCTAAGCTCGTGGGCTGGCCGCGTTTTTCGCGAGAAAATAATACATCGGGTTTGGCGCAACCGTCTTTGACCCGAAATGCTTGCGAGAAATGTTTTTTTTTTTTTACCACATCCCAGCGGGCCAGGGTTGTAATCTGCAATGTTTGGAGGTTTGTGGAATGTAATGTTTCGGCAAATCTTAAGAGCTGCCGCGGTGGTGTAATGATTTAGCGCACCGGAATTACAATCCAGGATTCCACACGGGTTTGATTCTTCTTCCAGTGCGGCACTCGAAACAATGGGAAATATGTTTTACGAATTCTACTCCCGCGCCGCTCTTTGCCCGGCGGAATAAACGGGTTAACCACGGTGCATCAGGTGATCGCGTGTGATGGATGGGGTAAAGTGCAGTTATTTTATGGTCCTTTATATACAGATTTTTTTAAATGTATGGCACATTAAGATGTTTTCGATTTGAAAGGCGCTTTATAAAATAAAGATCATTTAGCGTGGGTACGCACACCTCGTCCAACTCGCCCGGTCAGCGTAGACCAAACTCCCAGCTGGGTTCACGGGGACAGAGGCCCTCGATTCAAGAGCAGTGCGAGCGAGCACTTGCAGGGCTGCCCCTTTACCTTTGTATTTTGAGTCGTATCCATCGAACGATGCAGGTCGGTTTGAAACAAATGGGAGCACTCGTTACACCTTGCCACAAATGAACCACAATGCCTTCCTGATCTCGTCAAGGAGTGTAAACCATCACGTGAACTCCAGTCCATCCTCAGCGGCTTGTGTCTCGCCACCGAATAAATGCGGTCGCTGCGTCGCGCGCTTGGAGATGCGCCTCTGCGGCCGTCCGGAACGCTCTTCCGATATGAGGAAGCCACCGGAGCTACGCACTTTCAAATGTAGATTGAACTCATTTCTTGAGAAACTGCCTTTTGTGTTTAGTTTGTTGTCCTTCCCCACACACCTCCAGTGAGCACGGTTGGTTGCGTACGGTGCGAAAGAAGTTCAGTATACACGTGACTTTGCCAACCTGCCCACCGAAGCCCTCGCAAATGTTGGGGGGAGTTTAATCACCGATTATAACTTCATACCATGCGCTGTCGTTGAAAAGTGTCGCTCTTGAAATAAAAGGCCGCCCCCCACCCCCAAAAAAAAAAATCTTGTCCGGAGCACTGTGTGTGTGTATACGTGTGGAGCACTGTTGTGTGTACGTGTGAATGACGCACGAGGATGTGCCGTGTACCAGTGACGTGCGGTGGGGTCAATGGCTGGGGAGCCACTGGCTAGTGTCGGAGCTAGAGTCACACACTGAGGGGGGCGTGGCCTCACTGAGGGGGCGTGGTATCACTGAGGGGGCGTGTTAGACACGTCACCCTCGGTGAGGCAGATGTGATAACTGCCTCCCCTGGTGCTTTTTCATTGCAGTTTCATGAGATCAGCGAGCCTAAATATCTTTATACACATACGTAAAATAAGTTACCTGGAGTATGAAAGGCGAGGACATGAAATGAAGGGGTCTACAAACATTACATTGGTGACATACTGAGATAGTAACAGGCACGCGCTTATTGCCCACACTCCATCCAGTTACTGAGGGGTTGCGCAATCAGAGGGGAGGCTGAGCTCGTCGCTGCCTCACCTCTCGTCTCTTCCTGTATTTGCAGCGCAGCTCCGCAAATTTGGCGATTTTACTATAAAAATGATTGGAATCGTACAGAAATGACAACAGATCGGTGGGAAAATCTTAATATTTATTATATATGTTTTTACTTTTCGTAACAGCTATTTTCATTGGAGTATGACAGGCGAGGCTCTGTCTCCCCTGACCCGCACGTCCCTGCCGTGTAAAGTGTGGCGCTTGCTTCAAGGCCGAGGCAACTCGAAGCGCCTCTCGTTGCAACCAATCCAATGCCCCGTCACAGTCCAGCCAAGGTGGGTGGGTCGGGGTCGGGGGCGACCCCCCCCCCAACCCCCCCCCCCCCCCCCCCACACACAGTGGCAGCTGCGTGACACAATGAGTACCCTCCTGTTGCTCCACCCTGCACCAAATTGGGCATTAATGTCTCAACATCGGGGGCGATGTTGAGGCTCATCCTCGCAGTGGCGAGCTGTTAATTCCCTCGCCTGGTATACAGGAGGTCGTGGGATTCGATCCCGACACTGACGCTTGTAGATTTGGAGTTCATACTCTTTGGTTCTTTCGGTAAAGTCACGTAGGTAGAAATAAAATAAAACAAATCACGACGTTTCGATCGCAACACAAGCGGTCGTCATCAGATGGAACAACCACAGCAGGAAAATGCTGAAGTAGGCGAGAGAGCTGCCGTGGCCAGAGGTTATATAGGTAAGAAAGGGGGGAGAGAGGGGGGGGGGGCAGGGGAAAGGGGAAGAGGACGTGAGGCTGGTGGGGGAAGTGGGCGGGGCTAGAAGTGGGAAGCTTGAGTGTGGGACACGGGGGGTGGGGGAATAAAAATCTAGTAAACGGCAGGTAGGATGGAAACAATCACAACCAGTTAAGGCATTACCTGGTTAATAACATTCTTCCAAATGATTGGAGTTTGCGTGTTCTCCCCGTAGTCGCGTGGTTTTCCCCTCCGCATTAAGAAACATCCGTTCGGCGTATTTGGCTGCTATGCATTTCCACACGACAAGCCACTTTTTGTTGAGCTATAATTTGTGGCCATGTCGCTTCTGACAAACCCCTGCTTCGCTCGGTGGGCTTTTGAGTCCATGCAGGCCTCCCGTGCCATCACCATCCCTGGCGGTCGAGTGCATCCCATCTGCTGCTGCACACGAAACGTCGTCTTCGTCGCCACCTGTCTGAGAGCCGGGGGCGGCCGCCCTCTTGGACCCGTTCTGTAGTTACGCTGCCAATCCGTCACCAGCCGTGTGCGTGCCCATTTGATTTGTCATAAACACCCAACACCTAGATTTGAAGCTTTCGTGACTGCAAGGATTCATATTCTTAGGTTTTTTCGGTAAAGTCACGTAGGTAAAAAATAAAATTAGGCACTGCTCGTGAGAATAAATTAATAAAAGTATTTGACTTTTATTATTTTTTTTACCTATGTGACTTTACCGAAAAAAACCTAAGAATACCCAACGCACCGTTTACTCCACGCAATTGCCACTGCAGCCAAGTCCATTGTTGTACTGTACTTGTATGCTTCCGAACAACCACGCTGCCCGCCTCCCAACCCGCACTGTGGCGATGTACGACCGAAAAGGCATGGGGAGACTTTAATCCAGCAAGTGGATCAAAACTAAACAATTTTATTAGACCAGGTAATGCCCACTAAGATAGAGCTTTTTCACAAATTATATCTCAACGAAGTGGCTCATGTGGAAATGTAAAGCAGTAGCCAAATACTTTATAAACGCGCGTGATGTTGATTCTAATTAGGGAGACAAAAAACCGGAGGAACCGGAGAAAAATCCACGCGGAGAGAGAAAGAGCGAGCAAAGTCCAATACACCGCAGGCGTCAAGGTCCAGGGATCGAACCCACGCCCTCCTGTGTAGCAGGCGAGGCCTTTGTGAAAGATGAGGCGGCCTTCGTTTAACGCCTCGCCTCTCGTCGGGCAAGCTCTCTCTCTCTCTCTTGAAGGCCCCACCTATTTTGGCCACAGAATTCAATTGACACCGATCGTGGACATCAGTCACGGGACTCATGTCCGTGAACTGTTTTGTGCCAATTACAACATTGGAGGCATTGTAAATTGCGCTGTACAGGTAAGTATGTTCAGCCGGGCCTGGGTGTGGTGCACGCTTGTCATCCAGACCTTTTGGAAGGCAAGGTTGGTGGTCGCCCCAATTGGCTTAAATTATTGAAAAGATCTGCGAGGCCATCGCGGTCGATATGTTGTCGGCCGTTACCTGTTAAGGGGCCGTCCATAAATGACGTCACGCGATTTTGGACGATTTTTGACCCCCTCACACGGCGTCACAAAAAGCCAGACCCCCCCTCAAATATGACGTCACAAAGCTCTGCCCCCACCCCCAAACCATATTTCCAGTTTGAAAATAAAACATGCTTCAAATCGCTTTAAACTAATGTCATTGTAGTGCGCATTTAATGTGGCGCTGCACTCTGATGTTGTAGGAGAAAACATTTATTAAAAAGTATATTTAATTAAGTAGAACGTGTTGTCTATATTTATTGAAAGTTGCGCATTTTGATGTGGCGTCACATTTCTCAAACACATCGTCACAAATGTCTGACCCCCCCCCCCCTAGGCGCGTGACGTCATTTATGGACGGCCCCTAAGGTGTGCACTGCGCGTGAGAATAACCAGCGCTGATGTTTTACGGCCGAGTTAACTTAGGAGGTGGCCCACAACGTGTCCAGATATCACGAACCGCTGGCTTTACCTATTTGTAGTGAATTGAACCCAGTTGGCCAGGGTGGCGGGTTTCAATGCCTTCAGGGCAACTATCGCCCCCTACTGAGAAGACTTGGCAGTAGTTTCCAGAAAAAAATCGAGACTCGGTATGAGCTTTCCTGGGTAAAGCATCATCAAAATATACACAAAGAACCCCCGTATAGCCTTTACACACGGTTGGGCAAGGGCTGTGAGCATCTATGAAAGCTGGTGTGGCCCATGAGAAGGGTGGGCGGCCAACACCACTCCCGGCCGCCTTTGTCCCCTCAATGCCGATGTCCTCTGCCCCCACCCGGCACGCGTTTAAAGGTTGAGCTTACCTAGAGGAGGCCCAGCAGGGGCTGAGAAGACACGCGCCACTGGTGAAACCCATTGGTGGGAATTTAACTCATTCAAGACCGAAGCAGGAGGAATTATCCACAATTCTGGCTATCGCCTGATAAAGCTGGTTGTAATTACGAGCGAAACGTCCTCGAATTAAATCTTGACTTAAAGCGTTCGTGACTGCGGGAATTCATATTCTTTGGGTCTTTCGGTAAAGCCACGTAGAGAGGTTCAAAGAAAATAACAAAAAACTACGACGTTTCGATCGCAACACAAGCGGTCGTCATCATGAAAAGGAGGTTAGCTTCTTTAGAATACGTACTCGAATTGTAAATGTTGTGGGTTTACTCTCCAACACACTAATCTGCTGAACGAGCAACTCATTGGCATGTTTCGTCTACGTGACAACCCTTCCTAAGTTGGCTTGTCGGGTGGTGGCAGATTTAACGACACATATTTACTCGATCTAACCCAAAGAAACTCGATAAATGGGCAACATTGGTCGCAGCCTACGTGGTAACCGATTGAACCCAGGCTGCCTGCTACATAGCTCGATGTCGAAGACCACTGACGCACACAAAATACACGCGGGCCAGCGGCGGTAGAGCGTTCGGTGCCTAATGCAGAAATCCGCGGTTCGAATACAGCGGTCGCCCTGGTTAATACCGCCGGTGTCATAACCATGATAATAGTAATGTCACGCACAGGCTGCTTCACTCACGAGTGAACGTCACCTCAAATCAAGTTGGGCAAATATGCCAAGTGATCCGGTCTATCAAATGGTGTATTCAACCCAAAACAATTGTCGCATTTTCCCACGTGACAACTTGATTTCATTTGGTTCTCGTGAAGAATTGGCATTGTACCTACTGAGTCAGGGGCTTGCAAACAAAATAACAAACGCCATTTATTTAGAATTTGGAAGAAAAAACCCCTAAATATTTCAAGAGCCGCAATGCACGTGCACACGAGACGGCCCTTCATAACGATACCACCAAAGCAGTCCTTGAAGATCCCCGCATGCGTCTGCGGAGCCGCAGGTTACCGACCCCGGCACAAAGCGGTCTAGCCCAAAATGTAACTAATTATGAATCGCGTTTAACTTGTCGGTGGTTTCTTTTGGCCCATCGCGCGGAGCGAGTTCCTTCCAGGGTGGGGTCGTTCCGTTTTGACGGAATGTAGCCACGGGCAGGTTGGCTGGGACACCTCGTCTCACGATCACCCCCCACCCACCCACCCATCCCCCCGACTGCTGTGAACACCTTGTGCCGGCACACAGGGACAGCTGCCCCTGGGGGTCCCCTTGCCTGCTAGACTGCAGGAGGCCAATGGAACGGTTGTGCCCGAGGTGCTACGCGAGACGCTGCCGAGGTGTTTGGATGCAAATCCATGTCCTTAAATGCACGCGTAAAACACAATTTCACAGCAGAGGTTGCTCTTATTTCGGGTCTGGGGCCAGAACGTCAGCCTGTCCTGTAACGTCTTCACCAGGCACTAGTGACGTAGTAGCGTGGTTGGCATGGGGCTCCCTGTTCAATTCCCCTCCTCTTGAGTGGTCTGCGCAGGGAAAATTACATTTGTATTTAATTCAGGACAGATTTAGCAAAACCAACACGCTACGTGCAAACTTGTGTATTTGTGTGTGCGCATATGTAATGCTGGGAGCGGTGGCGCAGTGGTTAGCACACCGCGATATAATCTCTGTGACCAGAGTTCAATTCCCACTCGGTCAACATCGGTGACCAACATGTGAACCGGTCTCCTCCAGGTCGACTCAGCCTTAAATGGGCACCTGATGCGGTGCGTAAACACCAGCCCCGGAGAGACAAAGGCGGCCTGGCGTGGTGCTGGCCACCCCCTTTGTGTGCCGTTGCGGCCTTCATAGGTGCTCGCTAACAGCCCTTGCCCCAACAGTCTGTTAAGGCCATGCGGGAAAGTGTTTTTGTGTTTTGTTTATCTGCGCTATGGATGCTAATACTCGAGCAGTTTACAAATGAGTGGCCAACATAACTTGCGCACGTAATGAGGACACAAGTCTGAGCGCGCCGTGCGGCCGTGGTAGAACGCACATTGTGTACAAGGCGGCACATGGCCCAGAACAGAAGTTGGGAAAAACATTTGTGGCAACGACTTGCTTGCACAGCCTTGTCAGTACCGCACTGCCGGAAGAGCGCCTCTTCCCACGCCGCACCAGCCACGGCAGTTGTTTGACCATGCTTCACCGTGTTGGTCGATGCTGGTTGGCGACGAGAGGGGTTGAGATCACCACCGATGTTGAGCCACGCACGAGAAGGAATCAAACGCGATTCACTGGGCTTGTGGCGCAGCGCGCGAACCAGTGTGCTGCGACGAATTGAATTGCGCGATGGCGGGGACACGTCGCCGGCCTGGGGAGGGGCCTTCATCCAGCAGTGGATTGACAAAGGGCGCTGTCGAGATGTCCGGCTTGGACACGTGAGCTGCGTTAAATTATCCGGGACGTGACTCACAACATAAGAGCCTAACAGACTGACCCGGCGAAGTTAAAGCAAAACTCAACAGAGAAGCAAAGACGACGCAAACTGCACTCTCAATGCACAGCAGCAGAATGATCAGCAGCATAGCACCTCCCCCCCCACCAACACAACACAGTCCGGTCTCACTCGGCGTGCGTGTAAATGCGACAGCAAGACAACGCACAGAAACAGTGGACTTATCGATTTATTTCAGAGGGAAAAAAAAGAGACGGTCGGTCACAGGCAGAAGGAGGAGAGGAGGGTGGTGGTCTTCAGCCCGGCCAATTCAAAGTGTGCTTCTCGGCGAGACACCCAGGCACCGCGCGTTGCCGGCGGTACGGGGAGAGACACCGAGGGTGCCTGCGGTAACTCTGTGTCGATGGTGTAAAGATGGAGGCGGGGGAGGGGGGCTACGAAGAGGGCCCCCCGCGTCTGTATAAAATCCAGGTTTTTGCGGAACACGTGAGTCGCCGTCGTCGTCGCGGTGGTGTATACCATCACCCAGCTTCGAAATTAACAAGTTGCGGGTAATACTTATGTACAGCGAGCATTATCTTACATCACTCGGGGGAAAATAGTGAATGCATCCGTCGTGGCTATTCAATCAGGATCGTCGTTAGTGCTCATCATCGATTTACAAATTAGCAGCGCGCACGTACGTAAACATATCGGACATTATGGATAACTTTGCATTTCCGTTACGCGAAATGAAAAAAATACGTTATGGCAGTATTCGTTATACACGGGGAGGGGGTGGTGCTGTGAAGACCAAAACTGAAAAGCGAACGAAACCGGACAAACGATCCGGGGCTGCGGACAGGGTCTCGGGGGGGCATCTCGTGGGGCTGGTTTTGGTGAATCGTCAAATTCTCAACGGCGGCGACGCAAGTGGCAAATCGTGCATCAAGTCGGCACCAGGTGGTTGTAGCGAAGTTCTGCCGCGTTGGTTGTGGTGCACGGTTCGGGGCTGGTTTGCTCAGTTTGTCAGGATGAGAATTAAGGCTCCTGCCAGGATCTCATTTATTAAACTGCTATGGTCATGGTTAGCTGGCGAGGTAGTTTAGACTAGGCCGTAGTGGCTGATTGGCTAGTTTAGACTACAGTGTAGTATCTGATTGGCTAGTTTATACTACGGCGTAGTGGCTGATTGGCTAGTTTAGACGAGGACGTAGTGTGTGATTGGATCGTTAAGGGATAAGCATTTGGCCGGCTAGTTTGTTACGGTTCATATTCGTGTGTTCCGCTCCCCAAGTATTCGCCCCTTCCATTACCGAGTGAGGCCTCTTCACTTTCATTTGCTTTTCAGTTGTGGGGTTAACAACACCAGTGGCTTGGCCCTTACTGGCAGCGGTGGGCAGCTCCCACACCGACACTGTGGCTGTACATTCGCCCTGGCAAAAAGATAACGGTCTTCATGTAAACGCCACGACCATCATCGTAGTCCATATAAACACCGCCCATGACACGGCAACGGAACAACATGACGAGGGGATGTTCCGGGAAATGGCCCCTTGCTCAGCAGCAGAGAGAGGGCAGTGCAAAGGGCACGCAACCATTCACACCGCACTGCATGTGCCCCCCCCCCCCCCGACTCCTGAGCGATACGATTGTGATCGGGATTCGGCTTCAGAATTGATACATTTTCTGTCCCGTTTTCACCGTCTGAAACGTTTCGCCTCGTTTGCGCAGCTTTTCTCTGCTCTGTTAGCCCTAAACGTAACATTCGCGAATCAGTCGTCTGTACAATTTCCGTAATTTGCATGAAATGTACGAATAAACGATGGCTCGCTCGCTCGCTCACGGGATCCATTGCGTGCATCGCGATTTTGATTGATTAATGGACGCGTCGTTACGGGGCCCCGAATCGCAGGCTCCGCTCACTGCCAATAGGGCCACGGAAGAGGGGGGGGGGGGGCATCTCGACATCGACGTGAACTCACAAACTTAAATAAAAAATATTTCACAATAAAAACAAATCTCAAACGATTAAAATAAAAACGCAATAACACCTTTGATTGCATCGCCTGTGCCAACGATGTAGACAGTCCGGTCGCCGGCCTTAAACTCGCGTGTGCCGCGGCTGAAATTAGTGATGCGCGGCGTATTTACATACAAGTTGATATACGGTAATTCCATGTAAACACAGCAAAAGAAAAACGAATTAGTGTAACATCAAAAGCTAAGCATCAACCGCACATGATTGAGATCCATAAAGCCCGACCTTCCACACATTTGATTCCTTCTAGATTTGAAGCTTTCGTGACTGCAAGGATTCATACTCTTAGTTTTGTTGGTAAAGTCACGTAGGTAAAAAATTAATTAAAATTAATAAAATTATTATATTATTTTTATCAATTTTAATTTCATTTTTTACCTACGTGACTTTACCGAAAAAACTAAGAGTACATTTGATTCCTATGTCATTTTCTCTCTCCGACAGCGAGAACCCTTCGGGCACCCATCCCCCCCCCCCCCCCCCCGCGTGTGTCTCGCGTTGCTCATCCTCACGCCGGGCTCAGGTCGAATTCACGTGCGGGGAAGGCGATTCAGGGGTGGCGGCAGCGGCGGCGGTTGAGGAAACCGGTTCAGCAGCGCTCCCGAGAGCGACGTAAATAAAACAAAACAAGGTCAAACAACATCCCCGTTGCTGTGGCCCTCCTCTTCCACACGAGGCTCAGCGAGGCTTTCCCCCCAGAGAAGACAAATAATGATGATGGTGAGAATGACGAGTCTTAATGTTTTCACGACGGCAAGCCGCTTGCGATTCTGTGAAGCGGTGAATGTTTGCCCGCTGAAAAATGAATATTCGCCGCAGACATTATGTTTATCGACGGAATAACAGCAGTCGCCTCTTAAAAGCCAACCAATGACGTCATCCACCCCAAGGATGGTTTACGCACGAACGGCCGCCTCAACCCCTTACCCTTGTCCATATCTGAGCACGTCTCAGTTACAGACTTAACAGGATATACAATAAAAAGGGGAAAAAAAAAATGACCGTGATAATATAGTTTCCATAGCAGCGCCCTTTGCAAACAAGGCTACATACGCAGTCGCCTTTGAAGCAGCGCATGTAACGATTCGCACATCCTTCGACTCGACGGTACGTCATGGCAGCGCAATACAGTCGCCCCCGCCATAGGAATGTGGATTTTCCACTCCTGACTCTGGGGTGCCAATGGGAGAAATGAGCACCAATGCTTCAATAATGCTTATTTGAGCAGGATATCATTTTTTTGGATTGCTGGTGTAATCTGCACCAGCAGGGTCGTTTGTACTGTCTGTTGAGAACGCTTCCACCTTGACGTCTCGTTCTCGATTTGTACGCGAGCGATTCAACGCGAGTACTGCGAGCGTAAGAACCGAGTTTAATCGCCGAATCGATGGCACCGTTACACGCCCACTCTCGGAGCAACGCGGCAGACGGCCACAGTAAACTGTGAACGCCAAACATCCGCGCGTACGCGTGGACTGTGTATACGTAGGCCAGATCTGCAAACCCGGCAGTCGGAAGCGGACTTTGAAAAACATAATCGACCGCCAAAACCGGACAAATATCAAAGCTCCGTCTCGTCAGGTTGCGACTGTTTGTGTCAATTTCGAGGTCAAATTGTAACGAGCGAATCAAACTAACAAGCGTGCATATGTTACAGGAAGGTGCGATGCGCACAACCGATAGCGCTTATCTCCTAGCCGCACACTGTGTGAAGCTTCATCATTGAGAAAAGATAAAAACATAGAAATAGACTTGACACGTTGTGAAATGATATCATCGTGGTGACATCACTGAGGTGCTATAACAAAGCCTTCCCCTGAAGTTACAACTTTACAGTTGCTTTCTCACTCAAGTTCCAAACTTCAAAAGAACAAAAAAGAATTGGGCAGGCCCGGGGACACAGCCTGAACACATGACCTACAAGACAAGAACTAATTGTTATGTGAATTTGCTCTTCCTGCAAATAATAATGCTAAAAAAATAACACAACATAAAATATAACGGCGTCGTAAGCGACTAACACTCATTCGCTGTTTTTCATTGCACAATGTATCACTGCGGCTGTAGTTGTACGCGGCATCTGGTACAGGTACAGTGCGTGCGCACACACACAACCGGCACGAGTCCCTCCCGTCGTTTCGTTTCACACAACGGGAGCTCCGGCCCACGATCATCACTTCGATCGGCTAAAATTGGAAAATAAAACAACGCACGCACGACGTGTCATCCGTTTTACGTCGCCGGAAGCGCCACGTAGCGACGGCAGATTTTCGCATGTGAATCACCCCCCCCCCCCTCCCGCTTGCAACATCGCAACCCACCGCGCGCATTTTTGCATATACCGTAGAAGCACACGCAACCGCTCGGTGCGTATGTACATATACACACCCGCGCGCGCTTCAATGCATAAGGTGTGCGTAATTATATACAGCAAGTACAAAAGACAAAGATCCCCCCCACCCCCCTCCATGTATAGCCTTAACAGACTGTTGGGGCAAGTGCTGTTAGCGAGCACCGATGATGGTCAACACGGCACACGAGGTGGTGGGTGGCCAGCACCACGCCTGGCCGCCGCCTTTGTCGATGTTTACACACCACACCTAGTACTCAATTGAGACTGAGTCGACCTAGGAGGAGTCCAGGGACCGGTTAAGATATTCGTCACTGATGTTGGCTGCCAGCGGAAATTTAACTCGGGTGGTCAGGTTCGTAGGGCAGCACGATAACCACTGCACCACCACTCCCGGTGTACATTGACACACAGACTCATGAACACGCAACTCCCGTGCCCTTGTCACTGCAAGATGCTCACGTGGCTTAACCGGCTGCCATTGACGCGACAGCCAGGTGTAGAAAGGATGCATCGATTAAAGTTTCATTCTTTATGCTTTACAATACACGTCTGGAATTGCGTGCGCAAGACAGGAGATTATATTACGACGAACGCAAATGTTACGACAAATTATAAGCCACGAGCGAAACCAGAACTGAGAATGGAAATAAAATAAAAAAAATTAAAATAATAAAATAATTATTATTTTATGATATTATTTTATCATGTTTTATTTGTATTATTTTATTATTTACATTCTACGTGACTTTACCGAAAGAACCAAGAAGATGAATCCCTGCAGTCACGAAAGCTTTAAATCGAAATCAGAACTGAGAAATTTACGAGACAAAACCAGTTAATTTGAAAAAATTGTAATCATGACCACCAAATTGCTGGATTATGACAATTCATGGCATCTTTGGGGGTTCCTCGTTATTTTCCGAAAGTGTTGATGTTTAATGCTTTAAAATTTGCTTCTAATTGTGATCTGGGAGAGCCTCGTCAGGTCTCAAGACTCTCTCTTGCAGGAAGATTCTTCTTGGTGTGCTTGGCCGATGGACATCGTCCTGTGAGGAGTGCATTCCTCTTTGCGGGAATAAACCGGAATCTGGATAAACCCTACGTACGCGAGGGGACAGCACTCAACACGGACGACAAGTCGGTGATAGGCCACATTGGGTGCAGCGACTGCACAAAGCTTCTACCTCCTGAACGTGGCTGCAGCAAGTCGGCTATGGGGCTTATCGATGTCACCCGCCATGCAGGGGCTGATCCCAGACGGGGGTCTGTTGGGGTTGACCACCGCTCCTCCCCCACCAGACCCTGAAAATTAGCATTTTGTTGATTATTTATCTGAAAAAATTGATCAAATGTGTTTTTTTTAATCGAGAGAGCCAGATGCAAAAAGCTTGAAATTTTAGGACTGCCCCCCACTCCACCCTCTGCCCACCTTTTTGAAAAGTTTCCAGATCCGTCTCTGCCACCTTGGCCCTAGCGCATCGCGACGCCACCGCCAGCCAACCCAATCGCGACATCGCCAGCATCACCGCTGCCTCCGTCCGGTGAGCGCTAAGGCAACAGGCTGTGAGATGTGGCACGCGCAACTACAACGACCCTGTCGCACGCGCTCACCGCTCTGCACGTGCGCGTGCACATATAAAGCGATTAAAAAAGACGCCGGGGAAAAACCATGCAAGGAAACGTTTTAAAGTTCCACCGCCGAGAGCCTCGGGATGTAGGCACGCTGCGTGTGTTACTCTCTCCCCTCGCTCACCGTCGCTCAAAATGTGCTCATCGATTATTATTGTCGTCGCTGCAATTATTACTGACGTACAAATCGACATTATTAAATTGTTAATTTATCATCCGTGATGTCCGTGTCTTTCCATGTGGGGGGGGGGGTTGTCGACGAAAATAAAACATGGGTGGGGGGGGGGGGGGGAACGAAATAGCGGCCTGGTGCCGGGCACAACTTCGACTCTCCCACCGACTGACCGACTCTGCGAGTTTCTCCGTTAAGTTTGCACGACCGGGCTGAAGGACGAGCCAGGCGAGTGAGCAATTGAGCGGCTGACATTAGCCCGGGTCACGCTCGAAGGATGACGTCGCCGGAGGAGGGGGAAGGTGGGGGCGGCGAGATAGAGTCGCCCCTCGTGGCGGCAATCGTCCAGGGACTACGGAAAGTGTGGGGGCTTTGACAGACAGTGCAGAGGGATGCACTTCGGCCTAGCGGCTAGCTGCTTCTGGCTGTCCAACAGGCTCGCTGGCGCGCTTTGCACCGGCGAGGGAAGACGGAGCAGCAGAAAGAGGAGAGATGGGGAAGGGATGAAGGACAGACAGGAGAGGAAGAAGGAAGAGACGTTGGTTAGTACGCAGCTGTGGAATCGTTCCTCCCCTCCCCCCCCCCCCCCCCCCCCCCCCGTGTGCGTAGCATGCAGAGCGGGGGGAATCGTAGGTCAGAGTGCCGGCGGGTAAATTGACGATGTGGTCTCTCTGCAGGGCGCCTGAATCACGATTCCCAAGACTGTGTGTAAAGTGCAATCAAAACGATGACAGAGTGACCGTGTCCGCGAGCTCTGCATTAAAGCCAACTTGTCCGGATTAAAATGTGAGATGCGTACGTACGGGTAGCATCTTCACGCGCTCGCACACACGTGCATACGCATACAAATGTGTTTCATTGTAAAAAATATATAGAGTTAGACATTGTCACTTCTCATGCGTTCAATGTCCTGCCCTACAGGGAGGATAATTAAAAATTCCAAATTAATCTCTGGCATACGATGGCATACTCGGGGGCAAGTAATTCTCAAATTCCAATCGCCACATTCCCATCCCCTCCCCCACCCACAGTGCAACCTTCCAGACTTACTGATGTTTTCCAATCTTCGTATAACGAATCAGCAACATGCTGCACACCGGATAATTGGTAATCACAGAGATCTGCATTGCGGTGGGCCACCAACGACTGGAATTTGACAAATACTTCCCTCGGCCAATGATGTTACATGCACTTTCATGGTTGGTCCACATAATATGCAAAACGTCCATCAGTTTATCAGCTGAATCCACCATCGCTTGCTCCCTTTGCCCACGATCATACGGTCACCAACCTCCCACATTGCCACACCGACCGGTGAGGACGCGCACAGCCAAGTTAGGAGCGGGAAAAAGCGAAGTGCAAAGTGCGGTGCCGTAAGGGGGTGGGGCAAACAGGCAACAAATCGGTGAATCTGGTCCCACCAAATCGATCGTGCGCCCGCCCGTTCACCTTCACAAAGATCCAGATATTCAGCGCCCGTTCGCACAATGCCACGGCGACGATAACCGTCGCAGCGTAAAACGCAGCAGCGCCTACCCTTGTGTAAAGGCCAAGGCGGAAGTTAGTGTTAAACTACAGAAAATCAACTGCAAATGGGTTGCTACGGAGATCACGCACACGTGTGGACATTTACAGCTCCTTTTCCAGGCAGCACAGTACAATGGATTTTGTTGTACTGCTCGCTGCTGCCCACAATGTGGCCCCCCGCAGCCTGTAACAAGGCCAGTGGTTGACCATACACATGCTGGCCGGGCGCCAACCTGCTTAGATTACGAGAATTGGCCACATTCCAGGTGATTTGGTCATAGGCTACGGAGGTGACGCTGAACGTAAATAAACGGCTGTTAATCGCTTCGGTGCATTTATTGCCCCGTTACAGTGGCGCACAAACACTGGAGGAGGGGTAATGGCGAGCAAATCACCCAGCGCACATTCTTACACCTCTTTTCCATTGGCACATCCGTGCCGTACCAGCGCAGGGCCCTCGCCGGTATAGGTGGTTTTTCATGGGATAATTGCCGAGTCAGAAAAGAGTTGCATTATTCATTGGTGAGGCTAAGAACAGGGATTATTTTCTCACCAATTGTTTTCTGGGTGACAGTTAGATTAAAGTGGGTGGCACGTGACTCGATATCCGCAGACCATAGAGCCAGAGGAATACTGGATGTGGTGATCAGCTTGAACTTAAGCTTGCTAAGAAGCCCTCTTATTCCACGGCCACGAATTTCGAATTATAAGCAGGATGAGTTACTCAACTTAAACACAATTTTAAAGTAAAATTTCTCCTTTCGCTCTCATTGAAGGTGCTCGAAATGTATTATTTGGGAAAAAAATAACGCAGACAAATAATTTATCCTTTTTCAAACTGGTAGAATGAATTTTTTCCAGTTTTTAAAATGTATTCTAAACATCCGTATAAATGTTGTTTGACATAAAGCACTCCGACATGTTGATGCGAAGTGAGCTGCAGAAATGAAACCAATGCTGCTGAAGAGACGAATTCCCAGAAGGCCGTGTGGCCAATGGGTAGTGCAAAAATAAGATATTTTTTTTATGCGGAGACAAAATATGGGAAGGAGGCGTACACTTTGTTTATTTTGTTGCTTACATTATTCATGATGATGGATGCTCAATTTTGATCGTATTTACCAAAAATAAAGTGATTGAGGAATTCCTCTTAAATTTAACTTATGTTAGCTCTGCCTGGATAACCACGACCACCATCACCGCACCGAACACAACCAGTGTCCAGTTCTCACCCTTGGTCGATGAATGAAAATGTCTGGCCGTCCCCTTGCTGACGAGAGTCATTAAAACCCAGCCACGTTCCCGCAGTTACCCGGCGTGAAACTAGAAATTCTGCTCACGTCCCCCCCGGTCTCAGTTGCGCATGAAGCAAGTGAGTGGTGAAACCAGTATCAAACAGATTTGTTTTGTTTAAATGCCGTCAAATTCTCCGAAACGCACACCTGTGTGCTCACGCACACGTGCACACGTGCACACGTGCACACACACGGACATGCGCGGCAATGTTGCGAAAAATAACTACAGCTCCGAAAAATACCGCAGCAGCCAATCGGAGGGGGTTTTGTGCAACGAACAGGATGCACATTTGGTATTCACGCCGTTCTTGGAGTGCAGTGCTCTCACGAAGGCGCTGCATTTCAGACAGTCTGCATTAGGATTGAGTTTCAGAAGAAAGCTAATAATTTAGATATTTTTTATTTTAGCAACAAATTCCCAACCTTTTGTAGGATTTTCGGCTCATTTACATTTCACGGGTGGGATTGACGGTCAGGGTGTCATGGCTGGCGATTGGCTGCAGCGCTATTTCTTCAGGGCGGTAGCGTTTCTTCATTGCGACGATGCCGATGACACGAGGACTTCCGGCATGCGATGAAGAGAGCGAGGGTTGAGATATTGGCTTCCTCAATGCAGACAAGGCTTGTGAAAAAGAATGCCAACATGGGCGGGCGACACAGGTAACGTGATATACACACGCGAGGCTTTTACACTGAACTGCATACAAGTAAATATATATTCACATATACACACGTGTGCGCGTGTGTGTATATGCGTCTATGTATCAGAACTGGTTCAGATATCGCTCACCACTGATGTTAGCCGTGGCCGGGAATCGAACACAAATTGCTGGATTCATCGTACATTGTGCTGACCGTGACACCACTTGCCACACACACCCCGCCCCCCCAACCTCAGTAAATAAATAAGTATGAATCCAGCAACCCAGGTGTCCCATGGTATTTTCAAACAACACGTGATCGTTTTGTAATCATAACAATAAAATGTGCCTATGCGGTGTTGTGGTGAGCTGTTATCAGTCCAGGCTTGACGTGTCCGCCACGGCCCCATGGGTGAAAATGGGTTGTTCACAATGCTACACAATATACCTTCACCGATTCACTGGTAACGGGGTCAGCTTACTGCTATCAGACACCTCTCGATTTGCCTCTATACGCTCATCACACGAGGCGAGCGACGCATAAACAATGGCACTCAGGCATCAGCTGGCATGCTCTTCGTTAGGATTTGAGTGATAGCCGGGATCGCAAGCCCATTTGTTGAGACCAGTGCACTGCAGCGGCATACTTCCTGTGTGTGAAAAGGCTGACGCACTAGCTGACCTGATCGTAATATAATTATATTAAAAAGGTTGACGCGCTGGCTGACCTGATCATAATATTATTATATTACGATCAGGTCAGCCAGCGCGTCAACCTTTTTATCATCATTGAGCTCTGCTATGAAAGAGGACTATTGCCTGAAACGTCAGCTGTGAAATATACAGTACGTATCTTTTTTCCTATTCGGGTTATGTTATTGACGAGTTTGTTAATTCATTATTATACCTGTGCTTGTGGACCGCTGCCAAGGGGATATCGCAAGGAAAATGTCGTTTAATTCTTATCGTAATCAGGCGATTTTTTTCGGGGCAGCATCGATTCGGAAGCTCTGCTGGGAACTGAACCAGACTCGCGGCCAAAGCAAACAAACAAATCCGTGTGATTTTGGCCGACTCAACTTGGGAGGTGCGATACGCAATCAATAGAAGGCTGAGGTGTAACAGCAACATTGTCACGTGACAGCCCTGCAGGCAGCTCAATTATCTCTGAAAAGCGATCAATGTTTTTGCACGAGCTCTCTCAAGCAGGCCTGACTTGCCGGTCCTGATTGTCTGCAATTATTCTGCAGGGGCGGTAGTGGCCGTGAACTCAATTATAAAATGATGAAGCTGAAACTCTTCATCTGGGCGTACAGAATCAGCGTCGTCGGTTACTGAATGACTGGCGAGTGCCAGGAGGTTAAATACCAGACTCGTAACACAATTCAGTTAAATTCCAATCGTTGCCGGCAGCGCAATTTCACCAGGTAAAAGGAATTTCCATTCGATATTCTCGAAGATAGCAGTGGACCACCCTGTGTTACAGAAAAGCCCCATAAAATCCCATCGCAGCACCGCTCTATTTCTACGGAAGCCACTTATCCACATTCTGGGCCAGGTTTGATGTGGCTCAGAGTGTGGAAGGGGCAAATGTCAATACAACAAGATTTCTTCAGAGATAAATACTATTTTTTTTCTCAGACCTCATATATTTGCGGAATCAGGTGAAAAGCTCATTGAATGTGATGTTTTTTGTTGTTGTGTGAGCAGTCATTGGCAACAAGGCCATTACTCGCTCCACCTGCGAGCGAGACTAGGGGGGACAAGAACCTCGGCTCTCAGCTGTGACGGCTCAGTGTCTTTAAAATCCTAAATCACCCGGGCGGCCACCCCGACATATTCCAGGCTTTAACGACGAGAACCAGCGTCTGTCCCGAGTGCCATTACTCGTGCTGTCGTCAAACATCTGTGGCCCAGCGAGAAACCCGCTTCTTTCCAATTTCACAGTGAGCATGTGGGCACCGCAAGGACCGAAACATCATCACCTGTGGTCAACGACGTCACCTGTGGTCGCACCGCTCACGTGTTCACAGCTGAAGGAACGTCTGTCTGCTCGCGCAGGAGCTGCCAGACCATGCATGCGGTAAGCGGCATGCACAGCCGTGAGGTGCGGCACGCCAAGCGCCACGGACGGGGCGCCACGCGAACCGCGCCAAAGCCGTGCCCGGAGTCGAGTGTGCCGCTCGAGTTGTGCCGCTCGAGTTGTGCCGCGTGAGTTGTGCCGCGTGAGTTGTGCCACGTGAACGGTGTCGCACGGCGAGTGCCACGATGGCTTTAGCCGCCTGGCGCCGGTCGCGCGGGGGCCCGTCGCCGCCTTCGCCCGGGGGTTGCCGCGCGACCGACGCCGACGCTTCGCCGTGCCGACAATCCGCCCGCGCCACACTCTGGCCGCGTCGCGCGTTACGTCTCGTGTCTCCCGGTCGCGCTCACTGCCACGTGCCGGGCGAGCGGCCGGCTCGCGGCCCTGCTCGCGCCGTCGTCAGCGCGGTTTATCGACGGCGACCGCTGTTGCGGAGCCGTCCACGGCGGAATGATCCACGTCAAGGGCCTGATGCAAAGGTGGGGGCGTGGGGGTTGGGAAATGGCGGTGGCGGAAAGCGAAACGGTGAAATGGACGGAGCTGATCAACGCGGGAAAGCAACGTGGGGGCACGTGACTCGGCACTGGGAACCCGCGTGCAAACTGGGACCCTGGATACAGGGAGGTCGAAATAGACCGGCGGCGCAAGTGCAGGCGGCCGAGCGCGCGAGGTTAATTTATCTTATTTTTAAAAACGCGTGTATATATAACGCGCGGGCCACACGCACACAAGAACGCCGCCACCGTGTGCGCTCGACGCTATATTTACGAAGCGGCGAGAGCACACGTACCGGCGTAGGAATAAACGCATGGCGGTTCTCGGCCGCCGCACGCCGCACTGCGCCGAACACCACACTGCACGTCGGCCCCAGTGCACCATGACCTCCAGTACCGGTCGGCCCCGTCCCAGCAAACAGTATCAACCCCAGCGGCGATTCTGCATTTCCCCCATTTTTTTACTTATCTTTCCCCATAATTGACATTACCAATACCCCCCAATTGTGTGTTTTGTTGAATCAAATGCTATCCCCCTCCCCCCCACCCTCCCCGCCCCCCCCCCGCAGTCGTGTTCCTTTACCTGTAGTTACTGGGAGACGGCCTCTTCTCTACTGCTGTGTTGCACTGTGGCGACAGGGTTGGATAAGACTGCTCACAATCTACGTAGAGTCCATTAAGAGACGGGCGATTAGATGCGGACGCGAGGTGGCGCTCACCCAACGCGACAGCACAACGCAGCGGGGCGGGTAGGGGGGAGACAACAGCTGCATTGTGGGGGAAAGGGGGAGCCAGTGGGAGGAGGGGGTGACCTGTGGGACCTCTCTCCTCTCCCCACCCACCCCGTGGGGCAGTGGCCGGAAGGACGGATGGCGTCTGCAGTGTTTGTCGCTTGAGCGTGCCGGAATTCTTGCCACGCTGCACGGCAATGCGCAAAGAGACTGCGGGAAAATTATGTTGCCGCTTGCTTACACCACCCCACCAATCAGGCAACCAATCAATAGCCTCGCCAACTAATAACACGAGCCAATAATTTATGCAAATTATTCAACCAGTAACCCAGCCACCCACTCCACCCAGCCAATCGGATAGCCAACTAATAACACAGCCAATAACGAAGTTAATCATTCAGCCACCAATCCAGTTCCCCACCCAGCCAATAACCCTGACGACACAACTGCCCAGTCAATTGGTAACCCAAACACAGAGCTAAACATTCAGCCACCAACCCAGCCACCTATCCAATCAATAACCCAGTTAATCACCCAAACAGCCAGTTAACCAATCAAGACACGCATTCAGCTTTGCACCCAGCCAATCGATTATCTAGCCATTCACCGAGCTTATCGCTGAGCTACCTGAGCAGAAGTCACTCACCCCCTCAGATGTTCACCAGCCAACCCACCCATCCACCGTACTACACAACCACTAAAACACATGAGCAACCTGCCCACCCACCCTTCCAGCCAGTCTCCCACTCACTCGGTCACTTATTAGTCTGGCTGCCTGCTATCTCTCTCAGCTGATCCCAGCTTCTGTTTCTCCCCTCTGAGCGGGACTCTACTCCATCCTTAACTCAACCTCCACAAAGAGGACACGTAATAACGCAGAGGCAGATGAGGGGGTGGGGGAGAGGAGGGAGTGGGCTTGGAGGAGGGGGGCGGTTGCAACTCCGCATCACGCGGGCCAAATTTAGACTCGGCGTGCGGAAAAGGCTGGGTCAGCACGGTTAAAATTCCCCCGTGTGAAACGCCGCCACTGCAAAAGGCACTCGCTGCTGCTGAAGCACGCTGGCGCGCCAGTGGAGTGTGCCGCCTGGGTTAAAAGCGGGCGCCGAGCGGTTGGCGTCACAGCATTAATTTGGTTAGAAATCGCGGTCGGTGCAGGCCAATAGGAGGGTTAAGTGGAAGCGTTCGCGCGTTAACAGGGTGAGTTGCTCGCTGTGCGGCCGGCTCGCAATCCCAGATCATCGACGACAGAGGCAATCGTTAAATTGTCAGTTGCGGTCGCATCTCCAAATAATTCATCGGCCAAGCGGCCTCCGGCCCCCTGACAGAATGCCAAACTCCGTTAAGGCACAACTGAATAGTCTTTCTCCGGTAATTTAATTTTCAACACTACGAAACTGCAAAAGATACAATGGAATACAACTGTGTAGTAGTCGTAAAAAAAAAAGGCGTTAATTTCAAGTTACTGCGGCTTTGGGGATGCGTTAAGGGTAGAACTTACGTACGTAGAACTTCTGTAGGGTACAAATGAAGGTTGATTTTAAAAGTTTGTGTTTGCGGTTCAGGGAAGAAAGGCACAGTCCGCGAGGTGACCTTCAAACGTTTTACTTAACAAACATGGCGGGTGCGAGCACATCGGTCACCCGCGCGACCCGCACACTCTGACGCGCCACAATATTCGCCGCCACCCTATGTACACTTCACCGAAAAGTCAAAATAAAAAGACGTCAACTAAAATAAATAAAACTCAAGAGTTCTCCACTTTCGTATTGTTTCGTGCGTTTTTTCCTTCGTTGGGCCTTGACTGGGCCGGCGGCGGTCGTCTGCCGCCAGCCGTCGCTGCTTGCACCGCTCTGCCCTCAGCCGCCGCCATCGCGGCCACCACCGCTGCCCCGTCCATGGCCGACGCGTTAAACATGGCCTGCACAGCGGCGGTGACACCGTCGGCCGTGGCGCCGTGCCTCTGACTTACTTTGGGGCTGGGGGCCTTGGCTCGCAGGCCGGCGCGCGGCTTCCCGCGCCGCGTCTGCTCGTGGTCAAACTCGAGGTCCTCGAGGCGCTGCGTGAGCGCCAGCTTCTGCTGGATCGCGGCGCGCAGCAGCGAGTTCAGCGTCTTCTTCTCGTCCTCCGCCGCCGCCAGCTGCCGCTGCATCTCGTCCAGCTGCGACACGTACTCGTCGCACCTGTCGTCACGCCGTGGGGGTGAAGGCGGGAGTCGGAGGGGGGCGGGGAGTAGGGAGGTCGGGGGGCGGGTGCAGGCAGGCAAGCGAGCGGGTGGTCGGGCGTATGCGCACATGTACACAAACGCAGGTACACGCACGCACGCGCACACACGCACGCGCACACACGCACGCGCGCAGACACACGCACACGCGAGCATGTGAGCAAGCGAAGCGCAAGCGCGCGTTCGAGATGATCGGAGACCCGGGCGGGATGGGGGGGCGACACGCGGACCTACGCGCGCTCGCCGCAAGCTCGCGGAAGATGGGATGCTCGCGAAAAACGTGCGCGGGGGCGGCGCGGGTGGCAGTGGGTGGAGTGTGCACGCGCAGGCCACACGCACCACATGGAGAAACAATGCAGGCTCGAGTTATTCCGACAGGCACCGACAGCGGGCGTGGTCGGAGGTCCCAAGCTAACTCACCGGGACCGCCCAGCGTTTCTGCCAAGCGTCAAACAGGCACGCTACCACGATGGACAACGGCACAATGCCTGCAGCTTTGCGCTGCTGTGATCACGCACCGTAGTTCCCCCCCGACTTAAATAGCCGTGAAACTGTATAAATGGGATCATCCGTGTAAAAAATCTAATTTTATAAGAGCCGTATACCAAATTCTCGGCGTGTATCGTCCATCCATGGATAAAAGAAGATTCTTACGTTCATGATACAGTGCATCGTGTCGTGCACGTGAAAACATATTTACAATTTGTAAAAACTGTATGCGAATGATAAAGATGAAGCAAAAAAATGAAAACTACTAATGAGAAAGGAAAAAGAAAGCAGGAGATGCAACAACACAAACGAGACGATAAAAATGAGACAAAAAGGGACTCGCATTTTGAATCCAATCCCGACACCCAAATCGTGACAATTCACCGAATAGCGAGGTGCACAAAATGTAACCGGACCATGCAACAGCAGACGCAGCAGCAGCACACAAACCTGCAGCCCAACTTCAACCTAACAGGCCAACTACGTCCGATTAAGGCTCAACACACCCCCTCTCTTCCAAGACATGCCAAGTCAACAACAGCGGCTGTCACCGTGGAACGGGTGGCTCAAGATCCAGTAACATAGCGAAGGGGGCCAACCAACAACGAGGAGTGGAGAGACTCGTGGTAAATTTAAACTTGCCAAGGACGCCGTTAACGGGGCTTTGAAAGCCACGGCCAGAAGAACTGTCAGGTGCATTCAAGCATATGCTGGTCCCCGGCCATAGAAATGCAGAATTGCCGCCACCTAACCTATAGCCACTAAATGAAGACGTGCGCCACTTCCTGACGCTCGCTTTTGCAGGGAGACTCGTTGAGTTTTTGAATCTCGGTTCACGTGTCACGTTCATGGGTCAAAACAAGATCGTCACCATTAAATGCAGCCTCTTTGTCAATCGACTGCTGGATTAAGTGCAGAGACCGCTCCAAGAATTGGCCATGCCAAGGGAGCAATGGACTAGCAGAAAGAAGCTCAGGGACACCCACAAAGAGTGGCATCGCCTCACACTCCTTCAAACATAATCACACCGCAATTCTTAGCTCTGAAGTCCAGTAAATATATTGGCAGGGACACCACTGAGCGGTTGCTTCTAAGTGGCATTAGGATGTATACCGACGCTCGCCATAGGAATATAGAATTTCCACAGCTGGTTTCGCCGTCACCGAGAGAGAAGCAGCGACTCACGGTCACCCCGTGGCTCTTCACTCCAAGATGAACAAAACTGTTGGCGGGGAACTGTCAGCGGTTCCATTTAACAGCCACGGCCAGCAGTCAGCTGGTCGCCAGGCGCATTAGGCTCCGAGATACGCGGCGCGGTGCCAGGAGTAACGGGCCGGGAGGGCGAGGGGGGGGGGAGCCGACGGCGTGATCGATGTCCTCTACCGCTCTGGCTGTCATCTCGCAGGAGAAGCTTGGACCAACCAGAAGGTTTCAGGACTTCAGCTGAACGAATTTAAATTGTCTTAAAAAACATTTCTTTGGTTTTTTACCCCAAGTTTGTTCCCCATCGTGCCATCGGCGACATGGCACGAGACGATGAATCCATTCGGATCCCTCGCACAGAGGTGCGGAGAACCGGTCCGTGGAAGAAGATATCATGGAACTGCTTCTGAAATCGCTTCAAGTGACCCCACCATCCACACTGGGGAGCAGCACTCTTCCACCGCGCCCCAAGAGCAATTCCATCAATTTTCACGATTCAACTCAATCATTAATGACGAGAGAAAGCAGATGGGTATGGACAGGGTTTTGGACAGAATTGGTTCACAGCCACAGATCGGCTGCAGTGCTAGCTTCAGGGCTCCAGTCAAAGTGTTTGGCTCTCCAGCGCTGAGCAGCGGCCGAGACAGGCCGGGCCAGTCAGCATAAGGGCAGGGAAAGGGCGGGACCGGGTGGAGGGGGAAGGTGCGAGGGCAGGCAGGGAAGGGCAGCTCTGTGTGAGGGTACCTCGTGGCGAACATGGCGCGTAGCGAGGAGAAGGTGGCGGCGTCCTCCTTGAGTGCCTTGAGCTCGTTGCGCAGCTTCATCATCGTCTCCGTCACCATCGACTTCTCGTTGTCGTACTTGCTCTTCAGGTTCCCCAGCGCCACCTCCGCCGTCTGCTCGGTGGCGACAACCACCAATACGGTTAACGAGAACCGGGACGTACAGCGGATTCACCGAACAGAAATTGAAATAGACTACGTTTTCGTTGTTGTCGATTACTTTAAAAAGGTGGCCACCCGGACATCCGGTCTCCAGATGACTGGAAAACCCCTATAAGGCACACCCAACGTGTTTGATAAACTGGTCGGTACAACATGCCCTTGGGTAATCATGTTATCTGTGATCTGATTGGAAGCATTATTTCTGGTTGTCTGCATGTAAAAGCAGGGATCAGAGGAGCCTCAAATTTGGGTATATTATAATTGTTCTTATATTTTTAGAACGAATGCTGGCCATGATTGCCGGCAACAATTGCCTGGAATTGCCTGAGTTTATTATAGCCTTGAGGGGGTGGGTGATCAGGGTGACCGACAACCAGGTCGCGAAGCTGAAAGAGGGCGATTAAAATTTATAAGTACGGACAACCAAATACCCAAATTCGCGGATGCGTCACAAAGCGCGGTTACAATGGGCGAAACGTAGACACACGCACGTCATGCAACGGATGAGAAATGGACAAACGAACAGGATTATTACCAGATGATAATTCTTAAGTGGTGATAAATACTTGGCTCAGTCAGCATGCTTTTAATGCTCAGGCCCGGCTGCCGACTCCACCATTAAGGAAATATGCTCTCAGCCACGACATAATTTATCTCATGACATTGTCCCTGCAGTGCCACTCACACACCCAGCAAGCAGTCACCACCAGCACCTGGCCAACCACATCCACCCAACCACCCAACCAACCAACCACCACCACTACCTGGGCAGCCACCAGCAACAACAAAAGTTCGGCGAGCCCACCTGCTTGTTGGCCTTGAGCACGGTTCGCAGAGTGGCGATCTGCTCGCGCTTGGTGCTCAGCAGCGACTTGAGCTTGAGCATCTCCTCCAATAGGGCCTCCTTGTCGCGGTCGCACGTGGGCGCCAGCTCGTGCGCGGCGGCACGCTGCAGGCTCAGCTCGGCGGCGCGCTCCACGGCGCGCTGCAGGTGCCGCAGCTGGTCGCGAATCATCCCCACCAGGCTGTCCACCGTCATGGCCTCCCGTCGCAGGGGCTCCACGCCTGCGGAAACGCAAGCGCGGAGGTTTGATTGGTGAACCGTCGTGTGGCAATACGAGGAGGTGGGAGGGGGAGCACAGTGCGGGCGAGGATGAAGATGAGCGGGGTGAAGCCGGAGGCATCGGAGGAGGTGGTGAGCGTCAGGTGAGTGGCGACATGACTTTGCCGCGACTCACCAGGTCCATCGGCGATCGGCTCCGACACGGGGCAGCACGGCGCGGCGACTGTTGCGGCAGCAGCGGCGGCCGGCGCTGTGCTTCCCTTTCCTCCTTCCCTGCCACCCGGCGGTGCAGCCGCCGTTGGCTCCGAGTCACCACTTCCTTCCTCGTGCTGCTTCACCGCTTTGTGAGGCAGCAGCGGTGAGCACTTGCCGTCGGGGGCCTGGCGGGGGGCGGGAGGGCACAGCGGAGATGTCGCACACGCGCAATCAGCGGTGGTCGCTGGTGGGGCAACTGCTGTTGGAAATTGAAAGCATGGGGTCAATCGCTCGTTGAGAAGGTGCGGCGCCAATTCCCCCAGTTAAAGCTCGCTTAGTGGGAGGATGCTCATTATCCTCTGCCTTACCCCGCAATGCTCAGATCTTGGAGCCTTCATCCAGCAGTGGATGGGTAAAGGAGCCGTTATTTATTCAGCTTCAGTTATCACCACAACTACAGTGACAGATGTGGCAGCTTGTGTAGTGCAGTTGATTGCGGCAATGGCCCAATCTGTCAAACTTTACTTGCGTTTTATCATTATTGTTACTGGATGGGCTTAAATCACAACCAGCTGAATGGTGAGGCTGAAGGCCGGGCAGGGTGGTGGGAGGGAGAGCTGCCAGTGCGGTGGCTCCACCAACCATCCCATCGTGCTAGGTCACGTGTCAGAGACGGACACATTTCTTTGAAACAATCACGCTCATGTGTACGTGAATAGTTCTCCACAGACTCTCCTACTACATTACTGTCCCCATCAGCCTACACGCCCCTCTGCACTGACAGTTTACATCAGATCGGAAATCACAAGTAAAAAAAAGTTTCCAATTTCTCAGTTACGTCCTGCACTTCCAGTAAACAAACCCAATGCATAAACAGCACGAGAAGAAAGGCAAGCCAAGAGAGGTAGGCGGTGACACACACACGCGCAGAAAGCGAGTGCAGGGCCGGATACTGCAGGGCCGGATACTGCGTGGCCCGTGAGTGAGCGACAGCAGTTCCCGTGAGTGAGCGACTAAGCGAGTGAGTGTGCGAGCGATTGAGTGAGTGACATGCAAGTGCGTGCGTGCGGGGAGGTGGGAGGGGAGTTAGTCAGTGCCGTGTTGTGCGTTACGCGTGCCAGCTCGGGAGCGGCTCCTGTGGCTCCGGACTGGCTCTGAAGTCTACGGAGGTGTTGGATTGCTAAGAGCATGCGTGTTATGCGTGCCATCTTGGTGGCGGTCGCCGCCGCCGCCGATCCGCTGCCGGCGCCGGTGCTGCCGGCGCCGCCGCCGCGCGAGCCGCGGCCCTGCCGGTGGAAGTCGAGCATGACGCGGTTGGGCGTCTCGTTGTTGCACATGCACACGTGGTGGTAGAGCGTCGCCAGCTCCTCGCTGAGCGACAGCAGTTCCTCCTGTGCCACATTAAGGCCGCCCTGGCTCTCCGTCGCTGTCTTGGTCGCGCGCTGGCAGCACAACAGCGAGGAGGGGGAGGAGGGGGAGGAGGAGAGGAGGCAGAGGTAATGAGGTTTACACCATTGGAACCTCATTTGCCAGTAAAAATATGATAAGTGGTTTTGTTGCCAGATAGAAGGGTAAAAAACCACTTATCGTAATGAGGTTTATTTGGAGGATCGGTACATTGGGAGTCACAGTGGGGTGGTGCGTACTTCATTTGTTTCGACATAAAGAGACGCAGATACATATGGCATACACAAAAACAAAAAAACTCCGTATAGGCTTCACAGACTTTTGGGGCAAGTGCTGTTACGAACATCTAAGACTGGCAGGGCATACGAGGAGATGGGTGGTCAGCACCACGCCAAACTGCCTTTGTTTCTCAAGTGGCGATGTTTACACACTGCATCGGGTACTCATTTGACCTACGGGAGGTCCAGGATCGATTCAGATAATCGTCACTGGTGTTGGCCATGAGCAGGAATCGAACTCGGGTAACTGGGTTCGTAATGTAGCAAGCTACCCACAACTACAAAGCTGCTCCACAGAGACACAGAGACATACAAAGGCAAATATATACACACGACCACCGCCACCCATTCTGTAGAGACACAATAATCTCTGGGTCCGTTCCATCTCTCGACTTGCTGGTTCTCAACTTTAAAAATTCATGAGCCTGTGTTCGACCAGGAAGGCTTTGTACCCACACCCCCGCTCCCTTAGGAGAGATTAAAATAAATGAAATAATTTAAATACCGCCGGGGTGGGGCGGGGGGAATAAAAAAAATCGCAGTGGGCGCCCAGACCTGCAATCCGAGCTCTCACCTGGCAAGAGCGCTCGGCTCGTTTCATTCGTAACCTTGCGCAGGGAAATACAGTCGATCGCGTCGCTAAATCGGCGCCAAAAATTTCCGTCTCTTATACGCAGGCCTTAACAACCAATATTATGATTTATAACTAGTTTACTTTGCGTAAGACAGTGTAGGTATAATGCCAATCACTCCCAATCAACCAGCATTCAACGCAAATTATTAATATCTCTTCACCTGCAAAACTGTCCTGTTGATGTCATGGAACCTACTTCAGGACCCAGATCAGCAAGCTTTTTCACTCCAGGAGAGCTGAGATTTAGTTAAGAGCTGATGATGTTGGATGTAATCTCCCGCAAAACCTCGTCGATAAATTGTCCTCCATTTTGCTGAAAAACCAAAACAACTGCCATATTTACCTATTTATTTTTTTGTTTTCTCCACCAGCGAGTTTCGTGTTACCTGATGAGTCGAGTCATCGCATCGACGATCATCAAAAGAGATGCCAATGACTCTCTACAACTCCTTGCGAGGGTTCCCCGCCCCCACGCGGAGGGACACATTCGAGGACACCGTGCCGAACAAACGACACAAGGCGCAACCCCAGAACGCCGTCGCACTGCGAAAACATAAGCGGGTCGGGCTCGCGTATCCGGGCCGTGTCGCGGCTGCTACCTTGAGCTCCTTCTCCAGGGCGGAGATCTTCTCTCCGCTCGCTCGGCTCGCCTCCTGAAGCGACGTCGTCTGCTCGCTCAGCAGCTCCAACTCCGCCTCGAACTTGACCTTGTCCTCGACGCAGCGCTCCTTCAGCTCCGTGCACTGCTCTCTCGTCACCTTTGTCATCGCCATCGGCGGCGGCACACAAAGACGAAAGGTATAGGAGCAGCCTTGCAATTGCTCGCTCACGCCACTGTTGGCAGAAGAGCCCCCAACTAGACGGGCATTTATTAATAATAATAACCTCGATTTTATAAAATGCCTTTCATATCGAAATATCTCCAAGCGCTGTACGTAAAAATAAAAACTACACTCACAAGTATAGATAAAATCTGAGCGAAATAGAAAGCTGATAATAACAATATCAACGACAACTCCACTCGAAATGCCAATAAAATGAAGAACACTCTATGATAAAAGCGAATAATAATGACAAAATAATCAGACAACAGGAAAAGCCAATGCATAAAAATTGGCATGACAAGTAATGCCTCCTTACACCGCAGGACCGACGCTGACCGTTGTGCCCCACCGGGGGCCATGCTGGCGGAATTCAAGCCCCACTAGAGGGCAATTGGTCGATACTTCGATGCTGGCCAAACGTTCTTAGAAGAGGTGGGATTACCCACACTTCACCCCAGCACAAGCGGCCTGCTGATCAACTAACTGTGGTTGTATACTGATGGTTGGATGGGGGGGGGGGGGTAAGCGCATTTAAAAAAACTAGCCCATAGCTTCAACTGCCGCGCCGGGAGATACAATTGAACCGGCGACCTACGGATTGCGGGTCCAGCGAGTTGACCGTTAACACCACAGCACCATCCCAGATCGCAGAAAAAAATCACATTAAATTGGTTCTGCACTTAATTTGGTTATTACCAAGTAACAAACATTGCTCTCAAGGATAGAGCGGTTAGATATGTGCTACCCTCTACTGAGTGGACCAGATGCCACTTGAACAGATCTCAGAAGGAGTTCTGTGACATCACCTTGATGGTTGATTCCAAATAAAAATGTCTTGTTCAATACGATGCCAGTAGCGCAATTGACATATAAACAGTGGCAAGAAAAACCGACTGACCTTGAGCTCACTGCGCAGGTCGCTGACCTCCATGACCGCAACCTGGTACTTGCACTCCAGGATCTCTGGCCCGTTAATGTCCACCTCGTAGTATCCATCGCCCTCCTCCACGGCTCCATCCCGCTCGTCCTTGGTGGCTCCTGCGACAGCGTTCGCAAGGCACACGGCAGCCCAGCGATGAGTGCGAATGCAGCGATGGAATTTGCTGACTGTGTCTTAACAGCAGGGATTTTGTAAGTTCAGTATAGTATGAAAAGTAAAACTGTCAATGTAATTTCCTGCTCAAATGAGCATCAAGACAAGGTGGTGCTGATCTCTTGTTTACAGAACTAAGCCGGCAGTGTTGAAAGACGTGACTCCAAGTCATGTCAAGCTGATTTTGTTTAACCGGGTGAGAACTCGAAAAAACAAGGATGAGCTTCAAGGGTGTCGCCGCCGACAGCAAGATCGAGATGAAACTGGGTGATCGAGCGAGCGCTTAAGCGATCGAGCTGGCGATCGTCGCGCGACCGTACCAGATTGCGACGGCTCGCGCCCACGCTGCGCCCGTGCCTGCAGCTGCTTCATGGTGCCCACGTGCTCGGAGAGGCGCGCGACGCGCTCGCGCTGCTCTGACAGCGCCCCCTTCATGTGGTCCAGCTGCCGCTGCGCTTCCTGCAGCGTGACGAGCAGCGCCGCCTTCTCCCGCTCCATCTGCCGCGAGCACGCACATGCGCACACACACACGAGCCATCATCCACCGAACGACTTTATCAGTCGATCCACTGAAGCAGGAGTGGCGAACCTATCCCTTACCGAAGGAGGACTTTCAAATACCATTGGTGGGCGACCACAAGTTAATGCGCACAGCTCAGCCACTGACGTGACTGCGAGAGGCCCCATGGAGTGACAGAAGTGATGAAGACCGCTACAATAAGAAACGCAGTGTTGTTTCCAGGTTCAAACAATTCACCCTCCAGTATCTGATTAGTGCTACCAAGATGCTTGCATGGACGGGTGAATATCGTTTGTTAGGTCCGTTTTTAATTGGTCGGTCCCATGCGGTTGGAGGTCATATAAAATGAAGTAGTGGTTCGGATAAGGCCTACCGGGCAGTAGGTTTTCCCACCCCCGCATGAGAGATAGCAGTCAAACAAACTAATGCTTGTTTTTTTCTATTGGCATTTTGGTGACCCAGGCCACTGTTGGCCACTCTTGCAAAATGAGACTCATTCTAGTCTCTTGAGTTCTCACCTGGCTGAACAAAATCAACTTGAAAATTTCAACAAACCAACATGATATTGAAGAATCGCTCATCAGGAAAAGGAAATTAATATGAAGTGATATATTCTGTGGGGTGTCATCGTAGCACTCGAACGATGTCCTGGTGGTGGAACCAAGAGGATGGACGGATACAACATGAGGTGACCTTCGCAATGAGTCATGTAGTAACTATCGCAGAAATATCATGTTCCTTTGTGCGTGTGATTCTGCATTGGCAGTGGTGCATAAGCACGAACAACAAAAAACCTGGCACATTCGTCAATAACACAGCAGACTTAAAAGGAAAACATATTTACAAGATGTGACATTCCAGGCAATGGCTGTTTGTCATAGCACATAGAAGACCATTTCTCTGAAGGGCGTGTGCTTGGGTTCTTGTGAAAAACATCAGCCACATGCAATGCTTACAAAACTGCGGGGACACGGCACTGGCCTTCAGGCACTTGCTTACAGGCACGGTCAATTAATCAGTCTTTTATTTTACGTGACAATATCACCCCAATAAAGTAAGCGTCAGTGCCCATTACAACACAATGGGAACGGTACGGGGGGCATTGAGTAACCGGAATGAAACCCGTCACGACCTCAGCAGCTAACACCGACTGTGCAAAGTAAATTACAGCCACGCGCCAAATAAAGTGCAAGCGTGCGCAACGAGTACCAGAAGAAAGGTAAGTAGTAAATAAAACAATTAAGTAAAGAAGCAGTTCGTTTCATTTTAGATTTTACGGGCAGGAAAGTCTGAAAAGATGTGTCTTGCATGGACCATGGAACTGCGAGACATGCGCGTTTCCAATGTCTGGTGGCAGCGGGCGTGTTCCAGATCTTTGGGGCTGCGCTCGACGAAGCCGTCCCCCAGCGTCGGGTGAAAAATCGTGAGCTGGGCAAGTCTTGCCCTTCCCGTTGAACAGACTGTATTGTATGTGCCCGATGATGGGAGATGCCGTGTTGCAGGTAGTTAGGGGCCAAACCATGCAGTGCTTTGTAGGTTCGGAGAGCAACCTTGAATTGGATGCGGAAGTCGACCGGTAGCCAGTGCAAGCTGCAGAGGGTACATGTAATGTGTTCAAAACGGCACTAGGTACTTGCCGGCATGCACTAAACACTTGAATTTTGATGTGGAAGTCGACCGGTAGCCAGTGCAAGCTGCAGAGGGTACGCGTAATGTGTCGAAAACGGCACTAGGTACTTGCCAGCATGCACTAATCACTTGAATTGGATGTGGAAGTCGACCTGTAGCCAGTGCAAGCTGCAGAGGGTAGGCGTAATGTGTTCAAAACGGCACTAGGTACTTGCCGGCATGCACTAAACACTGGCCTACAGAAACTAGGAAAAGGTATGTGCTCATCCCTTTTGTGGTAAAAACATCTTCAAAATCATATTTCATTGCACCGGTTACTACCGCAGGCGTGCTATTGCAGTCATGTTTGAGTGTCGCTCCTATGAATTTCAGTTATTTATTAACGCAGCCCAGGCGCTGCCGATTCCAGGTTTTTTTCGTGCCGTCAAATCTCCTACGAAAGGGAGACTACCTTTCTCTTTTATCTTTTATTTGTATCGTTTTCAACACGGCACTTGACAACCCAGTTTAATCACCATTGGTCGCCCCGACCTCAAACCCACCATCTCAGCGGTGCCAGCTCAGCATTCTGACCCTTGAAGCCACCCGGCCACCTCTGCTCCCTGAAGCACCCCCTTAACAGACAGGCATGCCAGCTCCTCGTTCATTTTTAATTGAAATAAACAAAAATACTTCCTGTGCTCTCTTTAGACGGCAGCGAACGATCTCGATGGAGGAATTCGGCCGTGACCCACGCGACAGTCGTGAGATCGTTCGCCCTCTCGGCAGAACGCTGTAACCGCCGCCGAGCCGGCGCTGCCTTCAATCGCCGCCTTTCCACAGCCGCGCGAGGCGGGACTGCAGGGGTCACCGCTGACAGAATAAATCCTCATTGCCCTGCTCATTAAACCCTACATGCGGGCCACTGCACGGGGGAGGGAGCGTATGCCGCATGCCGAGACGGTTGATCCAGAGCGGCCAATTTAGAGTTTATGCAGCGCATCGCAATTCCTCTCCTTCCGTGTGGCAGGATGATTGGCAAGGGTTCTGTGTCTATGTTGGTGGTGAACCCGTTGAGGGCTACGGGAGCGGTATTGTGAATGTCTGAGATTCCACCAGAGAATGGACCGAGCGTCAGGCATTTTTGCACGATGTGCCCTGTGGTTTTTGGCTGCGGCGCTTCTCATCTCCTGGACATCTGTGAAAAAGAGCATAATATTTAATCGCTATAGACGCCTGTGATCCAGCCGTTCGAGGGTGAGGGTCGATGGATCACACAGAGATTTGTCAAAGTCCAAAACCAGCTGGGGCTGTGGCAAGGGGACGACAGTACAGCAAGTGGGTTCGGGAACCCATCCCTGCGGACCTTTGAGGGTGATCCCCTCGTACACATGGTAAGTTTTCTCCAGGTAGTCTGCTTTCCTCCCACATGCAGCAAAACACCCATTGAAGAGCAATCTATCGAACATCTCGAAGCAGAAATCTTCCTGAAAATCTTGAAACGCACCGAGGCCTTTCTGAATAAACAAATAAACCGACTGGCATAAATGTGCCTTATAAACACAAACAGAATGAAACTGGAGGATTCTCATGCAAGAGGGAGGGAGTGGCAAATCAGTGCAGTCCTTTAACAGAGGCTACAATCTCTGGACAGTGTGAATGCACTCAAAAGCACTCAGACTCGACACAGGGATCTACATTTTTCATGAGCGGCGACGCTGATACCACCGCAAATACTAAACGCCATCAGTGCAATCGCTTTGCAGATTATATAAGCACAGCTGTTTGGGGGTTGCGCATCCTCTAAATCCATGATCACACGTAACACATCAAAAAAGTCATTAAGAGAGACTGACTTCCTGCTCAAATGAGCACTTGGGCATTGGTGCTCATCATCCGTTTACAACCCTAAAGAAGCCAGTTGTAAAAATTCCACATTCATATGGAAGGGGTGAGTTGAAACTAAACTAAACTATTTTTTATGTGACCAGGTAAGGCCCACTGAGCTATATAGCTCTTTTTCAGAAGCAACCTGGCCACAAATGATAGCTCACCAAAGTGGCTGAGCACGTGGAAATTAATTGCAGCCAACTACTCTAAATGCATCTTTCTAAATGTGAAGGGAAAAACTGGAGGACCCGAAGAAAAATCCACACTACAAGAGGGAGAACAGGCAAATTCCAAATATACAGCGTGAGGGTCGGGATCGAACCCACGACCTCCTGCGTATCAGGCAAGGTAATTAACATCTCACCATCACAGTATCCCCTATCCTCAGGACAAACACCGTTGACTTCTACGCAGAGCGGAACTAAATTCATGGACCATGAGGGATGATGGGCTGAATCAAAGCTACCAACCAGGATTTGAATTCACAGCCTTCCGATTGTGGGCCGTTTGCTCTACCGCTGAGCCACTTGGAATAACAACGCATGCGCTGCTTTATCATCCATAATCTCAGGAAGCGACGAGCTGGTGGGGATCGCTCACAACAAATGGTGACCATCGTGGGCTCAGCAACGGCACGTAACAATGTGAGCGGTGCTAGCGGCCGTGATAGTTTACTCGGAATGCCCCTTTGACTTTGGCTATTTATAGCTGCTGTTTTATTATTCGCAAGCAGCAGCAGCGGCAGTGCTTCAATACTGCTGCATGCTGCAATATTTACTGTGACTGTGGCACAAAGAAAATCAAATCAGTTTCCACTCGTAGCGGAGAAAAATGAACGGAGTAACTGCGCTGGGTGGCGTGTTTTTCTTTTCACTCGTCAACACGTCGCACCTTTCTTCTAATGGAAACGTGTGATTCCATGCGTAATTCCGTGCAGGGGCCAGAAATTCCGAGCCAGCCCTGCCGAGATCCTTTGGTCTAAATTCGGATTCCAGCAGCGTCTGATTAAACCAGGTTCTCAAGTGTAGATTTGAAGCTTTCGTGACTGCAAGGATTAATATTCTTGGATTTTTTCGGTAAAGTACTGAAAAAACCCAATAATATCTCACGTGTAGCTCTGAGTTGATGGTCTCAGCCCGATGGTAACCAATGACCGCACACAAAACAAAACCTGCTCACATAAAAGTTTGGATCAATTCCAGCTCTGCGAGAATTAAAATATCGGGTGTGACTGGTCATGTGACAAATATTATCCTAATACGCAGAGGGGGTGGGGAAATTCTACCCTCTACTGTGTTGACCAGAGGACACTTGAAGGGATTTAAAGGAGGTATTTCTGTCATATCAGATTCCAACACGAATGAGAAATCTGAATAAATACTCCCCTCGCATGACCTGATGCCGGTAATACAATTGGGATAAAATCGCGGGGGGAAAAAAACAATAATCAGATTTTGTAACTGCTGATGGCGGCGTTTTAATTCTCGTTCCATTCCCCCCGAGCGGCCGCGATCATGTCGCCGTCGCTGGATAGTCGGCTGGCTCGGACTCCGGAGAATTCCCCAGAGGGAAAGGATTTGCTGAACCGCAGCATAAATCTTGCACCTGGGACGACGGGGGAGCGACGGTCGGTAATAAATGAGGCAGGAGCAAGAGGAGCGGCCGACAGTGATTTGATCTGTGGAGGACCCGCAGCGCTGACCTGTGGTGATTATGCCTCCACCCGTAATCGATGTCCATTCAATTACACAGACAAAACTCAAAAAAGATAGCGCGCACACACTTGTATTGCCATTGCCACAAAAAACGCACGCCGAGAAACATGAAAATTGGGATAAAAATACATTTAAGCTATCAATCGGGATTTATATTAAAGTAAGATGGTGCGTGAGAGGACATCCCCCGAGGAGATGGAAGAGACGAAATTGGCTCGTGTTGCAGGCGTTTGGTGGAATGTTGCATTTTAGAATCGTGAGAAGTAACAGCGGCTTGGGGAGGCCTTTATTCAGCAGTGGATAGACCACGGCTGATGATGACGAAGATAACGACGATTTAAAGGGATGCAACTGAGAATTCAAACAGAATCACAGATCGCTGATGAACGTTAGTGGAGCGGCAGCATCTGGCAATTCCTGTGTGAAGTGACATCACAGCTGCTCAAAGCAGTCTGAGTATTTTCAACATGGCGGTAAACAGTGTGTGGCATGTGCTGTAGAACAACAGCATTGTGTAATGAGGTTTCTCGTGAAATAAAGTGGTAAGTCATTAAGTGGCTGAAAATATCTTAATATATAGAGGACTGCAGAGCTTGGGCAATTGTTGGCATTGGCTAACTGCCTGGGTACTGACTTGCAGCTTGCCTGTGGTTCCTCAACGGTTGTGAGATGTAATTTTCATGAATGAGGGCACAATAAAAAAAAGTCAGCTGATATTTCAAGGGGGTTTGACTATACAGTCAGGAGCAGTGCTGCTCACACTACACTATAAACTTGGCCACCGGAGTTTGATTCCAGTCGTGGCTAACATCAGTTGAGAGATATCTGAACAGGTCCTGGGCACACCCACCAACAACCTGCATTGTGGTGAAGTATGGTGTATGGTCAAAATAACCCTCATGTTCAAAGGGGCATAGGGAGGCCTTCATCCAGAAGCAGACTGACAAAGGGTTGTACATACTCGCATATACAGTTGGTTAATCAGGAGGTCTCGAGTGGTGGGAAAAAGTACGAGCACCCCCATTCTCTTCTAAAATGCGTGTCCAGCATGGAAGAGTAGGCCAAAACTCCTTCCACTCGAGAGGCTCAGCAGAGCTTCTAGTGGAAGCCTTTCTGCCAACAGTTGCTTCAGCAAGCGGTTGCAGGTTTGCACCCACCTCGCATATATTGTTATTACGATGATCTAATCCCCTACAGTTAAGCGAGGGGAGGGTGGCACACGGGTAAACACGTGTGCATTAACATGACGGTCACGTAGGGTGACCCCGCACGGCCTTCTTGCAACGGAAAACACATAGCGGGGGCGGTGGGGCTGCCGTGTGGAAAGGGCTTAATCCCTCCGCTTTAGCGCTGAAGAGTTCCAGAGAGTTCCACAAACAAACCCCACCGCCTCCGCAGCGGCCTCCGACGCCGAGGGGCTCACACACGACTTGCTCGACGTCGATGTCAGCACCACCCGAAACCCCAACTCTCCCTGCGACTTAAAAAAATATGTTTCCCCTCTCTCCACAATGTTATCCTGATCGCGCTACCCACGTCGAATAGTGAGACAAAGAATCCGTTCTAATCTCTCGCAGGACGCTGCAGTCCCGTTGTGTTGGAGAACGGCCCTCAGAAGAAGATGGAGAGCTTCACTTTTTGTTTTTTTCGGTAAAGTCACGTAGGTAAACAATAAAACAAATTAAAATTAAAACAACTAAATTAAATCACGACGTTTCGGGCGCAACACAAGACGGACACACAGGAAGAGGGTTAAGATTTCCCACTCGCTATCTGTAAGGTTTATCGCGTGACCATCAAGCCAATGTTGTTAATTTGGAGAGCTGGAATTGTGCCGAATCAAGCACAGAATCAAATTTAACGTGATGATTCTTCTGTGCTGTCACTGGTTACCGGGCTTCAAAAATCAACTTGCTATACTCGGGAACCCAGTTCAATTACAGGCAACTGCCTGGATTCCAACCCATGCCCTCAGAATTCTAACCTTTGACCCAAGCAGCCACTTCATGTCCATATCGACAACCACAAATCAAAATGCAATCTAATAAACACACAGAGCTCTAATCTTGTAGAGTAGGGATTAACAACCTACAGTCCTCGATTCAATTTAATCTGGGTCCACATTATGTCTACCACTTCAAAACAGCCAAAAAATGAAATTTGTTCATCACTACGACTACCTGAGCCACACTAATGGGGTAAGAGGGACATTTCTGACCCGGAAACAACGCCGTGTTTTTTATTTTATGCCACAACAAGAACCTCTTTCAGTGGCAGAAGTGACTAAGCTGTGTGTGCTAATGTGTGGCCAAAGGTATCTGTAGTCGGCACCGACTGAACAATTCACTGAAACAACAGCAGCAACCGCCACTGCCCTGTCGACCCACCATCACTTGACCACCGCCGCTGGTCACACCCCTTCCCCGTGGCCAGCCACGCACCTGCATGAGCTGCTGCTTGAGCTTCTGCACCTCGGAGATGTTGAGCTCGCTGAGCAGGTCCGACACGAGTCCCGGCGCCTTGCGGTACATTGCCTTGCCGTAGTCGCCGTTCAGCTTGTGCGACTGCCCGTTGCTGGCCAGCTCCTCGCTGCCGGCGCTGGAATCCAGCGCCGACGAGCCGTTGCTCTCGTCTCCGAGCTTGAGGCCGTCCAGCGAGATGTTGCTCAGGTGCGCCACCGCGGCGGCCACGGCGGCAGCGGCGGCGCCTGGCCCGCCGGGGGCGGCATAGAGCGAGTCGCCGTTGCCGTGGCCCTTGGCGGCAAGCTCCTTGCGCAGCGCGTTCTTCTGCTCGCGCTCCGTCTTGAGCGCGTCCAGGGCTTCCTCCAGCTGGCGCTCGCCGATCTCCTTGAGACGCAAAGACTCCTCCAGCTGGCTCTGTAGGAACTCCACCTCCTCCTCCAGACGCTTGATTTCGTGCTTGACGCTCTCAAACTCCACCTGGTTGAGACGTGATGTGCGGGAAGGGGGCAAGGGCGATGGGGCAGGAATGACAAATGAGGTGTGGCAGGGTCAACAGACAGAACACTCAATCCATGAGCGTGAAAAAAAGTTAAACCTGTCAATTAGTTTTTGTTCGATTTGGTACAATTGAAATCTTGGGTACGGATTTGGTGTGAGTAGATGGTCTCAGACCAGCCACCAATGATTTATATGCAGACCCAGACTTGTTTAGAGACCCACAGACTCACACAGCCTGAGCTGAGTTTAAACCAATTATACAGAGATCCATAGACTTGCATAGAGACTCACATACACCAAGCTGAGATTAAACCAGCCTCTCTCAAGCATCGTAGGTTGACGGTCTGAGGCTGGTCACCACTGACTCGCACAACAGACCTATAACCTTGCATAGGGGACCCGCCGCAGACTCGCAAAGCCCGAGCCAGGATCGCTCCACGGCCGCGCACAGCCCACCTGGTTCTCCTTGAGCGTGGACACCTGCTTCTGCAGCGAGATGTTCTCCTCCTCCAGCTCGGTGTAGTCCTGCAAGAGCCGCGCCTCGCGGAACTTGTACTCCTTGATCTCGTCGCGCAGGCGCGAGCGTTGCAGCTCCAGAATCTCGATGTTCTGCACCGAGACGCAACGCGCTCATCAGCACAGCACGGGTCATCCGTTTGTACCTTCCATGCTCAGTCATCGCTTTGTTGCTCGTCAATATTTTAGATTATTTCAAGTGTTCATTCGTTGGTTCATTTGTTCATTCATCCATTCATTTAAGGATTGTGGTGGTCATTAATGTATTACATAATTCGTGTATTTACTCATTGTTATTCATGTTTTCATTGATCTTAGTTAATTCCTCCATTCAATTGATGTTTGCCGAGTTAATGATTTATAAATGTGCTCCATCATGCATTCAATCACTTGTCTATTCAACAATTCCTTCGTGCAGTTATTCGTGAATTATGATACATGTGGGGCGGTTGGAGATGCCCACAACATTTTGTTTTTTAATGCGTGAGACATGGTGGGGTGGGGGCTAGTGGGGGGGCTAAGGTTCTATTTGGCAAGAGTGTTTAGAGCCGGGGTTCGCTTTGCCTCGGTATCATTTGGATGAGGATTTAGTATCAGGCCAGCCTAGCTGGATTAGGCTTGGGCCTAGCAAGTTCTGCTTTTTCACTTTGGAATCACCCATTCCTTCTGACACATTGCAGGTCGGGGCTGACATTACCACAGGACAACCATGTGGCGGGTACAAATGCGTGGTGGTCGTAACGGTGCGGCGGGCGGGTGGGGGGTGGAGGCGGGCGGAGCGAGTGCTACCTCTCGCTGCTCGACGAACACGGCGGCGAGGCGCTCATTCTCGCTCAGCGTGTTGGAGAGCGCCGCGCGGTTGGCCTTGAGCTCGGAGCTCAGCTCCAGCGCCTGCGCGTGGTGCGCCGCCTCCTTGGAGGCGTTCTCCCGCAGCAGGCTCTCCTCGCGGCTCTCCCCGTCCTCCGCCACGCGCCGCTGCTTCGTGCACACCTGCCCAAACGCCTGCCACAAGCGGGGGTGGGGAGGAGGGAGCGGGGGGGGGTGGTTGCGGGGCAATGGGGAAACGAGGTATTAGCGGAGAAACTTTTACCGCAGTCGGATTATTGTACGTAGGCTTTCGTGACCAATATTACCATTCACAAGTGTATTTAGGATCAGATCGTAAAAGTGAAATGTGTCAGATATCTGGCAACTGCCCGATGATGCTGGTTGTAACTACCAGAGAAACGTCATCCTACTCAATTGTTAAATGTTACGTTGATTGCTCTCCAACAAAAACACACCAGTAGTGCTGCTGAGGCAGAAATAAGAACGCACGTTTGTTCACTTGACAACACTTTGTCAATTGGCGGCATCGGGTGGAGGAGGGATGACAACATGACATTTTACTCATGCGGTCTGACAAAAACAATCTATTTTGCATCATTTTTCACGATGGTCATGTAATGGTCAACGCCCTTTATAGTTCACTCAAGTTGAGGAGGCCCATTTATATTTTAATCACAATATGATGGCATTTGACCAAGTCACCCACAATGTGCCCAATCCTGTCAGGTCTCGGAAGTTAAGCCGAGTTGAGCCTGGCAAGTGCTTGGATGGGTGACCCACCACGTCCAAAAGACAGATGTAGTGGGCACTGTTGACAGTAGAGGGCAGTGCAGCAAATCCAATGTTACTCAGCACTCCTCCCCACTTTCTAGCCACACTGACCACGATGGTGAAGTATGGTCCAATATCGCTCATGACCCAGACGACGTGGGGAGGAGGCCCCCATCCAGCAGTGAATTGAAACAAAATTGCTGTACAGGCACATGTGCCACACTCTTTCACATGGCCGATTTCTCAAGCCAACAATAACACACTCCAATGCAAATGTATCCACCGATGACCTAACCACGCAAGCATTTAAAAGTTTTACAAACTTGGAACAGCATTCGCAATGAGTCAAAGCATTCGCACTGAGTCATAGCAAGCATGAACGGCAACAACACGAATTTAATTAATAAATTACAGCACGTAGCAAAACAATGCGAGGTGGTCATTCCGCTAAAATTCCGTTGCAGTAACGCTGCGCGGTGGAGGAGGGTGAGAGTGATGGCGCAATGGCTCACACAGTCGGCGACATGAACCCGGCGATCCCGAGTTCAACTCCCAGCCAAGGCGTTTTTACACCTAACACATGCGTTGAAGCCTTTCCCCAAGTACTGCAGTATCCTCCCGGCATGCACAGCACACACTCATTGAAGTGCTAAAACATTCCAATGTAGCAAGGCCCTTTGTGAAAAAGTATTGAGACTCGGCGATGCTTTTCTGGTCAAATAAATGGGTTTTCAAACAAATGCTGTTAGGTTTTCTCCTGGTGCTCCGGTGTCCTCAAACATGTAAACACTCATTAGTTGGCCAATAACACCTTAATATATAGAGGATCGTAGAGCTTTGGAGGGAATTTGGCACCGCCTACTCCCTTCATTCTCTCTCTCTCTTCGAGAGTGAGCAAATACTGTTCGGAGCATTACAAGTTATAATTATGATCGTCATTAAATGACAGTAATATTGTTATCAGCAATATTATTGCCTGGGGCAGACTGGTGGCGCGGTGGTTATCGCATTGTGCTTGGAACAAGACATCCAGAGCTCAATTACCAGCCACAGTAAATTTGTATTCATAAACATATTTTATCTGGATAAACCCTCGAAGACAAAACATCTCCAGGGTGTCCAGCAAATAGTACATAGCAAACATGTAATGGCACAATTAACTTCTATCTAATGAGTCCTTCATGAAATCTGAACTGGTCCTGGGCTTCCTCCTTTCACCAAACCATACTGACCAGAAGGGGAGGCCTTGATCCAGCAGTGTAACAATTGACACCCACATCCCCTTCATAAATATAGATTTTCTCGTCTCATTTGCATTATTTCTCACTTCTTTTGGCGTCGTTTGTACGCTTTTGGCTAGCTCGGTGACCCTACACCGTCATTTTATCCACGTATAAATTCCGCAATTGGTAGATAATTGCTTTTTACCTACACACACGACTCGATGGGTGCACCCCGCAAGCAAGAGAATCGATTGCAATCGCTGCATCGTTAACGTCCAGCAGATACCGTCAAGCCTCCACGAGACCAGAGGACAGCTGGAACGATCCGCAATTTGTGTAAAAAATGCCAACGCAGCCAAGGCAGGCCCTCTCCCAAACTGTAAATCTGACGTCGGCAATCAATGCGAACATTACCGGCCATCTGCAAGATGACGCAGGTGAAACAGTTGTGGATTCACTCTTCAACACACCGGTGGGCTAAAGTAGTGAACTATTTGTCTTTTGTCAACGTGACACTTTTTTGCTGATTGGCCGTGTCAGGTGGTGGAGGGTTACGACACATTTATAAATAACGCGATCTAACCCAAAAACGTTTATTATGAATAATATTGGTCGCGAAAGCCTACTACATGTTAAACTGACGTCTACTAAACTTGCACGCGTGGTTGAAAAGCGTTCTGAATTTTCTCGGGTATTCATGATGATTAAAGACGTAACGTGGTAACAAACCAACGGCAGCTGGGACTGCCCAAGTGAAATGAAACGCGATGACGAAATGCGTCTGCGCACACTGCGTGCGCTCACGAGCCACACAGACACCGTATGAGGTACGGTTTGATACGTTTCAGATAAGTAAATTAATAATAATATAATTAACAACACAAACTCGGCACACTCATTAATAACACTTCCATAAAAGAAAAGATATGTATAATTGCATTTTGGGCAATGGGCCTTCTGCATAAGCACATAAAACCCACACATTATGTGCTTATTACTATAATGATTTGCTTTAAGGCAGTGTTATTTATGCGTGCGTTGCGTTTTTTGTTCATTGTGCTTGTGCACCATTGCCAACACAGCAGCATGACCAAATTATTTCTTCATTAAGAATGTTTTCTTCACACAAACGTAACATTTGTTTTTAAGCCCATGAGTCTATCGGCGACGTTTGTTTAAAGCAGCAACACCCTCGGACTGGTTTCAACTTGTTGAGTCTCATCAGCAGTCAGACCTGATGGATATTCATTTCATCGTTACAATGTTTCATCGTGATATCTCACACATAGACGACATTGTCATTGAGTGACCTATGTAAATTATATATTAAGATCCATGTTTGTAACTACAAAAAAATAAACAATGGAAATCGGAAGCCCCCAAAAATTATGAAATTGCAGGTTGCGTGAAACTTACAAATATATATAATCCCCTATGAGTGACCCCAGTAATTTGCTGCCATGTAATGTGACACAAATGCCAATATTCAGAGCAAGAAAAGCGTACTCTCAAAAGCCCACTCCCGCTTGCAGTCATTGCTACGGATTACGTTTGGTGCGTAATTGTTAAAACACAGACACCGGGCGTAGATTCAAGTTTCAAAAGCATCATCCATTATTGTGACCGGTGAGCGAATCTTTAACAAACGAGCGCAGCAGTTCAAACGCAGTCAGGAAGTTTCGCTGTCAGGCCGCTGCGGGCGTGTGACTCAGGCAGACATCGCTAAGCGAGGCCATCTCTCCCTGACACCCCCCAGGCAATATCAGGATTGGCACGCAGCCCAGAAGCGTCAGGTAACAAACGTGAGCTCACCCCTAGCTCACTTCCAAAACCCACGCTGCCGTTTTATTGCGTGTGTTGTAATGTGCAGCAAATAACACGGGTTCGTGTCAACACTGATAAGGTGGCTCTGCCTGCCAGACAATGACAACCTCTCTTCTGTGCGTTTTCTCGCCTTGACGTTTCGCTTCGCGTGCTGGGAGCTTCTCCTGGGACTCCCGGGAAGTTCTTAGGACTTTCCCCAAGGAGGAGCTCACAGCACGTCGAGTGACACGTGCACGTCGCACCCAAAGAATGCACGAAAACGACGCAAAATCACAGTGGAGCAGAGATCGCAAACGGGTTTTGATTCCTTACCCGTACCCGGCCGCACCAGGGTCGCAAACGGGTACCCGTACCCGGCCGGGTATGGGTACCCCTACGCTACCCGTACCCTACCCGAAATGAGTGACAAACGGTTACTCACCGGTGACTCACGGCCTACCCGTACTCGTACCCGGCCGCACCAGGGTCGCAAACGGGTACCCGTACCCGGCCGGGTACGGGTAGCCGGGTATCGGGTAGGGTACGGGTATCGGGTACCCGGTTGCGACCTCTGCAGTGGAGGAGGGCAGGGCAGCAGCACAAACGTGACAACCTCCACGGCAGTAATAGCAACCTCCATTTGCGTGGGTCCACTCGTCTTCTCTGTGCCATTTCATGTAATGGCGTCCAGTTCATCTACGTGGCTTCATCATTTTTGAACTCGCAGACTCGCGCGAATTCCGCACAGCGGTTTTATGGAGCCCAAATCCCGCGGTGACCGGGGTTGATACCGCGTCAACTGCTCTGAGCCAGCACAGTCAAGATCCGGGTTTTGGATCACCTGTGATTAGACAGGGTAAAAACGATGCCAAATATACACGAGGGTACCACGAAAAAAAGTTTGTTGTTTTCAACAATCATGCCACGTAGTTGCACGAATGTTTCTGCTCAACTTAAACCACTGCAAGGTTAAAGAGACCCCCTCAATATGTACTGGTTGCTCAACAGATGCAAATGCATTGCAGTCACGACACAGTATAGAGGCATAGGTTGCAGAGAAAAGGAGGTTGTCAAGAGCAGTCTGTAAGTATGCACGGATTAGAGTGACATTATCAGCTGTTGAATTTAGACCTAAAGCACCAAATTGAAAGGAGGATGTGATCCAAAGAAAAACTAAACTTCACTTTCCCATCTGCATATTGTGGGACACCCCAATAGATATATTTAAATCAGCCTTGGGTGTCATTATAGAACTCCAGCGACATTCCTCCCATAAAGTGAAATACAAATTTACATTTCTAGTGTGTTTAAATGCCACCGCATCTCCAGATGCTTTATAGAAGGGGGGGAAATAATAAAAACGTTAGCAATTTGCACATGAAAGCAAATGGAGTCTCAAGTCGTGACTTGAACACGAGCAACCACGCAAAGTTCAACAGAATTCCAGACAACGGGAGCAGAGAAGGATGCCTGTGGAAGAAAGCGGGTCTAGTGCTGCGTGAGCGGAGACAACGTGCCGGGGGGTAGATTGATGTGCTCTGTAAAAACAGTCACGTGACGAGGTGAAGTATGACGCAGCGCCTGACCACGATTTTATAGTCTGTTTATTGTTCAATTGATGAGGGTTCAAATTTCCAAGTCAGATTGGGCCACACACACGAGGTGACGTACCTAGAGGAGAGAGATGCTACAACATGGGACCTCCGATGCCAGTATCACAATATTAGAAGAGGTTTTACCCTTTCTGGCAATAAAACAGGTGTTAAGATGTTACAACACCAGACAGAAACCCTTGGCAATGAATCCTGTCTGCATTAACCACACGTACTTGTGGTGAACATGCAAAAAAAACCATTCTCTGATAATCATATATGCATTGTCTTTGAAACTGATTGGTCCACACCAGAGACAGCTTTCTTTAGAGCCTAGTCTCAAAGAGTGTTAGACCAGAGGACACCAAAAGGTAAACAGCATAAAGACAATGCACTATCAGGTCATTGAGAACTCGGGGTGAGCAGCTACATCATGGGGCCTCCTTGCCAGTATCAAAATATAAAATGTTTTAGATGCTTCTAAGAGCGTCTTTCTTTTATTTCATACATTCCATTTCTGGGAACTGACAATCCTATTTGATTGCAAGGCAACACGCTCTCTGCCAGACATATGAGAAGTGCCCCATCCCCTGCGAGAGAGAGTCCTATTAAAAGAAGGAGCTGTGGTAACGCTCACAGCAATGAGAGCCTGGGCTCGATTTTCACCCGACTGTTCTCTCCCTGCTCTGCATGGAATCTTCTGGTTCTCCCGTTTTCCTCCCAAAGCTAAAAAGACATCCACTGTAATTGGTATTGGCCAAAAACGACCCAATGCTGAGAAATTCCGTGGAAATTACTCAATTGGGATTACAAACAGCGGCAACATTTCCTCCCGACTGCAAAAAACTTGGCAGGACTATCCTAAAAAAGACAGAGTCCTGAGACTCAGCGAGGTTTTCCTGGTTGAACAAGGATAAAAATAAAATAAATAACTGCCTTCGGAAACACGAGAACACCATTTTCCGTCGCCATTCTCTGACACCACGGGATCGTGCACTGCTTGCTACTCGAGCACCGAAAGGGCATCGATTCGTCTTTTGACATTATGCCGATGTCCCTAATGGGGATAAAACACTCCGCGAAAATAAAAAGTGACCATCAACCCAAATCCCAGGCCTAAACAACCGCTGCCGCCACCTCCTAGGACTTTGACTCGGGCAGCCAGGCAAGCAGTCAACTTTGCCCCCTCCAAACGGATGAGCCACAGAGGAAGGGCTGATGTAAGTGGCAACACAGTGCAGGCAATCATATGAAGGCAAATGGTTTATATACAGCAACACCTCCGCTAGCCACACTAATAAGGGAGAGCCCTGGTCCAATGAGCGCTGATATTCGGCTAGCTGCCAAACCAATTAAGATGGATTTAATAAACCACAAACTACCCTGAATACCTTTGGTATAAAAAAACATTGAATTGTAATACATTTACTCCACGCGAAACTCTGTGTCCAAGTGGCTGTGTACTAACCATTGAGCAAGGCGTTTGTTTTCCAAGGGGTATAAACAAGCAGAAACCACAAACAAGGAAGAACGGACAGCAACAGAGACGCAAACAGGGAGGAACGGAGAACAAGAGAGAAAAACACGGAGAAACAGAAAGTGAGAGACAACACAGAGGAACAAGAGACATGACTACAGCACAGGGAGCTACAGGACACACAATTGCAAAAAGTGTAGTCACCTACTGGGTGAGTTGCTGCACTGCAGTTCCAAGTGGTGCAGAGATATCTTATTATTTGGGCAGCACTGGGTCTGGCTAAATGAAATCTGGCTAGCCGGGATCTGGCTCGCCAAGGTTTTACTGGAGGCCGATTTTCAGATTTTTAAAATAATAAAAATGGCAAAAAAATCTGGAATACATCCCGAGCATACATTACCAGTTGGCCTGTGGCTGCATCTCTGGCACTACAGCTGTACTGCCTGCTGCACGTATTTCATTCTCTACTTCTATTACCTGAAATCAACAGGGAAGTTCAACCTCTATAGGCCCCGCTCCTAACCCTTCATGCACCGCCCCCCTTACTCCTTAGGCCCTACCTCGTCCTGATTAGGTTTTTCCTCTTTCAGCTCCTCTTTAGGACCTGCCACCTTCTTTAGGACCTGCCACCTTCTTATTTAGGCACCACTCCTTCCCCTAGACACAAGGTTGGGCTTGTTTGGGTATTGGTAGGAGTTCTGGAATGGGGGGGGGCAGTGTTCGCATGCAGCAGTAGTTGTGATGGGCAGGGACAGCAGACAGGTAAGGGTGGGGCGGCTTCACCATGACCAACATCTCTCCGAGCTATGTAATAATAGATTATTGGATTCAGTGGACATCGCAAATTAGTGGCCAACTGAGATACCAATTAGAGTGTGTAAGCAAGATAAATGTGGGTCTCCGTGATCCACACTATCCGTTGCAGCATCATCGCCAGTGCGCCCATCGCCGGTTCTCACAGAACCTCTAGCCACGGTGCTGGCTGCTGCTTCCCCCACTGGCTGTGGCCCTTGTTGTTAATTTCAAACGGCCGATCGTTCGCTCGGCAAAGGATGCCGCAGATTTCCAAGGCCCCGTGTTTCCGTCTTGCCACGGAGCGGCAAGCTCGCCTGCGCTCCTAATTAGCTTGCGCGCGTAGCAACCCAAACGACAGGGGGGGGAAAAAACCCACGCTAGAAGCGGATTAAATGTGCAACAAACTACTACACGCCATTCATTAATAAACGTGTGTGAATTTCGTTATTACACGTTCGCCTTGTGACGGTCAAATCGATGGATTTTTTTTATTCTTAGAGCTAGAATTTAGCCAAATTAACTACAGAATCAACTCCAATGTGATGTTTTAGAGATATGATATTTATGAATAGCAATTCGTATCATGTAGGTTTATTTAGGGTGGAGCAGTGTGCTTTAAATCCGGAGTACCTAGTTCGATTCCCACCCATGGCTAACATTTGTTTCAAGTTAATTATATTTAACTAGGTGAGAACAGTGGATTGACAGAGCAACAAAAAAAATCATTTAATTATCGTTTTTAATTATTACTCTGGGTAATGGCACATGTTTGGAGGGGTTTTGTTTAAGCACAACGAATCTTTATGTGACGTGTTTATTTGAAGCCTTGTAACGGGCCATGGATTTGTGGATTAAAATTGATTATCATCTTGAAGAATGTTCCGTCTCGTCCGATTTTCTCAGAAAGCGTGCCAATGCCGCCGTTGCAATGCAGCAAAATGGCCAAAGTGATGCGTTTCGGCCATTTCATATAAACTGTAATTTGGACGGTGACTCACGGATCGAATTACGTGTGTAAATAATTCACTATATTCTCCGATTCGCATGTTACTTTAAATCCACGGTGGCAAGATGTTAACTACCTCGCCTGATATACAGGAGGTCGTGGGTTCGATCCCGACCCTGACGGCTCTCTATTTGGAGGTTGCGTGTTCTCCTCTTGGTCGTGTGGATTTTGCGATTGGTCCCCCCGGTTTTTCCCTCCACATTTAGAATCAACACGCGTTTATAGTATTTGGCTGTGATACATTTCCGCGTCATAAGCCACTTCGTGATTTGAAGCTTTCGTGACTGCAGGAATCCATACTCTTTGGTTCTTTCGGTAAAGTCACGTAGGTAGAAATAAACAACTCACGACGTTTCGATCGCAACACAAGCGAACTTCATCAAGGTGGGACAACCACAGCATTTTCGCTTATGCTGCGATTGAAACGTCGTTATTTGTTTATTTCTACCTACGTGACTTTACCGAAAGAACCAAAGAGTATAAGCCACTTCGTTGAGCTTTCACATGCGGCCAGGTGGCTTCTGAAAATAAGCTATATAGCTCAGTGGGTCTCACCTGGTAAAATAAAAAGAGTTTAGTAAAACAGTTTATGAAATCCACTCTCTCTCCGGCCTCTGTCCAAGAAGAAGGGTCATTGGCCAGAATGTTGCCTATGTTTTGTTCCTTTAAAGGCCACGGTGTAATTGACGAACGTGTTTTTGTTGTTAATTGTGCACCACTGCCAGCACAGCAGCATCAGCAAATAATTTGTTAAATAATATTATGTTCCTGCACGCAAAGATAACATTGTTTGTTGAGTCTCATCGGCCAAGCCTGCTAATGCAGAAGCATCGCCAAATAATTTGAACAAATGATTAGTAAGCAAGGAACACATGGATTAGAGAATATGTGCAAGTTTCAAGTTTAGTTTAACAATGTGCAAACTCAAGATACCAGGATAGCCTCATTTGCAAGAGTGACCCACTAATAGGTGGCGATGAACACTATGTATAGTCCTAATTTGAGAAATTAGTAATTTGCGGGTAAGTAAAACAATTTGCCAATGTGCACGTTAAAGAGGTGATATTAACCGTGAAGGAGAGTAAGTCGGCTTGTGCCGGTCATGTCGCTAGAAGGGACGATGGCTGGTGGTCGAGATGAATGACAGAGTAGCAGGTGAAGGAGGAAACACGCCCAAGAGGACGTCGTCCTCCGCGGACATGGAATGATGACAGCAGCTCGTGTGCAGGAGCAAGATGGATTCCTGCATCAGTTGACCGCGAGAAATTGACACCCTGGGGAGGTTTACATCCAGCAGTAGATAGATGATATCTGGTGATGGTGTGTTCATTTCTATATCTAAATCAGTTCCAAGCGTCCCGTAAAATTACGTCACTTCCGTGTTGCCACCCACATTTTGAATCCCTCCTCTCTCTCCGCCGCCCACTGTCAAAACAGACACGGCTCCTTTGCTCCCGTTTCTGTCTTATTTTTACGTCCTTTTCCTCTTATTTCCAATTCCTTCTCTTCTCTCTTCCCTTTTCCCATACATTACATTCTTGACCCTATTTCCATTCCCGTAGTGTGCCAGTGGTACAAAGTTCCTCGTATCACGATATATCCTATAGATATACACACCAATACTCATTCTATCTGTACCGCAACATGAAAAAGATGAACCTCTGTGTGATTCAGATCATGTGAATTCATCAAACCGCAGAGATAGAAAATAATTTGAGGCCTAACTTTTGTCATACCACCCCCTAACTGCCAACTTAATACGAAACCATCCAACCGTCACGATGAACACATCGGACGCCTTGAGACTCATCCAATTTACACTGTAGGCTCTTCACATCCTCAACATATCGCATATATCGCAATGCACACAGTGCAAAATACACCGCATTGCTGCATTCGGGACCTAATTGACTTAGTGGTTGAAAAATCCAACAGCCACTCGCCGACTCGCTCGCTCACCTTGCCGGCGAGGTAATAACAACGCGTCGAAAATAAAGGATAGTGTTTTTGGCAGCGCTCATCCATCACATTAAATATTCAAATCGCCAAGCCGCACTTGGACCGCGGATTCGTCAGCCACAATTTTAACCACCGCAAAGACGCTTTCAGGAACAAAGCGAAGACACCAAAATGTTCCTTCGATCGGGGATATTTTTTATAAATATAGATTGTCATTTCCCAACCCAAATTTATCCTGATTGTGTGCTATTGGCGCCGTGTCACGGGACGACATGTCTATTTGGAAATATCACAGAGAAGTGTTACCCTGCGTGTTAAAGAATGGCCCATGGAACTGGATATCACAGAGCCACCTCTGAAAACCCTTAAAACGGTCTTTGGTTCTCTAACATAGAGGGAAGCACTTTCTCACTTGCTCTGCAGATATGAATGATGTTCATCACATGACAGTCAGTACAGTGTTTTAATTATCACAACTGGACGTTGGCCAAATAAAGTGCACCGTCAACTCTCCACACGCGATAACCTGGTGTAATTGGAGGTGATCAAAACCTGGATTAGAACCCAGGATCTCAGTGGTACCACCTCAACTCTGATCTGCTGGATATTTTCTTTCAGTAAAAAGAAAATACACTGCAAGTCACACGCCCAAGCGTTTCTGGTAAACACATGGCGTGTGCGTCTATGTACGGACACAGAGAAGAATGAGCTTAAGTGAGGAATTCCACCAAACAGCTGACCAACAGCTGTCTGTGTTCGAGCTGGGACACTGCGTTCGGAAAACAGACAATTCCTTCCGTGGCTTTGATCAGTGAAGATCACCAACAGATGAACATGAGGCCATAAAATTTTCTCAAACACCAACTTAAAAAGTGTTCCAAGTCTGGCCATGCAAACCGACAGCAGCGAAACAAATAGACAACCATAAAACCCAATTTCGTCCTCATTAGGAATCATCGAAACAGCACAATCATCAATTTACAGCCCTGTGCATCCGGGAGCCCATATATGGCGAGGGCTTACCTCCACACTGCAGGGACCTCCATTTCGCACTTGCTTGAAAGCAATAATAATTAAAACATAACACTTTCTGGAACGATGTGAAATGCCATTGCAACGGAAAAATGAGTGGAAACTGGAAAATATAATTTCACATGGGTTTTTTTTTTACGTGCAGTCATTGGTGAAATGGGCTGAGACCATCGACTTGCTGCACTGGAGAATTAAGGTTTCATCACGGAGTGGTGACTGAACCCCAGATTAAAACCATGAGATCTCAGTTGTAGCGGCTCAATGTCCGTCACCCCAGAGCCACCAAGCCACCTCTGGATAATGCAGAATTACGAAACAACCAAATATGCTGAGCTGTCAGTTTGCTATGACGTGGCAAGCAAGATCTTTGGCGATCTCTGACTGTATGCCTGTTGGGTTCTCTGTGGGTACTCTGGTGTCCCTACCACATCATAAAGAACAACATTGGAGGTAGCTCAGCACTCCGATCTTACATTTACATGCAAATTTCATCTCTAGCCCCGCCCACTTCGCTTGTGACCCTTGGGCTACACCCAACTCAAACCTTTATAACATCCTGCCTCAGCAGCTCTCTATTTTTTTCACCTAATGACGATTGCTTGTGTTGCGATTGAAACGACGTGATATTTTTATTATTTTTTCTATCTACGTGGCTTTACCGAAAGACCCAAAGAATATGAATTCCTGCAGTCACGGAAGCTTTAAGTCAAGATTATCTACCTAATAAGGAATTGGACAAACATCCAATGTAAGGCTAACTGAGATCAAATTTAATTATTATTTCTCCTCTGGTGCCCTCGTAGTCTGTAACTCCCATCCCCCAGCCATCTATGCTGTCGACCCCCGGCAAGTGTTCAAATACAGTCTCAATACCTTTCTCTTCTCCTCCCCCTATGCCCGACTGCTTCTCTCTCTATAAAAAATGGCCGCTCTTTCTGCACAGCACTTTAAGATGTGGTCGCATTCAGACGCTATACATATATCCACATTGTGTTGTATTGTACCGAGTCGCACAGAGATAGATCCATAGGCTCCCAAAAAATCCCACGGACTTGCAGAGACCGATAAAAACTCACACAGACTCTCATAGACACAGAGACCTATGACTGTCTCTCTGTACATATAATATAAACAGGCCCAATGTTTCAGCACAGCGTCTAGGAATGCGGTGGCATATAGACACTACCGAAATCCACATTGTGTTGTACAGTAATCGAACTGCACCATCACCCCACTGACCACTACCACCCCAGACGGCCATAGCGATGATGTGAACATGATGCAGGGCTGCAAATCCCATCCTCGACATTTGGTCAATCGCGATGCTCCCAACGCCAAACCCGTAATGCAGGGCCCTCCCCCGAGGTTCCCTTAAGTGCTATACAACACCAGCAGCAGAAGCGCCGCACAGTGAGTTATGTCCTAATTGCACCGCTGTCGTTGACCGGGCAGCCTGCGATTCGCATTACGCTGCATCTTTAAATAAATATGAAATAACCATTTATTTTTTGGGTTTGTCTGTCGTATGCACTTGTGCGCTGCTGGAAATAGTCTCCATCGGGACAGTATCTCTGAGACGGCACCACCAAAAATCCTGGGGTTCAAATCGGTGTCAGCCACCTGCGATTAAAATGGGTTCACAAGCTCTTGTCTATTTTTGTACATGATAGCATCAATATGTTCAGGCGCTACATGTGAATGTCGAGGTCTGTTAGCCACGACGAGAGGACTTCAGGAAGGAGTTTGTGTAGTCTTGCTATTTCTCCTCCGTTGACGGAGCACAGACTAGTGCTTTATGACTGCACAAATTAAAATGAAACAATAAGTCATTATTACATTGAGTTTTTCGATTAATTCTGCATACTGCAGCCGCGGACTAGGTTTGGTTGCCATGTAACAAGCGCCTCTATAGCAGAGCTTGCGGATAAGGTGCACCACCTGCTTCGTGTGGTCAGACGCACCGCCCAAAAAAGCATGAGAGCCACACGAAGGAGAACTCGGCAGTAGTTCTGTCGATTCAACTTCTCGAGGCCATTTTCGTCTCTCCGCCTGGAAGAAGGGCCATTGCCCGAAAAAATTTACGATACATTTTATTTTAGACCAGTGCTGTTGCCCGAATGTGCACAACCATTGTTATCTGTGCTCGTGCATCACTGCCAACAGCAGTGTCACACGTTTTCCAGTGAGAGCTCGCAATGGGAATTTTTGAGGTCTCATGACGTGACACTGATAGCGCAATTGCAAGATAATTGCGGACAACACTTTTGTTTTTTAAACAGGCTAAACACAGACCACTGTTGCCCCACAGGCAAAAACTGCTTTTTTATCGTAACTGACCCCAGGTCTGTATGGCAGTGGTTCCAAGAATTCAGTCTTGCTTGTGCAAACAAATATGTAAACAATCGACATGACTTCCCTTCCCCCGCCCAGCACCCCATTTCCAAACAACTAATATATGATTGAAAATCCCAGCATAACATACAAGGCAACAATGCCGCCGGCAGTGGCACACGGAACGCGATTCGACGCTGGCAGCGATTCAAACCCGGCGTTAGAGTAAGGCAGAGGCTGCGTGTAAAGCAGCCGTGACGTGCTAATCGTACAGCGCCAACCTTAACCTCCGCCGCGTGTAGTTCACTCAAAAACTGTACTGGGCGGCGCGCAATGATTCAACCTTCAGTCTGTGACCCCGTCGGATCTCGCAAATAAAGCGGGGTTAAGCCTGGATAGCGCTTGGATGGGTGACCACAATGTATTCCAGGTTTAGGGGAGCGTGGCCCTTGTGACAACGCACGGCTAGATCAGGGTCACTCCCAAAGCCTGCGTGGGTCGTGGAAGTTATTTGACATCCCCGCGCTGACGGTCAGTGCGGGTTGGTGAGGGCGGGCAGCATAAACACTGGAACATAGAAGTACAGTACAAGAATGGCTGTACTGCAAACCACGACGCAGTCCCAAAGCTGCTGATGACAACCTGTTTGTGAATGGTGGTCACCCGTAAAAACACTATCCAGGCTCAAACCCGCATAGCTTCTGAGATCTGAAAAGATCAAGCGCTATTCTGAGTGATTTCGTCATCGGCCAAGTCAACACAGACTTCCTTATAATCAAGCGTGCCCCCACGCTACACGAGATTTATACATTGGCATCAACACGCTTACTGTACTCTCTTGATCATGAGACTAATGTCTTACCCCGTGTTTTAAATCAAAAGTTGAGAGTGTGTCTTACAATCTGGTGTGTGTGTGTGTTCGACCAAATGTTTTATAACTTTCATGACACCGGGCGCAAGTTTTGGGCGTGCATCCTACTTTGAGGCATCTTATAATCCAGAGAACATGGTGTTAATGGGCTAACTAGGAGCCGTTGCATAACCTTTCAACACCACAACAATTAACGGACCCAGCTTGATGATTGCGCAACGACGGATTGCACCAAGGTGGCAGACTCTTAGATAGGCGTCATCTCAGCGGGAATTCGTGCAGCACTTTAAGAGCGCACGGAAAAGGTAGCATGCATAATTGACGAGAGCGGGGCGCATTACCCATGCACGTTTGCAAAAAAAGTGAAGGTCATTGTCAGATTTGCTATTGATCCCAAAGAGCAAGACGCCACATGCCGCGAGGTTTGCGGGAAGGGTCGTGCTTTCCAAAACGTTTCCGATTACAGGAGCGATGATCGCCAAGGTCTTCACGGTTTGGCACAGGGCCATGGTGCCACATTGTCGACAATGTGTAGCGACGTGCTTCATCACGTGCAATATACCGTTTTATTTCCTAGTTACACGACTACCTGCACAGATGTGGACAAAGCAGATAATTTATGCTATTTCAAGAGCGATTTTGGTTCCGCGAAAAATCAATCAGGTGTGGGGACCTTGCCTTAGGCATGCATCACCATTAGGGGTACGACTATTCAATACGTTAATATCGATTCCTAAGCTCAAGATATTCAATGCGGTAGACTTCACCATCGTCATCAGCCATTGTCTATCCACTGTTGGATCAAGGCCTCCTCACGCCGTCCCCAACCTCAAAGGTCGCGTGGCAGAATTACCCATCCCACTCATGCAAAATAACTGATCTCATCGCTCTGTCTCCGTGGTGGGCACATTCTTCTACGCTTGTCCTCCTTTGGCTCCCATTCTGTCAACAATCTCATCCCCTGGCTATCACACCCTGGCGCTTACAACTGCAGAGCTCATTGCGATTACGCTGATTCCGCGTGCATTAGTGGTCATGGTGCGCCTTCAATCCCTCATCGACCAACACCCCTCCCCAGTCAAACACACTCTAACCTGACAAGTGACACACAAACACCGACTAGGAAACGCCAAATCCCGCACGGAGGTGTGACGTGAGGACTGGCGCTTCAAAAACCTTGCGCCGGCACTGCCACTAGGTTCACAGCTCCGTTACTTCCTCCTCGTGATCGTCGTCATCATCTCAGATTATGAACAAGCTTAGATTTGCTGACGATGAGTTATGACAACCAATGGAAGTGAACTTTAGAAAATAACTCAAACACTTAACAAAAGGCCACTGTGGAATGAGAAAAAAATGTGGCTCCTCCGTGTCCCAGCAGACTCCGCGCTCGGTATCCGTGACCCTAAGGCCATCGAGATAATAGCGGAGGGGGTAGCCTATGCTCGTCCATCTTTGATTCTCCACGCATCCACGGACACAAACGCGCCGTTGTATTTTTGGCCGTGACGCACACACAAAGCGGCTAACGGGGCCTGGGCGGATCCCGCTAGCACACCCGCACACCCGCCCGCCCTCTCGCTCGTCCACTCGCCCGTTCTTCCGTCCATGGGCGAGAATACCCATGGGATAGCGCAAGGGCGGTTCCTCTCCACCACAAAGGCGAGCATGAGGAAAGGAGGATGATGGTGGGGGGGGGGGTGAGTCCCATCACATGAGCAGCTGGCCGGACAAACACTGTTCGTCATGAGTGCTGCGTATGACCAGTCACTCTGATGCCAGATTGTTTGGAGGCAAAGGCAATGGCCAGCCATGCAAGTGCTCGCCGAGGTGCACGGGCAGCCAGTGTCCAGTACTATGATGGATGGCTAACCATGCAAGCAGCTAGACGTACAGATGGCAAGCCATATTAATTACTAGGGTATAGTTGAATAGCCACATTAATATACATGTGGACAAGACGGCTTAGCTCTACTACTAGTGGCTAGCATATAAATGGCATGGCCATATTTGTGGTTAGTACACAGATGGCTGGCCAAATGAGAAACTCCCATACATTGGGCTGGAAATATAAATGGCCGATTGTATAGAGCCACACACCTTGGCTGGATGCACAAATGATTGGCCAAGGATGAGTGAATGCCAACGCCTATGTAACTGTTGACACAGCTGATAACACAAAATAGCCTGAACAGACTGTTTGGATAAGTGCTATTAGCAAGCACCTATGAAGCCCGGAATGGCCAATACCACATCTGGCCATATTTGTCTCCCCAGTGTACTAAATTAAGGCTGAGTCGACCTCGGGGAGACCAAGGACCTGTTTAGATATTTGTCACCGATGTTGACTGCGAGCAAGAATCCAACTTTGTTCATCACGTTCGTAGCAGTGCGCTGACTCACAATCACAATATTTATTTATACTGGAGGAATCCGATGAGCTATAAAGCTCTTTCTCATAGATGCCCAGTAGATGAGAAGTGGTGCAGCCAAAACCACAGTACTACCGCGCCACCCTCCCCATTCTTTGTCTTCGCTGATAAGACACAACAACAACCGCCATTCGCCACTAAGTGTCGGTGACGTCACCACGACGCTTGTGCCAGGCCATGTGCACCTTGAGGCCACGTGAAGTGCTCACCGATCGGACTTTGCCCAGATCTTTGAAGGATTTGTGAGCTCCTCACACAATCCAGCCTGGTTATACCCAGGATGGATCGTAGGCAGGCCAGCCTAAATGTTTCTAACCGGCGAAGATGCTCCATTAGGGGGGTCCACGTTTCGCAAGCGTAGAGAAGGGAGGGAATGACCGTGGCCGAGAAGACCTGAAGCTTCGCGCGGAGCGACAGACCAGGTAAGACGCGCACACACACACACACCCACTTGAGACAATATAAACACTAAATAGCCACTTCAAGGAAGAGCAGCATGGCAATGCCTGGAGTAGGCAACAGAGTAGGTTTCTGGATGGATTTCTGAACAGCAAATTATTGTTGTTGTCTGCCCAGAAGTGCAGGGTTCCTTCGAATATCCCAGGGTTTCTCCAGCTTATGGAAAAATTGTTACAGGTCAAACGTTCTATGCAACACCATCCTAAAACTAATTTGTAACTCCGCAAGTTCCTTTGTTCCTAAAAGTTAATTATACACATTAAGTAGCTAGCTGGTTGCCAGGCCAGGATTTGTCGATCGTGTGCATTTAATTTAAACAATGGTGCAAAGTTTCTTAAGTCTTCTGGCCTATAGCAGTATAAATGGGTACACAAATCCAGACAATTGGGAGGCGCCAGTCACCTTCCTGGGAACACTTGGTTCACAGATGCAACGCGCTCGCGCTCATTGGCCGAGCATGATGTCACCCGCCCGGCGAGGGCTCTCGGCGGCTGTCTTAACGGTTCCGTTCGATAAGAACAAACGTCCGGGCCACCTTGTAGCGCCACGACAGAGCGCTCTGCCCCCACTAAACACACCCACCGGTGTTTTTTTTACTTTTACGTGTAATTCATGCGATAAGAGGCTAATTGGGTGTGCAGTCATCCAAAGTCAGATTCATCAACTGAGTAACGCTTTACAATTCACAGCTCTTCATCTGGATCTTTCTGCAGGAGGAATCCGATGAGCTATGAAGCTCTTTTTGACAGATCACGAATGGATGAAAGTCTTCCCACTACGCCTTTCGGCCATGGGGGTTACTTGACCATACTTCACCACCCTGGTCAGTGCGAGTTTGGAGAGGTGGCCAGAAATGGTTCAGACATCACTCGCCACTGATGTTAGCTGGGCTGCAATCACACTCAGGCATCGGGGTTCGAAGCGCAATTGCACTAACCATTGTGCAACTGCTCCAGCAAATATTAAAACCAGGTCCGATTACGTTGAGACTTACAGTAACATTTTTAAGGCATAACCACTCATAAAAAAAACCATACTGCAAATAGCGGAACCTCAACAAATCAAAGCAATCGCCATTGGAAATGAGAATTCCATTTTTAAAAATTCTGACATTTCATTTTTTTAAAGTAATTCTCATCAGGCTGAATGAGGTAAAGTGCAGTCTCCAACTCTTTACTATCCACCGTTGTCTGGACGTTCTCTTCATGTGCTATAAAGGGCCATTGGCCAAAATGTCGCCTATTATGTATTTTTCCTTTTAAGGCCGCACAGTGTTGCTGACGAATGCGGTGTGTTCGTTGTTACTCATTGTGCTTGTGCACCAGTGCCAACGCAGCAACATCACCAAAGAATGTTTAATCATCAGCCATGGTCAATCCACTGCTGGATGAAGGCCCCTCCCCAAGCTGCCACCATCTCTCAATATCCCGTGATGCAACAATCTGGGGATCGTTGGTTCGCAGATGTTTAACGATGACATCAGCCCATACGAGCTGATGTCATTGTTCCGTCTCCTTGGTGGATACAAAAACGAGTAGACCTATTTAAAATGTAAATTACATGTACAATTAAAATGTACATTTTAAACGAGATTACATAACAGCTTAAAAACATTTGCATTGGTATTGTCTGAATCTAGTCAATGGTACTCAGCTAAGGTCTGTCTGGCCCATGTAAAGGACAACTATGGACCCCCCTTGCTGGCGTCTCCCACAAACCTGAATATCCACAGATGAACACGAATACATAGTATGAATTTGGTGCATGTGGGTAGGAACTATTATTATCCGCAGAAAGAGCCAAAACTTTATTAACTTTTACACTACCGGGAAACCAATTCCGGCCAAATTTGAATCTTGGATTACAGGAAGAATCAGCTAAATAGGAATGATTGCGTATCGATTGGAGACAAAAAAAAACAGTGGGTTAACAGAGTTGTACGATACAGTGCTGTTATGGCACTGTGACTATTCCAGCTGGAACAAAGTTCAGAATAATCAACGTTTGCTTAAATATCTAAAGTCTACATTTGGGCTATTGGCAATTATACCAATCAGAGAGAGCCAAGGGGGCTGATTATGGGTGCTGAATTAATGATGGTGCCTGATAACTTGGGAGGTTTGTTTATAAGGTGATGCTTATTACATAACTGATGATGGTGCCGGATGCTGATGATGGTTATAATGCTGCTGATCATTATCATCATCACCCATCATATGAATGATGATCAAGCTGCTGCTGATGATTTGTTAATAATGACCACCTGGTTACTGATGATCAAGATTATGATTGTTCCCACTGGTGCTGATAATAGCAATAAAAAAGCTGATTAATACTTATCATGATCATCATGCTGATGATGATAAAAGTGATTATCAAAGTACTGCTGCTGTTCATGATTATAGTGGTAGTGAGTCATTCATGTTGTCCATTAATGCTGCTACTCATGATGATAATAACGATGATGGTAATCCATGTTGATGCCGATTATGATGATCGAAGTATTTTAATTATAATGCTGCTGATTGTAGTCAGCGTACTGTATATGCTAATGATGATGGTCAATTATGATGATGCTGACGAGTCATTGGTAAAGGTTCTTCTGCTGCTGCTGCTGATGATGATCGATTGTCATTCAGGAACACGCTTACACTTATTGATTATTATTAATGGTCATTTCTTATGTTGATACTGCTGCTGCCGATGATGATGTTCAATAACGGTGCTGCTGCTGTTAATAACGATGGCCATCTGTGATAATGACCCTTCATGATATTACTGCTGTTCAAGGTAATCATTAATGCCAATGCTTATGGTGATGCTGATAATACTGCAGTGCCCATTTCAACTGGAACTGTGCTGCTGATTAAACTGATGATGATCCTGATGATTAAACTGATGCTGCTGCTGCTGTTCCTGATGTTATGTGAATGCTGCTGCTGCTGCTACTTTCTTATACTGCTGATTCTGCTGCTGATGCTGCTATTGATTCTGCTGCTGATTCTGCTGCTGCTGCTGATTCTGCTGCTGATTCTGCTGCTGCTGATTCTGCTGCTGATGCTGCTGTTGATGCTGTTGGTACTGCTGCTGCCCGATGATAACTCAGATGTGACCGATACTGCTGAAGCTACGGACTGCTGCCGTCGATTCTAGGACTGCTGTTACTGCTGATGATGCCGTTTCTGCCAATTCCGCTGATGCTTCTAATACCGATGCCTGATGTTGCTTCTGTGCATGAGTCTGCTACTGCCAATTCTGTTGCTTCTGCTGCTGCCTGACGCAGCATCTGATTCTGCAGATTCTTCGCCTGCTGCTCATGATGCCGATGCAGCTATCGGATCCCCTCAGCGCACCGCCGTCCACCCCTCTCCCCAGCCCATACGCACCTCCTGCAGGTGCAGCAGCTCGTGTCTGATGGCTTCGTGCTCGGCCTCCAGCTCGTCGTATCTCGCCTGCACCGTCTGCCGCTCCTCCAGCACGGCCAGCCCGTACTCGGCAGCCTGCACCTTCTCCCGGCTCGCCTCGGACAGCTCGCGGCTCAGCCGGGTCACCTCGGCCCGCAGTGTCTCCACCTCGTCCGCGGACTCCATGCCGGCCGCCGGTTGTTCGTCTCCTTCGCCAGCAGTTGAAATGAAATCGAGAAAATTAACGAATTTTTTTGCCGTTTTATTTTTTTTAGGAACCCGATTTTAACGCCGTTGCGCGCTGCATTTTTTCCTCGAGCCTTTGCACATTTTTGTTTATTTTATTCGGTTCTATTTGTATGCTGTTTTGTTTTCAAGCCGGCAGCTGCATTCGAAACACGGAGCCGCAGTTGCATTCAGCCGCCATTTCCCGCGAAGCCGGCTCCAGTCACCGCTAACCCCGCCCACCTCGCCCCTGACCCCGCCCACCTCACCCCTGACCCCGCCCACCTCACCCCTGACCCCGCCCACCTCACCCCTGACCCCGCCCACCTCGCCCCTGACCCCGCTCCTGACCCCGCCCACCTCGCCCCTGACTCCGCCCATTTCGTCCCCGGACTCCGCCCACTTCGTCCCTGACCCCGCCCACCTCGCCCCTGACCCCGCCCACCTCGCCCCTGACCCCGCCCACCTCAACCGTTACCCCGCCCACCTGCGTCCGTTACCCCGCCCACCTCAACCGTTACACCGCCCACCTCGTCCGTTACACCACCCACCGCGTCCGTTACCCCGCCCACCTCAACCGTTACACCGCCCACCTCGTCCGTTACACCACCCACCGCGTCTGTTACCCCGCCCACCTCAACCGTTACCCCGCCCACCTGCGTCCGTTACCCCGCCCACCTCAACCGTTACACCGCCCACCTCGTCCGTTACACCACCCACCGCGTCCGTTACACCGCCCACCTCGTCCGTTACCCCGCCCACCTCAACCGTTACACCGCCCACCTCGTCCGTTACACCGCCCACCTCGTCCGTTACCCCGCCCACCTCAACCGTTACCCCGCCCACCTCAACCGTTACCCCGCCCACCTCGTCCGTTACCCCACCCACCTCGTCCGTTACCCCGCCCACCTCAACCGTTACCCCGCCCACCTCAACCGTTACCCCGCCCACCTCGTCCGTTACCCCACCCACCTCGTCCGTTGCTGTTCGCCTTTTGGCGTCCTCTGGTCTAATAACACCGTTTGAGACGAGGCTCAAAAGAAAGCGGTCTCTGGTGTGAAACAATCAGTTTCAAGGACAATGCATATACTATCAGACTCTTAGTTCTTTCGGTAAAGTCACGTAGGTAAAAAAATGAAATTAAAATAAATAAAAATAAAACAATAAAAATCACGACGTTTCGGAGGCAACACAAGCTTCCGTTTTCAGGTGAAACCGTCACAGCAAAATATCTGTACCTTTGCTGTGACGGTTTCACCTGAAGACTGAAGCTTGTGTTGCCTCCAAAACGTCGTGATTTTTATTGTTTTATTTTTATTTATTTTTATTTCATTTTTTTACCTACGTGACTTTACCGAAAGAACTAAGAGTATGAATCCTTGCAGTCACGAAAGCTTAAAATCTAGAATTATACTATCAGAGTTTCTGTTTTGTTTGCATTCTGACCACAAGTATTGTGGTTAATGCAGACAATTAATTGTTAAAGGTTACAGTTTGGTGTTTTAACATTTCAACACCTGTTTTGTTGGCAGAAAAAGGGGAAAACCTATTCTCATCTTTTGGTACTGGCAAAGGAGGTTCCATGTCGTATGAATTACTCTACATGGAGATACTGTTAGGTTGACACAACGAACACAAATGCACTCAACACGTTCGTCAGTAACACTGCTCGCCCTTTAAAGTAAACATATGAATCGGCAACGTTTTGGGCAAGTCTTCATAATAGCACTTAACATGGGTCCCAGACAGAGTGGATAAATATAATCAGAGTTAAAGACTGCACTTCTTTACACTATGGAGTCTGATGAGAATAACATATTTGGGGAAAAGATTCTGATCATTTTTGTTTAATAGAGTTATGAATAATGACATACTTATTAAAGGCAACTATTTTGTATTACTCGACAGTATAGACCACGACCATCACTCCCAGGCACTTCCGGTCGACAGGATTTTAAAACGTACATTTAAAAAATCATCAGCGTAGTTGTGGAGAATACTGTAGAAGTAAAAAAAAATAAGCAGACATACTATATCTCTTGATTTAAAGCTTTCGTGACTGCGGGGATTCATATTCTTGGTTCTTTCGGTAAAGTCACGTAGAAGGGAAATAAGAAAGAACCAAGAATATGAATCCTACATCTCCTTCATATATCTGTCCCTCTACGTAAAAACATGTTTTACATACTCTTAGGTTTTTTCGGTAAAGTCACGTAGGTAAAAAAATGAAATGAATAAAAGTAAAATAATGAAATAAAATGTTTTACATACTCTTAGTTCTCTCGGTAAAGTCACGTAGGTAAAAAATGAAATAAAAATTAATAAAAAATTATTTCATTTTTTACCTACGTGACTTTACCGAAAGAACTAAGAGTATGAATCCTTGCAGTCACGAAAGCTTCAAATCTATGTTTAACATACCCCATCAACCACACGGCTTTGTTGTTAGTGCAGCAATTGGTTCAAGGCGAGAACAACTGAACCGGTTTCGACTTTCAGTGCCTCATCAGTGGCAGTCAGGTTCAATCAATGCTGGTGAGCTGCCTGGTGAATAGCTGTCAACCCATACGGTTTACCCTATTATTGTACATGGAAATTGAGTTTTCATGTCCATACGGCGTACATCCGTTTCAAGACAAGCAAAAAAAACGTGTACATTTGTTTGTGTTTCTCCCTTGTAATGGGACTTTGTAGAATGAACGTTGAGATTTAGAAGGGCACGGAGTGACCCAATAAGGTCTGAATTATACTCTTTGGTTCATTCGGTAAAGTCACGTAGGTGAAAATAAAATACTAAATGAAAACAACTAAATTTAATCACGACGTTTTGGTCGCAACACAAGCGTCCTTCATCAGGTGGGTACCACCACAGCGAAAACTTCAAATCTAGAAGGTCTGAATTGGTCTGTAATAAGCTAGGCGCTGATAAGGGGTTGACAGGCATGCGGGTGTGTTTCTAGGTAAGCACCCGTTCTGTTAGATTTGCGTCCTAACCCATCCCTCAAAGGACTTTTATCAATTAAAGACGAGCAATTCTTGCATTTACACATCTGGCAATAAATAAAACATCTGTCAGCTCACCAGATGTTGTAGGTAAGGGCCACCACTATGTTAGATTCATTCACATATCTTAGGGGACCCACTAAGAGGGTGCTTGTACTTAGACGTCTGGGGCCGTCCATAAATGACGTCACGCAGACATTTGTGACGATGTGTGACGAGGGGGAGGGGGTTGAGAAATGTGACGTCACATTAAAATGCGCAACTTTAAATAAATATAGACAACACGTTCCACTTAATTAAATATACTTTTTAATAAATGTTTTCTCCTACAACATCAGAGTGCAGCGCCACATTAAATACGCACTACAATGACAATAGTTTAAAGCGATTTGAAGCATGTTTCATTTTGGGGGGGGGCAGAGCTTTGTGACGTCATATTTGAGGGGGGGGGGGGGTCTCTGACTTTTTGTGACGCCGTGTGACGAGGGGGAGGTAAAAATTCGTCCAAATTCGCGTGACGTCATTTATGGACGGCCCCTCTGTCAGCTTCCCCAGCCAGTGACACAAGCGAGCCTGACTGCAGCTGATGAGACACTGAATGTGGAAACCGGCTCAAAAGTTGTGCTTGATTAGAACTAATGCTCGCTGTAAATATACATAGGGCTTTATTGGCTACCGGGATGTGAAAATAAACTTTTATTTATTTATGTGGAAGGGCAGATGTGTGTAGGAGACATCATCTTGGGCTCAGTAACGACACACCACTTTGTTGAGCTATCATTTTTGGCCAAGGTCGTTTATGAAAAATAAGTTAATAGCTCAGTGGGCTTCATCTTCTTGGTTCTTTCGGTAAAGTCACGTAGAATGGAAATAATAAAATAATAAAAATAAAACATAATGAAATAATTCTCACGACGTTTCGGCCACAACGCGTTCAGTTTATATTTCGTTTTTTTATTGTTTATTCTTGTAATGTTCATGACCCGCCCCAACGGGACATGTGAAAAGAGCTTTGCAGCTCATCGGATTCCTCCAGGATAAATAAATAAATATTGCTTTATAAAAACCTACAACGCTTAGGCGACGCTCTTTCCCGACGGACGCTCTCATTGGATACAGGCCGTGTTATGGGCGGGGCCAGACGAGAGAACTCGCTAGTGATTGGCTGGTGCTAGTTTCATCTCCGCCCCATTATTCGCAATGACCAATAGCAGGCGTCGATTGGGAGAGCCGCGCTTATGTGCGTTAGGCAATGTAATGTTATGTTTGTCCACGTTGTTTGCTGTATGAGGAATGCCAAACACCGGGGGCGTAAACATTCACGTTATGAATTTTGATTTAAAGCTTTCGTGACTGCAGGGATTCATCTTATTGGTTCTTTCGGTAAAGTCACGTAGAAGGGAAGTAATAAAATAATAAAAATAAAACATAATACAATAATTCTCACGACGTTCGTGTGCTGTTTCATTCAAACTCTGTCGCCTCGACGGACCTGGTTTTCACCTGAGGACGGCTGCTTGCGTTGTGGCCGAAACGTCGTGAGAATAATTTTATTATGTTTTATTTTTATTATTTTATTACTTCCCTTCTACGTGACTGTACCGAAAGAACCAAGAAGATTCACGTTATAAATTAACTCACCACCGAGTTCATTTGGAATGAGGTCAACAGTGGGGTTCCCACTACCAAGGGTTTTGTAAGGAAGGTGACGTGGTCAGAATGAGCTGGACAAAGGAAAGGCAAGGATGTTAATGCGCCTTTTTATGTAATTGTGTGTAGGGGCCGTCCATAAATGACGTCACGCGATTTTGGATGATGTTTCACCCCCCCCCCTCGTCACACGGCGTCACAAAAAGTCAGACCCCCCCCTCAAATATGACGTCACAAAGCTCTGCCCCCCCCCCCAAAACCATATTTCCATTTTGAAAATAAAACATGCTTCAAATCGCTTTAAACGATTGTCATTGTAGTGCGTATTTAATGTGGCGCTGCACTATGATGTTGTAGGAGTGTTATAACAATTAGTGTTGTTATAACAATTCTATATTTAAAGTTGCGCATTTTTATGTGACGTCACATTTCTCACCCCCCCCCCCCCCTCACCATTGGAACCCCCCCCCTCGTCACAAATGTCTGACCCCCCCCCCAGGTGCGTGACGTCATTTATGGACGGCCCCGTAATGCTTCTTCTTTCGTTTGGCGGGAAGATTGTTCATAATAATGGTCGCGAAAGCCTACGTGTTGAACTGGGAAGATTGTTCGGGAAAGTCCACGTGTTCATGTTATTAACGCTTTTCAACTAAAGTCGAAATTGTTAAGACTGCTCACGTGTGTCCCGTCTGTAACGGAGGATAACCCGTAAAAGACGCTATAAAATGATAACAGAATCGCAATTAAATGATAACAGTTGTGTTGCTACAATGTACAGGGAATACATTCCGATAGAACACCGGCCAAATGTAAACGAGTTGCTTAAAACTTGGGACCAAAACAAAAAAAAATCAGCGCTAAAAGTCTGATATTTTGGCGACCATTGGATGTTTCTGTTGCGCGTCGTCACTTTAAGATGTTCTTTGTTTATGTTCTTTGTTTGCTGCGGTTGCACCCGAGTCAAGAGCCGCATGGCTCACAGGGCTCTACCTAATAAATGAAACTTGTAAATGAATGACCTTGTGGACCGTGTGACTGCATAGTTATCTGGTTGCTTCCAACCTTCACTGACCCGCACAGACCAGCAAGGTCAAATCAGTCGTGGGGAGCCCCTCATCCAGCAGTAGATTGGCAAAAGGGTCTGTCTGCTCCATATAACATTGACTCTAGAGACGCCCACTTACTAAGTAAACATGGGAGGTTGGGCCAACGGTTTCCAACCGCATCAGGATCTGTATTTATCCTGGAGAAATCCGATGAGCTATGAAGCTGTTTTTCTCAGATGTCCAGGTAGGGGCGGATCAGAAAGTTACAATACAAAAACATGATCGGAGTCCACATGCCAACGTTGGCCCTAAGTTGTGTGTTTACTGGGTGACTCCACTCTCGCATCTTGTCGTTAAAGTCTCATCTCGGTATAGTGAAAACGTAATCTCATAGTTCCCAAAACTGAAGCAGTCATCATCAAAAACTAGTCCACTCTCATTAAAGACTCCAGTTCATGAGTCTACCCCCAAACAGAGGTCGCAACCGGGTACCCGATACCCGTACCCTACCCGATACCCAGCTACCCGAACCCGGCTGGGTACGGGTACCCGCTTGCGACCCTGGTGCGGCCGGGTACGGGTAAGGAATCAAAACCCGTTTGCGACCTCTGCCCACAAGGCTCTCGCTCTCTCCTGTCTCTATCCGGGCAACGTCATCAGCATACACTTTCTTTACCCAGCTACCGCTGAGACCCTCATCCCCATGCCTTTCATCACATTCAGACTCGACAACTGCAACTCTAGCATGGGACCTCCTTTGCCAGTACCAAAATATGAGAATAGGTTTTTTCCCCTTTTTTCTGGCCACAAAACAGGTGTAAAGTTGTTAAAACACAAAACTGAAATATTTTACAAGGAATCATGTCCGCATTAACCACAATACTTGTGGTCAGCATGCAAACAAAAAACATTCTCTGATCAAATATATGCATTGTCTTTGAAACTGATTGGTCCACACCACAGTTTTCTTTCGAGCCTAGTTTCTTTGCATTCTGATCACAAGTATTGTGGTTCATGCAGACATGATTCCTTGTAAAAGGTTTCAGTTTAGTGTTTTAACAACTTAACACAGCTGTTTTGTTGCCAGAAAAAAGGGGAAACCGTATTCTCAACTGCAACTCTTTTCTCCGGCCTACCTACGCAAATATCTCGTCTTTAATATCCGGACGATCCAAAATGCGGCTGCCAGACTTATCACTTGAACCCATAAACCCTGACCACGTCACACCAATACTCACGTCGCTCCACTAGCTCACGATCCAACCCCAGATCAATTTCAAAATCACACCATCTCGACGATCCTCCATGGATTTGCTCCCTGACTGCTTTTCCCCTCTCAACTCACTCTTCTCCCTTCACACGCTCTCCATTCACAGCCTACATTCAAATCTCATTAACTGCTCTCGTTTCCATAATGTGCTTTCCACTTCCCTTTTCCCTCTGCCTATGACCGACTACCTCTCTCAATTAAGTTACTGTGCTCGCCGCTTATGTACAGCGTCTTGAAATGCGTTCGCATCTACACGCTCTATAAATTAAGATTGCACCATATGGTATTGTCAAAACAAAATTGGTGAGCTCCCCGGTTAGCTTTACGGTGCCGCACTGTGGATGTGAAATTTACGTGGCACTTCCAGTATTACTCCAGCCAGTAACATAACACAAAACAGCATTCTCGCGAACTTGTGTTCAAATTACCCAGAGCTTCATGGAGATTCCTGGTATAAAAGTGCAATTTTCCACCTCGTCCATCTTGTAAAGAAATACGAGTTGTCTCAATGGGCTCCCCACATGGTTTCAATTTTGAAATAAAAATAATATAATATTAATGTTCTTAAAACAGATGTGAAATAATATTCTCTGATGGGCTTTTCGCACGTTGTTCTATGCTGCTGTTCACCCTACGATGTTGGGAGCAAAACGTCAGACGCTGTGCCGGATAATCTGTGGTATGACTCAAAAACACATCGGAGAGTAATACAGCACGACCGCGAAAACCTACACAGGAGCGGGGCTCGTACATTCATAACACATTGAATTGTACGGGTATTAGATTGCCTCTTAAATAATGCGCATTGCTTTGTAATTTGTGTAAGTTATGATCCTACCTACAGCAATTTTACCTCGCTGACTGTTGTATGCCTTGGATATTTGCATCTGCATTGGCAAATGAAACTGTAAAAAAACAAATCAGAGGAGGAATACCTTGGACGGTTATTTAAGGCAGACCTGAATTAAACATTTTAAAAATGAAATAATGAGGCGGGCGAAAGCAGGTTGGAGTGGTTTCGGAAAAAACGACTTTAGCAATGAAAATCAACGTATCAATGTGCCTATGACATATGGATCAGATATATGAATTATGACAAAAAATATTTAGCCAAAATTGAATAGGCTGCAAAGAAGCATGGATAGACAGACGTACATATGCCCGTCATTAATGTGAAACACAAAAGAGGAACACGTGCATCACAGAAAATATGAGTGTTCAGGACATATTTCAGAAAATGTAGGTTGAGCTTTTTCAGGACACGTTGCTTGGAGAGATGATTGGCTGGAGGTTAAGACAAATGATGGCATGGCAACTAAAGGAGGGATCCCACCTGAGAGAGCATGGAGATGGGGGAAGGAATGTAACTCATGTGCAAGAAACAGAATGCATCACGTGACCTTGGGAGATGGCGACGGTTTGGGGAGGCCTTCATGCAGCAGTGAATAGATAACGGCTGCTGATGATGAATCGAAAGAGTGTTATTTTATGTGGCAATGCGTTTTTCCACTTTGAAGATGGAACAAAAAATAAATTGGTTTTTTTTGGGTTTGTTTCAGACTCCTGTGGAAAGCCACGGTGTGTTCCCAGCGGCAGCACAGACACAGCAGGCACAATTAATCAAAGCCAAGGATTTTTCACGGATAAGCCCAAGCCAGAAATATGACCCAACTAAAATTGAAACCTGGCACAAAAAAAAGATTTGTTGGCACTGTTCATTTAATTCAAGTTCAGGCAACATCAGTGTTTGATTCTCTGCCTGCAAGAAATCAATTTAATTTTATACACTGTCAGCCTATCCGATGACAACTATACATTTATATGTGGAAGATATATATATAAATTTATATATTTATATATTTTTGTCCTATGTCATTTAATTTTTGGATGAATGCCTCACCATGTCGTATCAGTCATGGGGTTTTTTTAACAACACTTCCACTACACTGTTCTGTGTTTATTTGAAGGCAGGGGACATAGCCCTGGAAGTGTAGTAGTACAGTACAACAATATATTTTTGCTGGACTTTCTTCTACTGCCTACCACATCGTAGCACCGCAGATACCAGTCACAACCTATTCAGATATCAAAGACCGATTCAGATATTACTCGCAACTGATTTTGGTCCTGGCCGAAAATCGAACCCAGCTTGCAAGGGTTCATTGCGTAGTGTGCTAACTATCGACCCACCACCGCTACAAAACGTAACCAAACCTGCACTGACCATCGTGGTGAAGCATGGCTAAACACGTTTTTGTTTAGATTTATAGCTTTGTGACTGCAGGAATTTATATTCTTGGTTCTTTCGGTAGTCACGTAGAAGGGATATCGTAAAAATAAAACAATACAATTATCACGACGTTTCGATCGCAACACAAGCAATCATCATCAGATGTGAAAACCACAGCAAGAACATTTTCTTGCTGTGGGTTTCACACATTTATGTTTGTTGATGGAGGCTATAAGATTGTCATCAAAGTATTCATACATTTAGCAACATTAAGCCACTGAATAATAACGTGCACTAACTAACGATTGTAATTATTACAAACACAAATCAGGCATTATTTAGCAGGTGGTACGTGTCTCACAATCATTAAGCACGTGCAGCATTTAACGACTTAACATGTACTCAGTAAATATTCAACATTGGGACGGCGGCATGTGGTTGGAACTGTTGGTCCAACTTTGGGACAATATTTGCCCAACGTTAGGGAAACATTCCATACTTAACTGGCTATTTGAAAGGAGGTAAATTGGTGAAATCAGAAAGACAGACAGTCGTGGGTTAACCCGTTGAATAGCATCATCATCGGCCATGGTCAATCCACTGCTGAATGAAGGCACCCCTACGCATGTAAATAATCCACACCTATAGCACCTGCACACGAGTTTATTTCATTGATCCATCTCGTTCAGGGGATACCTATGTTACATTGCTGTTATAATCAGATACATGTTTACAGTAGGTATAATAATGAATACAAGTCAACACATTCATCACTAACATTGTGTGTGGCCTTAAAAGGGGAGAATATAATAATAGGTGGAATTTCGGGCAATTCTATCAGTAAATATTATTCCATTGCAGTAACATATCCTTTGGCGACGCCTGGTGGCTCAACATTGTTGCTACAAAAGCCCGGCGTTCCGTTTGTCCGTCAACCAAATAATAAACTTTCAGAAGGCCTGAATCAAAAAGTTATAGAAAGTGGACGCCCCCCCCCCGCTCTCCAGATGTGGGGGTAGAAAGTTGATCCAACAGGTTTCCAAAAATTGTCGACCTCACACACCCCCCCCCCCCAAAAAAGAAATGTATTTTGTAGACATATATACCTACACACTCTACATACAATTAAGTCAGTAGTTCTAGATTTGAAGCTTTCGTGACTGCAAGGATTCATATTCTTAGGTTTTTTTCGGTAAAGTAACGTAGGTAAAACATTAAAATTAATAAAAGTAAAATAAAATAAAAATCACGACGTTTCGGAGGCAACACAAACTTTCGTCTTCAGGTGGAACCGTCACAGCCACGACAGCTGTATCGGAAGTTTGTGTTGCCTCCGAAACGTCGTGATTTTTATTTTATTTTACTTTTATTAATTTTAATTTTTTACCTACGTGACTTTACCGAAAAAACCTAAGAATATAAAGTCAGTAGATACTACTATAGAGTTAGTAGATACTACTTTGCTACTATAGAGTTGGTAGCATCTACATAGAGTCAGTAGATATTACTGTAGAGTCAGTAGATACTACTATAGACTCAGTAGATACTACTGTAGAGTCAGTAGATACTACTATAGAGTCAGTAGATACTATTATAGTCAGTAGTATCGACTGTAGAGTCATTAGTATCTACTATAGAGTCAGTAGTGTCTACTATAGACTTAGTAGTATCGACTGTAGAGTCAGTAGATACTACTATAGAGTCAGTAGATACTACTATAGAATCAGTAGTATCTACGATAGAGTCAGTAGATACTACTATAGAGTTAGTTGTATCTACTATAGTCAGTACATACTACTATACTACTATATAGTTAGTTGTATCTACTATATAGTCAGTAGATACTACTATAGAGTCAGTAGTATCTACTATAGAGTCAGTAGATACTACTGTAGAGTCAGTAGATACTACTATAGAGTCAGCAGATACTACTATACTACTATAGAGTCAGTAGTATCTACTATAGAGTCAGTAGATACTACTATAGAGTCAGTAGTATCTACTGTAGAGTCAGTAGATACTAGTATAGAGTCAGTAGATACTACTATACTACTATAGAGTCAGTAGTATCTACTGTAGAGTCAGTAGATACTACTATAGAGTCAGTAGATACTAATATACTACCATAGAGTCAGTAGATACTACTATAGAGTCAGTAAATACTACTATAGTCAGTAGATACTACTATAGAGTCAGTAGATACTACTGTAGAGTCAGTAGATACTATTGTAGAGTCAGTAGATACTACTAGACTACTATTGTCAGTAGTATCTGCACACATGGGGGGGGGGGGGGGGGGGGAAGAGGACATCAGTGGTGGGGGCGAGAAGCCCTGCACAGGAGCGAGAATAAAGCGGGCAATTCTAGTGATAATAAACTCAACACATTCTTTAATAACACTGCGGCCTAAAAAAGAAAAAATATATGTATAAAAGGCAACGTTTCGGGCAATGGTCCTTCATAGCACGTAAACGAAATGTCGCCTATTTTTTCCGTTTAGCGCCAGTGTCATTGACAGAGAATGTGGAGTTTGAATTTTTGTGTGCTTGTGCACCACGGTCAACTCAGTGGCAACATCACTAGCCAATGTGTTCACTTTTGAACACGACAGCATTGGTCATGCTCCACATATCTCGAGAGTGTGTGTTCCCAGATCTCAACTACTGGAGACGCTTATTTGTAATAACGATGATAATAATTTTAACTTGTGACTCGCCGCGCAAGTTACTCACTCTATCTCGTAGACCAGGGGTGAAGAACCTTTTTTTCTGCCAAGGACCATTTGGATATTTTTACATCATTCGCAGGCCATACAAAATTATCAACTTAAAAATTAGCCCGTTATATTTGGTCAAACATTTAATTAGCTCACCCCTAATGCGATGGCTGGAACTGCTTCTCTTTGGCGAGGCGTGTGATGTTAGCTGGTATTGATGATGTTGCTGCTCGCAACTGCTTTTCAAGGTTTGCTCCTAGATTGATTGTCGTAGAGAGAGAGAACGACTCAGAGGACGACACGCAGGAAGGCACGCACGCGACGAGCCGGGGTTGTCGACAATTTTGCCCAAGCTCTACGATCCCCGATATATTAAGATGTTTTCTGCACAATCGACGACTGTTTCACTGGCGCGACGTAACCGGAGCACCCGGGGGAAAAACAACAACAACACTCTATCCCATACAGAGGGAACAGGTACACTGGAGTGCACACACGTTGCTGTACCGCCTTCTCCTGGCGAGACAGGGTGATGGCACCGACTCGACACCCACGGGGGAAGGGGAATGAACCACCAATCCTCACCTCCGCAGGCGTGTGCGCCACCGCCACCAGGCAAATTAACAAATATAATCTCAGGAGGTAATTAACAAAAATGTTGAATTAATTTACACGAGGGAGCACTGGTGCAGTGGTTGACACGCTGCACTGCGGACCATTCTGCAATCATTTGCTGTCTTTTCTTGGATTTTCTGTTTGCACATTGTCACATTAAGATGTTTTCTTGTTCATGTTTTTGTTTTTTGTTTGTTGCGGTTGCAAACGATTCAAGAGCCGAATGGCTCACAGGGCTATACCTAATAAATGAAACTGAAACTGAAATGCCACCTGAGTTCGATTCCCAGCCACGGCTAATACCAGCGGCGAGTGATTATCTCCCTTTGCCGGTCCTGGATCGCCGCAGCAACTATCACCAAACCCGCACCGAGCCATGATTGACACGGCCATGGGGAGGCCTTCATCCAGCAGTGGACTGACCATGGTGCTGTAAGCCGATTAATTTACACGCAATTACGTTCTTTAAATAAGTTGTACAACAATGTCAGTCACACACGAACAAGTATCAGATGCGACTGCTGCTGCTGATGATGATGTTGGTGATGATGTTGTTGCTGCTACTGATACATAATTCTGTTGCCATCGATGATGATAATTAATACTACTGTTGCTACTGATGATGCTGTAAGTGATGATGCTGTTGCTGCTACTGATACAAAATTATGTTTCCACTGTTGGTACCGTTGATGATAATACTACTGCTGCTATTGATGATGCTACTGCTACTAATACAAAACGATAATTTCATAACACTTCAAAACTTCCAACATTACATTAGTTGTTACCCTAACCACCGTTCGCTCACACCGACGCTGCAACCGATAACGCCACTGGCAGCATCTGCCTACGATTCTAATAAGGGGCCGTCCATAAATGACGTCACGCGATTTTGGACGATTTTTGCCCCCCCCCCCCCTCGTCACACGGCGTCACAAAAAGTCAGACCCCCCCCCCTCAAATATGACGTCACAAAGCTCTGCCACCCCCCCCTCCCAAAATATATATAAAACATGCTTCAAATCGCTTTAAACTATTGTCATTGTAGTGCGTATTTAATGTGGCGCTGCACTTTGATGTTGTAAGAGAAAAGATTCATTAAAAAGTCTATTTAATTAAGTAGAACGTGTTGTCTATAGTTATTAAAAGTTGCGCATTTTGATGTTCCGTCACATTTCTCAACCCCCCCCCCCCCCTGTCACACATCGTCACGAATGTCTGACCCCCCACCCCCTCCCCCTAGGTGCGTGACGTCATTTATGGACGGCCCCTAACCCACACACGCCTGTCCACCTCGTCACGGCATCAATAATTCACAGCTGACCACGAGCCAGAAGGACAACTATGAGCGGTGGGGAGAACCTCCTCCCCCCCCACCACTACCACCACCACCAACCCCCTCGTGAGAGGGCTTTTTATAGCGACCAATGGGGCAGACAACGAGCAAGGGGACATCACCCAGCCAGATCGACCCCCTAACCTCCCCTCCCCTCCTTTCCACGGCTCCAACTTGAACACCCAGACACCCAAACCCTCGAACCTCCTTCCCCCCCTCCCAGTCCAGCGACGACACCCCCGCAGCAACCCCAGCAAGCAGCCCCGGCCGCCGGCGGGGACCTCCTCTGTCCCGGCTCGCGTGGAGGAGGAGTGGGGGGGGTGGGAGTTGCGCCTCACCGAGCCTCAGTCATCCACCGTCGGACAGAGGGATTCATCGCTTTTTTAAAAATAAATTGTGTGGTTTGCGCCCTGGGTGAGTAAGAAACGAGTTGGGGGGGGTAGGTCAGAGTGGTAATTTTAACATGGCCGAGAAGATGTACGCGGACGGGGTGATCGAGGCGGTCGAGGTGGAGGTGGACACGGAGGCGTTCCTCCGCCGGCGGCAGGAGCTCAAGAAGAAGAAGGTGCAGCAGGACATCAGGCCACCGAGGGCCCTGTTCTGCCTCACGCTCAGCAATCCCATCCGCAAGGCCTGCATCAACCTCGTCGAGTGGAAGTATCCGTGCGGGGGAGACGTCGTTGCAAACTCACCACCACCCACCACCCACACGTCTCTCCTCACCCCCCCTACTCAGATGTCAACACTCACCTGCGACTACTCACCAACACTGATCTCCGCCGCCACAACGACGGGGGGCCCAACTTTGCCGCAAACAACAACCGACACTGTCAGCTTTAACCGGACCACTGCTCACCACACACTCACCACGGTCATCTAATACACAACCACCACACATTCACCACACACTCATCACACACTCACCACATACTCACCACACATTCACCACACATTCACCACACACCACACATTCACCACACACTCACCACACACTCACCACGGACATCTAATACTAACTCGCATTACACAGCCACCACACACTCACCACACACTCACCACACACTCACCACACATTCACCACACATTCACTACACATTCACCACACATTCACCACACACTCACCACACACTCACCACACACTCACCACACATTCACTACACATTCACCACACATTCACCACACACCACACATTCACCACACACTCACCACACATTCACCACACATTCACCACACATTCACCACACACCACACACTCACCACACACTCACCACACACTCACCACACATTCACTACACATTCACCACACATTCACCACACACCACACATTCACCACACACTCACCACACATTCACCACACATTCACCACACACTCACCACACACTCACCACACATTCACCACACATTCACCACACACTCACCACACATTCACCACACATTCACCACACACTCACCACACACTCACCACACATTCACCACACACTCACCACACACTCACCACACACTCACCACACATTCACCACACACTCACCACACATTCACCACACATTCACCACACACTCACCACACACTCACCACACATTCACCACACACTCACCACACATTCACCACACACTCACCACACACTCACCACACATTCACCACACATTCACCACACACTCACCACACATTCACCACACATTCACCACACATTCACCACACACCACACACTCACCACACACTCACCACACACTCACCACACATTCACTACACATTCACCACACATTCACCACACACCACACATTCACCACACACTCACCACACATTCACCACACATTCACCACACACTCACCACACATTCACCACACATTCACCACACTTCACCACACTCACCACACACACACCACACACTCACCACACACTCACCACACATTCACCACACATTCACCACACACTCACCACACATTCACCACACATTCACCACACATTCACCACACACCACACACTCACCACACACTCACCACACACTCACCACACATTCACTACACATTCACCACACATTCACCACACACCACACATTCACCACACACTCACCACACATTCACCACACATTCACCACACACTCACCACACACTCACCACACATTCACCACACATTCACCACACACTCACCACACATTCACCACACATTCACCACACACTCACCACACACTCACCACACATTCACCACACACTCACCACACACTCACCACACACTCACCACACATTCACCACACACTCACCACACATTCACCACACATTCACCACACACTCACCACACACTCACCACACATTCACCACACACTCACCACACATTCACCACACACTCACCACACACTCACCACACATTCACCACACATTCACCACACACTCACCACACACTCACCACACATTCACCACACACTCACCACACATTCACCACACACTCACCACACATTCACCACACATTCACCACACATTCACCACACACTCACCACACACTCACCACACACTCACCACACACTCACCACGGACATCTAATACTAACTCGCATTACACAGCCACCACACACTCACCACACATTCACCACACACTCACCACACATTCACCACACATTCACCACACACTCACCACACACTCACCACACATTCACCACACACTCACCACACACTCACCACACACTCACCACACATTCACCACACACTCACCACACACTCACCACACATTCACCACACACTCACCACACACTCCCCACACACTCACCACACATTCACCACACACTCACCACACACTCACCACACATTCACCACACACTCACCACACACTCACCACACATTCACCACACACTCACCACACTCATCACACACACACACACTTGAGTAGAACACTTACCACACACAACCACACACACACTTTGATAGAACACTCAACACACAACCACACACACACACACTTGGATAGAACACTCACCACACACACACACACGTGGATAGAACACTCAACACACACACACACACACTTGGGTAGAACACTCAACACACACACACACACGTGGATAGAACACTCAACACACACACACACTTTGATAGAACACTCAACACACAACCACACACACACACACACGTGGATAGAACACTCAACACACAACCACACACACTTTGATAGAACACTCAACACACAACCACACACACACACACACGTGGATAGAACACTCAACACACACACACACACTTTGATAGAACACTCAACACACAACCACACACACACACACTTGGGTAGAACACTCACCACACCCAACCACACACACACACGTGGATAGAACACTCACCACACACAACCACACACACACACTTGGATAGAACACTCACCACACACAACCACACACACACACGTGGATAGAACACTCACCACACCCAACCACACACACACACATGGATAGAACACTCACCACACACAACCACACACACACACGTGGATAGAACACTCACCACACACAACCACACACACATGGATAGAACACTCACCACACACACACACACGTGGATAGAACACTCACCACACACACACACACTTTGATAGAACACTCACCACACACACACACACTTTGATAGAACACTCACCACACACACACACACTTGGGTAGAACACTCACCACACCCAACCACACACACACACACACGTGGATAGAACACTCACCACACACACACACTTGGGTAGAACACTCACCACACCCAACCACACACACACACATGGATAGAACACTCACCACACACAACCACACACACACACGTGGATAGAACACTCACCACACACAACCACACACACATGGATAGAACACTCACCACACACACACACACGTGGATAGAACACTCACCACACACACACACACTTTTATAGAACACTCACCACACACACACACACTTTGATAGAACACTCACCACACACACACACACTTGGGTAGAACACTCACCACACCCAACCACACACACACACACACGTGGATAGAACACTCACCACACACACACACTTGGGTAGAACACTCACCACACCCAACCACACACACACATGTGGATAGAACACTCACCACACACAACCACACACACACACGTGGATAGAACACTCGCCACCCTGACCTGCAATCACCCGCACTTGCCTCTTATCTCACCAGGACACTCAGCCTGGGCGTGTAGCTGCTACATACAAAAGCCGATTAGTAGTTTTGGGTCGTGTCTACTTGCAGTCCAGGGGTTTACACACTCCAGTCCTCGCGACCCACCACGGTCAGAGTATTCGCTCAGTAGGTTGGGGGGGGGGGGTCGCTCATTCTCCTCTGCTGCTCCCATTGTCTAAAACTCGCTTCCCCCTGCCAACACATTGAGCAATTGAACTTTACAGAGGACTGAAGCTTGGTAAACTTGGACGGGGGTAGAGCGGTGGTGCAATGGTTGGCGCACTGCGCTGTGAATCCTGGCGATCCGAGTTTTGATTCCTGGCCACGGCTAACATCAGTGGCGAGCGACATCTGAACCGGTCCCAGGGCACCCACCCGTCACCAAATCCGAACCGACCAGCGTGGTGAAGTATGGTCAAACAACCGCCACACGCGTGGACAGGCGGACTGGAATTTGGACCACAGTGTCAACTTGAAATCAAAGGTCATAAGGTCATGCATGGTTTTACGTTTTGAGTTGCTCCCTTGACCTCTCCTCTCTGCGGGCCCTTCGACATCCTCATCCTCATCACGATATTCGCCAACTGCGTGGCGCTCGCCATCTACCACCCGTACGCGGAGGACGACACCAACAAGATCAACCACATACTGGTCAGTGGCGTGGACTATTCCATTTCACTAGTAGGCAGTGGGTGGGTGGCTGGCGGTAAGAGATATTGGACGTGGAGAGGTGATTGGGGGGTGGGGGAGGGTGAAGAAAGGGGAGTGAGTGAGAGAGACGAAATTAAGTATTAACAACAGATGATTGCATTGCACCATTAAGCAATTGGTAATTAAATATAATATTTTTGTCCTAAAAAGTGAAAAATGTTGGAAAAATTTTTTTCACGAACATTAATTGTCACGCACAACGAGTCTGTGTGGAAAATGTCAGCTCGATTGGATCACGGGAAGTGGGTTAAAAAACGACCGAAAGATTTGCACGGTCCTAAGCAAGCAAGCGAACTTAATATAAAGGATTTAAAATAAGTATAACCCGTAAAAACAAAGTTTTTCACTATAAATCCTTTATATGCGTGGCAGCGAACTTAATATAAAGGATTTAAAAATATATTCGCCTGTGGAGGACGCGGGGATCGATCCCGCGACCTTTGGCATGGGAAGCGAGGGCGCTACCAACTGCGCTACTCCGCCACGGCCTGTGGAGGGGTTACGCTCTGGGCTCTTATACTGTGACGTTCAGCCAAAGCCAAGAATGAGTTCTTTTGAATATATGTAAAATAATTTTTTTTGCCTAAAAAGTGTAAACTTTTGGAGAATTTTTTTTTTCACGAACATTAATTGTCACGCACAACGAGTCTGTGTGGAAAATGTCAGCTCGATTGGATCACGGGAAGTGGGTTAAAAAACGACCGAAAGATTTGCACGGTCCTAAGCAAGCAAGCGAACTTAATATAAAGGATTGAAAAAAAAAGTCATCATCAGCCACGGTCAATCTACTGCTGAACAAAAGCTTCTCAGAAAGCAATCCGTTCCTTGGCCCTCATCCCGTCATTCCTCTTGACCATCGTCCCTTCTAGCCGTGGCGTTTCCTGCCCAAGGCCCACTCGCTTCATTGTCTTGCCAGTTCGAACGATGCCATTGACCTGCGTTTCTATGTTCTCCCGAGCCGCGCGTTCCTCATTCTGTGCCCTCAACAGTCATCCAAAAGCGTGCGTTCATCTTTCTCCCCTTATTTGAGCACTTCCCAGTTTTTTTTGTTCCACCCGTTTATTTTGTGCTCAATGATGACCGCGGTGTTATCGAACCGCGTCTCACGTAGCGGGCGGGGGGGGGGCAGCAGTGCGGACTGATTAATCACGTTCCTGGTTCGCCTCATTGTTGATGTGGTGACTGTTCGCCCTTCCAAAAGTCATCCCACCCTGCCCCCGCGTCCACCCCCTATATTGCATCGTGTTGATCGTCGCGGGCAGCCTTTCACGAGCTCGCTGTCCTGGATGCACACACAACACCCTCTGTGCTGGGTGCTCGTTTTTATTTGTTTGTTTATTTGCAGACCCTCCGACACTCGGTTGCCCCAGTTGTTTAGCTTTAGGGAACTCGTCGAAGGCGTCACCTTCATTCGTTTCGCTTCACGATTTATCCCGAGGCCCAATTGGGAAGCCTTTCTCTTCATTCACAGCGCCCCAGTAGGGAATTGAACTGTGTGGGGGGGTGGGGGAGGGGTAATTGTCAAAACGTGACGACTAGCGAACCTCCTCGTGTTCTGTGACGGAAAATGAGAGGCAGATGTGGCGTGTGTACTCACCGAACACTCATCCCTACCAGTAATTGGCTTTTTTTACGTCTTAAAATGCTAAGGATATACGTATTGTGAGGGTTTTTTTAATTCTCTATAATTTAAAGAATAAATTGGCAAAATAATTCCACACTAATCGGAGCACAAGTTGAAATGTTTTCGAAATTAGAAATGAACCGTGGTCAGTCTTCTGTATTCGTTACTTCCACCTCTTCGATGTCGTTGTCTATTAAACGATGTAACACGATGTTTGTCCCTGGGTACTAGGCGTTATTTTTAATTGCTTATGCCTCAAAAGTACATAAAATGGCTGTTATTCCCCACAAACTTTGCTTTTGTGACCAGGACTTTATGTAAAGGAATGACACAAATGCACACGTTTTCTCATTGAAAATAGGTAAATTAAAAAATATCACTGTCCTGGTCACAAAAGCAAAGTTTGTGGGAAATAATAGCCATGTTTTGTACTTTTGATGCATAAACAATTAGGAAATAACACTACCCAGGAACAAAATGAGTTTTTTAGTTACACAGTGTTATACGTCGGATGAACTTCTTCCGTTTAAACTCAATGTGTATTTGTTGCAAGGAAAATCCCGATTAGCCAGCTACTCAGTTTCAGTGGCAACGGCCTGCAGCAACTAGCAAGAGGGAGTTATTGTTGGGGTATAGAGGAGCCCAGTCAGCAGCCAGCCAGGAAATTCAAGATTATTTTTAATAGTAGTTTGATTTTTTTTCAAATAATGATGCAATAGTAACGGCTCGGGATAAATATGAACAAACTCCTGAACTAAGCCCTTAACAAAAGATCAGTACACAAACTCAAACCCCAAATAAAAACACGAACCCTTAACGATAATCCGAATGGGAACTCAAACCTTTACTACTAACATGCTTACTGGAATCTCCAACCGTAGCCCTTGCCAGTGGGTGCACAAGCACAATTAAACATCAACACCATTCGCCAATAACGCCGCCCTAGAAAGAATGTACGTGGTATCTTCTTGGTTCTTTCGGTAAAGTCACGTAGAAGGGAAGTAATAAAATAATAAAATAAAACATAATAACATAATTCTCACGACGTTTCGGCCACAACGCAAGCAGCCGTCCGAAACGTCGTGAGAATTATTTTATTATGTTTAATTTTTACAATTTTACTACTTCCCTTCTACGTGACTTTACCGAAAGAACCAAGAAGATGAATCCCTGCAGTCACGAAAGCTTTAAATCGAAAAATGTACGTGGTAGTTGACGTTTCGGGGCAATGGCTCTTCCTCAGAGCAGAGCGAGAGCCCTTTAAGGTCTCGTGTTTACGGGAGCCGCGTTGGGCAAGCTGAGGACGCGTACCTCTGTTAAAAATAAGCGCTCGCTAACAACGACGATTGTCCCGTAGGACTGCGGCGGAGATTCTGAGCGTACGTGTGTGCGTCTGTGAGTGGGGGGGGAGCGGTAATGTCGTGGTTAGTGCGCTGCGCTATGAACCTGGCCACCCAACATCAGTGATGATTATCTGAACGTGTCCTGAGCCTCTCCTAGGTCGACTCGGCCTAAAATAAGTACCTGGCGCGGTGTGTAAATATCGGCACTAGGGAGACAAAGGCGGGCGGGCGCGCTGCTGGCCACCCACCCCCTCGTGTGCCGTGCCGTCCTTCATAGGTGCTCGCTAACAGCACTTGCCCCTACAGGTTCTTAAAGGCGATACGTAGGACCTTTGTCTTTGTATATGTTTGTGTATTTGTGTGCACTGTATGTGTCTGTGATAGGGTTGGTTGTGTATGTATTTTGTTCATGTATATGTGTAAGTTTACGTGTGTATGTACGATTGTGAATGCATGTATGTATCTGTGTGTATGTATACACGTCCGTGCATCTATGCGTCTCTGTATGTCTGAATGGGTATGGCCACCGCCGATGCATCTGCGCGTGTGTATGTGCACGTCCGTATGTGTCTAAATCTGTGTGTGTGTGTTGACTAATAAATTGAATCCCGCTTCAAACCCTCACCGCTAATTGAGGTCTGCTCCTCACTCTCTCGCAAGAATAACTCCGGACCACCTTTCAAGTCCGCTTTAGGTGAACCCTCAACCGCATTGTCCGCGTGCTGACTTAAAGGTAGCTTCCAGACACACATTATCGCTGTGGTCCAGTGGTTAAGCAAGACTGAATGTTTGTCACCACGTGCCGCGTTTACAATTCCAGAGCTCGCCGGCTCGATTCGATCTCCCAGCGCGGCGGTCGAAACGAGAGGGACACTTTGTGAAATCCTATCGCCTGTTGTTAGACTCTGACCACCCAGCAGTACAGTACAACGAATGGGTGCACCCACCAAAGCTAGTCGATCAGCGGGCAGGTCGTGTGTGTGTGGTGGGGTAAACTGTGGGTACCCCCCACCTCTTCCAAGAAGTTTGGCCACCGTGGAAGAGTAGAACAAAGTACCCTCTAGAGGGACCTCTCTAGAGCTTCCTCGAGCGGAGGCTCCTTCTGCCAGCAGTGGAGTGAGCGAGCAATTGCAGGGCTTTTTTCTTTATATCCCTGGAACGTGCCAGAAAGTTCTTCTGCTGTGGAGATGGAGTGGTGAGCCGGGTAGATGATCACATCGCAGGATCATGGGAGATGGTGACAACTTGGGGAGGCCGTCATCCAGCAGTGGATTGACGATGGCTGATGATGAGGATGATTAGTTTCACTGGCCAAAGTTATTTTTATGGCGGTGCGTGAATCAGGAAGGAACCAGAATTTATTGATGTGAAACGGGAGTGATCCTTAAGATTAGACAGCGGGGAGCCAGGATTCCTGAGATGAATCAGGAGGGAGTCAGGATTCCTGAGATAAATCAGGAGGGAGCCAGGATTCCTGAGATGAATCAGAATGTATCCAGGATTCCTGAGATGAATCAGGAGGGACCCAGGATTCCTGAGATGAATCAGCATGGATCGAGGATTGTGGAGACGTGATCGGGTGATGAGGGATCTGTATTTGTCCGGACGGACCGGCATTGAGCTGGAGCGTCGTGGGGTTGGGGCAGGCTGGAGCCGCGTGGTCACCACGAGCCCGCGCCGCTATAAAAAGCCTCTCTCCCGGCGGAGTGGCGGGCACGCAGCTGTTGCCTCCTCCCGCATTCCTCGCTCCGCGTGGAGGAGGCACCACCACCTCCTCCTCCTCCTCCGCTGCTCCCGGCCCCAGCGAGAGCAGCGTCACTACATCATCATCATCGTCGTCGTCGTCATTGTCGTGACCACCACCATCATCATAATCACGTCCGTCGTCGTCGTCATCATAATCAGCATTGTTATTATCATAATTGTCATCATCATCGTCGTGACCATCATTATCATAATTTTCGTGTCCATCATCATTGTCATTATCGTCATCATCAACATTGTCATCGTCATTATCATTGTTATTGGCATCATTATCATCATCACCATCGTTATTTTCATCGTCATCACCATCTGCTCGGTGTGGTGTGCGGCTGTCGTCCAGCGCATTGGAGGCAATCAAGAGTTGGTGGGTCACGTGGGCTGATGACCAAATCTCCCAGAATGCGCTCGATTTATCCTGTCAGATCTCTCAGAAGCTAAGCACATCTTAGCCTGGATAGTGCTTGGATGGGCGACCACCATCCAAACCTGGAATTTCATCTATATCATGACCATTGCCCGAAACGTCGCCAGTTATTTTTTTTCCTTTTGCGGCCACAGTGTGATTGACGCGGAATGTGTCGTATTTTTTGTTATTGTGCTTGTGCACCACTGTCAATGCAGCAGTAGCGTCACCAGACAATTTGTTTAATCTATTGTGGGCCTGCTAAAATGTATCAGCATCTCAAAGCACCTTACATCACACCCCAACTCAACCGTTGCATTGTCCTGTGGGAGGTCTGGCCTCGGGGAACCCCCAGTGACAGCCATCCCTACGCGGCACAAGCCATAACGCAGCACCGGCCTACAAATGGGTGTAGTCTGCCAGTAGGGGGCTATGTTGCCATGGTGAATTCCCCCAATGACCAGATCTCCCTTACGGAAGGGAAATCTCAGATCTCCCCTGCTCATGAAGCCATTAATTTATTTTACTTAGCAAACTATCCCGCACTTGTCAGAGTGTCAGGAGCGGTGGCACAGTGGTAAGCGCACTACTTTAAGAACTGGGCCACGTGAATTCGATTTTTCGGCCACGGAGAGCATCGGCGACGAATAAAGCTCTCCCGTGTGCTCTCCGATTGCAACACGTGCCCGACGTTTCACTCCGCATGCTGGGAGCTTCTTCAGGGACATGATTATCGGACATCGCGTCGAAAAATACGCGGTACAACCCGACAGACACATTGGAGAGCCAGCCAGCACGACCGCGAACGTGCACGCAGCAGCGTCGGCAGTGGCGAGGGATATCCAAACCGGTCCGGTCCTGGGCCTTCGGTGTTGCGGTGACATTTTTGGGACCCAGTTGGCACACACTTGTCGGAAATTCGACTTGCCTTGAATGATTTAAGCAGCGGTCAGTTTTGCTTGAATCAAATGCTTGTGAATTGCGTCATTGTCTATCTTACAGACAACGACTCTCTCTTTACACTATGGGAGTTCTGGTATTGACAGGGGGTGGAGAGAATGTAGGGATTCAGAAGAGTGGGGATGGCCACACACAAGTCACGTGATTTACGGGAGGTTTGAGCTGATTTAAATAAAGAGATGCGTATGTACGCTGAACTTCTTTTGCAGCGTATGTAGCCAACCTTGCTAATCAGAGGGATTCAGAGTTGGGGTGATCACACAGAGGTCACGTGATTTTAAGGGAGGATTGTGCCGCTTTACACATAGAGATGTGTAGGTGCAACCTAGGTACACAAATTCTGCTGTGATATTTTCTGACATTTGTTTTGCCTATATTGATCTGGAGCCCAAGTTTGCAGCCTTCCTTACAAAGTTCGCCTAACATTGCCCGCACGTTTTATTCCCAACGGACGCTTTAATGACTATTGTCGAAGCAAATCTGAGACGGTTATTATTTTCTGTTTATATTTGTGCCATTGTTTCTCCAATCCAATTTTGTTTTCGAATGTTGCCATGCAGTGGATTTTTCACGGCTGATGCTGACTTGCATTTTGGTGTGTGTGTGCGCGCGTAGAGTACATGCAGTATATGCGGATACTTTATATATGTTTGGATTGGCGCACAGCATCACGAACGCGGCGGTCCGAGTTCGATTCATGGTGGCGGCCAGGAATATCAGTGGTGCGTATCTCATCCGGCCCTGGGCATCCCCTAGGTCTACTCAGCCTCAAATAAGCACCTGGTGCAGTGCGTAAACATCAGCACTGAGAAGACAAAGGTGGTTGGGCGTGCTGCTGGCCACCCACCTTCTCGTGTGCCGTGCCGGCCTTCATAGGTGCTCATTAACAGCACTTGCCCCAACTGTCTGTTAAGGGCTATACGGGAGATCTTTGTCTTTGTTAGCACGAAGACGCATAATGTGATTGTAAATTGGCAACAGAAAGATGCCAAATTGGCCAAATAAATCTGAAAATCCGACATGTAAATTCAAAACTCTTATCCCTCGCGCGTGTGTGTGTAACGTGTGTGTACGTCACGTGTCACGGCCTGTGTTGACGGACACGTGCTCCCACGCGCGCATTTGCGTGCGTGTGGGAACGTCATTGACGGGGGTGATAGGTGATGGGGGTGATGGGTGATAGGGTCGGTTGAGGTAGTGGAGGTGTTGGGTGATGAGGGTGACGAGTGATGGGGATGGTGGGTCCTGAAGTAGAACTCAAGATGGAAATGTTCAATAAAGCTTACAAAGCTTGGTGAGAGCATTTGCGCTGTAAGATTGGTGTGATGGGAGTGGTTGGTGTGATGGGAGTGGTTGGTGTGATGGGAGTGATGGACGATAGGGGTGGTGTGTGTGATGGGAGTGGTTGGTGTGATGGGAGTGATGGACGATAGGTGGGTGTGATGGGTGAATGAGGTGATGGTGATGATGGGTTATGGGGGTCTTCTTCGTATGGCTGATATTGATGTCGAGCAACAACTATCATTTCACATTGAGGTGGTTGAGCCAGACGATCGTGTCAGGAGTTGTAGTCGAGTCGTGCACCATGGCCCTGATGAGGCCCACCTCCGTATTTGTGAATCGGCCATTGGGTCGTTGTCCGTTCCATGGTTCTGTTCTGGGTGCCCACCGTCTCCGCACACTGCCGGGGAGCTTTCAGTTCTCCCTTTGTGCATCTCCATCTGTAATGGTTTGTGGTGATGGGGTGATGCGTGATGGGCGTGAAGGATGATGGGGTGATGGGTTATGGGGGTGACGGTTGATGGGGGTGATGAGTTATGGGGGTGACGGATTATTGGGGTGATGGGTGATGAGGGTGATGGGCGATGAGGGTGATGCGTGAATGGATGATGACCAGTAAGGGGGTGGTGGCGAGGGGAGAGTTCGTGCCGCTGCGCTTTCTGAACCTGTTGCTGTCCGTACGCCTGTAACACGTGGAGGCATGGGGGCCGGCGAGGATGCATCAGCACTAGCATCTTAATCAGTGGCACCACTGTAATTATTAACTCCCACGTTATCATGATCATCATCATCATTACTGACCATCGCATGATCATCATCATCATTACTGACCATCGCTGTCATTGTTATGGTCATCAGCACCATCATCATCAATGACTACCGAGTCATCATCATCATCATCATCAAAATTGCCACCAACCAGTAAGCGTGCAACGTTGGCACAAACGTTGGCATTTGGTTGGAACTGCTGTCCCAACGTTTCATGTTTACTGAGCACTATCATTAGTATTATCATCCTTGACCACTTCTAACATCACCATCATCAATGGCCGGAGGAAATTCCCAAAAAAGATCACCATCATTGTCATTGTCGATGCCAATTTCATCATCATCATACCACCTAAATTTAGATTTAAAGATTTCGTGACTGCAGGAATTCATCTTCTTGGTTCTTTCGGTAAAGTCACGTAGAATGGAAATAATAAAATAATAAAATAAAACATAATAAAATAATTCTCAGGACGGCTGCTTGCGTTGTGGCCGAAACGTCGTGAGAATTATTTTATAATGTTTTATTTTATTATTTTATTATTTCCATTCTACGTGACTTTACCGAAAGAACCAAGAAGATAAATACCACCTGATGAGACTTCTCGCTCGCCAGGTGAGTTAATACAACATGCAAAGCCCCAGCCACAAGAACATGGAATGTTCACTCTTGGTTCAGCACCTAATTGGCCAAACATCATAATGTGGCAGGATCCTCCTGAAGACGAGTGTTCAGCCTTTCCAGGTCCGGTGCGCCACCGATGATGTTAACCGTGGTTGGGAAATGATCTCGGCTTGCAGGGTTCTTCGTTCGGTGCCAACCCCCCCCCCCTCCCCCGCTCAGCCTATACGAATACACAAGTATAACCCGTAAAAACAAAGTTTTTCACTATAAATCCTTTATATGCGTGGCGGCTAGAGTCCTCTCGTCCTCTGGCTTGAGATGGCTGCCACCTATGGGTCAGATAATTGCATTGCACCATTAAGCAATTGGTAACTAAATATAATATTTTTGTCCTAAAAGTGTAAAATTTTGGAAAAAAATTTTCACGAACATTAATTGTCACGCACAATGAGTCTGTGTGGAAAATGTCAGCTAGATTGGATCACGGGAAGTGGGTTAAAAAACGACCGAAAGATTTGCACGGTCCTAAGCAAGCAAGCGAACTTATTATAAAGGATGTAAAAATAATGCAGCCCTTTGTCAGTCCACTGCTGGATGAATGCCTCCTCACGCGATGTCAATAGTGGGAGCTGTTTGACCATACTTCACCATGGCGGTCCGCATGGGTTGGTGAAATAGTTGAATTGGTTGGGGGGGGGGGGTAGAATCCAGGTCCCGTTCAGATCTGACTCGACACTGTTGTTAGCCGTAGCCAGGAATCGAATTCGCTTAAGGTTCCTAGCTGAAGTGTGCGAACCACTGCACCACCGCTCCAATCCCGATTAATATTCATGTATGCTAATGTTTTTTTTAAAATATGTATTGTATAATTAAAATGTGGGGGGGGGGGGGGTGGTAAGCAAGTGTGATCTTTCACCCCCGCCAAACTCGCTCCCGCTCTGCGCCACGGAGAGCGACCAAGGCGGACGGATCCTCTTACATTATATTCACGGCTAATTATATCGGCCGTACAGCTCACTAAGCAGATTTACGCGCCCAGCCAGCGTGGCTTAAACCACCCAGTGCCGTGCAGAGAGAGGTAATGGTTGTATTTTTAATGATGGCAAAAGTCGCGTCGTCGTCATCGTTATCATTGACCACCAATACCATCACCAATAATCATCGTAATCGCCACCACCACCACCATCTGTTGCGACTAACACAATTTCATCGTAATCGCCACCACCACCACCACCATCTGTTGCGACTAACACAATTTCATCGTAATCGCCACCACCACCACCATCTGTTGCGACTAACACAATTTCATCGTAATCGCCACCACTACCACCACCATCTGTTGCGACTAACACAATTTCATCGTAATCGCCACCACCACCACCACCACCATCTGTTGCGACTAACACAATTTCATCGTAATCGCCACCACCACCACCACCATCTGTTGCGACTAACACAATTTCATCGTAATCGCCACCACCACCACCACCATCTGTTGCGACTAACACAATTTCATCGTAATCGCCACCACCACCACCACCACCATCTGTTGCGACTAACACAATTTCATCGTAATCGCCACCACCACCACCACAATCTGTTGCGACTAACACAATTTCATCGTAATCGCCACCACCACCACCACCACCATCTGTTGCGACTAACACAATTTCATCGTAATCGCCACCACCACCGCCACCATCTGTTGCGACTAACACAATTTCATCGTAATCGCCACCACCACTACCACCATCTGTTGCGACTAACACAATTTCATCGTAATCGCCACCACCACTACCACCATCTGTTGCGACTAACACAATTTCATCGTAATCACCACCACCACCACCACCTGTTGCGACTAACACAATTTCATCGTTAATCGCCACCACCATCACCATCTGTTGCGACTAACACAATTTCATCGTAATCGCCACCACCACTACCACCACCATCTGTTGCGACTAACACAATTCCATCGTGACGAATGATGATCACAAATGACCACCAATGGTATCGGTGTGTGTGTGTATACAAGTGATTCACAAGTGTCCATCCGTTCATCCGTCACGCTCTGGATCTCCGAAACGGAACGTCGGAGGAAAACTTCAAAGCAACCAAAAATGTTCCTCCTGCCGAGGACATTCTGGAAAAATTGCGGCTTTTTATTCAGAAATTCGACAAAACACCTCGGAACGGCCGATACGCCGCTATTGCTAAATGATGACGTAATTGGAACGCGTCTTCCACTTCACTGCTCAAACCGGACGCAATGATTAATGGGTGCTGGAGAGCATCAGGCCAGCGAGCGTCGTTGGTAAACGAATAGCACCTTCCATTTCAGATTTCCGTGTGACAGGTCAGATTTACAATGTGGTGGTGGAGGCACGCACCTGTGATCCAGCACTGCAGAGACAGCAGCCAGGGTTGGTAGATCACACAAATGTTGTGAAACTCCCTTCCTGTGTACTCTTTGGTTTTTTCGGTAAAGTCACGTAGGTAAAAAAATAAAAATAAATTAAATCACGACGTTTCGGGCGCAACACAAGCGTCCTTCTTCAGGTGGGGACAACTTAGCGAAAGCACACCGCTTTTGTGTTGCGCCCGAAACGTCGTGATTATATTTATTGAATTTTTTTACCTACGTGACTTTACCGAAAAAAACAAAGAGTATGAATCCTTGCAGTCACGAAAACTTCTAATCTAGAATCCCTTCCTGTGGGCGTCAAGGAGGTGGGTACAACACAGTTTGGACTAAAATCATCTGCTCCAACTGTATGGGATAGACCGCTGCCCCATGCATGTCCTCCGGTTTCCTCGCACGTGCATATTAATTGGCTGAAATAATCCTCATATAAAACTGTACAATGCAGGTAAAATGCAAATACAATTGGCTGAAATCATCTTCTCGTCAAAAAGCATAAAGCATCACGTAAACTCTGTCCATACTCGCACCAGCGGCTCTTGGCTAACCGTTGAACAAAGACGGTCACCCCATCGCACACTGTCAGATGCGCTTCTGCGGCCGTCTGGAACGCTCTCTTCCTTCCGATATTAGGAAGCCACTGGAGCTATGCACTTTTAAATCATCTCGATTGAAAACTAATTTCTTTATAACTGCTTTTTGTGTTTAGTTTGTTGTCTTTCCCCCGCACCTCCGATTAGCATGGTTGGCTACGTACGGTGCGAAAGAAGTTCAACATACATTCAGGTCCCATCCTTAAAACGAGTCCTTAGACTCAGTGTGGCTTTCCTGGATAAATAATAACAATTATATTACTATGACAGGAATAACCACCACCTTCTCCATCAGCATCACCATCATCATCAATCACCACCATCACTACAATTGCATAATTGACCATCGTCATTACCATCATCCTGCAGGATGCAGCAGCGACTGCTCTCAATGCTCTGTGCTTTCCCATCGTCCCCGCCGCTCAGCTGGAGGCCGTGTGAAAGTTGTTCCCACTCATGGGGACAGAGAGAGAGAGACACACGAGTGGGCAGACTGGGGGATCAGACACCAGCTGTGGAGGAGAGACACACAGCCGAGCGCTGCTGTGGTTCGAGCGCTAGACTTAGCAGCGCAAGGGAGTGACTTCGATTCCTGGTTAGGAGTTGACTCATGCCATCAATGTAACGTCTACAAATCATCCGGAATAACACCTGAACTCCGCGGAAGCTAAGCAGGAATGAGGCTGGTTAGTACTTGGATGGGAGACTGCCTGGGAATACCGGGTGACGGTAGACTCCGGTTGTGAGGTGGCCGTACGGGTGGCAGTACGGCAAGGGATTCTTGAATCTGTCTGTGTGGTGTCACATGTTATGAGCGTTACCCCACCTGGTCCCCCCCCACAGGAAGCCATACTTTCATTATTGGAATGGCCAAAACATCCCAAAGCAGTAGGACCCTCTGTAAAAGAAAGTCTCGAGACTTTGGGATGCTTCGCTTGATATATTAATCCATCATCAATCATCGTCATCGGCGAGATGAAGGCTTCCTCAAACCCATGCCCATCTCTCATAATCTTGCAATACACCGGTGGAACCATCAACCACATGAGAATACCAGCAGGCTGATGCGCACATCTTCATCAATGAAAAATTTAATACAAGCCACAGTTGTGGAATTGTGGCCGTGCAACCAAAACTATGGACCATATATCTTCTTGGTTCTTTCGGTAAAGTCACGTAGAAGGGAAGTAATAAAATAATAAAAATAAAACATAATAAAATAATTCTCACGACGTTTTTTTTATTATGTTTTATTTTTATTATTTTATTACTTCCCTTCTACGTGACTTTACCGAAAGAACCGAGAAGATGAATCCCTGCAGTCACGAAAGCTTTAAATCGAAATATGGACCATATAGTAAGCCACTCGAGTCTGTGCTCCATCAACTGAGGAGGAACAGCGGCACCTCACACACTCTCTCTTGAAGCCCCCTTGTCGTGGCTCGGAGACCTCGACGTTGGCATCTGGCTCCTGAGCATATTGCCGCTGCCGTTATGCGCAAAAACGGAAGAGAATAAGCTTGCAGTGCAACAATGCGTGCACGTGAGCTGGATCGGTAACATGGGCACTGATAAAGCAAACGCAACAAATTCTGAAAAGAGGAATAAATAAATAACTTTTTGAATTCCATTACGCAGCCACTGGCCCCCCGGCCCCTCTCCTCGTGGACCGGAGCGTGGTATAGCGGACGGAGGTTTGCGCGTACATGGTGGATTGTGGAGATAGGGGTGGGGGGGTCTGCGGGAGGGGCTGGGGGGGTCGAGAGAGGATGTTCTGCGCTGGTGAAATGGGATCCGTGTGGCTGAGTCCCACATTTAAGGCACGGGGGAAGTTTTTTTCGTGTTCGTATTTTTAGGCCAGCACTGTACTGCGCATGCTGCACCTAGCGAGCGCACCGGCCACACGCCCAAGCGCACACACACACGTTTCACATGCTCCTCCTGCTGCTGCTGCGGCCTATTGTGCGTGTGTATGTAGCGTCATCTCTCGTCATCTGTGGCCTATCATTCAGAATTTTGCTTGACATAATCTACCACCATCTCCCACCATGTGTCTCATTATTCTGTGAACTATCATTGAGATATCTGTGCGCCATCGTCTGCCGTCACCCAACATTCTGCGTGCCATAACCAGCCGTCATTTCCCACCACGCGTCTCATTATTCTGCATCCCATCATTTGGAAATCTGTGTGCCATTGTCTCCCATCGTCTCCCACCATATGCCCCATCATTCTGTGTCCAATTATTTATGCTTCTGTGTGCCATCGTCACCCATCAGCTGTGTCCCATCATTCAGAATGTTGTGTGCCTGTCTTCCATTGTCTCTGTTCCATAACCTTCCATAAATTGTTCCATCAGCTGTGTGCCAACATCTGTCCCATTATCTGCGTATAATCAGATGTGTGCCATCATCTCCTGTCACCTGTGTCCCATCATATATGTCTGATCAGCTGTTTCATTAGCTGTCAGATCTCATCTTCCATCACCACTGTCCTATAATCTGTCACATCATACGTGCCATCTAATTATTTCTTCCATCATTCTGCCTGTCATCATCTGGTGTTCTTTCATTCTTCGTCCCATCAAATGTCCGGTGTCATCCCGTGCATCATATGTCTCAACATCTGTGTCCCACCACCTTCCATCATCCATAATGTTCCATCTTTTCTGTCCATGCTGGTTACCTGCAACACCTTCTGTCATGTGTCATGCCAGCTACTCAACTGGGACCACGCACACAGCAGCAAAGCAATCCTCGTCCCCCTACTGGCACACTAATGCACTATTGCAGGCCAGGTGCTGAATTACCTTGTGCCACGCAGGGACAGCTACCATAGGGGGTGCCCTAGGCTCCACCACAAGGTAGACATCATCACCCCCTGCTGGAATACCAATGCCCTATTGCAGGCCAGGTGCTGAATCACCCTGTGCCACGCAAGATCAGCTGCTGCTGGTTGTGCCCCTTTCAAATATGTTCAGATGAGACGTAAGCCCCTCGTCGCTTGTAAAGTGCTCTGAGATGCCACCGGCGTAAAAGGAGGTTGGCTCTTATCGATAACAATTCATTATTTTTCATTTGCTTTTACCCATTAACTTCCACCAATTTAAATGTCAAATGAGGAGAGCATTACGTATGTCACCAGCCACTGTGCCCCAGCCTGCCCATTGCACCATCTCACCAGAAAGGCATTCCCAGAAAAGAGTCACATCAGTCTTTGGCCACTAGTGGATGTCCTATGTAAAGACTGGCTTGGTGCCATAAGAATGTGGAATTTCCACCCGCTCTGGATCGAGAGCCGCGAGGGGACGTCAAGATAATTACCGCCGTGCGTTCACTCGAGCCGGGAGACGATGTGACTTTTTATTTTACTCCGTGAGGTCAAATGTCAAAGTGCCCCCTTACTGAGCACCATGGCCAGGAATCTAACCCGGGTTTTAACGTATCATGTGAACCACCACATATACACACACTCACCTGTGTATGTACTAAGGTGTCAGATATATACACAGGCTGTCATCATTCATACTAGCCCTGCGATTCAATGAATCGTCACACTTTGGGCCCATGATTCAATTAAAATATCCCTTCTTGTTTATACGGATGCCTGCTACAGCACAGATTTACGGAATTTCAACGAGACCCACATCTCTGCTTTATTGACATGTGCAAGGCCTATAATGCCATCAATAAGCCAGGGCTTTGGGTTATTATTTGTGCTTTCGGGGCCCCTGATTCTCTTCTCACGATCAATAAGGACCTTCATGATGGTGGACAGGCCCGGGTAAAGCTGCGTGGCTGGGATTTAGAGTCATTTTCTATTCACCTTGGGGTGCGACAGGTATGTCCTCTTGCCCCTACACTATTTAACAACTTTTTTGAACACGTAGTCTGAGAATGCCTCTACCAGTGAGATTTAAATATTGAATGTGGTGATAAAACAAGGGTCATAGATCTCCCGGTGCGGTCAAGGGATTGCGTCCCGACTGCTCACCATGCCCATGTGTGCTGATGACCTGGTAATTGCTGTTAACTTTGTGAAGGAGTTGGATAATTTGCTGGTGAATCTAGAGCATGCCTCTAAGAGGTGGGACCTTACCTTCATCCATACAAAAACTAAGTACTTGTCTGGGTACTTTTATTTATCACCTGCACCGACCTGATCCATCCTGGGCTTAATCCAGACTGGATTGTATGAGGAGCTCACAGATTCTTGAAATATCTAGACACGGTCCCATCCGCGAGCTCCTGTCATCCGTATGCCCAGCCACCGCATGCCCAAGCAGCTTCTGCTCGGCTGAAACGAGGGGGCCAAGTGAGCGGCCATGGGCTGAACAGGAGATGGAGGGGCTGATTTGATATAGAGTGGCAGCCAAAGGAGGAAACACACTGGATAGGTCGTCCACCGTGGAGATGCAGCGATTAAATCCCCTTGTGTGCGCGGGTGCTAGATGTTTATTGCGATTGACGTTTTGGGCCTACGGGCCTGCACTCAAGCAACCGCGCGAACAAAGAAATGAATAGTGATCCGTACATCCACGTTGGAAGGTGACGTGTCAGGGAGGCTTTCATGCAGCAGTGGATAGCTCATGGCAGCTGACGATACTCATGACGTGCGCCTACAGGAGCAGGTGGAGTACCTCTTCCTGTTCGTGTTCACGCTGGAGGCTCTGCTGAAGATCGTGGCGTACGGGTTCTTCTTCCACCAGTACGCGTACCTGCGCAGCGGGTGGAACATCATGGACTTCATCATCGTCGTCGTGGGGTCAGATCCCGCTCGGCGGGGAACGCACCGCAATCACCACCACCATGAACACCACCACCACCACAAGCGACACCACCACCACGAGCACCACAAGCATTACCACAATCGACACCGCAAGCACAACCCACCACCACCACAAGCATCACCAACCACGAAAAGCGACATCGTCATGAGCAGCAGCAGCACCACCACCACGACCACCACCAACAACACAAACATCATCACCACCACCACCACCACCACAAGCATCACCACCACGAGCACCACCATGATTATAATTAAAATGAATGTGTCAATGACAGTTCTAATGACGATACCGATGAGTTTTCACAATGATGTACAGTATCTGATTAAGATAATTCTAATGACAATGATGACAGTCCTAATGATAACTATAATTTAAGTCTCATGGCAAATGACGGTGACCCTAAAGACGATGACAGTGGTTTTAAATGACAATTTAATATCTCTGTGACCATCGTAATGATGGTGATTTTCAATTATGCTGAAGCGAGTGAACCCCATTGACAGGCACAATTATTTTTTGACAAAGATGAATCTCATGATACAAATGACCGACAATGACGATGACGATGGTTTTCCATGATAATTCATGTGACGATCCTCATGACAGCCATAACAATAAGGGCAGTGACAGTCACTCAACTCGGGCAGTGGTGATGGGTACACGCACGTGGCCTGTAATCCGGCACTCTGGAGGCAACGAGGGTTGGCGGATCACCGCCCCGACCCCACGGGCAGTCGAGGAGCTGCTGTACCCTGGCTCGCCAGGATAAGGCGGTATACCAAAGTGTGGACTAATATCCATCTGTTCTATCTGCCTCCCTCCCGCAACACGTGGGTTTTCTCCGGGTGTTCCGGTTTCTTCCCACGCACGTAAGCACTCGACAGTTGTCTAAAAAACATCGTAATGCATAGAGGACCGCAGAGCTTGGGCTCACCGCCTGGACGCTGCCTTCCAGCTCGTCTCTCGTTCCTCAGCGATTGTTCGAGATGCGATGCGCACGATTGACGACAACGACACTTTGTACGAAACCAAACTCGGCGACGACGACGACGACGATGAGAAAGCGATGCTCACGACGATGACGACGATGATGATGATGGTGTTGATGGTGCCGATGGCAGCGTGCTGAGCGTGTGGCTAGAGGCCACGTCCCCGCAGCCCGACCCGGGCCTGCCGAGCGGGAACAGCGTGGGCTTCGATGTGAAGGCGCTGCGTGCGTTCCGCGTGCTCAGGCCGCTCCGACTCGTGTCAGGTGTGTCCAGTAAGTAGCACACTGACTCTACTAAGCACCAACAACTGGCTTGCGGTGACTGCGTGTTTCTGTCTCCCCGCCCCGTCCCCGTGCGTCCGGTCCGGGTTACGAACGGAGCGGCGACGTCGCCGCCGCTTGCGTCCGTCTCGGTGCAACTGTGTCCCCCCACCCCCCTACGTGCGCACCTCGAATTTGTCCCCCTGTGTTTGTCGTAAGTGCGCCTTCGCCAGGCACCGAGTGAGCGTTGCTGCTGTTGTTGTTGCTGTTGTTGTTGCTGTTGTTGTTCGTGTGGGGAGCGGTGGTGTAGCGGTGAGCGCGGCGACCCGGGTTCGATTCCCGCTCAGGGCCGACACCGGTGACGATTATTTGAACCGGTCCTGAGCCTCCCCTAGGTCGACTCAGCCTCAAATGAGTACCTGGTGCGGTGTGTAAACATCACCCCTGGGGAGACAAAGGCGGTCGGGCGTGGTGCTGGCCACCCACCCCCTAGTGTACCGTTTTCTCGCTAACAGCACTTGCCTATTAAGGCTATACAGGGGATCTTTGTCTTTGTGGCACACACGGTGGGGAGCGGTGGCGCAGTGGTAAGCGTGCTGTGCTACGAACCCGGTGGCCCGAGTTCGATTCACGCTCACGGTTAACATCAGTGACGATTATCTGAACCCTGTCCTGGGCCTCCCCGAGACTGACTCAGTCATCAATGAGTACCTGGTGCGGTGTGTAAACATCCACTGGGGAGACAAAGGCGGCCAGGCGTGGTGCCATGCTGTCCTTAATAGGTGCTCGCTAAAAGCTCTTGCCCCAACATTATTTAAGGCTACATGGGGGATCTTTATCTTCATGTGGATGTGTATATGTTCTGTATATATATATGTCATGATATTATGTAAGTATGTGTGTGTGTTTCTGTACTTTGGCATTGTATATGTGTGTATGATGGCTCGTGTATTTTGGTATTGGTGGTGCACGCATGTGCGTGTATACGTGTGTGGGTTTTCTGCATCTGCATGCGCGTGTGTGTGTGTGCACGCGTGTGTCTTGCGGTGCCCGCTGCATGCTCCAGCTCACGCGTGCTTTGGTCCCGCTCCCTCTCACCCTTTGGGTCATGCCCGCGCTTTAAGAGCCTGATGGGGTTTTGCGCGTTAAGGGTCCGATGGGCAGCGTAGATTTCACTGTGCACAACACACATGTACACACACAGCACGCTCGTAGACAAGATTAAGATCCCCCCCCCTTCTGTTGGGGCAAGTGCTGTTAGAGAGCACCTATTTAGGCCGGCAAGCACTATGCAAGGCCGCCTTTGTCTCCCCACTGCTGATGTTTACACACTGCACCAGGTACTCATTTAAGGCTGAATTGACCTAGGGAAGGCCCTGGGGCAGTTCAAATATTCGCTGCTGTTTTTGGCCATTAGTGGGAATTGAACCATGGGTCGCTGGGTTAGTGATGCAGTGCACTAACCGCTGCACCACCGTTCCCCACGATACATATCCATATGCACACACACACACACGCAAAGTAAATCTACCACATGCTCCCAGCTGCTTGAGGCTCCGCGCTTAGCGCAAATGCTTTGAGTTGGGCCCATGCTCAGCCTCTGCCTTCGGTCATGCACGGGTCAGGTGACCACTGCATGGGCAATGTCGAACTCTGATGACGGCACAAGGGTGGCGGCACAGCAGACTCGAACGCGGCGGCACGCGAAGACGTTCGTGCCACAGCGAGAGGACGGTCACAAAATGAACTTTGGCCTGAACTTTTCCCACCGTCGCCACGGCTTAAGTAGGAAACTGTGCCCACAGAGGGGAGGATGGTGGGGGCGGTTGGCGGTTGTGCACACGGATCTCTGGCGTGTCGTGCCTGAGGTCGTGCTGCATGTCTCACATCGTGGAGCAGCGCAGCACGACCACCGCGTAACAAACACCAAATGCGGGAACGTGTGCAGTAGGGTCACTTTTGTACCCAGTGTGCACTGCTCGCAACTGCTCACCTCTCCTCCTCTCAGTGAGTTCTGTGCCTACTTAAGCCCACGACAGCGATGCTGTGGAAATTTCAGACTTGACGATAGCTGGGAACTCCGTGCCGTCGTCGAAACCGTGTTCGGTAATGAAGAAATATAAAGGTCTGGTGTGTACCCCAACTTGTTACCATGACTACCGATATCCTGGTTTAATTGCATAGCAATGGTAGTAAATGTCCCTTTATCCAGACGAACCCTCGCTGGGTGGGCAAATGGGCTCATAGGCAGGGATTCATTTCAGCTGGGTCTGTCCGGGGTGGGCGACCCAGGGTAAAATATTCCTGCACCCGGCACACCGCGTTAAGTATAACCCCTCGCTGTGGCTGGGCCTAAGACGGGACACGCTCCACATACTCCAGCTGTTTGCAGTGATAAATTGAGCCCTGTCCATTAGGCAGTTTGTCATGAAAAAAAAGGTCAGTCGTTTACTAGAACATAAGAAAAATACATATTATAAATAGATAAATAAGAACAGATTTAAATTTTGAAAAGGTTTTTTTTTAATCCAGGAAAGCCTCGCCATGTCTCAGGATTCTCGCTTTAATCCCAGGAGGGCGCTGCATTTGTCGATGTTTGGTCAATTAAGAAATGTAAAATCTGTAAACATGTGAAAATCCCGTGGATTTCATCCGGCTCTTGTGGCTAAAGCAGTGACAGTTCCCATCCTTCCTTCCTACTGAATCAATTAACCACACTAATTAATTTAACCCCAATTTGAGATTTTTTTTCTCTCTCTCTCTCTCTCACGTGTACCAAGGTAAGGTACACTCGTGTGCTTTCCCCCAAAGTTGTCTTTTGTCTTTTTTCTTGGTTTGATTCCACCCCCCACCGCCCCCTCCGCCCTTGCCCCCTTCCTTTTGGATACTGATTATCTGAATATATATTTGTATCAATGATACGTCTCTTATTTTGAGAACGAAGCGATAGTCGATGGACCATTGCCGAAGATCACACAGGTTTTATTACGGGACATGTCGGTGGACTGTGAGTATTCAAATAAACAAACAAGGATCCGTTTTTTTAAACAAAATATACAAAGTAAATAATATTCTTGGTTCTTTCGGTAAAGTCAAGTTGAACCCCTGCTTTGAAGACCGCTGGAGTATTCCTGTTCATCTTCTTGTTTCTTTCGGTAAAGTCACGTAGAAGGGAAGTAATAAAATAATAAAAATAAAACATAATAAAACAATTCTCACGACGTTTCGGCTACAACGCAAGCAGCCGTCCTCAGGTGAAGAATGAGACACTACCAAACTAGGAGCTTATATATAAGCTGCATTGGGGGTTGAAGAGCGCCTTAACAAAAAGAATGTGCATGTGAAGAGGGATTTAGCATATTCATGGAAAATGCGTAGGCGTTGGGCGGGGGGGTGTCAAAGTCATATTATGCCCATGCATTATGCAGGATCAGCAGCAACCAAGGGGGGTGCAGGGATTAGCAGTAACAAAGGAAAGGAATGTTAATGATATGTAGCTGCAGTTACTCAACAACACGTAGAAAGCTAAAGTATAAACTACATAAAAAACTAAAGTATAAACTGCATCGCACCATCAGTATACTTACTATACTCTATAATAAGCTGAGTTACTAACAGCAAGTAATACATTACAATTTTACCTCGTAAAAATTCTATAATATGCTTCCATCTAAACCTTATTCTCTTACATCACACGAGCATATACCGTACTATATACTGCCATAGATAAACCCAACATTAAATTATATACTGTATTGCTGTAAACCAACCTATATCTTATACATTTAATATCACACTATGTATTATTCTACACACCCTAATGTGTATCGAAATGGTTTATTACGTCCTTCCAATGATTGCTGAGCCAGAATCCATCTTCTCGGTTAAAGTTGTCTCTGTGTTTGTATATGTGGATCGCCTCATGAACGAATCTCTCATGATAGCCAGATGGCTTGCAGAGAACCTCTGTCTTGGAGAAGTCAATATCATGTGAGCCCACTGAGTTGTAACAGTGATCTGCCACGGCTGAGGTGTTAGTCCTACCGTGTTTCAGGTCAGCTTTATGTTCACGGATGCGGTCCGAGACATGTCGTTTGGTTTCCCCAATGTAACTGCTACCACAGAGGCAACTTAGTTTGTAGACGCCAGGGTACTGTATGTCTGGAACCACATCTTTTACAGACGGTACCAGATCACGGATTTTATGTACTGTGTTGAATCGGACCTGGATCTTGTGTTTAATCAGGATTTTGGAGATCTTTTTTGTGACCCCAGCAATGTAGGGTAAGGTGATGGTCTTGAAAGGCTCCTCAACAGGATCCTTCTTGATGGTTGGAGTGATGGCTTTGCGGATTGTATAGTCGGAGTAACCATTTGCCTTAAGAGCTTGGCGTACGTGTTTGAGTTCATTGGAAATGTGTTCATGGTCGGAGATGCATTGGGCTCTATGATATAGAGTCTTGATGAGGGAATTCTTCTGAGATGGATGGTGGTGGGAATCCGGTTTTAGATAAGCATCCGTGTGGGTGGCTTTCCTGTAGACAGAGTGGCCACCGGTATTCGCTTAAGTATTCCTGCTTAAGCGAATACCGGTGGCAAACATCGGTGCGCAGGGCGTTGTCGGCCGATGGACTGCCAGGTCACTTTCTTGAGGTGTGAACGATCGTGTTGGTGCTGAAGCGGACCCTTGCTTGTTTATTGATTCAAATAGAGAATTGTGCAATCGCCAAGCCGGTGCTTTGAGCAGAAGTATATCTGCCAGTCGGGCCATCAGAGATGGCCTAGCTGCCGGTCAGGGAAGGTATACATGCCAATGCCAGACAGCATATGCACACACTGGTCTAGAGGTGGGATATATTCCCCATCAATAACGGTATAATCTGCCAGTCAGAGATGGTATTCCTACCGGTTGGAGACGGTCGGACATGGTGTGTATACCGGACCGAGACGGTGTGTATACCGGACCGAGACGGTGTGTATACCGGACCGAGACGGTGTGTATACCGGTCAGAGACGGCGTGTATACCGGACCGAGACGGCGTGTATACCGGACCGGGACGGTGTGTATACCGGACCGAGACGGCGTGTTTGCCGGTCGCCTTTGAGCTCTTGCCGTCGTTGCTCTGCTTTGCTTTGTTGCTGCGAATGGCATCGACTGTGTTGTGACGCCGCTTGGGGGTCTGTTTTTCTCTCTCTCTCTCTCTGTGTCTCTGTATTTGTGTCTCCCGTCTGTTTTTGTCTCCCCATGTCTGTGGCCGTCTCCCTCTCTTTGTTATTTCTCTATGTCTCTGTTTTTGTCTGTCTGTCTGTCTCTCTGTCTGTCTCTCGTTCTGTGTCTCTGTATGTCTCTATGTCTCTCTCCCTCTCTGTATATCTCTGTGTATATTTTCTCCCTCCGCACTCGCTGCCCTGCCCTGCTCTACCCTGCCTTGCCCCTATTCTCCCTTGCCCCGTACGGTCATGCCATGCCCTCCCCTGCCGTGCCTTGTGGGCCATGCCGTGCACTGGAATGCCCGGCCCTGCAATGCCCATGCCTTGAACTGCCTGGCCCTGTCCGGACGTGCCCTGCCGGCCATGCTCTGCAATGTCGACGGTGCCAATGCTTCACATTGGCCATGCCATGCCCTGAAATGCCTGGCCATGCCCTTGCCTTGATTTGAAATGCCCACCCATGCCATGCCAATGCCATGCCATGCCAATGCCATGCCTGTCCGGCCAAATCCTTTCCGTCGCTGCCCTTGGCTGGCACCCAAATGCCCGCCCTCATGACCCAATGCCCGGAACCCTTACCCCCCCACCTACCTACTTACCCCACCTACCCACCTGCCCACCGACCCAACCATCCTGCCTGCCCATGCCACCGTGATCCACCAACCTTGGCCCCACGCCGCACGCCGCCGGGGCGCGCCAGGCCTCACGGTGGTGCTGGACAGCATCCTCATGTCGATGGTGCCGCTGCTGCACATCGCGCTGCTCGTGCTCTTCATGGTGATGATCTACGCCATCATCGGCCTCGAGCTCTTCATGGGGAAACTGCACAAGACCTGTTACTACGAGGGGACGCGTGCGTGCACGCACATGCACACACACACAGCAAACACAAAGATTACCCGTACAGCCTTAGCAGACTTTTGGGGCAAGTGCTGTTAGCGAGTAACACCTATGAAGGCCTGCACGGCACACGAGGGAGTGGCCTTTGATGTTTGCACACTGCACCACACGGCCTAGGGGAGGTCCCAGGACCGGATACAATATTCACGACTTTCATTGATCGTGAGTGGGTTTTCGAACGCAGGTCGCCGGGTTCGTAGCGCACTGCGCTAACCGCTGCGCCACCGATCCCCACACATAGGAGCGCACACACACACGCACACACACGGGTACGGCGGTGGCTGTCGCAATCAGAATGTTGTGAGTTCAAACCTCGGTTGGAGGGTCACCTCAGCCCATCAATCTACCGGGGCCGATAAAACTAGTACCACTTTGTGGGGAAGTCAACAGTTGGTTGCCCTATGAAAAACACTTGCCCACCGCTATAGGAATGTGGAATTTCCACCACTGGCTCAGGGCTATCAATAGGAGATGAGCACTGATGCCTCTGCTCGTTGGAGGAGAAATCACTTTACTCTTTCGACACACACACGACGGCCTAAAACACCCGTTTCGTTTGTGCATGGTAGGTGACACGACCCAGCGGTTGGTCGTTTGCAGGGTCACGGTTCTAATCCAGCGGCAGCCCTGGTTATTACTGCCGGTGTACTAATAACAACAGCCGTAAAAACACCACGGGCCGTCTGCTTACAGAGGACGTTAAAGATCCCCTGACACCTATTGGATGCCAGCGTCGGGGCTCCAAATTCGAAAATGACAACGCAAATCATTCAGCTGGGATTACACACACACGGCCATAATCGTCGCCCCCCTACTTGCAGACTGATGCCCCCAGTCACTCTTAGTGAAATGAGACGCACCGTGGCCTCTCACCGCGGGTGGCAAGGTGATGTTACCTCCCCCGCCTGGTGTGCAGGAGGTCCGTGGGTTTGAATCCGGACCCTGCGTATTCTCTTTCTCTCCCCCCTCCGTGGTGGTCACGTAGATTTTTTCCTGGTTCTCCCGGTTTTTTTCCTTCCACATTTTGAAACAACATGCGTCTAGATTGTTTACAGCTATACCATAAATTCCCACGTGTGATGAGACATTTTGAGCTACCAGATCGCCTCTGAAAAAGAGCTAATAGCTCAGTGGGCTTTCCCTACTAGAATACAAATTGGTCTCGTTTATAAGTGCACCTGGTTAAACCACGTAAACTAGAAACTTGATGATGCTCAACTTCTGAATCATCTCCGCCCTACCCCCCAAACTGTAATCAAAATCTTCCCCCCTCTCCCTACCTAGAGATGGTGGCCGAGGATAAACCCGCCCCCTGCGCCTTCGCCGGCAATGGGCGCTTCTGCACCATCAACGGCACGGTGTGCGAAGGCGGCTGGGAGGGCCCCAACATGGGCATCACCAACTTCGACAACTTCGGGTTCGCCATGCTCACCGTCTACCAGTGCATCACCACCGAGGGCTGGACCGACGTGCTCTACTGGGTGAGCGAGCGGGCGCACTGGCGGGCGGGCGGGCGGGTGAGCGGGTGAGCGGGCGCATGCACGGGCGAGCGGATGAGCGAGTGGAAGAGATGAGCGGGCGAGTGGGCGCGCGATCGAGCGAGCGGACGCACTGGCGGGCGGGCGGGTGGGCGAACGGATGACCGAGTGGAAGAGATGAGCGGGCGAGTGTGCGCGCGATCGAGCGAGCGGGCGCACTAGAGAGTGAGCAGACGCATACGTGGGTCGAGCAGATGAGCGAGTGGACAGGTGAGCGGGCGAGCGGGCACGAGCGGGGCAGCGGACAGATGAGCGGGTGAGCGGGCACAAGAGCGAGTGGGCGAGTGCATGCGTGGGCAAGTAGATGAGCGAGTGGACGGATGAGCAGGTGAGCATGCACATGAGCGGGCACCCCCTTCTGCCCCCCACCACCACCACCACTCTCCACGGTGGAAGTTTGGGGGGGTGTGGAAATATTTTTTGGAGCTCAGCCTGAAAATCAAGCTCTGATCAGTGCTATACAAAGCACACAATCAGCTGAAATGCTGTTGTCGTATCTGGGTGTGTATGTATGCGTTTGTGTCTGCGTGTGTATGCATGCGGCTCTGTGTATGTGTGTCTGTGGGGAGCGATAGTGCAGCGCTTAGCGCCGCCGTGCTACAAACCCGGTGATTCGAGTTCAATTCCCGTTCACGGCCAACGCTGGTGATGATTATCTAAACCAGTCATGGGCCTCCCCTAGGTCGACTCAGCCTCAAATGACTACCTGGTACGATGTGTAAACATCGCCAATAGGGAGACAAAGGTGGCCGGTTGTGATGTTGGCCACCTCGTGTGCCGTGCCGGCATTCTTAGGTGCTCACTAACAGCACTTGCCCCAACAGTCTGTTAAAGCCATACGGGGGGGGATCTTTGTCTTTGTACGTGTGTCTGTGCGTGTGTGTCTGTGCGTGTGTTTGTGCGGGCGTCTGAGCGTACGTCTGTGCGTGTGTGTCTGTGCGTGTGTCTGTGCGGTGTCTGTGCGTGTGTCTGTGTGCGGTGTCTGTGCAGGTGAACGATGCGATTGGAAACGAGTGGCCATGGATTTACTTTGTCACGCTCATCATCCTGGGCTCCTTCTTCGTCCTCAACCTGGTGCTGGGGGTGCTGAGTGGGTGAGGGCACGAGCACAGAGGCACGCACACCGGTGGCACCTCTGCCATGCTGATCGCGATGATGGTGCTTACGATAACGACGATGACGATTACCAAGATGATGATGACGATGCTGATGATGATGTTGGCGATAACGGTGGCGATCACGACGGTAACGACGCTCACTGTGTTGACGATGAAAACGATGGTCACGAAGGTGACTGATAACAACGGAGATTACGTTCGCGTTGAGTTGATGACAGTGGTAATAATAAAGGCGACGACAATTACCACGGTGATGACGGCAGTGATAACGATGGCGATGACGACGATGACAATGGTGTTGGTGACGCCATACGGTGACCACAACGCGGCGCAGGGAGTTCTCGAAGGAGCGCGAGAAAGCGAAAGCCCGAGGACGCTTCCAGATGCTGCGCGAGCAGCAGCAGATCAGCACGGACCTGCGCGGGTACCTCGACTGGATCACGCACGCTGAGGACATCGAGCCGGACCACCACGACAGTGCCGATAAGGGCCGCTCCGGTGAGGTGTTGGTGGTCGTGATCGTGGTGGTGGCGGTGATGGAGGTGGCGGTGATGATGAGAATCATAATGGTGGTGGTGATGGAGGTGATGGTGGTGACAAGCATGGTGGTCATTGATGGTTACGGGGAGGGTAGTGGTGGTGGTGGTGGTCATGTATTGACAATGGTTGATGATGGTGAGGGTAGTGATGGTTGAAATCACAGTGGTGGTGGTGATGATGATGATAATAATGGTGGTGGTGATGTTTGTGGTGCTGGTAATGGTAGTCAAATGATAATGATAGTGGTCATGTGGTGATTATGTTGATAGTTTTGGTGGTTATTAATGATTATTATTTATGGTGATGATGATTAAGGCGAGGTAATGGTGATGGTATGATGATAGAGATGATGATGGTGATATTGTTTGTGTGATGTCAGGCAGCGTTGGCGATTCGGAGTCGATAGCGGATGAACCCCTCGCTCCAGGAGATGCAGAAGTCATGGCTTTTTGTAAAAACTTGGGGTAATCACACATGCAGACACACACACAAGACAAATATCCCCCATATAGCCTTTGCATACTTTTGAGGCAAGTGCTGTTAATGAGCACCTATAGAGGCTGGTTTGGCACACGAGGCGGTGGGTGACCAGCACCACGCCGGGCCGCCTTTGCCTCCCTCGGGGCGACGTTTACAAACCACACCAGGTACTCATTGAGGCTGAGTCGACCTAGGGGAGGCCCACAACCGATTCAGATAATCGTCACCGGTGGTGGTCGCGAGCGGGAATCGAACTCGGGTCGCCGGGTTCGTGGCACAGCAACACTAACCACTGCACTACCGCTCTCCCATACACAGAGACACACAGAATTAAATCACATTTAAATAACACGAAATTATACGTACACACGGATACACGTGCACGCGTGCGTACGTGTGTGCACTGCGCGCTCATAACGCGCGTCTCTCTGCAGGCACCGCTGGCGCCGACTCCACCGCCAGTCCCGGCGCCGGTGCCGCGCGGCGGTGAAGTCCAACGCCTTCTACTGGCTCGTCGTCACGCTGGTGACGCTCAACACGCTGGCCATCGCCACCGAGCACTACAGCCAGCCCGCCTGGCTCACCAGCGTGCAAGGTGCTCGTGCGCCCACTCTCACTCACCCACCCACTCAGTCATTCACTCACCCACTCACTCACTAACTCACTACAGCCAGCCCGCCTGGCTCACCAGCGTGCAAGGTGCCCACTCATTCACTCACCCACTCACTCACCCACTCAGTCACCCACTCAGTCACCCACTCAGTCACCCACTCACTCACTCACTCACTCACCCAGTCAGTCACCCACTCAGTCACCCACTCACTCACCCACTCACTCACTCACTAACTCACTCACTCACTCACCCACTCACTCACTCACTCACCCCACTCACCCACTCACCCACTCACTCACCCACTCACTCACTAACTCACTACAGCCAGCCCGCCTGGCTCACCAGCGTGCAAGGTGCTCGTGCGCCCACTCTCACTCACCTACTCAGTCACCCACTCAGTCACCCACTTACTCACTCCCCACTCGCTCACCCACTCACTCACCCACTCACTCACTCACTCATCCACTCACCCACTCAGTCACTCACCACTCACCCACTCACTCACTCACTAACTCACTCACTCACCCACTCACTCACTCACTCACTCACCCACTAACTCACCCACTCACTCACTCACCCACTCACTCACCCACCCACTCACTCACTCACCCACTCACTCACTCACCCACTCACCCACCCACCCACCCACTCACTCACTCACCCACTCACTCACTCACCCACTCACCCACCCACCCACTCACTCACTAACTCACCCACTCACTCACCCACTCACTCACTCACCCACTCGCTCACCCACTCACTTACTTACCCACTCAGTCACTCACTCACTCACCCACTCACTCACTTATCCACTCACTCACTAACTCACTACAGCCAACCTGCCTGACTCACCAGCGTGCAAGGTGCCCGCCCACTCACTCACGAACCCCCATCTCCCCCATCTCCCCATCTCCCCCATCTTCCCCATCTCTCCCACCGCTCTCCGTCTCCCCATCTCCCCATGATCGCAGACATTGCGAACAAGGTCTTCCTGACGCTCTTCACAATGGAGATGCTGCTCAAGATGTACAGCCTGGGCCTGCAGCCGTACTTTGTGTCGCTGTTCAACCGCTTCGACTGCTTCGTCGTGTTCACCGGCATCGTGGAGCTGCTGCTCGTGCAGCTGCGGGTCATGAACCCGCTCGGCATCTCCGTGCTCCGCTGCGTCCGCCTCCTGCGCATATTCAAGGTCACCAAGTGAGCGGCCCGTTTGGTGGGGGGGAGGCAGGGGTGCTGTGGGGGGGCGGGGGGGGGGAGCTCGGCAACGATGGGAGGCGCGGTGTGTGGGGGGCGGGGGGGGGCTCGTGGTGGGTACAGGATGGAGTATGGACCGGGATTTGCGTTGGGGTGGTGCGGAAGATATAGAGGCGTGTGTACGGGGAGAACATGGATATGTGCGGGGGGATATGAGGGATGTTCGGGGGTGTCGTGGGGTGGGATGGAAGTGTATGGGAGACGTGGAGGTGTGTGAGAGACGTGGAGGTGTGTGGAAGTTCGTGGTGAACCGGGGAGTGCTTTCGGGGAGATGGGGTGGGTATGGGGGAGGCAAAGGGTGGCGTGGGGGGCGGGACATCAGGGGCAGGTGCACAGGGAATGAGGGTGATGGAGGGATAATACAAAATGTTAAAAGCTCTTAAAGAAGTACGGAGAGGCGCGTGCTGGGAATTATACTGAGAAACCTCTAACTTCTCGATGAGAAAACAAAACAATACACATATAATTCAATCATAGCAAGTCAGGTTTTAGGGGAAAAAAACATTTTCTAGTGTTAATACACTTATCATCACTTCTTTGGGGGCTCCATTTTTCACTCTCAAACACTACAAATCATTTAACTGTCATGCAGCAGACAAGGGCGAGTTTACTTTTGGATAAATAGGAGGTGGTGGTGGGGGGGGGTTACTAAATTAGTTTGCGCTGCAGCAATAGGAGACTAATATCCATGACTTAGGCGTCAAGGTCGAGATCGAATCCACGACCTGCTGTATACCAGGCGAGGTAGGTAACATCTCGCGAGATGTTCTCACCCGGTGAGCGAACTAGAAACTTGACAACGACGACGACGACATCACGACTGACGGGCGGCGTGTGCGCAGGTACTGGCGCTCGCTGAGTAACCTCGTGGCGTCGCTGCTCAACTCGATGCGCTCCATCGCGTCGCTGCTGCTGCTCCTCTTCCTCACCATCATCATCTTCGCGCTGCTCGGCATGCAGCTGTTCGGCGGCCGCTTCCGATTCGCGCGCAACAGCAACGTGCGCAGCAACTTCGACAACTTCCCGCAGGCGCTCATCACCGTGTTCCAGGTGCGTGTCGGGGGTCACGCGGGGCCCGGCCACATTCGCCGACCCCTGACCCCTCCCGACATTAACCGTAACCCTGACTCGAACCTTGACGCTGAGCTCTTGAGGTTGTGGCCCAAACTCTGACTCTGAACCCTAACCTACGGCCCTAATGTTAATACAGACCTTAAACCTGTCCTCTGCTCCATTGGAACCTCATTTGCCAGTAAAAATATGATAATTGTTTTTTTACCCTTCTATCTGGCAACAAAACTGACACCTTTTTACAAGGAGTCATGTTTACATAGACCACAATACCTGCAGTCATAATGCAAACAAAAAACATAACTCTGATAATGTGCACTGTCCTTGAAGTTGATTGGTCCACACCCGAGACAGCTTTCCTTAGAGCCTAGTCTCACATGGGTTGGACCAGATGACGCCAAAAGGCGCACGTGCACATTATCAGAGTTATGTTTTTTGTTTGCAGTATGACTGCAGGTATTGTGGTCTATGTAAACATGACTCCTTGTAAAAAGGTGTCAGTTTTGTTGCCAGATAGAAGGGTAAAAAACCAACTGTCCTCTGCTGTTACAAGGGATGCAGGACCTAATGCTGTCCCTTACTGCAAGCAATAACCTGTCAGGGTTATTGAACCTGGGATAGGTTAGAGCCAGGGTCAGTTTATGACCTAACCCTGATTATAACCCTGACACTCCAACCCTGACCCTAACCTAATCACAACATGCCTCCCCTACCATAACCCTTCAAACATTAACCCTAACTCTGACTCTACCCCCAATCTCGTGCATGATGTCATTGTTATTGGGCCTTCTCTTGCACAGCACCCAAGTTTAGGAATGCCCTTAAAACCAATATTAATATTCCAAATGCACCTTCTACAGAGTGTGGTTTTAAGACCACACTCTCGGATCACCTCGGCCACATGTTGCTATGAATACCACAGCTAAGCTCCGTTATGCGTGAGGCTGCATGCGCGGTTTCTCGACATTGCCGTCTTTGGCAGGATTTTTTGCAAGAACTGTTAATTGTTTATCCTGTTTGCGGTCAGTTCTGGCATTTGTTTTGTACAAATGCGTTTTTGCTCTTGGTCGTTGGCACGTTCCCACCGTGCAATGCCCTTGCAACTGCCGCCTCTGCCGACGTTCTTGAGCTGTGGTCGTCCTTGTCAAAGTGCACCTTAGCTCAGTCAAGGAGGGCCTTGCCGGCCGCAACAACGAAGGCCGACTCCGAGCGCTCTTCCTCAGGTGCTGACGGGCGAGGACTGGGAGACGGTGATGCACGCGGCCATCAACGCGTACGGCGGACCGTCGTTCTCGGGCACGCTCGTCTGCATCTACTTCGTCATCCTTTTCAGCATCGGCAACTGTATCCTGGTGTCTGGGGGGGGGGGGGCGGGGGACGGTGGGGAAAGTGGTGGGCGGGGGAAGGCAGGGCGGCCAGGACCAGGCCAGAGCCTGTGGGGCCTAGTCCGCTTGACAAGCGCAAGCAACAAATGTTCAACACGTTTGTCAATAACACGTAACAATACAAATTATACAATAGGCAATGTTTCAAGCAATGGCCTGTCTCCATAGTACGTGAAAAATAATGCACATGTGCTACGAAGAAGGTGCCATTTCCTGACACATCAGCTAATTGATGTACTTTTTCGTTAAAACTGTGCTTCTGCACCACTGCCAACGCCGCAATTTTGTTGATTAATTTGTGGAAAAAAAACTACTGCAGAATCTCTCAATCTCTCATGTTGCTCGGCACGACGTCCGACGTTTCACTCCACGTGCTGGGAGCTCCTTCCTGAACTACTGCTGTTGGTCCCATTGTTAATGTTGTTGCTGCTGCTGTTGTTTTGTTAAAATCGCAGCGTTGTTAAAAGATCTTGCCTAAACAATCCATTGGCGCTGGCACATCTCATTTGCAAGGGGTGTCAGTTGTCCGCGGTGTGAGTTGACACGTGAATATCAAACACTTTGTGACACGTATACAGACGTGACAGATTGTTGTTGACATGTGACATGCTGTAACCGCTGTTGTAAAACTCAACTATAAAACAATTTTTTTTTGACCAGGTAAGACCCACCGAGCTATTTAGCTCCTTTTCAGAAGCGACCTGGCCACAAATGATAGCTCAATGAAGTGGCTTATCAAGTGAAATTTTATAGCAGCCAAATACCCTAAATGTATGTTGATTCTAAATGTGGAGGGAAAAACCGGACAACCCGGAGAAAAATCCAAGCGACCACAGGGAGAACACACAAACTCGAAATATGCAGGCGTCAGGGTCGGATCGAATCCACGACCTCCTGTATACGAGGTGAGGGAGATAACATCTCCCAACCGTGGCGAGACGCTTGAGGCAGCCTCAACGTGACATGTGGCATCCGATTGCGAATTGTTCTTTGACTTAACTGTGAGTGGGTTGAAACAATAACAAGTTTCATTTGATTAACTATATTATTTGATCTTTCGGTAAAGTCACGTAGAAGGGAAATAATAAAATAATAATACAAATCTTGCTGTGGTTTTCACACCTGATGAGGATTGCTTGTGTTGCAACCGAAACGTCGTGAGAATTTAATTGTTTCATTTTTATTCTTCTATTATTTCCCTTCTACGTGACTTTACCGAAAGAACCAAGAATATGAATCCCTGCAGTCACGAAAGCTTTAAATCGAAATTTGATTACCTATGTCGGGTGGTGGGAGGGTCCCACGATCCCAAATGTGGCCAGATCAATATATGGCCAAAACAAAGAAGCCAGTTATGAATTGTTATTGCTGCCTTCGTTGTTGTCGATGCTCCCTGACCCCTGGGGCAGACATCCTCTTGAATGTGTTCCTGGCCATCGCTGTGGACAACCTGGCGGACGCCGGCGACCTGACCTCGGCTCAGAGGGAGGCGCAGGCAGAGAAGGAGCGGAGACGGAAGCTCAAGTGGGCGGCGCACAAACACACCACACGCACACCACACACACACACCACACACACACACCACAAACACACACACAACGCACACACACCACGCACACCACACACACACACCACACACACACACACAACGCACACACACCACGCACACCACACACACCACGCACACACATACACACCACGCACACCACACACACCACACACACACATACACACACACACCACGCACCACACACACACCGCACACACACACACACAACGCACACACACACACACAACGCACACACACACACACAACAACAACAACCGCCATTCGCCACTAAGTGGCGGTGACGTCACCACGATGCTTGTGCCAGGCCAAGTGCACCTTGAGGCCACGTGAAGTGTCGAAAGCCCGCTGGCAGGAGGTCACGGGGCAGACCCAGGTGCCACTGGTCGACTGACCGAGATGACCGAGATGACTGGCTGATGCACCACCTGTGCCCCCTACTGTGCCAACTTGCTGTGCTTTAGCCACCCGGCGCTCCGCTCGTTGTTGTGAGCGTCGCTCCTCCGCCCTCCGTTGTTGTTGGAGGGCGACTGCCTCCAACTGCCCAGTAGCGTCCTTCACGAGCCTCCTCCACTGAGGCCGATCTTGACACCGCTGGTACCAGTCATCGGCAAGTCCACTCAGCTCCACGTCCTCCTGTACCACATCACTCCATCTCTTCTCCAGCCCGTGCCGCGCCCGTCTAGCCCCCTCGATCCGGCCGAACAAAAGCTGTTTAGGCATGCGGTGGCTGGGCATGCGGGCTACATGACCCAGCCAACGCAGCCTTGCCTGCCGGAGGAGCTCACTGATGGGACTTTGCCCAGATCTTTCAAGGATTTGTGAGCTCCTCACACAATCCAGCCTGGTTAAACCCAGGATGGATCGTAGGCAGGCCAGCCTAAATGTTTCCAACCGGCGAAGATGCTCCACCAGGGGGGTCCACGTCTCGCAAGCGTAGAGAAGGGAGGGAATGACCGTGGCCGAGAAGACCTGAAGCTTCGTGCGGAGCGACAGACCAGGTAGCTTCCACACAGCGTTACGCAACCGATGAAAAGATATTGCCGCTCGACTGATTCGGAGTGAGACCTCTGCTGATAGACTGGAGCCGGTCATAAGCACACTGCCCAGGTATGGGAAACTCTCCACTCTCTCCACAACTGCCCCATCACCACACACACACACACCACACACACACCACACACACGCATCACACACACACCACACACGCATCACACACGCACCATACACGCACCACACACACACACCACACACACACCACACACACGCATCACACACACATACACACACACACCACGCACCACACACACACCGCACACACACACACACAACGCACACACACAACGCACACACACACACACACCACGCACACACACACACCACGCACGCACCACACACACCACGCACCACACACACACCACACACATGCCACACGCACACACACGCACACACACACATCACGCACACACACACACCATGCACGCACACACACCACGCATGCACCACACACGCAACGCACGCACAGACACCACACACACACCATGCACCACACACACCATGCACACCACACACGCATCCCACACACACCACACACACACCACACGCACATCACACACACACCACACGCACAACGCACGCACACACACACACCACACACACACACCACACACACACAGACACCACGCACCACACACAGACACCACGCACAGACACCACACGCACAACGCACGCACACACATGCACCACACACAACACACCACACACGCACCATGCACGCATCACATACACACAACGCACGCACACACACAACACACACGCACCACACATCACACACGCACCACGCATGCACCACACATAACACACACGCACCACACACGCATCACATACACACACCACACACGCATCACACATACACCACGCACGCATAGACACGCACACACCACGCACACCACGCACACAACGCACACACACAAACACACATACCACGCACGCACCACACATCACACACGCACCACGCATGCACCACGCACGCACCACGCACGCATCACATACACACACCACACACCACACGCACCACACACACACACCACACGTATGACACGCACGCACCACACACACACAACACACGAATCACACACGCACCACACACACACCACACACACACCACACACGCACCACACATCACACACGCACCACACACATATCACACACGCACCACACACACACACACGAATCACACACGCACCACACACGCACCACATACACACCACACACGCACCACACACGCACAACACACAAATCACACAAGCACCACACACACGCACCACACACACACACGCACCACACACACATACGCACCACACACGCACCACACACACACACACACCACACACACACCACACACACGCATCACACACACACCACACACGCATCACACACGCACCATACACGCACCACACACACACACCACACACACACCACACACACGCATCACACACACACCACACACGCATCACACACGCACCACACACGCACCACACACGCACAACACACGCACCACACACACACACCACACACGCACCACACACACACACCACACACACACACCGCACACACACCACCATGCACCACACACGCACCACATGCAACACACATGTATCACACACACACACCACACACGCATCACACACACACCACACACGCATCACACACACACCACACACACGCAAAACACGCAACACACACGTATCACACACGCACCACACATGCACCACATGCACGCACATGCGTATGCCCCACACGCACACACACGCATCAAAGCTGCACACACACCACACACGCACCACACACACACCACAACAATAACAGCCGCCATTCGCCACTAAGTGGTTGTGGGCGGTAAGAGCCACGACTCCCCATACCGAATACAAATATAGACAAAAGACAAACATCCCCCATATAGTCTTACCATACTGTTGGGGAAAGTGCTATTAACGAGCACACACACATACATGCACAATTGTACCCATTTATATGTGTATCTACACCCGTCTTAAAGTATACACACGTATATAGCTCTGATGCCGTCATCCTTGGACCCCTGATCCAGTGGCGTTGGCGATCGAGTGTGCAGGCGATGCAACTGAACCAAGGTCCCCGGGCCAGAGGGGAGGCCCAGAGGAAGTTGGACAGGGCCCCCCCCAAGTCATTTAATTGCACCAGGGTCCATACCAGCCACGCGAGGCCACTGCCATAGACTCACACAGAGTAAAACAAAATTCACGTCGAGACCCATCGACTGAGCTGTGCTTCAACTCGATCCTCGAGTGGAGCGGCTTAATGGTCCCGGCCTGGTCACCGAATGATACGCAGAACGCTGTCGTGACACCGAGACCCACAGATGTACACAGAGGCCCATCCAGACAATTCACGTGGCAGTTGAGAATGCAGGCAGTGCAACAGCAAATGGGGAACTGGGGCTACAGTGGCCCAGGCGTTGGGATTTGAAGAAGAGGGGAGCGGGGGGGGGGTGCAAATTGGACCCCATGTAATTCCTTGAACCAGGGCCTTTGCGAGGCTTTTGTCCAGCAGTGAATAGATCAATGGTGATGATAAAGATAATGATTTTCTTTTGATGTACGCCAGGGCATCTCAGAGCGCTTTATGTCGCATCTCACCTCGAACACTTGAAAAGGGCGCACCCCTCGGTGGCAGCTGTCCCCATGAGCACAAAGGTGACCCAGGACCTGGTCTGCAAACGTGCATTGGTCTTTCCAGTAGGGATGGGGTGAGGGGACGATGATTGCTGCTTGTGCGTAATCCCAACTCAGTCTGGTTTTCACCCCTTTGCCTTGTGGGCAGGGAGAGCAACCAGGCCGAGAACGAGCTGTCGGGAGCTAACAACGGCCAGGGCAAATCCCGCGGCGAGAAGATCGAGATGAAGGCCCTGCAGGCCGACCAGCCCAAGAAGGTGAGGCCCGTGTGGTCGCGTGGGGTCACGAGCGGCCACAGGGGGTCACGAGCATGTTAGGAGAGGTCACGCGGGGGGTCACAACGAGGGCTCACGGAGAGCTGTGGCACGCCTCTACCACCATTGGCCCATGTTTCATTATCATCGGCAATCACCTATCCACTGCTGGATGAAAGCCTCTCAAACGCCACCAACGTCTTTCATGGAAACCTCCTTCCCTTTGGGCATGGAGGATGTGCCACAGCCGGGCTCGCCAGGAGAAGGCGGTACATCGAAGTGCGGACTAACATCATCATGTTCTTTCTGCATGGGTTAGTGTTGCTTCCTTGCCCGCACGTGCGCGTTTTCTCCAAGTGCTCCGGTTTCCGCCCACATGTATAAGCACGCAGTAATTGGTGGAAAACATCTTAATATACAGAGGACCGCAGATCTTGAGCACTTGCTGGTAGCGCCGGCTCCTCACTGCCTGGCTTCTGCTGCCGCCTTGCATCTTGGTCTGTGGTTCCTCGGCGAATTGTGAGAGAAGCAATTTGCACAAACGACGCCTTTGCGATGTATAAAACTAGACATTATTATTTAGTTTTGCTTTACTCGGATTTTTTTTACCAGAAAATTTGTTTTTACAAAATATTTTCATTTCTTTTAATCTCTATCATGTGGTATTTATACAAATGTATGGCTAGATGTATATATATTGCTGTTTGCTGTTCGACATAAATGGCTCGTTTGGGCAGATGGCTCCAGTGGAAATCAAAGGCTCGTTTTCATAAAGAGCCGTCGGTGATGAGATTGTACGTATAAATATCCTTAAAAAAAACACGTGGAAGGGGGAAAAAAACGAAAGCCCTATCAAACGCCACAAATCAAAGTCCAAAGCAATCAAGGCGAAGGGGGCCCTTTAATGAGCGCGCGCGAATAAGCTAGCGTGCTAACGAACGCCCATTATTGTGGAGTGGCTTCGTTAACTCACAGTCTGCATTGGCCTCGCCTCATGAGCGTTCGCCAAGCCGGGTTGGGATTAAGGGTTTGTGGTCTACTCGAGCGATTTGTTGGGCAACTGTTTGCAGGCGATAGTCACCCGCAACCCGTTTAGCTGTGAACGCACGAGAGGTGATTGCGCGCGCGTATGGCATTGCGTATGAGTGTGCGTGTTTATCATCTCAGTGTATAGTGGGGAGCGGTGGTGTAGCTGTTAGCGCACTGCACTACGAACCTGTCGACCCGAATTCGATTCCCGCTCACGGCAAACACCGCCAGTGACGATGATCTGAACCGGTCCTGGGCCTCCCCTAGGTCGACTCAGCCTCAAATGAGTACCTGGTGTGGTGTGTAAACATCGCAGGTAGGGAGACAAAGGCGGCCGGGCGTGGTGTTGGCCACCCACCCCCTCGTGTGCCGTGCCGGCCTTGATAGGTGCTCGCTAACAGCACTTGCCCCTACAGTCTGTTAAGGCTATATGGGGGATCTTTATGATCTTTATATCATCTCAGTGTATATTGAAATTGAATGTGTATATGATGATGGTGATGCATGTGTATGTACATATATTTTTTTGGTAATATGCATTTTGTATATACATATATATTCATGTTATAGGTGTCGGTGTGTATGTTACTGTGTCTGTGTGTTTGTATAAATAATGGGGAGCGGTAGTGAAGCGGTTAGCGCGCTGCGCTCCGAACCCGGCGACCCGAGTTCAATTCATGCTCACGGCCAACACCAATGACGATTATCTGAACCAGTTATGGGCCTCCCCTAGGTATACTCAGCCTCAAATTAGTACCTGGTGCGGTGTGTAAACATCACCACGAGAGAGACAAAGGCGGCCGGGCGTGGTGCTGGCCACCCACCCCCTCGTGTGCCATGCCGGCCTTCATAGGTGCTCACTAATAGCACTTACCCCAACAGTTTGTTAAGGCTATACGGGGGATCTTTATCTATGGTATAAATATACAAAAAGGTAAAGGTGCAGCCCTGCAATGGCTTGCTCACGCCACTGCTGGCGCAAGGAGCCTCCACTCGAGTGAGCTCGAGAAAGGCCCCTCCAGTGGAGGGGATGTTGGCCTGTTCCATGCTGCCCAGATGTCTTGGTAGAGGTGGGAGGACCCACCCCCTGCAAACTGCGGCCTGCTGATTGACTGCGCTGGACTCATTAACACTGCGGGCAGGAGAGACGAGGGAGGGTGGGTAAACGGGAGGGGATTTGATACATTTTTTTCCCCTTTTGCTTCAATGGCTGCGCCGGGTAATGGAATTGAACCACCGGCTCCAGTGCGCTGAACACTACATCACGGCAGCTTCTTTACACCACATGGATTGGTGTTATAGCTGCTGCTGCTGCGTTGGCAGTGGTGCACAACCACAATGAACGGCAACAAAAAGACCTCAACATATTCATCAACAACACTGCCGCTATAGAGAAAATAAAATATATATAGCAGGTGACATTTTGAGCAATGTGCTATGAAGATAGGCCATTGCCGGAATCATCGCCTGTTATATAACTAGACCACTTTTTTGGGCACACACATTTTTTTGTTGATAAACGTGTTGAGTTATTATTGTTGTTGTTGTTAACTCTGCTAGTGCACCACTGCCATTGCAGCAACAACACCACCAGACAATTTGTTCAATAAAAAACTTCCACAGAATAGCTTTCCGATCAGCCTTGAGGCCTTGCCAAGTGTTGTCCGGCATGATGTCCGACGTTTCACTGCACGGTGGCTAGGAGATGTCATCTTCCTCGCATGGTATGCCGGAGGTCTGAGGTTCGATCCCCACCCTGACGCCTGCTGTATATTTGGAGTTTGCGGTGTTTTCCCCGCGATCGCGTGAATTTATTTTTCCGGGTCCTCCGGTTTCTCTCTCCACGTTTATAAACATGCACTGAAATTATTAAGATACTTTTGGTGCGAAAAATGTGCAAATGATGGGCCACTTTGTTGAGCTTATCATTTGTGGTCAGGTCGCTTCCTGAAAAAATAAGTTAAACCTCAGTGGGCTTTGCCTGGTAGGATGGGGATGGCTTCTATTTGTTTGTGTTTTGGTGATTTATATTTATATTCTTGGTTCTTTCGGTAAAATAGAAATACATTTTTATATTTATTGTTTTATATTTATATTATTTTATTATTTCCCTTCTACATGACTTTACCGAAAGAACCAAGAATATGAATCCCTGCAGTCACGAAAGCTTTAAATCAAAATTTTTTGGTGATTTTTTACCTTTCTCGTACTTTGCACAACTATCGTGTTGTTGTGCACTGTTTGTTGTTGTAAAGTTCTGACCCGCCCCGACTGGACATCTGCGAAGAAGAGCTTTATAGCTCATTGGATTCCTCCTCGAGTATAAATAAATATTCCGATTCTGATTCTGAACTGTTGTGTTGAGTTTAAAATATATATGTGTGTAATTGGGCATTGAATGTGGTGTGTTTTTGCCGTGTAGGAGCCGGTGGATGAGTTTGACATGCAGGAGGACATCATCAAAGACCCTTACCCACCGGACGAATTCCCAGGTGTGTGACGATGCAGAGACACGGAACGGACACGAGCCACACAAGCCGCGACAACTTCCTGGCCGGCAAATTCGTTCCACGAACTGACACAGGGGACACTCGTGAAAAGGAATCTGAGTCTGTTGTGGATAATGACGTTAATCTGCGCAGGCGGCAAGTCCATGGCTCAAATTACCCCTCCCATTCCGTCCAATCTCGCTCTCACCCACTTGTTTGTACTCCAGACTTCAGGAGACTAGACGTGTATACGTAGCGTCGTCGTCGTCGTCCACGCAAGATCGCATCTCTAACAACCGCCGAGGAACCGCAGACACGAGCTTCGAAGGCAGCAGCGGCTGCCAGGCAGCGAGGAACCGGCGCTAGCAACAATTGCCCAAGCTCTGCAGTCCTCAATTCATTGAGAAGTTTTCAGCCAATTAATAACTGTTTATACATGTGGGAGGAAACTGGAGCACCCGGAGAAAACCCACACGTACGAGGAGGGAACACAATCTATCCCATAACAGAAGGCTTCTTCTTGCCTTCCTCAACAGCATTGTTTAGTTGATACCATCAACAATATTCCGGGTGATTTGTTCATATGCATACAATTTGCAGAATTCTAAAGACATCGATTCTTCAAAATGGACATGAATCGATGACCCGCCGCGTCATCGTTACACCTCGTCCCTAACCAGCATTGAGACCGGGCGCCTTCGCCCGTCCCCCAAAGTGACCCCTCCCCCATGACCCCCTCTCCTGCGCGTGACCCCCGCCCCCGCTCACCTCGTCAGGCGACGACGAGGAGTGCGACCCCGAGCTGCCGCTGGGTCCGCGTCCGCGCATCACGGAGGAGCTCGCCATCAAGGAGAAGCTCGTGCCCATGCCCGAGGCCTCCTCCTTCTTCATCTTCGGCACCAAGAACAAGTGGGCGGGGAGGTTGGGGGGGGGGTGCGGAGGGAGGGAGTGGGGGTGGTGGGGGGCTTTGGGTGGAGTTAGGGCGAGAGATTGAGGGTATAGGTTGGAGTTCGGGACAGGGGTGGAATTCGGGTTAACGGTTAAGAGTTAGGGGTGGAGTTGTGGTTAGAGGTCCAGGGCTAGGGGTGAAGTTAGTGGTTAGGGATTGAGTTAGGGTTGAGGTTTATTGTTCGGGGTTGGAGGTTAGTGTTTGGAGTGAGGAGTTGGTAATGGATAGTGTTAGTGTCATGTTTGCGAGGGCTGCGGTTAGAGTGACGGTTAGTGTGGGGTAGGTATTATGGTTCGTGTTCGATATGTAGGCAGTGCCGTCGCAGTGAGACACCATCACGCACCCGTGTGTGTGTGTGTTAGCCTCCAGCACCTAGCCTAGCACAATCATCGTGATAACGTCACCGCCACTTAGTGGCACATGGCAGTTGTTATTGTTGTTGTGTGTGTGCAGTAGTGAAGCGGGTAGCGCGCTGAACTATGAACCCGGCGACCCGAGTTAGATTTTTGCTTTTGGCCAACAGCAGCGGTGATTATCTGAACTGGGTCCTGGGCCTCCCATAGGTCGCCTCAGTCTCCAATAAGCACCTGGTGTGGTGTGTAAACATCGCCACTGGGAAGACAAAGACGGCCAGGCGTGGTGTTGGCCACCCACCTCCTCGTGCGCCGTGTCAGCCTTCAAGTTACTCGCTAACAGCACTTTCCCCAACTGTCTGTTAAGGCTATGGGGGGGATCTTTGTCTTTGTGTGCGCGTGCAGGTTCCGCATCATGTGCCACCGCATCGTCAACCACACGTCATTCACGAACCTCATCCTCGTCTTCATCCTGCTCAGCAGCATCTCCCTCGCCGCTGAGGACCCCATCGACCCTTACTCCTTCCGAAACGAGGTGAGGCCTTCCTCACTCTTCCTCATAATCATCCTCCTCCGATCATCGATTTCCTCCTCCTCCTCATCGAGAAGACCTTGTTGGACATGTGACGTCTTAGCAGTTTCAGCATCAAGTGAATCTCGTTGCTTTGAATCCTCACAAAGTGAAGAGACGGCTCGCTTAGCTGACGGGTTTGTCCATCGTGAAGCTCATCGCAGACTTATTATGTTATTCAGAGTTCCTGTGCCTTGCCTAATTAGAATTTAATATCATCATCGTAATTATCATCACCAGGGAAAGCATCATCAAGTATAGTAGGGTGGGGTAAGAGGCCTACGTGGGGTACAAACCATTTGTGTCCTGGTGCTCACCCCGCGTGGTTTGTTGGGCTGCTGGCACCACCACCACCAGCAGCAGCAGCAGCAGGGACCTCTAGAGGAGGGCGCCACTGCACCCTAACCTGGCCATGGCTGATGAGACCACTTCTGTCAGCACCAGGACAACAAAGGCCTTTTAATTCTAGATTTGAAGTTTTCGTGACTGCAAGGATTCATACTCTTTGTTTTTTTCGGTAAAGTCACGTAGGTAAAAAATTCACGACGTGTCGGGCGCAACACAAGCGTCCTTCTTCAGGTGGGGACAACCTAGCGAAAGCACACCACTTAAGTGTGTCTCAGAGGTGGCTGTGACGAGTAATTATAATTATATATATAATTACTCACTTAAGCGGTTGTGCTTTCGCTACGTTGTTCCCACCTGAAGAAGGACGCTTGTGTTGCGCCCGAAACGTCGTGATTTAATTTATTTTCATTTTTTACCTACGTGACTTTACCGAAAAAAACCAAAGAGTAAAAAAGGCCTTTTACCCCACGTAGGCCTCTCATCCCACATTACCCTACAGAGCATTATAATAATCATCGCCATTCTCTTTTACATTTGTTTTCCTGGGTAAGAGTTTACAACAATTTGTAGATTTTCATGCCTCGATCCTGATGACTGTTGCTCTTCATCGTCATCAACTGGATCTATCCACTGCTGGATGAAGGCTTCCACAGGTCGTCGCCAAGTGGGATTTTTTTTCCACGTTTGTTCACCTGACAGCTTTTATTATTTATCGGACTGTGTTGGGTGGAGGAGGGGTGTACGACACAACATTTTACTCACACGGCAGTCTGACACAAAAATGTATTGTGAATTGGTCGCGAAAGACTGCGCACATTAAATTATCTTCTGTCCATTTCATTTCCTTGAGTTCGTTATTCAGTCAACACGATTTCAAATTTCTACTGATCTTATGTTATCAGCCTGTTTGAAATTCTGCCAAATTAATTAGATTTCCTTATTTGCTTATTTTGCTTCGACTTATCTCATTCTGCGTTTCTTCTCTTGCTCATTTTTTTTCCGCTCAGATCCTCTCCTTCTTTGACATCGGCTTCACGGCCGTCTTCACCACGGAGATCGTCCTCAAGGTGAAGGGCGTCGTTGTAAACGCGGCGTGAGACAATTTCCCCCGTATCAGCTGTTGTCTTCCCTGGACCACACGAAACACCTCGCTCCTGAATAACCCCTCTCACGTCCGAAACCTTCAGGCCTAGCGTCAACCAGATGCACGTCTTGTTAACCGCGTGAGATCCCCCCCCACTCGACAGCCAACACGTGGCGCAGCTCTAAGCCCTTCCCACATGTAAAATAAACAGGTATTCACTTAAATAACACAACTATAAAGGAATCAACAGGTCAGAGAAGAAGCTGTCTAATCACGTGCAACTAACATAACGTTGCGTGACCTCTGATCCTGCCCTGACCCCTGACCCCGCCGCACGGCCGCCCTGCTCAGATGACGGCGTACGGAGCGTTCATGCACACGGGCTCCTTCCTGCGCAACTACTTCAACATCCTCGACTGCTTCGTCGTGACCGTGTCTCTCGTCTCCTTCGGCATCCAGTGAGCGCCCGTCTGGTCCCTGCTCCTGGGTTCCCAGCTTCGTCGTCCCTGCACCCTGATCTCTGGTTTTTTTGGTCCCTCTTCTATGACTCTTCGTCGCTGCACCATGATCCTTTGATACCTCGTCGCTGGTCTCTTGTACCTCGTCCATGGTTGATGGTCCACGGGCCTTGGGCCCTGGTCTCAGGTGTGTGGTCCCCTCTCCAAGGTCTTTGGCCATGGTGCCTAACCTTGGCCATGGTGCCTAACCTTGGCCATTGGTTCCTCATCTCATTCTCCGTGGTCTCTGGTTCCTGGTCTTTGGTTCCTGGCCCCATAGCCCCTGGCCCCATAGCCCCTGGTTCTTAGACTCTGCTTCCTGGTCTCTGAAACCTGATCCTTGGGCGCTAGCCTCTGATGTTTGGTCAATAGTCCCAGGTCTTTGGTCCATGGTTCCTATCCTTGGTCTTCGATTCCTGGTGCAATCGTTCCTGGTCTCTGGGACCTGGTCTTTGGTTCTTGATACCCATCCTCGCATCCTAATCCTTCCCTGGATTGGCAGTGGGAGTGGAGTGGAAACGGATGATTGTGCTGATAATGACGGTGACAGTGATGATGATTTGGGGTTACACTCGAATTGGTGATGCTGGTGATGCAGATGACGAAAGTGATGTTGATGAGCATCATTCTGTCGGTGATAATGGTGAGGATGTTTAATTATTTCATTACGATGAGGATAGTAAATTAGGAAGACGACGACGACGACGATGATGGAGACCTTGCTAATGAAGGTGACGATGAAGTCAACGGCGATGGTGTGCTGATGGCGACGACGGTGATGATGTTTGGTGAGGCTGATGGCGATGGTACTATGGCGGTGACGATGTTTTCAGGTCCAGCGCCATCTCCGTGGTGAAGATCCTGCGTGTGTTGAGGGTGCTCAGACCTCTTCGAGCCATCAACAGAGCAAAGGGTCTCAAGGTGCAACAGCTGTCCCACACATCTGCTACAGCAACAACAACAACCACAACTACAACCACAACCACAGCTACAACCACAACTACAACCACAACCACAGCAACATCTGCTATAAATGCGCCTGTGTATGTCCTCTGGGGAGCGGTGGTGCAGTGGTTGAGCACGCTGCGCTACTAATCCGGCGACCCGAGTTCCATTCCCGCTCACGGCCACCACCGTCGGCGGTGAAATATCTGAGAATAAATCCTGGGCGTCCCCTAGGTCGACTCCGCCTTAAAATGAGTACCTGGTGCAGTGTGTAAACATCAGCACTGGGGAGAGACAAAGGCGGACGGGCGTGGTGTTGACCACACCACAGCGTCATCGGTGCGCCGTACCGGCCATCATGGGGTGTTTCTCGCGAACAGCACTTGCCCCAACAGTCTGTTTAACGGCGATACGGGGGGTGGGTCTTTGTCTCTGTGCGGCGAGCAGCACGTGGTGCAGTGTGTGTTTGTGGCGATCCGCACCATCGGCAACATCGTGATCGTCACCACCCTCCTGCAGTTCATCTTCGCTTGCATCGGCGTGCAGCTCTTCAAGGTGGGGACCTTCATCGTCGTCATCGCTGTTATCACTCTCATCGTCGTCACTGTCATTGTCATCATTGTAATCATTGTCATCGTCGTCACGGTCATTGTCATCATTGTAATCATTGTCATCGTCGTCACGGTCATTGCTATCAGCAACATTGTCATCATAATCACTGTCATTGTCATCGTCGTCGTCATCATTGTCATAATTGCTGTCATTGTCGTCATCCTCATGATCGTTATCATCACCACCACCATCATCATTGTCTTTGTGTCATGATCGTTATCGTCACTATCTCCAACATCATCATCGTCATCATCGTCATCATCGTCCTCATCGTCCTCATAACCATCGTCGTACCCCTCTGATCCAGTGCCTTGAACGCGAGAGTTGGAGATTGGTGGTGATGTTGGTGATGGTGGTTATATTTGTAATGCGGGCGTAAACGGCCCTCCGGAGGTGACGTCAGGAGGGGAGGAGTTAGGTCACGTGGGGGGGTGAGGGGTTAGGCTATAGAAGGAGGGGAACCGGAAGAGGACGGGAGTGACGGGGAACCAGGAACAGAGAGAGGCCACGAAGGGCGAAGCGGAGGGTGGCGAGATCGCCACGAACACGGGGGAGCGAGGATCGGCACCGTTGGCCAGCGGTGACCGACCCGAAGCAGCGAGGAGGCTGCAGTCAGCAGCGGGGCTGCACAGAGAGTCAGCAGCGGGGCTGCATACAGAGTCAGCAGCGGGTCTGCATACGGTAGCAGCCAGAGGGTCTGCACATAGGGGTAGCAGCGGGAGTCTGCATAGAGGTAGCAGCGAGTCTGCAGGGAGGAGGTTACAGTAGATGAAGCAGAGAGTCAGAGGGAAGAAGAAGCTATAATAGCAGTGAATAGCCGGGGGCTACAAATACAGAGTTATAACAGAGTGCCGTGTGGGTGAAGACGAGAACCCAATAAAAGACACGAAGACAGAAGGAAGTGTCCGAGTCCTTTTATTACACTGGAGTCAGAAGTGAAACGGCATGGCGAAACAACTGAGGAAAAAGAATATCCCATCTCCGGCGTCGGCTTCATCATCGGACGACGACGATCTTCCTCCTGAGGTCGGCTTCACTTCGGCGGAGGGAGAGATCCGTGAGGGCCCGGGTGTCGAGGAGGTTGCCGCTGCGTCCGCCCCGTCTGCGTTGAAGGACGAAGATTTAAGATGGACCCGAATGGCGGAGCAACTGGCGACTCTTAAAACCGTCATCACTGAGTTGTGTGACCTTGTCACGCCAAGGGCGGCGTTGGAGGGGGACGGTGGTGATCGGCAGGAGCCCGGATTGTCTTCGATGGCGCCGCCATTGGCCACGCGGCGTGAAGACGCCATCTTGGGCGTGGCGCACCACGGAAGGCGGGAAGCCGCCATTTTGGGGCCGCCGCGAGGATCGTCCGCCATCTTGGCGACACCGCGTTGCGACGCCTTGCTGAACTTACTGCCGGAAGAGTCAGCGACGGACGGAAGCAGGCCAAGGGGCCGCAGTCGTCACCTTACAACCGTCAAAGAGTTCTCCATCGGGGGCGATTGGAGTGCGTTCGCCTGTAGATTTTTGGCGGCGGTACGTACGGCAAGGTGGACGGACGCTGAGGCACTGGAGGTGCTTCCGACTCTTCTTGATGATGAGTCCGTTCGTTTTTTTCGCTCTATAAAAGCTGCGAAGAAGAAAACTCTGCGTGGGGTGTTCGATGAAATGGCGGACGCGTACGAGCCACCGGATGACGCCCATCGCCGCTTCGTGCAGCGGCAACGCGCACCGGAGGAGTCGCCTGTAGCGTACAGGGGCGCCGTGTTGGAACTCGCTATGGCCGCTTACCCGGAGACGGAGCCTGACCTGCTGGAACCTCTCATCTTGGGGAAGATGTTGGAGTTATCCCGGGATCTGGGCATTCCTATGCCGGCGTGCGGTCACGAAAAACTCACGTCCCGGGCCGCGGCCAAGTGTTTGGACGCCCAGTTCAATCTCCGCCGCTGGAAACAGGTGACGGCGTGGACGGGCGGTCCTGTCGTCGATGGGGGGGCCATAGGGTGGGACCCTACGAAGGCCGTGTACGTGCCGGATGCGACCGGCCCAAAGGAGTTGTCGGCCGCCTCCACTCCGTGGCCGGCTCGAAGCGGGCCAGGGCCGCGGGCTCCGCCGCCGGCGCGGCCGCGTCGGGACGGGGTGCCCGCTGCGCGCCGCCCCGACGTCGACTGCTTCCGCTGCGGCCGTCGGGGCCACTATGCCAGGGACTGCTGGGCCCGGGTTCCGGGGCCGCCCCAGCAGGAGGCCTCGACAGCGGACGCCCCAAAGAAAGACCCTCCGGCACAGACAAGCCGGCCGTGACAGCGCAGGGAGGAGGACGTTCCGCTCGTGGGACGTCGACTGGAGCCGCAGAACCCACGGGACCTGCAGCTCTTCCTATCCCTCCGCGGACGCGAGTACGGGATGTCTCTGGACGCGAGCGGGACAGTGGCGGGCCTCCAATGGCGACGGAAGAACTTGCGCCCGTCGCCCCTAAAACCCTTCCACGTTCCCGCTCGGCGGGTGGTCTGCCGACCGTCCGGGACGGCCCGGCTGCCCGTACTCGCTCGAAATCCCTCACGTTTCGTTAAAATTGTATTGTGTTGTGTTCTGGTTATATTGTTGTTGCATGCTTCGTGTCTTTTTACGTGTTGGCCCTTTACACCCGCATTTCTTGTCAGGTTGCAATTCAGCCGAGGTCGGCTGGATTTTCTTTATGGGGGAGGGTGATGTAATGCGGGCGTAAACGGCCCTCCGGAGGTGACATCAGGAGGGGAGGAGTTAGGTCACGTGGGGGGGTGAGGGGTTAGGCTATAGAAGGAGGGGAACCGGAAGAGGACGGGAGTGACGGGGAACCAGGAACAGAGAGAGGCCACGAAGGGCGAAGCGGAGGGTGGCGAGATCGCCACGAACACGGGGGAGCGAGGATCGGCACCGTTGGCCAGCGGTGACCGACCCGAAGCAGCGAGGAGGCTGCAGTCAGCAGCGGGGCTGCACAGAGAGTCAGCAGCGGGGCTGCATACAGAGTCAGCAGCGGGTCTGCATACGGTAGCAGCCAGAGGGTCTGCACATAGGGGTAGCAGCGGGAGTCTGCATAGAGGTAGCAGCGAGTCTGCAGGGAGGAGGTTACAGTAGATGAAGCAGAGAGTCAGAGGGAAGAAGAAGCTATAATAGCAGTGAATAGCCGGGGGCTACAAATACAGAGTTATAACAGAGTGCCGTGTGGGTGAAGACGAGAACCCAATAAAAGACACGAAGACAGAAGGAAGTGTCCGAGTCCTTTTATTACATATTGATGATGATGTCAGCGTTACCGTCTAGATGGATGTTTAAACACCTCGTGAGACATCATCAAGGCGATGCTGCTGCTGCTGTTGATATTTGTGTAGTCGATTAAATTGTTGATGCCATTGACATCAGAGTTGTAGCTGACGTCATTGTTTTTGCAGGTGTCTGTTCATGTTGATGTTTGGTGTCATCTTTGTGTCGTCGTTGTTGACGATGTTTTGTGGCGTTGTTTTTGTCGTCGTTGGTGTTGTTGTCGATGTTGTTGACGTGGTCGACGTTGTGTCCGTCTGCACAGGGGAGATTTTTCGCGTGCACGGATGAATCCAAGAACACGGAGGCGGAGTGCAAGTGAGATATTAAACAACTCCCCACCTCTTCTCCTGCACCATCACCATCATCACTCCCGCCTCATCAACGCTCGCCGTCGCCCCTCATTGTCTTGCCGTGCGCGCGACAGGGGCCTGTTCATCTCGTACAAGGAGGGAAACCTGGACTACCCGGAGGTGCGCGAGCGCATCTGGTACAAGAACGACTTCAACTTCGACAACGTGATGGCCGGCATGATGACCCTCTTCACCGTGTCCACCTTCGAGGGCTGGCCGCAGTGCGTCCGCGTCGCGGCTCCACCACGGGGGGCGGGGGGGGGGGGGTGGTCGTACAGGGAGACGAGGATATGGGGAGAGAGAGGGATAGGGAGATGGGGAGACGGGGAGACAGGGAGAAAGGGGGGGAGACGACGGGGAGATGGGGACAGAGAGGGAGACGGGGAGATGGGGAGAGAGAGGGATAGGGAGATGGGGAGACGGGAGACAGGGAGAAGAGTCAGGGAGACAGGGAGAGAGGGGGGAGACGACGGGGAGATGGGGACAGAGAGGGAGACGGGCAGATGGGGAGAGAGAGGGATAGGGAGATGGGGAGACGGGGAGACAGGGAGAAAGGGGGGAGACGACGGGGAGATGGGGACAGAGAGGGAGACGGGGAGATGGGGAGAGAGAGGGATAGGGAGATGGGGAGACGGGGAGACAGCGAGAAAGGGTCAGGGAGACAGAGAGAGAGGGGGGAGACGACGGGGAGATGGGGACAGAGAGGGAGACGGGGAGATGGGGAGAGAGAGGGATAGGGAGATGGGGAGACGGGAGACAGGGAGAAAGAGTCAGGGAGACAGGGAGAGAGGGGGGAGACGACGGGGAGATGGGGACAGAGAGGGAGACGGGGAGATGGGGAGAGAGAGGGATAGGGAGATGGGGAGACGGGGAGACAGGGAGAAAGGGGGGAGACGACGGGGAGATGGGGACAGAGAGGGAGACGGGGAGATGGGGAGAGAGAGGGATAGGGAGATGGGGAGACGGGGAGACAGGGAGAAAGGGGGGAGACGACGGGGAGATGGGGACAGAGAGGGAGACGGGGAGATGGGGAGAGAGAGGGATAGGGAGATGGGGAGACGGGAGACAGGGAGAAAGGGTCAGGGAGACAGGGAGAGAGGGGGGAGACGACGGGGAGATGGGGACAGAGAGGGAGACGGGGAGATGGGGAGAGGCAGGGATAGGGAGATGGGTAGACGGGGAGACAGGGAGAAAGGGTCAGGGAGACAGGGAGAGATGGAAATTGGCGAGAGAGGGGGATGGGGAGAGAGGGCCAGGGAGGCAGTAACAGGGAAACAGGGACAGGAGGGGATGAGAAAACGGGGGTTCTGCCAATTAGGAGTGAAATGATTGAGATGAGATGTGAGAGCCGAGAGGTTGTGAGATGCCGGGGTATTGAAGCCCCCAATAAATGCGAATCTTATCCCTGGTGAAGCCAGGTCCAAGATCTGCTGCTATTGGTGGTGTAATTCCATGGCCTGCCGTTCCCCACCTCTCCACTGACCGGCACCCCCACTCCCCTCTCCTGCCCCGACCGCTCGCAGGTTCTTGTACCGAGCCATCGACTCGAGCAAGGAGGACATTGGCCCCATCTACAACAACCGCGTGGAGATGTCCGTCTTCTTCATTATCTACATCATCATCATCGCCTTCTTCATGATGAACATCTTCGTGGGCTTCGTCATCGTCACCTTCCAGGACCAGGGCGAGAAGGAGTACCGCAACTGCGAGCTCGACAAGAACCAGGTGTGTGTTCCCCCCCCCCCCCCTCTGCGTTTGAGCATGCGTCGAGATGTGTTCACTTTGCTTCACGTGGGTCCGGTGGCCCGGCGAGACTGGAGACGAACGGGGAGACTGGGGACAATGAAGGAGGGGGAGATTGAGAGACGGAGATGGTGGAGACAGTGACACGGAGACTGGAGGCTGGAGAGAGGGAGACTAAGCTAATTAACACGGATTCTTGTCTCCCACGTGTGCCCTGCGTCTGCCACCTGTGAGTCTCCGCTTGTGTCCCCGCCGTGTCCCCTCCGTGTCCCCGCTGTGTCCCCTCCGTGTCCCCTCCGTGTCCCCGCTGTGTCCCCTCCGTGTCCCCTCCGTGTCCCCGCTGTGTCCCCTCCGTGTCCCCGCTGTGTCCCCTCCGTGTCCCCTCCGTGTCCCCTCCGTGTCACCTCCGTGTCCTCTCCGTGTCCCCTCCGTGTCCTCTCCGTGTCCCCTCCGTGTCCCCGCTGTGTCCCCTCCGTGTCACCTCCGTGTCCCCTCCGTGTCACCTCCGTGTCCCCTCCGTGTCCTCTCCGTGTCCCCTCCGTGTCCTCTCCATGTCCCCTCCGTGTCCTCTCCGTGTCCCCGCTGTGTCCCCTCCGTATCCCCTCCGTGTCTCCTCCGTGTCCCCTCCGTGTCCCCGCTGTGTCCCCTCCGTGTCACCTCCGTGTCCCCTCCGTGTCCCCACGTGTCCCCACGTGTCCCCTCCGTGTCCTCTCCGTGTCCCCTCCGTGTCCCCTCCGTGTCCCCACGTGTCCCCTCCGTGTCTCCTCCGTGTCACCTCCGTGTCCCCTCCGTGTCCCCGCTGTGTCCCCTCCGTGTCACCTCCGTGTCCCCTCCGTGTCCCCTCCGTGTCCCCGCTGTGTCCCCTCCGTGTCCCCTCCGTGTCTCCTCCGTGTCCCCGCTGTGTCCCTTCCGTGTCACCTCCGTGTCTCCTCCGTGTCCCCGCTGTGTCCCCTCCGTGTCCCCTCCGTGTCTCCTCCGTGTCCCCGCTGTGTCCCCTCCGTGTCACCTCCGTGTCCCCTCCGTGTCCCCACGTGTCCCCACGTATCCCCTCCGTGTCCCCTCCGTGTCCCCTCCGTGTCCCCTCCGTGTCCCCACGTGTCCCCTCCGTGTCCCCTCCGTGTCTCCTCCGTGTCCCCTCCGTGTCCCCTCCGTGTCCCCGCTGTGTCCCCTCCGTGTCACCTCCGTGTCCCCTCCGTGTCCCCTCCGTGTCTCCTCCGTGTCCTCTCCGTGTCCCCTCCGTGTCCCCTCCGTGTCCTCTCCGTGTCCCCTCCGTGTCCCCTCCGTGTCTCCTCCGTGTCCCCTCCGTGTCCCCGCTGTGTCCCCGCTGTGTCCCCTCCGTGTCCCCTCCGTGTCTCCTCCGTGTCTCCTCCGTGTCCCCGCTGTGTCTCCTCCGTGTCCTCTCCGTGTCCCCTCCGTGTCCTCTCCGTGTCCCCTCCGTGTCCTCTCCGTGTCCTCTCCGTGTCCCCGCTGTGTCCCCTCCGTGTCCCCTCCGTGTCTCCTCCGTGTCCCCTCCGTGTCCCCGCTGTGTCCCCTCCGTGTCCCCTCCGTGTCTCCTCCGTGTCCCCGCTGTGTCCCCTCCGTGTCACCTCCGTGTCCCCTCCGTGTCCCCTCCGTGTCCCCGCTGTGTCCCCTCCGTGTCCCCTCCGTGTATCCTCCGTGTCCCCGCTGTGTCCCCTCCGTGTCCCCTCCGTGTCCCCTCCGTGTCTCCTCCGTGTCCCCCCCGTGTCCCCTCCGTGTCCCCTCCGTGTCCCCGCTGTGTCCCCTCCGTGTCCCCTCCGTGTCTCCTCCGTGTCCCCTCCGTGTCCCCTCCGTGTCCCCGCTGTGTCCCCTCCGTGTCCCCTCCGTGTCCCCTCCGTGTCCCCTCCGTGTCTCCTCCGTGTCCCCTCCGTGTCCCCTCCGTGTCTCCTCCGTGTCCCCTCCGTGTCCCCTCCGTGTCCCCGCCGTGTCCCCTCCGTGTCCCCTCCGTGTCCCCTCCGTGTCCCCACGTGTCCCCTCCGTGTCCCCTCCGTGTCCCCTCCGTGTCCCCTCCGTGTCTCCTCCGTGTCCCCTCCGTGTCCCCTCCGTGTCCCCTCCGTGTCCCCTCCGTGTCCCCTCCGTGTCCCCTCCGTGTCCCCACGTGTCCCCTCCGTGTCCCCTCCGTGTCCCCTCCGTGTCCCCTCCGTGTCTCCTCCGTGTCCCCGCTGTGTCCCCTCCGTGTCCCCTCCGTGTCCCCTCCGTGTCCCCTCCGTGTCCCCTCCGTGTCCTCTCCGTGTCACCTCCGTGTCCCCTCCGTGTCCTCTCCGTGTCTCCTCCGTGTCCCCTCCGTGTCCCCGCTGTGTCCCCTCCGTGTCCTCTCCGTGTCTCCTCCGTGTCCCCGCTGTGTCACCTCCGTGTCCCCGCTGTATCCCCTCCGTGTCCCCGCTGTGTCCCCTCCGTGTCCCCTCCGTGTCTCCTCCGTGTCCCCTCCGTGTCCCCGCTGTGTCCCCTCCATGTCACCTCCGTGTCCCCTCCGTGTCTCCTCCGTGTCCCCTCCGTGTCCCCTCCGTGTCCCCTCCGTGTCCCCTCCGTGTCCCCTCCGTGTCCCCTCCGTGTCTCCTCCGTGTCCCCTCCGTGTCCCCTCCGTGTCCCCTCCGTGTCCCCTCCGTGTCTCCTCCGTGTCCCCTCCGTGTCCCCGCTGTGTCCCCTCCGTGTCACCTCCGTGTCCCCTCCGTGTCCCCTCCGTGTCCCCTCCGTGTCCCCTCCGTGTCCCCACTGTGTCCCCTCCGTGTCCCCTCCGTGTCCCCTCCGTGTCCCCTCCGTGTCCCCTCCGTGTCTCCTCCGTGTCCCCTCTGTGTCCCCACTGTGTCCCCTCCGTGTCCTCTCCGTGTCCCCTCCGTGTCCCCTCCGTGTCCCCACTGTGTCCCCTCCGTGTCCCCTCCGTGTGTGTCCCCTCCGTGTCCCCTCCGTGTCCCCTCCGTGTCCCCGCTGTGTCCCCTCCGTGTCCCCTCCGTGTCCCCTCCGTGTCCCCACTGTGTCCCCTCCGTGTCCCCTCCATGTCCCCACTGTGTCCCCTCCGTGTCCCCTCCGTGTCCCCACTGTGTCCCCTCCGTGTCCCCTCCGTGTCTTTTCCGTGTCCCCTCCGTGTCCCCTCCGTGTCCCCGCTGTGTCCCCTCCGTGTCCCCTCCGTGTCCCCTCCGTGTCCCCTCCGTGTCCCCTCCGTGTCCCCGCTGTGTCCCCGCTGTGTCCCCGCGTGTCCCCTCCGTGTCCCCTCCGTGTCCCCTCCGTGTCCCCGCTGTGTCCCCGCTGTGTCCCCGCTGTGTCCCCACGTGTCCCCGCGTGTCCCCGTGTACAGAGGCAGTGCGTCGAGTACGCCATCAATGCGCGCCCGCTGCGGCGCTTCATCCCGCGCAACCCGTACCGCTACAACGTGTGGTACGTGGCCAACCACCCCGCCTTCGAGTACTCCATGTTCGCCCTCATCGTCGCCAACTCGCTCTGCCTCGGCATGCAGGTACTGTGCACGGGGCTCCGGGTACGCCTGGGGGTGGGGGGGTGTAGGTACGCGTGGGGGTGGGGGGCGTGTAGGTACGCGTGGGGGTGGTGTAGGTATGTGTGTGGGGGGGGATGTAGGTACGTGTGGGGGGGGTGTAGGTATGTGTGGGGGGGGGGTGTAGGTACGTGTGGGGGGGGTGTAGGTATGTGTGGGGGTGGGGGTGTAGGTATGTGTGTGGGGGGGGTGTAGGTACGTGTGGGGGGGGTGTAGGTATGTGTGGGGGGGTGTAGGTACGTGTGGGGGGGTGTAGGTACGTGTGGGGGGGGTGTAGGTATGTGTGGGGGGGGGGTGTAGGTATGTGTGGGGGGGGGGTGTAGGTATGTGTGGGGGTGTAGGTATGTGTGGGGGTGGGGGTGTAGGTACGTGTGGGGTGGGGGTGTGTAGGTACGCGTGGGGGTGGGGGGTGTAGGTACGTGTGGGGGTGGGGGGTGTAGGTACGTGTGGGGGGGGGGTGTAGGTACGTGTGGGGGTGTGTAGGTACGTGTGGGGGGAGGGGTGGGGGGGTGAAGGTAGCGTGGGGGTGGGGGGGTGTAGGTACTCACGGGGGAAGCGGGGCATACAGTAGAGAGGACATATTTATAAAAGATAAAGGCGCAGCCTTGCAACGTCCCGCTCGCGCCACTGCCAGCAGAAGCGCCTCCACGAGAGGGAGCTCTGGAACGCTTCCTCGAGTGGAGGGTATTCGGCCTGAAGTGTTGACACGAGCCAGAACGTTTGGGAGTAACCCACAGTCTACCCCACCACAGATGACTTGCTGAACAACTAACTAAGCTGGGTGTACAGAGGCCACGGGGGGGGGGGGGGGGTGGAATTGAAGAAACTTTCCCCTGACGGGAGAGCAGACCGGCGAACCTCCGGGTCGCTAACCATTGCACCCGCCCCTCCCCGCAGCACTACGGCCAGTCGGAGGAGTTCAGCCACGTGATGGACGTCCTCAATCTCATCTTCACGTTCCTCTTCACCGGAGAGATGATTGTCAAGATCATCGCCTACAAGCCCCGGGTGAGGGCGCGCGCGAACCTTCGCGCTGCCGGACCGACTGTTTTGTCCCGTCCACACACTGTGCTCCACCACTACGCTGCAGGTCACAACGGCACACTCGCTCACTCACTCGAAGGCAAAGATCCCCCGTATAGCCTCATCAGACTGTTGGGGCAAGTGCCGTTAGCAAGTATCAGCTGTGAAGGCCGTCGCAGCGCACGTGGTGGTGGGTGGCCAGACCACGCCCGACCGCCTTTGTCTGCCCGGCGGTGATGTTTTTACACACCGCACCAGGTACTAATTTCAAGTGAACCTGGGGGAGGCCCAGGACCGGTTCAGATAATCGTCACTGGTGTTGGCCGTGAGCGGAAATCGAACCCGGTTCGCCGGATTCGTAGTGCAGCGTGCTAACCATTGAACTACCGCTACTCACACCCATTCACTCACCCACTCACTCACCCACTCACTCACCCACTCACTCACTCACTCACCCACTCACTCACCCACTCACTCACCCACTCACTCACCCACTCACTCACCCACTCACTCAGCCACCGACTCACTCACCCACTCAAACACCCACTCACTCACCCACTCAAACACCCACTCACTCACCCACTCACTCACCCACCCACTCACTCAACCACTCACTCACCCACTCACTCACACACTCACTCACCCACTCACTCACCCACCCGCTCACTCACCCACTCACTCACTCACTCACCCACTCACCCACTCACCCACTCAAACACCCACTCACTCACCCACTCACACACCCACTCACTCACCCACTCACTCACCCACCCACTCACTCAGCCACTCACTCACCCACTCACTCACCCACTCACTCACCCACTCACTCACTCACTCACCCACTCACTCACCCACTCACTCACCCACTCACTCACCCACTCACTCACCTACTCACTCACCCACTCACTCAGCCACCCACTCACTCACCCACTCACTCACCCACTCACTCACCCACTCACTCACCCACCCACTCACTCAACCACTCACTCACCCACTCACTCACCCACTCACTCACCCACTCACTCACCCACCCGCTCACTCACCCACTCACTCACTCACCCACTCACCCATTCACCCACTCAAACACCCACTCACTCACCCACTCAAACACCCACTCACTCACCCACTCACTCACCCACCCACTCACTCAACCACTCACTCACCCACTCACTCACCCACTCACTCACCCACTCACTCACTCACCCACTCACTCACCCACTCACTCACCACACTGCAGGTCACAACGCTTCTTTTTCGGCTTCTTCCCTCGCACTGTTCCACATTGGAATTCCCTCCCATCGTCTCGATATCCTAACCTTGCTCAATTCAAGAAACTTGTGAACTCTTATCTCCTCTTTCAGGAATGCTGTTTATTGCCGGCTGCTTGGCATATTGTTTTTTTTTTGGGCCTGTGCTCAGCAACCGTGATTAGCACAATATCACTCACCGTGATTTGACATCTGTGAACAACTCACGCTGAATTCTCCCGATCTAGTCACAGCTCAGAAGCTAAGCAGCCATGAGCCTGGCTCATACTTGGATGGGTGGCCACCAGGGTTTGCCGGGTGATGCAAGTTGTGGTGGACAGGAAATTGAAGCGCTGAGTGTCACCCCCTTGGCGTGTACGCATTGGTGGGTCGTCTCCCCGTTATCTCACCGTCGTTGTCTCGTGCTGCCACCCAGGGCTACTTCACCGACCCCTGGAACGTGTTTGACTTCCTGATCGTCGTCGGCAGCATCGTCGACGTCCTGCTCAGCAAACTCGACGTGAGCGATCGCGCTCCACTCGCCACACGTGCCACACACCACGCATGCCACACACCATACGTGCCACACACCATGCAAGCTACGCACCACACTTGGCACACACCACGCACGCCACGCATGCCACGTGCCACACACCACACGTGCCACACCACGCACGCCACTCATGCCACGTGCCACACACCATGTACGCCACACATGCCACATGCCACACACCACACACCACACTCTAGACAATTGATGTGCTATGCAGAAGGACCATTACACGAAATGCCATGCAGTGTTATTGACACAGATCGTGTTGAATTTGTATTTGGTAATTGTGCCTGTGAACCACTGGCAAAGCAGCAGCAGCAGCATCATCGTCACATAATTAATGTCAAGTTATTGAACTGTGATCTGTTGACCCCACGCCGATGTGTCGATGACCCCCACCGTGACCCACGATCTGCGACCCCGGCAGACGTCAGAGGGCTCGTCGCGGATCTCCATCACGTTCTTCCGTCTCTTCCGCGTCATGCGCCTCGTCAAACTTCTGGCGCGAGGAGAAGGCCTCCGCATCCTCCTCTGGACCTTCATCAAGTCCTTCCAGGTCAGGGGTCGCGAGCGATGGGCGTGGTGGCAGCGATGTTGCGAGTGGCTCTCAGCAATTTTGTTAAATGGCCGTCACTGTCTTCTTGTTTTTTTCGGTAAAGTCACGTAGAAGGGAAATAATAAAATAATAAAAAGAAAACATAATAAAATCATTCTCACGACGTTTCGGCCACAACGCAAGCAGCCGTCCTCAGGTGAAGAACAGGTCTGTCGGAAAGACAGCGTCTGAATGAACACCACCAAGCTTGGCAGCGTATATTTAGAATTGTATTTTATTATGTTTTATTTTTATTATTTTATTATTTCCCTTCTACGTGACTTTCCCGAAAGAACCAAGAAGATGAATCCTTGCAGTCACGAAAGCTTTAAATCGAAATTTCGCCGTCACTGTGTTTGAATCTCCGTCGTCGTTGCTGCTCAGCGTTGTCGTCGGTGTCGTTGTGACAGTCGAGGTGAATCCTGTCGTCCCCGCAGGCCCTGCCATACGTGGCTCTGCTCATCGTCATGCTCTTCTTCATCTACGCCGTCATCGGCATGCAGGCGAGCGCCGAACCATGCACCCTACCCGAGTACCCACCAGCCAATCGACCCCACATACTCCATCCAACCCGGTCTGCCCCCAACTCCAGGCACCCTCCCTAAACAGCTGCCCTGCCTACTTTAGACCACCCGATCCACCTTCGCTACGGCACCTCACCTACCCACCCCACTTACCGCACTTACCCTTCTCGACCCCATTCCACTGCCCCATACCCCACCTTATTTAACCACAACAACCCCGCCACACCTTACCCAGGCCATCTACTCATACCGGGTCCAAATAATCTGCCCTGTCCCATCACTCCACACATCACAAATACCCTACCCAACCACACGTACCCAACTCCACTTCGCTTCCCACACCCTGCCCTTCCTTTCCAATTTTTTTTGTCTTTGCGTGCGTGTGGTGTGTGTGCGTGTGGTGTGTGTGCGTGTGGTGTGTGTGCGTGTGGTGTGTGTGCGTGTGGTGTGTGTGCGTGTGGTGTGTGTGCGTGTGGTGTGTGTGCGTGTGGTGTTTGTGCGTGTGGTGTGTGTGCGTGTGGTGTGTGTGCGTGTGGTGTGTGTGCGTGTGGTGTGTGTGCGTGTGGTGTGTGTGGTGTGTGTGCGTGTGGTGTGTGTGCGTGTGGTGTGTGTGCGTGTGGTGTGTGTGCGTGTGGTGTGTGTGCGTGTGGTGTGTGTGCGTGTGGTGTGTGTGCGTGTGGTGTGTGTGCGTGTGGTGTGTGTGCGTGTGGTGTGTGTGCCTGTGGTGTGTGTGCGTGTGGTGTGTGTGTGCGTGTGGTGTGTGTGGTGCGTGTGGTGTGTGTGCGTGTGGTGTGTGTGCGTGTGTGTGTGTGTGCGTGTGGTGTGTGTGCGTGTGGTGTGTGTGCGTGTGGTGTGTGTGCGTGTGGTGTGTGTGCGTGTGGTGTGTGTGCGTGTGGTGTGTGTGCGTGTGGTGTGTGTGCGTGTGGTGTGTGTGCGTGTGGTGTGTGTGCGTGTGGTGTGTGTGCGTGTGGTGTGTGTGCGTGTGGTGTGTGTGCGTGTGGTGTGTGTGCGTGTGGTGTGTGTGCGTGTGTGTGTGTGTGCGTGTGGTGTGTGTGCGTGTGGTGTGTGTGCGTGTGGTGTGTGTGCGTGTGGTGTGTGTGCGTGTGGTGTGTGTGCGTGTGGTGTGTGTGCGTGTGGTGTGTGTGCGTGTGGTGTGTGTGCGTGTGGTGTGTGTGCGTGTGGTGTGTGTGCGTGTGGTGTGTGTGCGTGTGGTGTGTGTGCGTGTGGTGTGTGTGCGTGTGGTGTGTGTGCGTGTGGTGTGTGTGCGTGTGGTGTGTGTGCGTGTGGTGTGTGTGCGTGTGGTGTGTGTGCGTGTGGTGTGTGTGCGTGTGGTGTGTGTGCGTGTGGTGTGTGTGCGTGTGGTGTGTGTGCGTGTGTGTGTGTGCGTGTGGTGTGTGTGCGTGTGGTGTGTGTGCGTGTGGTGTGTGTGCGTGTGGTGTGTGTGCGTGTGGTGTGTGTGCGTGTGGTGTGTGTGCGTGTGGTGTGTGTGCGTGTGGTGTGTGTGCGTGTGGTGTGTGTGCGTGTGGTGTGTGTGCGTGTGGTGTGTGTGCGTGTGGTGTGTGTGCGTGTGGTGTGTGTGCGTGTGGTGTGTGTGCGTGTGGTGTGTGTGCGTGTGGTGTGTGTGCGTGTGGTGTGTGTGCGTGTGGTGTGTGTGCGTGTGGTGTGTGTGCGTGTGGTGTGTGTGCGTGTGGTGTGTGTGCGTGTGGTGTGTGTGCGTGTGGTGTGTGTGCGTGTGGTGTGTGTGCGTGTGGTGTGTGTGCGTGTGGTGTGTGTGCGTGTGGTGTGTGTGCGTGTGGTGTGTGTGCGTGTGGTGTGTGTGCGTGTGGTGTGTGTGCGTGTGGTGTGTGTGCGTGTGGTGTGTGTGCGTGTGGTGTGTGTGCGTGTGGTGTGTGTGCGTGTGGTGTGTGTGCGTGTGGTGTGTGTGCGTGTGGTGTGTGTGCGTGTGGTGTGTGTGCGTGTGGTGTGTGTGCGTGTGGTGTGTGTGCGTGTGTGTGCGTGTGGTGTGTGTGCGTGTGGTGTGTGTGCGTGTGGTGTGTGTGCGTGTGGTGTGTGTGCGTGTGGTGTGTGTGCGTGTGGTGTGTGTGCGTGTGGTGTGTGTGCGTGTGGTGTGTGTGCGTGTGGTGTGTGTGCGTGTGGTGTGTGTGCGTGTGGTGTGTGTGCGTGTGGTGTGTGTGCGTGTGGTGTGGTGCGTGTGGTGTGTGTGCGTGTGGTGTGTGTGCGTGTGGTGTGTGTGCGTGTGGTGTGTGTGCGTGTGGTGTGTGTGCGTGTGGTGTGTGTGCGTGTGGTGTGTGTGCGTGTGGTGTGTGTGCGTGTGGTGTGTGTGCGTGTGGTGTGTGTGCGTGTGGTGTGTGTGCGTGTGGTGTGTGTGCGTGTGGTGTGTGTGCGTGTGGTGTGTGTGCGTGTGGTGTGTGTGCGTGTGGTGTGTGTGCGTGTGGTGTGTGTGTGGTGTGTGTGCGTGTGGTGTGTGCGTGTGGTGTGTGTGCGTGTGGTGTGTGTGCGTGTGGTGTGTGTGCGTGTGGTGTGTGTGCGTGTGGTGTGTGTGCGTGTGGTGTGTGTGCGTGTGGTGTGTGTGCGTGTGGTGTGTGTGCGTGTGGTGTGTGTGCGTGTGGTGTGTGTGCGTGTGGTGTGTGTGCGTGTGGTGTGTGTGCGTGTGGTGTGTGTGCGTGTGGTGTGTGTGCGTGTGGTGTGTGTGCGTGTGGTGTGTGTGCGTGTGGTGTGTGTGCGTGTGGTGTGTGTGCGTGTGGTGTGTGTGCGTGTGGTGTGTGTGCGTGTGGTGTTTGTGCGTGTGGTGTGTGCATGCACGTGTATGTGCGTGTGAACCTCACCGACGGCCGCTGTGCGTCATGCAGATGTTTGGCAAGATCGCGCTGCAGGACGGGGCGGAGGTCAACCGCAACAACAACTTCCAGACGTTCCCACAAGCCGTGCTCGTCCTGTTCAGGTGGCGGTTACCCCCAGCCACCTCTACTCACACTCGCTCGCTCGCTCCTGCCCATCTCGACTCACTCCCCGCTACATCTGACTCACAATCACTCACCGTCACTCAACCTTAGGCACCTCATGTCACCCGCAGTCATACCCAGTCGTACTCGGCAATGTGTACATGTACACCAGTGTGCCTGTCGGCCTAGCTATCCCATGTACCCATGTGCCTGTGTACCTGTGTACCTATCTTCTTGTGTGAATGCGTGCCAGTGTGCCATGTGTCTGTACAATCATGTACCTGTGTACCTGTGGGTGTGTACTGATGTATCCGTACACCCGTATGCCCATGCACCCGTATATCCACATGCACCCATGTGCCCGCACTCCCAGGTGTGCGACGGGCGAGCGCTGGCACGAGATCATGCTGGCCTGCATGCCGGGGAAGCGCTGCGACGAGAAGTCGGACTACAGCCCTGGCGAGGAGTTCACGTGCGGCAGCAACTTCGCCATCTTCTACTTCATCAGCTTCTACATGCTGTGCGCCTTCCTGGTGAGCGACCCGCGCACAGTCGCGGCGGCGGTGGATTGTGTCAACCACCGGGGTGACGAGACACCGGTACCAGCAGTGGCACCAGCAAACCGGCTGACATGACGCAGATGTCAACGGACAGCCAATACCAAAGTGCCACAACCACCACCATCACCGCCATCATTACCACCACTGCCACTATCACCCCCATCACAACCACTGCCGCCTATGCCATTGCCAACATCACCACCACCGTCGCCCCCATCACCACCACTATCACTGCCGCCTATGCCATCGGCACCAGTATCACCCTCATCACCACCAACTTCACACCTTCCACCATCATCAACCCTATTACCACCCCCATAATTACCACCACCATCACCACCACCACCACCGCTATCATCATCATCATTATGAAATGTTTGTGATGCACAACTGTAGTGTTGACTCACGCAATCTCCTCCCCATCCTCCTAAGATCATCAACCTCTTCGTGGCCGTCATCATGGACAACTTTGACTACCTGACGCGGGATTGGTCCATCCTGGGCCCTCACCACCTCGACGAGTTCAAGAGGATCTGGGCCGAGTACGACCCCGATGCCAAGTGAGGACCCCCCCAAAGGAAACCGCCCCCCCCCCTACCCCCACCCACCCCCACCAACGCAGAGATACGGGGGCCGCACTGGCGAGACGTTAACTACCTCGCCTGGTATGCAGGAGGTCGTAGGTTCGATCCCAACCCCGGTGCCTGCTGTATACAGGGTGCTTCAAATTTTTTTTAACACTTCCGAGAATTTGCAACAACACCACAAGAAATATGCATCTGGGCTCTGGAGACCACCTGGAGAAGATTCCAGACACGCGTTGACAATGAAGTGGAGACTCTTTGACTTTTTGAAGCTATTAACATATTTTTGTTATCATGTTACAGTGTATTATCCATAATTTTTTCGTAAATAAGTGTTAACATTTTTTTTAAGCACTCTGTATTTTGGAAGTTTGCAAGTTCTCTCTGCGGTCGCGTGGAATTTTCTCCGAGTCCTCCGGTTTTACCCTCCACATTTATAAACATTTCTTTTGAGTATTTGCCTGCTATGAATTTCCACATGATAAGCCACTTCGTTGAGCTATCATTTGTGGCCAGGTCACTTCTGAAAAACAGCTACATAGCTCAGTGGGCCTTACTTAGTGAAATAAAAAGTTTTTTTTTGTTGAGACACCACTCCCCATTGAAAAAGACTGCGCCCCACTCATAAACACTGCCCCCATCACATCGATACAACCCCCATTAGTAGACACTGCCCTACATAGACAGACACATCCTCTCACCGTGAGACACTACCACCACCACCCCCCCCACCAACACATGGACGCTGCCCCCTACCCACGGACATACACCCTCATTTAGACACTGCCCCCCCCACATACACAAACACCACCCCTCATTGTGAATTCTACATTCACCAAAAAATGGCGAAAAACTATAAATCTCACTATGGGAACCTCATTTGCCAGTAAAAATATGATAATTGGTTCTTTACCCTTCTATCTGGCAACAAAACTGACACGCCTTTTGGCGTCATCTGGTCCAACCCATATGAGACTAGGCTCTAAGGAAAGCTGTCTCGGGTGTGGACCAATCAACTTCAAGGACAGTGCACATTATCAGAGTTATGTTCTTTTGTTTGTATTATGACTGCAGGTATTGCGGTCTATGCAAACATGACTCCTTGTAAAAAGGTGTCAGTTTTGTTGCCAGATAGAAGGGTAAAGAACCAATTATCAACTATAAATCTGTGAATAACTTTCCAGTGCTCGTGTTCACAGCGATCCCTAACCCCCTAACCGCCATCCCCCCCCTTCGCCCCCCACGTCTGCATGCGCCTGCGTACCCAGAGGCCGCATCAAACACGCCGACGTGCTTGCGCTGCTCAGGAGGATCCAGCCACCTCTGGGCTTCGGCAAGCTGTGTCCTCTCCGCGTGGCATGCAAGGTGAGGGGACCCCCTTATACGGTCATTGCCGTCGTTGTCGTCATCATCATCACCATCGCCATCTGTCCACTGCTGGATGAAGGCCTCACTGAAGTTGTCGCCGTCTCTCACGGTCTCGTGATGCGACGATCTGTGGAGCAGGAGGCACCTGGGCCAATCTCATGTCCAGTGGAGAACATTCACGTTTCCAGCTCACAGCCAGCCACTGATCGCATTGCTCTCTCCATGTGGTGGATGTCCTCTTAAGCGTCTCTCTCTCCTCTCACCATCTCTCTCTCCCCTCCCCGTGCCTTACTCCCCATGTCTCTCCAATCCCCGTCTCTCTCCCCGTCTCTGTCCCCTCCCCGTGTCTCTCTGCGCCCCCAGCGCTTCGTCACCATGAACATGCCGCTGAACAGCGATGGCACGGTCATGTTCAACGCCACGATCTTCGCCCTCGTCCGCACGGCGCTCAAGATTAGGACCGAAGGTAACAAACGGCCTTTCGTCCGTCCATCCGTCCGGTCATCGTCACTCACGGACCCGCGGTGCGGCCCTGGGAGACCCGGGGATTGGAGAGGGGTGGGGTGGGGGGGGCCCAGCATCATAAACGAGGAGGAGGGGGCGGGTGGGCGCAACGTCAGCGACCGATTCCCCCGTGTCTCACACAGGTGGAAACAAGATTCAGAACAACGAGGAGCTCCGAGCCATCATCAAGGGCATCTGGAACCGTACCAGCATGAAGCTTCTGGACCAGGTGATCCCGCCGCCAGGAGGTACGCTCAACAACAACGACAGCCGTCATTCGCCACCAAGTGACTGGGGTGACGTCACCACCGGGCTTGTGCCGGACTAGGTGTACTTTGAGGGCACGTCAAGTGTCGAAGGCTGTCTGGCAGGAGGTCACGAGACAGATCCAGGGGTTGAGGGTTGACCGACAGAAAGACAAAGATCTCTCATATAGCCTTAACAGACTGTTGGGGCAAAGTGCTGTTAGCGAGCACCTACGCGGTCAGCATAGCACACGAGGGGTGGGTGGCCATCGCCGCAGCCGCCCGCCTTTAATCTCGCACACGCACGTGAAACCCGCACGCACTCACTCACTCACGCACACACACACTCACGCACGCATGCACTCACTGACGCGTTTACGCACGTACTCACTCACTCACGCACACGCGCACTCACGCACGCACGCACTCACTCACGCACGCACGCGCGCACACGTGAGTGCCTCGTGGGTGCAGGAGTCACCCCAGCGCTAAACCACTTTAATTATAGAATATAAATATTGTCATTTGTATGTAAATTTTCTCAAGATGCCTGTCGACCCACATGTGATTTGATTTACCCAAAAAAAAAGTTAGACGGTTTATTTTGTAGTTTAATAACTGCCTTTCATTCGACCGCCCTCCGTCCTGCCCGGCGCAGGCAACCCACACAGCGTCTCCCTCTTCCTTTTCGCCAATAATTTATTTTTGTTATCAATCTCCGAAACCCAACCCCGTCTCCAGCGACTGAATTGCAACCGTCATTATCATCGGGGAACCGGCAGGGTGGCGACGCAGTGGTAACACTCGTTCGTACCTCACAGGGAGAAGGTCCTGGGTTCGATTCCTGACTCGAGCACCCTTTCTGTGTGGAGTTTGTATGTTCCCCCCTCTTGAGTTAGTCTGTGTGCGAGTGTGTACGAGGCGGCTGAGTGTGGTGCCGGTCACCCACCCCCTTGTGTGCAGTGCCGGCCTTCGTAGGTGCTACTCGCTAGCAGCACTTGCCCCAACAGTCTGTTAAGGCTACACGGGCGACCTTTGCGTATGCGTGAGGGAGTGGTAGTGTAGCGGTTTCGCGTGCCGTGCCACGAATCCGGTGACCCCAGTTTGGTGAGTATATCCGTGGGACAATCACTGTTGGCTCCATGCCACAAAGTGGTACTGGTTCGACGCCGGGAGGGGGCTAGGTCAACCCAAAACCCCCCAGCCAGGGTTTGAACTCAAATCCTCCGATCTTGCGAGTCGGTCACTCTCCAGGCGAGCCACCCCGGCGTGTGCCGAGCGAGAAGAGAAAACTGAGGAACTCAAAAATCGATCAACCAGGAACTTATCTCGCCGAGTGTCGGCTCCTTTTGTTCCCCCCCCCCCCCCCCCCCCGAAGTGTCCGGCCATGTTGGGACGCTGGTGTCAGGGTGGCCAGCGCACGGAGCTCGCAATCCGGAGCTCACCGGCTCCATCTGCTTTGCGCGGCAGTTGCAGTCAATCCAGTAGAGACAATCTCCGATCGTGTGCCCTTGAAAAGTTGTGCTCATTTTAACGACCCGCAGAGGGATGATGGGTCGAGTCAACTCCCAAAATAAGATGTGAACTCGTAACCTTTCGATTGCAGGCCGCTCTTTCGTTTGACGAACGGGCTGCCCAATGATCGTTATCATAATATATATGTAATATATATGTAAAAAAAAAGTGAATCGCTGTTTGTCTCTGGGCATGGTTAACCTCTTCCCGTTGCCACGGCGACCCCGGCGCGTGGCCTGGCAGAGGACGAGATCACGGTGGGGAAGTTCTACGCCACGTACCTCATCCAGGACTACTTCCGCAAGTTCAAGATGCGCAAGGAGCAGGAGGAGCTGGGATTCGGGCCTGACCACCTGGCCCTACAGGTGGGACGGGAGCGTGGCACGCGGCAACCGCACGGCACACCGCAGTACACCGCACTGCAGCGCTCGCCGCGCTACGAGCCAGGATGAGTTTCATTCGCAAGAGTGACCTGGGGCGATAGTCTGCCAGTAGGGGGCGCTAAATGCTGCCGTGTGTGTGTGTGTGTGTGTCATTTCAATGGAGTAATTTGCTGGTACATTTTAAATACGGCACGTTTGGACGCTGGCATACAATGGCCTCCTCTTGAGAGTGATGTCAATGGCCTACTCGAGAGAGATTGGGAATTGTATGAATTTGCCACCGTCGCACCGAGCTCCGTGTGTGTTTTCGCACCCGGACTGTGAAGCAAATGGCGCGTAGTGTTATTCCAGCTTGTTACACCGGCAGTATTAATCGGGGCGACCGCTGGGTTCGAACCGTGAAGGTCTGCGACAAAGCGGCGAACGTGCCGCCGCTGGGCCGGTCACCGCTGTGGAGCGGCTCGCAATCGGGAGAAGGTCACGAGTTCAAATCCTGGTTCGGGTTTGGCAGTTGACTCAGCCCATCATCAACTCGACGGGGCAGAATAAACGAGTAACACTTTGCGGGGGAAGCCAATGGTGATTGTCGCACGGAATGGTTCACCTCCTGACATTTGGGTATGTGCATGTGGAATTTTAAGAAATTTCAAGAAGAAATGTTGAAAAATCGAATGCGACCGTCAAATTGCCTGGCGGTGCGACAGCGCGCATGCCAGACCCTTTTAAACATTTATGCGCGATTTGCGTGCGTGCGAATGTGCAAGTGTGTGTGTGTGCGTGAGTGAGCATGCGGGAGTGCGGGCGTGCGTGTGAGTGCGTGCGTGCGAGTGTGTGTGTGTCTGTGTGTGTGTGTCTGTGTGAGTCTGTGTGTGTGTGAGTGCGTGTGTCTGTGTGTGTGTGCGTCTGTGTGTGTGCGAATGTGTGTGTGTATGTGTCTGTGTGTGTGTGTTTGAGTGTGTATGTGTGTCTGTGTGTATCTGTCTGTGTGTATCTGTCTGTGTGTGTGTGTCTGTGTGTGTGTCTGTGTGTGTGTGTCTGTGTGTGTGTGTGTCTGTGTGTGTGTTTGAGTGTGGGTGTGTGTCTGTGTGTGTGTCTGTGTGGGTGTGTGTCTGTGTGTGTGTGTCTGTGTGGGTGTGTGTCTGTGTGTGTGTGTCTGTGTGGGTGTGTGTCTGTGTGTGTGTGTCTGTGTGGGTGTGTGTCTGTGTGTGTGTCTGTGTGTGTGCGTTTGTGTGTCTGTGTGTTTGTGTCTGTGTGTGTGTGTCTGTGTGTGCGTCTGTGTGTGTGCGTCAGTGAGCATGCGGGAGTGCGGGCGTGCGTACCGCGGCCGCGCTTTAGAGCCAATTAAAGTGTCGGGTCGCCTCTGTGACGCTCCGCTAGAAAATCTCCGCACGGCACATCCTCAGCCACGAATATTCGCGTGCGTGCACGTGACAAAGAGCGGTGGCGCAGTGGTTAGCGCATCGCTCCACGAACCCCCGCCGGCCAATTCCCGCTCATGGACAATATTTGAATTGGTCCGGACCTCCCTGAGATTGACTCAGCCTTCAAATGTGTACCCTGTGCAAACATAAGCGCTGGAGAGACAAATGCGGCCAGGCGTAGTGCTGACTCCACCACCCATTCGCGTGCCGTTGCTCGTCTTCGTGGGTGCTCGCTAACAGCACTTGGCCCAACAAGCTCTATGAGGCTACACGGGGGGATCTTTCGTCTTTGTTTGCGTGTGGAAGCACGAGCCAGAAATTTGCGTGTCCGCATGTGATTGTCGTCGTGGTATCCGCGCTGGAAATTACGATCTTGTTAAATAGCAATTACAGCCACTCAAGGACGTGGGGCGTGTGTGCGGGAGGGCGCACACACGAAGACAAAGATCCCCCATATAGCATTGAACAGACTGTTGGGGCAAGTGCCGTTAGCGAGCTCTTGTGAAGGTTGGTACGGCGCACGAAGTCGGGGGGGGTGGATGTAACCAGGTCAATGCCCTATGTCACCCCTGTGCTTATGTTGACACACACTGCATCAGGTACACAATTATGGCTGAGTCGACCTAAGGGAAGCCAAAAACTGGTTCAGATGATCTCCACTCGATGTTAGCCTTGGCCCGGAATTGAATTCGGATGGTCAAGCTACGGCGAGGGCACACGCAACAACAACAACAGCAGCTTTCCCTTCATCCCTAAGTGGTGTTCATGTCACCACGGTGCTTGTGCCAGGCTTGGAGCACTTTGAGGTTACGTGAAGTGTCGAAGACTCACTGCAGTCAGGAGTTCCCTGGACAGACCTAGTTGTCATCGGTTGACTGACTGAGATGACTGCCAGATGCAACACCTGTGCTTCCAACTGTGCCAACTTGCTGCGTTTTATTCACCCGGCACTCCGCTCTTTGTTGTGAGCCTTGCTTCTTTGCACTCCATTGCTGTAAGGCAAATGCCTCCAACTGCCCAGTAGCATCCTTCACAAGCCTCCTCAACAAAGGCTGATCTTGACACGGCTGGAACCGGTCATCGGCAAGTCCACTGAGCTCCACATCCTCCTCGACCACAGCCCATCTCTTCTCCAGCCCATGCCATGCCCATTTAGCGCCCTCTTTTTGGCCAAACAGAAGCATCTTGGGCATGCGGTGGCTGTGCATGCGGGCTACATGACCTAGCCAAATGTAGCCTCGCCTGCCGGAGTAGCTCACCGATGGGACCGTGTCCGGATTTGACTGGCAGACATGTGCATACACATGCACACACGTGAATACGTACACAAAAAAGGCAAAGACTTCCGTATATCCTTTAAAACACTGATAGGGCAAGTGTTGTTATGAAACAACTATGAAGGCTAGCGCAGCACACAAGGTGGTCAGTACCAAGCCCACCGATCTTTATCTCCCCAGTGCCAATATTTACACATAGCATCCGGTACACATTTGAGGCTGTATCAAACTAGGGGAGCCCCAAGACTGGTTCAGATGATCATCACCAGTGTTAGCCGTGAGCAGGAATCGAACCTGGGTCGCTAGGTTCATAGCGTAGCGCACTAACCACTGCGCCACCGCTCCCCCATAACACACGCACGCGCACGTTCGCGCGCACACACGCTCGTGCGCACACGTGTTTGTGCGAGCATTTAATTTACGTCCCGTTTAAATTGCGCGTTCAGAAGAAAAATGAGAATCGGCGCTTCTGAGCGGGGTGGATAAAAAAAGACTTGTTTTGTGTGAAACGAGGTTTCTCATCGTTATTTATGGGTGTGATTTCCGTGGCACAAACGACTCCCATTTTGGTGCAATCATCTTGACTTTGAGCGGAGCAGCGGCAGCAGCAGCAGCAGCAGCAAAAAAAAGCCAACTATCCCATTCAAATGAGGTCATCTCCCATGTACAGCCCTGTAAAGCCAGTGGTGTAAATTCCACCTTCCTATGGCAGGGGCAAGTCTCTCCAGAGGACAACCAACTTGACCACTTCACAAAGCGGGGTACTCATTTTATCGACCCCGTAGAGATGATGACCCGAGTGATAGCCCCGACCGGTGTTTGAACTGGCAACCTTCTGATGATTGCGAGTCGTTTCGCTGAACCACTGAGCCACCAGGCGCAAGCGAGCAGCAGCGAACTGGGCCGGGAGGCTGGAGAGATGTGAGCTGTCCAGCCTCTCTTTTTCTCTCCACCACCCCCACCCCCCATCTCTATCTCCGAATTCCTTTCATTCTGATTATTTTTATCAAATCGCCTCGCATTAAAGTGGAGCAGAATTGGCAGGTTTCTGATCGGGGCGGGGGGTGTGGGACTGATGCCGCGGGTGTGCGAGGAACAAAGCGAGAGAGAGGGGGGTGAGTGCGGCGGGGTGGGAGCGGTGGCGGTGGGGGTGAGTTAGGAAGGCCGTACGTGTTCATCCCGTACGGCAGGCAGGATTTTAAAAGCCAGCAGAGAAAAAAATCCGAGAGAGAACCGGAGGGGCTCGCTAAAGACGGAGAGAGCGAGGGGGAGACGGAGGGGAGGGAGTGGGAGAGAGCGAGGGGGGGAGGGAGGGAGGGAGGGGGGGTGAGAGAGTGGGAGAGGTGTTGGACGGGTGGCGGTGCGAGCGGGGGAGATACGGTGCCAAACAAAAAAAAACCCGGCGACATAAAAGCGCCGTGAGTTGAGGCTGGGGAGACAGACGGAAGCGCGGGGAGGCGGTGGGAGTTGAGGCTGCTTGGGACAGACGGACGGAACGAGGCCAGGAGTTGACGCTGGGAGGAAACGCGCGCGGACGGGATCGCGATGCGCGCGTCGGCCGGAGGTCGGAGGGACTGGCACCTGGTGGACCTCGACTACTCCATGTCCTACATGAGCTGCTACAGCGTAGGGAGACCGGCGGCTTCGCTTTCCCTCCTCTTCGTCCCACGTCTCTCCATTCTGCCTCCCTGTAACTCAAACCCGGTGTTCCTCCATCGTCGTGTTTGTGTCCCGCCCGTTGCTACCTTCTCGTCGTCGTCGACATCGTCATCGTCATCGTCGTCATTCATCATTTAACATCGTTGACTTCATCATCATCATTCATTATCAACGATGTCATTGTCAACATCGTCATCATGGTCATCATCACCATTGGTTCCCCTACGTCTGCATGTGTTTGTCCGCGCGTCCGTCATGCGCGCGTGCGCGCGAGTGTTTCCGTGCGTCCCCCCGTCACTCGCAGAGTGTTTGAGTTCTGGGAACACCGCGCCTCCAGGGGAGCGTCCACCGAGAGGAACGCGACTGTGCAGAATTCAATCAAGCGGCGGTCGTAGGACAGAAGGTCGTGACGTGGGGGTCAGAGTTTTCTTCTTTTCAAAAATTACGCTTGTCCCACCGTTGCGACTTTGCCCGGGCGTTATTATGCAAAAATAGAAATTTTATTCGCGACTGGGCTCGGCTAATCTGAGATGACAAGCGCTGAAATTTTTGACGTCTTCGAGCTTGTGGCGTGAAATCTTGTGTTTGCGGTGATTGGCGGTTGAGTCATTTGCATAAACAAAAAAATTCAAGAGTTTGACGGTCGCGATCTCTCGTGATCTATTTGTTTAAACAGCGCGTCTCCGTGCGTGTATACCAGCAAGTGTGAGCATTTGTTATAATGCACTCCTAATGAGTCCAGGCCATCGGGAATGCGCCGCGCTGATCACGCAGGGAGTAAGCTCTTCGGAGTAAACAGCACCGTCTTTGGTCTGTTGCAAAAACTGGCTCAGACCCAAGGATGGACCCCAACGGTCCGTCCTCTCCGTACGTGACCGTGCGAGTGAGCGAGCGTCTCCCCTTGTCACCCGCAAAGTTTCCCGCCCACCTCCGGGCATTGGCCCGATTCACACGAATCCGTTAAAAATAAACGCGTCGTCGTCGTGGTCGTCTCCAAACCCCCCTCCGACGAGGACAGACCCCGCTCGGAAATTCCTGAATTAAAATTCGACTCGCCGGCCAAAAATAAATAAATATGCAAATCGGTCACGCGAGCGTGCTGTGTAATTGGCTCATTTTCCTGCTGTTAAATTGACCCCGCAGCTTTGCAGGTGTGCGTGAGGCTGGGAAGGCGTCCTTGCGCACAGGACTTGTGCCTGCAATTATCATTATCATCATTACTATCGCAGTTATCGCCATTCTCGCGGTAAAACTTCAGCGGTTGGTGAAATAATTAAGGAGTTTAGGGCTCTCCAGCCAAAAAAAAAATACATTCTGAAGAGATATGTCCAAGTTGAGTGCTATTGAGCGGTCAGCACACCGGCCCTATCTATCCATGGTTATCAGTCAACAACATGTTATTTCGATCGTTATAAACATCACCTATCGTCAGCATCTGTGCTCTCCATTAAACATTGCACAAAGCTGCTGCTGCTGCCGCCGCTGCGTTGGCAGTGGTGCACGAACACAGTTCACGAAGCAACTCAATACGTTCGTCAATAACTGGCCCTGAAAGGAAAACAATATTTAACAGGCGACGTTTCGAGCAAATGCCCTTCATAAAAACGGTGCTGTTACGTGCCATGAGAAAGGGCCATCGCCACTTATATATATTTTTTTTCCTTTTAAAGCCACGGTGTTGCCGACGAATGTGTTGAGTTTAAAAAAAATAAAGAATTATCGGGCAATAGGATTATGAGCTCAAGTCATCGTCGTAATCTCTGCCATCATCACTGTCATTGTCGTTTAAAAAATATATATATTTTCCGTCATCATCAAAATCTTTCTTTTTTCGACACGTTCACCATCTTCTGTCTTCGTAATCGCCTTCAAATTGTTCACCGCAGCATCCTTCGCCGCCGTCGTCATCGTCATCATCAATAACGCCACAGCGAGGACGCTCTTGGTTTCCTTTCGTGGGTTGTCGGCGATAGCAGGATGAGAAAAATAAAACTACTCGCGTTAATCCCGAGATTGGAAGATGAAGAGATTACGGCTCCCACCGCGCCCCGCCGCTCTCTGCGGCTCGCGTGAGAAGAAGAAGAATATTAATAATTAAAAGAGAAATCCACTTCCCGTTCAATTGAGAGCGCCGCTCCGTCCCTGCGCGCCGGCGGTAATGAAACGGGGACGCGTTATCGTGCGCCGTTCCCGTGAAGGATGGTCAGGCGGGCGGCCTGACGGTGCAGAATCTTATTTGGCCGAGGCTCAAACTCGACAGTGGATCTGATTCGATTGGGGGGGGGGGGCGGGGGCGGCGTGAGCGCCACTTTTCCATCACGCATCGAGAGGGGCGCGTAATTCCAACTGGGAGGGGAAGGGAGTAAGAGGAGAACAACTAAATCGGCAAATGTCCAGAAATTGCATTCTCTGATAGAGGCAGCAGCAGCGGCGTTGATGTTGAAGCTACCGTAACAGAAGGATCAGAACCATTTGGCTGGTCCAATAAGAGGAAGAATAAAGAATCCGCTGGGTGGGATGAGGGAATGAGCTCCACGGCGGAGCAGCTGAGAGGAAGAATGCGCGAGCGTGAGGACGGCGGAGTAATGCGGGACACGTCCTCGGAGGGTGCGCAGCTGGAGATGTGACGAGGGTGGAAGGGAAGAGGGGGACGAGGTAGAATACGGATGAGTTGGTGGGACAATGTAAGCAGTTTTAATGGGGGACCGCTCGCGAGACAGATGCCGATGAGTGCGAGCGTCTGTCACGGACAGCAGCCGCTCAGTTATGAGCGCCGCTTAATTTCAGACGGAACGGTCCGGAACGCTGTTTCTGGGAATTATTTTTCGCACACCACACACACACACACACACCCATCGCGCCTACTATTGTGTCCTCACGACACTGCCCTGGTTTGTACGAATATAGGGAGCGATCACAGAGGGGCGTACGAGAACGGAGGGTGTGATAACAGGGTACGATAACGTATGGTGTGATACCAAAGGCTACAATACCGTAAGGTACAAAAACGTAGGGTACAACGACGTAGGGTACAATCGTGTAGGATGAAATTATGTAAGGAATCACCTAAATAGGCTACAATTATTATGGGTAGGCACACATTTTGCTCTAGTGGTAGTGCCTTATATCAATATATTTCACGCCAAACCGTAATATATAATCGAGGAGAGAAACGAATCCCTGGTTTTGATGGAGCGCGAGGAGACGGCAGACTTTCACCAAATCAAAGCTGAAATTGCGCGTCTCGGCTTATCGCACGAGGCGTTACCGCCTCGCGCGCGGGCGCCAACGGAGCAAACCGATAAAATGAAAACCCCGGCGGCGTGGTTCCACGTCCTGCGGGCGACCAAGCCACTTAGCGCGCGGGCGGATCTCGGCCAACGGCGGTGGGGAGCGCAGGAGGCGCGCGGGGCGATTGCGCTTTTGTGCAAAAAGTGGTTAGGAGATAGCGCCTGCTCCGCTCGTTACACGGAAGGCGTCCCTGCCGCCGCTGCCGCTGCTGCCGCTGCCACCATCCTGCATGCAGAGTGGGGGAGCGCGTGGCGTCTTCCTGAATCGGTTGAAATTCATTCTCCCCGTGAAAAGCGGAATTTGAACACGCGGCTTCGTCCGAGCGGTTTCCACTCGCAGCCGGAAGGGTTAGGAGTTCAAAACGCGGTTTGTGGGGGAGCGGTGGTCGACTCTGCCAATCAACGTCTCCTCCTTCCATCCGAGAGATGGCCCGGTGGCTCAGAGGTCAGAGGAGGTCAGAATGCACCGCTGTGATCCTGGCTGAATTCTGTTTCATCCACCCGTGAATAAAGCGCAGTGGGTTGTTGATGATGGTCATGGCGATAGCTTTGGGAGGCCTTCTTCTAGCAGTGGATTTATCGTGGCCTGATTGTGATGACGAGTCGATGGTCTCAACCCAGTCACCAACGGCTGCACATCATACGAAAATCGTTTTTTGGTTATGCATTTTCCACTGCGACCAGACGGCTCCCTCGAAGAGGAGAATTGTCTCATTAGGCTCTCAGCCGGCTGAATTACAACCAGAAAGAGTAAATTCAGTTCTTCAATGAATGTGGATCATCCAGCAGTTCTGAGACTTCAAAAAATGTCTATTCTTGGGTCTTTCGGTAAAGTCACGTAGATAGGTTCAAAGAAAATAACATAAATTACAAAAAACTACGGCGTTTCGATCGCAACACAAGCAATCGTCCTGATGACGTCCTGATGCTTGTGTTGCGATTGAAACGTCGTAGTTTTTTGTTATTTTCTTTGAACCTATCTACGTGACTTTACCGAAAGACCCAAGAATATGAATTCCTGCAGTCACGAAAGCTTTAAGTCAAGATTCAAAAATGCGCTGCCAATATTGTTTGCCATGCGGCAATATTGTTTGCCATGCGGCAAACAATATTGGCAGACAAAGAGGTATAAATGAATGACTTTATAATTATTGTACCTCTCTGGCATCGTTCTCTGACGTAAGGTGGTGCCCTAATAGCTAACTGAGTTCCGAATGTCTTCACCTTATGGCACAACGCCAATGGAAGAAATCGAATTTTATAAAAAAAAAAAACTATTTTAAACAAAACCCATTTTAGGACAGTGACCGTCGAGCCGAATGAACGATGTGAAGCGACGAGGGGGGTGGGTGACGTGGGGGGGCTACATCCACCCAAGATGGACTCGAGTCTCGTACTCTCCCTACCTCGTCTAACCAGGCCTCCATTTCTCACTGAATATTTTCCGGGTTGCTGGTCGACTGGCTCGTCGCCGCAGCCACGGCTCGAGTATTGTTGTCCTATTAGCTACGTACGGTGCGAAAGAAGTTCACCATAATACTATGCCATGCGGTGCGCCTGGGGGCACAGATCATTTCTGAGCCACTGACCCAGACTTGAAAGGAATAACCCCTTCGTGTGACCCCCCCCCCGCGCCCCCCCACCCGCGCCCCCCCCCCCCACCCGCCCCCCCCCACACGTGCGTCGCCAGGCCGGACTTCGGACGCTGCACGACGCGGGACCCGAGATCCGCCGCGCCATCTCCGGGGACCTGCAGGAGCTGGAGCGGACGCTCGACGGCGACGAGGACGACGACGTCTTCGCTGTCAGCGCGTCACCCTCGTCGCCGCGTCGTCTTTCGCGTCGCTGTCGTCGTTGTCGTCGTCTCGCCCGCACCGTGTTCGACCGCCACACTGCCCGTCGCGGCAACGCTCACCCGCGCAGCCGCTCACACACTCGTATCACCAACACCGCGGGTCACGGCAAAACTCACTCGCTCGCCACGCTGCAAGTGACAACGCTTCTCTTTCCCTCGAATTCCCTTTCGTCATTGTCTCTTTTACCCTGCTCTTATTATCACCTTACTCAATTCAATAAACATGTTACCCTCTTATCTCTAACACCTTCAGTAGTGCCGTTTGTTGCTGGCCGTCCAACATTTTTGGCATTTGAGCCTTCGGTTCTGCAACTCTGATTTCAAAATTTAAATCATGACCGTACATCATAACATGCAATGATGATGTCACCATCATTATTATCATCATCAATGTCATCATTGCCGTCATTGTCACAATCGTCATCAGCCAGTGTTTATAACCATTGCCATCACTACTAGTATAACCACACGGCAAGAATGAGACAAAGCCACTGAATAGATTATTGAATCGAATCGTGATCCAGAATTTGTGACTATTCATTGAATCGTTTATATAGCATCAGCTCTGTCCATCAGTCTGTCTGTATGTCCATTTGTCTGCAACACGGGGGTCACGATAACTCTTGTTAACAAGTTCCAATGGTAATTACATTTTAGGATGAAGTTGGGTTGCTATTAGGGACAGAGTTGCCCATAATTTGGCAATAAAAAAGCCAGCGCGACGTGGAAAAGCTCCCTCGGCCTGGGCGCTCACGCTCACGCCACGCACGAACCTCGCTTCCTCGTGACACCGTCACGCAAGACCTCATCTCGCTGTGTGCGGCTTGGAACGCGCAAACTTAATTATCGCCAATTCCACACTTCCGGGGACAAATGCACCGTCCGCGCACGTGCCTGACTTCTCTCTCTCTCTTTCTCTCCCTTGCTGTTTCCGCATCGACCCCCGACGGACCGCAGAGGTCACACGGAGGCATCCCCAACAACGTGAACTTCTACCCTCTGGGCGTCAACGAGCGGCGCGGCTCTCCATCGCCCGCCCGCACCACCCAGCGCCCGCTGCAGATCCAGAAGGGTGGCTCTCCCAACGCCCAGCGCCGCCCCATGATGGGTGAGGACCCGGCGCAGCGCGACGCTCTCATTCAGCAACGCGCGCCTGGATTGTTTTGCTGCTATAAATGTGCCCACGTGATAAGCCACTTCGTTGAGCTATCATTTGTGGCCAGGTTGCATCTGAAAAAGAAGTTGATAGCGTAGTGGGCTTTACCTGGTAGGATACAAAAATAGTTTAGTTTTATTTGTCTATTTTTAAAAGTGATTTGTTAACCTTTCTCCTATACTCTGCACTCTTATCAGTGTTTTGGTATTGTTTGTTGTTGTAACGTCCTGACCCGCTCCTACTTTACAGCTCATCAGATTCCTCCAGTCTCAATATTCTGATTCACCGAGTTTTCCAACACCACGTTTTTTTTTTGTTGCTCAAGTCAGAGGCTCTGTTGTTTAATCGATGTGTAGTAGCTGCTGGGGAGGAGCGGTGATGCAGCGATTAGCACACCGCGCTATGGACGCCATAGCTGGCCGATGGTGGTGGCTACGCTGCACGTGGTCTGTAATCCAGCAATGTGGAAGGCCGAGAGGGTTGGTGCATTGCACAGATGTTGTGAAACTTCCCTGGCTCGCCAGGAGAAGGCGGTACAGCAAATGTGGACATCCACCTGTTCCATTTTTATGGGTAGATTGTCGCCCCCTGTCACACGTGTGGGTTTTCACCAGATGTTCTGGTTTCCTCTCACATGTAGGCACTCATTGATGGACCGATAACACCTTGCGAGATAGAAGACCGCAGAGCTTGGAGGAGAATTTGGCACTGGCTCACAGCCTCGCTGCTTACTTCCAGCTCGTCTGTTGTTCTCTTTCTTCGAGAGCGAGTGAATTCAGTGCGGCGGCGGGGCAATACAAGTTTAAATTATGGTTATTGTTATCAAGCCTGTGACCCAAGTTCAATTCCGGGCTGTGGCTACCATCGGTGCCGAGTGACATCTGCACCGCACCCTCTTCGCCAAACCCTCACTGACTTCCGCTTGCACCTTGCCATGAAATCTTGACCCCCATGAGCACCCTCCGTGAACCTTGAGCACACCTGCACTGCCGGCCTGTGACCTCTGCCCCCCGACCCCCGCCCCCACCCCGTGCCTCAGTGCCCGTGGTGAACTCGTACCTGCAGGACGACCTCTTCGCCCACGACGAGGAGATTCCGCTGACGCCGCTGCCCTGAGAACAACGTCAACCACAACAACAACTCGGCCCAGCAGTGGGGGGCCCACGCGGGGGGCCCGCGCGGGGCCCAGGACCGCCGCGCTGTCAACGGCGGTGCCGGTGGTGGTGTTGGTGCCGCCGGTGGTGCCGGGTTGCCACCCACAGCTGAAGGCTCCGTGCGGTGAGTTGCGTATCGACGCCGTGTGCCGCACGCGACGCTGTCTACGCAATCGGTCGCGACGCTTTGCGGCCCGATGCGATGCGGTGCAATGCAATGAAACAATAGAATAACACTGGTCAACAAAAAAATAAATAAATTCTGGCCTGGACTTTTGCAGCTGTTTTAGACTAATTTCAGGGTGCTGATTCCAAATCTGATCTCAGATTTGCTCTATGACATCTCATTGTTATGCTAGCGGCATACCCCATTTTCATTGATTTTACCCGAAATTAACTCTGTCACTTATGATTGCAAGTTGTTTCGAGTCAGTGACTGATTTAGTGTTAAAATATGGTGTTGTATTTTTAGGATAGTGTGTTTATAACGTCATTTTATGTAGATATCCACATTTATTTAATATTTTTCTTCTGCAGTTTTTATTGAAAATGCAATATTTTATATCTCAAAAACCTGATGTGATAGACAGAAACTGATGCCAGATTTGGAATCAACACCCCAAAATTACCTTAAACCCGTTGGAATACCTTATACCCGAAAAAGTGTGTTGACCAGTGTAATGCACTGAAATAAGATGAATCACAATGAAGTGCAATGCTCTCTGTGTGCGCCACGTTGTTTCTCAAAGACGTCGGCGATCATGGCCTTTCTTCCATGTAGCTCTGTCCACAATATTTGCATTAGATGCTCCTCCCAGTTGCATAAATTCCTTATAGTGAACTTAATTGGCTGGCTTCTTGTACCTGTAATGGTCCCAGTCACATACATATTCAGTCTCTTGTCATCTCATAGCAAGTCCAAGAAATGTGTCTTGCCTTTCTCTCATTATTCCTATTAATATTCTGTTTATGTACCCTGCTATCCGCAATACATCTATGTCAATGGAATGCGCCGCAGTATAAAAACCAATATTGACAGAGAAAAATGCAACGCGGTACATAAAACTACAATGCAACACAATGCGGTACATTAACCGCAATGGAATGGCACCCCGATTGCAATGCAACGTATCACATTGCAGAGCGGTACGAAGATTAGCGGAAAAACCCGAGATTAACTCGGCCTTGAATGAGTACCTGGTGCGGTGTTGTAGGGGCCAATAAAATAAATGTATACATTGGTACAATGCGATATCATACAAGTGGCCCAGGGTCTGCAGTCCTCGATGTATTAAAGATTACAACATCTTTTGTTGATGTTCCTGCTGCTGCTGCTGCTGCATTGACAGTGGTGCCCAAACAACAACAATATCCGGCCTTTTATACAAAGAATATCGCAGCACTGCGCTACGAACTCAGTGACCCTCGGTTCCTGCTCATGATCAACGGAGCACATTTTTCGATGTGTCACAAAGAAGGGCCATTGGCCAAAACGTCGCCCATCATTTTGATTTTCCTTTTTCAGGCCGCAGTGGTGTGCTGTATATGTAAAGACGTCTCCCGCCAAGTAATGGAGTTTTATTATCCATCACGTCGAGTTTTGTTTGCCCAAGGTCCAGGCTACCCACGCGGCGTCGGCGGAAGAGATTTCATGATTATTGTGGTCTTGTTGTTGTTGTTGTTTACATCACACAAAGCCACAGCAACCCTAGGATGACTTTGGCGCAAAATGTCAACACGCGCATCGACGACAGCTGCCGTCCCACGGCCAAATTCATTTGAGATGTCCGAGCGCGCGCGCGTTTGAGTCTGTGTAATTGTGTTTTGAGTGTAATTGAGTGCGCATGTTTGTGTGCGTGTGTGCGTTTTTGTGTGCACGTGTTTGCGTGCGTGCGTTTTGAGTGTGTGTTTGCATGTGTATGTTCTTATGTTCGCGTGAGCGTATTTCCGTGTGTTTCAGTGCGTGTTTGTATATTTTAGCGCGTGTGTTTCAGTGTGTGTGAGCGTTTGCTTGCGTGTGTGTTCTGCGTGGGTGTGTTTTACCCCAACAGTGTCGAGCGTGATGGTTAGCGCATTGCGCTACGAACCCGGCGACCGGCGTTCCATTCCCCCTCGTGAAACCACACACCGATTACAAATATCTGCTCCCAGTCCTGGGGGTCTCCCTTAGATCGACTCAGCCTTAATTTAGTACCTGGTGCAGATATCAGCATTGTGTCAGATATCAGCATTGGGGAGATAGGCGGCCGGGAGTGGTGCTGGCCACCACCCTCATTGTGTGCCGTGGCAGGCAGCCTTCCGTAGGTACTCGCGAATGGGACCTGCCCCAAAAGTCTGCACAAGGCTATACGGGGTACCTTTGTTTTTGTGTGCATATCAATTAAGGGATGGGAGAGCGGCTGCTGCTGTTGCTGTTGTGACCTCTGCTCCCCAAGGCACCGATTATTTTTTGTGGTGGGAAGGCGATGGTCGATGCAACGGGTGGCGATGACGGTGGAGATGGGCAGGGAAGGGACCGTGTTGAGTGGTTATTTTCGATATACCGATAGACACAGATGATGTTGATGATATAAAAGTCGCCGATGGTTACGAGGATAAAGATATATTACTGCCGCTGTTGATGCTGCTGCAGATTTTGTTCTTCGAGTTGTTTTTGTAGCACTTGATGTTTTTTGCCGACGTCAATGACGATGTTTAAGACGATGTCGACGCTGCTGCAGAACCTGCACTCGTTGCTGCCGCCGGCGACGACTGTTGCGTCCGATTACGAGGACGGTGCTGTAGATGATGCCACTCCAAATAATGACGATGATTAAGGCGATGCTGACGAAGACAAATCCTGACGAAGCTGACCACGCTTGCCACGCTGGACTTGCGATACTTGTGACAAATCACAAATCTCCTTCATTTACACTCCCCATATCCTCCAGAGCGTCTCCATCCTCTCACCCTTCTCCCCTCGCGCAACCCCCCCCCCCACCTTCCCCGACGGTCCCGACACATTAATAATGACGCCCTCGAGAATGGCAAAACTGACTTTAATAAGAGTCATAATGACAGCGACGATGACGACGACGAGGGGGTAATGAGTTTACGCGCGGGCAGGAGCGTGACGGCCCGGCGATCCCATCGTGAGGCCGTCGTCATCGAGCGCGAGCTGGAGCTGCCGCCCGGCAACCGTTGTCACGGCGACGGGGAGGACATGGACCAGATTTGCCTCCAGACACAGGCCATTGCAGGTGGGGGGATGTGTGTGTGTGTGTGTCCCCTCCACCTCCTCCCTCTTACTGTCTCGTCATAATTTGATTTTCTTCAGCTTTTCTCCATTATTTTAAGTGAGCCGGCAGGGTACTTGTTGCCGTGCGAAGGATAGATTAAGTCCTTGTGTGCGAGTGTCTGTTTGGGGGCCCATCCATTTCGTAGGTACGCATGGAGGGGGGAGGGGGGGTTAACCCAAATGCGTACGCTTGGGGTCTACTGACAATGTGCGTACGCATAGGGGGGGGGGGGGGGTGGGATGAAGCCTCGATAATAATTTGTCTACATTATTAATCCTTGATCATTTCTGCGTGGATTAAATATCGGCCGCCCTATAAGAGTCAGGGGGAGCGGGGTGCGTCAGGCGTACGTACGCAGGTGGGGGGGGGAAGTTGACAGATTTTTGCGTATGTACTAAATGGATGGCCCCTTGTCCGTGTCCATCCGTTTGTCTGCCTGTTGGTCTGCATGTCCATCCGTCCATCCATACATCTGTGTGTGTGCGTATGTCCTTCCATTAGTGTATTCATCGATCAGTCTGTCTGTCCCATTTATCTATCCCACGTGTTCGTCCGTACACTTGTCCAGCTGTCCGTCTGTGTGTCTGTCCGTAAAACACTCATGTTTTACCAAAAAAATACAAACCCCCCAAAATCAATCCAGATGTAGAGCATGGGAGGTGCGGAATTAATAAATAATGATGAGCAATTGTTACGAAAATCAACAGTACCTATCAATACCAACTCCAAATCTGTGTAGCTTTTCTTTGACAAGAATGACAATGAAATCATAAAAAAAAAATCAGTGAAAACGTGTAATGTTATGTTGTACGCGAGCGAGTTTCGCATGCAGGTGTCGGAGACCGTGTGCCCTGAACGTAGTCATATGTTGGAGGGTGCTTTGTTTCTATTGCGGATATTTCTTCGTAAAGCCAAACCCACTAAAAAGCACAGAGGCTCTATTAAGCCACTGGCTTGCCAGCTTGTTTTTGTTTTGGATGGGCAAAATTTCCGATATAAAATATAATTACTCCTTCTGCCACTGTTGTTCTCGTGCCACCAAGATTGCCTCTTGCGGGGTGAACGTGGACTCGCAACTCGGTTATCAGAATTGCGGGTAACACCTTAAGTGGACAAATTTGGGCCTGGTTGATTTACGTGGCCAATATTTAAATTTGTTTAACGTTGCAGTTTGGAAAATACCTGCATTTAGCAAAAGAACCCTGGACCGATCGATAGAGAAATACATTTTTGGTTGGAGCAACATTTTTTTATAAAAAGTGCATTTAAAAAATATATTTTATCAATGCACTGCTAGAGAAGAGACTGTTGCCACGACCCTACAACTTGGCCTTGACCCCCACATGAATGCAGTGGCTTTTGAGAACAGATCCAGCTGTAGGAGGTGTGGGGGCGGGGGTGGGACTGGGGCGGAAAGCCGAGAGGGGATACAAATTAAGACTGCCGTTTTTTTCCCGTAACAATTTTTACAGACGTGCCATGAAGCACAAATACAATGGGTAACACACAATCACGCGTACACGCGAGTCACCGACGTTATAACAAATAACAACAAAAGGTCGGTGTATTACGAGGTTCCTTTTTATTTGGAGGCTCTAAATTCTTTGTTTCGCCGATGGGACCATTTACATTAAGGCTGAGTGGCCCCTGTTTGAAGTTATTAGACAATTTACACGTTATATGTTATATGATCTTCAACATTTTTTTTTAAATCACCGTCGGTTTTCCCCGTGTTGGCGTGCGCAGGATTAGAAAACAACGCTGCCAGAGATTCCATCATCGCTGGCGGCTCCTCCACTCCTCTCGCCCCCAGGAGCAAGGTAAACGTGCAGCCCTGCAACTGCCTGCTCACTTGCACTGCTGGCGGAAGGGCCTCCACTCGAGTACTTAGTATTTCCTTCACTGGGCTATCCTTTTGTGGCCAGGTCGCTTCTGAAAAAGAGCTACATCGCTCAGTGGGCCTTACGTGGTAAAAATAGTAAATACTGCTGGGTGGACAAAGGCGGGTGGGAGGTGAGGAAGGATTAAATACACTCGTGCTGTAGTTTTAACCACCCCCGTGCTTTCAAATGAATTGGTAACCTCTGGGTTGCATGTGCAGTGTCTTAACCCATCGTGGCGAGCCCCGGTAAAGAAGAGGGGGGAGGAAGTTACAAAAACACCCGCTCTTTGCTGGGCCGACGGTCGGGACTCGGGGGGGGGGGGGGGGGGGGTCGAGGTGGAGTGGTCCACAGGTGGAGGGCCGAGAAAGCACGGGATAGAGGTTCACGAGAGGGGCCAAATATACGCTGGAGATGGAGGTTTCGTGAGCAGATGGCGCGGGGGTTAAACGAAAGCTATAATTGATCTCGGGTAAGGGCACGTGTCCCGGAATAAGGTCAAGCGATGTGCGGGAGAAGGTGAGCTCGTGGTTACGGGAATGCAGGGGACGGTCCGCTACCCACACCCGCGCACCGCACACCGCCACCTTTACAAAGGACCTTCCAACCTCGCAAGGATGAAATGAGGCTGTGAATTCAATAAGAGAGTTTAATGTATCGTGCTGCCATTTTGAGCCGCGCCCATAAACAATAAGGAATGCAATTTTGGGAACGTTTCTGATACAACCCAACGAAGACCGCGCGTGCTGAGCCGCTGCATTTTTCTTCGTTTAATACGAAACTTTTGCTGCGCAATGCATTTTTTTATACTCTGGAGGGGGGGGGGGGGAAGCCATTACATTTGGAAGTTCGATGTTTATTAACGTCAGGAGTTGGGCGCCGAGTGCTCGGTCCCAATGTGAGATGCGTCGAAGGCGTGCGTAATGACTTGGACGAGCGCCCCACGACGTTAATACTCTTAACAACATTCGTAATTGTAGCCTGAATTTGTAGTTGCAGAGCCAGCTGAGTGGATCTCCAGATGCCTGCGCGTAGCAACTTGAATAGCAAACAGAACAACAGACGTAAAGAGGAAAATGAATGCAACAAAAATAAAAATAATTTGACGAAAATGCAAGTTACGCCGATCGTGTGGCGGAGTGCCAAACTACGCACGGTTGCCATCGTCTCCACACTGCAGTCGTCTCCACGGAAACCACTCACAGTCGGTGACCGTACCACAGTGGTACCCGAGTAAATGCGCACTGCGTGGGCCCTTTTCTCAATCCACTGCTGGATGAATGCCTCCCCGCGCCACCCGGTCAGTCACAGGTGTTGTTTGACGACAGGTCATCGCACACGTCCGTGCAGGGAAGTTCGTTTGGAGCGGGTTGGGCCCTTGCACCGGATACAGAATTGATTTGCCGCCACTGCTGCTAGACGTGGCCGGGAATCGAACTTGCGCCAGGATGATAGCACGGTAACGAGAAACACCGTAGGATGAGGCGGAAGTTTTAACGGCCCGCCTTTTATTTTGTTCATGCAAAGGTGAAAGCTTTATAAAGCCAAGTCAATGACCGCACACCTTCAGCGTTTGCCATTTCAATGATGGTCTACTCATGAACTGCACCCTCAGTTAATTAACCGGGTTCATGTGGGGGGAAGGGGTGGGGCGGGGGGGGGGGGCTATGAACCCGCAGACCCGCGTTCTAATGCCAGGAACGCACCGCACTGATGAAGTTAGTGTGAAGTGTGGTCAAACAACCCCCGATGACTGATATGGTTGTGAGGATGCCTTCATTCAGCAGTGGATTGCTGACAAAAGGGGCTGTGAGTTGTTTTAGATTTGAAATTCATAAATAACTCCTGCAGCCACTAGAGGTGCTCCGATGCACCACCATAAAAAGAAAATCCAATCTTGGATCCAATCACGAGACTGAATCCTGACAATGCATCATACTGCAGATGGGGGTGCGAATCACAGGCCATATGAAACCCATAATACAAAACATTAAGCAAAAAAAAGTAGAATGAGATTTGAAATTGAACTGAAAACTCTGTGAGATCATTTACATGAGTTATGAAGTGCAGCTCCTATTGCTGCTGCAACAACGAGGCAGTGTTAATAATGAAGTTCTTTGTTTCAATGTTTGCGGTGGCAAAGCTGCAACCCGCAATCATCCCCGCCTCTGCTCCCACGGTCTGCTGTTCAAAATGAACAGTCCGTTATGACGCCTCGATCAATGACACCCCCGCCCTCACCACAGCAGATGAATTTCTCACCGATTGGTAGACTGGAGAAGGTCGCACGTAACTTAGTAGTGGCCGCAGCCGTAGCGGGAGGTGTCTGGTGGATGTGCTGTTCTGGATGCGTAAACATTTTGCAGGTCTCGATTTAAAGCTTTCGTGACTGCAGGGATTCATCTTCTTGGTTCTTTTGGTAAAGTCACGTAAAAGGGAAGTAATAAAATAATAAAAATAAAACATAATAAAATAATTCTCACGACGTTTCGGCCACAACGCAAGCAGTCGTCCTCAGGTGAAACGAGGCGACAGCGTCTGACGCTGTGGCCGAAATGTCGTGAAAATTATTTTATGTTTTATTATTTTATTACTTCCCTTCTACGTGACTTTACCGAAAGAACCAAGAAGATTTTGCAGGTCGCTCATAGACTGGAGTAAGCACGCCACTCGAAGATAATCCTTAGCGAGATGTAAACTGAATGTGGAAGTATCTTCTGGGTTGCTCGTAGACTGGAGTAGGTGGCATGCGAGTTATCAGTAGCCACAGCAATAGTGAGAGATATAATGGATGCGGTGTGCAGAGTGCGAAAATATTTTGTGGCCCGGCTAAAATGATTTCCGATATACACACTAGTGCACGCGCGCGCCCGTAATTCATCACCCCTCACTTCCCGTGTTTCTGTTTCCCACTCGTGCACCTCCTCTCCCCACGCCCTCCCCCACCCCCCTCCACCATACTTCACCACCACGGTCGCAGGGGGCATCTGCCGCCCCCGGATCCCACGCTCGTGCTGGGGGAGCGACGAGAGCGGGGAGGCGATCGGGGCGTGGACAGAGGCAGCAGCCGGCAAACAGCAACGCCGAGAGCCTCATCCAGGCTGTAACTCACGCACACACACACACCGTTATGAGTGATGCATGTGTGTATATATGTGCTCCTTTTGTCAATCCACTAACGGATGAAGGCTTCTCCACGCCGTGCGGGTCACGGGAGTGGTTATTCGACTTTGGCACGTTGGCCTGTTTGTGCGATTTCTAAAGGATTTGTTTGATACTCGCTGTCCACCAATAGAAAACTGCCCGAATGTGAATTCAAAACTTCTCTGCCCTCGCATTCTACTCTGAGAAGGGCAACCCGTGTAAACATGCAACTTTGGGCCAACATTGGGCTCAACATTGCTTCACCTTGGGCCAACGCTGCCTGGACGTTAACCAATGTTTCCCCAACGTTGCGTGTTTACTGGGCCTGTCTAAAACAGCCTATTTATTATACATCCAATCGTATATTGTTTTTGTTACGTGGCAACGTTAATGACAAACGTGGCGAGCTTCACCGAGGCAATGTTTAATAGCGAGTGGCTATTTTAAATTACTTCCTTCCAAATGCATTACGCTTGCACTGCCATTAGCATCTTGTCACGAGTTTGTAATTCTTACGGCGCGAAGTGGACCGGTTTGGGTCAGGGAATAGCCCCTGAAGAAGATGATGGTGATGGCGATGTCAGAGTCTATCTTTAAAGTCCCCACAATAGCTTCCTTTCAAAACTACGTGGTGAGGTTAGTATACGCTTTGCAAAGAACGTTCGTCGCATGGAAATCGACCTGAACGTCACGCCTCATTGCTGGAATCATCTACGGATATCGTCGTCACAACGTTGCGTCGTCGTCATCGAGTGACGTTATCATCACATTAAGACACCATCGTGAGCCGTGATATATTAACTTTTGGATAAAGGCCTCTTTGCCATCGCTGGAATTTGTTTTGTGAGAATCAAGTAAATTTTCTTCCAATCTCTCTATTTGGGCCCCTGGATGTCCATTATCCAGACTCATTTTTGAAAGAGAAATTCATTATCTGCATGTCGCTGCTGGCGGTGGAATCTAATAGACATTCTCTCTCAATCCTCACTGCAAAACCAAATATATTAATCATCCCCTCGTGTCTGCTCCCTGTACCCACCTGTGCATTCATCTCCTACTGTTATGTTGCAGTGCTTCACTCCCATTTATAAGTTGGTCAATTTCCTCATAATTTGGTATCCTTATTCGTCCTCATGGCTTGTCACTGCAGCATACATTTGAATTATCTTTGTTAATATTATTTTTATGTTGTTTGTTTACCCAGAAAAGCTTCACCAAGTCTCCTGTTTCAGGAGGGTGATGACTCCTACCGATCATCCCGACTGACTAATTTGTGGAAAATTTGGAGAAAAAAAAAACTTGAACCATGACTCCGGCAAGCAATAAGTCTACTCTTGCGAACGACGGCACAGGATCTATAACGTCCGCTGTGAAGCGGGCAGCACGGAGTGCTTTACGGTGAACACACCTGCAGTAATAACCAAGGCGGTTTGCTGGATTCGAACTTTGAACCTCCCACAACAAGCGACGAACGCGCTACTGCTAAGGACCTTATCACCGGCCGTGACTTCTTCAAATTGTAGTGCCTCCGAGCCTTAATGATAGTCACGGTGAATGTATCTGATGCACACGCGAATCTTAATACTCTATGTCAGCTGCCAATGACTGCACAAAGACACTGCCATCGCATTCAATTTGGTGTGTCACTTAATATTATAGTCATGACCACGAGGCTGTAATTGGAGGTGAAGGCTCTGACGAAGCAAATTGAGTGTGATGGGGGGGGTGGGGGGTTTGTGCAGTCATTTGTGACTGTGGCTGGCTGTCAACTGACTCGCTCTAGACTTGAGAACCCAACGTAATGACGGGCACCCACAACCAAGATTCGAACCCAAAAATCTCAGCGGTGGCATATCTGCAAATATGTTTGTATTGGAACGTTCAGTTCATATTTAGTTGCTCATACCGTGGTACAAAACACACTCCGATTCCATCACGTTTCAACTGCATCCTGCACCGGGCACTCCCGTTAATCCTCTTTTTCCAGCCCGGTGGGAGCCCCCTACACCCCACAACCTCCCCTCCCCCCCCCTGCAGGGGCGAGAGAGGGGGCAGGAGACCCCCACCCACCTCACATGGCCCATTCGTCAATCTCAACCTCAATATTTGTTAGTTTTTGATGGGCTGGGTGCTACAGAAAATAACAGCTCCCACAACACCAGGGAATTTGTCGAGCATGGTTTCACCCCTGTACGCTGGGTTGGGACGTAGAAAATCGTCCCCCGAGTTCAATAGCAGCAATAGCCGCAGTGGATGGAGCAAGCAAAGTCCTCAAATGACAATTAATCAGCTGGTTAATTGTTAAAAATTTTCTTGCTATGGTTTACCACCTGATGATGATTGCTTGTGTTGCAATCGAAACGTCGCGATTTATTAAATTTTATACCTACGTGACTTTACCGAGAGAACCAAAGGAGTATGAATTCCTGCAGTCACGAAAAGCTTCAAATCTAGATCAAATCTAGATTGTTTTAACTGTTACAATAAATATTTGGGCGAGCGTTATGCAGCTTATGGTAAGGTACGGCCGCGAGAGCAATGAGGTGCCAGCAGTGTGGGCGGCGCTTGGATCCAGCGAACCGTTCTTCGTGCTTTCGCCGCTTGGCGAAGGAGCATTCAATGGAGGAGTGCATCCAATGAATGGTGACAAAGTGTGGACAGAGCTCGGCAGGCCAGGGATGTAGCGCCAAGAAGCCGCGGCCCCTCTCCTGTATTGGGAGGGGGAGACACCCCCTGAGGACAACATCTTCCTCTGAGGAGGAGGCAACAGAGGGCTTAATGAGCCAGAGCCAAGCAGGCCTTTAAGGCCCAAGAGAGTGACCAAACATTTCCAATGTTTCATAGGGTTGGCGAGCATTCTTGCGTGGTGGGTAATTTAAAATAAATATACCCCGAGAAGGAGGACTCGGAAGACCCCTCTACTTTGAAACATGCCAACATGGCATGAGGCTTCACAGGCTGGACCCCATCAAGGCGTAATCTTTTATCTAAAAAGTTTCTAAGGGCCGGAGAGCCTCAGAACAGCTGTTCATGTTGTACAGCCAGAACGAGCAGGGGGAGCCTGCGTCGAAGCGCAGGGTGGCTACGACACAATCCCCACTCTACCCGGGCAAAGGGCAGTTTTGTGGGCCAGCAAAGCAGGGGCGCGCCTTTGGCAGACATGCAAAGCGGCAGTGTGGAGCTCGCCGCACACTGTCACTCGTCACTACCGCCTGGACACGCTGGTGTCTCAGGGGGATTGTTTCGGGAGGGCAGGCCTCTCGGCGGCTGTATCTTCGCGAAGAAATATAAAAAACATTTGCCTACTGCCTGGTGGGTTTTGCTATTGGCTCGTATAACGAAGTCGGAGCAACAGCGGTTTAACGCAAGTTCTAAAGCCCTGTTTTTATATAGTGTCATCCGTCGTTTGTGCAAACTGCATCTCGCAATCACCGAGGAAACACAGACAAGCGGGAATTCAGCAGCCAGGCAGTCAGCCAGAGCTTCCAACAACCACCCAAAGCTCTGCGGTCCTCTATATATTAATAATATATTTTAGCCGACCAATTAATGAGTGTTAATACGGCCAGTTGCGTGTCGAAGATGCACTGCTCTGAGAGAGATCAGAATTGATGCGTTGTCTCGTGGCAGAGCACAGTTGGGATAAATTTGAGAAAAAGCCAAAATAAACTTATCCACTCTCCGGCAGATGGCACAATTAAATAAATATTATTTTATTATCAAGAAGTCTGATGACACTTTTTTAGGAGGGTCTTGCCAAGTTTTTTCGAGGGGGTGATGATTTCTTCATAGATTCCAAATGAGTAATTTGATGGTAATATTTTCAATTTTGGCACACTGGGATCATGACACTGGCACACAATGGCAAACTCTTTTTCAAATTAACATCAACGGTATTTTTGACATCCTCCTGCAGCGCAGACGGTGTGTAGAATTCTGGTTAATACACCACCACAGTATTAACCGAGGTGGCTACCGGTCTCGAACCGGGAACGTCTGCAACAAGCGGCAAACACGCTGCCCTTGGCTGTGTCACCACCCATGGGGTAATTAATTAGCAACCGTGACACTCCAGCAGAAATTACCAGGCACCAGTGGTGGGAATCAAACTGTGGCGCCTGGAGGAGGCTGGCCATTGGCCGTCTGCCGACTGCTAGGGTCACAGCAGCTGGCGAACGCAGAGAATCTTCCTCGTTAGACGCAATTAACATCAAGACGAGTGGGGGAATAGGGAATATGGCCAATGAGCAGAAGGGCAGACGGGCAATGGCAAGCGTGAGCAGGTGTGACAGCTAGCGGTTGAGAAGCCCCATTATAAGAGACATACACAGCATCCACTGCTGGATGAAGGGCTCCCCAGAGCCGATGCAATCTCTCACAATCCCACGATATGACAATCCACAGAATACCTGCACAAATGTTGATTTTATCATTCCATCTCCTAAGTTGACGTTTTTTGATACGCGTTCGATTGCTCGAATGCCACTTCATCATTACAGCAACCGAGAAACGTGGCCATACATAAATATTTATGCGATCCAGTTAATAATGTTGTAATTTTTGGTAAATTAACACTTAAATCCTTTCTTTTGTCTACCAATTATATTCCAGTTCCAATTTGCGATAAGGGGTATTACGTGAGGAGACAGTTTCCTTTTGGGGCTCTCGCAGTAAGCAGAACATTACGTGTACCTGAGAATGTCCACGGATTCGATGTGCCTCTTCGTCCATGCTCGGGGCGCACAGAGTGAGGTCATCATTATTTAGTTTAATTCTCAGAGCTTAAAAAAAACCCACATTAAGAGCCAATGAAGATTTTTGTTTGCTAGCCTTTGCTAATTCGCTTTGTAACATCAACTCTGGGCATTGGGGATCTTGGTTTCATCACGGGTGGCTGGAACCTGACTTCCGGAATCCAGGTTCTCAGCGGTGCCAGTTCCCCGTCTCTGACACGGAATTATCACCCCCCCCCCCCGAGCCACCTGCCACCTCAACTGATATTGAGCGTTAATTATTGAGACTTGAATTTACATATTCTCATCAAATTTCAATTTGTCATTCCAAACAAAAACCTCTGCGGGTTCCTTAGATTTATTTGCGTTTATTTAAATTCTGCACGTTATTTATATTTATTTCCAGCCATAATCTCCTCCCAGTGGGTTGGCGGTCGTCGCTTTCGGACAAGACGCTCATCACTAACCCATTAAAATGAGATAACGTGAATCTGTATTCCGCAACCATTTTAACCACATTTCGTAGAAGAAAAAAAACTTCTCCCTTGAGACGAGCTATGTCAACGTTTTGAGGAATTGAGTAAATGTTTTTACCCGATTACACACGTAATTTATACAACCTGGTTTTAAGGTTCAGTTAAATTGGTTACACCTAACCGGCTTCTTGCTTTTGGTGGTAAAAAGGGCTCCAGTAGCGAAGTGGCTGGGAAAGTCTGGGGTCACGAGATGCCGAGCCGGGATTAACACCAATTGAGATCCTCCGGTTTCAGCTGCCTAGTCATGATTACATTTGTTCCTGAAGTGTTGCGAGTTGATGGTCTCATCCTGGTTGCCAATCACTGCACAATAACTGCGCATTAAAACGTTAGCTTTTCACTTCAGCTGGATTCATTCTGACTTCATGAAAATTAAAACGATCGGTTTGACTGCCGTGCGGCAAAACATTTCTCTCTGTGGCAGGGCGTGTGGAAAGGTGCTGCCTGTTGGTATGTGGAAGAGAGGTCATTGAAAGGGATATCGAAAATAGTTGTGATATTATCTTCCAGGGGGCATTCTCCTAGAACATGGGATAACACGGCACACTAATAATTCGGAATAAACATCTCCACTACATGACAGTAATACTACCCGTTTTCAGGAGACGTGGAAAGTCACGGGACGTCATTCAAATAAGAGTAGGCCTTGCGTGCTAGCGTCAAGTCCAAATTTTAATTACTCGCAAATCACCCGAGTAGAACCAGATAGTGAGACTACTTCGTCTGAAATACAGTGCCTTCATAATTGCCTTTCATAATGATGGCATGAATACCAAATTAGCTATTTTAAATAACATAGCCAAAACGTTTCGGGATTTCTGTTCTCACCGACTAAAATGTAAAGTGTCCACAGGCTGGAAGGCTCTGGGAATTTAAAAAAACCCTCCCCCCCCCCCCCATAACAAAAAAATAACCACCACGCTAATTAGGACGCGACAAGAGACCGCTGGCCAAACAATTCGGATCCTGCGACCCAGATGCCGTGGGGCAAACCTTCCCGCGATCCCCACGTGCCACGTCCCATGCGCGTGAACAAGGGCCAGGCGCAATTATTATTGGTATCCTCCACCCGTCCGAGCGCTTATTAATATTTTATTCACCTGCCCCGTGCGTGCGAAAGGGGGAGGTCTTGGCCTTTAAGGAAAGTCGAGGTTTCCCTCGACGGGGTCAAGGTTCGCTTAGGAAAGAGGGGGGGGGGGGGGTGCGGTTTCCTCCACTGGGACACCCTACAAAAAATATAATTGGAGCACTGCTGCTGCATGGTGAATTAAGCGCTCCGTACACGAATGCGATTCTTGTTGAGTTTAAGTATTGAAATGTGGAAGATGCTTATGAAGCTATATTTGCGTGCGACTCTTAACCTACTGACATCACCAAAATGACAACCACCATCTCCATTACCACTATAAATGATGTGGCTATTATCACCAACCCAACCACCAACTATACCTCGACTCCAATATTCACGGAATTCTTCATCCCCACAACTATCAATATCCCCCCCATCCACCACTACAATCATCATCACCGATTTATCCACTGCCGCAATCATTTACAACACCACCTCTGGATCATTATCATCTCCATCACCGCTACTTCTCCTATCACCACCTTCCCCATCACCAAAATATCCAATATCTCTCAACCACAATCACCACTACAATCACCACCATAAACAAATGCACGTGAACTTCCCTTTCCTTGTTATGGTCAACCTGCCATGACCAAACCTGTCCACACCGCCTTTACCACCAATCTCACCCAAACAAACACCACCATGACAACCATCAACACAAAGTTTCATCCACCACTTTCCCTATCACCATCACCACCTTTCTCAACACAACCACCACCATTTTCCTCCCCACAAGCACTGTTACCACTTTTCTCACCACTGCTGCCAAACCCCATGTCCCCCTTCCTTCTGTCCCCCACAGCTGCTGATCTCTGAAGGGCTGCAGGAGCTGGCGAGCGACGCCGACTTTGTGAAGCTCACCCAGCGCGAGCTGTCCGACGCGTGCGCTCTGCCCCCGGAGCGTGCCGAGCGCGTGGCGTACGACCTCATCAACGCCAACGGTGGCACCGCCGCTCTGTGTCCACCAACCCCGGCTGTAACTCCGGGGGGTCGCGACCCTGGCGGCCGGCGCTCTCGCGGCGTTGCGAACGACGAAGCCACGGCCATTTGAGTATCCCGGGGTGCGTTTAAACCTTCGCGAAAACCGCGAGGACGGTGGGCGGCAGTACAGCAAGTAGGTTGGCAACAGAACCCCGAAGGGATTTTATTTTTAGTGTTGTCCCCATTCATAGGCAGTGGCGGGGTTTTATCTGTCCGGGCCACTTGGGTTTCCTTCCCGCATGTGAATTAAGTATTCGTAAAAAAGAAAAGGAATTGGTCAAACATCCCGATTGTAAATCACAGTGCAGGATCGCTCCGAAAAAAAAAGTATTGAGACTCGGTAAGGCTTCCTCAGATAAAATATTAATATCGCCGTCATTAATATTGCCATCAACTAAAGAGGGTATTCGTTTCCCTACGGCTTTAATTTTTTTCCATCAAATATTTTGCCACTTGAACACTGACGGGGGGGGGGGGGGGGGCGTAATCTCCTCACACAAAGTCCACCCAATTGGCAGGAGAGGTCTCAAAGTTAAGGTTATTATCCACGTCAGGGTTTTGTTGATGAACACATGCCCGATCATGCCTGGCAATTGTGGAACGTTTATGGAAACTTGGGTGGGATTGCACGCGGTTTTGAAGGAATTATTTTCACGTTTGTTTTGCCCACTGCCAAATGTGATGAGGCGACTGTGTTAAGCCCGTGTAAACTTTCTTTCGGATTCAAATTTTGATATATGCCTTTAATATTGGATAACGGTAATAAGAAATGTTCAATTGGCAGAATGCCGAATGGCATGGGAGGTGTATGCTCACGTTAATAATACAGTTATAATGCATTTGTGAATATACCGAGGGCGGTCTGCATGAGATAAGGAGTGCATAATACTGTCGTAATAAAGAAAGAGCGGGCTATGTAGGAGATAAAGTATATAAAGTGTTATTAAAAAGGGTGCAGGCTATGCTGGGAGTCAAGCCTGTCAAGGTGCATAATAATTATTACAGGAATAATTAACAGGAGCGTAATAAAATATTAGGAGGCAAGGTATTGTGGAGGACGATGCAAATGGAAGAGCATCTGTTGTGCAACCACAATTCCCAGCGATAATCCCCCCGAATACTGCATTTTCCATTTTTATTCTAAGTTTTCAACATTTTAATCTAAGTAGGTGGCGTTCAGAGTAACGGCGGTTGAAAGGTGGCAATATTGCGCATTGGTAACATTCATGCTTCAAAGCCTCAATTCAAATCCCGACCTGGGCACCTTTCTGCACGGAGTTTAGATGTACTCCCCCTATTCTGCATGGGTTTACTCTGGGTTCTCCAGGTTTCTCCCATAGATAAAAAAAAGTATACAGTGTAAATGGTATTGACCAAACATCTCAATGCTGAATTTTTACCTGCAAATTACTCAAACTGGAATAAACATTGCAACATCACTCCCAAAATTAAAACCTTTGCAGGACTCTTCCGAAAGAGTCCTGAGACTCGCCGAGTTATTCCCGAGTAAGCACGCGTGGCATTAATAATAATATTAGATCTGCACAATGATGCGAGTGTTCGTACGGCAGGATACAACATGAAGAGATTTCAGAGACACGAGGATCGTGGTGTTGCGACGAGCCACCACACTAGTTGCGGTAGTATGGTAGGGTGACTGAATGAAAAGCAAGTGGCCCACAAGATGGCCAAGTCGAGGAATTTTTTTGTGGTTATTATTCCCACCAAATTGTGTTGATGCCATCATGGCATGAGACGAAGAACTGTCCCTTTGGAACTCTGCATATGCCTGTGCATCACACATTGTCAAAGACTGAAACTGACTGATGTTACAGATCTACTTTTGAGGTTGATTCAGGCCTTCATATCAACTCCAGGGCCACATTCTGTACAGAGTAGGGCAAACTGAAATGTTTTAATCAGATGGAATTTCGTAAAATAAGTGTCGAACTAAATCCAATGATGGTGTTTTGTGCAGTCATTAGGTGATCGGACTGAAACCATTAGCTCATTACACTCCGAGAACCTGATTTAATCAGAGGCTTCTGAAACCCAGATGCGAACCCAGGTTTCTCAGCAGTGCAGGCTCAGTGTTCAGACCTCTCGATTCACCCGGCTACTTCAACATACATATATCTGTCCATGCGCACCTTGTAATCAATTTACCGGCACTCAAGAGGTCCCTAGGTTTTAATTTAAAGAGGACTAAGGTGCAAAATTCGAGCAATTAAAAAACATGTGGAACTGCAAGATTAGAGGCATTTGTGGACCGGGCCGAGACCATCAAACATGCTACACAAGACAGCCTGGTTTCACCTCTGCTGGGAGAATGGAATTTGCCTTCGTGATGAAAGCAAATGTATTTTTGCCTGGTCTCAATGATCCCAGTGGTACCGATTGTTTTGTGTACTGAACCCTTCTTGAAAAACCATGAAACACAGCTCTCTCGTGAGTATTGGCTTGAAGTTGTACTTATTTAACTAAGTGGGAACTCAAGAGACCAGAACAGTCTCGAAGATGACATCCGCATCGCAGATGTGAGCAGAGGTGGAAGGAAGGCGTTTGCTTGAGGTTTTGACCTCTCAAGAAAGTGACCAGATTTTCTTTTGAAAAAGAGTGTCACTCAAATGTTTGCCAGCGGCACCTTGGCAGAAGATTTTTTTTGGAACGCGAAGGTGGCATGACTACAGCACTTCTTGTGCAACCATCACAGGCTTTGCCACGACATCTGAAAAGGCTCTACCTTACACAATCGCAAGACCGTAACCCCCTGCAGCACTGCAGGCGGGTGGGTCGATGTTGCTCTCTGCCGAATACAAATGTGTCCCTCAGTACTGGGCTAGGTCAAAATATGTGCCAAACCAATGTTTATTTTATGATTTATTTTTTGTCTGCAGTCATCGGTCAATAGGCTGCGACCATCAAACGTGTTACATCAGACAGCGTGGTTTCACCCCTGCTGGGAGACTGGGATTTGAACCCAGGACCTCAGCAGTGTCGGCTGCTTTCATTAAAAGTTTCCCCCCTGAGCCAATGCGGGCACTGCATTGTAAAATGTTTTTACGTATTTTGCTTGCGCAGCTGCTTTTTCGTATTTATTTTAACTTAAAATATTAACGGAAATAAATTAGTCATTGTTTTCATAATTTAGCGGCGTGTGGCCATCAGCGATACTGACCGCGATCCTGGTGTTAAAGCCGCATCGATAACAAAGACCGCTCCTTTTGAAAACGCAACGGGCATAACTCAAAGCGCCAGTGGAACCCCACATCCTCTCAACCTAACCTTTCGGTTACGCTCCAACCACTCAAACCTTAAACAGGGCCTGGTGCAGTCATATACCTCTTCTACTCGACAACCGAGCTGTGCAGAGCCAACCCAGCGTGAGTTGGGAGGCGCCAGATTGTTTCCACTGCAGAAGCCGAGCCGTGCCACTGACGTCACACGCATTGAACAAGTCCGAGTAACGCGCGAGATGATCGGTGACGCTGTGTCCTCAAGTGTACCGAGGGCACACACAATGAACGTCCTGCTTGGCCCCGGATATAAATATCTTGTGAGGCCAGCATATCACGGTTTGGTTCCGGCTCGCCATGGCAAATAGCTTCAGGAAAACCACAAGGCCGCCTGGTTTTGTCTCCACTGTGATAGTGAGATTTGCCGTAGTGGGGAAAGATAAATGTATCTGCCTGGTCTCAATGTTACCACCTGATGCTGGCTCGACTCGGAGCAGCCAGTTAAAAATGGGGCATTTTGAAGAGGACTCCGTAGTTTCCACAAACGCGGAGGCCACCCCAGTGACTGTGATGGCCCACCCATGTCCCCGTGGTCACTACGCAGGTGTAGTTTTAGTCTCAAGTCATCCCATAGCTGCTACGACCACGGGCATGGGAATACAGAGCGACGGGGGGGGGGGGGGGGGGGTCAAACAGCCACACAACCTTTGGATGGCGCTGCCAAACTATATACTGCGTAATATAAAACATTAAGTCATTATTTATGTAGCGCACTTTACACCGAGGCATCTCAAGATCGTTTTAAATAAAATGCTATTTACAACAATAATTAAGAATATCAACAAAGTAACGCAACCTCGGCAATTTAATTGAAAAACTAATAAAAGTTTAAATCTTAACTTAAAGCTTTCGTGACTGCAGGAATTCATATTCTTGGGTCTTTCGGTAAAGTCACGTAGATAGGTTCAAAGAAAATTATACAAATAATATAAAACTACGACGTTTCTTATTGAGACACGGGGTCCCCCAGGGGCCACTTGTCCCCTACCAACTTCAAATCTTGTTAGCACGCGTCTGGCTTGCTAGCAGTGGCATTTAACCACGTAACGTGTTGTGCACGGCATGCGTCTGTTAATGTGAAGCCATCATCATTGCAGCGTTCTACAAAGTCGAGCGCTCGGAGTTCTCGCCGCTGCGCTGCGCCGCTCCACTGAACCCGTACACACACCGGAAAATCGTAGAGATGAAAAGCGAACAGCTGGTGGGGGAGGGGGGGAGACATACATAGGATAAACGAGGGCAGCATTGGGTATTTATTTCAAAGAAGTGAAAAACAATCAATACTAAATTATTGCGGAGTTATGGGGCAAACACGGATACTATTACAATACCCGTATCCCTGCACACACACCTTAGCGTGAAGCCTCCACCATCTGTTTTGTAGGACAAGGGGTGGATTGACACAGCGCAGCCTTGAACACCAAGACAACGTGGCATCGTTGTTCGCGAGCTTCTATTCGACATTATTGCAGTCCCGTCTCTGTTGCACATGCGTGTTCGTATTTCCTAAATAAAAATTGTTTGGCAAACAAAGAGATTTTGTTGCATTTTACTGCATACGAAGGGGTTTGCCAGCTGCTTTCTCGAGTCACTTTAGTAAACAATGCACAGCCTCACTGTCAATCCACTGATGGATGAAGGCCTCCCATGTTATGTCAGCCACGAGAGGGTTCGATCATAATTCACCACTGCTGGTCAATGCGGGTTTGTGAAGAGGGAGCCCTAGGACCGTTTCAGACGTCATTGGTGCCTCATGCTAACTATAGTCTAGTTTGAACCACCTCCACGGGGAGGGTTTGCCGTGCTTGTTTGTTTCACACTTAACTTCTAATTTAGCAATCTTTAGAAGAACGTAATCAACCAGGCTGTGCATTAACCGTGTGCTAACCGACTCTGTGTTGCATTGCATTACACTTGTTAATTTTACTACATTTGCTTTCTACCGTACTTGTTTATGGGTTCATTCTCTCCGGCCGCTATGGGCAGTAATTCCACACAACTCCCCCTCTCTATTTAAGGCCTCGACACAGAGACGTTGTCTTTCTATGTGCCTATGTGTGTCTATCTGCTTGTGTGTCTGTCTCCGTGTCTATGTTTTGTCTCTCAAATTTAGCAATCTTTGGAAGAACGTAATACACCAGGTGGGGTGTTGACTATTTTGTTGGCCGATTCCGTGTTGTATTGCATATTTCCAAGTTTACTATGTTTGTTTTCTCATTCATTTGTACCTGATGATGGTTGCTTGTGTTGCAATCGAAACGTCGTATTCTATAATTATTTAATTTCTTTCTACCTGACTTTACTGAAAGAACCAAAGAGTCATTCCTGCAGTCACGAAAGCTTCGAATCTAGTTCGTAGCTATAAATTAATATTTGGTCAGCGTTCATAGCGCAGTGCACAAACACCACGATGCCGATCCCGAGACTTGAATTTAAACTTTAAATGGGCTCTGCATGTCCCAATTTTTCTTCTATTCAATAAAGGCACTAAATTGTTTTAACATCCTATTAGAGTTAACAAGTTTAGAGCCAGGGTTCGTAATCTGGTTAGGCGTTGTTCTCGTATCACTTTAATCCACCTCAGGGTTTTACTCTTTTGTGACAAAGCCCATCATGGATTTGTGACATTTCACAATCCAGAAACGTTCCGGGAATTACAATCTCACGCCACATCCATTTCACCTCATTCTGTCCTTGTGACACTGCGGTGGTGTGCACAAAATGTACGTGAATAGTGAGTGCCAAGGGTTACCACATGTTCGTAGGGACATCACTTAAATTTAACTTCCTTGTCCTCAAGATAAACCGTTTATAATAACGCATCACAGCAACGTAGGGTACAAATTAGAGTTTATGGATAGACGCACCATGTACTTTATGCTAATAGTCGTGCTTTACGCCTATAATTCTTACTCCAAGGCAGCCTGTAAAGTATCACTTGACAAACGAATCCCGGTATATGACACTTTTGATTAAATGAAACGTGTTCAACACATCTGGCAGGTGTTCATTTGACTCCGAGAATAACATAAAATCCAAAAGTTTTGCTTAGATATTCTTTTAAAATCATTCATGCATCCGAGAGTTAAGCAGCCGGCTTAAAACTTTATCCGTTTAGAATCCAATCACCAAATGAAAACAAGGTTCCGTCTCAGCACCTTGAGTTAAACTTCACGGTTCCAATCCTCAAATTTTATTCACCGTAAACAAATGTTACAAGGACCCCACAGCTTCTTATTAAGGCCACATTGGTTATTTGTCATCTTCAAAAGTAACATTTAACATCATGGTTTAAGGGCCACATAGAACTCAAACAGGCCCTGACACCCCGTTAGAATAAGCCGAGTATTCTCTGTGTTCACAATTAGCATTTATTTGCTCAAATTATTTTTAAACTCATGTAAACACAACTTTTGGAAATAGAGCTGTGCTCTAAAAATATATACAATTATTTAAAATGTATCCAACAAGATCATATTTATTTTTCGCCAAATAAATCCATTAGGAATGCGGCGAATGAAAATGTAATAACCGAGCAATTTCTCCAAATTTAATTTGCAAAATCCATAAAAGAGACCAACTGTTGTTTCCATCTGTCATTGACGTGTGTGGCATGAAGACGCGCGCGTATGAGCGTGTCACTTGGTAGCAGCACTTGTCCCAACAGTCTATAAACTTTATTACGGCGGATCCTTGGCACCGAGAGGCAGAGTGATGAAGCTTACTGTGTGTGCTATGTCCACGGCGAACTCAGTTCGATTCCAGGCCACAGCTAACACCAGTAGGGAGAGCCATACGAACCAGTCCATCCCTTATACTGGTAGGAATCTCTGGTTACACCAGCCCACAGGGGATTATTGTGTCCGTCCGTCCTGCAGGGAGGGGCTGGGAGGGGTGGGGCTGGGTGGGGAGGGGCTGGTCACCCCGTGGTGCCCTTATAAAACTCAACGTTTAACCTAATCACGCTGGCTTGTGCCCGCCCTCACGATCGGGCATATTTGCGGAATACACCACGCCGCCGTTGACCCTGGCCATTGACCAAGCAACCCAACGTTCCTACCAGCTCCCTCCGCAGGAACGTGTTATTGACTCAGCATTAACCTGGTGCAGTGTATCTACATTAGCAGTCAAAAGAACCAACACGAACTGGTATGGTTTTCGCCAATGCTACACCCCCCCCCCCTTGTGCACCGTGCTGACGTGAATAGGTGCTCACTAACAGCACTTCTTTGCCCCCAAACAGGCTACACAGGTCACCTTTGCGTGTATGTTCGTCACTGAACCCGGGAGCCAGGTCTCGGGCTGCGGGTTTAGGGGGCCAGTGAGCAAACAGCTTTGCTGTGGGGTGTCGTGTAGGCAGCTCTATGAACAACTGATACAGAGCTGCTCCATAAACACCCGCGTGGAACGTGAAGCTCCACTCCTCCGTGGCACCACGGCTTAGGTCTGATCCTGGCCAAACAAGACTCCATTCCCCACATTGTGTCAATGTGTCGTTGTTGCTTCTTTGTCAATCCACTGTGGTGACGAGGGCCTCTCCCCGTGCCCTTGCGGGTCGTTGTGTTTATTCTGTCATGCGGCGGCGAGCATAGAAGTGCAGTGCAACAAGTGTGTTTTTCTATTCTGAAACTATCTCTGTTGCCCACCAGCAGTCTGTAACACCGGTAACACATCCCCTGAGCACTATCCCCAAGCTCAAAACAATCCTTAGCTTGCGAGTTATGAGTAAATTGGCCAAAGGCACGTTACACGTGATAGAGTGCACACATATCTCAATAAATACAAGATAATGGCATTCAAATCGTAACCCAAAGCTCATGGGGATAAATGTAAACACATTAACGTGCTGGAGTTGGAATATACGGAGTAAACATTGACCCGACCACAACCCCCCCCTAACTGCAACAACTTGAATAAGAAATCAAACGACTCAGCGAGGCCTTACTGGGTGAATTATAAAACAAATATCAACATATCCGTCAATAACACTGTGCCATTAAAAGTAAAAATACAACCAGGCGACGTCGGGCAACGGGCCTTCTTCATAGCACATTAAGGACAATTGGCCAGAAACGTCGCTTAGTATATATTTTTCATTTTAAGGCAGTGCTATTGACAAATGTGTTGATAGTTGTTATTTGTGCACCACTGCCAACGCAGCATCAGCCCGATGTGTAGATGATAATAATAACACGAATGATAATTGTTTTTTTTACCCATTTATCTGGCAACAAAACTGACACCTTTTTTTACAAGGAGTCATGTTTGCATTGACCACAATACCTGCAGTCGGAATGCAAACAAAAAAACACAACTCTGATAATGTATGCACTGTCCTTGAAATTGAGGTGTCAGTTTTGTTGCCAGATAAAAGGATAAAAAAACAATTATCATATTTTGCTACTGGAAAAGAAGGTTCCAATGGAATAACACGAATAATGTCCCACTCGGTTCCTCGTTCACGCGTTGGCGGGGAAATCACGTGAACGCCTCCCGAAACACACACGGTTTCTTAACCAACGTCATCGAGTGGCGAAATGACGTTGATATTGATCACAACGTCGATGTTAATCACAAAAAACGCAGTTATTAATCACAAATCTGTGATCTCTAAAACGCGTCAGTGAAGTTCTCAAACCGCCATTTCCCGCCAAGCTAAATTCTACCTCGCACAACGAAAATAAACCTCAGACCAACCAGTCCCCTCGTAATAAGTACGGCACAACGATGCGTTTACCCTCATTGTAAGCATTGTAGGTATTTATTGTAAAGGATAAACATAAATCACAAGGAGAAAACCATCAACGATCAGCGTCACGACGCCGCCTGCACGGACTGTACCATCTCGAACTCGCAAAGAACCCTAATTTTTTTCAATCAATGCAAGAATACAGCACAATTATACAAAGCTCTCATAATTATATACGTGTATACAAAAAAAAATCACGTATTTGCGCCGAAAACGATTGAAAACATTGACATTTCATCGATAAATATTTGACTTCAACCCTTACCCGGAACTGGTACAGCCCAACTGGGCGCAGCCATCTTGCTACTGCCGCCAATCCGCTCAACGTTCAGCCCCATTGCGGCACCTTTATGCGCATGCGCACACCCCCCTCAGGGAGGATGGGGGAAGGGAGGGATGGGGGGGATGGAGTGGTGGGGAGTGGTGGGAAGTGGTGGGAGGGGGATGGGGGGGAGTGGGGGGGGAGTGGGGGGGGAGTGGTGGGGGGGGATGGGAGAAAGTGGTGGGGGGGGGGATGGGAGGGAGGGGGGATGGGAGGGGGGGGGATGGGAGGGGGGGGGATGGGAGGGGGGGGGGATGGGAGGGAGTGGGAGGGGGGGGGATGGGAGGGAGTGGGAGGGGGGAGTTTGACTGACCGAGGTGACCGGAAGCTGCACAGCAGCAGCAGCAGCCGCCACCTTGCTACTGCCAGTTCCGGCGCCGCAGTCGCCATCTTACTACTGCCGCCCGCCCGCCATCCACGTTGCGGGGTGACCAAGATGGCGGCGCCCAGGGCAGGCATGCTTCTCCTGCCCCGAGTCACCGCCGCGGCCGCTCTCCGAGCTCTGAGGCAGGGTCGCCGCCTCGCCTGGAGCTCTGCGCCGCTCAGACGCCACGGCAGCAGCGGCAGCAGCAGCAGCAGCGGCTCCAGGAGCTTTCTCGACGTGCACGCCCGAGGTCTCCTGCACGACGTGTACCCCGAGGCGAGCTTGGAGTTGCGCGCGTTGCTCGAGTCCGCGCGGCAGTGCGTCTACTGCGGGTTCGACCCCACCGCGGACAGCCTCCACGTGGGACACCTGCTGGCCCTGGTGCTCATGCTGCACTGCCAGCGAGCCGGCCACGACGCCGTAGCCCTGGTCGGAGGCGCCACGGCGCTAGTGGGCGACCCGAGCGGCCGCGCGGGGGAGCGGGAGCCGCTGGACGCCGAGGCGGTGGAGCGCAACGCGGCGAGCATCGGTGACAGTCTCCGTCGAATCGCCAGCAACCACGAGGCTCTGCTGTGGCGGCCAGAGAGCCAGGGACCTCCGGGAGGCAGGCGGAGGCAGCTGGGCGCCTTTGCGGTGCTCAACAACGCGAGCTGGTACAGAGAACGCGACGTGATTGGGTTCCTGTCCACGGTGGGAAGACACTTTCGCATGGGCACCATGCTGAGCCGGCACAGCGTGCAGTCGCGACTCAAGTCTCCCGAGGGGATGAGCCTCGCCGAGTTCTCCTACCAGATGTTCCAGGCGTACGACTTCCTGCACCTGCACCGCGAGCTGGGCTGCGTGGTGCAGCTGGGAGGCGCAGATCAGCTCGGCAACATCATGTCGGGGCAGGAACTCATTCACAAGTACGTCGGCGGCGTCGTCTTCGTCACACCACCTCGCGGATCGGGGAAGAGACTCCGTGGAATTTGTCGAAGTCGAATTCTGCGTGGAGGATAAGGCACTTCTCGTGCCCTGCTGCACGTGTGCTATGGGGAATAGAGATGATGATGATACAGCTTTTGTGAATTTCGGAATGGTTTTCAAATCGTATTATTTTGTATCGAATTAAAGAACAAGCAATTGCTGCCGCCCCCCCCCCCCCCACCTTTTCAATCCACTAGTGGATGAAGGCTTTCTCACGCCGTGTTGGTCACGGGTGTTGGCCACACTTAACCACGTTGATCCTTGGTGAGGGCCCCCCAAGACGAGTTCGCTGTGGCCAGGGATCGAACTCATTGCCAGGTTCATCGCGCGATGCCCGAGGCACCGTGCCCACCGCTCCACCACTCTTGCTCGAAAAATGTGTCTTGAGAGTTAACAATTGATATGACTGATACGAATTAAAACTACCAAAAAATGGTGTTACAATAAGACCGGGACACATGCACATCCTTAACTTTAAAGCAGACAATGCACGGGAAGGGCATTAACCTACTCCTTCATCACAGTCGTTCCCATCTATTGTTTCCTCCATTCTTCTCCACTATCTCATCACCCCGCTCGCAGGGTGACCGGCAAGGAGGTGTACGGCATCACGGTGCCACTGATGACGAGCACCACGGGAGACAAATTGGGCAAGACGGCGGGCAACGCTCTGTGGCTCAACCGCGACAAGACGTCGCCCTTTGACCTGTACCAGCATTTCATTCGCCTGCCCGACGCAGAGGTCGAGAGGTCAGTGGCATCGTTGTAAAAGATGAACGCTGCTCTAGATAGGCTGCGTACTAGGGAATGTATGCATACAAATGATAAATTTCGCGTGTCATTTAGAATGATACATATTAGCTTTGCTGCATAGCTTGGGTTCGCATGGCAGAATAAAACTTGGTGCTCGTTTCATTGGGGTTGTCTTGTGTAGATCTCGGCCCCCGTCCATGAAAGTGTGGAGTTGATGTCCGCGCTCCTTGTCCCCAGGTACCTGAAGCTCTTCACGTTTCTGCCGCTGGCCGAGGTGTCTCACGTGATGGAGCGGCACCGGGAGACGCCAGATAAGCGCGGGGCTCAGCGCCGTTTAGGCAACCGAGGTCGTGAAGCTCGTGCATGGCCAAGGATGGGTTGGAATCCGCAATCAGGTTAGCAACAGCGAAGATATTAAGTGTGCAGGCGGTGCAACTGCACCCAGGCCAACAGGCCACAGGGTACCAGGTGCTGGGCTGCATTCCCTGCATCAGGGTCACTGATGGCATTACTGAAACACTCCCACCTCTCCGCTCTCGTCTCACTCGATTCCCCTCCACGTACTCTCCTCCACTCGTAACCAATCCTCATGTCCGCACCACCTAGGTGCACCAAAGTGCTGTACGAGGGCAGCACGCAGGACCTGGAGGCGATGGACGACACGGAGCTGCGGGAGCTGTTCCGAGAGTCGTCCTTCACGGAGCTGGTGCTGGAGCCCGGCACGTCGCTGCACGAGATGTGCCTGAGGGTACAGGCGGTGCCCGAGGGCAGCCATGGGTACGCGGGAGCAGTCGCGCGTCACCTTGTTCGTTGGGCACGTAGCGATAAAGTGGATGCGTCGATTTAAAAAGTTCCACCGCACGCGATGAATGCTTCAAGGCGGGGCGGGTGTTTTAAGAATAAATTACGTTCCGATTAATTCGTGTTGCACGTGATTGGTACCTGCATCCATTATGGATTATATGTGAACAACTGAAGTACCAAGTCAAAAAAATATAGAATGACAAATCGAATTGTGACCCCCCCCCCCGCCACCCCGTGCATTGTGCAGGGCAGGGAATCGTGGTGGTTTATGTTTCTAGTGCAGCACTTCGGAAGCAAGGCCACACATACCAATGCAGAACCCTCCTCAAAACGTTTTAAGACTTAGTGAGGGTGTCTAAATAAAATAAAAACATTGTAATTGGGGGGAGCATTTCAAATCACTGGCCGCAGCTAGCATGGCATTGGGGGTGGGGGCGGTGGGGGGATACCGAGGCCGAGCAGTAGTGCGTTGTCACTTGTCGCAGAGGTGCATGTTTCAATCTACGAGTGTAATAACCGTAACGATGCCATGCGCTGTCTGCTTCACATTGAACGTTAAAGATCTCCTGACATCGTTAACGAGTAGGCCAATGTGCAAAATTAGAAAATAACTAATTTCTCAATTAGGATTATAGAGCAACCATAACACCCCCTACTACATCTGAACCGGTCCAATGTGCTGCTCGTGCGCGTTTTAATTCGCAGCCTGCAGATGATCGAGAGCGGCGGGGTGCGCGTGAACCACGAGCGGGTGACTAACCCGGACCAGGTGCTCGTGCTGGGTCAGCACATCCTTCGCAACGGCCTCTCCCTGCTGCGCATCGGCAAGAAGAACTACTACGTCGTCAAGTGGCTCAACGTGTGAGTGCGTACACGAGCGTGTAATGAGGGCCGGCCTTCTTCAGTGTCCACGGTTCGTGCCGACTTGTGGCTGTCGTCCGCAAGTGAGCTGCCTTGGCCGTGGACCCAGTTGCAAGTTCGACCCCCGTTTGAATGTTACCTGCTGTTGGACGGGAAATTTCTCTACGCTCACCTGAAATACTATGATCTTTTCCATTTCGTTCAAGAAGTAGAGAAGAGTCGGTGTCGTCCGTGCACTCGTACGTGCAATTGGCAGGTCTCGTCGGTGGAGCCGAGCCTGTATTGGAAATTCTTCATGGACGTTCAAACGAGTGTACAGAAGATGAAGCTCGGTTTAATACTGGATGGTGGTGATATTGGGGCTTATTCAGTCCTAACTAGGATATGAATTCATGATTTGGTGCTCAAATGCTGAAAGTGATAACATGCCTGGGAAGGAAAGTCATGAATTTTCACTGAATGCATGGCTGTTGGTGCATTTTAGATTGCATCTTAAAATATATCTCAAAAGATTGGAATATAAAAAAATTGGTTTGAATTCAGGCTTCTGTTGATCCTCTTAACTTGACTTCCAGTTAAGTTTTACTTTGAAGCGGTAAATTGACATTGTTAAACTATTACCCATTCACAAGTTAATATATACCCATAGTACACAAGTACCCTTGTGTATTGTACAAATAATATCTATGTATAATATACTTGAATAAAAATTTAAGTTTTCAAAGCAGTCTCTTTTAATATTACCACTTATAGACTAATCCACACTGGATGCCAGTTGCCTTACTGCAGCAATACATCTAAATACAATTTGGATTTGTATCGTCTATAAGTCCTGTCAGGCAGATAAACTGAACTTGGGCAGAGTCAACAGCACGGATGTCTGGGAGAAGGGCATTCCAGACCCATGGTGGCAGCATAAGAGAGCCAGTGACTTCCCGCCGAGGCGAACATTGACCTGAGGGCTTTGACTGCAGTACAAGGCTGGGTCTCCCATTGCACGTGGTTCAAGATAAATGGCCCAGCTTTCCTACGGCAGGCAGCCTCAACTGGACCCACTGGGTTCTGCAGGCATCATTAAGGGATTTCTACAGAAGCACCACCTCCCACAGCTCCCCACTGCCTTGAATGAACCTGATATGTGCGTGGATGGGCGACCATGCATGATGGGTTGTTATAGGCTGCAGGGCTACGTTGTGGGGCAGCAGAGGTCAGTGCAGGACATCCTTATAAACTTACACTTCTAATTTCCCATGCTTATGCTCCCCCCACGCAACCCACAGACTAACATGGTGAAGTATGGTCAACTCACTCCCAAGACCCACATGGTATAGGGGAGCACTCATTCAGCAGTGGATTGACGGGCTTTACACATACACACATGTAAAATTTAAAAACCAAATGATAACATTTTCTGTAGGTCATTTGTGATTACCGGGAGACCTAATTCACCACATTTGAGAATCCAATTTTACTATGGGTGTTTTTTAATCCAGATTCGAATCCAGGTCTCAATGGTTCTGGATCAGTGCTCCGCCACGGAATTATGCCCCCAAACCACCCAGCCCACTCTGGGAAAACTTCCTTATAGAGCTCCGTTTTGGAGTGAGGCAAACCCGCCTGATTTGACATCGCCTGTTTTTTAAACTCTCCAGCCCATAATTGCATAAAAAACATTTCACAAATTCATAAATATGAGTGGCCTTAAAAAGGAAAAAATATGTGACGTTTTGGTCAATGGCCCTTCTATGAATAAATGTCAGGATATAGGAATTGGTTTTATGCTTTCTGGCAATAAAACAGGTGTTAAGATGTTAAAACAGAAAGGTTTCTATTTGGTGTTTTAACATCTGTTGTATTGCCATAAAGGGTAACATCGATTCTTATATTGATACTGCAAGAAAGGTCCCATGATGAAATGTGAAGAGATTGTTATTTGTGCTTCTCCACCACTGCCAACGCAGCAGCATCACAATATTTCATTTGAAAAGCGCATAATGAAGTAGACGCCAGTGCACGCTCCAATGCCTTCACCGATGTCTTCACCTTTTGCTTTTAATGACACATGTATAATTGTTATAAAACAAAAGGAGTCTTACAATTCACCGGGAGCCATACACAGCAGCCACTGCACGTGCCACTGCCTTCTCAAAAACCTCGTGGCATTCTTGTCTGTGCAACACAAAACAGGTTTCATTTCATTGGGGACTTCAGGATAGCTCATGCACGTATAAAAAAAACACGCGCCACTCAAATACCCCCATGAGAGTTATATTCTAAGCCTGTGCCCTAACAAATGTCATGCCGGCTTAAAACCCGTGAGACGGTTGCAGTGTCAACATGAGCTCAAATTTGTATTTTTATTTAATTTTTTCTAGCAAGTACAACCAGGGATTCATTTCAGATCAGTCTGTCCGGGTCGATGACCCTCAAAATATGTATGCATCCGGCACACCACATCCAGTGCACCTCCTGGTTATGGCCATGGCTACTAGTCACGTGCCTACTTGTGCAATTTAGCAACCGGGATAATATTCGGCGAGAAATTAACGCGTTTGTACAACAATAATTCTACGTTAATGAGTTGACAGATTCAGCTCTTATGCTTTGTATTCTAGCCTGGGCGAATATCACGCCAAGCAAAATGTTGAGTATGCATTGAATTCTGTCACTTTCCATACTCAAAAGAGACAGATTTGCATTAAAGTCACTCAGAAAGTCAGTGCAGCAGCATCAGAACCAAAAGAGCAGGCTTCCCGTATATTTTTTTCATTCAATTTTATGGACAGTTTTTGACGAGCATTATTTTCTTTCACAATTCAGCAGGAGCTTTATACAGCTTGTGAAACCATGGTTCAATCGGCTCATTTACAAGCATATTATCCAGATAAGTTTGTTGTAGGGCTACTTGTCTGTTACAGAGCTTTCCATGTATGCCACCGATGACGGCAAGACTTGGGGCACGACTTCACGCAAATTCTTCTCACGCAGGCGAAGTTGGCTTTAAAGTTGTTTTGAGTGTAAATCAAAAACATACTGCATCAAGTTGCACTATTCTCTCTACGTCAATGTCAAACCCTGTATTTCCCCCCCTCATGGTCCATATTCCCGCAGGAATCTATAATCACCATGCAAAATTAAAGTAATGTTAGTATTTGCCCAGGAAAGCCACGCCAAGCCTCAAGAGTCATCACAAGTAGGTGTGTGGGGATGAAACTCGAGTACCTGGAGAAAACCCGGCTACAAGGGGGAGAATGCTCAAATGCCTACTTGCTGTACTGCTCAATGCATACAATAGCTCAATTTCCACGTGACCCACCAAGTCCCATCTGTAAGTTGCTGCATTGCAATACAACTGGATTTTAATATCGTCTTCATATCAGATGTCCACACACAACCTCTGAAGATTCCATCGTGAAAACATATCACCACCGCCACACGCCAGGAAAATTACATAGAGGTGCATTGCTTATTTGGTTGATGGGCATTAGAGACGTGGAGTGCAATGAGCTGCCAGGGTTGTAAACCCCTGCTCTGGATGAATCGTGCAGTCCTTGTTAGGTGGGGTTGCGAGTGGTACATTGCTTCCCTGCGACTACTGTAATAAATAAAGGCAATACGTGTTCAGACCATCGACTTCATCGAATAAACCAGCCTTGTTAACAGAAAAGACCGCTCCGAATGCGTGGTTATGTTAAGCAGCTACGCACAAATGTATAATTTAATGGCAGTAGGTAAAAAAATAATTCAAGCATGCTCCCCCTCTTTACGCACAAATGGTGCAAATGTAACTTCCACGAATGCAAGCAGCAAGTATGTGTACTTACACTAGGGAGAGGTGGGGCCATGCCAACGTGGATGGGTTATTGTGTATGGATGAGGGCTCGACAGACAACAACGCGGCAATGGTTCACGTTGGAGAAAAGTGTTGCGCAAATCGTGAGCTAAAACTATGCGTTTATTGTGATGCTCGTGAGGTCGGTACGATACGACATTAATCATCATGAAAACGCTCTCCTTTTTTTACACACACCCAGTTCAAAATAAAATAAATTTTACCCCAGACGTCGCGCATTACTCAACGGCTGATTTATACTCCAAAAGGATTTTCTCGTGGTCCAGCACAGGTTTTATTTTACGGAGCCCACGCCCCAGCGCAGCCCTGCCTCACCGATTACTAAGTTTGCCTCGAGTTTTTTTTTCTCTCCGTGCCGTTTGGCGCACGCAGGGTGCACAGTTCGCTCACCAACGTGTGGACAGCCGCGCTCTGTTTCAAAAACCCGTGGTGAATGTTATTCAATCCTGAAGCCGTCGCGACTTGGCCTCCTTGGAGGAGCTGGGGTGGCTGATCCCTCCCGGTAAGCCGGTGGACTTGTGGTCTGGTGATTCGGTTAGACCAAGTCACTTCACCACAGGTGCGTTTCTCGGATCTCGGCAATGATCTGGCTGGCTCGCTGCAGTGCCTGTATGGAAAAGAAAAGCATTTTTACCAAGCAAAATCTCTTAATGAATCAATCATTTATTTTAACCACAAATAAATCTACAGTCTTGCACTCACAACAAGAAGAACCCAACTGCCTGTGCACTGCAAAGTGACACAACTGAGATTTCACATCGACGGATGTAACCACCGTGTAAAAATAAAATCTTCAGTGAGCGCTGTCAAGCTGTCATTTCACCTTTGTTATGAGATAGCGCATGCCAGGCGCTACTTTTTGGCCTCCAGCAAAGGGCAGCACGCGCCCACGTATGAGACGATGACAACTACTGACGCCTCCAATCCCCGCGGCCCAGCTCCGTCAAAACTGACAAACTAAAACGACTTGGCGCTCCACAAAGCTGTCGTTTGAAAGAGCTATGAAACGGAGCGGCGGTGCGGTGGTTAGTGCACTACACTTCCAACTGAATATACTTCCCGGCGATGGCAAACAGCGGCGAGTGGTAAATAAAAGAGTTCTGAGCACCCACCCCACCTTTACCAATATGCACCGATCAGTGTGATGAAGCATGGTCAAACATTTCCCATGACCGACATGGCATGGGGGAGGCTTCATCCAGCAGGACATTGACAAAGGGCTTTAGAATACCCTATAAGGGCACCACGAGAGACAAGCAGGACGAAAGTGAGGGATGTCTTAAGACTTGAACAACAGAAAACTTTCCCAATAACGCATCCCCATATAGATGTAACGACATCGCGGATACCACTATAGTGTGGGTGTAGTACCGGCCCCTAGAGGGGCTCGATGAGCGCTGATTGATAGCGCTGGGTGGCACCACACTTGGCGTGCAGTGCCAGCCCTACAGGATAGGGTGTGGGTGTGCACGACCGTAGGAATGAGGTTACTAAAGGCCGTGGCACTCTGGTTGACCCGAGAGGACACGTGACCAGTTAAGTCTACAAAGGTGGTCGTGGCCAAGGGCGGAGCCAGCCACGCCACAGAGAACAGAAGCCGGGTCCCCCAGAGGGACCGGCGTTGTTGTTCATCTTGAAGAAACCTTCGTCTACGTTCTACCGAGCCTCCAACACGTGGACCTGGACCCTAGCTGTGGTCCCCGGCAATAGTAGCTCGTTACGTTGTAATTAGTGTAGTTAGCCTGGTGGTCACCACCATAGGCTGTTATTCTGTTAGGGGGCAGTTACCCCGTGTATTGGTGTTAAATAAATGTGTTGCCTCCAAGTGTACGTCTGCGACTCAGTTGAACTCACTACATATACAATGGTATAACAAACCCTTTTAGCGCCTATTCAAATCACATTCATTTCTCCAGGAACACATCTTGATTATTAAGCAAGGTCTGCCTGTATAACTATATCAAATTACATTTGTACACCATTTAGCTTAATTCCAGCTCTGAGAATTCTAAACATTGGTTTGACTGTCAAGCTACGAACATTACTCTCTCGGGCAGAGCGGGTGGGGTACGTGCTAACCCCCACTTCTGTGCGGACCAGAGGTCACTTGGAGGGATCTCAGAGGTAGCTCTGTGAAACCCAATTCCGTGGGCCATTCTCTCACAAAGAGAACTGGACTGCTCTTCTGTTAGAGATCCAAACGGATTATTCGTCTCATGACGTAACGCCAATAGCATAATCGCGATATAAAGAAACAGATTAAACTATTCTTTAATATATTCTCTGCACACGTTGGAAGTAAAACAAGCTCCAAACTTTGGGGTTATTTAAAAAAAAGTATTTTATAGTGCCGGAAATATCGTAATCTGGAGAGTTGTCTTTCAGACGACGATTACAAATGATCCGATTTCAAATTAGCATGTATTGTGCAAGATAATTCTGAACGGCCAGTGGTATCGTCTGCCGTCCGAGTGGGAATGTATTGCTATGGAGGAAGATGATTCTGTACAACTAGATAGAGCACGTCATCCAGAAGACGACATTCTCCAGATTACAAGACTCATTCCATAACTTTTGCTGATAATAAGGAAACAAAGTGCATTAACAATCTGAAGAATATGGATTTGAATAATTGTATTTTTACCCTTCTATCTGGCAAGAAAACTGACACCTTTTTTACAAGGAGTCATGTTTGCATAGACCACAATACCTGCAGTCATAATGCAAACAAAAAACATAACTTTGATAATGTATGCACTGTCCTTGAAGTTGATTGGTCCACACCCGAGACAGCTTTCCTTACAACCTAGTCTCACATGGGTTGGACCAGATGACGCCAAAAGGCGCCTTTTGGCATCATCTGGCCCAACCCATGTGACACCAAAAGGCGCCTTTTTGCGTCATCTGGTCCAACCCATGTGAGACTAGGCTCTAAGGAAAGCTGTCTCGGGTGTGGACTAATCAACTTCAAGGACAGTGCATACATTATCAGAGTTATATTTTGTTTGCATTATGACTGCAGGTATTGTGGTCTATGCAAACATGCCTCCTTGTAAAAAGGTGTCAGTTTTGTTGCCAGATAAAAGGGTAAAAAAACAATTATATTTTCTACTGGCAAATGAGGTTCCAATGGTGGAATATGGAATTTAGTTTTTTTAATTGGCACCTTCAGCATGTCGGATGCCTCCTTGCGGCGCTGGGCCATGTCCTCCGACTCCGTGAGGAGCTCGTCCAGCAGCTGCTGCTTGTAGAGCTGCCCCACCAGCTCACTCTGCAGGTTGTCCTTCACGTGGTTCACCAGGAAGTGCATCACCGCCTTTGGCACGCTGGCGCGGGCGAGACAGGTTGATACACGCGGAGCGGAGAGATTGGGTGAGCCACGCGGATATTAAAATGTCAAGAAGGGACGGAAAACTTTTTGCTAATTTAGTGAACAGGAAAGTGCAGAGAAGACATATGCTTGAAGCGAGCGTCTCACCTGTCCTGTATGTTTTTCCGGACAATGAGGAAGTAAGATTTGATGAGCTTCTCAATCACCTCACAGTCCCTCTGCTCCCTTGCCGACAGCTTCCGTGAAACTGGCACAGGCTGTAGACGACAGATAAAGCAGAGATTCCTGTTAAGCCTTGTAGACTCTTGAGATAAGTGCTGTTAGCGAGTCAAAAGCCAGCACACAGCACATGAGGGGGGCAGTGTCGCCAGCACTGTGCCAGGCCACCGTTGCGCCTCCCCAATGCCGATGTTTACGCACCGCAGCAGGTGGTCACTCAAGGCCTGGTCAAACCAGGGGAACCCTAGGAGAGGTCTAAATTTTACTCTCCACTATAGTGCACCTCACACTCACCACATCCAGGAGGTTGATGGAGGGTGGGCCCTTCATGGGGCTGTTGAAAGACGCCGGAGTGTGGTGGTTCCCGGCGGCGCGAGCTTTGTCGTCTCCATCCTCCGCCCTGATCCCGCGACGCCAGGCCTGGGGCCCCGGCGCCCCCTCCTGAGCCTCCTGCCCCGCCTGATAATATACAAATGCTATTTTTAGGCTAACGAGCAGCCAGTAGAAAAAAACAAGATATTACAAACACTGCAATTGAATCGTGACCCTGAATCGTCAAAATCTATTGAATCGCACGCAGGGTCAACCATTAATCGTCCCCACTCCTAACTAACATCACCCTTTTTAATTTTCGGGATTTTTCTCTTGGGAGGCGAAGCCTGCGACCGTACCTTGGGTCCTTTGCCATCCACAACTGCTGCGGAGTCACCCTGCATCCCTGGGAAGGTGCGGTTGCGCCGCCTCTGGTCCTGCAAGGCCAAGCACCTCTGATTAATGCGATAGCGTGATAATAGTGCCGATGGTCAAACCTACAGGAATGCGCCTGATCCCGTCAGACTTCAGACGCTAAGCAAAAGTTGAGCCTCGATAGTGCTTGGAATGGATGACCACCATGCATAACAGCTGTGCGGCTGCATGGTGGGCAGCTGAACCAGTGCAGAAAAATCACATTGTACTCTACCCCTATGATCCCACATCCAAACTTTCCCCATTCACTAACTCGAATGAACCAGCACGATGAAGGACAGTAAAATAACCCACATGACCAGCAAGAGGCACATTCAGCAGTGGATGACAAAAGGCTGTACTTGAGAACATCGTGCGTTTAGTGGTGTGTTAGGCAACTAAACTTCTTAAAAATAAAAGTCAGTGTCTCCCTGTTCAAACTCTGGTGGGTCCTGACCCAGTTGTGGAATTTTCACATTCCTGTAACGTGGACGATGATGACTTTTCACAAGTTGGTACTTACTTTATCCACCCATCCAAACACTATCCAGGCTCAACCTTGCTTATCTTTCGAAATCTGATGAGATTGGGCTGCATTCCAAGTGTGATTTGGTCATAGGCCAACTCATCATACCTGGAAACTTATTTTTAACCAGCAGTGGCAACCCAGCGCTTAGGATGACCAACTCAGGCGTTCAAATATCAAGTTTATTTTGTTGAACCAGGTGAAAACTCAAAGAAACCAGGATGAGTCTCATTTGCAAGAGGGACCTGGGGGCATTAGTCTGCCAGTAGGGGGTGATAATTACACTGTCACCATGTGGAATCTCACCCATATCTCGAAGAATGCTGGCGAACAGAGGACAATAACGTGGCCATCCAGAATAAACACCTAATTTGATACCAAAACATCACACAATCTGGCTTTGACGTTTCTCAAAAACACTGGTGTACCATGAACCGCATTAGAACATTAACAGGCCGACGTGCACATCTCTGTCATAAATGGAAAATTAAAGACACAAGCCACCGTGCGATTGTGGCCGTGCAACCAAACTGTCCATACAGTAAACCAGTGTAGTCTGCGCTTCCTCAATGGAGGAATATAAAAAAAAATAAACACAAAAAATCTCCTGTCCCGCACCTCCGATGAGAATGGTTGGCTACGCACGGTGCTAAAGAAATTCAACATACATACATACAAGCCCTATTGTGGCTAGTAGACCTCGACATTGTCATTTAGCTCCTGAACACATTTCCATACACAATAGAATAGAATTGCTTTCTACACTTGTGTTTTATATTTTCAAATGTGGCAAATTTGCACCACGAACATAATGACTCAATGTGTTCATGAGATTCAGCATCTCTTAGCAGCCCGGAAGCGTCACGAAAAACCATCAGCAGTCAAGTCAGTGGGAGTCTGGGGTCACCGACCTCCAGGCTGTTGTTGATCTGCGTGGACACCATGGAAGCGTCGGCGAAGTCCGGATGCTTGGTGTTGATGTACGCCAGCTCGATAGCAACCAGGTTGTGGACCTGATGCGATTCACAGCGACAAGAAGTGACATTTCGATTTAAAGCTTTCGTGACTGCAGGGATTCATTAAGTGGTACTGGTCGCATACCTGCATTTCCCATGGGTATGCTAGATTCCTCTTGATATGCGAATTCCTTTGTCGGGGCGCTCTTCCCCTTCCAACCCAGCTTAAATATACGCTGCCAAGCCTGGTGGTGTTCATGCAGACGCTGTCTTTCTGACAGACCTGTTCTTTACCTGAGGATGGCTGCTTGCGTTGTGGCCGAAACGTCGTGAGAATTATTTTATTATGTTTTATTTTTATTATTTTATTACTTCCCTTCTACGTGACTTTACCGAAAGAACCAAGAAGATGAAGAAGTGACATGAATAAATAATAATGATATTTACGATAAATCGCATGGACGCCTTGCCTCCCATGGGGAAAACCCAATCCTCGACGTTGCGAACCACAACAATGGAAGAGCAAACTGAAAGTGAAAAGGGGACCTTGCCAAAACAGTGGACTGATTTCAGTGAGAGGGTTATTAATTTTCGATTTAAAGCTTTCGTGACTGCAGGGATTCATCTTCTTGGTTCTTTCGGTAAAGTCACGTAGAAGGGAAGTAATAAAATAATAAAAATAAAACATAATAAAACAATTCTCACGACGTTTCGGCCACAACGCAAGCAGCCGTCCTCAGGTGAAAACCAGGTCCGTCGAGGCGACAGAGTCTGAATGAAACAGCACACGAGCTTGGAGCATATATATAAGCTGGGCGCATTGACAAAGGAATTTGCATATCAAAAGAAATTTAGCATATTTATGGGAAATGCAGGAATGTGATTAGTACTGCATATGCATGTGCATTATGCAGGATTAACAGCATCAAAGGGAGCTGCAGTTACTGCTGCTGCTGCAATTGCTGCTGCTGCAGTTGCTGCTGCTGCAGTTGCTGCTGCTGCAGTTTCTGCTGCTGCTGCAGTTGCTGCTGCTGCTGCAGTTGCTGCTGCTGCTGCAGTTGCTGCTGCTGCTGCAGTTGCTGCTGCTGCTGCACTTGCTGCTGCTGCTGCACTTGCTGCTGCTGCTGCAGTTGCTGCCTTATCCATTTTAATATAACACTATGTATTATTCTACCCACCCTAATGTGTATCACACTGCTATATGTTTACTATACAATTACGACACCATACATTACTCTGCACACTGCTCCATGCCAGTGAGTGGAACGCGGTCTGAAAGTCACCGTAAACGTGAACACAATCAGTTAAGATCCGAAATGGTTTATTACGTCCTTCCAATGATTGCTAAGCCAGAATCCATCTTCTCGGTTGAAATTGTCTCTGTGTTTGTATATGTGGATCGCCTCATGAACGAATCTCTCATGATAGCCAGATGGCTTGCAGAGAACCTCTGTCTTGGAGAAGTCAATGTCATGTGAGCCCACTGAATTGTAACAGTGATCTGCCACGGCTGAGGTGTAGGACAAACACCTCAGCCGTGGCAGATCACTGTTACAATTCAGTGCGCTCACATGACATTGACTTCTCCAAGACAGAGGTTCTCTGCAAGCCATCTGGCTATCATGAGAGATTCGTTCATGAGGCGATCCACATATACAAACACAGAGACAATTTCAACCGAGAAGATGGATTCTGGCTTAGCAATCATTGGAAGGACGTAATAAACCATTTCGGATCTTAACTGATTGTGTTCACGTTTACGGTGACTTTCAGACCGCGTTCCACTCACTGGCATGGTGCAGTGTGCAGAGTAATGTATGGTGTCGTAATTGTATAGTAAACATATAGCAGTGTGATACACATTAGGGTGGGTAGAATAATACATAGTGTTATATTAAAATGGATAAGGCAGCAACTGCAGCAGCAGCAGCAAGTGCAGTAGCAGCAGCAACTGCAGCAGCAGCAGCAACTGCAGCAGCAGCAACTGCAGCAGCAGCAGCAACTGCAGCAGCAGCAGAAACTGCAGCAGCAGCAACTGCAGCAGCAGCAACTGCAGCAGCAGCAATTGCAGCAGCAGCAGTAACTGCAGCTCCCTTTGATGCTGTTAATCCTGCATAATGCACATGCATATGCAGTACTAATCACATTCCTGCATTTCCCATAAATATGCTAAATTTATTTTGATATGCAAATTCATTTGTCAATGCGCCCAGCTTATATATATGCTCCAAGCTCGTGTGCTGTTTCATTCAGACTCTGTCGCCTCGACGGACCTGGTTTTCACCTGAGGACGGCTGCTTGCGTTGTGGCCGAAACGTCGTGAGAATTGTTTTATTATGTTTTATTTTTATTATTTTATTACTTCCCTTCTACGTGACTTTACCGAAAGAACCAAGAAGAGGGTTATTAATTGTTGCTGGTTGGCTTGTTGGTAAAGCTTAAGGTCAGTCAGAGGCTAAATGCTAGTGACTGGTAGAGTTGGTTATGGTTACAGGTAGAGCAAGCGTTTGGTTGACTCGTGTGGTTAGGGTTGAGAGCTAGTACTGGTGCTCAGGTGGCTATTTGGGGGAAAAATATATAAATTTGTTTATCGAAAACCAGACAAAGCGCACTGAGAAAAAGTTCCTCGTTAGTAATGGAGAGCTGAATGACTGCACAAGGTCACAACTGGCGCCGTCACCGCCTCGCACAGTTGAAGACAACCTGTCCCGCCCCTCACCATTTCGTTAGAGACGGGGAGTCGGCGGCGTAGCAGGCAGGTCACGACCTCCACGATGGCATCGTGCAACTTGGGGAATCGCAGCAGTTCCTGCAGCAGCAATAGACGCCAGGAGATGGAGAGACGGGAGAGAGATGCGTCACTTGAATTAGACGTGTGTGTGCGCACTCCATGTAGCTGAATTAAGTTACAGTACCGCATCCCACATCCCACACCACTCGTACCGAATCCTGCGTACAGTAAACTGGGTGCCCACGCACCTACGTGCCCACCCAACTTGCATGCCGCCCACTCTGCGTCCCCCCCCCCCCACCTGTGCGCTCATGTACCTGCGTGCCACCCTCCCCATGTGTCCACGCACCTGTGTGCTGTAGTTGCTGCAGTGCTGGATGATCCTCTGCATCTCCTCGTGAACCAGCTCCACGCAGCGCAGGCTCGGCTCCTCCAGCCGCTTGATCTGACGCTTCACGAGCAGCTCAAACGACACCTCCGGGACAAATAGCGCTGGTCGGGGGCCCTGCAGGTGCGGGAAACACAGCAACATAATCAGCAACAACAACAGCATCCGTGTTGAGAGGAACACAGAATATCAGCTGGATCACAAGAAGGACAAATGAGGTACAAGCAGTGGCAAATATTAATATTAGGCAGAAGTTAATAGATGATAAAATGCATTGGGCATATTTTACAACGCGATAATATATTGAGGGGTTAGGTATATTATCCAAGGTGAAGAGCTGAATTGGAATGATTAGCACACTGCGATATGAACGCAGAGACCTAAGCTTGGTTCCGAGGCGAACATCAGTGGCGAGTGATATCTGAACTGGTAGAATGCGTCCCCTTCACCAAACCGCACTGACCAGCGTGCTAAAGTATAGCCAAGCAATCCACCAGAGCGACATGGGAGGCCTTCATTCACAGTAGTTTGACAAAGGTCTGTAACTAAATAATTGTATCCATGGGAAACAGGGTTTGAACATAACTAGATATTTAATGGGGTTTAAGGCGACACCAGTTAAAATCCAAGATACATTTTTTTTTATGTTGTATTCAACGAGGCTCGGTAAAAATTCTCGTGGCTAGCTTATCGGGGCCAGCTTAGCATTGCAAGCCAACGTAGTGTGATATTGTATTGGGCTAGCGTATCTGACTAGCGTATCGGGCTGGTGTATCAGGCTATTATATTGGGTTAGGGTATTGGACAAGCATTACAGGCTGGCGTATCGGGCAAGTGCTGGCAGTGGTGGGTGAGTGGCGGGCACCGTGGCATTGCGGATGGCGGTGAGGACATCCAGTGTGGTGAGGCCGCCCAGGGGGTCCACCGACTCCAGGGTGCGGCCGAACGTCTCGTGGAAGATGTAGCAGATCCTCGCCCCCCCGCACCTGCGGTGTGGAGACACAAAAACAGACGATGAGCGGAAACGCCGGACTTCACAGGCAGTGAGCGTGAGCATGAGGTCCACGTGAAAATGATGCCGAGGAGCGAATATAGCTCTGGTGTGAACGAGACTCAAGTTTGAAGGAAGCTCAATTACAAACAACAGTGACCAAAACTCATGTCTAAATGATGGTCAGGTCAGCAAGATGCTCATGTGGGGTTCAAATGCAAATGAGTATGCATGTAATGACTCATCCACTTTACCATATTTTATCCGGTCACAATAGGTGCACTGAATCGTGAGAACAAGACTCAACAATCCATGATTCATACAAATAATATGCTAATGAATGAGCCAAAGGAGACATCGAGCCAAAAGTTCAAATGACTCTTCGGTACAAATGAAGAATAGCTGTTAATCCAGATAATGTAATAATGGAGTACAGATGTTTATTAAGCAGAGGTATGAATAATAGCTAGTCAGGTGGAAACAATGCTCAGGCTTGAAGGGAGCTCAAATACAAAGGAGACTCAATTAAGAACAATGCTCAGTTGTGGTGCCACAATTTTATAAATGCTCAAGTGTCCACGAGGCTCTGTGGCCACTTGCATGAGGACACCTTCATGGACAATTTCCCCTTCATTTGTCATTTCACGCAAAACGACTTTAACAGAAAATAAATAAATCACTTGGAAGGTGTTAAACGCTACTGAACACTGGTGTAAACAAAAGCACGAGTCGGGAGCAAATTAAGTATCGGGCCAAAACAACGCGGTGCGCTTGTGGCGCGACGGAGGCCGCTCTTGCATTTAGTGCGTGCGTGGGGCGTACAGCTCGGAGGTCTCGATGTGCTTGGCCGTGCCCTCGATGGTGTTGCAGTACTCGGCGGCGAACTTGGTGACGAGCTGAAGCAGCGTGGCGTTCTTGTCGTCCACGGGGTTCCCGTAGCCGCCCAGCAGCGACTGGTACTGCGCCGCCATCACGTTCACGCGCGTCTTCAGCTCGGGAAGGCAGTCGCGGATGTGGTGCATGAGCAGCCTGTGTGGCACGAGCGGGGCACGGGAAGGATTGCACAAGCGGACGCCACCGTCAGCAGGACAACACAGGCATTGGTGTGCAAATGAACGGTACATGGTATCCATTGGTTCTATTCAGTTGTGGCCGCACTAGCGAAAGTAAACCAAGCAAAGCATAGGGCACCCAAGTATACTAAGGAACCCCAGATTAATGAAACATAGGGGTGCATTAAATATCTAAAATTCAAACACTAATAAACATCACAAGATGTCATCTCTCATCTCTCGCCTAACGATATCGTTATTTTTGTGTACATTTAATTAATCTAACTGCATCTATATATCTTGTCTTATCTCTCCCGTCACCCTTCGCTAGATTGTGACACTTGAATTGTGCAAGTGATGGTGAATCGTGACATGTTTAATGCCTATAAAGAGGGGGGGGGCCTTTCCCACCCCACCCGTGTGTTTTGGCACACGTCAAAATTAATTAGCAGTGTCTACAGGTGTTACAAAAACCATGAAGAGAGCAATATTTATCACCTTTAACAACTACGGAGGTTGCAGGCCACTCGCATTCAAGCCCACAAATTCATGATACCCATCCCCCTTTGCAAAAGCCATGGCACAATGACAGTCAGCTAGCGCCACCTAGATACAATTCCTGCCTACACCGCTAACAAACAATGAACGGGCTCCCTCTTGCTTGAACTGACAGTATTCTCCAGATGATAAGACGCTCTGGAATATAACCACAATAAACTAAAACAAATCTTTTCACACGAACACACACCTACCAAATTACAAGATGCACCTTCTACATTTGCATTCATATACAGGAGGAAATGGAGTGTATTACAATCCAAAGAATACAGTCTTGTATTGGTTTCCAAAAATTTGAATCAAAAGTGATCCGGATTTACATATGACGTTTCGAACTTGTTGTACGAGGTGACTGTAAATAAATTGGGTTTGAAGTTGCAATGACAAGTTATCAATATACGAGTTTTGTTGGCCACAAAAAGCACATTCCAAGGTGGATGATGTGCAATTGAAAAAGGCGCTTGAACCTGTTGAGGGTCTTGCCAAGGAACTTGGTTCCGTTGCGGTTGGCGAGCGACGGGTACTTCTTCTGCATGAAGGTCTGCTCGTCCTGCATCGCGTCTAAGATGATCTTCTTCGTGTTGATGTCCAGCTGACTCCTGCGTACACACATGACGTCGGGGTAAGGAGGTAAAAGCAGCGAGGGTTAGGCTATACCTCAGTGCTATCCGGGCAAGAATGGGAGTTCGTCTGCGAGTCGACTGCTCCGACCACAGAGCCACCTGGGCAGATTTTAAACGATTTAAAAATTATTTCGGGGGGGAAGTTAAACGAAGCCCTCGCCTGTTGACGACGCCGATGATGCCGAGCTTGACGGGGATGACACGACCCGTCAGGATGTCCATCGCGTCCGTGCCGGCGTCCATGAGGTCGAGCTTTGTGATGACGGCGAGGGTGCGTCGCCCTGTCGCGTGGACGCACACACATGCACTTACGGTCACCCAGGATTATAATTAACACGCACGCGACGCACAATCGACGATGACGATATACCTGAAAAGGTTGCATCATATTTACAATATACAATGCGGAGTTGCCACGAGATGGAAGTACTACAAGCGCGTTTGTGACCCATCTGTGTGGAATGATGCGTTTTCTCCTGACTAGTTTCTTGCGACATACGATACACTCCATGAACTGGCCAAACGTCAAAATGGATGAGTAAATAATAGGCATCAACATTGTTACTTTAATCTCACATCTAAAAAATCACATCTTTAAAAAAATGCTCCACCATTTATCCAAGAAGACAAATTACGTGGCGAAGCTTCTCATACCCCATCCCTATTCACCATATAACTTTTAGCTACCCTAATTGTACCACTCATAACCCCTGTAAAGCACCTTGAATAAAAGCACTATATAAATATAAGATAATTATAATAAAACGAATTCATCAGTAACTACTTTAAAAGAAAAAATATATATATATAAAATCGGCGACATTTCTTATGAGAGACTTTGTTTAGACAGAGCTGTTAACAAAAATAAATATTTTTTTCGTAACAAAGACGCAATACTGACTAAATTGCCTCAGGGAGGGACTAAATCATGGGACTTCGTGGCTGACGTCACAGTTTAATCAATGCATTACAGCTACAAATACAAGGCGCAATTGACGACTCAAACTGGGTCATTTTCATCATCATCAACACTAGATGTACATATAATACGTGGGTATGTGTAGAGTCCATTGTGCATACACTGCTGGGCCTACCCCATGCCGTGCGGGCCATGGGAGATTATTTGACCGTACTTTACCACGCTGGTCAGTGTTAGTTAGGGCATCATATAGTACAACAATGAATTTTGTCACACAGGTCATTGTTGTGCACAATGTAGCGTCTGTAGTGGCCTCCCAAAACCTGTTTAATGCACGGCGGTTGCCCACACAAACACCAGTCAGGCTCAACCCCGCTTAGTTTCTGAGATATGATGAAATTCAGGAGCATTTTGGATGAGTTGGTCCACGGCAATAATACCACTTACATAGACTATACGTGCATAGGACTAAATATGAATCTGTCTCAAACTTCCTACCATCGGTATCCACTTCACGTGCGATTTTCAGGGCCTCGGAGGTGGCCAGGTCTGTGTTGGCAGCTGTGACGGCGAGGATGATGGAGTTGGGGTTTCCAATAAACTTGATGATAAGTTCTCGGATCTGTTGCTCGATATCCACAGGCTGATCGCCGACCGGAACCTGCCAACGACGTCGCATAGTGTGAGCTGCGATGTTTGAGTTACGGAGGAGAGCGGTATCGGCATCATGTCAAGAGACAAAGTATCCATTCAAACCACTCACAACATCAGTGCAACCCTTTGTCTTAAAGAACAATCCCTATGAAGAAGATATCACGTAACTACTCAAACCCAGTATCTCAGGGATGATGGATCGAGTTGACCACAGCTACGATTTGAAGTCACAGCATTTTGTAAGTTGAGTATACTAAGCACAGCACCACCCACCCATCTGCATACCTGTCAACCCCTTATCAGTGTCCACCTTATTATAGATCGCAATGTTTATCCTACAAAGTCCCATCACAAGGCAGAAACACAAAAATACACTTTTTTTGCCCGTATTGGAACGGCTGTAGGCCGTATGGACCTGAAAACCCAATTTCCCTGTAAACCGTATGGGTTGACAGGTATGCATCTGGCTTCACATTTGTACAATAAACCAATCTCGAAGTTGGTGCCATGGTTTTGCTGCAATCCGTACCTTTGTGATGCCCGGCAGGTCGACTAACGTCAGGTTGAGCACATGTGGAGAGAAAATCTTGAGGTGGATGGCCTCGGAACTGATTCCCTGAAAATGGAACGATTATCGAAATACATTTAACCATTTAAGCACTGTGATATTTACTATTTAATTTAAGCAATGTGATATTTGGTGGTCGTTTATTCCAACAGGTTTCGGCATATTGCTGAATCACGTATTTTACACCAGAAGCCTGTGTAACGATAACGTAATCAAACATTATCGGAGGCAGCGGCGGCGTAGTAGTCAATGCAGTGTGCTTTGAAACTGGAAACAAGCTTTTTATTGTCCATCACGACGAACATCGCGGATAGTATCTGACCTAGTCCTAGGCCCGCCTCTGCAGCAACCTGCGCAGACCAGCGTGGCAAAGTATGCTCAAACATTACGAATAGCCGATACTGTGGGGAGGCCTTCATCCAGCAGTGGATTGACAAAGGCTGAATATTACACTTTAATTTGTAATTATGGGAATCACAAAATAATTAAGATTGTTTTTTTTTACAAATGTCATGAGTCGAGGTGCATGTCTTACCTTGTTGGTGCCCGTGATCCGTTCGGTCTCATTTTCAATCTCCTGGCGAATTTCACTAAAATCTGAGTAGATCTAAGATAACAACAACAAACCAATGTATAAGGGTTATAATTTGTTAACTGCAGCAGTAATACACAAGTTAATGTTCGTAATCCAGGCGTGGTCTTCCAGGTTAGGCCACGTGTTAAGCTTTTGTTCCTCTCAAGCTGTTGGCCACGCACTACTACAGGGCGCCGCTGTGGCAAGATGTTAACTACTTCGCCTGATATACAGGAGGTCGTGGGTTTCATCCTGACCCTGACGCCTGTATGTTTGGAGTTTGCGTGTTCTCCCCGTGGTCACGTGGCTTTTTCTCCGGGTCCTCCGGTTTTTCCCTCCACATTTACAAACATGCGTTTAAGAGTATGTTGCTGCTACAAATGACATGATATGCCACTTCAGCGGTTATAATTTGGGCCTTTCCTGGTATAATAAAAAAAGTAAAAAAATAACATCTTAAGGAGTTCAATGCATGGCAACAGCTACAAAACAACAATGCTCAACACACAGCCTAACCCGAAAGACCACACCTGGAGTAATAAATTTGACCTATGCGGGGGTCACACAGCAGACATTACCAATTGGCATTGAGTCCATGTGCAAGAACTGAAATTGGTACCACCTTAGGTAGTAAAAATGTAGTTGTACCCATTAATTAATAAAGATAATAAGAGTACATTTTTTCATAGCCCACTTATTTAAAATTATTATCACACGGTTCACTGTTATTAGCCACATCAATAAATTAGAAACGCTAAAGTGATGCTGCTTCAGGTGGTACCTACAAGTGAAATATACAATTTGAGTTCACGCACTAAATTATCAATGCAATGAGTAAAATACATTCTGATACTCACCAACACACGCAGATAATTGTAAATGTAAGAATGTATTATTTAAAATTGATGCATATCACATTCTAATTTGAACATTTAGGCTAATGCCTAAAATAACACCGCAAAAATGAAACAATTAATTTCATATTAAATCGAATCGAGATAATTCACGGAATCACCGGTGGCGGGGGGTGGGGGCAAATTCTACTGCAGGACATAGCAACAGAACAGAATTAACTAAACAATGCACAGTACTCGGCAGTAGCAATACATATCAGACAAAAATGTACATTGCTGGTCAATGGTGAAGCGTGGCTGGTATGGGCCCTGGTGCAAGGAGTGAAATGGGCCCTCCCCTGTCCAATACATTCCCCCCTCCTTTGCCGCCTGATCCCCCCCTCTAGCCCGTTGGGCCCTGATGGAGTTGCACCGCCTGCACACTCCATTATCTATCGCCCCTGGTTGCTGCTTCTGCCCACCTGAGCACAGCAGCAGCACACAGGCATCTCTGTAAGTCATTCATCACCATAACCGTGTCCTACAGCAACCCTCTACTAACAACAAACAGGACACGTAGCTGTAGAAATCTATTAGACTTGCCCTCTTGCTCTCAGCAGCCCCGGTCTCAAGAGAATGAAAGCTGCTTCGGAAATGTTTCCGTAACGTAAAGCAAAGTTAAACTTTAAAAAACTCAAATTAGAAGAATGTACAGTGAACAGACTCGCCTTGTTCTTGGTGTGCAAAAACTTTCCCCATTCTTCAGCCTCGACTCCTGCGAACAAGAGAAGTCAAGTGTTGTTGGTTTAAATGAGCAGTTGCATTCCTTTCCATTAAGACTGGAGTTTGTACCCAGGTCACGATTGCAAATGAGATTTATCCTGGTAATCTTGAGTTCTCAGTGGGTTAAACATAATAACATTGACTTGTGCTTAGACTTGCAAGCATGTACACGTCAGCTCTCCACCATCCATGGTGATGGAGGTGAACGATAACCCAGATACAGCAAAAACACAAATAATGCAAAACATATTTAAAACAAGATATAAACAAATTATATATTGTTTACCTAAGTAGAATAGGAATGAAGATGTCGCATATGTTGCCTGTTTTTTTAAGTAGTCAGTTTCTAATATATGCAAATATTAGTTTCTAATATTTGCAGATATGGTTGCGGTCACATGGGCACTGAGTCACCGAGCCTTGATGAGTGGATAATCGTGCATTTGAGCAGCGTGTACATTAAATAGTCGTGCATTTGAGTCTCGATTGAGCATGTTACTCCTCAACCAGGATAATCCGTCTGCAAATAATCAACAGTTAACCATTCTGTAATACATCTGGATACCATCCCTGCTGTTATTTACACAACATCCAAAACTTATTTAAGTGTGTTGCTATAACACTGCAAAAACTGAACAAAGCTGAATTAACAAAACAACCCTGTGCCATCGTGTTCAAGAGTAAGCCACGATGTCCCAGTGTAAAGGGTCAAACTCTCTACATTTGAACATTATCATAGCAACTCAAATATGAAACTTAACCACGTGGTTTCTGGACACTCGTGTATAAATGTAATTTATATACCTGCGATTAGCACGGTTGGCTACGTATGGTGTGAAAGAATGTCAACATACAGTACAAACATATCTCAGAATCCCCACCGAGCCTTGAGGCTCTTTTTTGAAGAGGGCCGTGCGCATTGGGGTATTTGGCCAAATCTATTTTTACGAGTCTCTTGGTAAGTTGGAGAAACCTGGAGTACTCGAAAAAAACCCAGGCAAATGTGGTCTACACAGATGGGTAAAAACACCACAACCAACGCTGCCGATTCCGTAACACTTTACAGGCCAGTGTTTTCAGGAGTCTTAAAATGAAGTGGATCCAATAACCCTTGCCTGCAAAGCACTGGACTACACACGTGCGCCACACCCCTCCCTGGCAATGAAATTAAACAATCCAATAAAACTACAGAGCTGGTTGGGATTCGTGCTGTGGCTATTAGGTGGCTTTAATGTCTGCCAGGTTTGTGGTGGCACACTACATTCAGTACAGGACACCTCTCACTATGGCCTAGTTGCCAACAATATTGTGCTATTAAAGCAGTGAATCACTAATTTTTTTACCGATTCAGGTCTAGTCACTCGCACTCTACGGTTCTGTCTTGACCAACTGCAGCCTACCAGCAATGTGTAAAACACCAAGTGCCAAAGTAAGCCCCAACTATAAGCGAGCATCAGACCACCGTGTCTTCTTACGTCAAGGGCACAGCACAACATTGTGAGTCAACTTGAGTCAGCTAAGTCAGTGAGACCGACTTACTAGATTCACGTAAATCAGTAGCATCTCCCTTGTTCAAATGCAGCCAACCAGCAACAAGGGAATACTTCCAGTGAAGAAGCCTCAGCAATTAACGAGTATCAGAGTGCTGTGTCTGATGTCAAGGACGCAGTTAAACATTACGAGCTAAATTGAGTCAGCCGAGCCAGTGAGACCCGGCTTACTACATTCACGTAAGTCAGTATCAACACGTGACCGTCAGCAAAGCATCTCAAGCGCTTTGTGGATGTCAGTAGTTATACATAGCAGTTAGGGCTTTGGGATGGCTACAAATCTTTATTCAGATTTTTTTGGTGAAGCTGTCGTGGAAGTTTTTCTCTCTCATTACAATTCAGAAATATAGTAGAATAACAGGCGTGTGCATTGATGAAATGTACACAAATGTTAAGGGAGTGCATTAGCGGTGGTGCAAATATCAAAACAAATCACCACCTGCATCACTCACACGGTCTTCTAACAGAAAACCAAACACAAAGTAGGCGATTTTCATTTCGGTAAGGGAGCAGTGGCGCAGTAGTTAGTGCACTGTACTACCTGAGGTTGATAGCCAGCCGCGGCCAAAATCAGTGGTGAGTGACATCTGAATCGGTTTGGGGCTTCCCCCTTCATCAATTCACAATGACCAGTCAGCATGGTGAAGTATGGTCGAACAACCCCCATGACTGACAATTTAGAAATGGACTGAAAAAGGGCTGATTTTAAAATATATAAAAAAATAAAAATATATATTGTTTAAAACAACGGCCCTCAATCAAAGAACTGTATAAGATAAATAACCAGTAATGTCCCTGCACTAAATAAGGGTCATTGCCCAAACCCTTAACCCACTAATGTGTCCATAATTCTGTTGTAGGACAGTGTCAATGGCAAAAAGGTGTGGAGATGTTTTACGTCTGTTTCTACGTGTATATAAATGTGCATGCAATGACAAAAAAAATTATAAAAGTAAAAATTACAGTTCACTCAAATAAAAAATTACATCGCAAACATTTCAGTACATTATCCACTTTGTAACACGGAAAACACATTGGCAACAAAAAGTAAAATAACCAAGCCTCGTGTGAACAAGGGTGGGAGTTGCGCAAAGCGACGTGCATGCAGCGTCAAGAAACGACAGTAAAACCTGCGCGTGTTTCTCCTCTCTGACTCCGGTCGGCTTTGAGCAAATTGCACCAGACAGACGCACACAACACACGGTGAACATTAGTGCACACGAAGTGGGCGTCATTGAATAATTACACTCACACCAATGGACAAGGCCAACAACTTTTTTAAGCCTCAAGTCCCATTCGTGTATGCGAGTCGAATGCTTGAGTTTCCTTTCTCCAAGCGCTTCTAGTCTGCGCCTCATCTCTAATTCACGTTCACCGTCCACGTATCTCGCTCCGCTGCATCCTCCCATCTCGTCGTTCATCTCCCCTGACTGCTTTTGCCCTGCACCGGTGGCATCTCCGAAGCCCTTCGAACTGCACCTTCTCTAGGCCACACACAAATGGGAAACTACCCGTCGGATGACCCAATCCCTCTCCATGAAACGCACGCTGTGGCCGGGACACAAAATACAGAGAGTTGAGAACTCGAACGACGCAAAACCGTGACTCATTAACAACAAGCCCAAACCCTTGCTTGGAGGCAATCCAATTTCCCAGTGTGTAACAGCTGACAGTGTGATGCTTATTTTTATTTTACTTGTCAACCGTGAACGTCCGCAGACAGGAATGTTTTGTTATGACACACACATACACACGTGTGCAGCACTGTACTCACAGAGCACAATTGGTTGGATTTCACATGAGGAATAGAAACTTCGTTTGAATTAAATTCAGGTCAGTATATGCTGTCTGTAATAGAGCATGTTAAGCTAATGTTAAAAAAATAACTACATGGTATCTATGTGAAGGAAAACAGGTTGTTTAAAAAGTAAACCGGGATTTTCTTACTGATACTGATATAAGCAAATGGTCTTGACGTTTTGTTATTCATTGCATAGGTTCAATTAAGCTTCAACATTATACCACTTACATAACTGCGCTTTCTGAATGTGTTGAACACTGTTTCCCTTGCACGACCAACCTTAAGGGGGTACATATTCATTCATGTTTAACTTGACTGCATAAGGTCTAAGGATTACTCCAACTATAAACAAGCAAATAACACTGCTCTCGTGGCAATCTTTAAACACAACAAACACAAGCCACGGCCTCATTGTGGCCAAGGCAGGCAGGTGAGGCCAAGCGTCTGGAGCGGTGTTTCGCTCTGCAACGGCTCATTGCAAAAGTACCAACCCACAAGCACGCTGCTGCCATGACGAACGCCTGCATCGGGGCTAATTTCCGTACAACACAAGATGGTGCCTGTATTTTCCAGTGAGGCGATTTTTAGGTCACCGAGTGTATCATCAAGATAGCACAAAAGAGTGTTGAACACTGTTTCCCTTGCACGACCAACCTTAAGGGGGTACATGAACACATTTTTGTCGCCGTTGGATTTTTCAGTCAAATTTTTTTGCCGAGATAAGGTTCTTCAGAAGTCGCGCGTTGACAAGAGTGTTCCGGTGCTTCAAGCCGGTTTGTCAGTTTGTTGTTACGATGACTGTTCATGTCTTTATTTGTTTCACCGAGGCCGAGTGGGGAAACGATTTACCATTATGAGCTGCCCGTATGCCCATCTGGATCCGACATTATTGTTAAACGTGCGGCACCTTTCTGTTAAGGTAGTACTCATTTGATCAAAACTTGCTCACTCGTGAAAACATGCCGGTGCATTTCACCCATGCAGAGCAAGTGCATTTTGAAATTATTTGCGTAATGTATTATGGTCTCGCTGACCAAAGTGACATCCGTGTTTTGAGTGTGTTTGTGCGTGTATGTGTGCCGCAGAAGTTAACACGAAAACATCTTGCGACATTTTAAATTAAATCACACAAAACTTGCTCCGGCACTAATCAGTATCTCAAAGACTGCAATGTTTTTCATGGAACAGTAAAAATAAATAACACCCTACAATGAGTTTCCCGTGACTGTAATGCTGCGTGAAGAACATTTGTTAGTGTGCACAGCAGGCATGTTTGTATCGACACATCATAGTTATGCAGAAGCTGGATATAGGCACATCTCTTGGGAGCAAGGGCATGTGTGTTTCTATCAGAAGTGTGATAATATCACAAACTGCCCTTGACCTGCCCCTTACCAGTGTAATGCAAGGATGTGTTTCTTATATCAGAACTGTGCCTATATTAAGTGTGCATATATCCAGCTTTTACTGTAGATGCGGCACTGAGTTACGTGGCAGTGCAGAAACATCCGTTTTATTGTACTTCCATGCACTTGTGTCTATGGATAACTTCATTGCTGTAGTTTGTTTTGTTTTTAACTTGTAATTTTGGGGACCCAGGTCTGTCTTCAAAATGAGACTCAGCCTGGTCTCTTGAGTTCTCACCTGGTTAAACAAGACACACTATAAACATTTATATGCCCACACCGACCATCGTGGTCAAGTGTAGTCAAATAACTCTCAAGGACCAAAACTGTGTGTGGAGGCCCTCATCCAGCAGTGGGATTGTCACAAGGGCTGTGCATGTACATCAGTTGCTTGTGCATCAATCAGGCTTCGTCGATATACTGTATACACATGTACACACATGGCTGTCACTGGTGTCTCAGAACACAAGCATCTGCCTCCCCGCCCCTCTCCTTATGAAGTATGAACCTGGAGCACAGTCACATTTAATCTGCATGAATCCATCCTAAGCGCTAACAGCTGACGCTGCGTAGACCAATATGGGGCACAGGGGAACTGAAACCGACTGCTGGCCTGGGCCAACGTTTGCTCCTATCAGAGCTGCATGCTGGCTTGGCAATCAGAGAAAAAGGAAAACAAACTGGCTGGCTTGGCAGTGGTGTACAATGAAAGACAAAAATGAAAAACTTCACAAAGTTAGTCATTAATATTCCTTAAAAATGAAAAATATGCAGTTGGCTTTCATGACTACTTTTCAATGCACCCTAAAACTCCTGATTCACAGGATATGCTTCTTCTGCTCTGAAGATGGGCCACTGCCCAAAAGTCAGCTGATTATATCCATATATTTACAAGGCAGGTTAATAACAAGGGTGCCGAGTTTTACACAAGAACACCTGCTAAGCCAGCGGTCGGGAACCTATGGCTCGCGAGCCATATATGGCTCTTCCAGTGACGGCATATGGCTCCCAGACAATTTTGAGTTGAAAAAAATAATAATAATGAAAAAACAAAAAATCAGTTTGGAACTGATTTTAAAATACTTGTGATATTGTTTAATAATACTGTGTCATTTTAAAGTAAACAGAAATTAGTTTTGAAGATAAATTTCACGGGTCACGCCTGCATGAAGCTCAACCTCACCACGTATGAACCAGACTACAAGGCCATCAGCAAAACCATGCAGCACCAGAAGTCGCATTAAAAGTAAGACATATTTAATTTATTAAACGTTAAAAATACTATATGGCTCTCAATGAAATATATTTAGAAATATTTGGCTTTTATGGCTCTCCCAGTCAAAAAGGTTCCCGACCCCTGTGCTAAGCATTCCCCCTAATTCCGTATGAACAAGGAGCATAGTCACATTATTATGATCCTGAGGTTCATGTTGTAAAATAATTATTGCTGCATTACCAGCATAGTTGGGGCATGTTCAATCAGAATCATAAATTACTTAATGGCAAGTTCACAAGTTTCCACATGTGCACTATTGAGGGGTTAATTCATCCGTCACTGCAAAGCCACCCCGTACGTACTCTGGCATCAACTGAGCTGCTAAGAGCAGCTTTATGGCGCAGCAGTGCAAAATGTTATTCTATAAAACCGTGCCATGGCCAATCAATAGCCATAACCCTATCCCTAACTCAACGCTACTTGTTCGCTTTCCCCCATTCGTGGTTATTTTGCACCCATTCTTCTTCGTATAGCATACGCTTATTAAACAAAGCCAGGCCAGTGCCATCGTCTGCAGAGTTCAGTACTGTCTTCCATCTATCCTGGTCAGTGGGAAATTGTCCACAATACACACCACAGTGTACACCTGTAACACTCCACAGATTGGGCTGCCTCAGATGCCCCATTTGGCCGAGTTGGCCACACGAGTTCTTTATCCGGTCGCACCCATTAACATGCACACATCCTGGGTCCCAAAATCACTACCGATTGGCAGTATAAGTGTTTTAAAGAGAAGCAGTGTCTAGCAATTCGGTAATCGCAGCCATTCATAATCCAAGTGTGGCCATCCGTAACTGGCTGTGTGTTGAGAATTTTCTCTCCCAAGCTTTTGCAACAAATTATTGCCGGCATCTTGACGAGTTCAAGATGCCTGTAATAGCGTGTGCTCTGACCAATGAGTGCTCTGACCCATGAGCCAGGCGGCCACAAAGCCACGGCAATTAATGGATAATACACTCCTGCGGGCATCTTCAGGCATTGAAGATGCCCGCAGTAGTTTGGCAAAATCTTTAGAGAATAAATTCTCAACATGCGGCATATCCCGGAAGACCACACTTGAAGCAGCAACGTCAGTCACTTGCAGCAGTGCTGGCAGTACCATTCTCTTCTCCTCCGGGCCTGATGCGTTCGTCAGGTACGACGTGGACGAGTTGTAGGACGAGCGGCCGACGCGTCACGATGCCCGTGCCACGGGGGAGGAAGTCTCGCCCCACCAGGCTCTCCAACACCGAGCTCTTTCCGCTGCTCTGTTCGCCAGGAGTCACGGTTTCACGGGTTAAAGGCACGCCACAATTCCAATGGCGCTGTTCTTATCATATCACGAGACAATGTGAATATTTATAACTGTCGCAGACCTTGTGTTCGAGCAGGGTTTCCAAAACTTCTCACTAGTGCACCATTATTTAAAACATATATATAACCTGATGCACCTTTAGCATATTTTCCATATAAATCAAACGGTTAGAATTGTATTGTAATATATGTAATTATAACATTGCACGATTTTTTTTATTATATATGTAATTTGTGCATATGCACATGCAGCTACACACAAGGGGATTGCACACATGGCAGTGACGCTGATATTGATACTGTAATTCTAAGAACGGGAATTAAGCCAAAGTGAAAAGCATATTTCATGTCTTTGTTTTTGTGCGGTTAATTGTGATCAGGCAATCTTCCAACTCTATATGCGTATGAATCCAGTTTCATCATGGGAAGGCTGAACCCCAGATTTGAACCCAGGATACAAATTGCCTCAGTGCTCTGACCCAATAGCCACCCGGCCACAAAGCCATACGAGTGAACTGACAGTAGAATAAATACTACGTCGAGTATTCAACACTCAAACCATTGACTTCATACACAGCAACACACCCACCCCTACCAATAACAAAAATAGATCAACCATGATCTCTTCCACTGCTGAAAGGAAGGGGTCACCAAGCAGTCGCTACCTCTCACGGCCTCGCAATTTATCAATCCACTTAGCACCCGGCGCACGAACTGCAGTCGTCGCTCCGTCTCTACGCCAGACGTCCCCCACGGACGCGATCCCGAGGCACGACATCATCTTGCCCAAGCCCACGTACAGTACTTTTCTTAAATCAATGCGCCGTCACGATCGTAGGCGTACGTTTTTTCAACATTTAAACGCCAACACGTAATGTAACCGCGAGTGAGATGCGTGGATACGAACGCCGGTAACGAATGCCCTTGAGCCATTAGCGTATTGCCTTTGCCAATAAAATAGCGGTGGTCAGCGTACGGCCAGACTCCGTGACCCAGCCGAAGGTGAAGGTCAATCGGTCATCATCGGCCAATGTCATCTCCACCGTGGCTTTGCTCCCTCCGGCGCGATGTCGCAGCTGCTGCACAACTTGGCAGGGCGACCTCAACGGCCCGTTAATACATCACCACCACCACCATCACCACCACCCGATCTCCACAACACGAGACGTCGTTCAAACAAAGACGTTTACAAATGGGAAAAAGAAGATTGATAAAAAAGAAGCGATTTCACCTGGGCCCCCACCACGACTATTTGAGGAAGCTGAATGGACTCCGATCCGACCGTGTTGAAGACGTCCTGCAGCTTGTTAATCACCGGGATTAGAGCCTCCATGTCGCTCGGCCTTTGGCGAACTGCGCTACCTTATAAGGGTGCGAGTTAACGACTTAAACGAAATGGACACAATTCGAATTAACTTTCAAGTTCGTAGGCTACCAGGCTCGGTTCGCCCCCGCGGTGCGGGAACGCGCTCGGCGAAAGCGGCGGTGGGAGTGGTGGTGTGGGGTAGGCCCGCTTGACCTCGCCGATAGATTTCCCAGCGCGTTTACGTGGTGAGAAATCCCCCCCCCCGCCCCCACCTCCGGTCCGCCGCACAGAGCGGTAGGCGGCATACAGCGGTGGGGGTGGGGGGGGGAGCGCTTATCCGCACTAGGAAGTTCAAACGCGGGGTCATGTACGTCACGCGAGGGGCGAGATATAGAAGACGGGGGGAGGTGACGTCACCGGCGGGGAGGGGCCGGGGGAAGGTGACGCCCACTTGAATGACGTCACAAAAAGAATCGGAAATATTTATTTATTTATTTGTTGGCGGAGGAATCCGATGAGCTGTAAAGCTCCTTTTTTCAACGATGATCAGTCGGGGCGGGGTAAGGACGTTACAACAACAAAAATGCAAAAAAACGACGGGGGTTGCAAAGTTCTGGAAAGGTAAACAAATGACACAAACAACCAAATACGACACTAAACCAACCCAATCCCACGAGACAAAGCCCACTGAGATATTAGCTTAGGGGCCGTCCATAAATGACGTCACGCGATGTTGGACGATTTTTGACTCCCCCCCCTCGTCACATGGCGTCACAAAAAGTCAGACCCCCCTCAAATATGACGTCACAAAGCTATGCCCCACCCCCCCCCAAAAAACATACTTCAAATCGCTTTAAACTATTGTCATTGTAGTGCGTATTTAATGTGGCGCTGCTGCACTCTGATGTTGTAGGAGAAAACATTTATTAAAAAGTCTATTTAATCAAGTTGAACGTGTTGTCTATATTGATTTAAAGTTGCGCATTTTGATGTGACGTCACATTTTTCACCCCCCCCCCCCCTCTCGTCACACATCGTCACAAATGACTGACCCCCCCCCTCCCCTAGGTGCGTGACGTCATTTATGGACGGCCCCTTATTTTTCATTAACACGACCTCGCCACAACCGCACAACAAAGTGGGCTTATAATTTGGACATTCATAGCAGCAAATTAATCTAAATAGTCTAAAGGCACGTTTCTAAGTGAGTGAGAGAAAAACCGGAGGACCCAGAGAGATACCGCAAACTCCAAATATACAGCAGCAGCAGGCGTCAGGGTCGGGATCGAACACCCGACCTCCTGCATACCAGGCGAGGAAGATAACATCACATCCATATACACTTCTGTACATTAAAAACGTCGCCCAATATATATTTTCCGTTTTAAAGCCTTTAGAGTTATTGACGCAATGTGTCGTTGTTTTTTTCGGTTTAATATAAGCGAGTGTGTCACGCTTTTTTGGTAGAAAAAATTTAACACATTTGTAAATTAAAGTGGCCCTACAGGCACACGTGTAAAGCGACGTTTCGGGCGATGGCTCTGATTTCATTACACGTCACAAAGGGCCATTTCCCGAAAAGTCGCCTATTTTATGTTTTCATTTACATATAACAGTGTTACATATAACAGTGTTATTGACAAATCTACTGTCAAGTTTCTAATGTTTGCTTGTGTACAACTTTATTTTGTAATTGTGCTATGATCAGTATAAAAACAAATTTGTCCAAGCCGACTTGAGCTGCAGGAAATTTAATATTTTACCCGAACATTTGACTTTAATACACACTGTGGGTTTGGATTGCATGGTCACAATTGCACAACTGTGGCTTGTCTTACGCAGGAGATGCGATGTGCATTGGCCCTGCTGTTTATGTTTTGTAACGCTCTGAACCTACTAGACATCTGTGAAAATATAGCTTCATATTCTTTGGGTCTTTCGGTAAAGCCACGGAGATTGATCAAATAATAAAAATAACAATATCACAACGTTTCCATCGCAACACAAGCAATCGTCATCAGGTGAGAAATATTGTAGGAGAGCAGCGATCGAAACATCGTGATATTGTTATTATTTATTATTATTTGTATTTCTCTAATTTTTTTATTATTTAACCTATCTACGTGGCTTTACCGAAAGACCCAAAGAATATGTATTCCTGCAGTCACGAAAGCTTTAAGTCAAGATTTATAGCTTCATAGCTCATCGGATTCCTCCAGTAACGTTGGACATGAGGCGGGGCCGAGGGAACGTGCCGAGGGGCACGTGGGAGGCGATCCCCGTGGATGGGTGGCACGCCTCTGGTGGGCGTGGGAACTCGCCACACCTCACCCCCCCCCCTCGCCAACCTCGACCCACGTGCGTTCAACCTTCTACCGTGTCAACAAGATAAGTCAAGATGACAAAGGTTGTCTTGTAACTTAAATCATTGGTTTTGGTAGCAAATACAAAGATCCGTATTTGTTTTTTGTTGGGTAAGGCCACGTATTTTTGTTTTATGCCAAAACTCAGTGTGAAAGTCCTCCTACCACCCGATAAGATTGTCACGTTTACGAACATTATTATTCATACGCGCTGCCAATGTATTGAATGTCACCGGCGAGGGAGGAGCTTTATCGGTCAGAATTTGATCAATACATTGGCACGTACAACTAATACGTTTGTAAACGTGACAATCTTGTCGGGTGGTGGAGGGGTTTACGACAAGAATTTTGGCATAAAATGACCACCACGTGGCCGATCCCATCAACAACTACGGTATGGGTAAATGTTCCCTTCTCTTATTACCATCGGCAGCAATGATGCTGGATAAAGGCCGCCTACCAAATGATGTAGATTTTTTTAAATAGCAAACCCCCATTAAATGCATAAGTCTGCCACATATCAATATGGATGTCATCGTCAGCCATGATCGATCCACTGCTGGATGACAAAGGTTCTCCCAAGCTATCGCCATCTCTTACTTGGAAGTTGTACAGTGTATATGTATCCATTTAATCGATGTGCACTTGTACCGTACGTTTGAATGGCTATAGCCTCTAAACAGGAATGCATATTCGAGGCGGCGTAAGTCAACATAAAAAAAACACTAAATACAACAAGCATTTAGGTCCATCAGCCTATGCGACTTCTGAATCAATGATTTCCAGTGGCAGCATTTATTTAAGCAGCAAAATCATTGACCCGTTTAAATTTCTCTCTCTGGTTACGATAAAAAAACATTTTTACGAACTTTTTTTACTTTATCAGGTTAGGCCCACCAATTTGGTGGGTTACCATTTTGTGGACAGTTAAATTCGTCTTTGAGCAGTTACTGCGTGGGTGGATTGCATCGCAAGTTTGGGAGAGGTGGAAACCTCTGGGAAAGAGAAGTCCTCCAATGATGATCATGATAAAACAACGGTCGTCCAAGTCAAGGTACTGGACCCCGCCATGAGAATGTGGAATGTCAAACAATGACCAAGGATTGCCAGTGGAGTTGGGAGACATAAAATTATGTTTTTTTTAATAACAGTAAATTCATATTCTTGGTTCTTTCGGTAAAGTCACGTAGAAGGGAAATAATAAAATAATAAAACAATACAATTCTCACGACGTTTCGATTGCAACAAAACCAAGAATATGAATCCCTGCAGTCACGAAAGCTTAAAATAAAAAAATAACAGTAATATTAAGATTAATACGGGCACGAGGCTTGGCAGTTTGCGGGGTACTATGGATATACAGTACTGTGCAGTACTTTATAACGATTCCATACATCCCACTTGATGAGAATTCGCGCGATGATCTCCATATTGTGGATCAAGTAGAATCTAGATTGATACGGATCGACCGTCTCAAGCTTTGTGCGTGTCATGGTATAAACTACAGTATGTATTTTAATTATTTTATATAAATTATATAAATTACTATGAGCCAATAATGTCTGTGTCCCGCGCGTGACGTCACTCCACGTCAACCAGCCCCCCTCATTAATAATCATGAACAGGTGACGTCCTCCAAATGGACAACCCCCACCATTAATATTAATTAGCGGATGACGTCACTCCACATGGGGGGGCGAGGCGCCTCCTCCCCCCTCCTCGGCGTCAACTCACAACCCTCACTACAAACTACAAAGGCAGAACCCTCACGTCACGTGATCTGTGCAACGCTGTTGAGACATCAAAGTAAAAAGGACGTCATGATGAACAAGGGATTATAACCTTAAAATGAAATAGGTCTGTGTCACCGCAGCCTTACAAATTGCACACGCATGGATGCAATGGATATCACGTCGCGGTCTGCTTTTCGCTTGCGAGTTTCAGATTTACCGCAATACACCCGTCCTTTGACGGGCAAAAGGCTAGTGCACTATAACACATTCCTGCGGAGGGAGCTGGTAGGAACGTTGGGTTGCTCGGTCAATGGCCAGGGTCAACGGCGGCGTGGTGTATTCCGCAAATATGCCCGACTGTGAGGGCGGGTACAAGCCGGCGTGAGTAGGTTAAACGTTGAGTTTTATAAGGGCACCACGGGGTGACCAGCCCCTCCCCACCCAGCCCCACCCTCCCCACCCAGCCCCTCCCTGCAGGACGGACACAATAATCCCCTGTGGGCTGGTGGAACCACGGCTAAGGGGCCGTCCATAAATGACGTCACGCGTTTTTGGTCGATTTTTGACCCCCCCCCCCGTCGTCACACGGCGTCACAAAAAGTCAGACCCCCCCCCTCAAATATGACGTCACAAAGCTCTGCCCCCCCTTTCCAAAAAAAACATGCTTCAAATGGCTTTAAACTATTGTCATTGTAGTGCGTATTTAATGTGGCGCTGCAACTCTGATGTTGTAGGAGAAAACATTTATTAAAAAGTCTATTTAATTAAGTGGAACGTGTTGTCTATATTTCTAGATTTGAAGCTTTTGTGACTGCAAGGATTCATATTCTTAGGTTTTTTCGGTAAAGTCACGTAGGTAAAAAATTTTAATTAATAAAAGTAAAATAAAAATAAAATAAAAATCACGACGTTTCGGAGGCAACACAAGCTTCCGTCTTCAGGTGGATATATTTCTATATTTATTTAAAGTTGCGCATTTTGATGTGACGTCACATTTCTCAACCCCCCCCCCCCGCTCGTCACACATCGTCACAAATGTCTGACCCCCCCCCCCCCAGTTGCGTGACGTCATTTATGGACGCCCCCTAATACAATATTATCTGAGACGGATATCACAGAATTCACTGATATCGGCCACATGAAGCAATTGGAAGATGCCACATCAGGAACCTTAATCTGCAAGTGGAATACCGCACTGCAAACCCTCCCGCTGGTGCTCCCTCTAGTGGAGTTTCTTCCGGAGCAGTGCCCGCTAGCAAGCACTTGCACGGGCCGCGCCTTTATCACTGCAGTTTGCGGAATCGTGACCCTGCGAATCGGTGACTATCGATTCCCATTGAGGCGTAACGATTCACGCCACTCTACGATTCCGAGAATCGTCCGCTATAATCGTGAAGAATCGACTTGTTTAAAATCATTCTATTTTCAATCTCATTTGTGCCCCCCCATTGAGCCAAAATATAACGTGTTCACGTAATGTACACCCATCATAACAAACGTCAACCATCTCTCTCGAAAATCTTTCGCCATCACGTCCTGTAACCCTCCCCACCATCCCAGAATCTATTTTTAAAAAATGTCTTCAACAAGGAATCGCGTAATCGATCCAGCCCCAACCAAACAGAAATCCCGCGCTTGGCGTTCCATCTCCGCTTCGTGCGTCCCCCCCTACCCACCCCCCTCCTTCCACCAGAGTCGAGGGCAACAGACGTCAACGACGTCGCCCGGGTCAACTCGACGCCACCGCGACCTCGACGCGACGCGCCTCGCCTCGCCATGAACCTCGAACTCCTGGGTGAGAGTCCGGGCCCAGCGCGCCCTGCGGCCTAGCCGAGCCTAGCCGAGCCTGCGTCTTCAACCTTCACAATCTTCACCGTTCGCGGTCCTAGCAACCGCTCCATTAAGGGTTCATTAGCATCACCTTGAGCCTATGCTCTGTCCACTGCTGCGTGAAGGATTCCTCGGCGGTCATGTTCTATCCACTGCTGCATAGAGCCCTCATCTCAGCCGTGGTCTTTCCGCCGTTGCGTGAAGGCTTCATCATCACTGTAGGCTATTTTCTATCCGACTCGGAACGAAGGATTCATCAGAATGATGATCAGAATGATGCCATGGGCAGTATCATCATGAGCCTTAGTCTATGAATAAGGCTTAACTCGTCGGCTATGGTCTGTCCACTGCTAGATGATGGCAGCGTCATCATGACCTGTGGTCTATTCACTGCTGTTTGAAGGAATAAGCCATTGTCTAACGATTGCTGGCTGACGGCTTCCCCATCATAATAGAAAAAAATTAAGTTTATTGCTAAAATGAGCATTGATGCAATGCTCATCTATTTTCTATAGGCCCGAGCCAGTGGTGGAAATTCCGCATTACCACGGCGGGGGCGAGCCTCTCCATAGCACAATCACAAAGTGGTACCAATTCTATCGCCCCCTGGATGGATGACACTCCCCCAACTCTCAACTGTCCGATTGCACCGCCGAGCCACATCATCATTGTGCATGGTCTAACCTCTGCTGGTGTAAGGAAACATCATCAGCCATGATCTACCCACTGCTGAGTGACGCTCTCGTCGAGAGCTACGGTATATCCACCGCTATATGCAAAAAATGAGCTAAGGTTTATCCGCTTTAGGTTGAATTGTATCGCAAATAGTCAAGTACCGTCTTGAAACTTGAACTTAAGGGTAAGAAACTGAGTGCTCTACTCTACTGTAGGAGCCATTGCGTTGTTGCTTTTTGTGGCTGTATTCTATTGTCATGACGATAATAGCGGGTCACCTACAACCAACTCATACAAGTTAATGATGGTGCTGGACCTTTAATATCCTCTAGCAGTGCAGTGACAGGAATCGAATTGTCATGCAGACTGGTCCAGACGTGAAGGTGCTGGTCAGTATGTCCGCTCAGCTGCGCTGTTCCACCCACATCCTTACCACTGGCAACAAACCACTTAAGTCGATTAAGTGGAGTTTGACTTCCTTATTTATAACAGGAGCTAAACCTGGGAAGGAACACGGCTGTGCCCTTTGGTGGGACCTGTTCTTGATAGCAGTCCGTTTCAGTTATTTAGTCAATGAATTGTTCAGGATTTGCCTCATTGATAAAAAAACTGTCAAGACAAATCAACATCTAAAGCAATGCTGCTCGTGGTCAAGGTGCTCGGTGGATTATTCGTAGGCTCGCGAGAGATGGTGATAACTTAGGGGACCAATATTCAGCAATGGATTGCTGAATATAAGTCTCCCAACCTGTGGCTCCGGAGCCGCATGCCTCTCTATAACGACTGCTTCATGAAGTTATTCACATGCATTGCGGCTCTTGAAATATATAATTTTCTTTTTACCAAAATTCGACAAAAATAGCTCGTCTTGTTATTTTGGTTGCCCACCCCTGGTCATAGTTGATGATGTGTTTCTTGGTGAACATGTTTTGAGTGATATCTGTGGTATTGGCTGTGTACGTGTACATTAATTGTATTTTATTTTTTCATTTTCAGAATCGTTTGGCCAAAACTACCCTGAGGTAAGTGGTGATAAGATGTAAATTGTCTTTAACATTTTTTTGGAATGATTTAAATACGTTTTATGTTTACACTCATCGGAGCAGGCATTTGAGTTTATAACCTATTGGTACGTATGTGTTCCAATGTGATTCGTCACATGGCAACCCATTGGCCTCACCACTCCATGTCGGTCATGGGGTTTGTTGGACCTTACTTCGCCACGCTTGTCAGTGCGGGTTGGTGAAGGATCGGTAAACTGATAATTTCTTTTTGAATTTTTTTTTAAAAGGTGATTTTTGATAATCCTCATTGGTGCACCGTGACCGGTCGACCCACTCTGTGACACAGGAGGCAGATGGCACGTTGGACTGCATCAGCATGGCGCTCACGTGTGCCTTCAACCGGCGCGGCACGCTGCTGGCGGTCGGGTGCAACGACGGCCGCATCGTGGTGTGGGACTTCCTGACGCGCGGCATCGCCAAGATCATCAGCGCTCACATTCACCCCGTGTGCTCGCTGTGGTGGGTGGACTTTGCTCGTAAACTCGTGGTTAGCCAGCCGGACCGCTTGCTGACAAGTTAACGGTGAAGTAACGGTCGTTACTTTACTCGCTCGCGGATCCTAGTTACTGTTTTTGTCTTTGAGCAAGCACTTGGTGAAGTTAACATTTAAGTTGCATTTGATTTTTTTCCTGGCGTTTTTTACATCATCAGCATTTCATATTTATCCTACGCCTCCCATGCAGAAAGAGGTACCGTTCTTGTATTCAGCCATCTCCACATCCTCTCTACAGTTCTTAATGATTAAAATAATTACGGAAATATGTTGTCACTATTCTGTCAATTACTCCATAAAGCAGCATTTTTAATTGGTAATAGATTTTTACTGAGACGTTTTATTATTGTGTTTGCTATTTCATACATTGTGTTTTTTGGAAAGTGATATATTAAAAAAATTAGGGAGCAAGTACAATCACAATATCGCAACCATTAGAAAAATTCACCGTACGAATGTCGTGGACCTGTTTATCGTACAATGCATCTTATTGCCACATCGCGGCAGCCCGTATTATCACAGTCGTTCAAAGCGTCGAACCCTCGCGCGCTTTCCGTCTTCACTGACACACGACTCTCACCCCCCCCCCACCCCCACGCTAGCTGGAGTCGCGATGGACACAAGCTGGTGAGCGCATCTACAGACAACATGGTGTCGCTGTGGGATGTGCTGAGCGGCGACTGCGAGCAGAGGTTCCGTTTCCCCGTGCCCATTCTCAAAGTCCAGTTCCACCCCCGAGACCCGTGAGTTTTTCCCGCGAGCGCGAATCGCCCCCATCTCACTACCTCACTATACTTTTTCCATTCTCGTCGCGTTATATGCAGGCACCGTCTGAAGACGGTTTACACGTGAGTTAGAATGTTCCGACCAATACAGTGTATGCAATAAAAAAATGCAGATGTACAGTATCTTTTTTTATTTATTAGTTGTAGGCTTCAGAGATGAAGTAAGTCTTCAGTCTAGATCGAAACACGGTGTTTGACAGAGCGTGTGTTTTGTTTGTGCAAAGTCACTCGATTGGCCTCAGTGTCATGGAAGATACCACAGATATCTATCTCGTGCTGTTTTATTGCATTCTTACAGTGCTTTCTCAATCCACTAAAAGATGTACACTAGATGAAGGCCTCCTCACGCCGTGTTGGTCACGGAGGAAGGGGTTGTTTGACCACACTTCACGCTGGTCAATGCGGGTTGGTGAAGGTGGGAAATGTAGACTTGGGAGCAATTAATTTTTCTCCAATTCCCTCTGCTGCCAGCAACGTAACAATTTGCATTTAATGTGTTTGAATGGTAAATAGTTGCTTTTCATACGCATGATGTAATGCATTAGAGTGCAAATCAATTTTAATCGATTCATCTATGCATTGTTACGTCCAACTGCTGCTATGGGTGTCTCATGTCCCCAGTCGCCACTCAGAGTATCACAAAATAACAGCCAATGTCTGTGCACATTTCTGAATTATTCGCGCTTTTGTCTGCTGTAAAAGTACTTAAAAGCTTTATGTTTTGACAGTGTTTTCGAGTTATGCATGCGCTACAAACCCCGCAACCTCAGTTTGATTCCTGCTCACGACCAATTACAGCGGTGAATATTTGAAGCGTGTCCTGAGCTTTGCCGAGGTAGACTCAGCCTTAAATGAATAACTGGTGTGGTATGTAAACATCAGTATTGGGGAGACAAAGGCGGCTGAGAATGGTGTTGATGAACACCGCCCCCTGCGTGCTACGCAGGCCTTCATAGATGCTCGCAAACAGCACTTGCGCCTACAATCTGTTATAGTCTACATGCGGGTTCTTTTTGTCTTTATGTGTGTGAAATGGTGAGTGGTGGTGCAGAGGTTCGGGCATTATATAGCCAGGAGATGAAATAAACCCATTGAGACACATGAGACAGCATTCCTCTTTTGCAAGGGTGACCTGGGTGACATCAAGAACAATGTAACGCTATTTGAAACCATTTCAAACTGACTAAATTATGGATTGCACAAACGAAGATACGATGTAAACAAAAACACTTTAATTCATCCCAGCTTCTGTTAACATCAGTGGCTCGTGATATTAGAACTTCCTATGGGTCTCCCCTCTTATCGATCCAGCCATAATTTAGTATCTGGCGCAGTGCGTAAATAACAGCAATTAAATGATAAACGCTATTACATATGGTGCTGGCCACAATCTCTCCTCGCACACCATATCGGTCTTCAGAGATACTCACACGTAGCACTTGCCCCAGCAGTTTGTATACCTATACAGGAGATATTTATCTATTTTGTGTGTGTGTGTGTGTTTTAAAGGAACCGAGTACTCGTGTGCCCCATGAAGTCTGCGCCTGTCTTGCTGACCCTGTCCGACTCCAAGCATGTGTGCCTTCCCGTCGACGATGACTCTGACCTCAACATCGTAGCCTCGTTTGATCGGCGAGGGGAGTACATGTACACCGGCAACGCCAAGGGAAAGGTGCGTGACTTGCTTTTCCAGCTTCATTAAAACACCCGCCCGAGCCGGGTAGTGGCTCGGGCAGATTATTTACACTTGAGTCAGAAACACCGAGCCTGGCTTTGAATCCGGATTCCAGCTGTCTCTTGATTAAACCCAGGTTTTCAAGTGCAGTTGAATTGATGTTGTCAAGCCAGTCACCGATCACAGCACCAAAAAAGGAAACCTTGTTTAAAAAATAATAATAATAACACAGACGCGTAGAGCATGCGCTTGTATGCAATTGTTGTTGTTTGCACTTCAAACTGTGTTCACTTTGCATTGCCACCAGATTCTCGTGCTGAAAACAGACACACAGGACCTGGTGGCTTCGTTCAGGGTCACGACGGGCACAAGCAACACCACTGCCATCAAGTCCATCGAGTTTGCACGGAAGGGGAGGTGAGAGGTGTTCGATGTCATAGCTGCTAAGAGTGGCATCAATCATCTCCCTTGTCGGCTAGCTGATACATCGCGCAGCACAGGTTGTAGTGGTTAAAAATATTTCCTAAATTAGTTCCAGGTGTATTATCGGTGTGATGTCATGAGTTGAAGTGTCAATGCAGAAACTCTGTGCGTGAGAGCATACTATCACCCTGTGTGTTAGAGAATGGTCTGTGGAATAAGCTATCACAATTTTTGCAGAGATTGTTTTCAATTTACTTCTCATACACACTACGGGCGAGGAATTGTCTCGCATGTCCTGCTATGATCATGTTAATTTTGTGGCAGTTAAAATATATATTTTTTCATTGTAGGAGTTTTATTTGACAACAAATTCATTGAAAACCCAAATTGACACCATCTCGCTACACTTAGAAACCTGGTTTAATCATGGATATCTGAAACCCAGATTCAACCCGAGGATCTCAGTGATACCGGCTGAATGCTGCAACCCCTGAGCCATTCAGCCACCATGGTATTCAGAATCAGGTGTTAATGCTGTCCTGGCCTCGTGTGTTTTCATGTTAAAACAGCAGCTGTTTTTTGATAAACACGGCGGACCGGATAATCAGGGTGTACGACAGCCTGGAGATCCTGACGTGTGGAAAGGATGGCGAGCCGGAGCCCATTCAGAAGCTTCAAGACCTGGTCAACAGGTGCCTTGCCACTACCGCCACTCCACTGCGGATTTCAGCACACCTGACCACACACGCCACGATCACACCGCCACACACCCCGTGCACTACCGCACGCTCCACCATACTTCACTTTACACCACCCTCATCTCCCTCGTACACCACCACACTTAACCAAACGCTGTCCCACGCACAAGCACATATGCACGCACCACCATTCCACATATCACCGTTTTTACCATGCTTTCCCACGTACCACCGCACATCACAGCACACATCTATTGACTACAATAAACACCACCACACACTCACCCAAACACCATCACACTTAACCATCACTCCTCCCTTGGATCACCACATACCATAACACCCCTATTCCACTATCTATCACTACACTTCATCAAACACAGACCCCATGCACCCCACACATTCTCCCATGTGCATCGCATCCCGTCTTATCCACAACCACACTTCACCACACTCGCCCACTCGGCCACACACTCTACCATACGCACTGCATCCCTTCCCATCCATAGTCACACTCCACCACGCACTTCCCCGCACACTCCCCCACTTTATGCACCACACTCCCCCCATGCACCACCACACATTCTCCCATGTGCACCGCATCCCCTCTCATCCACAACCACACTCCACCACACACTTGTCTACTCCACTACACACTCTACCATACGCACCACATTTTTTCCCATCCACCGTCACGCTCCACCACGCGCTTCCCCGCACACTCCCCCACTCTCTGCACCACCACGCATGACGCACACCACACCACCGCATTGCCTTGCTCTGTTTGCAGGACACCGTGGAAGAAGTGCTGCTTCTCGGGGGACGGCGAGTACATTTGCGCAGGCTCAGCAAGACAGCATGCGCTCTACATCTGGGAGAAGAGCATTGGCAACCTGGTGAAGATCCTGCACGGCACGCGCGGGGAACTGCTGCTGGATGTCGCCGTAAGTGTCGGACAAACAAACAGCGGTGCCTTCGTTCGCCATGCCAAGCCTCATTGCAATACAATAGGGTGGAGTGGGGGGCGGGGGGCGGGGGGCTTTGACAGTTCATCGATTTGCGGGGTTGTAATCGGCTATTAAGCTCACTTTGTACATGTACAGCCTTTTGGTAAATCCACTGCTGACAGCAGAGGGCAGTGCAACAAAATAAATTGTTGCACTCTGCTTGTGTGTTCCACGCCTGTGCTCCCCTCCTCCACCAATCCGCACTTAACGGCGTGGTGAGTTACGGTTAAATAACCCCAACAACCCGCATGGTGTGCAGAGGCACTCATCCAGCTGTGGATTGACAAAATGGGCTGTGCGTGTGCACATATGCACACTCAGCCAAATGAAGCTGTTGTGACGTTGAGTAAAATAATTGATTGCATAGGAGTCTTGCAAGGAAATACTTTTGACATTTTATTTGTGCTATTTTAATTTCTGCGCAGTGGCATCCCGTACGACCAATCATAGCGTCCATATCGAGCGGCGTGGTGTCCATATGGGCCCAGAATCAAGTGGTACGTTCCCAGCCTCGACTGACACACTACCACTACGCAGCACCGCATAGCGCGACATCAGCTTACAGTCAGAGCCAGTAGCGCAACTAAGTGAAGTAGGGTTCGCCGCAATGCCCGTGGGTGTGTGTTTCTCCGTGGCAAGGAAAACTGGAGTGCTTTCGCACCGGACTTTAAGGAGCTGGACGAGAACGTGGAGTACGAGGAGAGGGAGTCGGAGTTCGACATCGAAGATGAGGACAAAAGCGAACCCGAGATGACGGGTAGCCTCCGAAGCAAACCCTTTAATCGTTGTCCGCTCGTTACGCTGCCCTCGCAGTCTGGAATTCCCTCCCCCTGGATGCGTGCGCTCCTGTCTCCACCTGTCCAAGTCCAGGATTAAGGCTTTCCTCTTCTACTCCGCCCGTGACTGTCTCTCACGAGGAAATGTCCTCATTGTCATCTTTACCACGCTATCGTATTTCTCCTGCACTGTAGCTTTATAGCCATTGTGTTCTCCATCCGAAACAATGTGAGCGCATGTCTCCTTATTTGTGCAAGTGTCATTCAGGTGTGGTTGCATGTAGATGCTCCATAAATCTAAATTAGAATTTTTTATATAGAACTATTATCATCTCTTGTATTTGCATGCAAGTAAAGACCATTGTAAAAATGTACAGAAAAATAAAAAATTTCAGAATCACCTGAAAAATGGCTCTTCACGAATGATTTCCAGAATTGATCATCCTTCTGCTAAACGGGAAATGTCTCTGGGACAAAATGCTACAAGGTGGAGCTTCGTGCTTCTAAGATTATGATGATTTCAAGCTCACAACTTTACACAACATCCAGTATTATTTTAAATCACTTATATTAAATATTTTTTTAAATTAAGAACCCCAGTTGGGCCTGCTGAAGGTTGAGGTTTCGTGCCGCTTACACTTTTTTTCCTTCAAGGAGCCGACGCGTTGGAGGATGAGGAGGTGGATGTGACGAGCGTGGACCCCATAGCAACCTTCTGCAGCAGGTGCACATTCATTGCTGTGTTTTGTTAATCATTTTTTTGTAGGATCACTGGTTGCAATCACTATTAATGTAATTTTAAAGAAGGAAAATGTTGCCTTAAAAATTGTTTGCACGTGGAGTCCGTGGCTCGTTCACTCAATGGAATGCATCTGAGTTTGTAGGGGGGGGGGGGGGAGTCGGGCAATAAATGTCACACGAGAGGGAGAGCAGGGGAATGAGATGTTGACGTTGGGGATTTCGTGTAAAGAAAAACTCGACCCAGAAAACGAATATCACTCTGCGACTCGCACCTCGGCTCTGTTCCAAGCTGTCTTACATGAGTTCATGAAAAACAAGAATGCTTTAAAGTGACTGAGGACACAGGTACCAGAGTATTCTTGGTTCTTTCGGTAAAGTCACGTAGAAGGGAAATAATAAAATAATATAAATATAAAACAATTAAAATTATCACGACGTTTCGACTGCAACACAAGCAATCATCATCAGGTGTGAAATCCAAAGCAAGAAAATTTTGTTATATATTTGTATTATTTTATTATTTCCCTTCTACGTGACTTTACCGAAAGAACCAAGAATATGAATCCCTGCAGTCACGAAAGCTTTAAATCAAAATTTAGGTACCAGAGTGTTGTCACGAACTTAGTGCAATAGTGATGTCAATAAATAACTGTGTTCCACAAAAAGGTGCAGTAGTGACAATACAGTAATTACTCATTGGTTCTTTCAGTAAAGTCACGTAGAAAGAAAATAAATTAAATAATAGAATACGACGTTTTGATTGCAACACAAGCAACCGTCATCAGGTAGGCATGAATGAGAAAACAAACCTAGTAAACTTAGAAGTATAATGCAATACAACACAGAGAGTCGGCTAACACAACAGTCAACACCCTACCTGGTTGATTACATTCTTCCAAAGATTGCTAAATTTGAGAGAGACAAAACACAGGCACGGAGACACATAGACAGACACGGAGTGTGTCTGTGTGTGTATCTCTTTCTGCTTGTGTTGCAATCGAAACGTCGTATTCTATTATTAAATTTATTTTATTTCTACGTGACTTTACCGAAAGAACCAAAGAGTAATTCCTGCAGTCACGAAAGCTTCAAATAAATACAGTAATGTTTGTAGATCTTGCTATGGCAAGCTTATGAAATTCAAGTTTCGCGTCTTTTTATTTCGTGAACAAAGCTTCAAACTCTTACTAGATGGCATGGGACACACTGGATAGGTATATAATGTACGTGATATTTTTTGGCTCTCGTCTTCATTGTCCATAACACAATAGCGTCTTGCCTTGCCGAGTCGTTCGTACCCTAGTCGGTCACGTGACCTCCGAGTTTCTGACGCCGTCCTCATTGATGCCTTTGTCGCACAGCGACGAGGAGACGGAGGACTCGCACGCTCTGCTCTACCTGCCCATCTCGCCTGAGGTGGAGGAGCCCGAGGAGAACCCGTACGGACCTCCTCCAGACGCCCTGTCGGTCAGTGTTGCTCCCAACTGACCAACCCTTGCGGGCAGCTTGCACTCCTATCTCTTTATTTTCCCTACCGTGTGTCATCATCCTCACATATTCATTGACATCGCACCTCACACAAGTATAAAACAGATTCCTATACGCCAGCACAATTCAAAAGCTCAATTGAACAGAGCAATGCACATAGGAAACACACTACCGGCAGCAAACAAGCGAGCGGTTTGGTGGTCTGGGTGTAGCAGAAATTGCTCATCAGTCTGTTGATGGATGTACGGGGACGTCCATCTCTTTGCGCGTGTGAATGAGCAGACACCCGGGGCGGACGAGCCAAGCAGCCAGGACAAGAAACGGCCGGCGTCGTCGGAGGGGCCGCTCTCGCCCAAGAAGAAAAAAACGAAAACGACCAACGTGGAGCTGCAGGGGGTCACGCCTGAAGGTGCGCTCACTAACTCAGTCACTTGCGCGCTCACTCACATGATCACTCACTTGTGCGGTCAATTGCTCACGCACTCACTCGCATGCATGATCGCACACTCACATGCTCACTCGCTCGCTCACTTACATGCTCACTCGCTCAGGTGTTGCTACGCTCCTCGCTAGCATGTTCACTCATTTGCCTGTTTTGATGGTCACCGCTGACATTAATTCACTTCTTGCTGTCTCATTGCCCAGGTTGGCAGTAGTTAGAATGCACAACTTTCAATTAGACGCTTGTAAATTCAAATCCTGGTCAGGGATCGCCTTTCATCCCCTCCAGTCAATAAAGTGAGTACCGTTTTGTAGGAAGTTAACAGCGGTTGACTCATGGGTTCACTTACTCCCACCATAATGTTTATCTTCTCCCAATTGCTCAGGTTAATCGTTTTGGATGAGCAAATCCCAATTCTGGTTTAACGTCTAGACTCGTCAGCTATTATACATTTTAGGTAAAGGTGGGTAAGGTAAGATGGTATTGACCCTTGATTGCATGGGGAGTAGGGAATCGACAGCACGGATAGCTGGGGCGAGGGACATTTCAGACCATCGTGGGGGCAGCAGTGGAGAATGAGTGACCATCATCATCACCATTAATTATTAACACTGCAACTCCCATGCAGTACATCTGGAAGTGCCAGAATATAGGGGCATTTAGGATAGTAACTTGAGAATGGCTGTAAAGAAGTGATTGCAGACCAAATACAATCGCAGCTCTGCCCTCTCACCTCCCCCTGCTCCCCCTGCCCAGAGCTGCACCCGCTGTTGTGCGTCAAGGGTGATGGGAAGAGCAAGAAGAAGCCGGCGGGGCGACCCAAAGGGATGAAGACCAAGGACCCGACACCGGGAAAACCCAAGGGGCCCAAGGGGGACAAGGGCCGTGGCCTGGACGGCAGCAGTAAGGGCAGGGACCTTATGGACAAGCTTGAGTCTTCCGGTGGTACGCTCCGCTAACGCGCGCACGCACGCACACGTGGGGGTGGTGCGGAGCAGAAGTCTGCGTCGCCTAAGCCTACCTTTCCACAGCAACCAATCTTATTTGTTGAAATGCCAATTAACCCTTTCCCGTTCCGAGACGTCTGTTGCAGGGTGGGTCTCGTTCACCGCTGAATCTCGGGAACGCGCAAGCGGTTAGCATTAATTTGATTGCGAGAGGCATAGCACCGCTGTTTTTAAGGACATTGTACTCACTGCAAAGAACTGTAGCAACACAACCGCACTGATTGCTGGCACCAAACTGTGCCACATACCCTCCCCGTATATCCTTGTGGAAGCCTTGGTACTGATGTTATTATATTTTTTTCTACAATAACAATGGATGACGTACACGTACGTCGTCGGAATGGGTTAAGTTGTTCCAAAAAAATCCACACGCAAGATCGCTACCTTATTTTGAATCGGCAGGCGCGTGCGGCATGTAATAGCTTCATTTGTATAAGAACTGAGATTTGTAAACAGAAAGTGGACCATGGTGGGTTACAGGGACTGGAGTTTGAAAAACCCTACACTCGTCGGATTAAATCTGATCTAGTAATAGGTTTTTACCCTTTCAACTGGTACAAAAACTGACACCTTTATACAAGGCATCATGTTTGCAATAACCACAACACAAGCAGTCAAAATGCAAACAAAAAGAAACAACTCTGATGATGATAATGATATGCACTGTCCTTGAAGTTGATTGGTCCCCACCCGAGACAGCTTCTCCTAGAGCCTAGTCTCCATTGGTGTTGGACCAGATGACGCCAAAAGGCGTACAACTCAAAGACAGTGCACTATCAGAGTATTGAGAGCTCGGGGTAAGCATTTACACTGAGACCTCCTTTACCTTTAAATCTGATCTATCAACCCCAACCTGTCACCTTTAACACCAGTTTATTTGTTTTTGTATGTTTTAGGTTGCGGTGGACATGTAACACGCGGTACAACCCAAAAACACATCGGAGAGATACAGAGCCCAACCACGAATATTTATGCTGTTTCTATTTTAGCCTGATAACAATAACCCATTTAATAAGTACACTGCTTCCTGAAATAAAAATAATAATACGTGGTGTTGTATACAGGCGATTTGATTTTCTCTTTTCTCTTGTAGGTGGAGGAATGATGGTGGAGACGATGTAAGGTGTGCCGAAAGAGGGCATCTTATTTACGACGCTCATCCTCCAGATTGGGAATATCCCCTTCGGCCTTGATGAGAGCCCAGATCAGGAAATGTCAGCAGGATGGGCCCCAGGGTTTCATCCCGTTGAGCAGAAAGACACGAATCTTACGTATTTTCTGGACGAAGAGTGACGGAATGGACAATGAAAAAAGCCGAGCGAGCGTGCCGCTACTCACTGATGCTTGTGAAATCGTTTTTGTATATACTTTACAGACTGACTTGGAGACTTTTTTTCATTTCTAAATAAAAATGTATGCTTAAGGTACTTTGCCAATCAGTCTCATTGTATACAGTACAGTATTTCTTACTTGTCTTAGAGCTTTTAAAGCAAGCGAACTCGTCCGACTTGCTGTAATTATATTTTTGTGGACTTTTTTTCTTAAGAAACAGGTTGACCGCTAACTTGTTTAGAGCAGCACTCTCATAATTGAGCCCCCTGAAATAAAGAGTGCTTCATGCAAGCGTTACTCTTAACTTGTCACCGTTGTTTTTTCCCAAGCTCTGCGTGCTGCAGTCCTTGACGATAACCCTGCCCCCCATATTTTTATTTACACTGCACTGTCTTGACTTGTGAATTTCCTCGAGTGATGCAGTATACGCAGCTGGAGGTGCTGATAAATCAGCCAGTCGCATTTTTGTATTTTGACTATAATGGTCTTGCCTGTGAATGTTCTCACCATAGCCCACTGTAAAGTGGAAGCAACGTAATCCCTTCCTTGCTGTGCAACATTTCGTGTCCATGCAATTGAACCCAGGCAGCCATTGGTGGTATTCGCTGTGGAGCTGGACTTACCAGTGTCCACCCAAGTGTAGAGCTGGGAAAGCCGATTGAGTAATTGATTACTCCCCTTATTATCTGTTCTATTATGTAACGGATTATATAAGGCAGTTTCTCTACCATTAATGCAATTTTTAACATGTACAATATTTCAGATATACATTATGACGGAGGTGAGAGGCCTATTTTTCAGTGTTGATTAAAGTCCAGGCAAAAGTGATGGGGCCTTGAAGTGTCTCTTAAAAGTCGGTGTAGATTGAACGCCACTGCGAATGTGCAGTGGGATGGCTTCCCAGATGGCAGGGGCTGCCGCCACAGAGAAACGACACCTGGCAGTGACGGTCCTGGTCCTTGGTGTAGCAAAGAGGTTGTGAATTGCTCTGTGAAGAGTGCTACTTTGAAGCAGCATGCATATTCCAACACATGCCACTGGACAGGCAACATTGGCATCATCAGCCACATCACACGGTGCAGCTAAGGGGTGCCTGACTTCGAGAGGCTGGATGTGGAGGTTCCTGCCATTTGAAAAGGGGCCCCTGAGTAATTAACCAGAAAATTAGTAGTGTTGCAATTTTTTTACATCGATTATGCAACTGAACATCCCATCTGAAAGCTGGTGGCTTCGGCTGTGTGAACCTGCCGACAACATTGATTAATCTCCCCTTCAATGGCATCATGGTGTGGTGCAGTGGTTAGCTCATTGCACTGAATCTGCCACTCAAGTTCAATTCCTAGCCACAAGTAATGTCTGAACCCCATGGCAGACAGGTTTTGGGCAGACCTTCAGCAATGGAATGACAAAAGGGCTGTAAGTGAAGTGGCCATTGAGCCCATGGGGATTGTCCACAGATGAACACTGGTGACTTGTACAGCAGGCTTTCACAAGGGACCAATTTGTTAATTTAGTAATATAAGCATGATACAATGGCCATTGATTTCGGTTGTAAAAGAACATTTCTATCTCCCAGGCTTCTTGAGGTGGATAAGCTTGTTCATACCCATTTGGGACCATTGTACCATTGTTTACCAAGTCAGCCTGTCACCATTCACTTCTCTAACCCAACAATTGAGTTAACTAGATTTAGGGTCATGATCCGATTCCTGATTCGATTATTTGTCTTGTTCCATCGAGTCGACTCGGTTTTGTTTGTGCCATCTCGTATGTTTGGTCCGATTATGAAAATTAGCTCAACATTTTTTTTCAGAAATTCAAATGGCAAGCATAATTCAATGTTATGTACCTTAAGTGCAAAAAAACTCATGCATTTTTACTTCCACACTTTGAAACAAGACCCCATTTTTGTACTTTCGAAACTTGTTTTGTGGCAAATAATTGACATACCACACTTAACCACTCGGGGCAAACCCGCAGCACTGACCACACATGCAGTTGTACAAAATGTACAGGTTTATTCTTTTTTGGTGTGTGGGCATATGTAGTACATTAACTTAAGAGCAGCACAGAGTTTGAGAGTTGGAACAAATCCTTAATGCTACACAAACCTATCCGATTCGATTAGTATACATTTCCACTTTCAAAACCACTAACTGCAGCCTTTTACACTAAATTATAACATTTTGGTCGGCTTACATTGGCCCACAAACATTAAACTACAGTATTAATGCATCAACAAACAACTACGTCAACATATACCTCTGCATTTTCCGCGAGCCAAAGCACCACTTATATGATGACAAACAATCTTTACAATGGTTTACAGAATGTTTCCACAACTCTACTATTAAAAAGGCATACTTGTAACAAACTGTATTTTCTTTTTTAATCTGTAGAGTGCACCCATTTTGCTTGTTGACTTGTCACGAGGTTTTTTTCTTCAACCATGTATAAAATACCAAAAGTGACATGTAATGCTTTTAAATTTCCTGACCAGGAATATGGCTTCAGCATACCATATTTCAATCATTAAAGTTGTGTTGCGAGTAGTTTTTAAGAAACATGAAACATTTTAAATTCAAACTATAAAACACCACACCAACAATAACAGCCATGCCTCTTCAGTGAATTGTGAAATGCTGCAAATAATTAAGGTTTTTTTTTCTGCCACACCTTACAACTCCTTTAAAAAAATCTCCTTGCAGCGACTCATTAAAATATAAAATATACACAAAAATTAGTTATTAACTTGTGACCGTAGTGCCTGTACACCTGCCTCAGACTTCAGTTGGCTAAACCGAAGAGGTTGAGGTGAGGACGGAACGACATTTAAACCCACCGGTCACAATCCCCTTGTTCTCTGCGGGAATATCACGGCATTCAAGCAGGCGAAATACAGCGCCTAGTTTTGCTTTGTACAGTCGGGATGCCCCTGAAAGGCCCCGTCACGTCGAGAGGTTTCACGTAAAAAAAACGATCAAACCTACGTCACAACTCAACCTTGGGAATCCAAGTACAGCATTACGTACCTGTACACCACCATGGGACATTCACAGTCTGTGAATTAGAATGAAATGTGTTTTAAAGTGTTAACGGTTTGCATTCGTTTGTTTTGAAGCCACACGGTGGTACTGCCAGATGGAACTGAATTTCCTGTACCCTTGCGTCCTGTAATACTGTTGCCGAACAACATACTCCCAACGTGCTCTCAATATCACCACACAGGAGATGAAGATAAGAGGCATTTCTGTTAGTTGCGTCAAGTTTGGGAAGTAAAAAAAAAAGCTTTTGTAGGCAATTTTACGGTTGGGGTACGATTTATGCAAGTCAACCTGAGTGTATCGTCACGCTGCCTGAAGTTTCATTATTTTTTCCATAAAGGTCCAGAAAGTGGGTTAATGCTGCACAATGCAGGGGGAATACTTAAGTTGTGAATTTAAGCATAAGCCTACAGCAACCGCTTCAACTGTCTTCAAACTCGCGACAACACCGCTCCTTCACAACAGGCGCTTTAATTGCCATCGTGAGAGCCACCATACTGCGTTGAGAGCAAAGAGGGGGGGGGGGGAGGAAACCAGATTCTCCTGGGCGGATGGCGCAATGCGAAAAATATAAAAAACACTTCAACTAAAATTATTACACAATGTACACGATGACCGACTTGCCTTGCCTGCTCATCCCTTAAAATTCCCCTGCACCTTTCACCCTTCCCACCGAGACAGACAGCCTCGCTCACCCCTCCACGGTCACTCCGTCTCGCTGTTAAGTGACACAGAGTCACCTTTGGGGGATGATGCTCGCGATGACTGCCCCTTCTCTCCCGGCGCTTCTGAGCCCGAGCCTGCATGTGCTGCCACTGTCGACATCGTCGAATCATCCACGCAGCCGCCCCCTGGTGGTGCCGGCGGGTTTACCGCTGCCGAGGATGTTGTTGAGGAGGAGGAAGAAGACGAGGATGAAGATGAGGAAGACGATGACACGGACACGGCTGATGCTGGCGGTGATGATGACGATGAGGTGGAGACGGACCGCGGCTTCTCTTTGAAGTCGGTGATGATGACGGTGAGGTTGCCCACAGTGACGGCGAGATGCTGGGCGCTCTTGCGGTCCACGTTCTTCAGCCGCGGCCTGCCAGGAGCGAGTGCAGGGCAAGCCACCACACGGTTAGGTTTGTGACTTTGTGACTGTTTCGGTGCAAACGGCTGTGATGAAATGGTCCCTCTTTGTACTTTTCCAGAAATTACTGGCAGCCAATGGGGCCAGCTGTAAACGAAAGTTATGATAGCCGATTAAAATTGATAATTATACTCGCTATATATGTATTCATATGTGCGTGTGAGAATCAATTAGATTAATATACTCATGTAGGTGCTAGCTGGACTGTTGTTAGATCACAGGACGTGAAAGATGGTGATGACTTTGGGAGGCCTTAATCTCGTGGTAAATTGATCATGGCTGATGGTGATGTTAATTTAATTCACCACTAACTATTTTAATGCATACCACTCCAGATTCCACAATCTTGACAATTAATTGAACTAATTGTTGGAGGGGGTTAAATTGTTACTGTCCTACAATTGCTGGCCATATTTCTGTTTGATGACAATTATATAGTTGCAGATAAACAATTTGGTGATATGATTGAAGCACTATAAAACACCCGCACAGGTGGATTACATGTAAACATTGATCACTCATTGTAGCAAAGATTTTCATTTTGAGATAATGCTGCAGCTCAATGCAAAACATTCTTTGGAATTCTCAGCGTAGCCGTTGATAATTATTTCTGAACGGTGCAGCACGACTAAGTTGTAAAAAACTTGTTCACAAGAACACTCCGTTCTGAAGTCCGGAATTTAAATTGGTAAGAGAGCAATTGGCTGTGTCGCCATTGAATTAGTCGTCCAAATCGTGCCGCAAGACTTTGAAAGCCCTTCCAGGACACATCAGTGATGATTACAGTATCCTGGCATTTAAGCATCCAAGTCAATTCCTCCGGGAGTATTCTACTTGGGAGATTGTTCAACATCAACATTTTCAAAAGGTGTACCAAGGGGACCTTTTTACATTAATATATATCTCCACTAGCATACATGCATGAAATTGTCAATGCCCAGATAAACAATAAATCTCCGTGTCAGCATTAATTTGATTTTGAAAAGCGTACATTAAAAAAATATTAACCTATTTATCTATTAATGTTTGACAGTCTGAAATACTCCATTGAGACGTTTGGCGAATTCAATTTTAAGAAGTACCCGGAGATAACCCACAACTCACACAAGGGAATAGCACTCAAATGTCCACACGTTTTCTGTACTTTCAACCAGCGGGTTTATCTACCGACCCTTGCATCCAAAGTGCCAGGCTACAGGAAAGCAGCGCCATGCTCATCGTCATCGAATAGTGTATGCAGGGGTGCAGCGTGGTCAGCATGGGCCCTGACACAAGGAATCACATGGGACCCCCCCCCCACCGTCAAAATTTCCTCCCCTCTTCTGCCTGTGCCTCTCCGGCTCGTGGGCCCTGCTTCGGTTGTACCACCTCCACATTTGATAGCTGTGCCACTGAGTGTACGGTTTTGTAGACTCGTGATAGACATCAACGGTGTTGAACAATATCCCACCGGATGATAGTGTGTACCTTAACAAGTTTCACTAAAATAAGACAACAAATTGTGATCCCACATTATTCTGGAATTGAAGCTTTCGTGACTGCAGGAATCCATACTCTTTGGTTCTTTCGGTAAAGTCTGTTTCAGCTGTTTCAGCAGTTTCCCTGCTGGGATTGTCTCACCTGATGACGGTCGCTTGTGTTGCGATCCAAACGCCGTGATCTATTATTTTTTCATCCCACATCATATTCACATCCCTGCCATCCTTGTATCAGGGCCACTGAAATTATTTTGGAGCCCCAGGAAAAAATTTCAGATGAGTCCCTATCCGCGGCCCCCTTGGCCCTTTCTAACGCCTATTTGGATCTATGTTCAGGGAAAGGCGACCTTCTCCACCTCCCCCCACCGCTATGGCCCTGTCTCCCTTACCGAGCCTTGCGGCCGCTGCTCTTCTTTCCTGGCACGGAAGAGAGCGAGTCCTTCTCCTTGTCGGTCTTGTCGCGCTCGCTGCCAGCCCGATCCTTCTTCTCCTTCTTGGGGGGCGGCTGCACCGGCGAGTACTGCTGCACCACCTGCTGTGCCACCAGCTGCGAGTAACGCGGCTTGCTGGTCAGCGACAGGTCGGAGGTGGGGGACAGTGGGGGTGGTGGGGAGGGTTCGGCGTGCAGAAAAAGGTCAGTTTTTTTCTGCTTTTAGAAACATCACTTTAACGTTTTTAAATCCGTGTTTTACTAAACCCAAAACGGATGTTGGGAATATCTCTGATGGACAGGAGGCAGAGTGCAGAAGTTAGAACCTTAAAATAAGTTAATAATAATTTCCAGGTCAGGGAAGCAAGACATAGATGGTTTGTACATTTGTTTTGAAGAAGAAATAAAGAATATGCAATGATAAAGACTAAGGAGAAGTCACTGGTGCAGGGCAGAAGGAGTAGGGGAGGCGGATGAAGAAATGGGAGGATGCGATTTAATGAGATACGAGGCACGGTGGATGTGATTAGAGACGAGGTACAGAATAGAAGCGCACGGACAAAGAAAATCCAAGCAGCCAAAGCCATGCAATTATGACGTATTTTTGCGCCACTGTGCTGCAGTAAACCTCTTCCTCCCTCTCTGTGGAATGCACAGGAGCACATGGATTAGGGAACAAAAGTTAATCCAAGGAGACCGAAACATAACATTGTTGAGTTGGCTTGGGTAGGACACTTCGCTAGAAAGGATGATAGTCAGTGGATGAGACAGGTGTGGCATGGGACGCCTCTGATGAGTGGCATCGGCATGGGAAAGCCTTCAACCTGCAGTGGATAAACCATGGCTGGTGATATTGATGATTACAAGTGTGCATTTACATGTATATACTCTATGTGCTATGGAGTGATGAAATCGCTTCATGTGCGGGATAGGACCGATTGTGGCATCACAGAACCGTGATCGGCAGTGACAGCATGGTGAGGCATTCATCCAGCCTTGGACAGAGAATTGCGTTTTCACGTGCAGAATTAGACAGATTGCAGACTATGACGATTCTGTAATAAAACAGGTCAACTTAACAAAACATTGTCATGTGGCAGAGTACTGCATGTTCTGGCCAGCCTCCCGCTACCCACATCATTCCACGGTCTATTTATAAAATGGTGTTTGGAAATTATAATTTAATGGAAGGACACCCTGTGCCTAGGAGTCAGAAGACTGCTTCACCTGCTGGCACAGGGGCAGCATGAGCTCCGAGCTGGGCACATTATAATTGGCACAACACAGATCTCATCTACTTGGCACACTTTTTCCTGAGCTGGTTAAGCATGCTGATCAGATGCTCACCAGCCTGCATCCTTTGGCAGATGCTCATCGGATAGATTTACACCCCCCCCACCCCCCACCAAAAAAAAAGACTTGCATTTGTATGTCGGGTGTAAATTGTTCCTTCCACGTGCAAGCTTTCCATCATTAAATTCCACTTGCAAAGCGCACAGGCAAATCACGGGGGGGGGGGGGGTGAAAGCGATGCGTGGCCACAAATGCCAGACCACAAGCACGCCACGTTCCATAAATAGTCGCCCCATGGTTAACCACCGGGCTAGCAAGTGCCATTGCCACAGCTTGGTCTTGCATGAATTCATCTGTTGTCTGCATCGCCCTGTGGATGTATTTGGCCAGGCGTATGAAAACGCAAGTGGCGCAGCGGTTCAGGCACTGCGCTATGAACTCGATGAACCGAGCTCGATCGCTACGCAAGTGAATTATTAAACCGGTCTTGGGAAACCCTCTTTACCAGCCTACACTGACCACTGTGGTGAAGTATGGTCAAACAACACCCATGGGGGAAGCCTTCATCCAGCATTGAATTGACAAAAAGGCTGAAAATGAAAGTGATGATTAAATTATAATGTAACAAAGCGGCTTTTACAATGACAACTCTGGTGTGCTTTACATGACAGCCCTAACCACTCGGTAAACAATGCTTATTTGACAACGGTCATGACACGTGCATTATTGGCCAGCTCCAATGAAATGGACCTTCAACTGTTACTGTGCGTTCGAGTGCACTGCACCCGACAGTCGACGTCTAAAAACACAACTAAATGCATGGAGCATGACCAGAAAAAACTTAATGCAGCGCACGTTTTCTTCTGGCGGCAACTTTCCTTTGTATGGACCAAGGCCAAAGACCGCCAGGCAAAAACAACGTAACAGTGCTTTCTAGTTGCAAAAACCCTGCCCCAGAGCACACACCCACACAAACCAGACATGCACGGTCCTTTTTATAGCAGTGTGGCATGCAGACATGTGTCTGGCAAAGCCCTTTCCTCCCGTTCTCACCCTACCCCCAATGCACCAGCCGAAATTTACAGCCAACCCCGACAACCCAGGGCTTGTATTTATTTATCTTAGCCACGAGCCTCTGGAGGGCCTTAACGTGCCACGTTAAATTAAACACGAGCAAACCTCCCCTCGCTTTTCTCCAAGGCAGCCGGAGTCTTGGCGTTTTTCACTCGATGCCGGCGATGCCTTGTTGCTCGAAGCTTACCGCTAATAGACTTATCGATGCAAACCTCATCGCCGCTGCTCAGGCTGCGATTATATAAGCGGTGGACAGGCACGGATAATCGGGCCTCACAGCCTGTTGTCACTGCCAACAATACCACGGCGGCCCTTTTGATTCAGAAAAGGATGGAGGGGAGAACCAGTCGGGGCCATCTGGAGCAGTGTCTAAACACGCTTTCCCTCTGTGATGAATTTACCACCGTGAATTATTAATGTCAATTTTTTTCAGACACTCTCACTCCAAACGTTTCATCCCCATGGCACGTGCAACTAGAAGTGGCTCATTTTCACTCAGTGCCACAAAGAATGGTTTGCTTCGGCTTACTGAAAGCACTGTCAGCTTGTGATATGCCGCTTTAATCTTGCGTGAAAAATAAATAACAAAATTAATATAACAACATTATGGTCACACAAGTCAGTGACTTCCTGCTCAATTGAGGTTAGGGTAGTGCTCGTCTCTTGTTTACAGACCTTAACCATTTGTGGAAATGCAGCATTCCTATGTAGGGGTACGCTAATCCATTGACTACCACTGTTAACCTCTCGCAAAGTGGTACTCCACTTTATCAACCACGGAGGGTTTAAAAGGCCATGTCGGCCAATGACAGAGACACAAACTCATCGGATTGAGAGCCACGTCAGAAGCTCTAAACAAGAAAACCACATACCTATTGCCCTCCACACTACAACATTCATGACATGTTCGGTACACAAAATGCCTCTGGATGTTTGCCATTACCAACCATATCCACGTGGTTTTGTGTTATGTTTTAACACCCCACAGGAGGGGGGAGCATTCAGATGTTTCCTTGCTCCAGTGAACTGACACAGAGCTCAGTGCCAAACTGTCCACCCACGCATATCCAGGTCTGTGCCAGGAGCCATATAACCAGGAAACAATGATGACGATGACGGACGGTGACCAGTGATATAACACCTGGCGACTTTTTACCACCACTGCCGCACGCGACGGCAGATAACAAAACAAGTTATCTGGTGTTGTGGACTGCCCCTGATCGTGTTTGAACAACACATGGCAGGTGCGGCTATCTTCTTCAAAAATGGAAAATGAGTCACCTTATTGTGAATGTAGTGACGTGAAATCTGTTCATCACATACCTGACCACTGTTCATTCTACTCTTATACAGGAAGTGTGAGCGCCATGCATTCAAAAACTCCTGGTGCCATCGAATAGATTGCCACACTAAATGAACAATTGGAATGTATTATTTGCCAGTTGGTATTCATACTCCTTGGTTTTTTCGGTAAAGTCACGTAGGTATAAAATAAAATAACTCACGACGTTTTGGGCGCAACACAAGCGTCCATCATCAGGTGACTTTACCGAAAAAACCAAAGAGTATGGGTTCCTTTAGTTTATGGAAGCTTCAAATCAAGTTGTTATTCAGTGCCATAAAAGAGAGACTGATCAAGTCACTATACAATGAGCACCTATATTTGGCAGCCTATGTATGGATGGTGATCTACTGTAGGTGTAGAAGTCATGTCCTTCAGTTTGTCCATCTGTTGTGCTAGATACTAACGACAACACAAATCTGATTTATCAAGCATCTAAACATGACCGACTCTCAAGTTATTGCACACCAGGGTTTCCCAACTAGTCTCAGGCAGGCCACATTATAATACAGTAAAACTTAAGATTGCGAGTAACTTGGTCTGCGAGTGTTTTGCAAGACGAGCAAATTTTTTAAATAGATATTAATTTGATAAACGAGCGAGGTCTTGCAATACGAGTAGTACGTGTATACGCTTTGTCTGCCGAGCGTCATGTGATCACAACTGATATACGAGTGCTTTGATGTGTGAGTGCTTTGGATTACAAACACGTTTCCGAACGAATTATGCTCGCAATCCAAGGTTTTACTGTATTAGCATACGCATGTAGGCCATGTGACATTATATGCCATGTGTAACCACTAATCTATACCTCATCTCCAGGTCTCTCATCTCTCTCTCTAGTTTATCTCACGTTCAGCTCACTAACCTGCATCCCTTGCCCACAGCTTTCTCATACATCGCTGCTATTGTTTATCCCTTGGCTCACCAATATTCATCGCACGTTTCAGCTCTCTCATCTATAGCTCTTGTATGTCTCTCTTATCTCACAAGTGTGTATCTCGTGATGGCTCGACGAGACAGCAACTGCCTTTGCAGGCCGTGAGCCGCCAGTTGAACAACCCCACTGTACAAGATGGAGGGCGTACACTCCATGGGGTTCAGGGAAAGTGTAGAGGTTTTTTGGGGTGTGAAGGAGAGGGTGAAGAAATGTTAGGATATGGACTGAAAACTACAGTACTGTGATGGTGGAAACAACACAGAACAACAGTGTCAATAATTATAGGCATAGAAGCACGAAGCTTTAAACCTGAACAAGGGAAAGGTCTTATAGCAGGGTGGACAGCCAGAGGGAGATAATTCAGATAATGAAAGCATTAGTAGAGAATGAGCGACTTCCCGATGAGTGGAGGTGGGCCGAGAGTGTTGGCAGACTAAGTTGTAATTTTAATGTGTACAGCGTCCAAATGAAATTACTACTCAAGACACTGTACAAAAAAGAGATAAGTGCTTTACAGAGAACTAAAAAAGGGAGGGATAGGCAATATATGTTTACAGTAAGGTGTAGCTAAAGATAATCTAAGGCAAAGCAACAACCAGTTCAAAGAAGACAAAAGTAAAATCTCGACACCTGGAATTTAACAGGGACGAGTCGTCGGCAGCACAGATGACATCGGGAAAGGAGTTCCAGACTACAGCGGCAGCATCCAAGAAAGAGCAGCACTCCTATCAAGCATAAACTGAATGAGACACTGTGGGGAATGGACCGGGATGAGAGTGGAGAGGTATGTGGCAGCAGGGCTTAATTACAGCCAGGTGTGTCCACGTTCGCGACCCAGAAAATTTCAGTCACCCGGTACACCACATCGAATAAACATCCCGTTATAGCTTTAGCTACTGGTTACGTGCCTACTCGTCCACCTTTGACCCGGAAAATATTCAGAGAGAAGCCCTGGATGGGCGTGAGTCCACCCTTACCGCGTGGAGGTCCCCTTGCGCACGTCACACATGCTGCACTTGAACGCCTCCGCCTTGTTGCGGTACGTGCACACGCTGCAGTCCCAGAAGCCGTCGTCTTGGTGTTGAGGTTTCGCCGCTCGTTTTGGTCTAAAACAATGAAAGAGCAACGTGAACGTATTGCGGGCAGGCGCAACGAAAACATCCTATCACCAAAATAACCAATATACACCAAACCTCGGAAGCTAAGCATGTGTCTGTGCCTGGATAGTGCTTGGATTACTGTCCTCACACAAAGCAGGTTTTAATAGGGTTACGGGGATATTTTGTCAGCAGAAGGTAATGGAGCGAAATCTATTGTTGGTATTGTGATAAACTCCTAAAGCTATGCTCCCTGCCTTTACCACACAGCGCTGACCAGAATGGAAAAGTCTGGTCAAATAACTCCCATAGTGTGGGGAAGACCTCTTCCAGCAGTGGATTGGCGAAGGGGTGGGCCAGGGCCAGTTCAGATATCTCCGGCCAATGATGGTCGGCATGAATGGGAACAGAATTGAGATCGCCAGGTTCATAGATTGATGTACTAACCACTACACCACCTCACGACTGTGTATACAAGCTAAATAGCTCAAATGTCAACATTATTAGACTTACCTATACCAAAACAACATAACAATCGCTTCCTCCTAAACACACAGTGAGACTAAGGAAACCGTATTGAGCTTTGGCTTTCCACCAAAACCAACTTGTTGCAGTACTTGGATGAATGACATTGTCAGCATGAGAAGTTATTTTTTTCAATTAACTTAAATCGGTGCCTGGCTCATTTACCAGTTTGCCGTTCAGAGAAAAATTAAGGCAGGAACTGCTGCTTGAAGCACAGCATCCTATAATACATTTGACCATTGTTGGACCGCATTGGTATGTGACCTTATGACCTGTGCTGCAGACATAAGGACCCCATTGTAAAACTAACGGTATGCGGCAGGGTTTCACTCCCATATTTCCTGCCCGATGCTTCGCTTACATTAACTGGGTTTTTTTACGCCGACAATTTAGGGAAGAACACTCACCACAGCAAAAGTGGCGTAGTGAGCGTTTTCGAACTTGAGGATGCCCGCACAAAAAAAAAAACCCCACACAATTGAAGCACTGCGTGCCCCCTACAAGTACATTCTCAGTACCCCGCGGAAATGTTTTTGGGCTCACACACAGCCATGCTGAGACACAAGCAATGAGGAAGAGAAAATAAGCAGTTTATTTAATGACCCAAAAATTACTATACTCATTGGTTCAGTCACAAAAGCTTCAATTCTAGATTGACCCGAAAATGTAGAGGGTATGAAGAGACATAACTTGAAGATTGGACCGCAAGGCCCTGTACAAGTCAGTATAGGCTTAAATTGTAGTTCGGCAAGTTCAACAAACTTGTTGTGTATGCGATTAAAAACCAGTTGCATATGTGGTTAAGCTTTATGGACTATCATGAAACGAACTGAAATGTTAACAGACACTGAGACATATGTGAGAAGCTGGGTGGTTGGTATTCAGAATGAGGTAGACACTACTAACTTCATATATGGCAGCACCACGTCTCTATTTGCTTATATAATTGCTGGGGAAAGTAATGATACCTCTCAGGGCATGAATCACCCATTCTATTGTGTTCATGCCGTCTTCCCTTCAAAAGCCTGGCCACTGCCAGGAACTCATGCAGGTAGGTAATAAATATTTGCAGGCAGGTGTGAAGGTGTCAGGTGTACACCGTTAAACAATAAAATGAACCAGGGATGTGCATTAACATGTATTCACTATTCCTCAACTTTACTAAAACCACTTCTCCAAGTATCCTCTTATTCACAAACTCTCCCCTCACTCTTTTACATCACTCCATAGCTTCTTACATCATTCTGCTTCTTTCTACCATCAGCCTTCTTCATACTAACCATCCTTTATTGGTTTTTTGTATATTTTTTTTCACTCCAAAGCCTCTCACCAATGTGCTATGGTGGTACAGTAGTTAGTGCACTGCACTATGAACTCCACAACCAGATTCCTGGCGACAGCTAGCATCAGTTGCGAGTGATATGGGGTGCCGCTGGAGCGAGATGTTAACTACCTCAACTAGTATACAGGAGGTCGTGGGTTCTATCCCGGCCCTGATGCCCGTATATTTAGAGTTTGTATGTTCTCCTCGTGGTCGCGTGCATTTTTCTCCAGGTCCTCCCGTTTTCCCCTCCACATTGAGAAACATGTGTTTAGAGTATTTGGCTGCTATACGTTTCGACATGATAATTAACTTCATTGGGCTATCATTTGTGGCCAAGTAGCTTCTGAAAAAAACCTTACCTGGTATAAAAAATGTTTGTTTAAATACCCGAATCCCTCCTGGGCACCCACCTTTTACCGACCCGCACTGACCAGTGTGAAGTATGGTCAAACTATCCCCATGACCAAATTTGTTTGCGGAAGCTCTACCCTCTCCTCCCCTCTCCTTCACTGATACTCTCCTCTCACTACCCCTGCCCCCTCTCAGCCTCTATCCTCACCTCTACCCTATCCCCTTACTCTTTCTCTTTCAGCCTCCCCCCTCATCTCTACCCTACCGACACCTGACTATCTCTTCACCCGGTACACCACATTCCCCCCCCACCGTTCCATTCCCTGGCTACCACATTCAGATAAGTCCCTCCCCCCCCATAACTTGTATTTAAGAGCTTGTCTCTTGGATTTTTCCTTGATACAGGAAATGTAGCTGTGACGGTCCCACCTGATGATGGAGACTTGTGTTGCCTCCGAAACGTCGTGATTTATTATTTTATTTCTATTATTATTTTTTTTACCTACGTGACTTTACCGAAAAAAACCTAAGAGTATATCTCTTCCTTTCATAACCTCTCCCCACAATTTTACCCTCTCAGCCTCTACCCTCTCCCCTCACTCTATTTTCCATCTTCGGCTCTTCCCTCACTGCTAACTTCTCCTTTCCTCTCGCGCGTATCCTCCTCACCTCTATCCTCACCTCTGCCCTCTCATCACACTCTTTCTTTCTCAATATCTACCCACTATCTTCACCTCTCACCAATACAATCTCCTCCGTCTTCACTCTTCCCGTCTCGGATTCTTCTTTCACTACCCCTCTCATCTCATTCTCACAGCTTCTCCACTCACCTCTCCTCTCGTTCTTTCTCTCTCGGCTTTCCTATCAGTTTCTCCCCTCTCTCTCGTCCCGTCATCACAGGCGGGCAATTGCAAAGCACTAGTGGACCTCCCCCCCCCCCCACTTTCTGTGCGCCACGGTGGCGAGATGTTAACTACCTAGCATGGTATACAGGAGGTCGTGGGTTCGACCCCGACCCTGACGCCTGCTGGAAATTTGGAATTTGTGTCTCCTCCCCGTGGTCGCGTGGATTTTTCTCCGGGTCCTTCGGGTTTTCCCTCAACATTTAGAAACATGCGTTTAGAGTATTTGGCTACTATAAATGCCCACATGATAAGCCACTTCGTTGAGCTATCACTTGTGGCCAGGTCGCTTCTGAAAAAGAACGACCCCATGAGAGAATCCGATCCTGGTTTGAGACAGCATGAACTTATCGAGAGACCTCTAATAACCACAAAGAGACCCCAATAACCCCGTGTGCGAGAGAGACCCTGGTCCCGGATGTGGCAGTGCTAATCATCGAGAACCCGTGATCAATACACCATCCGTGGACGATACAGCCTGGAACATTGGGACCCACGTGAGAGACAGTAAACCGGTCCTGAGTTAGACCGTCTGAATCATCGAGATCCCGTGAGAGAGAGAAACCACGGACCCGGGTAAGAGTCAGAATCAATGAGGTAATGAGAACCCGGACAACCGTGAGGAAGCTTCAAGTTCCCCGTGGGAAACATTGGTTCAGGGGAAGAACATTGAAATCATTGGCACTCGCACGACCGCCATGGCACGACCGCCTTTGTAAATCGCAGAGCGAATGCGCGCGGGGGCGCCGTTGCTCGGCACGCCATTGGTCGACGGCGCAGGCACCGGGCCAACGCAGCGATCCCAATGGTCAACTGCGTCTCCTTCAACCAATCAGGGCTCGGCAAGCTTATCCGCGCTACGAAATCTACTCCAATTCGCTTCTCTATCTCTATGGAAGGGCCCATTACCCGAAACGTCGCCCGTTTTTTTTTCTTCCTTTTACGTCGGTGATGTTACGGGCGAATATGTTGACTTTCTGTTGTTAGTTACTTGCGCAGCAATCACAAACAATACAGGTGATCGCCTTCACCCAGTCCCGCTCCGTCCCGACAAACACTTAAAACCCGCGGCGAGGCACGACGGATTCGCACATTTCGCTCGGCAGAATCCGTCAAAAACAACAACTAAAAGCGACGGAAATCGGAAAGACATCGAGTGAAATGGCCTCTTTACCTGCTCAGGGTTCTTCTGTCGCCCATGGCGCTGGAGCGTGCAGGGGGGAGCTACGCTCGCCTCGCCTCGCGGGGATCGTAGCCGCCACCACCGCCGGATGACGTCATCGCGCCGAGTTACGACCGCGCGTGATGACGTCAGAGGGCTTGATTCCGCCCACGCATCAACGTCGCTGGGTGACGTCATCGCGCAACTTCTCACGTCGAAAGTCTCGGGTGAGAGGAGGGGATGACGTCATGGCGTCGGCGTAAGACCGTACGTGATGACGTAATGAGACGTGACACAGCAGCATTGATTCAAGACAAAGCAAAACTTCTGGACTGGTTTCGACATTCAGTATCTCATCAGCAGTCACGTTTGCTTGAATACATTCGAGTGAACTGTCGATCTGATGGGTCCGATAGATCGACAGAAAATGCGAATTTATATCGGTCTGCTTATTTACATTGTAATTAGGGGCCGTCACGCGATTTTGGACGATTTTTGACCCCCACCCCCTTCGTCACACGGCGTCACAAAAAGTCAGACCCCACTCAAATATGACGTCACAAAGCTCTGCCCCCTCTCCCAATTTTTTAAAAATATGCTTCAAATCGCTTTAAACTATTGTCATTGTAGTGCGTATTTAATGTGGCTCTGCACTCTGATGTTGTAAGAGATAACATTGAAAAAGTCTATTTAATTCAGTAGAACGTGTTGTCGATATTTATTTAAAGTTGCGCATTTTGATGTGACGTCACAATATCTGACCCCCCCAGTTGCGTGACGTCATTTATGCAACATGTGGCGAGTTCACCGGCGTTGGTGGAAGGAAGCCTGAACTCTGCTCATGAGACACCGTGCGTGGAAATCGGTGCAGTCTTGCACGTGCTGGATCACTGCTGCTGAAACTATTCACTTTCTAAAAAGCCATCGAGCCTTTTACTACTTTTGTTTACGTGGAGAAATATAATATTGTATTATTGGTTCTTTCGGTAAAGTCACGTAGAAGGGAAATAATAAAATAACGTAGAAGGGAAATAATAAAATAATAAAAATATAAATAATACAATTCTCACGACGTTTCGACTGCAACACAAGCAATCACCATCAAATTTGAAAAAAGAAAATTTTCTTGCTGTGGATTTCACACCTGATGATTGATTGTGTTGCAGTCGAAACGTCGTGAGAATTGTATTATTTAATATTTTTATTATTGTTTTATTATTTCCCTTCTACGTGACTTTACCGAAAGAACCAAGAATATATATATATAACCTTGTTGTAACTGCTCTCTCGCTGGTTCAGCAGTTTCACTGCTGGATTATATTTTTCCGCCTGAGGTCGACCGCCTGTGTTGCGATCGAAACGTCGCGATTTATTTTTACCGAAAGAATCAAAGAGTAATTATTTTGAACGTAAACTTCCCGTGACGTCATTACGTTGTGACGTCATCTTGCGTTACAGGTGTGCGTGGCGTTTTCGCGCAGGGCACTCATGCAAATGAGACTTCTGGATCTTGGGCCCTTGAGTTCTCACCGGGTTAAATTAAATAACCTTGAAAATGGATACACATTCCTAATGTGGGTCAAGGAAACATTAAGTTCCAATCACATATGCATGGTTCTTTCGGTAAAGTCAAAGAGAAGGGAAATAATAAAGTAATAATATTATAATAAAAATGTTTTCTTATTTTATTATTTCCCTTCCACGTACAAGGGAAATAATAAAATAATATAATTATAATTAAATAATAATCTCTTTTTTTTCCCTTCTACGTGACTTTACCGAAAGAACCAAGAATATGAATCCCTGCAGTCACGAAAGCTTTAAATCAAAATTCTAATCACATGTCAAAAATGCCCCGACGTTGGCATTTTTACTGCGTTGATGGCGTCACACCGAGTTTGGTTGATGACTTGCGTGATGACGTCATGGGCAATGACGGGGGGGGGGCTCTCTTACACTAGCTAGTCGTCATGTCTTTGCTTATGCGCTATTACGTCATATTCCATTCGAGCTCGTCCAAAGCGAAGACGTCGTAACGTCATGACGTCAAGAATGCGCGTGGTGTCACAACGCAGAGGTCGTTGACGCGAGCGCCCCCGACGGTTTTATTGCTAAACTTCCCGTTAATTCTAATTGCTCGTTAAAAAAAAACACTAACATATTTTATACACGATATAATGCGGAATTCTAATATTTTTGAATTAAAGAAAAAAACAACATCGTGTACAAAATTATGTGATTTAAATTTTGATTAATTTGAGATAATCAAATAATAAAAATAAAACAATACAATTCTGACGACGTTTTATTGTTTATTTGTATTATTTTATTATTTCCTTTTTACGTGCCTTTACCGAAAGAACCAATAATATGAATCCCTGCAGTCACGAAAGCTTTAAATCTAAATTTGTTATAATCGTTAAATTGTACTTAATGCAGTACTTCAATCACAATATGTATTGTGATTAATATGAGTGAGTGTACACATACTCTTAGGTTTTTTCGGTAAAGTCACGTAGGTAAAATAAATAGTAATGAATAATATAAATAATAATATAAATAAAATAATATTATGTACGCATGTTGCGAACGTATTACGAGTCTAAAAACTATATCCACACAAAAAAGTTCTAAAATTTTCAAGGATGTAAATTTAGCTTGAGACTTATAATTGGGATTACGTTAAATGGATTACACTCAGCAAATATGGAACGTTGGGCCAATAGTTCGATGATTCTATAATTACCTTACTCGATAATTACCTGCAAATTACACAAAGCAGCAATCATTGCCCCCCTACTGCGAAAACGTGCCAGGAGCCTTCTGAAACTGAGTCTCATGAAGCTCAGAATAAGAATGTTTATTTATACTGCAGGAATCCGATGAGCTCTAAAGCTCTTTTTGACAGATGCCCAGTCGGGGCAGGTTAGAACGTTACAACAATAAACAATGCAAAAACACGATAGGAGTGTAAAGTATAGGAAATGTAAACAAATAACCTTAAAAAATACAAATAAAACGAAAGTTTGTTTTCTTACCAGGTAAAGACCATTGAGATATTAGCTTCTTTTTCAGACGCGACCTGGCCACAAATGATAGCTCAACAAAGTTGCTTATCGTGTGGAAATGTATCGCTGCAAAATAATCGCTAAACAAGAACAGTTATCTTCTTGCGTATGAAAATGTTTAGATGTCAACAACAATGTCTGGTGTCGTCTTGCTATTCCTCCTCCGCAGTGCACCTGAGTGATTGTTGTTGTTGCTACTTCGTTGACTCCTGCGGTTTTAACTTCGTTGACTCCTGGTACACAGCCTGGGTTGTTACGGCCACAATCACACTAAATTTTCCATTCGTGAGCACGGTAACAAAATAATGGACAATTATAAAATGTATAACATTTCAACCGCCAGTAAATGTAATAATTTATATTGTCCCCTCCGCTTCTACGGAGTGTGGACCATCGGGGTAAACCGGCATTGCTAAGCAACACTGCACGTGAAGCACCACGTGGAGTTCTGGGTTGCGTAATTCTCGCGTGGCTTTGCTATGGCTCATGTGGATGTAGATTGTAGAGCAACAACAAGACTTATTTTTTTTTACAACGAGGGGTGATTCAGCCAGACGAATGCGTCAGGACTTGGCGGAGTGGTGCATTGCTGCGATGATGCCTCCTTCGTTTTTGTTGTGTGTGAGTCGTGTGGTACTGCTTATGGATTATTGGATACTGTTGAGCGACCATTGCAGATTATTTGGTTGTACAGGGTGCTCCAGATGTCTTGTGACCACAATTTTAATATCTAAGCTGTAATGTTTGTGTACCAATTAATGTATAATGTAATATTAGCGATATAACATTTAAAAATAAATGTTGGGGTCAATTCATTGGGGGTCACTAAACGTCTGGACTACCCTGTAGGTGGTTTAGACATGCAATTGCACTGCAAACGCGATTAATGACAAAAAGGAAAACATTATTTTGGTGATGCTGCGTTGCCACTGGTGCACAAACACAATTAACCACATTCGTTCATAATGTTGTGCCACGAATATAAAAATAGACGTTTAGGTAATGCCCCTTTTCTTAATAAATCATTACACTCAATGTGAATTTTACGTGCTATAAAGAAGAGCAATTTCCCGAATCGTCACCTCTTATGTATTTATTTTTTTGTGTTATTAACCCACGTGTTGAGTTTTTTTTCTTCATGACAAAAATTACTAATTTAACATTGCAAATAAACAATACTAGACCTGGCATTGGCCAAACATCCCAATGTACAGCAGGACTCTCCTGAAAAGGGCCTTGAGACTTAGTGAGGCTGTCCTGGATAAATGGTATAATTTGGACCTACCATCAGTGTCAGCCATAATCCACTGCTGGATGAAGGCCATCCCTGACGCTCCTGTTAATCAACAACATACCAAGGTCTTGCATAATACAGTGGTCTTTATATATAAAACCCCAGTGGGTCAGGCTGACACTCTAACGATTACTGGGGTACAGTACCGAGTACATCCCCCGAGTTAACGTGATGGAGGTGAATGGGTTTGTGTTCACTCCTACAGCATGTTTAATCCATGTGCCTGGATGTCTTCCCTCCAGTGGGGTACATAGCTGCCAAGTCAAAAACAATGACTTCTTGAGCTCCTGGCGGATTGAATGCCAAATTCCTAACATTCATTCATTCTGATCGCTGTTTTGGAAGTCAGTAATATATCAGCCTAACTACAACTATTATGTTTTATTTTGATTATTTTTCTTATTTTATTATTTCCCTTCTACGTGACTTTACCGAAAGAACCAAGAAGATGAATCCCTGCAGTCAGGAAAGCTTTAAATCGAAATACAACTGCACAATCAAAACGTTCTACGGGAGCCCTGTACATCGTCTGGACAGCGTGGAAGAGAAGGCCAAAACACCCTTCCGCCAGCAGGGCGTTAGCAAGTAACTGCAGGACTGCACCTTTACGTTTTGATATGCATCGACAGCCCTTTTGTTATTGTCTTGCACGTTGTGATGCGTGGTGGAGCGATTCCCATTGTCGTGAGCTATAAGAATAGATTTTAATGGATGGACCCGATACAGCCTTGGTCTACATAGCCAAGATAACCAGATACGATATTAAATGTCACAATATAACGATTATCGCCAATGTCAGTTTCCCTTGACTTTGCAGTTGCATTTGACGTTATCAGGCGATAGCTGATGCAGCTAGTTGTAATTACCGGTGAAACGTCGTACTCAGATTGTAAATGTTGTGACTTTGCTCTCCAACACACCGGTGTGCTGTACTAGTAACGAATTGCCACGTTCTGTTTACGTAACAAACCTAATTGGCTGTGTCGGGTGGTGGCGGGTTTAACGACACATTTATATATTTACGCCATCTAACCCCCCCCCCCCAAAAAAAAAAACCTGTATTATGAATTTGTTAATTCACATATATTTGATCAGCAAATATATATGTATTTGTTTTTTTTTGTTAAACGAGCAACGATAATTACGATGGAACGATGATGCGCCGAAACGGACGATACGATAATCGATTATCCTTGACATCGTAGTATCGTCGTGTGGAGGAACGACCCTAACAGAGTCCTGTATCAGTGTCTTCAGAGACCCCCCCCCCACACGGTATAAACCCTCAAACACCAACAACAAAGACCAAACGTTCACTGTTACATTGCTTTTATGGCTTTATTTTGGTGATTTTTGAAAAGTTTTTCGGTTTGGCCATGTTTGTTTGTTGTAGTACGGAGTTAGACTGATGGCCTTAATCTAAGTTGTCTTGTGGTTGTTGTTTGACTTGCATACCACTGGGATTTTTGCACACAGCCTTGGTGTACGGTGCTTTTTGTGGAATATTTTCCTGTCTTTTCCTGGATTTTCTGTTTGCACATGGTCACTTGAAGATGTTTTCTTGTTCATGTTTTTGTTTCATGTTTTAGTTTTTTGTTTGTTGCGGTTGCACCCAATTCAAGAGCGGAATGGCTCACAGGGCCATACCAAATACATGAAACTTAAAACTGAAAAAAAAAAATTTCAATCTTCTCGCTTCTTTCGGTAAAGTCACGTAGAAGGGAAATAATAAAATAATACAAATAAAACATAATAAACAACATTCTTGCTCCCCCACGCAGGCACTTCGCGCGAGCGCCACGGACACCCTCTGACCTCGTGCTCACGGTGGGGGTGGGGTAGGGGTAGGGGGGGGGTAGGGGGTGGGGGCGGGGCTGTGTGTGTGGGGGGGGGGCCACGGAGGAGTGACGTCACCACCGCCATATTGGCTACCAGGAGGAGGCCGCGTTGGAGGCGAGGCGGATCTCTGAGCCGGGCAGCCCGCAGCGCGACATGGAACCCGAGGCCTTGCTGGAGGCCATAGCAGGCGAGTGTTGCGCGTGAGACTGTGTGTAGCTGTGTGTGTAAGTGTGTAGCTGTGTGTGTGTGTGTGAGAGAGTGGAGCGGTGGCGCAGCGGTTAGCGCAATGCGCTACTAACCCGGCGTCCCGAGTTCGAATTTGCTCCCAAAAACGGCGGCTCGCGTTTATCGACGAGCGATGTTCTGGCTGGGCCGTGTCCCTCCAGTTTCGAGCCGGCATTACATGAGGTGTACAGCAGCTGGTGGCGTGTGCGAACATCAGCGCTTGGGGAGACAAAGGCGGCCGGGCGTGGTCCAAGTCCACACCATCTCCGTCGTGCGCCGGACTGTGTAATCGGTGCTCGCCGACATCAACTTCGCCACCGACCAACTTGCCGACGACTATCGCCGCTCGTCTTTGTGTGTCCGTCAGACCCATTTTTATTTGTTTGTTCCTTTCTCCGTGTGTGCCGCGTGAGCCGTCGCGTTCGCGTGGAGAGTGCGCACGGGTTGGGTGTAGTTTGCGTGCTTTTGTTAAAGTGCGTACGCGCTTGTGTTCGTGTTGTTTTGCGGTGTGGGCAGAATTTGAGAAGAAGCCGAACAAGGAGGTGACGCCCGAGCTGGATGGGTTCATGCGGCACGTAGCCAAGACGGGCGAGACCATGTGAGTCGGCATGGGCGGCCCGGCTCAGGCAGTGTTGAGGGGGGTGGAGGTCCCTGGGGCATTGAGGCCTCGGAGTTGAGGCCCCCTGGGGGGGGGGGGGTTAAGGCCTCCGGGTTGAGTCCCCTGGGGCATTGAGGCCTCGGGGTTGAGGACCCTGGGGCATTGAGGCCTCGGGGTTGAGGCCCCTGGGGCATTGAGGCCTCGGGGTTGAGGCCCCCTGGGGCATTGAGGCCTCGGGGTTGAGGCCGAGCTCTCCCGGTGGCTTTAAAGCCGGAGTTGGGGCTGGGCTGAGGCCGCAGTTGAATTGGATCCGAAGCAGAGTTTTTGGTTCGAGCTGGGAATTGGGTTGATGTTGAGGCCCATTTGGGGTTGAGGTTGGTACTGATTTTCGGTGGTAGCGAATGCCGAGTTCGGATTTGGGGGGATAGGTTTGGTTCTATTGTTCAAGTCGGGGCGAGTGAGGCTTTTGTTGGTGTTCAAACCAACGTTGATGATTGCGTTTTATCAGGTTTGCGGCTGGCGGTTGCATCAGAGTTGGAGGGAGGGTGGTGGGGTGCTCCGTTTGGATTGGTGTCGTAGTGGGGACCCGTATGGTCGTTTACCCCCTAACCCCACACCCACCCCCTCGCCACATTTTCACTCCTTCGGTGCACAACTTGCCGGGTATGGGATCGCGGAGAGAGGGGAAGGCGTCTTGCTACGATTCTACCGTATCACACGGCCAAGTGAAGTAAAAACTCCGGTTGATTGTGATACGTTAATGACGGCAAAGAACAGCACAATAACAGTCAACAGCGTTATCAAACACCCTGTCCACGACAGCTGCATCAATATTTGCGTTGTGGACCTGGCAGAAGAAGCTGTCCGAAGATGGCTGTCTAATTATTAGTACAGTGGCTTGCATTAAATGAAAGATCACATTAATTGAATAATTAAAAAAAGCTAAATATTTAACTTGATGCTTTTAATAGCCTCAAACACCCACCCCTGTGACAACACGAGGCTGCCTTATAGCCTTTGCCAACCTTTGTATCCTTTCCCATTGGGTGGAACCCCATTGCGACTTCCTGTAAGGTGAAGTTTTTGCATGAGTTACGATGTTGCGTTTTCAAAAAAAGACACGCACCTTCCCGGAGTGCACATTATACTTTATTAAAACGTAAGCTTCTGGCGGGCGTCGATTACGTAATGGTAGGTTAAGCGCCATTGGGTCGGGATTGAGCCGAGCATACCATGGTGGGCTGTGAGGCTTGCTGGTTTTAATTTACGTTGAGCATATCCAATTTGTAATTGTTTCAATTTGTACACGCCCTACCTTGCATAAATACACAACGTTAATGTTGGTTGTGCTTACTCTGTGGTGCGGTGATTGGTGACCAGTAGCACTGAGCTGCAGCTACCTACACTCAAGTATTGTTGGCTTACTGGAGACTGATTTGAAACCAGGAGGTGAGATACTCTTTAAGAACAGACCTTGGGGTTCGGGTGGCGGTAACTTTGCAGCAACTGATGTAGCTATCGGACAGAAGTGATGGTGATGTGTGGTGGCATCATTGGAATTGGCTGTGATGACCTCCTAACCTTATCGGATTGTTTTTGGTGTGCTATGTAAAAAACCTTTTTGTCTGTTTAGCGAGCTCGCAGATTGGCATACAACTCTATGTGCCTATACAGGGACGGTTAATAATTATTGAAACTGTATAAAATATTAGCTTTTAATATGAAGTACGAGAAATTACACGTGAATTAAATTCAAAATTATCGGGTTCTCTGTGTTATCGTCAATGGATACGTTACATTTGACACGGCAATGTTGTCTAAAGTAGGATATTTTTACGGGACGTACAACGTTTTTTGTAACTACCGCACCAGCTCCTAAACCATTTCCAGAATTATTTCAGCAAATGGGTAATTGGAAATAGGGTGACCATAGGTTTAATTTTAAAAGACTGTCCCTGTGGCGACTTTCTTTCTGCCTGACATTACATGTATTAGTCCCCCCCCCCCCCCCCAGTAATTCGTTGCGTAAGCCGAACTTCTAAACCTATTTATACCGACTTACAACTCTGCTATTTGGCTGCCTGAAGGGTAACAAAACCTTACCCATGTTTCCTGATAAATAAACAAATTACACGATTACATTTATCATCTGCAGCCATTGTCAATCCAAGCGGCTCTCCTGATCCTGTGGTGTAGTAATCAACCTCGCAGCTCCGCACAAATTGATTTAATTGCGCCGTCTCCTCGGTACACAGCCTCTAGGATGCATTGCATTCCTCAGATGTGCGCCACGGTCGCAAGATGTTAATAACTACCTCACCTGGAAAACTGGAGGTTGTGAGTTCGTTTCCGACCCTGACGCTTGTATATTTGGAGTTTGCATGTCCTCCTCGTGGTCGCGTGGATTTTTCTCCAGATCTTCCAGTTTTTCACTCCACATTTAGAAACATGCATTTCGATTATTTGGCTGCTGTAAATTTCCACACGATAAGCCACTTTGTTGAGCTATCATTTGTGGCCAGGTCGCTTCTGTAAAAGAGTGAAATAGCTCGGTGGGCCTTTTCTGGTAAAGTAAAAATAATTGAGTTTTTTACTCCATAATTATTCTTAACCATCGGACTTCATCCCTTCCAGCGATGACTATACTAAACTAGCAATATTTTTAATTTACCAGTTAAAGCCCACATGATTACATTAGTGAGAGAACCTCTTGTCTGCTGCATCACGGAGATGAACATGGGCATTAGCTCCTGGCATTTTTGCCAATAGCGGCGGGGGGTTCATGATGCCGAGTGCAGCGCATTGCCCAGATTGGCCAGGCAGGAGAGAAGCTAGAACCTTGTGCGTGCTGCTGTGGCAACACAGGTTGCCGTGGCCCCAGCTCAAGGGATACTTCATGTACAAGCTGGAGCGCGTACTGGATGACTTCCGTGCCTCGGTACCGGAGGTGCGCGGGCCCCCCAATCGGAACGTCGACTACGTCCCTTACGACGATATGAAGGAGCGCCTGCTCAAGATAGTGGACGGCTTCACGAGGTGGGGCATGGGAATTTGGGACGAGTGCGGGTCAGCTTGCATTCCACCCACCCGCCTTCTGACTTGGAAGCTGAGCTTTGTGCCTGGTGTGTTAAAGAGTTTGGGTAGAAAAAACGAATCTACAGGATTTTAAAAATACAAAAACAAACAGATATTCTTTGGGTCTTTATGTAAAGTCACGTAGATAGGTTCAAAGAAAATAACAAAAAACAACGACGTTTTGATCACAACACAAGCGATCATCTTCCTGATGACGATCGCTTGTGTTGTGATCGAAACGTCGTAGTTTTTTGTAATTTTTTTTGTTATTTTCTTTGAACCTATCTACGTAACTTTACCGAAAGAACCAAAGAATATGAATTCCTGCAGTCACGAAAGCTTTAAGTCGAAAGTTAGAAACAAACATCTTTTATTTTCTAAATACATACCTAGGATGTGTCCCAGGCTGTCTGTGTTGGAAGCTTTGTGGAGAAAAAAAAACGCATTTAAAGGTTTTAAGCACTGTAGTCATGTTACTATCGTGTCACTTTTACACTTCCAAATACCCACTGCAGTGTTGACAATAAAGCACTTCCTACTGACTTTAAATGCTTATTTTTCTCAATCAGGAACTCAGGTCAGGCAGCCTGTGACGTGCAGCCTTGGTACGTAGTGTATTCAGAGGATAAGAGCCCCTGTTTTTTTAGGGTCATATTATGTAATTTACATATCCTGCCTTGTCTCTATTTGACAGCTGCATATGCAGTGGCTGGTTGTATTGTTAAGCAGACAGACCAACTGGTGTGGGCCTGTCAGCTCGTTGTCAACTTCTGCTGCTGCCTTGTGTTGTGTGCAGCGCACCTTTCACAATACAACGGTTATGTGAACTGCTGATGGAGCCGAAAAAACACTACAAGCGCACGGACAAGTTCATGAGGGGGATAGAGAAGGTAAGGGGGAAGGGTCCCCTTGCTGTGTGTTTGTGTGCACTAAGCTTGGCAACTGACTGGTTGTGCTGCCACTAATTGAGTGTAATTGAGTGTTTGTGGCAAATGGAAGTTGGCCCATGGTTCTCAGCCCGGCCTCGATATTGATCATCCCTCTCGGACTGCTTGCTGTGTTCGCATTCTATTAATCAGTAACGCTTTCAAATTACAATGTAAGCACAGATGAGGCTTGGCATCTTTCTGGAAAATGTCAATAAAAGCGTTTTTATTATGTACTGTGGTGTATGACATGTACTATTATCTAATTTTTCAGAATGTGTTGGTCGTGAGCAGTGTCTACCCATCGTCGGAGTAAGTGTGCACATACGCGCACATACAAAAAAACCCGTTCATGTTTCGGCACTCGTGTAAAATAATACATTGTTGGCAGGTATTTTTCACTGCTAACCATGGCTGTTTTGTTTTCTTTCCAGGAAATTCAATTTCAGTACAAGCACCCTTAATCGAGTAAATGGAATTTTACCATCTGGTCCCAATACTGCTTACCAAGACAGGTGAGTGAGGGCAAATTTGGAGACATTTTGAGGCAAATTTCTACGTAATTTCCGTAGAATCTTGTCGGGCTGCACATTCTCGCGTCGTCTGCAGAGTCCATTTGACGTGTTTGATGTGTGATGGATGTGCGCATCTGCGCCTGCGCGGTTGATCCCCTGCGGCTACAGGTCAAACGTGAATGGCCCGGGAACGCCACGACCTCCCATCAGGTCCCGGTCGCCCTCCCCGGGGTCTTGCCCTTTGCTGCCGTCATCCAACGGGTTTGGCGACGGCACAGTGCATCACGCGACGGACGAAGAGCGCGCCTCACAGAGGTACTGTTCTCACCCATCTAAGTCACGGGTCGACTGTTGCTGCTTCACTCACCTTGTCGGTGGAAAGGAGTTTTCTTTCCAAATTCCGCACACAGCCGGTTGCATGGCATTTGAATAGTTTGTTGCAGAGCCTTATCTTACATTACATGATACTGTCAGTTTTTAGTGATACAATTACTGATTGGCATTAGCAAGCACAGGTCCCGCATTATTTCTTGTCCACACGGTGCATGTGCAGCCCTTAGTCAGTCCACTGCCGGACTATATCTTATGCACCTCGCTGCTCAATATGAAGACGGGAGGGACCGATGTGGGGGCATAAAAGCTTTGTACAACAATGGATTTTGCTATACTGTCCTCTGCTGTTCGTCACATAGCCCACAGAACACTTTGTGTCCAACTCGGGGATGGTGGACTTACATTTAATTTGACCCGTGGTCATTCGAGGCCTACCACGGCCAAACGACCTACAAATGATGGTAATCTATCACTGCAAGTACCTTGCTTACACGAATCGGGTACTAAAGTGGAATATTTTCAATTTGGAAACACTTCTAATTATAGCACATGAGGTTACTTTTGTCCCTGCAAATAGCTCTTGCAGTGACAGAAGTACGTTGTGTGTGTTTGCACGCTAATGTATTGCTCGGCAAAGGTATTTGAAAGTTCTGCTTCAACTAAACATAACATTTTTTACATTACCAGGTAAGGTCTACTGAGCTATGTAGCTCTTTATCAGAAGCGACCTGGCCATAAATGATAGCTCAATGAAGTGGCTTATCATTTTGAAATTTACGACAGCCAAATACTCTAAATGCATGTTTCTAAATGTGGGAGGGAAAAACCGGAGTACCCGGAGAAAAATACACACGACCATGGAGAAAAATTTGTAATCTCCAAATATACAGACATCAGGTTCGAGATCGAACTCATGATCTTCTGTGTACTCGGTGTGGCAGTTATCATCTTGCCACCGTGGCACCCTGCTTATCCGTCGGTAAGAAAAAGGCTTCAACACCTCTGGTCTAACCCGAGGCTCGTGTGTTGCACCAGTTCCCCCCCGCCCAGCGAGAGCAACCCGCTGAAAACCAAGCACGGGGCGCAGGACCAGCTGGAGGAGGGCACGAGCGACGACCCCCAGGCCAAGCGGCTCCGGTTTGATGAGGAGGACGAGGAGGAGGAGGAGGAAGATGAGGATCAGCAGTCTGCGGATGAAGAGGAGGAAGAGGAGGCCGAGGAGAGGGGGGGCCGTGGGTCATCGGCTCGCTCCCCGGAGGCCACGTCCGGCAACGCGAGGTCGCCGCATGGCTTCGAACAGCGCCCGGTATCCGACATCACAGAGGAGCAAAGCTGTTCGGCCAGTGCAGGTGAGGAATAGTGTCGGCTAGCATCTGACGGAGATAGTTTTCTGCACTACCCTCTGTTGATGTGCATTGTCGTTGCTCATCCAAGCACCATCCAGGCTAAAATCTACATAGCTTAAAACAATCTGAATAGATCGGGTGCATATTCTGGGTAATTTTTGTCATAGGTCCTTCAAGTCAGCGTTCACCGCGTAAATTTGAAACCATGTCTCATGCTTGCGTCCTCACCCTTGCAGATACTGGCGCTACGGAACATTGCAGCGAGGTGGAGTCCGTGCCCAGTTCGGTCAGTTCCGAACCGAAGGTGACTGGGGAGGAGCAGGAGGACGAAGAAGAGGAGGAGGCTGTGCACGACATGGACCAGTCGGATTGTGGGGGTGGGGTGGGTGGACCCGAGGCTGCCGACAGCGAGGCAGGAGCGGTGACGGTGGCGGCGGCGGCAGTGACGGAGGCAGCCGGTGGGAGTGGCGGCGAAGCGGCCGTGAGCAGCTCGGGCCTCGCCGGTGGTGCCGACTCTAACTCGAGCGACGGCAGCGGTTGCGGCGGAAGCAGTTCGGTGTCGTCTTCGGCCGAGCCCTCCGAGGACACCGAGCAGCCGATGGACCAAGACTGACCTCTCCTCCACCCCCCTTCTTTCCTACTCTCCGTTTGCCCTGTGTGTGTGCGACCCCGACCCCTACCGTGTGTGCACAGCGTTACCTCCCCTCGTCCCAAAAACCGCCTCCGATCCATGCCCCCCCCTCCGATCCCCCCCAATCTCCCCCCACCCCTGCAGTGCCTGCCGGTCAGTGATCAGCCAGGCACGAACTAAAGCAGTATTCTTATTTTGAGCGGGAGCACGATTTAAAGCGCTGCCTTGAAAATGGGTCTGCGTCTCTTCTCAACCCGGCTTCTCTTGGTGAAGGTATGGTGTTGTGTTCTCTTGTTGTGAGTCGATGGTCTTTGGGTTGGTTAGCGCTGTGTTTGTGCGTCCTATCTCGTTTGTTTGTTTCTTATTGGCTACCAGCAGTTTATTTTAAGTGTGTTTTTTAAATTAAACGAATTTTTTTCTCGTCACACATCAGAGTTTCTTTCCAGCTACAGAAGTCGGTTGGGACTGAATGGGGAAAAAAAAGTGTCAATCGATCTTTGGAACTGCTTAAGCAAATTGCAAACGAAATGATAAGTAACATCGCACTTCAACCACCCGAGGTTGTAATTGGTTGGATATAAATAAATTGGCTACCATTCGGCAAACCAGTGGTAGGAAGGAATGTTTTCTCTCACTTGGGTCAGCATTATGGAACCGTAAAACAAACAAAAAACATTGCTGTGGGAAAGAATGGGATGGCAAACATTTTAGCAGAGGCGCACTGTTCAGCAAAAACACTCATGTTTTCTTTCCTGGCATCGGTTAAATTCCCGTGTGGATTATTTGGAGCTGATTGACACTGTGTTGTGTTTTGTGTGTGTGTGTGTGTGGGCCGGCAGAGTGAGACGCGGATGTGTGTGTTTTATGGGTTTTGATTGATCATTTTAAAATTTCCAAGTTGTCACAAGATTATACCTGAATACAGCTCTTTGTACTGTGGAAGCATCGCCTATTTTCAGGTATTTCTACTGTTGTACGCACTGAACGTTCCTTGAATTTGTAAAAACGGCAAGCTGGGGTTTGTGTAAGTTTGTAGATCATTCTCTCCTCACTGTTTTTAAACAGTTATGCGAGGCCGATTCCCCCCTTCCCCTGTGCTGTTTAATTGTCATGTTGCTGTTTAGATAGGTAACTTTTGAGAGAGAAAAAATGTTGCTTAATTTATTTTTTTTAAACAGTTTCCACAGCAAAATACAGGAGTGAAAGTTTTGAAGATTACTTTTTCCATAAACAGTACCTACATTCTCTCACACACACACACACACATTTACATACACACATTTACATAGGCTAGAAAACATTCCGTTAGAGAAACTCCACATGTGGACTTATGGTGCATAAATACACTCGTAGCTGCAGTGAAATTGATTGAATCTTGTCTCGTTGAGGTTACTGAAAAAATATATACCACCCGTTCGAATTGTGTGTAAAATGCAACGGTAATTCCTCCACCAAATGTTGTCTCCGAGGAGAGGCTATGACGTGGGAGCCAGCGGCTTTGGAATGTTGAAATGGCTACATTGCACACACGCACACACTGGTGTGTCCCGTAGGCTGGTGGTTTGCTGTACCCGTGAGTGTACACCAAGGCCTCCTGTTTAGAATCGCTGTCGTTCGCAAGTTTGAGTTGCAGTACTGCATGCAGTTTGGTGCACACAGGGCATGCGTAATATGCAAAAGTGAGCTTTATCGACCTGAGTTGGCACTTACCTCGCTGGTGCGACCACAGGCCGACTGTTTTTAATATCGATAGGTGACTTGCTAGGTTTGCTAAGCATTAGGATTTGTTCGGGAGATCCAAGTGTACAAGCTTTAGACGCGATATCTGTTGGCTCGAGCAGTTGAGACTATTGAAACCGTTTAACAATTTTAACAAATCTAATTTTATAACGAAGGCAAACTTTGTTTTTGGTGGTGCATCTTCAGGAGCCCAATCATATCCCAGTGCGTGATTCTTGTTGAGTATCTGTCAGCGTGCTTTCCTACCATCTTGATAATTTATTTGTTTTGTCCTTGGGCTTGGCTAATCTGTGAATGTGGCACCCCCAGCAGACGGCTGAAAAGCATAGCCATTCATTTGTAGCCCATTGATGAAGAGTTGACATTTTTTTTAAAGGATAAAATATCTCCTAAGGACCTTTTAAAGCTTTCTTTGTGTGTGTTTTGCATTTTTAATACTACTATTGCTTTCCTCTCTTGTCACGGCGACGTTTTTGGCCACGGTGAGCGAGAGGAGCGCGGTGGCGCGGCGTTTAGCGTGTCCTCTGCTGTCCGGTGTTTTCTCGTTCGTAGTAATTTGTTGAGTTTGACCGCAGCCACGTGTTTGTCCATTCGTCATGTCTGGCTATTACCACCCCCCCCCCCTGGGCAGCCACCTCTAGTGAACATAATATAATACCTTTTTTTGATATGGTGAGTAGGTTTATAAACACACCCCTGTAGACGCTCCTCTAGGGTTTTTTTGTAGGTTGAATGTTTATGATTGCGTTAAATGTTATCTATAATTTCCCCCCCCCCTCCCCCCTTTTTAACAAAAAAAATGTTTCTCGTGAAAGCAACTTCTGTACAAAAATCTGTTTTGTGTGAGCTGACAGGCTCTGGCTTACAGTACATTTACGTAATGAAGCAATAAAATGGATGTTTGCCGATCACTTGTTTTCCACGGCGTGACATTTCATCTGTAGAATTGTATTTGTTATTTTAAGACGTGGGAGGTGGTGGTTGAGGGGTGTGGGGATTGAGGAAAAGCTTCCTGAAATAAATAGGAATGATAAAAAATGTGTTTTCATATAGCGCCTTTCATCAGAAGATTACAAAGCACTGTCACATCTGAAATCGTGGATGCTCCACACGAAGCAAAATCGGGAAAACAAAGTACTGTATGAAACACTCAACTTCGATAAACAAATAACTTTTTGCACATGCCTAAGTTAAAGTCGGAACGATCTCTGAACCCGAAGAATGGTGCATCTCCACTCGTTACTTGCGTGTAAATGTCGCCCCTTAATATCTTGTGGAAGAATGTCACTCCTCGCACGTGCCAGGCAAAACGCGAACGGTGTGAACAAGGGTTGACCAACAGAAACATGCGTGCTCCATTGCAATGCTCAGTCCTGTCGGGATGTGTGCCAAAGTAATATTTATCGGCCGGTCTTGTAGAGAGGAGTAATTATCAACAATGGGGGGAAAATGCAAGTTGTCTCCTTTTTTGAGAATTGATGGTGTGTTTGGGTTCAGGTTTTGCTGGTACCAGCAGCCAGGAGGGTCATTCTTTTTGTACAAATGGTTTATTTTTGTTTGATATGTTATGGCGTAAAAGTCACGACAACACGACGGAAAACGCTGTACATTGCTAACGCCGCTCGGGTTATTGTACAAAACGTCCTACGCGCACGGGTGGTGGTGTTGGTGCGACGACGCGCCCCTCGATGTATACGACAGCGCCCACGTGCTCACGGTTTGCACTTGGCATGCATGCATCTTTGTGTTCACATTCGCCCATCCATGCGCACATTTTTTCTCATCTGTGTACCCTTGGCAAATACTTTCTATTCGTGTAAACCTTTTAACACTGTTTCTGGTGGCTTAATGTATTTGATCTTTGACTAAATTACCTGGAAAGTGCTCAGTCTTATCAGATATTGGAAGCTAAGCCGGATAGGGCCTGGATGGGCAACTGCTTCTGCACAAAAGGTTTTTTGGACTATGAACGTGGTGGACAGCAGAGGGAGGTGCGGCTAAATTCGATGTTTCTACGTCTTTGCTCCCACACCTGTGCTCCCTGCGTTCACCACGCCGCACCGATCAGCGTGGTGAGGTATGGTGAAATGACCTCCACGACCCGCAGAGTGGGGGGTAGATTGACAAAAAGGGCTGTTCGTGTACCAATGCATACCTAAAAGTAACATCGGGTGACTTAAATGTTACTGGGGTTAAAATGGTGACAATTTTGAAAGCGTTACTCTAAATATTCCAACTGATTTGCAAATATTAGTTTGTTGCTAGTCCTCCAAGTTTAGCTACAATGTTTGTTATCGGGCAATCCATCGCTTGTCAATGTCCTGCTGTCAGATGCTGTGTTGTGAATTGAAACGAGATTTGCCAAAAATATAATTGGAAAGGATTTGCCGGCGATTCACCTAGAACACTGCATGTAGAACCATGACTTTTTTTATAGGACAAGATTTACAAAATAAATTTTGGATTGTTTCGGTTGGAATTCATAATGTGTGTTGTTTGCAAGACGTTACCATGCTTAAACGGAAGTTAGTTTGTCAGCAAGTTGGGTAAATGCTAGAAGGACAAATACAAACTATTAAAGCAAAACTTTTTCCATGCCAATTTATACCATTATATACAACAGTGGGCAAATACTTATTTTCGGTTGCGAAATGTTTCCCGTAACATTTAAAACACAAACATATCGTCCGTTTCCTAAAGTTACAACACTGCTCGGGTAAGTTTCATGTACAGAACATTTCTAAATGCATTTAGTCATAGCACATCTCAAAAATTACAAATGAACAAAGTTAGACTTACAAAGGTGAATATCTCTTAAGCCATGGGTCACAATATTGTTTCTTCCAAGTTGCTTCACAGAAACGTTTGCTTTTGTTAAGCTAACGGTTATATTCTTTTATCTGTACATTTATGCAGCATTGGACAAGTTCAAATCTATATGCGTTAATAAACGTCAGGCTTTGCTTATCTTTAAAGTGGTCAAAGTGCAGAAGAGGATAAACTTTTGGCCGTCTTTAATGTGACATTAACATTTTACATTACAACTGGCGTGGACGGCAGAGATTGTCATCCACTACAAAATGATACTCCAGCGGGGGCGGGAGGGGAAATATGTTTACGTTCACGTTAAGTGAAAAGGGGATGGGGGGGGGGCTACTGCGAGAAGTTTCTGTGTTGTGATGCGATGGCGAGCCAGTGGCAGCCTCAGCCCAGAAGAAATGCCACGAGGACTGCTGCCAGAACCACCATCGCGGACGCGTGACCCAGGGGGTTGTGGCCGCCACTTGAACCTGTGTGCCAAGGAGTCCAAAGGTCAGCCAAAGGTCAGGGCAAAGACGCGTCTCTGGAACGGGCAGACATTGTCACGTTTTACAGGTTCGGGTACACTTTACAAATCCACATTTTTCAAGATGCGAGTTCGAATTTGGTATCGATCGAAAGCTTGGAGATGTGCAAACAAATTCTCATCTTCTTTACCTCGTCGAGTTAATGGCGAAAAGCGAATTCGTATGTGGACTACAACATTAAAAACCTCGAAATGCATCTGTGCTTTACAAAAGCAAATGTTTATTTGGTGGCCGTGAGGACCAACCATTAGCCTAGGAACGTTGTCACGAGCAACGGCTGGCCCTGGAACGAGAGACCATCAGGGGCCCTGGTGGCTGAGGTAAGAATAACGAATGAGGGAGGAATGAGAGAAATTTTATCTTAAACATTACAAAATAATTCTAGATTTGAAGCTTTCGTGACTGCAAGGATTCATATTGTTAGGTTTTTTCGGTAAAGTCACGTAGGTAAAAAATTAATAAAAGTAAAATAAAATAAAAATCACGACGTTTCGGAGGCAACACAAGCTTGTAAATTTTTTACCTACGTTACTTTACCGAAAAAACCTAAGAATATTACAAAATAATGTAACAATTCTGCTTATGTACTGTGAAAATCAACACAATCGAAAGCACTTGTGTACATCGAAAAATGTAAAGTTTTGCTGCTAATTTCCAGAACGCAGTGCAAATGCAAAGAAATGAGTGCGTAAATGAGGGAAGAACAGATATAGTAAATGGATGTAGTGAATGACAAATGAATACCTGAGGGAGGAATTAATAAATGACGTAGTAAGAATGAGGAAAATGCATGAGAGAATGAGTTGGTGAATAAAATGATGACACGGAAGGTCCGAGAAGAATGAGAGGGTTTGAGGAATTGGGTGAGAATAAAAGTTGAATGAATGGACTGAGTGACGGATGAGTAAATGGAGGAATTTGGGAGTAATAACTGAGCAAGTGACGGCATAGTTTGGTGGTGTGAGGTTTTGTGTGAAATGGTTTCGTATTTACATCATGGGATCTCCTTTGCCAGTACCAAAATATGATAATAGGTTTCCCCTTTTATTTCTGGCAACAAAAACAGGTGTTAAGATGTTAAAACGCCAAACTTAAACCTTTTACAAGGAATCATGTCTGCATTAACCATTGCTTGTGGTTAGAATGCAAACAAAAAAAAACACTGATATAGTATATGCATTGTCCTTTAAACTCATTGGTCCACACTAGACAGCTTTCTTTTGAGCCTCCTCTCAAACGGCGTTAGACCAGAGGACGTCTGTTTTTGTTGCCAGAAAAAAGGGGAACAACTTATTATCATATTTTGGCGTAGTATTGTAGAGTGGTGATGTATTGTACTGTCATGGTGCAATATGTATGTGGGTGTGGTGAGTGCACGATGACGCAGGTGAGGTGTGGGTGATGTCTGCTGGGTTTCAGCAGAGCAGTGTGGTGAGTGTGTGTCCCAAGTGGTGAGGTGTCTGGTGAGGGGGCCGGTGGTTGACCGGTGAGTTCTGGTGTCGTGGGAGTGGTGAGACGTGATGAGTGAGAGTGGCTTCCAGTGGAGAGGTGGAGTCAATGGTGGAAGAACCGCTAAGGGGAGAAGGGGACAGTCCATGGGGATGATAACCCTGTGTATGGGACGGGCTGCTCTCGTGTTTTGTGTAGTGTCTGAATGCAGTGAGCGACTTAAAAAATGGAAGAAACAACCAAGACTCGCACTGAGCTCTTATCTTGTAGCTTATACAACCAGGCTGCGTCCTGACATGTCTGACATGACGTTGGAAACTCCATTTTTTTTAAACAATAAATTAACATTTACGTTTACGCGCTCCGCCGAAGTGATATAATAAAGTTGGTGTGGTGCAATTGCCTTGTGATTTACCGTCAATCGGTTGGTGTCACGAGAGGGTGCTATTGCGGAGTTTGTTGTTGTTAAAGTTATGAACCAATGTGGGCCAGCGCTGTGCTGTCAGCACGAAGATCCTGGGTTCGAATGTCGGCAGGTACCCGCGATTACAGCGGGGCTTCAGGTGGAGCGAGTTAATGGACTCGGCCTAGGTCACCACTGACCACGTGATTTCCCCCCTCCACCACCACCACCCCATTACATGACATTTAAAAAACAAATTGATTTGACAATTCCAAATCTGACATCTTCTATGGGTGTTTCGGTAAAGTCACGTAGATGGTTCAAAGAAAATAACCAAAACTACGACGTTTCGATCACAACACAAGCGATCGTCATCAGGAGGAAAGGGGAGGAAAAGCTGCTTAATGCAGACTTTTATAGGATGTAGTTATTGAAGTGGGTGGAGCTAGTGATGTTAATGTGAGAGATTTGCATGTTGATGTAAGATCAGTCTGCATCCAGCAGCTTTTCTCCTCTTTCCTCCTGATCGCTTGTGTTGTGATCGAAATGTAGTTTTTTTCGTTAATTTTTGTTATTTTCTTTGAACCTATCTACGCGACTTTACCGAAAGACCCAAAGAATATGAATTCCTGCAGTCACGAAAGCTTGAAGTCAAGATTTAATCCACAACATCGGTTTCATTGGCACGTGATGAACACTGACTTTCGTGTGGACAAAGACGCCGATTGAAGTGACCCTCAGAAGTAGTCGCGTGACATCTCTGCAGGGCCGGTCTCTAACACGGGACGATGCACTACCGTTTCGATTTAAAGCTTTCGTGACTGCAGGGATTCATCTTCTTAGTTCTTTCGGTAAAGTCACGTAGAATGGAAATAATAAACTAATAAAAATAATAAAACATAATAAAAGAATTCTCACGACGTTTCGGCCACAACGCAAGCAGCCGTCCTCAGGTGAAGAACAGGTCAGTCATTCAGACTCTGTCTTCTCGACATACCTGTTCTTCACCTGAGGACGGCTGCTTGCGTTGTGGTCGAAACGTCGTGAGAATTATTTTATTATGTTTTATTTTTATTATTTTATAATGTTTTATTTTTTTATTATTTTGTTATTTCCATTCTACGTGACTTTACCGAAATAACCAAGAAGATGCACTACCGCTCTACGTGCAAAGTTCGCAATTAAATGTCTTCGTCTCCAAGACGTCGATGGTGCAATTGGAATGCAATTGAGGGGGCATGGGGGGGGGAGATCTTTCAAACTCACTTGGCAGCCTAGGACATCCAGCTCGGGTTTAAATCTACAAGATAAGAGCCAATCATTTTCAAGGGGGTGCCTTCCATCAGCGGCTGCTGCTGTCATATCGTGGGGGTGTGACAAGGGATGGCGCTGATGCTCGTCGCGACTCCAAAAGATCGGTAACGTCGTGCGGTCACCACCTTGATTGCCTTTTTTAGCCGGCATTTTCTCCAGAGCCGAAGCATGGTTCTCTGTGTAAAGAAAGCACAAGCGTCTTTCGGTGATGCGTGGGTTGTTCGAGTGATCTTAATTTTAAAGGAAGATTGCAATCCCAAATACACACTACAAGATGAGCGCAGTGTGAGTGTTCCAGACTTTCCGACACATTCGAAGCTTCGTTGGTGACAGGAAAGAAAAATCGTGCATATGCATGGTTTGTGAAATGCTTTCCAACATGCCTTTGCCATTCCGGAGTAACAATGACATTGGCCATGACGATCTTCCGAGCCACACAATGAGATGACGTCGTGCGACATCGCGAGATGACGCGATGACGTCATCACGTTGTCCGGCAAGGCATTATTTTCAGTGCTGGTTTCTATCACCAAGTTTTGGGCCACCATTTGATCAATTTGGCAGCAGAACTTTCCCCAAAAATTGTGCATATTCGCTCATCTTTGCGAGAGTTATCGTTACCCCCCCCCCCCCCTCTGTTTTAAACAGATAGGCAGACGGGCAGAGCTAATGCAGTTACACTTTCAACCTTAGTTGGAAAGTATTAAAAGAAACTTTTAAAGTCACAGGCACACCACCCCAGCACCGTGGTCACGTCAGTGCAGTGACACTATTCAGAGGTACGAGACTGATGCAGCAGTGAATGCACGAGCGCTCCCCGACCTTGTATATAAAAGCTCGTGTCAGACAGTCTATGAACATACGAAAGTTACAAGATAAGAGCTGACAACAGATGCGGGCATGGCTTCACATTCATATTAAGAGGCGGCTACGCAGCCCAAAGAATAAAAACAGCAGCATCAAGCTTTCACGGTCTGCTCTCCCGACACATTTCCATTTCTGCCGGCTGCGGTTCGTACAGCCAGTGCAGTCTTCACCAAGGGTTCTTAGGTTCCGACCCAATGCAATTATTGGCAATTTAACGATGGCTGTGCCGTGCCCCCCCCACCATCCCCTCTGAGAATGTGTATGCCCCCACCCACCTTAAACAAAATAAATAAGCAGACAATACACCTTCAAATATCTGTCCTGCCAGAAAAAAAATATTTTTTCCACATCCCATTGGCCACACGGCATTTCTGCATAATTTCAGCAGCGTTCAAAACAAGCAAACTCTGGACCAGATACAACATCTGTTGTCTCATCAGCAGAGTCAAAGTCGCTTGCACCAATACTGGTGACCTGCACAATCTTTATAGGCAAGCACCCTCTCTGTTCGATACAAAACTATATAATATTCCCCTTTAAACAAGGTCACTATATTCTTAGGTTTTTTCGGTAAAGTCACGTAGGTAAATTTTTTTTATTAATAAAAGTAAAATAAAAATAAAATAAAATACTCTCACTTGATACAGCTATCGAGCTGTGACGGTCCCACCTGAAGACGGAAGCTTGTGTTGCCTCCGAAACGTCGTGATTTTTATTTTTTATTTTATTTTTATTTTACTTTTATTAATTTTACATTTTTTACCTACGTGACTTTACCGAAAAAACCTAAGAAAATGAATCCTTGCAGTCACGAAAGCTTCAAATCTAGAAGGTCACTCTACCCGGGTCAGGTAATGGTGGTGGCGGTGATGGCACCTACCGGTGGTGACTTCTACGGTGAGCCGAGCGGGAAGCCCATCCCCACCGGGGCTGCGTGCCCGCACCTCCACCGTGTAGACGCCGTCGCTGGTGAGGTTCAGCCAGGCCGAGGTGCGTTCACTCTCCAGCACGGCTCGCACCACGGGGCCGTTCGTCTCCAACCAATACAGCACCTGGCACGCGCGTGCAGGGGGGAGTCGGGGCAGACGCGACACGACCACACGCACACAGAATTTTCCGTCTCATAGCTGTATGCCGAGGCCTGTGCTGTGGGCTGTGACAACGTTCGCATAGAGAAATTAATTGCAAATCACGGTTAGACGAGTCAATGTCCTTGACGGATTGATTCAAATGTGTGAAAGCGATGCCGCAGTGATGTCACTCTTAATCATCAGCCATGATCGATCCACGGCAGGGCAAAGGTCTCCCAGAGCCAATGTCATCGCTCGCGGTCTCACGATGCATCTACTTCCTGCACAAGAGCTGATTTTATTGCTCCGTCTTTGCGGTGGACATCTTCTAAGGTTCATCTTCTTGGTTCTTTCCGGTAAAGTAACGTAGAAGGGAAATAAAAAAATAAAAAAAATAAAACATAATAAAATAATTTTATTATTTCCCTTCTACGTGACTTTACCGAAAGAACCAAGAAGATGAATCCCTGCAGTCACGAAAGCTTTAAAGCGAAATCTTCTAAGGTGTGTACCTACTTTGGCTGTGACTCTGTCATGAGTCTTGACCACTGGCCATCGTCCCTTCAATGACGTGTCTTGCCCAAGCTCCACTTACTCTTCTTAATGGTCGGTGTCGTCTCTCTAACTTCCAGCCAATGTGCTCCTCTCTCTTGTCTCTGAGTGTAATTCCGAACAGGCACCTTGTTATACTTCACACATTTCAGCTTTTGCTTCCATTTTATTTGTCAATGTCCACGTTTCTAGTCCATGTGGCATGGCAGATTGCTAGGGTTCTATCACCGATGCACTCCACCGTAACGCTCAGATGTATGTTTTACTCGTGCCGTACAGACAGCTTGCAACTCTCAGATTGAGATTATCCTAGCTCACAGGAACCATCCTGGAGTCCACAAACAATGACCGCCCTGGACCACCCTGGACCTCGTCTACGATAACATCGCTCCCCCGGCACTTGCCTTGTATCCGGTGACGGCTGACTCGTTCTCCGTGGCCTCCACGGGGTCCCAGTGCAGCGTGGTCCCCGAGCCGGGCGTCACCTGAGCACTCACGTTATGGGGCACCTGGCTCGGAGCTGCAGCACGCACGCACGCACGCGTACGAGAGAGCACGGGTGGGCATGTGAGTGGAGTGGCGTAGCGTGGTTGGCATGGGCCCTGGTGCGAGGAATGAAATAGGGCCACCTCCACTCCCTGTCTCGTAGCTCGGGGCCTGGGACCCTCCAGCCGCATGCACGAGGATTGGCGCATTTGCACGGCCTGCCCACTCGATAGCTACGCCACCAACCTTGAGTCACTGGGGGTTGTTGTATTGGATCTGCTGTTTTCTGCTGAAAGTGTCGATTGTACTGGTGGTGGCGGTGGTGATGGTGCTTATTATGTTCCAATGGGACCACCAGTCGTGGTATTCATTCTCGTGAAGCTTGTGGGGTGGTGGCACTGGTGCCGGTGTGAAACCAAAAGCACCACGTGCACTGGGGGTGCTGGCAGTGTTGGTGATGCCGGTGGTGGTGGTGTTGCTGATGGTTCTAGATTTGAAGCTTTCGTGACTGCAATGATTTATACTCTTAGGTTTTTTCGGTAAAGTCACGTAGGTAAAAAAGAAAATTAAAATTAATTAAAGTAATACTATAAATAAAATAAAATAATAAATCAGACGTTTCAGGGGCAACACAAGTCTCCGTCATCAGGTGGGACCGTCACAGCCGAAACGTCGTGATTTATTATTTTATTTTATTTCTATTATTACTTTAATTAATTTTAATTAAATTTTTTACCTACGTGACTTTACCGAAAAAACCTAAGAGTATGTTGCTGATGGTGCCAATGGTGCAGGTGGTAGTGTGGTGCCGCTGGCGTCGCTGCGGCGTGGCTCACGCGGCTTGAGCGTGGTGCCGTTGGCGGTGCGGCTCGGTGGGCCGGCCCCCGCCCCGTTGAGCACCCGCACGGCGAGGGAGTACGTGGTGGTGGCGCTGAGCCCTGCGATGCGCACGCCCGTGGCTTCGCCGCTCACGCGTGCGTCCTGCCGCGTCTCCGCCGACAGCTCGTTCGCTGCGGCCGCCAGCCAGTAGGACACCTGCGGGACACCGCACATTAGCACGAGCACCCACCACGACACAGCATTAGGGGATGAGTTGTAATCCTGGTCGGAGTCGACAATGAGTACCACTTTGTAATTCAATTCAATTGTGGTTCTGTCGTAAGTGGCCCTTTGCAATGGGAGTGACATTTTCACCACTGAAATTGACCATAGCAGCATTGTTGTCAATAGGTTTGCCTGTAAATTGTGACAAGAAAATCAATTTGTCAACCAAATTCTCTACGAAACAATTTTCAATGATATATATATATTTTTAAAAGGGTGCTAATGGAGTTATGACATTTCTAAACTCCATCCGATTAGCCTCATCCTGACAATTGGTTTTTTACCCTTCTATCTGGCAACAAAACTGACACCTTTTTTACAAGGAGTCATGTTTACATAGACCACAATACCTGTAGTCATAATGCAAACAAAAAAGATAACACTGATAATGTGCACTGTCCTTGAAGTTGATTGGTCCACACCCGAGACAGCTTTCCTTAGAGCCTAGTCTCACATGGTGTTGGACCAGATGACGCCAAAATGCGCACAACTCAAAGACAATGCACCATCAGAGTATGAGAGCTCTTACAGTGGCAGGTTAGTAGCTATTACACTGCGTGGTGTTTGGGGGAGTGAGAGGGGGGGGGCATCACCGAGTAGCCGACAAGCCTGCCGTGCAGGCCTTCCTGTGGCACGGGTAGCCACGACACGTCCAGCTCGGACGCCGAGGCCCCCACAGCGGCGACGGACTCCGGCACGGCACTTGGGACTGCGGGACACACGGGACAGACGGGACACGGTGAGATGCGGGTCCTGCCTCTTAGAAATGTGAGAAACTAGGCAGCGCATTGACGGCTGTCTCGTCTGTTTTCGGATTTAGCCGTGGCTTGTTTGGCATGGTGTCCAATGTTTCCCTCCCATGAGCTGGGAGCTTCTGCAGGGACTGAATGTTCAACAGTGAGCGTTCCTTTAGGAGAAACTCACGCCCCAGCCAAAGGAATGTCGAAATGTCAACGCTAGTCCAGAGCTCTAAACGGGATATAAAGCACCTCCTAATTACTAATTTGAGCAGGAAATCAATTGTTGACTTATGCTTGTTTGCCGTAATTATAGTATTCCAGGTCTAGCTTAATAAGCGATTTTCACTCCCATTAGGCTCTAACCAGGTTTATTTTGTACACCTGCACCGCCACTGACCACGCTGGTCAGTGCAGGCTTAAGGTAGGGGGTGCAGAACAATGGATGCGTGCAGAACAATGGATTGGGCTGCACTGCCCTCTATTGCCCACAATGCCGCCTGTACCCACCGTTCGCGTGTGTCGATCGCACATCCAAGTGCCGATCCAGGCTTAAAAGGCAGCTAAGTTCTCGAGGATTGAGAAGTACAAGGCACATTTCATCCACTACGAGGTTTTGAAAAGCCATCTTCCATCTCTCCACTAAGAGGCCAGTGTGAAATTCTTCATCATACCGCAAGGTGGCAGTCAAGCTCCAAACACCGCCGGCTTCTCACGGCAGGGTCAGTCCAAACTTAAGTGTGCATGAAAATGCTCAGCTGTTTTGTCAATCCACTGCTGGGTGGATGAGGGCCTCCCCACACCATGCAAGCAGTGTGGGCTATTTGACCTATAGTTCACCACGCTGGTCAGAGAAGGCTGATGAAGACCATCCGGCATGGCGTGGGCTTGTAGCGGCCTTCTGCTCCACGGGGAGTGAAGAGGAGTGAGTCACCACGCTGGTCAGGAGGGGAGCGTGGACGTTGAAGCATACAATTTACATTTTTGAAAATAATTTAAAAAATGGTCTGACTGACAGTGACCGCCTAAAATAAATATGATGGAGTGGTTACGGGGGGTGGGGGGGGGTGCAACTAATCCTTTTCTCCCCCCTTCCCTCCTTAGCTTTGATACTCGCAGTGCTCTTCAATAAATCTCCCTGCCTCCCTCATCCCCATCCCGTTGCTTAGCTACAAAACACTCAGGCATATCAAGGGAAAAAAGAATATCACACAATAGTGCAAGACAGAAGAAGCACGTATAAAAGCATTTCTCAAGTGGTGTATCATTACGCAACTGAAAAAAAATACGAGACTTTTAATGTCCCAGGAAACTTACAGAGATTTTCTAGGACAGGCAGCTGCCTGGAAAATAATGTTTATTTGAATGTAGCATCGTCCGTGCAAACTGCATCTCAAAACGCTGAAGAATAGGGAACGCGCAGAGGTTTCGTTCACCGAGAGAGAGAATCATTCAGAGGCGCCGGAAACCACAGACACGGTGGGAAGGCAGCCAGAACCGCCGCCAACAATTGCCTCAAATCTGTGGTCCAATACTGTGATGTTTGGCCAACCCCACGAATGAGTAAAAAACTCATTAAGACTTAATAATGAAAAGAAGCCGAGCAATGTGCCTGAGGACGAGAAGTTTTTAATCAGCGTGCATTACCTCCTGTGAAATAAGGCAAACTATTTGGCATTGGCAGTGATGCACAAGCAGCCAATAATAATAAAAAAAGACTTAGCACTATGTTCAAGAACACAGCGTGGCCTTAAAAGGTAAAAATAATAGGGGACGTGTTAGGCAATGGCCATGTTCATAGCACAAGAACGGCTAACCACTGGGCTTCCCAAGTACACATTTTACACTCGTTATGTAGGTAATATAATTGTCTAAAGAAACCCATTACTTGAGAACTCGTATACTCGCAACTGCATAAAGTGGATTGCTAATGGCTGATAACTTACCTCTCTGGCCTATCTATGTGCTATGAAGGGCCATTGCCCGAAACATCACCTATTATATATTTTATTTTTCAAGGCCACAAATTCAGTGTTATTGAAGAACGTGTCGAGTTCATTTTATTAATTGTGCTTGTTCACCACTGCCAAAGCAGCAAAAGCATCACCAAATAATTCCACGACCGAGTGTTCATCACACGAGGAATATCTCGGGAAGGGTCCAGGCCGGTGGGGGGCGGGGGGCAGCGCCCCTGCAACGTACGGGCCTCGGCTGAGTGGACGATCACGGCGGGGCCACGTGGCCCCTCGCCGGCGCTGTTGAAGGTCCCGACGCGCACGAGGAACGCGGCGTAGGGCGGAACGTCGGGCGGCAGCTCTGCCACGTAGAGCGCCGTCTCGGCGTGCGGCACCACCGCCTGCGTCCAGCCTCGCTCGTCGTCCTCGTCTCCGCCGACGACGTCGTCGTTGCGGCCACCGCCGCCGTGACGGCCTCGTGGTGCCATCAGCGACGAGGTGGAGGAGGAGGTCGTGGAGGTGGAAGAGGAGGAGTTTGGACGGAATGACACCACGTAGCCGAAGTCGTCCCCGTAGCGTAATTCTGGGTGCACGGGCTGAGCGGCAGGAACGCGAGCGATGAGAGAATACGACCCCTTTTTATTAGCACGTGCCCAAAGGCTCAAAAACGTCAGAGTGGTCAGCAACGAACAGCACTAATAAAATAATTCTCTCTCTTTGCGTCTTTCCGACAGACCTGTTCTTCACCTGAGGACGGCTGCTTGCGTTGTGGCCGAAACGTCGTCAGAATTATTTTATTATGTTTTATTTTTATTATTTTATTATTTCCCTTCTACGTGACTTTACCGAAAGAACCAAGAAGATGAATCCCTGCAGTCACGAAAGCTTTAAATCGCAATTTAAACAGCACTATTTAAGACTGTATTCGATACGAGTTAACATGGTTCTTGAATTGAGCAAAGTTATAAGAAGTTTGGAAAAGAGATGTTGGGAGGGAATTTCAAAGTGCACCAGTGCAAGGGAGGAAGCAGACAGAGAGAAGTGTTTGTGACCTGGGAGAATAGGTTTTCCCCTTTTTTTCTGGCAACAAAGCAGGTGTTAAGATGTTAAAACACCAAACTGAAACCTCATATTTTGGTACTGCCAAAGGAGGTCCCATGATGTTTGTGACCTGTAGAATGGGTGAGTGGGTGAACGTTGCCCTCGAGTGTGGTGGTTGAACACAGTGTGGATAAGACGAAACGGTCAGTCTGGTAGAATGAGTGGAGGAATCAACGAGTGGCGTCTAGGTGAACAGTCACCGTCGTAGTAGCGATAGAAGAATGAGGAGGCAACCGATTGCTGGTGAACGAGTGAATGGAGAAAATCGGTGCTTGTAGTTGTAGTAATTATAGCTACAACGCCTTTTGTTGAACAAGGAAATATTTGCTGATTCTCAAACCTATTTGAGGATGGTATTGCTGCGTTTAGATGTTTGGCCAATTCCCTGAGTAATCAGAGTTTGACTTCGTGTGGGGAGAAAACCAGAGAAACCAGAGAAAACCCACTCCGCATTAGAGGGGATAATATGCATAGCTCCATCACTTGTCCCGCCACCTTGCAATGCAAGCCTACATAACCTGGTATGCCCATCCAAGCACTAACCGGGATCAAATCTGCTTAGCTTATGAGATCTAATGGGATCAAGTGCAGTCGGGGTCATTTGGTCACATTCATAGTTTTAATTGTTTCATGTCCTAGCTACATGACTTGAATGTACCGTCACGTGGCTATAAAGACAACATGCCTATTGCAATCTATTAGTAAACTCGCCTTTTGCTCGTCCAAGGACGGGTGTATTGCGGTAAATCTTAAACTTGCAAGCGAAAATCAGACCACGACGTAATATCCATTGCATCAATTCGTGTGCAATTTGTAAGGGCGCGGTGACGCAGACCTATTTCATTTAAAGGTTATAATCCCTTGTTCATCACGACGTCCTTTTTACCTCTATGTCTCAACAGCGTTACGGAGATCACGTGACGTGAGGGTTCTGCCTTTGTAGTGAGGGCTGTGAGTTGATGCCGAGGAGGGGGGAGGAGGCGCCTCGCCCCCCCCTATGTGGAGTGACGTCACCCGCTAATTATTATTAATGGTCGGTGTCCATTTGGAAGACGTCACCTCTTCATAATTATTAATGAGGTGGGCTGTTCGATGTGGAGTGACGTCACCTGCTCACGATTATTAATGAGAGGAGAGTACTACATGTGGAGTGACGTCACCCGCTCACGATTATTAATGAGGGGGGCTGGCCAACGTGGAGTGACGTCACGCGCGGGACACACAGACATTCTTGGCTCATTATAGTAGTAAATGTCAATGGGGGCTTCAACTTACGTTCCAGGTAATGGTGAGCTCTCTGGGACGACCACCACCACCACTCACAGCCACTGGCACCACAGTAGGGGCTGCACACACACGCAGAGACGTACGTTCATATACAAAGATCACCCATGTAACACGTGATGCTCCCGAGCACCGATGGGTAACCCACACTACGCCCGGTCACCTTTGTCTGTGCAGTGGTGACGTTTACACGCCGCACCAGGTGCTCATTTATAAGGCTGAGTCTACCTAGAAGAGGCCCTGTACCGTTTCAGATATTGGGTAGTGGGTACCGCTGTTGGCTGTAACAAAGCACCGCTCCCCACACACAAATACACACCGCAGCACACAAATGCAAGCGTCACTCGCGTAATGTTTTGTCAACATGTTGTTGACGTTATTGATATTTGGATGAATCCTTTTGGCGGGGTTTTTTTTCTTTCTTTCCCGCTTGGCAATAACATTTCAATTTCGCTCCTGGGATTGTGTCACGAAACGAGAGAAGGCTCGCCGCGAAACAGCGGCGTCACATCGGCGTCACGTCGTGGCCTCGCTACGTTGACGTCACTAAACTATTTTCCGAGACCCCTTCAATGGGCCACTCATCCGCACTACGCACGCAATCTTTACACAAGGTTGAACAATAACACTGGTCAACACACTTTTTCTGGCATAAGGTATTCCAACGGGTTTAATGTAATTTTGGGGTGCTGATTCCAAATCTGTCTATCACATCAGGTTTTTGAGATATCAAATATTGCATTTTCAATAAAAAACTGCAGAAGAAAAATATTAAATAAATGTGGATATCTACATAAAATGATATTATAAAACACACTATCCTAAAATACAGCACCATATTTTAACACTAAAGCAGTCACTGACTCGCAACAACTTGCAATCATTAGTGACAGAGTTAATTTCGGGTAAAATCAATGAAAATGGGGTATGCCGATAGCATAAAATGAGATGTGATAGCGCAAATCTGAGATCAGATTTTGAATCAGCACCCTGAAATTAGTCTAAAACAGCTGCAAAAGTCCAGGCCAGAAAAAAATGTTTTTTTTTTTTACCAGTGTAATACAAGGTCCAGCACTTACTACATGACGATCGGATGTATATATATATTGAATAAAATTACACAAATGGGTTTTGTTTTGTGGCGCAGTTATTTGGTGACTAGGCTGAGACTCATCGACTCGCTATACCTGAGAGCCCGTGGTTTAATCCTGGGAGGCTAAAATCTGGATTTGAACGGAGGTTTTCTCAGCAGCATTTCTCCGACATAGCATTAACCTTTTGAACCACCCAGCCAGGACTGTGAGATTGGGAGATTTTGTTTTAGGCTTTTGTGAAATTGGGATAAAAACTTTTATTTTCGATTCAAAATGTTCTGGTTTCTACTCCAGTAAAACCACCTGTTGTTTTGGGTCTCTTCTGAAAGGAGGCGCATGCCGTTTTTTTAAAACAAATAAAAAGGAATCATCACCTGTTCACCTCTTTACCCAAACCACCTCATTTTGATTGTCATGACTGCATTTTGCAGGGCTTAATATCTCACTGGATAATTTCAGGGTCACTGGAAGATTACTGGGGGAAATGTCACGTGCCTTAGTAGGCACAAGCCTACTGCGAGAAGTATACTGGATGTGGTATGTGCTGAGTGCACACGGAGGGGAGTCGTGGGTGACATCACGTCACGCTCGCCCTCGGAGAGAGTGGCGTCGCAGAACGTGACGTCATTCCCCCAGGGGGGGGGGGGTATTTAAAGGGGGACCCGGGATGTAACCGGGGTTCGTCGGGGGTAGGAGTGGGGACTCGGGTAGTTCATCCTCACACGAGGCTAGGGGAGGCTACTCTGCCCGACCGGCCGAGGTTGGGGTAGTCCCAGCCCGGGGCAGAGTGGAGAGCCGAGTTAGCCGGGGTGAAGGCTAGGGGGGTTTTGGTTCAGCGTAAGCCCTTACCAAACCTGGCATAAGCCTTTAATAAACGTGGCATGAGCCCCTAACGGAACCTGCCTTGGAGTCGTACATTACACTCTCTGTATCGGCAACCCAGATACATTCAGTTCTGGTTTCTTGTTTATTGTGATTTGTTGTCGTTTTTTTGTCATCATCGTTGTTGCTGTTCTTGTAGCCATTGTTCATGTCATTGGGGGGGGGTTGCCATGTCCCCAGTAAACGTGGAACATTGGGCCAACATTGGGCCAACAGCTGCAACCAAATGGCCCAACATTGGCCCAACGTTGGCATATTTCCCGTGTAATTATCGTTGTAATGTCGTCATGTCATCTTCGTTGTGGTGGTGGTGGTAGCTGCTTACGGGCGGCGTTGGTGCGGATCCGTCGCGATGGCGTGCTCTGCTCGCTGGTCCCCACGTCGCTCACGGCCGCCACGCGGAACTCGTACTCAGTCCACGGCACGAGGCGCTCGCACACGGCCGTCACCGCGCTCCCCTCGATCTCTGCCGGCGCTGGCGACGAGGGGGCAACACGGCAGGACGAGGCGGGGCGAGGAGAGGACGGGGAGACAGCCGAGGTGAAACGACGTGAGATGGATGTGGAACGAAGCTACGTGAAATAGTAACGTTAATTCTAGATTTAAAGCTTTCGTGACTGCAGGGATTCATCATCTTGGTTCTTTCGGTAAAGTCACGTAGAAGGGAAATAATAAAATAATAAAAACATAATAAAATAATTCTCACGACGTTTCGAAGCTACGTGAAATAGTAACGTTAATTCTAGATTTGAAGCTTTCGTGACTGCAAGGATTCATACTCTTAGTTCTTTCGGTAAAGTCACGTAGGTAAAAAATGAAATTAAAATTAATAAAAATAAAATAATAAAATCACGACGTTTCGGAGGCAACACAAGTCTTCGTCATCAGGTGGGACCGTCACAGCCAGATTTGCTGCATCAAGTGAAAAGAGAATTTTGCCTCACGTCGTGATTTATTGTTTTATCTTTATTAATTTTAATTTCATTTTTTACCTACGTGACTTTACCGAAAGAACTAAGAGTATAGTAACGTTAATGTTAATCAATTTTAACGACGATAATGTTAATTCATGTTCTTCCACTGCCCGATGAGGGTCACCGCACACGGTGCAGGCATCAAGGCAGCCTTGGCTGTACTTGAAGCTGGTCAGCGCTGGTTGGTGCAGGTAGGGGGAGTGCCAGAACAACAATTGATTTCCTCCACCACCCCGCCCCCTACTGCCCATAGCGCCTGCTGCACCTGCCCATGGCGCATGGCGATCACACACCCAGAGCGGGTCGTGGGGATTGATTGACCGTGCAGCAAGGGTTGGTGACGGCAGGGAACATGCAGTGCGGCAGCACAGGAGTACAGTACAACAATGGATTCTGCTGCCCACAATGTAACCCCGCAACAGCCAAAGACAGACTGCCATGCGTGGTCGTCGCCCATCCAAGCACTATCCAGCCCAACCCAGTGCCCGATTAGTGCGGGGCCTCTAGAATATGTTATTAAGGGGCCCTAAATAAAAAAAAAACACAAATATTAAAACACATTTTTTTACTTGCACAGTAAAGTAATTGTATTTTTTCATTTGCTATATAGCCAGATAATACGACAAATCGCTAACCTTAAACACCCAGTCGTTCATAAAAGTTGAAGGCAGTATAGTACTATAGTAATAGAGCAAGTGCAGAATCACTGAACCGGAATTGATAGCTTGAAAGCATTTAGCGTGGGGCCCTTGAAAGTGCGGGGCCCGTAGCTACTACATATGTAGCTACTTTGGCTACTACGATAATCCGGCACTGCCCCAACCCTGCTTAGCATCTGAGATCTGATACTATCGGCTCTACGCACAATATCCAGCCCGTGTCGTTCTTGTGTGCGCGCTACTAACCCTGCGCACATCTTTTTTTACTCAAAGTCAGCTTTTAAATTCTTCTCGACACACATCCCTTCCCCTATCGTCTATTTCCCCCTTCCTCCTCGGCACCTTACGAATTCAACAGTCGAAGGGCGATTGCGCTCGGCACGGTCTCGTATCGACAACGACGGCATAATCGAGGCTTCGCGAAACAATCGAAGCCTTCAATCGAACCACTCCGGAATCGCCCCCCTCCCTTGCGCGCAGCCGCATGTGCCAACCGGTGGAGACGGCCGCCCACTGCCGGGACTGCGGCGTGCGAGCCTCCACGCGGTAGCGCCGGATGGGGCTGTTGTTGACGGCACCCTGCTTCCAGGACAACATGGCGCTCGTGTTGGTCACCTTCATGACGCGCACCGACGCTGGGGGCCCCGGCGGACCTGCACGCGGTGCCACGGGGGGCGGTGATAGGCGGGGGGGGGGGGGGGGTGATGCAAACACGCACGCATGTGAGTGGAAGACCACGCTACCCTCCTTACCTTGTGTGCCGTACACCGGCCTTTATAGGTGTTCGATTACAGTGCTTGGCCCAGCCGGAGCGTCTTATCAAGTCACGAGTGGGAGCACGCGCCGAGGCAGTGCGTGGTAGCAGCATCCAAAATCCGGCACCGACCCCTCGCGTTCCTCCTAGAACAGCTCCAAGCGAGCTCCCTGCCTAGGGGTCCCTCCTGCTTGTATACCCTGGAAAGGCGTTATTTGATTCTCAAGGCTTTTTAAGGGCGGTCCTGCCAAGTTCTTACGGTGGGCAGTGCTACGTTGCTGCTTCGTATCATCCCAACTGATTAATTTGCAGATAGGTTTTCAGCATGGGGACTTTTGCGTGGTTTTATTTTTTTGAGATGGGAGTAAACCTGAGAACCCGGAGAAAACCCGTGCAGAACAAGGAGCGAACGTACAAACTCCACACATAAAAGGTGCCTGAGGTGGGAATTGAGCCTAGGCCACCTTCTTGCTGCGGGGGGGGGGGGGGGGGGGGGAGGGGCACGAGTGTTACCATTGCGCTACCCTGTCCCCCAGTAAAGTTCAAAGTTCATTTCAAAGTTCATTTATTAGGTATAGCCCTGTGAGCCATTCGGCTCTTGAATCGGGTGCAACCGCAACAAACAAAAAAACATGAACAAGAAAACATCTTAAAGTGACTATGTGCAAACAGAAAATCCAAGAAAAGACAGCAAAATATTGCAGAAAAATCACCGTACACCAATCCTGTGCAAATATCCCAGTAAACGAGCATCTCAATAATAATAGCGTCGATCCTGGGCGCCCCATCGCACCTTTGACTCGGAGCGTGGCGCTGGCAGACACGCTGTCGATGGGCGTGCGTGCCGTGCAGGTGTAGCGCCCGCTGTCTGCCAGGCGCACCTTCACGATGGTGAGGTCCCCACTGTCCTCGCTCTGCCGCGTGACGGGGGGGGGGGGGGGGGTGAGACGAACAGGTTCCACTTAGGCACAACGGGGGGACGGTCTCTCTTCTCGTTCTCTCCCAATCGTCGTCAACACCCAGGCTTATGCCTCGTGCTGCAATGCCGAGCAGGACAGAACCGCGTGACCGAGTCGATGATGATGATGATGATGGCGGCGACTCGGCACGTAACGGCATCACGAGCCATAGATTGGTCAATAACACTCTGGTCTTAAATGGATACAATATATAAGAGGTGACATTTTGGGCAACTGCCCTTCTTCACAGTAGATACATTTTGTTCACGTGTTATGTAGGGCCATTGCCCGAAACGTCAAACGCACGCATCTCAGCGGGTTTCTCTCATCTCCTGGTTAAAAAGAGAGGAAAGTCTTCACCTGGCTCGCGATCCAGAACTTCTCGGCGTCGCGGCCGGGGTCGAGGGTTCGTCCGAGCGCCTCCCACGTGTAGGTGACGCTCATCCCCGCGGCGGCGCTCGCCTGGCAGGGCAGCAGCACGCTGTCGCTCACGTTCGCCGTCAAGTCAGTGGGCGGCCGCGACATCCACGTGGGCTCTGCGCGCGTGCATCGCATAGGCCGGGGAGAGGGGGGCAGTGAGGGGAGAGGTGCGGTGCTGGATAAAGCTAGTGCCGGGACCTGTAGCATCTGTTATAAAGGGAACCTAAATAAAAAAAAACACGTAAATATTTAAACACACATTTTTTTACTTGCACAGTATAGTAATTGTATTTTTTCATTTGCTATACAGCCAGATGATAGGACAAATCGCTAACCTTAAACACCCAGTCGTTCGTAAAAGTTGAAGGCGGTATAGTACTATAGTAATAGAGCAAGTGCAGAATCACTGAACCGGAATTGATAGCTTGAAAGCATTTAGCGCGGGGCCCTTGAAAGCGCGGGGCCCGTAGCATATATACAGTAGCTACTTTTGCTACTAGGATAATCCGGCACTGGAGAGGTGTGGAGATAACTCTTTGGTTCTTTCGGTAAAGTCACATAGGTATAAAATTAAATAAACGAAATTAAATCACGACGTTTCGATCGCAACACAAGTGACCCTGTATGACCTTCAATTACCAGCCGAGGCACACACACACACACATTGAAGCCTTTTCCAGTTGTGTGTGTGGCTCCAAACCGGGCAACTTCCATTGTTGTAGCAGGGTTGCCTGTTGGAGTTTGTTGCCTAACGTTTGTCGTGGATTCCCTCCGAGGAGGAGGCACCTTGGACGTGGAGCTGCAGGGTGAGGTTGGCGCGGCCGCGCGCGTTCTCCGCCACGCAGGTGTAGGCTCCCCCGTCGGCGTCCTCCGTCGCGTTGACAATGAGAAGGGAGCTGTCGCGCTCACGGACAAACACCCTGTTGTGCACACGCACACACACAGAGATATACATAAGCACGTAAAAAATATAACTATTTTTAATTCTCCATAATATCTTATACTCTTAGTTCTTTCGGTAAAGTCACGTAGGTAAAAAATGAAATAAAATAAATAAAATAAAATAATTTAATCACGACGTTTCGAAGGCAACACAAGTCTCCGTCATCAGGTGGGACCGTCACAGCCAGATTTACTGCACCATAATATCGTTTGTTTTTTGGGTTAGATAGCGTAAATATATAAATGTGTCGTTAAACCCGCCACCACCCGTCACACAAATAGAACATGCCAAAGTTACTAGTACAGCACACTGGTGTGTTGAAGAGCAAAGCCACAACATTTACACTCTGAGTACTGGTAAGGCCCACTGAGCTCGAGAGCTGTTTTTCAGAAGCGACCTGCCCACAAATGAAGGACCTGGAGGAAAATCCACGTGACCACGGGGAGAGCATGCAAACTCTAAATATATAGGCGTCAGGGTCGGGTGCGAACCCACATCCTCTTGCATAATAGGCGAGGGAGTTAACATCTCGCCACCGAGATACAGAGACATTCAAACGTACAAAGACAAAGATCCCCCCACATAATCCTAACAGACTTCGTTTCCTTAGTCGTGATGTTTACACACCGCACCAGGTACTCATTTAAGGCTAAATTGACCTAGGGGAGGCACAGAACCAGTTCAAATTTTCACCATTGTTGAGCGGGAATTGAACTCGGGCCACTTGGTTCGTAGTGCATAGCACTAACCACTGCACTACCACTCCCCACACACATACACACATATAAAGATACAAACGCGACAACAAAAATCATGGTGGTGGGGGTTGTGAATCATGAAATCTCGACTGAGCTGCAATAAACTGGGCTGCAGTCATTTCCAGTGTATCGCACCACACCAAACAACATCACACACCACACCGTTCTCACCGATCCACACACACTGCGTCACACTGCGTCACACCGTACCACATGCCACACCGGTGTCACTCATGTAGCCAGCTATGGCTGCAGGGTTTTGGTAGTACATGTTGTTTATGTCATTTATTGTGAAAATTCCGTCACAGTTCCTATGATCACTGTTTCATTGCTTTCATGGCTTTATTTTGGTAATTTCGAAAAGTGTATTGGTTTAGCCATGTTTGTTTGTTGTAGTACAGAGTTAGACTGATGGCCTTAATCTAAGTTGTCTTGTGGTTGTTGTTGTTTGACTTGCATCCCACTGGGATGTTTGCACACAGCGTTGGTGTACGGTGCTTTTTCTGCAATATTTTGCTGTCTTCTCTTGGATTTTCTGTTTGCACTCAGTCACATATTCACTTTAAGATGTTTTTGTTGTTCATGTTTTTGTTTTTTGTTGTTGCGGTTGCACCCGATTCGAGAGCCGAATGGCTCACAGGGCTATACCTAATAAATGAAACTTGAAAACCACACCAAAACCACTGCACTGCACGCCATGCCGGTCTCACAGAACCCACACACACACGCTGCAGCGCGTACCACAGCTGATCTCCCTGACCACACGGCACAACAGCGCACACCAGTCTCACCGCGAGGAGTTGAGAATGGGGGCACCGTGCCGCTCCCAGGAGATGGTGGCGTGGGGCGAGGCGCGAGGCCGGCAGAGCAGCGTCGCCGCACCGCCTCTCACCACGTGCGCGGTGCCGGGGTCCGGCGAGGAGCCGAAATGCGGCGCGTATTCTACGGCGGGCACACGGGGACATGCCGCTGGGGGTCGCTCGGAGAGACGGATAAAGTCTGGGGTCGTGTGGTTTGTTCTTTTCCAGGTTTTGACCGAAGTTCCCAACTTCGCGATTTTGTCGCTGCATCCCATGACTTTGTGACCATTAAAATTCATTCTTTAGAGTTTGCAAAGCGCCACAGTTTTCGTTCACTCGAGAGAGAGAGAGATGATTCTTCACCGCAGGAAAACCACAGGACAAGCGGGGAAGACAGCCAAAACTGGCACCAGAAATTGCCCAAGCCCTGTGGTGCTATATTGGGATGTTCATGATTCATCTGAACCACGCAGCCACATTGGCGTCATGCTGAATGCTAATCATGTATTTACAATGAAGAAAATCATGAAAGTGACTGGAGGAAACATGTTTTAGTCCACTAAAAAAATACATGGTCAATTTATAATTGAATTAATGCAATGTGTCGATATTATTGCAAACAAATACCTCCGTCCGTTTTGGTCAAACAATATTCCACCAATTATTTTGATTAATAATTTTTCATTTTGGGTTATATCGTGCCGGTATAATGTCGGAGTTTAACTGTGTCCTTCCACCACCCAACTGGCATACAAAGACGATCCAACCCAAAACAAACTAATTACGAATCACGTTGGTCACGAAGGCCTCTCGGTATTGTTAAACTGATTTTAACACGATGTATCGATACTCAGCGTGCGAAATAATCAATACAAATCTGTAAAATAATAGAACCCCACCCCCCCACGTGACACTAACTTCTGTCATTTTGGGTCAAATATGGGTGTTAAATTGCTTTAAAAAGTAATCTATTTTCATGTAATCATGCTGCTGAATATGCTGCATAGTTTATGTCGTACTTTTCACAATGGCATGCTTGCCGAATTCGTTTTTGTCACAATGTATTTTTTATGACTTTAAATAAACACCAGAGCCTCACTCATATGGCTCGAGTATGAACGTTCCTGACTAGTCACCCAGGGGCCTTGTGGCGCAACGGTAGCGCATCTGACTCCAGATCAGAAGGTTGCAATGGCATGCTTGCCGAATTCGTTTTTGTCACAATGTATTTTTTATGACTTTAAATAAACATCAGAGCCTCACCCATATGGCTAGAGTATGAACTTTTCTGACTAGTTACCCAGGGGCCTTGTGGCGCAACGGTAGCGCGTCTGACTCCAGATCAGAAGGTTTGCGTGTTCAAATCACGTCAGGGTCAAGTTAGTGAATACAATCTTTTAAAGTTATTTTTTTAATTTAACTAATAGATCAGGGAACAAACACCAAAGAGAGACCTGATATTGAATTTTTTTTTAAAGTTGGCTTTGACCAGAAAACTTTAATGCCAGCCAGTATGATGGCCAATAAGACGAAACTGAATTGCAGCCGAAGGAGAGAATGCATCCAAAGCGGGCGGTCACGGTGGAGATGGAGCAATGAGATCAGTCCGCGTGCATGCGTAAAAGCCTTAATCCAGCAACGGATTGATCATGGTTGATACCAAATGTGCCCTATGACTAGAATCCGATGTTGATGGCAGACAGCCCAAGACCTCGTGGCGCAACGGTAGCGCGTCTGACTCCAGATCAGAAGGTTGCGTGTTCAAATCACGTCGAGGTCATACCTGCATTTGCTTTTGTCAATGACATTGAGGAGGCAAAATAGAAATCGTACCCTGACGAAACGCGTTGCATCGAGCGTCAGTAAGAATCGGTCGTGTTCGATTTAGCCAAATGAAATGCAAATGTGGACACAGAACAGTAGTTTGTACAGTGTATATATTCTTCTTCTTGGTTCTTTCGGTAAAGTCACGTAGAAGGGAAATAATAAAATAATTCTCACGACGTTTCGGCCACAACGCAAGCAGCCGTCCTCAGGTGGAGAACAGGTCTGTCGGTCTTCCCGTCTTCCCGACAGACCTGTTCTCCACCTGAGGACGGCTGCTTGCATTGTGGCCGAAACGTCGTGAAAATTATTTTATTATGTTTTATATTTATTATATTATTATTTCCCTTCTACGTGACTTTACCGAAAGAACCAAGAAGATGAATCCATGCAGTCACGAAAGCTTTAAATAGAAAGTGTATATATTACCTACAATGCTCCACAATGCATTTTTGTATAGAGAATCGCTTTTCACGTTAAATAGAAAGCTCTTTAGTGCTGTTGTGGAGTGCACCTGCCCAATGAACGTCTGGCAAACCCAGCAGTATTTAACAGGCCAGACTGCTGATGAGACCTAGATGGTTCAAAACCTGATGCAGAGTTTTGCTTGCTTGAACAAGATGCTGCTTGATGTTGCTTTGGAAGTCCCAACAGGCTGATGGTGACTTTACAATAATGTATTTGCATGCGGAGACAGACACAAAGCGGATGTACGTTTTGTCGGAATTACCGAAAGTGTAAATTTCGTCAACCAGCACCGCACCAGTATGGTCAAGTATGGCCCAATAACCAAATACCCCCGTATAGCCTGAACAGACTGTTGGGGCAAGTGCTGTTAGCGAGCACCTGTGAAGGCCGGCACGGCACACGAGGGGGGTGGGTGGCCAACACCACGTCCGGCCGCCTTTGTCTCCCCAGTGGTGATGTTTACACAACGCACCAGGACTGGTTATAGATAATCGTTATCATGGCTTGGCCGTGAGCAGGAATCGAACTCAGGTCGCCGGGTTCGTAGCGCAGTGACTACTGCGCTACCGCTCCCCACAGTAACCCAAACTCCCGTGAGCCGCGAGGCGTGTGGAGCAAGGCCGTAGCCATGGCGTCAACATTGGGGGGGGACCAAATATTCCAGGGGGTCCGGGGGTCCCCCTCCCCAGAAAAAACTAATCTAAATTTGAAAACGAATTCCCTGCCTAAAATATTTAAAAATTCACTAACACATGGGATGGACTTTTTCTTTACTTTTTACAATAATGTCTAATAGTGTATTGTATTACATTGCTGTTTTTACTTTTTTCTTGTTTCACTGTATGTAATGGCAGAGATTAGGGATTAATAAAGTACAACCATAACCACACTCATATAAACAGAAATCTATTTCATAGCGATATATTGGGGGACAATTACTGCCTTGGTGTGGAGGCCCTCTATCCAGCAGTGGAGTAAGATGTACCAACTGTATATTGCCGAGCATTTTATGGGGGGGGGGGGGGGGAATGATCTCACAAAAGCGTACGTATGTTCTCATCTTAAAGGAATGTATATAGCGCCTTAAACAGGTGTGGTGCCACAACGACGGGGCCGCTCTGCCGAACCAGGGAGCCGCCCGGCTTCCCCCACCGCACTGCCCCCCATCACCCGCCCCACATAAGCACACACCCGCACGCACCCCCCCCCCCCCATAGAGCTGGAAGGGAAGGTCACCTGATCGACCGGTTTTTATCCGAGAGACCCTTATCGGGATTAATTCTCACGGTTTCCGGCGATCAGGGAATTGGATGACCTCCCCGTGCTACGTGGCACCGCGGCGCTGCGGCCGGCCTTAATATGGTAGGTCGTGGCGTGGGGCATTCGGCCACCGCGGTTGAGGCGCATTTCCCCCCACACACACTCCCACGGGTCGACGGGGCGAGCAGGGGAGGCACGGGACAGCATGAATAGCGGGGTCACAGGGGCTGTTGCGCATAGTCATGGAGGGTTGGGATAATTGCGCTTGAGCGCGCAAGCCCCATTGGTAGGAAGGGTAAGGGAGTAATTAGGATTTACGCCTTGCACGCAGCACACTGATTAGCATATCAACAGCGCCTGGGGACTGCGGTGCGCGGGCTTGGGGTGCACGAGCCCATTGTTCAGCGCAGCATCCCTTTGGGAGGTAGGGAGGATAAATAGAGGAGCGCAGAGGGGAAATCGCTCTCTTACTCCAGCGCCAGGCGACCAGACGCAGCTCGGGCCACCGACCCGGACGTCCGTGCGACGCACCGAGGCACGCGGTTAACACAAGGATCAGCGGACCGCCGTGGACACTTAACAGTGAGTAAGAAGGGGAATTAGAATCATAGCCGATAAATAGGGAATAGGTACAGGTTTAGTGGAATAGGCCAGCCTCGTCGACTCACTGATTCAACATCAATTCGCAGGTGGCATATAATAAATCATTAATAGCGAAGCGTGGTCTCGCGTGATCTTGTCGTGCAGTGTGAGCGTGTGGGTGCGCTGTGTGCACAGTGGTTCGCCACGTGAGTGAGCGCTGCGCGGAGCTGAGCGCGCGGGTTGCGTGTGGGAACGCGTGTGGTACTGTGTGTGCGTAAGCTCGCGGCGTGCGTAATAGGCGTACCCCAGGTGCGCGATCATAACGCAAGCGGCCAGCAGACGGCGAGCGCTGCGCAGAGCGGCGCAAGAGTGGGTGTCGCGTGTGTTCACTCCGTGTGTGATACAGGTGCGCGATCATAACTTGCGTAGTTGGTGTGGAGTTGGAGTGCACGGAGCGGCGTGTGTGTGTGTGCATACGTTCGTTACATGTCGGACACGGATGCGCATTGGTAACGTGCCGCACAGGGCTATACTGCGAGCACGGCGTTTGATTGACGATGATGTGCGCACGTATGCTCGCAGCGTGGGAGCGCGGCGCGAGGCTGTAACCGTAGTGGCGTCGCATTCGAATGCCGGCAAAACCGTAGCGAGTAATAGGGAGGTGGGGTAACTTAAACGGAATAGGGGATGCTGGCGGGAGGGACCCCGGGGGCCAACGGCCCCCACAAATTGGTGTCGGAAGCGGTACGGACCCCCGCGTTACCTCACGCTAAAATAAGACTAATATTTACCGGCCGGGGGGCCCCTTCGTGGAAGGCATTCGCCCGCAATCTCTTAGGGGCCAAGGAAATTAATGGATGGACGGACGCGCAGGCAGTACGTCAACTTAATATGAATCTTGATGGGCGGGCAGCCGATTTTGTAGAAGCGTTACCCGCGAGCGCACAGACACAGCTAGAGGAGCTGATGCGCCGACTCGATCAGCGGTTTGGCACGCGTGACGAGGAGGAAGCAAAATCGGCCTTAGAGGCGCGCCGGCGCCAACCTGGCGAAGATCTACGTGATTACGCCGAGGATGTGCGCGAGTTAACAAAGATCGCACGCCCGGGGTACGCAACTGATGTTATTGAGGAACTGGCCGCCGAGAAAATCCAGCGGTACCTGTCTCGCACGGCGTGGTGGCAGCCAGACATGAGCTGCCCACGTCTTCCCTTTAACGCCCTTGTCGAGCGCGCACGTAAGTGTGAAAGAATTCACAGCGAACGCGCGCAGCTCCGGGGGCTGGGACGAGAGCGCGCCATTGCGAGCCTGCTCTCGGAAGACGAGGAGGAGGAACAGGAGCTCGCGAGGACGGTAAGGGGCCGGGAAAGAGAGCCTCCAGTGTCCCGCGAGACAACCCCGGGATGGGTTGCCGGTATACAAACGGGTATAAAGGATGTCTCCGGCCAGGTAACCCAGATAGACAACAAGGTAACTCACGTAGGTGAGAGGGTAACCCAGGTACGCGAGGAAACGAATAAAAATATGACCCAACTGCAATCCTCCGTTGAGACCATCCGATCCGAGATGGGGGAACTAGACTCCACGGTAGGAGGGCTAACTGGAAGGATAGCGCGACTAGAAGCAGAGTATGAGCAGCAGCGCACTGGGGGAGGAGGGAGTGGGCAGAGAGCCCACTACGGAGCCGCCACCCCTCCCCGGGCATGTTACATGTGCGATCGCCGAGGGCATCTAGTGAGGGACTGTCCTCAGGTCGCCCGAGCTAGACAAGAGCTAAGGTCAAACACTAAGGCCCCCCTAGAGAGGGGACCACCGGGGGGTGAAATCGACGTAGCCCCGACACAAACAAGCTGTGAGAATAATGGCGAGCGAGTGATCTCCACACAGGTTCCAGCAACAACGCCCACAGAAACGGTGACTCCTGGCGACTGGCTGCGGGAGCTGGTGGCGGGGATCACGGGGGCCACGTCGCTGGTGGAAGGGGAGGTAAACGGAGTGCGTACCCGCATCCTACTGGACACGGGGGCGGTGGCCTCGCTCGTGAGCGCAGCGCACTGCAGCGCGATCGGGGTCGACGTGCGTCACCTGCAGGCCCCGGACCGCGCGCTGCACACGGCGAGCGGAGCCGGAATGGGGCTGCTGGGGAAAGCCACCCTAGAGGTCCGCATAGGCAGCCAGGTATGCACGCAGGAGTTCTACGTGTCGAGTGCGTTGTGTCACGAGTGTATCGCAGGCACCGACCTCCTAGAACGGTTGGGACTCAACGTGCAACCCCGCCAGCGATGCGCCACCATGGAGAGCAACGGCGAGCGGATACCGTTCCTGGGACGAGAACCAACGCGCCGCCGCTTTGCACCTGTGGCCGCTATCCTGGCGACGGCAGTCACCATCGGCCCGCTCACCGAGATGCTGGTGCCGGTGGCAACATCCCCCACCGACCCCGCGCTCCGACCATCAGGGGAGGTAATGCTAACTCCTCACCCGGAGTTGGCAAAACGGTATGGGGTTGTGGGATCCGCCACGTTGGTAAACGCAGATGGGGGCCGATTGTTTATGCAGATGTTTAACCCCCACAATACCCCCGCGATACTGCGACGGCGCACCCCGATAGCCACAGTACACCCCCTGCACGCACGCCACTCTAACGACTCGGTGTTCGCACTCTGGGCTGAGGACCCCGGTCGTCCTGAGGGTGAGCAGGACCTGGCCTGGCGAGTCGGCCCGACTCCCCGAGCCGAGGTCGTTCCCCTGCTCGACGCGTTACATGTACCATGGGCGGACTTACCTAAGGGAGAGGCCGATCGGCTGCGCGAGTTACTGCGGGAGTATGCCGACGTGTTCAGCGAACACGACTCGGACGTGGGTCGGACCGACCTTGTTAAGCATCAAATTGACACCGGTGCAGCCCGACCCATCAAACTCCCTGCGTACCGAGTGGGCGCACCCGAACGCGTCCAAATCAAAGAGGCAGTTGGGGACATGCTTCGCGATAACATAATTCAGCCCTCGGCGAGCCCCTGGTCAGCCCCGGTGGTACTAGTAACGAAAAAGGATGGGTCAACCCGATTCTGCGTCGATTACCGTAAACTAAACGCAGTCACGCTCGGCGATGCCTTCCCCATACCTCGCATCGACGACACCTTCGACAGTCTCGCAGGAGCGCGGTATTTTTCCACCCTCGATCTGGCGTCCGGTTACTGGCAGGTGGAGATGACGGAGGAGGATCGGCCAAAAACAGCATTCACCACCCCGATGGGCCTGTTTGAGTTTCGAGTGTTGCCGTTCGGACTCACTAACGCGCCCGCGACGTTCCAGCGGTTGATGGAGTTGGTGATGCGGGGCTTGCAGTGGGAACAGTGCCTGATTTACTTGGACGATGTGATAGTGTTCAGTAGATCTTTGTCTGAGCATTGGTCCAGGCTTCGAGAGGTGTTCCAGCGGCTGCGAGCGGCTCATCTCAAGCTCAAGCCACGTAAGTGTTACATCGCACAACGCGAGGTGGGGTACCTCGGGCATCGCGTCAGCGAGGCAGGCGTGCGCACCGATCCGGAGAAGGTACGCGCCGTAGTGGAGTGGCCACGGCCAAGGAATCTGACGGAGATCAGATCATTTTTGGGGCTCGCCACCTATTATCGTCGATTTGTAAAGGGATTCAGCGAGATTGCACGCCCCCTCACCCAACTCACCTCCCCTAAGCACCCCTACCAGTGGACGGGGGCCTGCCAGACGGCCTTCACCACTCTCAAAGACCACCTCACCCACGCCCCCACCCTCGCTTTCCCCGATTTTACCACCGATTTTATTTTGGACACCGACGCCTGCAGCAGCGGGCTGGGCGCGGTGTTGTCACAGGTACAGGATGGGACGGAACGAGTCATCGCGTACGCCAGCCGGACCTTGAGTGGCGCCGAGCTGAACTATTGCGTGACCCGCCAAGAGTTGTACGCCGTGATTTTCGCATGCAAACAGTTCCGGCCGTATTTGTACGGCAGGAGATGTCGCGTACGCACTGACCATTATGCTCTGCAGTTTCTTCTTACATTCAAGGAGCCGCGGGGGCAGATGGCCCGGTGGTTGGCGCAGTTGCAGGAGTACAACCTGCAAATCGAGTATCGAGCTGGCCGGACGCATGCAAACGCGGACGCCTTATCGAGGCGACCCACGGTGTACGCCGAGACGAGGGCGGAGGAGGCCTGCCCGTGTTTCACGGCGGGACGCTGCCGGCAGGCAACGGACCCCCGAGAGGCCGCGGCCACTGACCCCCCCCCAGCGAGGGAGAGTGCAGTGTGCGCCACAGAAACCCTCACAGGTGGCACTGAGGATCCCGTCGACCGCCCGGCAAGCGCGGGACCCGCGGCTCGGGACCCGATCGGACGGATCCAGGAGGACGTCGGCTGCGCCTTCCCGGGCCTAAACGACGAGCAGCTGAGACAGACCCAGCAGCGAGATCCGGATCTGGCGGCAGTGGAGGCGGCACTGCGGGAGGAAAAGAGCGCCCTACCAGGACCCTGGAGCGGTTTGTATGCCCGGTTGTGTGTGCGGAACGGAGTGGTACGGGAGTTAACCGAGGCCGGCCAGCCGGGGGGCATCTGTGTTCCTGCCCAGGTGCGACCCCAGCTGCTACGGCTGGTGCATGACCACCCACTCGGGGGCCATGATGGGGAACGGCGCACCCGGGAGACCCTGCGTCGCCAGTATCTCTGGCCCAAATTGGCACAAGATGTGGCCGCCTGGGTGCAGGGCTGCCGGGCCTGTCAGCAGTGTGGGCAAAAGCCGGCGAGGTACCAGGTACCCCTGAGGCCGTTCCGAGTCAGTCGGACGAATCAGTTGGTCGGAATCGACCTGCAGGGGCCCTTTCCACGATCCCACCGGGGCAACCGATATATTCTCGTAGCGGTGGAATACTTCACCCGCTACCCCGTGGCGGTGGCTATCCCAGATAAAACAGCCCTTGTAGTGGCCCGGGCCTTCGTGGAAAACTATGTACTTAAGTGCGGGATCCCCGAACGAGTCATTACCGACCAGGGTAGTGAATTCGAGGCCGAATTATTTCAGGCGCTGTGCCGAGAGTTCGGGATCCAGAAGGACCGAACCACGGCGTATCACCCCCAGGCGAACGGGATGGTAGAGAGGATGAACCAGACTCTGGCCGGGAAGCTTAAACGCATGGCGGCCGCGAATCAACAGGACTGGGACGAACACCTTCCCTATGCCCTGTTCGCCTACACCACCGCCGTTCACACCTCTACAGGACAGACCCCGTTCCTAATGATGTTTGGTCGCGAGTCTCGCCTGCCCGCAGATCTGCTGTTCGGTGTTCCTCCGCCGCAACGGGAGGAAGGGAGCCACCCCGTGGAGCACTTGCTGGAGACCCTGCGAGGGGCCAGGGGCCGAGCCTGCCCGCACGGAGAGGCCGCGCACCAGCGGCAAGAGCAGGGCGCCCGACCCCGTATGGAGCCCCCCTTCTACACTGCGGGCTCCGAGGTGTGGCTGTACACTCCCCGCGTCGGTGCCGGACAGGTGGGGAAGCTGACCACCTACTGGCGAGGACCCTGGATTGTGAGACGGCAGATCTCACCATGGACGGTGCTGATTCAGGGAGGAGAGAGGGGCCGGGAGATGGTGGTCAACATCCGCCGACTGAAGCCGTGGCGAGCAGCCCCCGAGGGGGGGAGCCCCGCCGTCCAAGTACCCCGAAACCCCGGGGTCCCCCCACCCCCCGTGCCCGGGGGCCTCGCGCAGTACATGGGCCCCACGGAGCCCCGGGCTCCGAGGGGCCCCGGGCGGGGCCGGGGGCGACGAGGACGGCGACCCTTAAACCCCACCGCCTCTGAGTTTGTTCCCCAGCCCGCAGGTGCCAGAGGCCGAGGGGAGCCGTTGGAATGGAGGAGGAGACCACCGCCGGAGCCCCAGGAGACGGAGCCGCCACCCCCGAGGCCAGCCACAAGGGCCGGGCGAATCCCGCGGACCCCGCGGCGATACCTCGTGGGGGCAACCCAGGCGAGGTGCTCCAGTCAACCCGGGACGGGGACTGGCACCCCGGGGGGCTATGTGGTGCCACAACGACGGGGCCGCTCTGCCGAACCAGGGAGCCGCCCGGCTTCCCCCACCGCACTGCCCCCCATCACCCGCCCCACATAAGCACACACCCGCACGCACCCCCCCCCCCCCATAGAGCTGGAAGGGAAGGTCACCTGATCGACCGGTTTTTATCCGAGAGACCCTTATCGGGATTAATTCTCACGGTTTCCGGCGATCAGGGAATTGGATGACCTCCCCGTGCTACGTGGCACCGCGGCGCTGCGGCCGGCCTTAATATGGTAGGTCGTGGCGTGGGGCATTCGGCCACCGCGGTTGAGGCGCATTTCCCCCCACACACACTCCCACGGGTCGACGGGGCGAGCAGGGGAGGCACGGGACAGCATGAATAGCGGGGTCACAGGGGCTGTTGCGCATAGTCATGGAGGGTTGGGATAATTGCGCTTGAGCGCGCAAGCCCCATTGGTAGGAAGGGTAAGGGAGTAATTAGGATTTACGCCTTGCACGCAGCACACTGATTAGCATATCAACAGCGCCTGGGGACTGCGGTGCGCGGGCTTGGGGTGCACGAGCCCATTGTTCAGCGCAGCATCCCTTTGGGAGGTAGGGAGGATAAATAGAGGAGCGCAGAGGGGAAATCGCTCTCTTACTCCAGCGCCAGGCGACCAGACGCAGCTCGGGCCACCGACCCGGACGTCCGTGCGACGCACCGAGGCACGCGGTTAACACAAGGATCAGCGGACCGCCGTGGACACTTAACAGTGAGTAAGAAGGGGAATTAGAATCATAGCCGATAAATAGGGAATAGGTACAGGTTTAGTGGAATAGGCCAGCCTCGTCGACTCACTGATTCAACATCAATTCGCAGGTGGCATATAATAAATCATTAATAGCGAAGCGTGGTCTCGCGTGATCTTGTCGTGCAGTGTGAGCGTGTGGGTGCGCTGTGTGCACAGTGGTTCGCCACGTGAGTGAGCGCTGCGCGGAGCTGAGCGCGCGGGTTGCGTGTGGGAACGCGTGTGGTACTGTGTGTGCGTAAGCTCGCGGCGTGCGTAATAGGCGTACCCCAGGTGCGCGATCATAACGCAAGCGGCCAGCAGACGGCGAGCGCTGCGCAGAGCGGCGCAAGAGTGGGTGTCGCGTGTGTTCACTCCGTGTGTGATACAGGTGCGCGATCATAACTTGCGTAGTTGGTGTGGAGTTGGAGTGCACGGAGCGGCGTGTGTGTGTGTGCATACGTTCGTTACATGTCGGACACGGATGCGCATTGGTAACGTGCCGCACAGGGCTATACTGCGAGCACGGCGTTTGATTGACGATGATGTGCGCACGTATGCTCGCAGCGTGGGAGCGCGGCGCGAGGCTGTAACCGTAGTGGCGTCGCATTCGAATGCCGGCAAAACCGTAGCGAGTAATAGGGAGGTGGGGTAACTTAAACGGAATAGGGGATGCTGGCGGGAGGGACCCCGGGGGCCAACGGCCCCCACACAGGCCCTTTAACAAGAATTCAACAATGGTAACGTATGAATGCAATGGTGGGGATGAGGTGAATGAAAAAGATGTTCCATGACACGATCTAAAAAAAAAGGAATGCCAAGCAAATAAGATTCAATTTATCTCTCTCGAGGCGAATTCAACACCTTGACATTTACGGTATAAACCCGTTTTGAAGAAGCAATCATCTCGTGCGTTCGTGCCCGTGCGCGTTGTCCCTTCGCCGGCAGAGAAGCACTCCGCCTCAATGCAGCAGCAGCAGCAACTGCCCCCCACCCCCAACTCGGCAAGCTGCGTGGACCCCGCGTGAAATCCGCCGTTCGCTCTTCACGGAGCGACGTCGCTGACGTCCAAGGACGTCGATCCTCCCACGGTAGCCGAATCACTCCGCCCCAGTACCGAATCACTCGCACCCAGTACGGAATCACTCCGCCCCAGTACCGAATCACTCGGACCCAGTACGGAATCACTCCGCCCCGGTTAGCCGAATCACTCGGACCCAGTACGGAATCACTCCGCCTCGGTTAGCCGAATCACTCGGACCCAGTACGGAATCACTCCGCCCCAGTACCGAATCACTCGGACCCAGTACAGAATCACTCCGCCCCAGTACCGAATCACTCACACCCAGTACGGAATCACTCCGCCCCAGTACCGAATCACTCGGACCCAGTACGGAATCACTCCGCCCCAGTTAGCCGAATCACTCGGACCCAGTACGGAATCACTCCGCCTCGGTTAGCCGAATCACTCGGACCCAGTACGGAATCACTCCGCCCCAGTACCGAATCACTCGGACCCAGTACAGAATCACTCCGCCCCAGTACCGAATCACTCGGACCCAGTACGGAATCACTCCGCCCCGGTTAGCCGAATCACTCGGACCCAGTACGGAATCACTCCGCCCCAGTACCGAATCACTCGGACCCAGTACAGAATCACTCCGCCCCAGTACCGAATCACTCGGACCCAGTACGAAATCACTCCGCCCCAGTACCGAATCACTCAGACCCAGTACGGAATCACTCCGCCCCAGTACCGAATCACTCGGACCCAGTACAGAATCACTCCGCCCCAGTACCGAATCACTCGGACCCAGTACGAAATCACTCCGCCCCAGTACCGAATCACTCGGACCCAGTACGGAATCACTCCGCCCCAGTACCGAATCACTCGGACCCAGTACAGAATCACTCCGCCCCAGTACCGAATCACTCGGACCCAGTACGAAATCACTCCGCCCCAGTACCGAATCACTCGGACCCAGTACGGAATCACTCCGCCCCGGTTAGCCGAATCACTCGGACCCAGTACGGAATCACTCCGCCCCGGTTAGCCGAATCACTCGGACCCAGTACAGAATCACTCCGCCCCAGTACCGAATCACTCGGACCCAGTACGGAATCACTCCGCCCCAGTACCGAATCACTCGGACCCAGTACAGAATCACTCCGCCCCAGTACCGAATCACTCGGACCCAGTACGGAATCACTCCGCCCCAGTACCGAATCACTCGGACCCAGTACAGAATCACTCCGCCCCGGTTAGCTGAATCACTCGGACCCAGTACGGAATCACTCCGCCCCAGTACCGAATCACTCGGACCCAGTACGGAATCACTCCGCCCCGGTTAGCCGAATCACTCGGACCCAGTACGGAATCACTCCGCCCCAGTACCGAATCACTCGGACCCAGTACGGAATCACTCCGCCCTAGTACCGAATCACTCGGACCCAGTACGGAATCACTCCGCCCCAGTACCGAATCACTCGGACCCAGTACGGAATCACTCCGCCCCGGTTAGCCGAATCACTCGGACCCAGTACGGAATCACTCCGCCCCAGTACCAAATCACTCGGACCCAGTACGGAATCACTCCGCCTCGGTTAGCCGAATCACTCCGCCCCAGTACCGAATCACTCCGCCCCAGTACCGAATCACTCGGACCCAGTACGGAATCACTCCGCCCCGGTTAGCCGAATCACTCGGACCCAGTACGGAATCACTCCGCCCCAGTACCAAATCACTCGGACCCAGTACGGAATCACTCCGCCTCGGTTAGCCGAATCACTCCGCCCCAGTACCGAATCACTCCGCCCCAGTATTGTGTCAGTGGCGACTCCTCGTAGATCCGGATCGCTCATCAGACGTTCCCGCTAAACGGGACTGCCACAAGTTCCCTAAGGTTTGACCGAATCGGAACCTTTCCGTATCGTGTTTTCATTTATTTTCGTCGCTGGGGTTCGGTTCAAAAATATATATAGAAATATCCGTTACGTATAACACAGGACCTTTCACCTGTTTTATTGCCAGAAAGGGTAAAACTTATACTTTTACGTGCGCCTTTTGGCGTCATCTGGTCCAACACCATGTGAGACTAGGTTCTAAGGAAAGCTGTCTCGGGTGAGGACCAATCAACTTCAAGGACAAATGCATACATTATCAGAGTTATGTTTTTTGTTTGCATTACGACTGCAGGCATTGTGGTCTATGCAAACATGACTCCTTGTAAAAAAAGGTGTCAGTTTTGTTGCCAGATAAAAAGGTAAAAAACAATTATCATTTTTACGTATGTTGAATTTCTTTCGCACCGTACGTAGCCAACCGCGGTAATTGGAGGTGCGGGGTCAGAGCAATAAACGACTCACGACAGGGTCTGGAGGTCGCACTCAAGAGGACCCCCAAACCCACAGAATCAGAGTTCAATCTCCCGTAATTCTCACCAGCGACGACGAGAACAGGGTCGCCCACCCTCTGAGGTCCAAAATCACACGGTGACCCCACGTGTCGTAGAAATACAAATATCGCACGGTGACGGAAAATGAGAGAGCTCCATCCGAATGCATTGTCTTGAGATTATTGTGTAAATTATTAAAAAGCGAGGGTTAGGTGCATTAAACAAAACAACAACTTGAGCATAAGTTTCCCTGAACCGTTTAAAATCGGTGGCGATGTATTTGGAGTCGTCCATAAATGACGTCACGCAATTTTGGCTGATTTTTGACCCCCCCTCCCCCCCTCGTCACACGGCGTCACAAAAAGTCAGAGCCTCCTCTAATATGACGTCATAAAACTCTGCCCCCCCCCCCCCCAAAACCATATTTCCATTTTGAAAATAAAACATGCTTCAAATCGCTTTAAACTATTGTCATTGTGGTGCGTATTTAATGTGGCGCTGCACTGATGTAGGAGAAAACATTTGTTTAAAAGTTTATTTAATTAAGAAGAACGTGTTGTCTATATTTATTTAAAGTTTGCGCATTTTGATGTGACCCCCCCTCTCGTCACACATCGTCACAAATGTCTGACCCCCCTCCCACCCCCCTAGGCGCGTGACGTCATTTATGGACGGCACCTTTACGCAACTGGTCAAAGGAATTGTGGTGAATAAAGTGTCTGGCAATACATACAGATTCCCCAGGGCAGCTACCCCAAGCAGAGGCTTGATGTTACAGGTTAGCAAGTCTCGCTGATAATAATCCCCTGGATGATTTTCTCTTCCTACCCTCTGTTTTGCACGTGGGGGTCAGGTGCGGGTCGGAAGAGGACGCGAGAGCTCCCCCAATTCAGCCTTTCAATCACAACATCGAGTGTTTGTCGAGCGAACGCAAGAGTGTTCGTTGCCATGAGGTCCCACCGGGGTGCCTTGACAGCCCACTTCAAATATTGCTGTTTGTCCTTCACCGCCCCCACGCCCGCACTTCCGATGAACATGGCTGGCTACGTACGGCGCGAAAGAAGTTCAACGTGCAACAGTTCGAGTCAATCTGCTCGACTAGTGGCTGAACCCCTCTCTAAAAGAAGCTCCACCCGAATAAAACAAAGTAAAGAATAGCTGCGGACGTGCGAACACAAACCCGGTGCAACAGCGGACGGAGGGGTACCTGGGTTCGAATCTGGGTCTTCAGCAGCCCGTGATTATACCGGGTTCCCAAGTGCGGCAAGGTAAATGATTACTGTTGTTACATTTAACACGTAGCAGGCTTTCGCGACCAATATTATTCATAATCAACGTTTTAGGGTTCAGATCGCGTTATTTATAAATGTGTCGTAACCCTCCACCACCCGACACGGCCAATCAGTAAAAAAGTGTCACGTTGATGCTGGATGCAATTACCAGCGAAACGTCGTACTCAAATTGTAAATGTTGTGATTTCATGCTTCAATACACACCGGTGGGCTAAAGCAGTGAACTATTTGTCTTTTGTCAACGTGACACTTTTTTACTGATTGGCCGTGTCGGGTGGTGGAGGGTTACGACACATTTATAAATAACGCGATCTAAACCCAAAAACGTTGATTATGAATGTTGTTACATTGTTTTTTTTGCTGTATTTTGGTGATTTCGAAAACATATGGTTAAGCCATGTTTCTTGCGGAAGTGCGGAGTTGGCCTGATAACTTTAATCTAAATTGTCTTACGGTTGTTATTGTTTGACTTGCATCACACTGGGATTTTTGCACACAGCGTTGTAATACGGTGGGTTTTCTTCTGCAAGATTTGCTATCCAGGATGTTTCTGTTGCGCGTCGTCGCTTTAAGATGTTCTCTGTTCATGTTTTTGTTTGTTGCGGTTGCACCCGACTCAAGAGCCGCATGGCTCACAGGGCTATACCTAATAAATGAAACTTGAAATTAAAACTTGAAAATGGTCTCCGCACGGTCACCGATGAGTGCCCAATCGAGCCGTCACATCAGATGTAGTTCTCGCTCTTGAGAATTCTACGTGTCGGTTCGACTGTCGGGCAGCGGACACACTTTATGGGGCATGTACAACACGAGCGTATTCGTGGTGCTGATAGGGAACTATTCAAAGTGAATTCGGATGGTGGTTCTGTGACGTCGCGTTCCGGATCCATACCTTGAGGGGCCGTCCATAAATGACGTCACGCGATTTTGAACGATTTTTGACCCCCCCCCCCACCTTCGTCACACGGCGTCACGAAAAGTCAGACCCCCCCTCAAATATGACGTCACAAAGCTCTGCCCCCCCCCCCCCCCAAAATAAAACATGCTTCAAATCGCTTTAAACTATTGTCATTGTAGTGCGTATTTAATGTGGCGCTACACTCTGATGTTGTAGGAGAAAACATTTATTAAAAAGTCTATTTAATTAGGTAGAACGTGTTGTCTATATTTATTTAAAGTTGTGCATTTTGACGTGACGTCACATTTCACACCCCCCCCACCCCCATCGTCACACATCGTCACAAATGTCTGACCCCCCTCCCCCCCCCTAGGTGCGTGACGTCATTTATGGACGGCCCCTGACACGAAGGTGGTGGCACTGCTCACCGCGTGAGTCCCAAACGTGGACTTTCTTCCTCTCACGACACGAGGCCATGCACGAGCGCACCGCCGCAAGGTCTAACCGAGGGAAACCGACGCCACCCATCGACACGCTCAGAGCTCCTCGCCCTCCCGCACCCCCTGACCCCTCGTTTTTTCTGCCGCCCCCCCCCCGCCCTCTTGTGTTTATGCAGAGAGAGAGAAAAACGGGCAACCATTCCCCCGTAACATCCCAGCAATGAGCTCTGTAAGTAAGGCACCGTCCACTGAGTACGTACGCATGGAGGGAGGGGGGGTAACCCAAATGCGTTCACTTGCGTATGGGGGGTCTACTGACAATGTGCGTACGCATAGGAAACAGGGGGAGGTGAAGCCTCGATAATAATTAGTCTACATTGGCCTTCAAATGAGTTAGATAGTCCGGCGGTGGACTATCTGTTTGCTTAAACACGTGAATATTATTAATCCTTGATCGTTTCTGCGTGGATTAAATATCGGCCGTTCTATAGGAGTACGTACGCAGGTAGGGGGGGGGGGGGTAAAAAGTTTGCGTGCGTACAGGGAGGGGGGGGGGGTCAAGTTTTGGCAGATTTTTGCGTGCGTATTAAATGGATGGCCCCTAAGGAGGCGCACACACTGTAATACCACGCGGGGTGTTTATTGTTGGAAGTGTAGCCGTGCATCGGACGCGCGGAAAGGAGCATTGTAGAAGAATATACAACTGTGGTCAGTGCCGGATGAAGCTAGTGCGGGGCCTGTAGCATATGTTATGAAGGGGTCCTCAATAATAAATACATAAATAATAAAACACACATGTTTAGCTTGCATAGTAAAGTAACTGTATTTTTCCATTTGCTATACAGCCAGATACTACGACAAATCGCTAACCTTAAACACCCAGTCGTTCATAAAAATTGAAGGCAGTATAGTACTATAGTAATAGTGCAGAATCACTGTGCCGAATCACTGAACCAGAATTGAATGCTTGAAAGCATTTAGCGCGGGGCCCTCGAAAGTGCGAGGGCCCGTAGCTACAGACGTCGCTACTTTGGCTCCTAGAATAATCCGGCACGAAACTGGGGTAATAACAACAGCAACAACAAGAGTCTCGCAGACTCACCGCGCACGCGGAGTTCGGCAGCGGAGTAGATGGAGCCGTTGCCATTCCACGCCTCGCACTGGTACATCCCCGAGTGGCTGAGCTCCACCGCCGAGATCGTGAGCGTCCCATCGTCCCCCAGCTCCACCGGGCCCTGCCGGAAACAACAACAACAACAACAATCCAGCAGCCCCGCACCCCCGGCCTGGTTCACGACGGGCAGAGGCCTGCAAACAGCGCAGTGCCACCTTCTCGTGGTTTTCCCAGGACCGCCCTCTTTGGTGAGGAGGTAGCTGGTGTCTGCGGAAATTCTCCAAGTCTTCCCCGGGGACACTGAAATGCCTTTTGTCAGTTGCGTAGTAATAATAATGATGTCGTTATAATACGTCGCCCAAGTCGATGAGTGTATGTGCAGTTCTCTCCTCTTCCAGTATTGCCAATTATTACTCCACTTGCCGTGACGTGTCCCCTTTTTTTGCCCCCAACTGAGGTGGCAACATCGGCGGCACCACTGCCCTCTGACCCCCTAAGTCCTAATCCTAACCGAGCGGAACGAATAAGTCGGGGAGAACAAGCATCTGCCGGTGAGAACAAATATCCGTTCCCCTGGGGGAGCCAGCCTTCAGCGGGAACCAGGGAGACGGGCTACAACACTGACTTGATGAGATTCATTGTATGAATGTATCCTGCGTTAGTTAACAATGTCTGTGTAAGTGTCATTACGTGTTTGCGATGCGCGTGTCAATCGACACCCGGGGACGCCCTTGCAAATGAGACGTTCAGGAATGTATGTTGAACTTCTTTCGCGCCGTACGTAGCCAACCGTGCTAATCGGAGGTGCGGGAAACCGTGGCGGAACCATGGCGAAAGCAGATGCGGGTACTTGATGCACAACGGGGAAATAAAAACAAACTCTACAGCGGTGTGCAGCGACTGTGGTCACCACTCAGAACAGAACAGAATGGAACGTATAACGACTCGATGCTCGATTTACAAATACGAAGGAGTAGGCATCGTCACAGCGATGATGCACCACCCCGCTGCTCCTGATGCAATCATCTGGCTCATCAACCACCTCGATATGAAATTACAGCTATAGTAATAGGTTGTTACCCTTTTATTTGGCACCAAAACTGACACCTTTATACAAGGGATCATCATGTTTGCAATAACCACAACACAAGCGGTCAAAATGCAAACAAAAAGAGACAACTCTGATAATGATATGCACTGTCCTTGAAGTTGATTGGTCCATACCCGAAACGGCTTTCCTTAGAGCCCAGTCTCCACTGGTGTTGGACCAGATGACGCCAAAAGGCGTACAACTCAAAAACAGCGCACTATCAGAGTATTGAAAGCTCGGGGTAAGCATTTACATTATGAGACATCCTTTGCCAGTAGCAGGATATAGTAATAGGTTTTTACCCTATTACTGTTTTTACCCTATTACTGTTTTTACCCTATTACTGTTTTTACCCTATTACTGTTTTTACCCTATTACTGTTTTTACCCTATTACTGTTTTTACCCTATTACTGTTTTTACCCTATTACTGTTTTTACCCTATTACTGTTTTTACCCTATTACTGTTTTTGCCTATTACTGTTTTAACCCTATTACTGTTTTAACCCTATTACTGTTTTTGCCTATTACTGTTTTAACCCTATTACTGTTTATACCCTATTACTGTTTTTACCCTATTACTGTTTTTACCCGATTACTGTTTTTACCCTATTACTGTTTTTACCCTATTACTGTTTTTACCCTATTACTGTTTTTACCCTATTACTGTTTTTGCCTATTACTGTTTTAACCCTATTACTGTTTTAACCCTATTACTGTTTTTGCCTATTACTGTTTTAACCCTATTACTGTTTATACCCTATTACTGTTTTTACCCTATTACTGTTTTTACCCGATTACTGTTTTTACCCTATTACTGTTTTTACCCTATTACTGTTTTTACCCTATTACTGTTTTTACCCTATTACTGTTTTTACCCTATTACTGTTGCACTCCATGAACATCGGCCGTACAAAGAAGAGGACCCAGCTGAAATTATTTGAGTGAATGAGAAATTCCAAGAGATACTACCCCGTATAAATACTGGTTGAGGGGGGGATGAGCCAAGTCAGCAAGCGTGCTGTGACGGTTCCACCTGAAGACGGAAGCTTGTGTTGTGAAGCTTGTGTTGCCTCCGAAACGTCGTGATTTTAATTTTAATTTAATTTTACTTTTATTAATTTAAATTTTAATTTTTTTTAATCCTTTATATTAAGTTCACTTGCTTGCTTGCTTGCGTGCTTACGACCGTGCAAATCTTTCGGTCGTTTTTTAACCCACTTCCCGTGATCCAATCGAGCTGACATTTTGCACACAGACTCGTTGTGCGTGACAATTTATTTTCGTGAAAAAAAATTCCAAAATTTTCCACTCTTTAGGAAAAAAAAAATTTCATATTTAATTTAAAATACCAATGTGATAAAAATGAAACTCTTACTCAAGAAAAACAGAAATGAATAATAAAATAAAACCGATGCCACGCATATAAAGGATTTATAGTGAAAAACTTTGTTTTTACGGGTGAATTTTTTACCTACGTGACTTTACCGAAAAAACCTAAGAATATGAATCCTTGCAGTCACGAAAGCTTCAAATCTAGAAAGAAATTATTTGAGTGAATGAAAAACGAGACGAAAATATCAAAGTGAAGTCGCGAGCGGCGCTCACTCCAGGCCGCAGCGGCTCTCCGTCCCGGAGCCAGCGGTAGAACGGCGCCGGGTGGCCCCGCGCCTCGCACGCCCACGAGAGGCGGTCGCCGATATCCAACTCAGCCGGAGGGATCCCTCGCACCCAGCTGGGTGGCTCTGGGGAGGAGGGCGACGCGGGCGAGACAGGGCAACGGTCGCGCTCTCCATCGCTCCCTTGCTTGCGCAGCACATCCGAGGCACGATTTGACGCAAAGCTGTCGATTCTATGCGATAACCTCAATCGCATTTGACTCGTGTATCCTTGTTTGTTAACGTGTTTGTGCTATCTTGGGCTCTTTTGGCCCGAGACTGTAGGGGCAAGTGCTATTAGCGAGCAGCTATGAAGGCCGGAACGGTACACGAGGGGGTGGGTGGCCAGCACCACGCCCGACCGCCTTTGTCTCCCTAGTGGCGATGTTTACACACCGCACCAGGTACTCATTTAAGGCTGAGTCGACCTAGGGGAGGCCCAGGACCGGTTCAGTTAATCGTCACTGGTGTTAGCCGTGAGAGGGAATCGAATCTGGGTCGTCAGGTTCATAGCGCAGCGCGCTAACCGCTACACCACACTAAGGACAACCGCTTGAAAACGTCGACTTTTTGAATGTGTGGCGCTTTTTTTGTCACGTGAAAAATACAGCCTGCATCTGCTCGAAACTTTCCGTGGCTTAGTTTTATCATTCGTGCTGCACTCCGGAAGTCACCGAACCGAATCAATTTGCGGAGAACGAACTGCCACTGCGATCCCCGGCGGCCGTGTGAGACGGCGGGGGGAGGCGAAGCGACGACGCTTGCGACGTCGCTTACCCTCGCGGAGAATGCGACGGAGCACGTGGTGGGATGGAGTTAAACCACTTGGAGGTTCTGCATGGCGGGGGTAGGCACGCTATGATAATAATAATAATAATGCAATTTATAACGCGCGCAAATTTGCGGACGTAACGGCCGCAACTCTAGAGGCGCGGAGCCAAGCTCAGAATCGCTCGAAAGCATGATTGTAGAGGTGAGTTTTTAAGTGTCTCTTGAAGGAGGCGATTGAGGTGATGCTGCGAATGTGCAGAGGGGTGACGGCCTTCCATACTGTTGGGGCTGCCACCGAGAAGCGGCGCATAGACACGATGACCATCCTGGATCTTGGTATCAAGAGGAGGTCGTGAGTCGCGCTGCGCAGGCATCTGCCGTGTGCCGAGCTGCAAGTCGTCAATAATGAAGAAAGGTACGGCGGGCAGGCAGACGTGAAGGCCAGGTGAGCGATGACGATGAGAGGTGTGTGTGTGGTGGGGGAGCTGGGGGGAGGGAGGGGGGCCCTCATCCCACCGTTCACGACGAGGAGCGTGGATGACCGTGCGGAGCCCTTGGCGTTACGCGCCTCGCACTCGTATGTGCCGCCGTGCTCGGAGCGCGCGCTCCCCATCTCCAGCGCCGCCCCGGACGCCGTGACCCTCGCCCCCGCGGGCAGCTCGGCCCCGACACGGCGCCACGACATCTCCGGCACGGGGCTACACGTACGCGAAGGCACGCGCGGGCGGGCACGCGCACACGCACGCACCCACAGACGCACATAGAGACCCGCATACAGACGTGCACGCGTGGGCAGAGAGACGCACATGCGGAGACGAGCATTCAGGCACGTACGCAACGACGCGCGCACGTACAGACGCACTCGGCAGCCCGGTTAAATCGCGGACAAAGACACACACGCTCATATACAAAGACACAACAAATACAAATATCCTCTATATAGCCTCACACAGACTTGGGGCACCACCATCAGTAGCGATGGTGATGGCGGTAGTGGTGGTGTTGGCGGTGAGTGTGGTGATGGCAATAGCGCATATCTGTCAACCCCTTATCAGTGCCCTACCTTATTACAGACCAATTCAGACCTCATTGATCACCCCGTGCCCTTCTAAATCTCAACGTTCATCTTGCAAATTCCCATCACAAGCGAGAAACACAAACAAACAGACAAACATTTTGTATTGCCCGTAGTGAAACGGCTGTACGCCGTATGGACCTGAAAACTCAATTTCCCAGTACAAGAACACGGGGTGAACCGTACGGTTTGACAGCTATGGCAGCGGCGGTAGCGGCGGTGAGCGCGGTGATGGCGGTGAGTGTGGTGATGGCGGTGATGGCGGTGAGCGCGGTGATGGCGGTGAGCGTGGTGATGGCAGTGAGCGTGGTGATGGCGGTGAGCGTGGTGATGGCGGTGAGCGCGGTGATGGCGGTGAGCGCGGTGAGCGCGGTGATGGCGGTGAGCGTGGTGATGGCGGTGAGCGTGGTGATGGCGGTGATGGCGGTGAGCGCGGTGATGGCGGTGAGCGTGGTGATGGCGGTGATGGCGGTGAGCGCGGTGATGGCGGTGAGCGTGGTGATGGCGGTGAGCGTGGTGATGGCGGTGAGCGCGGTGATGGCGGTGATGGCGGTGAGCGCGGTGATGGCGGTGAGCGTGGTGATGGCGGTGAGCGTGGTGATGGCGGTGAGCGCGGTGAGCGCGGTGATGGCGGTGAGCGTGGTGATGGCGGTGAGCGTGGTGATGGCGGTATCGGCGGTGAGCGTGGTGATGGCGGTGAGCGCGGTGATGGCGGTAGTGGCGGTGAGCCCGGTGATGGCGGTATCGGCGGTATCAGCGGTGAGCGTGGTGATGGCGGTGAGCGTGGTGATGGTGGTGAGCGACGCGGTCTCTCCCCGCCCTGCTCCAGGGACTCACTTGCCGAGAGCGAAGCACTCGAGGCGGACGTCGCGGCCCGCGAGGACGCGCGTCACAGGGGGCAGCGCCAGCTCGACGTGCGGGGCCAGCTTCACGGCCGGCGTGGCTGTGGACGCACACACACACGCACACACACACGCACACGCACACACACGCACACGCACACACACGCACGCACACACGCGCACGCACACACACACGCGCATGCACACGCACACACACACACACACGCGCACACACACACGCACGCACACACACACGCACACACACGCACACACGCACACACACACACACGCACACACACACACACACGCACGCACACACACGCACGCACACACGCGCACGCACACACACACGCGCACACACACGTGCACACGCACACACGCACACACACACGCGGACGCACACACACGCACGCACACACACACGCACGTACACACACACACGCACACACACACGCGCACGCACACACACACACGTACACATACACACACGCACACACACGCACGCACACACGCACGTACACATACACACACGCACACACACACGCACACACACACATGCGCACACACACACGTGCACGCACACACGCACACACACACACACGCGCACACACACACTTTAGCGCTGGGGCTTTCGTCGTCGAGTGTTGGGTCACCTTTTCACAGATGGGATCGCTTTACAGTCGGGCGAGAGTCCCTAGGGCGCGATGCGACTTCATGCAAAAGTTTGCTTCGTATTAGATGATTCCACTATGTAACACAATTTTTGTTCCTGGGGAGTAAGTGTTATTTCGTAATTGCTTATGCCTAAAAAGTGTAGAAAATGGATATTATTCTCCACAAACTTTGCTTTTGTGATCAGGACAGTGATATTTTGAAATGTACCTATTTTCAATGAGAAAACAGGCGAATTTGTGTCTTTGCGTTCACATAAAGTCAGAAAAAAACAACATATGAATCAAAATGAACATGTATTTATACTAAAGTAATAAAAAAATTACTACAAAAGATTTAGAAGTGAGTAGTTTTTCCAGATTGTTCCTCCCCACAGAGAACTCGGTCCGCTGTGGCCAGTCCCACCTGTGGCAGTGCGCCTTGGTGTCTAAAATATGTCATCAGTAGCAGCCCCCTAACCGCCCTCACCATCCTCACCTCACTGACTGTCATCACCACCCTCACCTCCCTCACCGTCACCATTTTCACCACCCTCATCTCCCTCACCTCCCTCACCGTCACCATCTTCACCACCCTCATCTCCCTCACCTCCCTCACCGCCACCATCATCACCTGCCTCATCTCCCCCGTCACCGCCCCTCCTCACCGTCCTTCTTGAGCCCCAGCGAGACGAAGGAGCTCAGCACGCTCGTGTGACTGCCCATGATGGAGGCGGTGACGTAGCAGGAGTAGCGGCCGCCGTCGCCCGCCTCGGCGCGCGCCACGTACAGGTCCCCCGTCGCCTGGACGGGACGACGAGACGACGGTGACGACGGTGACGACGGCGTTAACGTAACGCGGCGTCGGAACGCGAGCTCGTCCCAAGGCGCTGTGCAGGGACGGCGGGCTCACAATGCGTTTCGTCAGCGAGGACGTTAAGGAAGTCGGCCAATGGTCTCGGGCGTGCACAATGCAGTCATCGCGTGCGTCTACGCGAGTCGCAATGTCTCTAATGCAAGCGAGTCCCCTGTGTGTGAGTGTCTGCGTGTGAATCAATGGGGAGGGGGGGGGGAGAGGAAGACGGTCATGGGCAGAGGTGGAAGAGGAAGGTCCTGAGCCTGGAGCTAAACGGGGGGTAGGAGCCGACAGCACGGGTGGCTGGGGAAAGGGAGTTTCAGACAGTGGGGGCAGCAGAGGGGAATGAGCGACCTCCAGGTGAGTGGAGGTTGCGTGGGCACTTCCCCTGAAAGCCTTGGTTGCTGGAGCGGAGAGTGCGTGGAAGGGAGTAGAGTGAGACGGGAGGGGAGAGGTGGGAGAGTGCGTGGAGGGGAGTGGAGTGAGATGAGAGGGGAGAGGTAGGAGAGTGCGTGGAAGAGAGTCGAGTGAGATGAGAGGGGAGAGGTAGGAGAGTGCGTGGAGGGGAGTAGAGTGAGATGAGAGGGGAGAGGCAGGAGAGTGGGTGGAGGGGAGTAGAGTGAGACGGGAGGGGAGAGGTAGGAGAGTGCGTGGAAGAGAGTCGAGTGAGATGAGAGGGGAGAGGTAGGAGAGTGCGTGGAAGGGAGTAGAGTGAGACGGGAGGGGAGAGGTGGGAGAGTGCATGGAAGAGAGTCGAGTGAGATGAGAGGGGAGAGGTAGGAGAGTGCGTGGAAGGGAGTAGAGTGAGACGGGAGGGGATAGGTAGGAGAGTGCGTGGAAGAGAGTCGAGTGAGATGAGAGGGGAGAGGTAGGAGAGTGCGTGGAGGGGAGTAGAGTGAGATGAGAGGGGAGAGGCAGGAGAGTGGGTGGAGGAGAGTAGAGTGAGACGGGAGGGGAGAGGTAGGAGAGTGCATGGAAGAGAGCCGAGTGAGATGAGAGGGGAGAGGTAGGATAGTGCGTGGAAGGGAGTAGAGTGAGACGGGAGGGGAGAGGTAGGAGAGTGCGTGGAGGGGAGTGGAGTGAGATGAGAGGGGAGAGGTAGGAGAGTGCGTGGAGGGGAGTGGAGTGAGATGAGAGGGGAGAGGTAGGAGAGTGCGTGGAGGGTAGTAGAGTGAGATGAGAGGGGAGAGGCAGGAGAGTGCGTGGAGGGGAGTAGAGTGAGATGAGAGGGGAGAGGCAGGAGAGTGGGTGGAGGGGAGTAGAGTGAGACGGGAGGGGAGAGGTAGGAGAGTGCGTGGAAGAGAGTCGAGTGAGATGAGAGGGGAGAGGTAGGAGAGTGCGTGGAAGGGAGTAGAGTGAGACGGGAGGGGAGAGGTAGGAGAGTGCGTGGAGGGGAGTAGAGTGAGATGAGAGGGGAGAGGCAGGAGAGTACGTGGAGGGGAGTAGAGTGAGATGAGAGGGGAGAGGCAGGAGAGTGGGTGGAGGGGAGTAGAGTGAGACGGGAGGGGAGAGGTAGGAGAGTGCGTGGAAGAGAGTCGAGTGAGATGAGAGGGGAGAGGTAGGAGAGTGCGTGGAAGGGAGTAGAGTGAGACGGGAGGGGAGAGGTAGGAGAGTGCGTGGAGGGGAGTGGAGTGAGATGAGAGGGGAGAGGTAGGAGAGTGCGTGGAGGAGAATAGAGTGAGATGAGAGGGGAGAGGTAGGAGAGTGCGTAGAGGGGAGTAGAGTGAGATGAAAGAGGAGAGGTAGGAGAGTGCGTGGAAGAGAGTCGAGTGAGATGAGAGGGGAGAGGTAGTAGAGTGCGTGGAGGAGAATAGAGTGAGATGAGAGGGGAGAGGTAGGAGAGTGCGTGGCGGGGAGTAGAGTGAGATGAGAGGGGAGAGGTAGGAGAGTGCGTGGAGGAGAGTAGAGTGAGATGAGAGGGACGAGGCAGGAGAGTGGGTGGAGGGGAGTAGAGTGAGACGGGAGGGGAGAGGTAGGAGAGTGCGTGGAGGGGAGTGGAGTGAGATGAGAGGGGAGAGGTAGGAGAGTGCGTGGAGGAGAATAGAGTGAGATGAGAGGGGAGAGGTAGGAGAGTGCGTAGAGGGGAGTAGAGTGAGATGAAAGAGGAGAGGTAGGAGAGTGCGTGGAAGAGAGTCGAGTGAGATGAGAGGGGAGAGGTAGTAGAGTGCGTGGAGGAGAATAGAGTGAGATGAGAGGGGAGAGGTAGGAGAGTGCGTGGCGGGGAGTAGAGTGAGATGAGAGGGGAGAGGTAGGAGAGTGCGTGGCGGGGAGTAGAGTGAGATGAGAGGGACGAGGCAGGAAAGTGCGTGGAGGGGAGTAGAGTGAGATGAGAGGGGAGTGGCAGGAGAGTGCGTGGCGGGGAGTGGAGTGGGATGAGAGGGGAGAGGCAGGAGAGTACGTGGAGGGGAGTAGAGTGAGATGAGAGGGGAGAGGCAGGAGAGTGGGTGGAGGGGAGTAGAGTGAGACGGGAGGGGAGAGGTAGGAGAGTGCGTGGAAGAGAGTCGAGTGAGATGAGAGGCAGGAGAGTGTGTGGCGGGGAGTGGAGTGGGATGGGAGGGTTTGAGGGCGACACTGGAGTTGGTCCACCTGCCTGCGACACGTATCGCCGCGCGTCCTGCTGAACCAGCGCCGGGAACTCGTTGAAGAGCCATCGGAAGCGCAGCTCCAGCCCTGGGACGGGGAGACAACATTCAACATTGTTTTAAATTAACGCAGAAACATATTGAGACGTGTCCCTTCGTCCAAGAACGCTTGTTAAGCAAGATCTATTTAATTCAGGTCGATGCAACAGGTTTTAAGCAAGACATTTGAGAGAAACACATTCCTGCGGAGGGAGCTGGTAGGAACGTTGGGTTGCTCGGTCAATGGCCAGGGTCAACGGCGGCGTGGTGTATTCCGCAAATATGCCCGACTGTGAGGGCGGGCACAAGCCGGCGTGAGTAGGTTAAACGTTGAGTTTTATAAGGGCACCACGGGGTGACCAGCCCCTCCCCACCCAGCCCCACCCCTCCCACCCCCCACCCAGCCCCACCCTCCCCACCCAGCCCCTCCCCACCCAGCCCCTCCCCACCCTCCCCACCCCACCCCGCCTCTCCCTCCCCACCCAGCCCCTCCCTACACGACGGACACAATAATCCCCTGTGGGCTAGTGTAACCAGGAGGTTGCTACCAGTATAAGCTACGTCTGTGTGAGATCGTTCAATGCTTTTGAGAGATACATTTCGTTCGCATGAACAACTTAGCTGCGAGGTGACCAAGAGACGGAAGTGCAGACATGAATTATTAAATCCATCTTTGCGGAGCTTGGACGGTGTTTACCCCTCGTGTGCACGGTGGGATTTCTCTGGGTTCGCCGGTTTTCTCCCGCGCGAGGCCAAACGTTCACTGCACGTGGCATTCATGACCAAACGTCCCAATGTAGCAGGACCCTCATCAAAAAGAGGCTTGAGACTCAATGAAAATCTTTCCTGGGTAAAGGGCATTAACATTATTGATATCAATAAGTTGCATTTAACTGGTTAATATATTGAATGCTAGAAAATAAAAGTGCGTCTCAAAAATAAAAGTGCAGCCAGAATTTTACCAAATAAAAATGTAATCATTATACGCACGGTCCGGTTTAACTTAAAGCCTCTGGCGTTGAGAGCAGTGACATAAACTGAAATATTAACGATGACGTTAACTATTTACGGGCGAACGTCACACCGATACTGAAAAGAAATCATTTGCAAGATTTGTTCCTGCCTCGGATGTTTGGCTAATTACTACTGGAATCAATAAACCAGGTCAATACAATTCTTCAGGTGATAGTGCATTCCTGCAAATGTTTTCACTTTATTTTGCAAGAACCATGCAAAATAACACGCGATAAAAATCGTCAGTCTGGTCACCAACGACTTCACAAAAAAATCCATTAACAACATAAATTTGTTTTCGTTTTTCACTTAATTTGGCTAAAGTAAAAGCATCAGTTTGACTGCCATGCAAGAATGAATCATCTCTTGGTGAGGCCTAACGGTCACCTAAATGGGTCTCAGAACTAGTTCCGCCACGTCTACTTCCCGTGGGCCGTTCCCCAACACGGCGCGGGATGTTGGCGGTCGTCCGGCGGCACGACGCCGAGAGCAAAGTCGGAATAACTAAAAAAAGAGTGAGAAAAGTAAACACCGAAAGCCGTCGGCTCCGCACGTGCAAGTGCTTCCGCTGAGCGGTGGAACACAAAAAAAAACCCTCTGGAGCGTGAACAAAAGCCGGACGAATCTTACGGTCGTCGGCTGATTTATTTTTGTATCAGGCGGTGACGCACCGCTCCATCGCGGATCGATAGTGGGCTACGAATCATTGCCGCTGGCGCACCCCACCTCCTTTCCCCTGTTTGGGGTGGATGCCCCCCCCCCACACACACACGACCCTTCGTGAGAGATTTGTGGAATTGGAGCAAAACGCGTGACCGCTGCCGCGATTTGTGGCTTCTGCTACTCGTGCTGCTGCTCCTGCTGCTGATGTTATCGCTGCGGCTGATGACAATGATCATCAACATTCAACGCGGAGCAGGCGTCCGCCACCAATATTAGGATTTGTAAGTGATTTTTGGGCGAGATCGCGTACATTGATGATGACTACGTTGCTTTTGCTGTGGCTGACGATGATATTGCTGCTAATGATGACGATGGTGACGATGATGATGACGATGACAATTACGTTGCTGCTGCCGATGATGACCATGAAAGACAATGACAAACATCGCAATTCATTAATAACTGCGGCAGTGTACCAAACTCACCCCACGTTGAATCAAAAGCGCGGCTCCGCAGCGAGTAACGAAAATGTATTCACCAATTAAAATGTTTTCACAAACGTCCCCTCTCGTTTTGGTGGCAACAGCTGAGAGGGGAGGGGGGGGGGCGGGGTTGGAGGGGAGTAGCGATGGGGCCCCCCAATTTCACTCCCCCCGTTGGCGCCCGGGAACGGCACGCATCCGAAGGCGTCAAAACGCAGGCAAGGCGCGAGGAAGGGGAGGTTGAGGCGCGGTGCGGCGAGGTGAGGTGGAGGGTTTTAATTGGAGCGCGTGACATTCAAAGTCGGCGAGACGTCAATTAACGCCGGCGGTAAAGGTGGCAAGGGGCCGTCCATAAATGACGTCACGCGATTTTGGACGATTTTTGACCCCGTCCACCCCCCTCGTCACACGGCGTCACAAAAAGTCAGACCCCCCCCCCTCAAATATGACGTCACAAAGCTCTGCCCCCCCCCCCCCAAAAACCATATTTCCATTTTGAAAATAAAACATGCTTCAAATCGCTTTAAACTATTGTCATTGCAGTGCGTATTTAATGTGGCGCTGCGCTCTGATGTTGTAGGAGTGTTGTTATAACAATTAGTGTTGTTATAACAATTCTATATTTATTTAAAGTTGCGCATTTTGATGTGACGTCACATTTCTCAACCCCCCCCCCCCCATTCGTCACACATCGTCACAAATGTCTGAACCCCCCCCCCCCCCAGGTGCGTGACGTCATTTATGGACGGCCCCCAATGTTGCCTCGACGGCGGCGCATCAGCCAGCGGGTGCTGAACGAGGACCCTCTTCCCCACGTCGCACGTGGTGGTCACGTGGTGGTCACGTGACCGCACCTCGTCACGGCCGGTCGGCGTGGATTGGCGGAGGCGGGGGGGGGGGCAGCACAGAAGTGGGGGCGTAGTGCAGTCCAATAACGGAATTGTGTTGCGCTGGACCTCGCGATGATTCTCCTCGCTTTTTAGTTTTGGTGGCAGAGTTGGGGATATTTTATTTTTAAAAGAAAATCGTGCACAGCTCCCTGCATGAGCCTGCAAGCGGCATTGTGCAATTTAATCGTCTCCGAAGCGTCGCGCTGCGGAAGCGTTGTGGTGTAGAAGTGTTTGTTCATACCGTGTCTGTCTTTCCATCAGTATTGGATAGGCTGGTCCATGTCAACCCGGTACAAACATCACATTACCGGTCCTATGAGTGGGTAGGTGAGCATGTTAATCCAGTAGAGCTATGACTTACTGGTCCACGTGAAGTCAATATCGCTATGACATACTGGTCCATGTGAGGTCAGTAGAACTGTGACATCCTGGTCAATGTGAGGTCAGTAGAACTATGACACACTGGTCCATGTGAGGTCAGTAGAACTGTGACACACTGGTCAATGTGAGGTCAGTAGAACTATGACACACTGGTCCATGTGAGGTCAGTAGAACTGTGACACACTGGTTAATGTGAGGTCAGTAGAACTATGACACACTGGTCCATGTGAGGTCAGTAGAACTATGACACACTGGTCCATGTGAGGTCAGTAGAACTGTGACACACTGGTTAATGTGAGGTCAGTAGAACTATGACACACTGGTCCATGTGAGGTCAGTAGAACTATGACACACTGGTCCATGTGAGGTCAGTAGAACTGTGACACACTGGTTAATGTGAGGTCAGTAGAACTATGACACACTGGTCCATGTGAGGTCAGTAGAACTGTGACACACTGGTTAATGTGAGGTCAGTAGAACTGTGACACACTGGTCCATGTGAGGTCAGTAGAACTGTGACACACTGGTCCATGTGAGGTCAGTAGAACTATGACACACTGGTCCATGTGAGGTCAGTAGAACTGAGACACACTGGTTAATGTGAGGTCAGTAGAACTGTAACACACTGGTTAATGTGAGGTCAGTAGAACTGTGACACACTGTTCCATGTGAGGTCAGTAGAACTATGACATCCTGGTCCATGTGAGGTCAGTAGAACTGTGACACACTGGTCCATGTGAGGTCAGTAGAACTGTGACACACTGGTCCATGTGAGGTCAGTAGAACTGTGACACACTGGTCCGCGCGAGGCCAGTGCAGCGGTGCCATACCGGGCGAGTGTGGAGGGGGTGCGCACACCAAGACGAGCCCCGCGTGGAGGCGCACGTACACCGGGTCTCTCTCCTCCACGGGGAACGGGTCCAGGTCTGAGGAGCAAAGAGATCGCTCCAACGTTACGCGCGTGTCTCTGTGTGAGTCTATGGGTCTCTGTGTGAGTCTATGGGTCTCTGTGTGAGTCTATGGGTCTCTGTGTGGGTCTATGGGTCTCTGTGTGAGTCTATGGGTCTCTGTGTGAGTCTATGGGTCTCTGTGTGGGTCTATGGGTCTATGTGTAAGTGTCTCTGTGTGGCTCTATGGGTCTCTGTGTGAGTCTATGGGTCTCTGTGTGAGTCTATGGGTCTCTGTGTGAGTCTATGGGTCTCTGTGTGAGTCTATGGCTCTCTGTGTGGGTCTATGGGTCTATGTGTAAGTGTCTCTGTGTGAGTCTATGGGTCTCTGTGTGAGTCTATAGGTCTCTTTGTGAGTCTATGGGTCTCTGTGTGAGTCTGTGGGTCTCTGTGTGAGTCTATGGGTCTCTGCGTGAGTCTATGGGTCTCTGTGTGGGTCTATGGGTCTATGTGTAAGTGTCTCTGTGTGGCTCTATGGGTCTCTGTGTGAGTCTATGGGTCTCTGTGTGAGTCTATGGGTCTCTGTGTGAGTCTATGGGTCTCTGTGTGAGTCTATGGGTCTCTGTGTGGGTCTATGGGTCTCTGTGTGAGTCTATGGGTCTCTGTGTGGGTCTATGGGTCTATGTGTGAGTGTCTCTGTGTGAGTCTATGGGTCTCTGTGTGGGTCTATGGGTCTCTGTGTGAGTCTATGGGTCTCTGTGTGAGTCTATGGGTCTCTGTGTGGGTCTATGGGTCTATGTGTGAGTCTATGGGTCTCTGTGTGAGTCTATGGGTCTCTGTGTGAGTCTATGGGTCTCTGTGTGAGTCTATGGGTCTCTGTGTGGGTCTATGGGTCTCTGTGTGGGTCTATGGGTCTCTGTGTGGGTCTATGGGTCTCTGTGTGAGTCTATGGGTCTCTGTGTGAGTCTATGGGTCTCTGTGTGGGTCTATGGGTCTCTGTGTGAGTCTATGGGTCTCTGTGTGAGTCTATGGGTCTCTGTGTGGGTCTATGGGTCTATGTGTGAGTCTATGGGTCTCTGTGTGGGTCTATGGGTCTCTGTGTGAATCCATGGGTCTCTGTGTGAGTCTATGTGTCTCTGTGTGAGTCTATGGGTCTCTGTGTGAGTCTATGGGTCTCTGTTTGAGTGTATGGGTCTCTGTGTGAGTCTATGGGTCTCTGTGTGAGTCTATGGGTCTCTGTGTGAGTCTATGTGTCTCTGTGTAAATCTATGGGTCTCTGTGTGAGTCTATGGGTCTCTCTGTGAGTCTGTGGGTCTATGTGTGAGTTTGTGGGTCTCTGTGTGAGTCTATGGGTCTCTGTGTGAGTCTATGGGTCTCTGTGTGAGTCTATGTGTCTCTGAGTGAGTCTATGGGTCTCTGTGTGAGTTTATGGGTCTCTGTGTGAGTATATGGGTCTCTGTGTGAGTCTATGGGTCTCTGTGTGAGTCTATGGGTCTCTGTGTGAGTCTATGGGTCTTTGTGTGAGTCTATGGGTCTTTGTGTGAGTCTATGGGTCTCTGTGTGGGTTTATGGGTCTCTGTATGAGTCTAGAAACGAGTTTACCACGTCGGCTTTCGCGACCAATAATATTTGTAATATTCAAATTGTAAAGACTGTGGATTTGCTCTCCAACACAACCGGTGGGCTGAAGCAGTAACCAGTTGGTGCGTTGTTTACGTGACAAACCTTACGGCTGTGTCGGGTGATGGAGGGTTACGACACATTTATACTTACGCAACCTAACCCAAAAACCTTTGTTATGACTAAAGAAATGAGTTAGCGAGTGCCTATGTAGGCCAGCGTCCCCTAGTGTAGTTGTAAGGCCAGAACCACACTCACACACGCAACAACGACAAGATCCCACTGGACCGCTCCATGTAGCCTTAACAGACTGATGGGGCAAGTGCTGTTAGCGAGTATCACCCATGAAGACTGACGTTGCATACCAGGGGGTGGGTGGCCAGCACCACGCCCGACCGCCTTTGTCTCTCCAATGATGTTTACACACCGCACCAGGTAACTCATTTAAGGCTGAGTCGACATCGGGGAGGCCCAGCACCGGCTCAGATCCCCTTCACCGAGGTTGGACGTGAGCAAGAATTGAAGTCGGATGGGGTCGGGCTCGTAGCGCAGCGCGCTAACCGCTGCACCACCGCTCCTCGCGCGCACACACACGGACGTGCGCGCGGGTGCATCGGCACACGTTTCAAGGCCAGAGCCGCTGTCATACACGTGGACGGTGAAGGTCATGGTCACGGCAATGCAGCAATACAATGACAATGAATGGGGCTTGAAATAATTATTCAATTAAAGAAGTTAACGTGGCTCACTTTTTGCTAAATATGTAGCGAGCAGATTTAGACTTAAAACTTTCGTGACTGCAGGAATTCATCTACTTGGTTCTTTCGGTAAAGTCACGTAGATATAAAATAAAAAATAAAACAAAAAACCCACGATGTTTCGATCGCAACACCAGCAGTCTTCATCAGGCGGATCAGGCGGATGAAGACTGCTTGTGTTGCGGTCGAAACGTGGGCTTTTTGCTTTTATTTTAGAATTTTTGTTTTCTATTTACGCGACTTTACCGAAAGAGCCAAGAATATGCAGCGAGCAACTTTCGGGTGCTGACTTCGTTGCCACAGTTGTCCCTTGCGGAGTTTTTGTGTTCGCACTCCGCAAAGGATTGATGACGAGCGCTACGCAATCCCAACCCCCTTTGTCTCTCCTTGCCTGGCGCCAACACGATCTGTCGCGTGCGCGCTCTGGTAGTCCGGTGTTCATTCACCGCGGTTCAGAGGTCGCAACCGGGTACCCGATACCCGTACCCTGGTGCGGCTGGGTACGGGTACGGGTAAGCCGTGAGTCACTGGTGAGTAACCGTTTGTCACTCATTTGCCAACGTCTTGTCTCTTCTCACAATTCAAGTTCCTGGAATCAACCCACCTGCGCCTGCAACATGGCTTCATCCCAGAGGTCGCAATCGGGTACCCGATACCCTACCCGTACCCTACCCGTACCCGTACCTTACCCGATACCCATACCCTACCCGATACCCGGCCGGGTACGGGTAGCCAGGCATCAGGTAGGGTACGGGTACCCGTTTGCGACCCTGGTGTGGTTTCTCAGGGCGCGATGGGGAGGTCATCTGGAAACGGGGGAGGCATTGATTTTACACGCCGCAAATTGAGGGGTTTCGTTAGACTGCGTTTCACTGCACCGCGGTGGAATTAGTATTCTGTGCCGGGCATTGGTTTAATTAACGTGGATGGTTTGCTGGTATTATTATCGTTGTCATATTTCGGGCCACAGAATTGTTCCCATCCTCGAGCAGCACCGCGGTGGGATGACTGGAGTTGTTTGAACTGCGCAGGCTGTCTTTGTATGTACCTTGAACTTATTTTCCACCGTATGTAGCCAACCGTGCTAATCGGTGGTGCGGGGGAAGGACAACAACACTAAACACAAAACGCAGTTCCGAGGAAATGAGTTTTCAATTCGGATTTAAAAGTGCACAGCTCCAGTGGCTTCCTAATATCCGATGGAAGAGAGCGTTCCAGACGGACACAGCAGCGCATCTGAAAGCATGCGATGCAGTGACCGTCTTTGTTCTTTGCGGCTGCTGTGCTACAGTATGTGGCTGGATCTCCGTCGTGTTTTGGGGTTGTGTCACAGTGTCGTTGTTGGGGCACGATGTCCGACGTTTCACTCCACGTGCTGCTGGGAGCGTCTTCGACAACACGTGGTACACTCTCCTGAACCAGTCTGTTACATCGATGGCTTCACATTAGCAAAGTACTTAAGGCAACACATTAATTTTAGAAACAAAAAGTCAAAGAGAGTCCCCGCTAAAATGAGCATTGGGGCATTTATGCTCATCTCCAGAAGTTGCAATTCCACATTCCCTTGACGGGGGCGAGTTTATCCATAGACAATGTTGACATATTATTGGTTCTTTCTGTAAAGTCACGTAGAATGGAAATAATAAAATAATAAAAATAAAACATAATAAAATAATTCTCACGACGTTTCGGCCACAACGCAAGCAGCCGTCCTCAGGTGGAGAACAGGTCTGTCGAGAAGACAGAGACTTGCGTTGTGGCCGAAACGTGAGAATTATTTTATTGTTTTATTTTTATTATTTTATTATTTCCATTCTACGTGACTTTACCGAAAGAACCAAGAAGATGAATCCCTGCAGTCACGAAAGCTTTAACTCGAAATGTTGACATCTCTGGAACAAAGTGGTAGACATTCTGAGCGAGCCCAGAGGGGATGTGTGCCGAGTCTACCCCCCTCCCCCGCCCCCCAAACAAGATTTGAAAGTCGCTACTTTCCGATTGTGAGCCGCTCGCTCTTATCGCTCGACCAACCACGCGGCCGGATGTGTTTTTTTTTCTTCTCTTCTCTCTCTAACCATTAATAAACAGCGGTTAGAGAAAAAATATATATAAATACCGAACATGCGTTTAAGAGGATCTAAATATTAAAAATGCAACGGCGTAAATCGATGGGGTGCATTTTTCATTTAAGAGGCAGAGTGAACGAGGCGGTCGAGACGTCTGTCCCGACGGCTGCACGGAGCTCCACCACAGTCCTTGGCAATCTTCGTCTCTCGCTCGTCGTACATATATATTTATTTATATGTCTTTTTAAATAATCAGCTATCAAGGCCCACTTTACATTGATTGCAACTTTCCAAAGAGCCATTTTCAACAATTTCGCTGGCACTCGAAGCATCGCCGGCAATCGCTCTCCGCAGGCGGCCCCTGACAATTTGCAATCAGGCGACAAAAGTGTGGCGGGCCCTAACGAGCATCACAGAGTTGACCTAAACTACCCCCCGCCCCCCCCCCCCCCCACAATTTGTGGAGATTGGTGGCCACCTAATAGCCGGTCAATTGCCTGAGCCCGAGGCGAGGGAACGGGGTGCTCGCAGGTGGCTGAACTTTGTGGTGATAAAGTGGCTCCCCAGGGCGCCGCGACTCGTCGTGTAGTTGCGCCAAGCAACAAAAAACCCAACAACCACGCTTCAAGGGAGCGCGCCGTCACGCGAAGGCTGCGTGTTGTGAACGACGAGAGAGCTGAGATGGATGGACCAGTGGGGGGTCCTTATTCGTTGGGAGGGGGAGTGGGCAGGGGGAGTGGAGTGGGAGAGGGAGGGGGGCGAACGAGTGCTCCGGGCGATGTGCCGTCAAGTGAGACGAGCGGGCGGGTGAGCGAGCGAGCCTGCGAGTGTGGGTGGCTGAACAAACGGATGAGCAAGCGGTAGGAGAGTGAATGGGCGAGTGGGGCAGGCGGGTGAGTGAGCGAGGGGGCGGGCGGGTGAGCGAGCGAGTGAGTGAGCGAGCGGATGAGTGAGTGAGCGGGTGAGCGGGCTAGCGAGTGAGTGAGCGAGCGAGCGGGTGAGTGAGCAGGCTAGCGAGTGAGTGAGTGAGCGGGTGAGTGAGCAGGCTAGCGAGCGAGTGAGTGAGTGAGCGAGCGGGTGAGTGAGCGGGCTAGCGAGTGAGTGAGTGAGCGGGTGAGTGGGCGGGCTAGCGGGTGAGTGAGTGAGCGAGCGGGTGAGTGAGCGGGCTCGCGAGCGGGTGAGTGAGCAGGCTAGCGGGTGAGTGAGTGAGCGAGCGGGTGAGTGAGCGGGTGAGTGAGCGAGCGGATGAGTGAGTGGGTGAGTGAGCTAGCGGGTGAGTGAGCTGGCGGATGAGTGAGTGGGCTAGCGAGTGAGTGAGCGAGCGAGCTAGCGAGGGTGACTCACACTGCGGGAGCACGAGGGCGGTGCGGCTACGCACGGCGCCGTGGCGGTTCGCGGCCAGGCAGCTGTAGGCCGTGGCGGTGCGCCCCTTCCTGCGCGTGGCCACCACCAAGGTGCCGGCGGCCTGCACCGAGTGGCGGCCGTCGGTCAGCTCCACCTCGGAGCCGTTGGAGAACCACCTGGAGGTGGAGACAGCGAGGGAAGAGGCAGGGAGAGTGTGAAGTTCCGGCTCTCAGATGGGAATAAAACCAGCCCCCATAATGTGACCTATTTTAAAGTGTGGTGGGGGGGGGCACCACAATCTAAAGGTGGCGGGGGGGGGGGGGGGGCAGGATGGCACAGACCGTGTGAGACAAACAACAACGTAATGATGCTGCAATCTGCGTGTGTGTCTATCGTGCATTCGGCTTTCACCCGCCGTGAGTGCGCTAGGAACGGCTTAGAACGCCCATCGCTTAATTGTGCCATTGTCGCGTTGTGTCCCGCTCCCTCCCAACCATCGCAGACTGTAAGTGTCCATCACCTTCACCACGAAAGACACCCGCAGCAGAGCAGTCATTGCGTGTGAGCAGTCATTACGTAATGGTCTCTGTCCCAGTCGCCAATGGAATCCCATCACATTTTAAACCGATGAAAGCCTGTAAAAAAAGAACCTACCACATGAAATTTGTCTATGCAATTTCATTTGTTTAAAGTCTACCTCTGAGATATTATACTCTTTGGTTTTTTCGGTAAAGTCACGTAGGTACAAAATAAAATGAAATAAAATAAATGTAAACAACTAAATTAAATCACGACGTTTCGGAGCAAGTGACTTTGGCTGTGACGGTTCCACCTGAAGACGGAAGCTTGTGTTGCCTCCGAAACGTCGTAATTAAATTTAGTTTTCATTTTTTTTTACTTTTACCTTTTTACCGACGTGACTTTACCGAAAAAACCATAGAGTATAAATCCTTGCAGTCACGAAAGCTTCAAATCTAGAACTCTGAGATATTAACAACATCGTTGGACCGTCATACGACAAACGTGACCCTTGCTGGTTGGACCAGAGTTCCCTTTAAGAGATCTCAGAAGTAGTTTTGTGATATCAATTTCCTCTAACACGTGGCGGTGGTGGAGGGGCCACACTGGTCGTCGGGGGGATTCTGCATTCATTATCTTTTTAATGACACGGCACCGAGAGCGAGCGCAAATTGGGAAATAATTGGGAGAAAGGATGAAATATAAACATGTACTTTGCAATAAGCTCAGCCTGCAGTCACAGAATGGCATTCAAGGCCCACATTTGAACTCCGGCCAATCCTCTATTTGTCTCGCCTTTCCCGCACGCTGCTGACTCTTTTAATCGATTAGCGAGGGGCTCCTGCGAACGCCGCATTTGATTCATCAGCGAGACGCGCCGAAATGAGAGTGAGTGAGAGAGTGAGCGAGAGGTGGGGGTTTGCATAAAGCAAAGTTATTATAAAAAAAACAAAATTACGAGATGATGAACGAAGCAAAGTGCCGACTACACCGAGCATCTTCTTGTTTCCACTGATCGTAAAAAAAAATAAAAGAAAAAAAAATTAAGAACTCCGGCCAAGATATGCATAACTGTGCCCCGCACTTAGGAAATAACGGACACAAATCCCGTTTAAGAGCACTCTGCTTAATCCCATTTCTGCTTAAATATAAACAGGCGAAGGTGGATTTAAATTAATCCGCCGAAAAATATTGGCGAAGCGTCTGAAACCGCACAAGAGTTTGCGAATTTCCATGAAAACCCGTGGCAGCAGGTGATGGTGGTTCAGGGCTTCTTCATCGCCAGAGGCAGTCTCAAGAGAGAGAGAGGGAGGACCGCTCTACACCGACACATGTATGTGTGTGTGTGCGTGTGTATGTCTGCTGTGAAGGGAGTGGTGGCGCAGTGGTTAGCGCAGTGTGTTAAACATGCGGTGTGACCCGAGTCGCATTCCAGCGTCGGTGACGAAAATCTGCGCCAGTCCCTGGGTCTCCCCTAGGTCGACTCAGTTTAAAAACAGTACCTCGTGCGATGTGTAGTACTCGCCGCTCGGGAGACAAATGCGGCCGGGCGTGGTGCTGGCCACCCACCCCCTCGTGTGCCCTGACGGCCTTCATAGGTGCTCGCTAACAGCACTTGCCCCAACAGTCTGTTCATGCTATAGGGGAGATCTTTGTCTTTGTGTCTGTCTACCATGTGGGGAGCGGTGGTGCAGTGGTTAGCGTAGCGCGCTACGAAACCGGTAACCTGAGTTCCATTCCCGCTCACGGTCAAAATCGGTGACTAATATCTGGACCGGTTCTTGGTCTCCCCTAGGTTGACTCAACCTTAATGACTACCGAATGCGATGTACAAATATCTGTATTAGGGAGACAAAGGCAGCCGGGCGCGGTTCGGGCACCACCACCTTCTCGTGGATCGTGATGGCCTTATGAGGTGCTCGCTACGGCACTTGCCCCAACAGTCTGTTCAAGGCTATTATTGAGATCTTCGTCTTTTGCTTTGTCTGCCAAACCTGATCGACCCAGATTTGCAGCAGGGATATATTTTAGCCCAGTGTGAGTCTCTGTGGGTATAAGAGGCACCTGTAGCTCAGTGTGAGTCTCTGTGGGTATAAGAGGCACCTGTAGCTCAGTGTGAGTCTCTGTGGGTCTAAGAGGCACCTGCAGCTCAGTGTGAGTCTCTGTGGGTCTCAGAGGCACCTGTGGCTCAGCGTGAGTCTCTGTGAGTCTCAGAGGCACCTGCGGCTCAGTGTGAGTCTCTGTGAGTCTAAGAGGCACCTGCGGCTCAGTGTGAGTCTCTGTGAGTCTAAGAGGCACCTGCAGCTCAGTGCGAGTCTCTGTGAGTCTAAGAGGCACCTGCGGCTCAGTGTGAGTCTCTGTGGGTCTAAGAGGCACCTGTGGCTCAGTGTGAGTCTCTGTGAGTCTAAGAGGCACCTGCAGCTCAGTGCGAGTCTCTGTGGGTCTAAGAGGCACCTGCAGCTCAGTGTGAGTCTCTGTGGGTCTAAGAGGCACCTGCGGCTCAGTGTGAGTCTCTGTGGGTCTAAGAGGCACTGGTGGCTCAGTGTGAGTCTCTGTGGGTCTAAGAGGCACCTGCAGCTCAGTGTGAGTCTCTGTGGGTCTAAGAGGCACCTGCGGCTCAGTGTGAGTCTCTGTGGGTCTAAGAGGCACTGGTGGCTCAGTGTGAGTCTCTGTGGGTCTAAGAGGCACCTGCAGCTCAGTGTGAGTCTCTGTGAGTCTAAGAGGCACCTGCAGCTCAGTGCGAGTCTCTGTGAGTCTAAGAGGCACCTGCGGCTCAGTGTGAGTCTCTGTGGGTCTAAGAGGTACCGGTAGCTCAGTGTGAGTCTCTGTGGGTCTAAGAGGCACCTGCAGCTCAGTGTGAGTCTCTGTGGGTCTAAGAGGCACATGCAGCTCAGTGTGGGGCTCCGTGGGTGTGGCAGGCAGCACCTGTATGTGGGCGGAGGGGTCCCGCTCGCGTTGCACCGCAGGGCGACTTGACGGTTGCCACCCCCCTCCAGCTGGTGCAGGACGTCCCCCGGCTCCTCCACAAACACGGGGCCCTGCCCTGCTGTGGTCGCCACGGAGCCTGCGTAGCGCGCAAACGCAAGAGGCGCCCTCGGTCAAGACGACGACTCTCGACGATCCAGCCCGCGCGTCGTTCCATCTCCATTTGCTATTGTCGGTGCAATCGCTCACATTGCGTCTCGACGCTTTAATGCGTACTGTACTTTTTTGTTCCCTTTTGTCTACGTCCACGTTTCCCGATCCGCGTGTGTGAATCGTGGGCAATGTTCAGCGATGGTCAACGTCGTAGGCACGCTACGCGAATGTTCCAGAGCAGTGGTTCTTCTTAACCAGGGGTGCACGTTGTCTCCTCTGGGGTGCGAGATGCCCTTTCTGGGGAGTGTGATACATTGCCAGTTTTTTTTAAATCCTTTATATTAAGTTCGCTTGCTTGCGTGCTTGCTTGCTTGCTTACGACCGTGCCAATCTTTCGGTCGTTTTTTAACCCACTTCCCGTGATCCAATCGAGCTGACATTTTCCACACAGACTCGTTGTACGAGACAATTAATGTTCGTGAATTTTTTTTCTCCAAAATTTTACACTGTTTAGGGAAAACAAATTAAATATTTAATTACCAATTGCTTAATACTGGCAGACAATCATCTGACCCATAGGTGGCAGCCATCTCAAGCCAGAGGACGAGAGGACTCTAGCCGCCATGCATATAAAGGATTTATAGTGAAAAACTTTGTTTTTACTGGTTATGCTTATTTTATAATGTAAATCGTCGCATCGCAAATTAAGCACGACAACGCAATTACATATTCTTTGGGTCTTTCGGTAAAGTCACGTAGATAGGTTCAAAGAAAATAACAAGAAACTACGACGTTTCGATCGCAACACAATCGGTCGTCTTCAGGAAAAGGGGGTGAGCTTCTAAAGGCAAACTGTTCATAAAGGTTTAAAATGGGCGTAGCCCAAATGTGAATATACGTGTAAAAAAGTACGCGTAAATGTATGCGATATAACCCCAAAAAAACCCTGTATTGTGGATGAAATTGGTCGCGACAGCCTCCTCCTACTTGTGTTACACATTGGGCAAGGAGTGGGAAAACCTGCGGCTCTTCTAGGCACTGCTTCGTCACCAATGGCAGAGCCAGGATTTTCAGGTAGAGGGGGCAACCCCCTCCAGCAATGAACAATGCCAGGAGTTGTTAGTAAGTAAGGACTTGTCCCTTGCTTTTTATTCGACGACGCGTGTGCGGCGATGGCGCAGCCATCGATCGAGGGTCGAATTCGAACCGCGTTGTGTGATCGGCATCGCGCTCGCTGAAGGTGAATGCCTTCAGGGAAGTCGTGGACTGTATACGCAACTGCGCACAATTCTGTGAGTCACTAATAACTGCTTTGCCGTTACTTATTGCCAATTATGGACTCAGACTATTGTCCTATCATCTCATAGAGTCCCTGGCACATAATAATATACTACACAGTGGCAATGGGGGTCGCAAAATGCCGATTTATTACTAATAAACCCCAATGATCCGATCGAAATGAGGGATTTCGATCGGATCATTGAGGGGGAACGTGCCACCCCCCCCCCCCACACTGGCTCCCCCAGTGTTCGTCACGTTGTTTATTTAGGTCCACCGTCTCGTATTCACCACACCGTGCATTGCGGCTCTTGACATATTGAGTTTTTTTTGTTGCGAATTCGACAAAAAATGTCTTCGCTTGTTGTTTTGGTTTGCCGACCTCTGCTCTAGAGGCATGCGCGTGAAACTTCGGAGGTGAGGCTGTAGATTAGCACGTACTGAAGATGCCTGCTATAGCATATGGCAAGCACAGTGCGTGTATGTGTTAATTACGCGTCCAGTCATACGTCTGTGAGCCATGTGATGATTATTATAGCTGATTGAGTCCATTGCGGGCCTAGTGGAACGATGCACGTTCTTGGCGCTGTGTGGTCGGGGTGGTGGTTATCGTTAAAGTCCCGCTTGTTTAATACAGAGCGACCAGTCCCACTCTGCTTGAACGTCAACTGATACGAACGTGTATTTAAATACAACACGCATTTTCTCATCTGCATCGGCAAAATTGCCAAGCGATATTTGAGGTTCGTGGCGGATTATAAACTCAAAGGCCGGCGTAAGGTGAAAAACATTGACATTTACTGTGCGTGCAAATACAATAAACTGACGATTAATTACCCAGGCAAGCCACTCAATACTCTCTCTTCAGGAGGGTGCTGCTACGTTAGGATGTTTGGCTAATGCCGTTAAGAACTACAGCAACAACAATAATAATAAACACGATTCATAACGCGCACAGATATCGCGGATCGGATGCCATGTTCAATAGAGAACGGCAGCTTGGACAGGTGAGACTGTGCATGGGTGAGAGAGTGAACGGGTGAGAATCCTCAGCCTGGTGAGAAGCTGAATCGGTGACAGCTTAAATGAGTGAGAGCCTGAATGGGTGAGGGCCTTGAGCTGATCTTTGAATGGGTGAGTATTTGAGTATTTGCTTTGCGGAGACGAACCAGAGAACCTGGAGAAAACCCACCCACGCGAACATCCGACTGGGTGACACTCAACACTGCCATCTACTGGCCACATTTGTAGTCCGACGCCTATAACACCTGGCAAGCTCTGGCGATGGTGGTCACCCATGCGATTACTAACCAGGCTCAACTCTCTGCTCAACTTCTGAGATCGCAACATTCAGAAGATGTGCCCAGCAAAAAAAAAAAGCCTGAATCAATACAACTCGCAAAAAGAGCTGGAAATGACTCATGCATCGTTACGCAATAATCAATGCGTAATCACGTAACTGTTTAACAAGTAGAATAAACATTTGGGATGTGGAGACGTGAATCGACGTGAGCGGTGAAAGGGCTGAGCAGTTGTTATCGGCGAGCGCCTATAATGTCACACACGCAATTTTCATTTCGTGCCGTTTGGGCGTTTGTAAGTCAGGCCGAAGGGCCATGGCTCCTGTGTGTGTGCTAAATTTCCAATAATGGGAAACGTTATTTGTTTTGGTAAAATATTCCATCGGTGGTCACAGCTGGCGGGGGTGCTTTTGCTGGGAGGGGAGACGCCCTAGGAAATGAAATGTGGCCGAGGATCAGAAGGGTTATAGGTGAGAGTCCAAGTGTCAGCCGTCCCTAAGTGGCGCTCCTGATTGCGCTGGGGATGAGTTAATCACCCGAGGGATGGCATCTGACACGCGCGTACGCAAAGACAAAGGTCCCCCCTCCACCTCCCGCAGGCTGTGGGGGCAAGTGCTATTAAGGGAAGACCTTATGGTGGCCGGGACGACAGACGAATGGGGTGGGTGGTCAACACCATGCCCGGCCGGGCTTTGTCTCCCCAGTGCTGATGTGTTAGGGCAGTAGGTATTCGTTTAAGGCTGAGTTGACCTAGGGGAGGACCATGACCGGTTCAGAAAGTCGCCACTGATAACCGCGACCTAGCATTGTCGCCGCGTTGCCCGGCGCCAACCAATGTACCACCACTCCTCTTTGGCATTGTACACAGTATGTACACAAACATGCACCCACGTACACACAACGACAAAGATCACCCCTATAGCCTTAACAGATTCCTGTGGTAAGTGCTGTTTGCGAGCACTTATTAAGATCGACACGGCATACAAAGAAGGCGGTGGCTGGCCACCCCAGGCCCCCCGCCGCCTTTGTCTCGCCAGTGCTGATGTGCTACACACTGCACTTGACCATCATTCAAGGCTGAGTCGACATAGGGGAAGCCCAGGACCGGTTCAGATATGTGTGACTGATGCTGGCTGTGAGCTGGAAACAAACTCGGGCACGCACACGTACACACCCGATGCCTACGCACAAGCGTACGCACAGGCACCACACACGCACACACACACGTGTAGACACATTTCCCAAAATAAATCTTTAAAAAAACTCACTCCATTAATTTTAGTAAATCATCCGCGACGCCGTAATTGACTCACTTGAGCCCAGGCTGCAATTAAATCCTGGAAACGCGGATCTCAAGGAATAAACAAGAGAACTGATTTTGTGCCATTCCTTCCTATCATAATATCATATGGATGGGCAGGCAGACAGACATCTCGTACTGACAGACAACCAGGTAGACATATTCCCAGGCGGCGAGACGTATAGACAGACATCTAGGCAGATAGATTGACATGCATATAGCTAGGCAGACAGACTGACAGACATGCAGAGAGACAGACATACAAACAGACAGCCAGGCAGACATTCAGACAGGTCGACGAGACAGACACAGACAGGCAGACAGACGTCTAGACAGACGTACAGATAGACATGTCTGTATATTTATCAATCCAGGAAAGAGCCCACGAGATACACCACGTGTCTCCGTTGTTGACAAGCGAATGGGTAAGTTAATAAAGTAGCAGCTACAATATAAACAAAAATAACATCTAAAAGAAACTGGCCAAGCACGCCAATGCAGGACCCTCATGAAAAAGAGACTCAGTAACCGTAATCCGAGGAATAAACCAATAACAATGATTCCCTTTATTGCTTCGATCATCCCAAAGGCAGAGATCCCCCGTATAGTCTTTAACAGACTGTTGGGGCAAGTGCCTGTAAGCGAGCACCTATGGAGGTCGGCACGGCACGCGAGGAGGTGGGGGTGGCCTACACCACGCCCGGTCAGCGCACCAGGTTACTCATTTGAGGCTGAGTCAACCTAGGGGACGCCCGAGACCAGTGAAAATAATTGCCGCTATCGTTGGTCATGAGCGCGAGTCGAACGGCAATTGCCGGGTTTGTCGCGGAGTGTGCTACCGCTCCACACCGCTCGTTCTGTCACACAACACAACAACAACACAACAACAACACAACAACACACACGCAAATGGAGCACCTTCTGACGACAAGGCTCGGGGTGGATTGCGTTCGATCGCACAGCGGACTCTGCACCAGAGATCGCGCCTTTGTCCGGCAATGAGCGCGGACATCCAACACCTGCTGCGCGATGGGTCAGGCGAGAGCTCTTGCCTCCAGAATGAATTGCTCCGTCGTTAACGAAGTCAAATTCAATGTCTTACCCCGCTGTCTGATTCCAGGACCTTAACGGAATAATCGACAACGTGACAGATTTCATGACTGAGCTCTCATGAGAGCTGAGGATTGATGTTCGGGCCTGAGCGGAGCTTAATTTCTCATGGAATATCTTCTGGTTAGATGGCAGTCTGGAGTAGGAAACTAACGAACAGACACAGCCACAGCAGCGAGAGGAGGCATACTGGACGTGGTGTGCCGTCGACGTAAATTTTTTTCCGGGTCGCTAGCCCAGCCAGACCCCCTTGCTGACATGAAGCAGTGGCCCGAACGTTGAGCCCACCTTGAAAAGTACCGGCCCGCGATGTCTTTATCCGCGCGGATTTCAATGAATAAAAACACCGCCACTTCACGAGTTCGCCGCTTGTTTAAAGCAGCATCGCCACGGAAACCGGCAGCGTTTAAAACCGCCTCTACGGAGAAGGACCCGGCACTTACGCCACCACCACCCACGCTTATCAGCCTCCACCCTCGCAGCTGTAGCAGCATCTTATCCCGGCAATTTGCGCTTTAGTGCTGAGAAGAATGCGCCGCTCGCCTCCAGCAGCTACCTACGCGCTGAGCCACGTACGACTTCTGGGACAAGTGAAATGTTAATAGCTTGGCAACGGCGAAGACACCGGTGGTGTAGCCATCAATCGTATCGGAACATCAACAGGTCGATGTGCACATCTTCATGAATGTAAAATTAAGGAGAGGCCACAGGATTGCAACTGTGGACATGCAACCCAAACAATGGACCATATATATTCTTGGTTCTTTCGGTAAAGTCACGTAGAAGGGAAATAATAGCTCCTGAACGTTTTGATGCCAAGAAATGAACAGGGACCCCACACGGCAAGCGAGGGCTTCTCAACGTTTAAGGCCCCGCATGTTGCCGAATGGAGGAAGGGGTTTATGGGTTTCTCGGCGCCCTTCGAAAGCAAGACTATTTTCTTGGTGTGGTTTTCACACGTGATGATGATTGCGTGTGTTGCAATCGAAACGTCGTGAGAATTTAATAGTTAAATATTTATTATTTCATTATTTACCTTCTACGTGACTTTACCGAAAGAACCAAGAATATGAATCCCTGCAGTCACGAAAGCTTTAAATCGAAAAATGGACCATTTAGTAAGCCCATTGAGACTCCTCGAGTTACACAGTGACCCGTAGAGATGCACTAAAAACAAGCCACAGTAGTGCAACTATACTCTTTGGTTCTTTCGGTAAAGTTACGTAGATGAAAAAAATAGAAATAAATAAAAGTAAATAAATAAAAGTAAATTTATTTACTTTTATTTATTTTACCGAAATAACCAAAGAGTATGGATCCTTGCAGTCACGAAAACTTCAATTCTAGTAGTGCAATTGTGGACAAGCAACCCAAACTACCGTATAAACTGTATAGTAAATCACTGTAATCTTCGCTACATCAAATGAGGAGGAGGAGGAGCAAAACTACACAAACTCTCTCATGAAGTCGTCGAGGCCAGCAGACCTCGACACTGGCGTTTTAGCTCCTGAACGCGGTCCGACTCGAGTTCCATTCCCGATCCACGGCCAACGATTTTGGCCGTCGTGAAGTATGGTCAACCAATCCACTATGCCCGTCTTGAAAGGCATCTGAAAGTGGCTTGATATTGGGCAGTAAATGCTGATTGTTTTTTACGATGATGATCATCTACGTATTAATATATTTTATCATCGTCTGTTTATACTTCCAGATGTGTGCCATCCAAGAGCATTTAAGCAAACCACTTGGGATTGGTTTTCACCTCTTGGGGTTCATCAGCAAGAGTGAGGCTCAAAACATTTACTACTGGAGTTGCAGATGTTATTGGCAAGAGCACTCCAACATTACGATGGGGCCTTGTTGGCTGAAATAATTCCTTTAGGCCAATGAGCTGATGGACACAAAAAATATGAATCTAAATTTGTTTTGTGCCCAAGGGCAAATGCAAGTAAATGCTATTACCCACAACACCCCGCTGCTCCTGACGCGGTTATCTGGTTTGACCACATCAGCCATACGAAAGACATTATCATAACATGTTATAACATTTTACACCACGCAGCGACAAGGATGTTTGCATAAAGTTTAGCCCAGTGGCACGACCAGAATTTCTGTGATGGAACGTCTGCTTGCATCAGACCTGAGATCAACTACAGCTGTCGCTGTGTTGTTCGTAATGCATTACAATCCAAGTGTAATTGTAAGTCCAGCTAATGCTTCTGTAATTGTAATCATCATTGACCCCTGGTCCGGTCACTCGATCTTAAGGTCACTCCGGGATCGGTACAAAGCGTCGGTCCGAGGGTCGCTTCATTTGATTGATCGCAGAGAACCTTAGACGCAACTGGTGGGGAGTGACCGCCACCACCACCACCACAACCGCCGCCATCACCACCACAGTCATCACCACCACAGTCATCACCACCACCGTCGTCATCATGATCAGTACCTCCACCATTTGACCGTCGTAACGATCGGCCTCCCTTTGTGAGTCGCGGCTGTGAGCAGCTCATTGACGTTTCAGTCAATTCCGCTGACAAGTCACGCAATTTCTCCCATCAACAGAAGCCCAGCAAAGATAAGACTTGAAATTGCTCAACCGTGCCTCACGATAACGCGGGCGCCGGGTTATTGTACCAGTCTGACAAATTCCATCCCGGGTTTTCACAATCGTAGGCGGCGCATTGCAGGTGGTTTCATCGTTAATTAAGTTCCGTTTGTGGAGCAGTCACAACGAACGATGGTGACGATGGTGACGACACGCCGGTGTTTGGTTGCCATGATTGGACTAATTTTCCCAGGAAGCCACACGGATCCCTAAACTGCGGTGAACATTCAAATCATTCATTTAATCCCCCTGCCTGGGTCCTCTGGAAAGCCTGAAGCGGACTTTACAGCCAGTGGGCCGGTGGTTATTGTGGTTCCAGCGAAATGGCGGCACATTTCATCCCCGGTTTCCTTGCAGCCGCAGGTGATGCGTGCAAGGTGGCTTCATCGTTAAATGCATGACATTGCCATTGTGAACGGGATGATACAATTCTCAGACCAATTGTGACGGGAAGCCACGTAGATTTTCCAACTATTGTCACATTTAAATAAATCATTCAATTCTTAAATTAATCGTCAATTAACTGACTTTATTGCAATGAATCGTGTAATCCTGGAAAACCCGAACTGGACTGTACAGCTATATTGCCCTGGAATAACATGGAGCCCCTTAATACCGCTTTACACGCCACGCTAATGCCATTGTTTTTAGCATTTTTGAACGTGTGACCAAAATGTGTTAAATTAGATTCCTTCTGACCGTAATTATCTTCTATTTGTGGCAACGTGCTCGCACCACAGTAAAAATATTTTCAATTAATAAATGGCAAAGTGGGAATGGCCTCCCAGTGATGACTATGCACAACCACTTGAGGTCATCATCACGAGGCCTCCTTTGCCAGTACCAAAATATAATAATAGGGGTTTTCCTCTTTTTTCTGGCGACAAAACTGAAACCTTTTGCAAGGAATCATGTTTACATTAACCACAATACTTGCAGTCAAAATGCAAACAAAATACAACACTGATAATGTATGCATTGTCCTTGAAACTGATTGGTCCACACAAGAGACAGTCTCATACGGTGTTCGACCAGATGACGCCACGAAGGGCCCTTTATCCACACGAGCAGCACGCAGTTGTATGCCGCACGCCCCGCAAAATACTCTTCCGACCACTCGGAAAAAAATCACAAAGACAACACGTGACACTTCCCAGAGGCCCGGAATAATTCTAGATTAAAAGTTTTCGTGACTGCAAGGGTCCATACTCTTTGTTTTTTTTCGGTAAAGTGACGTAGGAAAATAAATTACATTAAATCACGACGTTTCGGAGGCAACACAAGCTTCTGTCTTCAGGTGGAACCGTCACAGCAAATAAGTAGAATTTAGAGTCTCACTCAAATCGCATTTTATTTTGCCAAATGCGGCCCACGGTAGAGTCCACTACAACCTGGACCAAAAAACAAACGCGATGACAGCCGCCGCCACCGCCTTGACCCCAGCGCTACCTGGCAACGCACGAGGCCCGCGCCTCTTCGTCAGCAGCAACTTGTTGCTTCTGCCGAGAAAGGGGCACGGCCACAATTTAAACGGCGGCCGCGGTGTCACAGAAACCCCCCCCCCCCACCCGGGTTAAGATGCAGAGCCGTGCGCATTCATCGTAAGTGTTGGTTTTGTTAAAAAATAAAATAAAAAGTTGCAGGAAGCGACGGCCGCTAATTCGGGACAGATGGCGCTCAGCGGAGGAGCACCGCTCTCTCTTGTTAGACAACGACCCGATTGGAATAAATAGCCACGGCCGCCCTCGTACAAGGCAATAATAATTAGGCAATCCATTGCCCTGCCACAGCAGCAACCCTCGGAATGAAATTAGGACCGCGAATTTTTTTTTTTACTGAACTGGGACGGGGGTGGGGGGCAGAACACATACTTAGCTGTCAATTAAAACAAAATCACAGCTGTCATGCCTACTCTCTGTGTACGCGTGGCAGAATAATTTCATTGCGGGTTCACTGACTTCGTATCGTAATTAATCGTTTGCGGGGGTGGCGGTGGGGGGTGGGGGGTCAGGGGTGGTCTGGAGGTTGGGGGGGGGGGGCGGCGTGCCCCATTTTTCACCTCCGAGGATAGACAGAGCGAGGTTCTTGATTGCCTGCCTGGCTTTCGAAAACGTATTTCTGAAATGCATCATCAGAGGCGGCGTCAATCGTTTGAGATAATAAATACAAATGTGATGTTTTCCCACTGAGCCGCTGTTCAATATATTTGTGTGCGGAACCGGAAGTGGTTATCCAAAAAGCACAGCGGCGTTGCTGTTTGCCATCTCCGCTGGCAGCTTCGAGGCAGCGGTGGGCCCTCTGCGTTCTTTTTGTTGGCAGTCCCCCGCAGCAGAGGATGATCGTCTCGTCGGTAAGCCCGACGAGGGCCGACGGTCCAGGACCTACAGCGCTGCGTGTTTGCGTCGTAGGGTTCCTTCCACATTACCATGGCAGCGGCCAGTACACTCGGTGCGTCGCAAAGACAAAGATCCCCCGTATAGCCTTGATAGACTGTTGGCGGCAAGTGCTGTTAGCGAGCACCTATGAAGGCTGGCACGGCGCACGAGGGAGTGGGTGGCCAGCGCCAAGTGGCGATGCTTACACATGGGACCAGGTAGTCATTTGAGGCCGAGTCGACCTAGGAGATGTCCAGGACCGGCTCAGATATTTGTCACTGGTGTTCGCCGTGAGCGGGAATCGAACTCGGATCGCCGGGTGCGTAGCGCAGCGCGGCGCTAACTGCTGCACCACCGCTCGCCACACGAACACTGCTGCACCACCGCTCGCCACACGAACACGAGCAGTCACCACGTGGTCGGTTGTTTTTTCTCCGCGCAAAACATCTTGAGCGCGTTCGTGCGCCTATTGCCATGCACCTCCGAGCTATTCGAAGGATCGATACGATGTGACGTGGCTCTCATTTATTTCGCGCGAGAGAGAGAGTTTATATATATTTTACATTGGTCTCTTACCGGTCCGTTCAATTATTCATGCGCAATAAAAGCAGTGTTCGGGCCACGTATTTGATTTATGCAGTTTGTGGCCACGTGTCTATTTAAGATAAAAAAAAAACCCGATCTCGGATGCCAGCGACCTTCCCGTGACCTCATTATGCTGATTCAAGTCAGACGCCGCGTCATGACGGAGAGCGACCGGCCTTGGCAGCGGCCGCGGATTTCTTGAAGAGAGCGGACAGCTGCGACTTGCGACGCAATATACTGTGGTTCAGCTTCAATTTAAGCGAATTGTGCACTTTTTACGAACGTAATTTAAAAGTCGACGAGATTTCCCACTCGTATGAGCATTGAGACACTGGTGCTCATCTCGTGTTTAAAGCCTTTGCGGAGCCAGTGGTGGAAATTCCTCATTCCCATGCCGAGGGCGCGTCTCTCTACGCAGCACAATTATTGTTAACTTCCCCACGAAGTGGTGCTCGTTTTGATCAACTTCCGAGGGATGATGACCCCAGGCAACTCCCCAACACAGGATTTGAACTTGCAACCTGTTTGGTTGTGAACCACTCGCTCTCCTGCCGAGCCCAAGTCCACTAACCGCTGGCAACGACAATTCAAATACAGCGGCGTATTTATAACTATCTGCCGTGGACTAATGAACCGATTATTCCGCCATCAAATGCAACTTCTCTCTGGCCCCAGTGCCCCAGTGCCAGCCTCTTTCCCACTCGAGGGCTGCCACGTGTGGCCCACGCGAGCCGGGTGGTTGCCGCCCACGCGATCACGTGGGCGCGTGCGACTGATTGCTCGCTCGGGATGTATTACCCAGGACGTGCGCTGATGAGGATTTGATGGGGGGGGGGGGGGGGGTCGTGATTGATGGCCTCGGGCTAGAAGGTCGCGCTCCGGTGGCCCCTGGGAAACCGAGCGGTGGCGCTTAATTTAATCGCCGCTCAATTTATTTGGTTCAATTTTACGGATTTTTTTTTTTAAGTTTCTGGTTTTCTGCGGCAGTTGTTTTTCATTTTGTGGGGGGAGGGGGTGGTGGAGACCGTCGACCCTCGCAGGAGATTCGATTCGTCGGCAGCCGCGCTGCTCTGTCGTTGTCCGTGTGCGCGCACTCCACGCGTCGCAGACTTCGAGCCACGTGCAATCGTCTCAGACTAAGACTTTATATCGGCTGGTACGGCTCATTGAGCTGAACAGCTATTTCATCCATAATAGAGGTTTTGTTTTTGGGGTTGGGTCGCGTAAATATATAAATGTGTCGTTAAAACCCGCCACCACCCGACACAGCCAACTAGTAAGGGTTGTCACGTAAACAGAACGTGGCCAATTCGTCACTAGTACAGCACTAACCGGTGTGTTGGAGAGACAAGCCACAACATTTACAATCTGAGCGCGACGTTTGAACGACACATTTTTTATATTTACGCGATCGAACCCAACAAAAACCTCTTATGGATGAGATTGGTAGCGAAAGCCGACGTGTAAAACTCGCTCTTTCACAAAGACGACCACAGCCCATTTCAGCTGGACCGGTCCAGAACGCTGTTTGTACGCCACATCCCTCTCACCTCACGTTGTCCTCAACCTGTTTGTGTGGCACTAGCAATATAGGGTGCAGGGTTATTAACGATAGTTGGTGTACGGTGTTTTTTCTGCAATATTTTGCTGTCTTTTCTTGGATTTTCTGTTTGCACTCAGTCGCATATTCACTTTAAGATGTTTTCTTGTTCATGTTTTTGTTTTTTGTTTGTTGCGGTTGCACCCGATTCAAGAGCCGAATGGCTCACAGGGCTATACCTAATAAATGAACTTGAAAACTTGAAACTTGATAGGAAGGCGTGCCTTGTACTCCAGCAGTAGTGCCTTACATCTAAGCAGCGTTTCCAGCAAATATGAGGGAAGAAATGAATCCCCGCTTTGTAACTCTTCAGCAAAAGTTGATTAGTGTGAGGTAGTTGGGTGACTCAGTGGTCAGGGTGCTGTGCCAGCACCGGTGAGAGCCTCAATTTTGAATCCAGGTGTCAGCTGTCCCATCGATAATAGCTGCACAACAAAGCTCCGCGCGGTGTGAAATTAGTTTTGCCAATTTATTTGGTACATTTTTTACGTCTGGGAAGAGAAATCATTGGGTTCGTCTGCCAAGCAACAAATACCATTCTCATCCCAATGCTGCACCATCCTGAAACAGATCGTGAAAGCTCAATGATTATCTACTGTACATGTTCTTGCATTCTCAAATAATTGACCATACGAAGGATTTTAATTTGATATAATACAACATTTGTTTCAATCGTTGCTCTGGACTCCCCCCCACCCCCGACCTGCAAACGGCACTGACCGGTTTGGTGAAGTATGGTCAACCAACCCTCACGAGCTGCACGGCATGGGGAGGCCCTCAACTGGCAGCTCATGGAGTTAGACGAGTTACAAAATATTGATTGCCTCTCAGCGACCACTTTCTGAGCGTTGTTTACACTACGTTTTTTTAAGCGGATGCCGTGTTTTTTTTAATTCCTCTGTAATGCCATCGTGTTTTAGACCGCATTGGCATTATAATTAACATGTCAGATTTAAATCAATATACTGTATATATTTTTGACCTCCAGCGTGCTACTTAATTAAAAAAATATCATTTTTATATTGGGATTCTAAAAAAAAGAGATCATTTTGATATTGGGATTATGATCTGCTATCTATTGTATTTCGCTTATCTGTCATTGTTCATTATTGGTTCATTTAACCCTGACTTGTTTCGTTTGTCGGGGAAGCGGTGATGTTGTTTTTTTGTTGATGAAACCCGATTTAAGAGCTTCTTGACTCACAGGGTATTTCAAAATGAACTGAAACTGAACTGCAACATTAGCAATGGACTTGATATGAACAATGTTATGCAGCATAACTCGAGCACTGTGCAACGTAAATAACATCATCGCTTGGAATTTTCCAAAAATAAGAAAAACACATTTTCGCAGGACAAATATTGCACATTTTTTAAAGCTAAAAAAAATAATAATCTCTATGAAGCCGAGAGGCTGACGCCTGCCGACTCAGCCGTGTGGGACTGACAGCGTGCAATTTGGGGAAGAAGGAAGGGCCCTAATTTCATCAATCACGGGGCATTACGAGAGCCAGACTTTCTCTGAGCGATCGCGACGGGAACTCACCGCTCGAACAGATGGCGACAACGATCAGCAGCAGCAGCAGCAGCAGCGAAATCATCGGCCGAGAAGAATCCATCTCCGCGTGGATCGTCCTCCGAGCTCCGAGGTCCGGTGAACCAACACCTCCCTCGATCTTCGCGTCTCGTCGCCGACTGCGCGGAGGCCCCGTGACCTGCCGTCGGAAGCGACAGACGGCACATAAGTCGTTGTTTTTGTATTTTACCCCGGTGCGTACTTCGGGATCGAAGTCCCGCCAGCGACGGTGAACCTTCTGGAAGCGCCCTGAAGGTCGACGCGGTCTGCTTCGAATGTCATCTGGACTTCGCACGGCAGGTGCGGTGGCCGCCTATGATCACGACTGGACATCTGTGGCCACTTCTGGACACCTGCGAAACTACTGACAATCTCACCATTGGAACCTCATTTGCCAGTAAAAATATGATAAATTTTTTTACCCTTCTATCTGGCAACAAAACTGACACCTTTTTACAAGGAGTCATGTTTGCATAGACCACAATACCTGCAGTCATAATGCAAACAAAAAACATAACTCTGATAATGTGCACTGTCCTTGAAGTTGATTGGTCCACACCCGAGACAGCTTTCCTTAGAGCCTAGTCTCACATGGGTTGGACCAGATGACCAGATGAAAAAGAGCCTTGTAGCTCATCGGATTTCTCCACGTTAAAATGTTTTTATTCTGATTCGAGATCACCGGTAGGGACGTATGCATCGCGAACAACGGGGGAGACGACAAAAAAGCGGTCGCTTATGGACCCGTTGATGGCATCACCGTTGAAGCAGTGGATCGGTAACGAGACTGTCGAGTTTAACAGTTTTCGAAGGACGCAAGTTTGAATCACTGCCCCGGGTCACATAGTTCATTGTTTAACCCCTTTAACCCCCCCACCCCTTTCGGCTGCAGCGTCTTCCACGCTTTTAGCGACGCCGTTTACAACGCACGTAATCTATAGCACAATGCATTTGTAATGCACCATAACGTTTCTTTTAACTGCGAAAAGTACACCGTATTCTCCAGTTTACATGATGCACTGCCTCCCGCACACACACGCCGTGTTGACCGTGCAAGTTTGGGGTGCGACTGATAATCTGGCAGGTGGTATGTGTGCGTGTGTGTGTGCTCGTCCGTGACCAGATTGTGTATAATTTTCCAGGGCGTCTTATAATCTCGAGAATGCGGTAATAGATACGTGCAATACTCTTTCCCGTGCAAATTAATCCAAGCGGCATCCACCTCCTCGATTTTGTGGACAAGCTAAATTCGATTCTGTTCTCCTCCAGATCTGCATCGTTTACGGTGGGAGGGAGGAGGAGTGGGGTGGGGGGTTGAGGGGTGGGGTGGGTGGGTGAGGGGTGGGGGGTGAGTGACAGCCCACTCGCCCCGCCCCCACCCGCACCACTCCACCTATGACTCGTCCTCTTCATTGTTACCGTACACGGACAGAGCAGCTTAATTTCTCAATTTTCTCACGGCATGGATTTTTCTTGTTGGGTGTGTTTTTTTAGTTTGAAATGTTTTTCTTCTCTCATTTTCTGGAGCTCAGCCCCAAGGCTGTAAGCAACCGGCCTGCAATTGCGCAGTGCTCGGCTCGGCGTCTCGACGGCTGTGAGCGTGCCGGTGGCTCGCGGAAAGGCAGCCCGGACACGTGAAGGGATGGCGATGGTGATGGTGATGTTGTTTCATAAAAAAAACGGGCACCCCTCATGCTCGGGGGAGAGAGGGCCGCTGTGGCGTTAATGCGTTATGGATTTAGCTGCTGCGAAAGAAAAAAAAATCGTCATCCCGCCCAACGTTAATTAGGCGACGCTCATAAATGTTGAAAATATTTCTTCAGGGACGCGGGAGGGTGGGGGGAGGAGGCCGCAGGGCTGCTACTGCTGTTGCCTCTTTGCCGAGTGGGGTGTTAGAAGAATCTACATCGAGAGGGTTACGGGATCAGGGTAAACGTCGCGAGGGTACGGGTGGAACGCAGGTTGGCGGAAAGGAATATTCGTCAAATCGTGGTATTGGCCGGAATATTTAATTATCAGGTTAATAAATAAAATAAAATAAACTTGAGGAGACTTACGTAGAACGACCATTGTTTTTTCTTAGCAATCCATTATTTCACGTTTGTGGATCGCTCTCCAAATGCTGAAGCGGTAATATACACTGGCGCGTTCGTTCACGTGACAACTTTACATATACTATGTATTATGACTGCAGGTATTGCGGTCTATGCAAACATGACTCCTTGTAAAAAGGTGTCAGTTTTGTTGCCAGATAGAAGGGTAAAGAACCAATTATCATAACTTTACATATACTGTATATGTAAAAAAAGAAGATTTTGTATCGATCAATCGGTGCACAGTCACCACCATCTTCATCCACGATCAACCCACTGCTGGATGTGGACCTCCCACCAAATCACCAATCCATCCATCGCGTGCGCATGAGCGCACGAGTCATCGGGCAGTGGATAGACCATGACCGATGATGTTCTTGATACCCTTAGTTTTATTTCTTGCGGGGGGGGGGGGGTTGGAGGCGGGGGGGGGGTAGGAGGAGGCGGGGGGGGGCACGCCGAGGCTGAGCTGCGTCGTCAGCGAAGCTCGGACTCGGCTCGTGGAAACGCAGTTGGCGTCTCGATTTACGCTGAGCGGCGAGAAAAATCCTTAGAACGTCGATGCCGCCGCCGATAGGACCTCTCTTGGGCAACTCATTAAACACACACCGCTGGAGGGGGAGGGATTAGGGGGGGGGAGTGGCAATGGGGGGGGGGGGGGGCCCAGGGGGCTCAATTTGCAACGACCTCAATGCTTGAGCCTTGTTCCTTTGAGAGCCTCGGTTCGAGCCCCGGGGCTGGGTGAACTCTGGGGGAAAGCGCCATCGTTTGAGTCGGGTTCATGGACATGGTGGACTTGGAAGCGCGTGACTGATGAGTACAAAACAGAGGCAGAGAGGTTGAGTGTGCCTGCAGGAGGCAGTGCAGCAAGTAGGTTGCTGCCGAGCTATTTGTGTGTTGACGTGACCAAATCGTCCCGTACTTGCACGCGATCACTTCTTGGTGAGATCTCTCGGAAGTTAAGCAGGCATTGAGCCTGGATGGTTGATTCTAGATTTGAAGCTTTCGTGACTGCAAGGATTCATACTCTTAGTTCTTTCGGTAAAGTCACGTAGGTAAAAAATGAAATTAAAATTAATAAAAATAAAACAATAAAAATTACGACGTTTCGGAGGCAGCAAATCTGGCTGTGACGGTCCCACCTGATGACGGAGACTTGTGTTGCATCCGAAACGTCGTGATTTTTATTGTTTTATTTTTATTAATTTTAATTTCATTTTTTACCTACGTGACTTTACCGAAAGAACTAAGAGTATGAATCCTGGATGGTTGCTCGGAGGGGTTGACCACCTTAAGTGAAAGGTGTTTTGGCTCCTGCGAGACTCCATTGTTAGGAGAGGACAGTGCAGCTGCTTGCCGAGTAGCGCATTCAGTACACACACACACACAATGTAATCCCACGTTCGAGAGCATCGCCACATCTGAGTGAATTCAAACCGCATGGAACGAAATTCCCCCCAACCAGCAATGACCAGCGCGGTGAAGTATGGGTCACGTTTACCACCCACGACCCGCACGGCATAGGGAGGTCTTCACCCAGCAGTGGACTGACAAGGGGGTGGGGTGTATGTGAGACTGTACACAGAGCAGTGTGCGCGTTCTTCTCTCGCACACAACCGAGTTCTCCTGTCTCCACATTTTGCCTGGGATTTTTGTCAACACAAAAAAAAACAACCGGTTGCTCAAAGAAAGACTCGGTCAAACATCCCGATGCAAGACCCTCCTGAAAAGAAGCATTGAGTCTCACGATTAGACACATTGTTGGGTGATGCTGTATCGGCAGTCGTGTGCAAGCACAAAAAAACTCAAAACGCTGGTCAATAATACTGCTTTAAAATATAAAAAATATATAATCGGCGACGTTTCAGGAAACGGTTCTTCTTTACAGACCCCAGTGATGCTTACAGAGGCAAATGATTAATGAATGAATGATGCTTGTCGTAGGAACAATCATCAACGGGGAAGACGCCATATTATAGATAGTACAAGTTGATTGTATGTGTTCCACGGACCAAAATCACTCAACCTATCTAATTAGAGAGGGGAGGAGGGCTGTGCCACAGCGCTGTGATGGTTAGCGCACTGGACCGACGATTTCCAGAGGTCGCTGGATCGAGTTGATCTCCTCACGTGGCATTTCATTATTGTTTCATTTTACTTAGAACGACCCTTAAGAGATATCCGTTCCAAGTTATGGAGCCATTCAAATGCTTTGAGAGTGAATTGCAGATCCACTCACCGGCCCATTCACGCGCTCATCCACTACCCCACCCACTCAGCCACCCACCCGTGTCTGGGACCCATCTAGTAGTCCCCTTGCCTGTCAGAGCAGCAGTTCATCAGCATTGACTCGAGCAAGCCCGACTCTGCTGATGAGACATTGAATGTTGAAACCTATACGGAGTGTTGCCTGCCTTGAATCAATGCTGCTGAAATTATGCACTCCCAGAAGGCCGTGCGGCTGATGGGTAGTATCAGGCAGACTTGGATTTGTTTATATGGAGAGATTCATATGTCAGCAAGACATTGTCTGCTTATTCATTTTGTATGCAGTGCAATGTCATTCATGCGCCGTTGTGGAGCAATGGGTAATGGCCTTCCATTTGTTTCAAACACTTCACGTTGCCTTGTAGGCCGTCTACCAGTGGGCCTTCTGGACTAAAGCTATCGATCAGCATTTGCTAAGGCACTCAAACTCTGCAGCAGTTTTTTTTAACCTTTGGGGTCTCATCATTAGCCAGGCTTGTTAAAAAAAGGATAGCGTTTGGATGCCAGGGATTGTTGGCGCGAGCCCTCCATGTTCATCATGGGGCCCTGTTCAGTGCAATAACGAAGAAATATTTGTGCCAAGATGTTCAAACACGAAATAGATACATTTTGCAAGGCATCAAATCCGCATTAACCACACATACTTGTGGCAAAACAAGCAAACATGAATATGCTTCGATGATATAAGCATTATCTTTGAAACTGAATCGCCTACACCAGAGACAGTCTTCTTTAATGGCCTAGTCTCACCAATGCAAGTATCGGTGCATTTATAGCTTCGGCTCGAGCAGTTATGCAGACTTGATGCCTTGAAAAAGGTATCTATTTTGTGCGTGAACCTGTTTTTTATTGCCAGAAAATGGTAAAACCAATTCGTATTTTTCATATTCTTAGGTTTTTTCGGTAAAGTCACATAGGTTTCTTCGTGGTGTTGAATCTCTGATGCTTTTTTGATCCTGGCAAAAAGGCCCCATAGATACAATAAGCGTGCTGTTGTGGGGCATTCATCATTAGCCGTGCTCTGTCCACTGCTGGATAACGGAGCTCCCCAATAGACGCCATCTCTCACGATCCTTCGATGCAATAAGCCGCTCGGCGCCCACACACAGGGATGGCTTTACTGCTCCGTCTCCCGGGTGGTGGAGCATTCGGAGGCCAAGTAACAATGGCAGTGGATTTGCTCGTTCGCGGCCTCCGCTGTGCGTGGGTTGTAAACGCTGCCGTTAAAGCGCCGTGATTGCGCCTCCCCTTGTGCGTGTTGCTCGGAGCAAAAAAAATCCGCACCCAAGTCCGTCTCGCTGCGACTTCTTTATCGAGGAATAAGCCGCCAATTGCACAGCCTCGCGGCCACGCCGGGAGACCGCGAAATTCAAAATTCACAGGCGGGAATGGAGAAGACTTCTCGGGGCAACCGGCAATGACAAAGGAGATTTCTTCTCGTCGTATAAAACAAACGCAGCACATTCTTCAATAGCGCCGTGGCTCTCAATGTGGGAGGTAGAGGGGGGGCATTTATAATAAGCGACGTTTCAGCCAACGGCTCTTATTTACGAGCACGTTGAGTTGTTTTGTATTGCTCGTGCTTGTGCATCGCTACCAACGCGGCATACATTTTCATAAAACTGTCATCATCAGTCGTCGTTCCCCTCCCCGAGTTGTGCTGAGTTCCCTGCTGGTATCCCATAGAGAGGACTGTCAGGACAAAGCTCTCGGAGCCGACTGATCTATGGCATCACATTTGTTGCTATGTTTGATTTTTATGAGTTCGATTTTCAACAATTTTTTAAATAAAGTATTTAGTATATCCTCAATAATTGGGGAAAAAAGTCCAAATCATTTAATACATCCTTAAATATCGACGACATTAAATACGTCATTTAAAATGTTGACAAGTATTGAGGATATATGTGCTATTTTGTCCAAAATCAATCATATCAACAGATATGATGACATACATATCAACAGATATGACGACATACATATCAACAGCTATGACGACATACATGTCAACAGATGTGACGACATACATATCAACAGATGTGACGACATACATATCAACAGATATGACGACATACATATCAACAGATGTGACGACATACATATCAACAGATGTGACGACATACATGTCAACAGATGTGACGACATACATATCAACAGATATGAGGACATACATATCAACAGATGTGACGACATACATGTCAACAGATGTGACAACATACATGTCAACAGATGTGACGACATACATGTCAACAGATATGACGACATACATATCAACAGATGTGACGACATACATGTCAACAGATGTGACGACATACATGTCAACATATGTGACGACATACATATCAACAGATGTGACGACATACATGTCAACAGATGTGACGACATACATATCAACAGATATGACGACATACATATCAACGGATGTGACGACATACATATCAACAGATGTGACGACATACACATCAACAGATATGACGACATACATATCAACAGATGTGACGACATACTGAGCCTCACACAAAGACACCGGAACCATCGGCAGCAGCTGCCGGTGAGAAACTGCCAGTAGACAGGTCCCGGGGGGATTATTTACAACAGGCAGACAAGGACACACAGAAAACAACGTGAGAGTCCATTGCACGGCCCTGAGAGAGACTCAACACCACGAAGAAACTGCGAGTGTCTGCAACGTGTGCGTGCGTAACGACGACTTCATACTCTGCTCTTGACAAGGCGCTTTGTTGAAGACACGGAGAGCCCCACTGCAACAGCCCCGAGTCTCCCGCGCATCCCCCCCTTATACACCGACCGAGGCCACGCCCCCCTTCTCGATCATTCTCGCTGACTGGACGCTTGCTCCACCGGCAGACTCCATCGACCTCTTCCGTCACCCGACCACGCTCCCTTCTGGAACATTCCCGTAGCCACCGGTCCCTTCGCACTCACAACTCAACCCCCTACCATTACCTCCCGTGGCCACTAGTCCATTCACACTGCAGGCTGACTCCCCTGTCATTACCTCCCGTGGCCACTAGTCCACTCACATTGTAGGCTGACTCCCCTGCCATTGCCTCCCGTGGCCACTAGTCCCCTCACACCGCGTGCAGGCTCTATTGTCATTACACACGCATGCGTGCATGCACATGCAAGTATTCGCAGTGTAAAACTGCTGCTTCAATGAACGTATGTGAAGTTGGTACAAAGGGAGAGAGAGATGCTTCTCTGGAGTCAACACGTTTATAATAACATCAACACCCTAACACAAAGGGGTAGCTGCCCCTTCCACCAGGTAACCTAAGGAGGTAGTCCCTCTGGGCTAACGAGGCCTAACACAACTGGGGGAGGCTGTCAAGACTGGACCCCGACTCGGGTCCGGTCTTGTCTTCGGGGCTTCTCTTCAGGATGACGGCTTCATCTATTCAGGTTGACAACAGCAGCCGGATCCGTTCAGGGGTCCGGCTTATATAGTCAGTCCCGGGGCTTCCTCCGCTCCTAGCAACGCCTCCCTTCTCGAACCTTCGAGACACACCTGGAACCGGTCCCGGGGTCGCCCAGCCCCCTCTTTTGGGGCCCCTCCCCCGGTACCTCCGGCCACCAGCCCTCCGGGTTAATCCGTAGTGCCATGGCCCCCTGTCACCTCTGCGCCGATCCAGGCGCTCTCGCCCCCCAACCCCCAGGGGCTGACACTGCACGCGGAGTGCAATGCCCTCCAGCTGGCGTGCTGTGGGTGGTATGAGCAGCGTCTCTCGTGGTTCACACACAGGCCGCCTTCACATGACATGCAGTGGCACCCCCCGATGCCACTGCATGTGCAGCGAATGTCGAGTCAGAATAAAGAGCGAGGACTCCTCTGTCACCGGGAGGACAGGAAGAGCTGAACATTTTGAACAAATGGCATTTTCATTGCCCCCCCGCCGGAGTTTTATAATATACTTTTAGGGAAAGTGCAGTGAGCAAGCACCTATGAAGGCCACTACTCGACACACACGTACACTTGAAGGGTGGAATGGTGACGCAGTGGTTCACACATTTCATATCACTCATTAATTCTAACAAATAATGGGAGGACTCTGTGTTTTTTTACAAATTGTCTGCATACAAAGGGTTGCTACAGACACTTGCACAGAGCAATTCTCATAAGCAGACAAAAACTGTTAAATTTTAAATGTGCGTATTTTGTTTAGGCAGGTGAGAAATCTGCTGCTGATATTGTGTGTGTATGAATTGTGTATCCTTGTCTTAAATTTACTTATAGAGTTATGAGAAGACTGACAAACACGTTCGCTATATCAGTAATTGTTGTAAAATAAATAACCGCAAGAGTCAACGTTGATTTGTTTAACAGAATGGGAACTCAAGAGACCAGGATGAATCTCATGCGCAAGAGTGACCTGGGGCATCAGTCTGCTGCCAGTAGCAAGCGATGATTGCTGCTGCTGCTTGTGTGATCCCAATTGAGTAATTTGCCGTGCAATCTTCCAATTTGGCAAATTTGAACGCCGACGCCGCCACACAAATGGCCTCCTCTTGCCGATGACGTCAGGGGGAATCTTTAACGCCCACTGCGAAGCAGACGGCGATTAGAGGCATTATTACTGCGGTTGTTATTATCACAGCCGCAGTAATAATCGGGGCGGCCGCTGGATTTGAAACCGTGAACCTCAATGACAAGCGCTGGGCCACGTCACTCCGGTGATTTCTTTTTGGACCAAATACACCAAGGTGGGAGCAGTTGAAGATCATAAAAGAGGGTTTTTAGGGTTATGTCGGGTAAATATAAATGTGTCGTTGAACCCGCCACCACCTGACATAGCCAATTAGCAAGGTTTGTCACGTAAATAGAATGTGGCCAATTCGTTACTGGTACAGCACACTGGTGTGTTGGAGAGTAAACCCACATCATTTACAATACTCTCCGACACACCGGTGTGCTGAACGAGTCACGAATTGGCATGTTTTGTTTACGTGTTTACGTGACAAACCTTTCTAATTGGTTGTGTCGGGTGGTGGACGTTTCGCTGATAATTACAATCAGCTTCATCGGGCAATAATGGTGAAGCTCTCCTGTTGCTTCCGGTCCTAAATAGAGCAGCATCAGGGTGATGTCATCATTTAATTCAAATGATGCTGCTCTATTTAAAGGGGAGCTTCACCATTCTTGCCCGATGAAGCTGATTGTACTCAAATTTTATAATGCTGTTGATTCTCTCTTCAACACCCCAGTGGGCTAAAGAAGTGAATTATTTTGTCCTTTGAAAAACGTGACACATTTTTTACTGTTTGGCCGTGTCGGGTGGTGGAGGGTTACGACACATTTATAAATAACGCGATCTGACCCAAAAACCTATATTATGAATACACAGGTGCACTTGAACGCTTTGTTTTCGGCATCCCATAACGCGAGCTGTAAAAAAACAAAGGTGGCCCTTGGACGCTCTGTTTCCCAACACTGCAGCTCACTTCATCAAAGGGACCCGGGGATGGCTAAGATGATGCTAAACTCTGGGCGGCCACGTGACAAATCGCTTTAATACCGTGAGCGCGGCGCTGCACGCGGGGACGCGCCTCGATGAGTTCTGAGCGCATGCCGCGTGAAGGCGCAGCACCTGCAATTGCTCGCTCACACCCCTGCTGGTGGAAGGCACCTCCAACTAGCGAGAGCTCCCTACAGAGTCGTTGGCCTCCTCGTCAACGCGAGCCAGCCGTCATGGAAGAGGTGAGCGCACCGACACTTTACCCCGTCGACCGCGGTGTACCCGTATATAGGGGCCGTCCATAAATGACGTCACGCGGTTTTGGACGATTTTTGACCCCCCCCTCCCTCGTCACACGGCGTCACACAAAGTCAGACCCCCCCCCTCAAATATGACGTCACAAAGCTCTGCCCCCCCACCAAAACCATATTTCCATTTTGAAAATAAAACATGCTTCAAATCGCTTTAAACTATCGTCATTGTAGTGCGTATTTAATGTGGCGCTGCACTCTGATGTTGTAGGAGTGTTGTTATAACAATTTGTGTTGTTATAGCAAATATATATTTATTTAAAGTGGCGCATTTTTACGTGATGTCACATTTCTTAACCCCCCCCTTGTCACACATCGTAACAAATGTCTGAACCCCCCCTAGGTGCGTGACGTCATTTATGGACGGCCCCATACTGCTGGGCGGAGAAATGCGTTGGTGGGGTATTTGAGAACCCTGCACCGTCGTTCCAACTGCCGCGCCCTGAGATTGAATCGAACCTGCGACCTCTGGAACGCAAGCCCCACGCAGTGTGCCAACAATTACAACCGCGGCATCCACCATCCCCTATATGCCAGGGGTAAATCGAAATAAAATTGTGGATTTTTTCGATTTAAAGCTTTCGTGACTGCAGGGATTCATCTTCTTGGTTCTTTCGGTAAAGTCACGTAGAAGGGAAATGATAAAATAATAAAAATAAAACATAATAAAATAATGAAGACGTCTGTCGGGGAGACAGCGTCTGAAGACGTCTGAAGACGTCTGAAGACGCTGTCTCCCCGACAGACTTGTTCTTCACCTGAGGACGGCTGCTTACGTTGTGGCCGAAACGTCGTGAGAATTATTTTATTAGGTTTTATTTTTATTATTTTATTATTTCCCTTCTACGTGACTTTACCGAAAGAACCAAGAAGAAAAATTGTGGATGTAAAAAAAAACCCGAAAAAAATAAATAACTTAGAGCGAACAGAGTGGGGGCAAAAAAAGGGGGAGTGTTGACACGGTTTGACAGCACCGAAGAGAAAAGCGCAGTGGAGTGCAGCCGACAAGGCGAGAGGCGGCGGCCCGCTGTTAAAACGGGCGCACAATGAGGGGGTCCATGCGGCCGGGCACTCGAGGCAGCGCCGAGTTTCCTCGAGGCGCCGGCGTTTTGTCGAATCGCACTCGGTAATGCGGCAGCGTAAGCCCGCAGACCCGGCGAACACCGAGGTTTGCATTTCGCTGCGTGAGTGAGGCCTTCCCATGCCACTTTCCAGCTCCCCCACCCCCAATAACAATCGCACCCCCCCGCCCTGCCACCACCACCACCATCGAGCATCACCCAGAAAAAAAACCACGCGTGGATCCGCGGCATTATTATTTCCTGACAAAGCGCGCGCAGAGAGAGAGAGAGGGAGGGAAAGAGCTTTCAGCAGCCGAGCGGCGGCTAAAGTGACGCTCCAAGGCTGCTCTTTCGTTATGGATCGATAATGAAATAAGTATCGTGGAAGCGGCGGCATCTCGCCGGCTCTCGTGAAATTCATACACCGAAGGGTGGATGGACGAGGGAGAGAGAGGAAAGAGAGATATATGAGAGAGAGAGAGAGAAGAGAGAGATACAGGAGAGAGAGTTCATATAATTATATACGAGAAGGTTTAAAAAAAAAGAAAGTAAAGATTGAAAGACGAAAGTTTTATAGGGCAGCATTTTGGTTGGGCAGGGTTTTGTGGACTGCAAAGTTACAGTCTCACGGCAGCGGTGTAAATCACACAGAGGGCCCATGCACTGATGCGCCGGTCCTCCGATTAAATATGATGCTTCTATTCTCGCCCGCGATGGATCGTTAAGCTGTGACATCATCGATTGTATATAATTCACGGCAAATTGTCGGCCAATATTTATGCTAAACTTACACGGAGGCTGAATAAAATGAATTTTAAGGAACGAAACAGGAGGACTTCTCAAAAAAAATATGTTTGTCGCCTGATGAAGCTGGTTGTAATTACTGGCGAAACGTCGTACTCAGATTGTAAATGTTGCGGCTTTGCCCTCCAACACACCGGTGTGCTGTACTAGTGACGAATTGGTCACGTTCTGTTTGCGTGACAACCCTTACTAGTTGGCTGTGTCTGGTAGTGGCGCGTTTTAACAACACATTTATATTTAACACGTAGGCTTTCGCGACCAATATTATTCCTAATATAGGTTTTTGGGTTTAGATCGCGTTATTTATAAATGTGTCGTAACCCTCCACCACCCGACACGGCCAAACACATTTTTTACTGTTTGGCCGTGTCGGCTGGTGGAGGGTTGCGACACAGTGATACGCCATCTAAACAAAAAACACTTTTTTTTATGGATACGTAATTGGATTACAGCGGACGATGCAAATGAGTCGGTACGAAGGCGATAAGCCGTACAAGCGAGACAAACAACGCCGACGAGAGGGCGGCACGCAAGAGAAGGGGCAATGCACTGAGAGAGACGGACAGGACGCAAACAGTGATGACGATACACACAAGAGAGTCGCGACACGTGAGACGGAGCAATCGCAACGCGCACATTGCAAATGAGACGATACAATCGAAACTACAAATGAGAACATGAACTTCACACGAGACAGATTAAATAAACCAAATAACTCAATTCTTGAATCGATCCGTGGCTCTGAATAATGACAATTCATCATTTTCACCGGAGGTTGGGTGGACGTGGGTTAATTGTTAATTGCCAGACGGACATGCAGGATGGTGACGTCCGATCTGACACGGTGATTAGGTGGCGTCTGATCGAGCCATCTAACTCCGATCCAATGGCTCGATTCCTATCTTGGCCACCATCCTGAATTCAGGGTGACACAAATAACCAAGGCAATGCTTCCTACTATCTAGATTTGAAGTTTTCGTGACTGCAGCGAGCCATACTCTTTGGCTCTTTCGGTAAAGTCACGTAGGTATAAAACACAATAAATTAATGCTGTCTACGTTAAAGAAATTCCACTTAGACACACAGACACAGACGGATAGATTGACGAATAGACCAACATATACATTAAGATAAATTTATAGATTTACAAACAGACAGGGTTAGATCGTTGCGAACATCTTACGGCCGCCCCCGTTCTCGCCGCGCGTCGTGCGCGATCGTTGGCAGCTCCGTGCAAACTCTTAGCCGAGAGGGATAATTGTGCGATTGGCATCTCTGAGACACGACGGCCAAGCCCACTCACATTAGAGGCTGCCACAGCCCCGTGTCACGGACGGGAGAAATAAATATGCCTGTCAAGGGGCCTGGGGGGGGGGGGGGGGCAGTGGCGTAGCTACCGAGTGGTGTGCAGGCGGTGCAATTGCACCAGAGAACCAGTGGGCCGGAAGGGTCCCAGGCATCAGGCTTTCGAAGAGTGCGGAGAATCTTCTTGGTTCTTTCGGTAAAGTCACGTAGAAGGAAAATAATAAAATAATAAAAATAAAACATAATAAAAAATTCTCACGACGTTTCGGCCACAACGCAAGCAGCTGTATTCAGGTGGAGAACAAGTCTGTCGAGAAGGCAGAGTCTGAATGACACGCCCCAGGCTTGGAGCGACTATTTATGCTGGGATGAAAACATAATTTGCATATCAAGAGAAATTGGACAGGGGAGATATCATTATATTCCTTGCACCAGGGCCCATGCCAACCACGATATGCCACCGATACAGTAACACGGATATGACGAGGTCAGCTTAATTGGTTCGTCATTAATCCTGACATCATATTTTGGGCATTGGACCTTCTTCATAGCAGTGGCATTAAAAATGGTGACGTCGGCAGCACAATGATGTTTTGCATGTCAAGATGACATTTGCAATATTCGTAGCACTTTAGTCAATCCACTGCTGACTGTGTCGGTCACGGGGCTGTCCGTCGATACTTCACTATGCTGGCCGACGTGGGTGGGCGAAGTGGGTGCGCTGAACCAATTCAGATATTTCTCCGCCACTGACGTTAGCAGTGGCCAGGGAATCGAAGCCACGCTGCCGGTAACCTTAATGCGGTGTGTGTGCAACACACTTTGTCACCGCTCCACCCTGAGCACATTCATTGTCGGGGTCGGGCGAGGTTAAGAGGCCCTTGGTTGTCCTGGTGCTGACAGAAGTGGCCTCGTCAGCCATGACCAGGTTAGGGCGTCAACTGGCGCCCTCCTATAGAGGTCCCAGCTGCTGCCCATACGAGACATGTGTGAAAAACAGCTTCATAGCTAATCGGATTCCTCCAGTCTAAAGATTCTGATTCTGGTGCCTGCAGCGAGGACACACATGGCTTGTACCACACGTAGGCGGCTTAGCCCACCCGACTATTATCCCGTAACGAATGTCTGGAAGTGCCCTGTGGATTTAGACGCTTGCAATGTGTTCCCAACATTCGGATTGATACGAATATACATATAAAAAAAATCGTGCCTCGAAACGAAATTTCGGACGATGCGAGTGTTTTATTGTTTCCTTAGCCATCTGAAAACACGACGTGATAGGAAGTATGGCCATGACGTCACGCAAGGGACTAGAGTACAATATGCACGGCACCGTCTAACGCGGTGTGCACTACCCAAGCCCGTTTCACTTCCCCGTCAAGGCCACTTCTCTGATTTGAGATTGTTCTCCAGTCCACGGCAGCTCGTTCCTCTTTTCTGTATCGGCGTTAATTCCCAGCAATATTCTTTTCACACCTTCCAGCATCTTTCGTCCCATGCCCTTTGTCAGCGTTTGCAGATCCGCATGCCCACGTCAGGCAACGATGCCACAGACCGAAAGACTCCGCGTTGTTTTTCTTGCCACAGTGGCGCAGCAGAAATCCCCACCTGGGACTCCCTCTCCACCTCTCTCCACCACCAGCTCATTGCGTGTCCATCATCACTGTCGCATGCCTGTCAAGCCCATTATCAGCGCCTACCTTATTACAGATCAATTCAGACCTAGCTGGTCACCCCGTGCCCCTTATACATCTCAACGTTCAAACAAATGGACACATTTTTTTGCCCGTATTGAAACGGCTGCACGCCGTATGGACATGAGAACTCAATTTCCCTGTACAAGAAAACGGGTAAACCGTATGGGTTGACAGGTATGTCATATCCATCATCACTGTGTCGTTGCTGCTGCTGCTGTGTGATTTACTGATGGTGGTGATGATCATGGCATCACCTGGAGACCAATCCCCTTAACGGAGAGGAGTGTCATTTTCGTCAGCACTTAATCGCATAGGTTTTCTCTGGGTGCTCCGGTTTCCATCCACGTGTATAAACACTAATTGGCTCAAAACCATCTTAGTATATAGAAAACCACCGCACGAGACGTCGCCGATTACTGTATTTTTTTTCTTCTTTTAAGGCAGTGTTGTTGAGTGTGTTGAGTAAAAAATAAAAAACACACGTAAATGATTTACACTATGAGACCTCCTTTACCAGTTGCAAAATATAGAAGTAGGTTTTTACCCTTTAAACTGGTACAAAAACTGACACCTTTATACAAGGCATCATGTTTGCAATAACCACAACACAAGCAGTCAAAATGCAAACAAAAAGAAACAACTCTGATACTGATAATGATATGCACAGTCCTTGAAGTTGATTGGTCCACACCCGAGACAGCTTTTCTTAGAGCCTAGTCGTCATTGGTGTTGGACCAGATGACGCCATCAAGGTGTGGACCAATCAACTTCAAGGACAGTGCATATCATTACCATTATCAGAGTTGTTTCTTTTTGTTTGCATTTTGACTGCTTGTGTTGTGGTTATTGCAAACATGATGCCTTGCATAAACGTGTCAGTTTTTGTACCAGTTTATAGGATAAAAACCTACTACTACACGTAAAGGATTTTCAGAGCTTGGGCAATTGTTATTATCAACGGCTCACCGCCCGACTGCTGATGCCTTCCAGTTTGGTCTGCGGTTCATGCTCGGCGATTGTGAGACGTTAAATTGACGTGAACAACGACGCTCTACACATATACACACACACACAACTACACCACGTGATTAGTATTAATACTCAACAATGGCACGACTTGACGATAGACCTTTCGACGGGCTGTTTTCACGCTTCGTAGGAAGAGGCTGTTTCCATACCTGTCAACCCCTTATCAGCGCCCTACCTTATTACAGAGAAATTCAGACCTTATTGGTCACCCCGTGTCCCTTATACATCTCAACGTTCATCCTACAAAGTCCCATCACAAGTGAGAAACACAAACAAATAGACACATTTTTTTTGCCCATATTTAAACGGCTGTACGACGAATGGACCCGAAAACTCGATTTCCCCGTGCAAGAATACGGGGTAAACCGTACGGGGTTGACAGCGATACTGTCCTGCATTTCCCTACGCATCTCGTTGACCCCCGACCCACACCGGTGCCTCGCTACTGACGACGTAACACCTACGGCACGATGCTCCTCACTCATCGCACGCTGCACGTGGCCTGTTAACGCGGCACCAGGATAGCCTCAACTAAGGCTATTTATCTTTAACAGGAGGGTCCTGCCAAGCTTTCGCAGTAGGGGGTCATCCAAATTGAGTAATTTGCAGCTTTTCCTTTTCAACACTGGAGTTTAACCAGAGAATTGGTGGATCACGCAAATTCGTGGAACTCCCTATCTAAGGGCGTAATGCTTATAATCTCCTGGCTAACCAGGGTATGGGAGTACAGTAAGTGGGTTTAATTTACATCTGTATTCCATCTGTACAGTACTCTACGGGAATTGAGTGTTTCCTAACTAACACGCGTGGGTTTTCTCTGAGTTATGCTGTTTTCTCCCAAGTGTATAATTACGCATTAATGGAATTAGCCTAACAGCCCGATATAGGACCGCAGAACTTTGGCAATTGTTGGTGACCGCTTCTGGCTGCCGTTCCAAGGACTCGTTGGTGGTTTCCCGTGTGTCTCCGTGCGCTTTTCAGATGACATTTGCGTGAATGACGCTGCGTAAGAATAATAGATAATTATTATTTAAAACAGCGGGGTTTAAAACGTGTCTGCAGCCAGGGGCCACGGTTCCACGTCTCCCCACGCCACCGAAACGCGTCTAATGCAGCGTCAGAGCGACCATTGCCCGGACGCTTAATATTTAATGACGCTTCATTCTGCGCAGAGGGAGCTTTGATTTTTCCACTGATCCCGCATGGAGGGGGGTGGGGGGGGGGGTAGCACGGGGAGAGAGGGAGGGGCGGTGATGGGGGGTGGGCGGAGATGGAGAGAAGGCGGCTGGAATGGAGGAGGATGAGGGAGGGATGAAGGGTCAGGGACGAGAGGTTCGGGGAAGAGAGGGAGGGAGGCAATGGGGGGGGGGGGGGGGGATGAAGAGAAGGAGGCTGAGATGGAGAGGACAGCAAGGGAAGGATGGCGGGTCAGGGGAGGGAGGAAAGGGAATGTGACAGAGAAGGAGAAAGGAAGAGATGGAGCCAGGAGGCAGTGAGGCAGGCACCATTAGTGGAGGCAGATGAGGATCGTTGATTACGGAGTGTCTGCATCCTGAAGCTGTTGAATTTCCAATGCACAGGTTAAGAGTGAAAATATGTCTTTGTTCTGTAAGCGAAGCTTAGTCTTGAGATATAATTATCATCATGACCACCACCATCGCTTGGTTGAGTAGGCCTCGGCAAAGTAAGGTTAAAGGTCTAAAGCAACGAGCCTACCTTTATCCTACATTTTACCCTTACCTCATACAAATTACCCGATTACAGGGTAATTACTGGGGTACTACTACACATGAACAAGGTTTATAACAGGTAAATGCTAGGTAGAGCGCTTTATTCATATAGAATACTATCGATGATTCCAATTTTAAATGGAGGCCACGGATTGCGCCAAGGAGCTTTTAGCGAGCGGCAAACAAGGTATTTACCGGGTAATACTTCGCGCTACCTTTACCCTACCCTTTACCTTACCCCTTGGCATGCCGACACCTTTACCATTTAACCCTATGGTTGAGTGAAGATGAACGCATCACAGAGCGCGCAGCTCAGGTGAGCATGCAGTGGACACTCTCGCAGTCAGCGCAGGCTTCACGGCTGCCCGGAAAACACTCTGAGATGTGGCGGTGGTGGTGGTGAAGGAGGAGGAGGTGGCAGCGATGGCAGTAGCGGTACACCAGGTAGGTTTGCAGCCACCCGTTGCGAACGTGACACTTTAAGCCATTCCGTGACCTTACTGCGGAGCTCAGCTGCCCAACGCGAATTGCTATCAATTACGAGTCGTAATCGTGATTGAAGCTTTCGTCACTGCAGGAATACATATTCTTTGGTTCTTTCGGTAAAGTCACGTAGAGAGAAAATAATAGATTGCGACGTTTCGATCGCAACACAAGCGGCAGTCATCAGGTGAGACAAACACAGCAGGAGAACCGCTGACAGCAGTGATCGATTAATTTTATATCTAAGTGACTTCACCGAAAGAACCAAAGAGTATAATGACGAGTCTTGTTCTCGGCCCGGGGAGTTGTTTCGCCGTAGCCGCGCTCGGAGCGCTTAATTAATACATGGGGGGGGGGGGGGAGGGAATCATCCACGTTGCTCCTGGGAGGCGAGCTGGAAGATCTCAATATTACAGCTCTCGCGGTGCCCATGGGACTGCCGAGAAAAGTAAGCGGGCTTGGGCAGGACACGTCAGAGGGGGGATGTACTGGAGGGGTGATGGCCAATTGTTGAGATCGGGGCTTGATTTCAGCCGGGGGTCTGTCTCGGTCCGGCGGATATGTCAGTACCCTGCACACCACATCAAGTGTACCTCTTGTTATGAACATGGCTACTACGAGTCACATGCCATATACGCTCGTCTTCCAGCTACTCGGGACCGGCACACCACATCCAGTATGCTTCACGCTACAGCTGCGGCTACGACCAGTCACGCGCATCCTACTCCAGGCTACCAGCGACGCAGACGACGTTCAGCGAGAAATGAAGCCCTGGTCGAGACTGGTGATGGAATGGCAGCTCAAGAAAAAAAAAAGAGAAGAGAATGGCCCGAGAGGAGAAACCGCAGTGGAGAGGGCGCGCTGAGATCCTGTCATACACAGGAGTGAGATGGGCCGTGGCCTCGCACGGAGAGGTCCCTGGATCGATCTGTGCTGTTATTTCCGTGTTGTTATCTCTCCACATGCGCGGTGGGGTTTCTCCAGCTATTCTGCTTTACTCCCACAGACAAACAACCCAATGCGGAATCCTCTTGAAAACAAAGTTTTGAGATTTTTGATTTAAAGCTTTCGTGACTGCAGGGATTCATCTTCTTGGTTCTTTCGGTAAAGTCACGTAGAAGGGAAGTAATAAAATAATAAAAATAAAACATAATAAAATAAAATATTTTATTTGATTTTATTTATTTATTTTATTTTATTATTTTATTTTATTATGTTTTATTTTTATTATTTTATTACTTTTCTTCTACGTGACTTTACCGAAAGAACCAAGAAAAAGTATTGAGATTCAGTGAGGGTTTCAAAGTGAAATGTGTTATTATTACCATAGAACTATGACGGATGGCGACTGTATGTGGATGCCTTCATCCAGCAGTGGATAGATAAGGGCTCACGCCGATGATGGATGCGATCCCAGCACCTGCGAAGCTGCTCTCGCTGTGTGTCGTGTCGCTGCGGTGGTGTCAGGTGACGCAAAGGCAAAGATCCCTCGTGTAGCCTTGCTAGACAGTTGGGGCAAGTGCCGTTAGCGAGCAGCACCTATGAAGGCCGGCACGGCACACGAGTTGGTTGGGTGACTAGCACCACGCCCGACCGCCTTTGTCTCCCGAGTGGCGATGTTTACACACCGCACCAGGTCAACGCGTGTCTCTGTGGTGCTGTCGGTCAACGCGTGTCTCTGTGCTGCATTGCCAAGCCTTGCGGGCACCATTATCCCAAATGAGCACCGAGACCTCTCTCCTCCTCCTCTTTGCTCACCTCCCCGCTCACTTCCGCGCTCTTCAACACTGACCCCCCATCGTGTCCCCGCTCACCTTGCCTCCATCACTCGCCCCCTCTACCGCTTCACTTCTCACTCCCTCCAACCCTCCTCCACTCTCTCACCTCCATCACACGCTCCGTCGTTCTCCGCTCGTTGTCTGTCTCTTTTTTGCGTACTCCCCCACCTCTCTATACACTTCTCTTATCTCCATCGTAACTCGAACATGGAGAAAACAATCTCTAGGGGTGGGTGGAGGGGGGTGTCTTGGCATTGCGGGGTGCAGTGGGCTCAGAATATTTATAACGCGTAAATACACGGATTCAGCAACGAATTAATTCACGAACGCAATTAACGATGGTTTCGCTATGGGGGCTTTTAGGAAGCAACTTCAATATTCAGACGCAAAATGTTGTCGCTGTTTTTTGTCTCCAAAAAATATTAAACGGAAGAACATCCTTCACCGTTCTCAAACAAATGATTTAATCATGATTGTTTTTCAAAATATTTCTTTTTTTCTTTAAAATTACTCCGAGCATCTAAGCGCAAGCCCCGGGCCACGATGTTAATTAAGATAATGAGGCATCCCGCGCATCTCTCGATGAATGAAGCTACAGATACCGTTTGTTGTTGTTATTGTTGTTGCTGATGTTGTTAAAACTCGATGGAACCGATGCGCGTCTCCGCTCCTCCGCGTGCTATTTCTGGCGGAACCGATGGCAGAGAGAATCACGCGCGATTCAGCCGCCTTGTCAACACGTGAGCATCGCCTAACGAGTCCCAAGACTCCAACCACTGGATCGTCTATCTTTGGCGACCGTGCTTTCGGGATGTGCCGCGCGAAGCCTGCCGTTGTCCCTCCTCACGCACGGGAGCACGACGCGTCCTGCCCAAGCGACGATCTCCGCGTTCCTTTTTCTGTTCTGTCGGTGCAATTCCAAAGCGTGCATCTCCCCGCTCTTCCTCGCGTACTTGTCAACCGTTGGTTCATGTCCCTCGTCAGGGTGGATGTTTCTGGAGCCGTCGCTGTCGAACAGCACGCGGTACAAACCCGGAGACACGATGGGAAGGGATTCTAGATTTGAAGCTTTCGTGACTGCAAGGATTCATATTCTTAGGTTTTTTCGATAAAGTCACGTAGGTAAAAAATTTTAATTCATAAAAGTAAAATAAAAATAAAATAAAAATCACGGCTTTTCGGAGGCAACACAAGCCATTTTTTTCTGCAGGCGCGTACTGCTATGGGGCATGTATAGAGTTACTCCGTTGTTTATTTTGACCTTAACATGTTTTTAATATCCACGCGGGAGCCGAGGAATGGGTTTTGTTTGCGAGAACACGTCAAATGAGGAGATGGAGCAATGTAATCGTGAGCTCGTGTGGAGGTGCTGGGTGGATTATGACATTGCAGGATCGTGAGATGGTGGTGGCTTGGGAGGGGCCTTCATCCAGCAGTCGATAGATCATGGTCGACGATGATGATGATACATGCAGGCGCTAACTTGAGTGCCCTGAGATAGCTTGCATGTGAGCAGGTAATACAGATTTGTAAACAACCTACTCGCTGCACTGCCTTCTATTCCCGATTGCTCCCTTGCTACGCCTCACACAGGCTGAATCTCAGCATGAGTCACCAACCCCGCTTAGAATTCGGTCGATGAGGGACATGCTGAATCATCAAACCCAAATCATATTCGAATTAGTGTATATTCAAATAATATTTTAGATTTTCTTCCAATTAGGATATCAACATCACCTGATAAAAAGCATTAAATTGAGTAGACTCACAGTGAGTAATATAACACGACCCTGTGTTCGAAGACAGCCCGTGGAACCTGACATTGCAGAACTACTTCTGGGGCCCACCCATGCAATTGCCTCTCATTCACAGTAGGTTGTGTAGCCTTCTCACGTGTCCTGCCATGGAGGTGATCGTTGCATGGTAAACAAACCAATCATATATTTTAGTCCCCAGAACTCTCATATACTGATTTGAGTGAGAACCTAATTTAGAATTATGATTTTTTTTCTGTGTTTGTGTAGCTATTCATTACCGGGTCTAATGCCACCAACTCGCTAGACTGAAGAACTCGGTTTTGGATGAAACGGAGAGTCGATCCCAGGTTCTCAGTGGTGCTAACACAGTGCGCCTGAATTAAGCGAACATCTAAATTTCACATACAGTATTTTCTTTCTCGAGCAATGAATGAGCGGGCTGAAGCCACCAACTGACGACGCCTGCGAACTCAGCTTTGGATAAAACCTGGATTCGAACTCAGAATCTCAACAGTGTTGGCGCCATGCCCATGACTCGGCCATAGCGAACAGCCCCGCTTTGAGCCGTCAGACCCACCTAGACCTCATTCATATCAAAGGCTCCCGAAATCGCATCACGTCCTCCTGCGGTTTAACACGCAGGAGGCTTTCCCCACCAATATCATCCAAATAGAGGGTGTTTTGTTGGGTTAGATCGCATTAATAGAAATGTGTCGTTAAATCCCTCCACCACCCGACACAGCAAATTAGTCAGGTTGCTCCCGTAAACAGAACGTGGCCAATTCGTCACGAGTACAGCACGCCGGTGTGTTGGAGCGCAACGCCACAACATTTACACTCTGAGTACGACGTTTCGCCAGTAATTACAACTAGCTTCATCAGGCGACAGCCAGATTTGCAGAGAAATCCTCCTGCTTCGTTTCCTTAAATAGAGGGATAGATGTGATGGCGTCACTTGTGAGCCCTTCACGTGGGAAAGGGGGTGGGGGGGGGGAATTCATGAATACAAATAAATGACAGTGGATACCCATTTCCGGTTGGGTTATTCATTCTCCATTCTCCTCCGTACGAAGCCGGCGAATAACGAGCGGCAATTAATCAAAATAAATTCACGTCGCCCGGTTTGAACACAACCGATCCCAACCGCATTGACGTGCTCGCAGAAACCCCCACGCGGCCAAACCCGACAGCTGCAATCAACGAGTGAATTACAGATTCCCGCATCGATGACCCACGGCACACGAGGCGGGCAAGAGAGGGAGATTTCGCAAGCGGGGAGTCCGCGGCGCGGTATTGAACTTGTCTCCCGCCCCGCGTCCGTCCATCGCTCTTTGGGATTTATGCGAGAGCCAGTCGGCCGGCGATTTTATAGAAATGGGCTCCGTGAAGTCTGACCGCCTCCTTGCACCGCCGCAATCGGAGTATTGACCGGCGCTCTTCCTCCAGAGAAATATATTTTACCAACGTGGGGCACGTGGGCTCGCCTCCAGAGACACACGTGGGCCAGTTATGGTGACGATTCCTCGCGCGAGTGTGTGTGTGTGTGAGCGCGCGTGTGAGCACGTGCGTTAGAGTGAATGTCGCGGTGGTGAGAGCTCTCAACGCACTAGTCTTGAAGTTATCATCGGCGTCGTCATTATTTGCGATCATCGTCATCATCATTGCCATCGTCACCATCATCGTCGTCACCACCACCATCATCATCATCATCGTCACCAGCACCGAATCCACAAACACCACCATCATCATTATCATCACTCCCACCACCACTATCACCATCACTGTCATGATCATCACTACCACAATCACTATGGCCCCCATCATCATCATCATTTCTCTGGGTTTGATGAAATAAGTATCACTGGCTTATACTCTATGGTTCTTTCGGTAAGAACCATAGAGTAATTCCTGCAGTCACGAAAGCTCCAAATTCAAGATCACTGGCTTATGTTAGATAAATGTAGAATTTCCCTCACTGCCACGGGACATCCCATGGAAACGAGCATTGCATCGTGCTCGTGTGAGCAAAGAGAGGCTTTCGACAGGGGCTGGATAAAATAAAATAAAAATACTCATCTATCCACACGGACGGTAGCGAACGTCGCCCCCACGTGCCCGTCACGGTTGATCATCATTCTGCCTCCTCGTCGGCCTGTCCCTCGACGCCACGGAACGATCACCAACGCGCAAAGGGGGCGACGTCCAATCAGCGACTCGCAAGGTCAAGTACTTGGCTCGACCTTCGACGTGCTATGGGCGCAAAGGTCAAACGCACGCCGTGCCCACCGACACGCTGGTTTTGCCAGCCCATTTGCGCACAGCGACGCACAGACACGGGCGCCTCGCAGGGCCAAGCGGTAACCGCTCGTAACATTCCACCAGCGTGGCGGCTTGCGAGGTTAAAACCATTTCCTCACCGCCACCAAACCACTCAACATCAACTGAAGACCACGGGCCTGCCTTGGGGTGAAGCAGAGAAAGCTACCGTCTGTCACGGCGTGGGCTTGTTGCGGCCTGTTGCTCCGCATGGAGCGAAGAGGAGTAAGTCAGTCACCGCCACCAAGACGGCTTTGCTAGAACCAAGTTGCGAGTTCACCACCGCACAACCAACACCGCCGCCGCCCGAGGTGGCTCCAAGGCCGAGAGAAGATGTCCCTCTCGGTCCCAGCGGCCTCTACCCCCACCCCACCCCAACGTAGAGTGGCCGACAGGAGTCGCGGCCGTTAATCTGCTCGCTGTGGGTGGGAGGGAGCCGACGGGGAAGGCATCCCCTACCCCGCTCAAGGCGCCGTCACATCCCCTTCGTCTCGGCTCGTCCACCCTAATCCTCATTAAAGCCAGGCCCGCGGAACAGCGGTGATAGGAACCTGCTCTGTCCGTAACCATCACCAACCCTCCCTTTCAAGGCCCCCCCCCAAAAAAATGGGTGCATTTCATCAATTTTGTCGTGTGCGTGTGAATAAAATGCAATCCTGCGGGGTAGTGCCTCTCGTGCGCTGATAAACAGGTTCCCGCTTCCGAAAACAATTAGATTTTTTTTTGGTCCACGTTTAACAACTTCCCCAATAATTAAATACACAGATTCGTAATGAAAGGGCAGAAGCGTCAGTGGGACGTGACTGATTCCCTTGACGATGCAGGAGGGAAACGTGTCCGCGTTTAGACAGAGTAAGTCCTCGTTTAGCGCGGTAGATGCGTTCCTGAGTAGTGCCGCGTTAAGCGAAAACCGCGTTTCGCGACACCAATTTCCCCATAAATGCTGTGACGATGAAGTTTGGCGAGATGCGATGTACTACCAGGCACACGCAGTGAGATCGCGGGACAAATAACTGAGGGCACGCCGCCACGCTACTGCATCATTCCGAAACTAATGAATCCCACTGCTCAGCCACGCAGCTCAAGAAAGTAGTTCGTCGTTGACGGCTCAGAAACCGCGTTATAGCGGTGCGCGTTCTGCGTTATAGCGGGGCGCGTTCCGTAGTTGTGCGAAAAGTGTTCTCGATTGGAAGAACCGCGCGTTATGGTAAAAACACGTGTGAACACACGTTAAGGGAGGACTTACCCTAAATATACACACATTACTTTGACCCGCACCCCCCACCTTGCCTCAGCATTAGACACCACAGAGGGGCATGAGTGTTGTTAGTGAGCACCTATTAAGGAAAGCCAGCTCGGCCCATGAAGACGCGGTGGTACGGCCAGCCGTGATATCACGCCCCGGTTGTCTTTGTCTCTCCAACACTGACGTTTACGCAGCTGGATCAGGTACTCTGTTAAGGCTGAGTCTACCTAGGGGAGGCACTGATTAAGACAGGTTCGGATAAAGCAACGTGCCGCTGATGCGGTGCACCCGTGGCTAGGAGGTGAACCTAGGTACACACACAGACAGTGCAGTCATCAGGAGAGGGCTGTGCCTGCTTGACGTCGGCTTCAGCGTCACACTCTGGGAGAGTTCACGGAGAATTTTCCGTTGGGCGTTTTAGCGAAGTTTTTACTGCGAGACTCAAAACGTGAGGCTGACCCTTCCCGATGCTCTAGTTGTATGCATAGAGCACCAACAACAACCACCAAACGCCACGAAGCGGCGGTGACGTCACGAAGGCGCTTGTGCCAGGCCACGTGCACTTTAATGCCACGTGAAGTGTGACATCATACAGCAGCACCACCACCACCACGTGTGCTGTGCCGGCCTCCATAGGTGCTCGCAGAAAGCAGCAATTTCCCCAACAGTCTGTTGAAGCTCTACAGTGCTGGGGATCTTTGTATACGTGTCTGTCTTTGTGCACATTTCTGCATCTCTATTTGTGTCTGCGTGTGCTTATGTGTGTTTTGTGTGCATGAGTTTGTGTATGTATAATAGTAGTGTAGTGGTTAGCGAACTGCATTGCAAATCTGGCGACCCGGGTTCGATTCCCGCTCACGGCCAACACCGGTGACGATTATCTGAACCATTGCTGGGACTCCCCTAGGTCGACTAAGCCTCAAATGAGTCCCAGTTGGGATGTGTAAACATCACCACTGGGGAGACAAAGGCGGCCGGGCGTGGTGTTGGGCCTCCGTCAGGGGCATGTTTGGCCCTGCCGGCCTTCATAGGTGCTCGCTAACAGCCCAAACATTCTGTTAAGGCTATACGGGGGATTTCTTTGTGTATGTATAGCCGCAGAAGACTGTAGGGGCAAGTGCTACATGCGATCACCAATCAAGGCCGACACGGCACACGAAGGAGGATGTGGGAGGCCAGCACCACGCCCGGCGGCCGCCTTTGTCTTCCTCGTGGCGATGTTTACGCATCGAACCAGCTACTCATTTGAGACTGAGTCGACCTAGGAGAGGCCCAGGACCGGCTAAAAATAATCGTCGCCGTTGTCGGCCGTGAGCAAGGATCGAACCCGGGCGGGCCGAGTTAGAAGCGCAGCGCGCTTACCACCACACTGCCGCTCCCCAAACATCCACACGCACGCATTTTAATCATCGCCCTGATATTTGCCTTAACAGGTCAGTTGGAAGCAAACAAATAGAGGCCGCTTTATGGAGGGGCATTTCCCCGGGTCACTGATCGGTGAGCTGCGGGCGTCGATCCGCAATTGATTTGGATTCTGAGCCTGGCTTTGACACCCGCAATGAAAACGTTCGGCTGCCGGGTTTGTGGGAACGCAGGCGTCGTCGGGTCGCACGTGTTCTTGCCGCGACTCCAACTGGCGACAGAGACGCGATGGCTTGCTCACGCCACTGGTGGCGAAGGGCCTCCACAACAGCAAGTTGCCGGCAGACTGCCTCCGTCAGGGGCATGTTTGGCCGTGGTGTTTCACGTTGGGCAGTCCGTCGTTGGAGGGGCGGGCGTCTGTTCTTCGGCAACACCGGCACGTTGAAAAAGCGGGTACAATTTTCGACGATTTTATATTTGCATTAAAAAAAACCTGCCAACGTTTAGAATTTGACAATCACAGGCCGCCTTTGTCTCCCCCAGTGCTGATGTTCACTCACTGAAGGCTGAGTCGCCCGATGGGAGCCGCCAGGCCCGATGCAGATAATCTCCACTTCTGTTTGGTCGCGAGCGAGAATCGGACTTGGGTCGCTGGGCCAGATGCGTAGCGCAGCAAAGCACTACACTGCCACTCCCCAAAGAAAGACAAATACCCCCCGTATGGCCTGTAACAGAGGTGTTGGGGCAAGTGCTGTCAGACAGCGATCACCGATGAAAGTCGGCACGGCACACGATGGGGTGGGTGGCCAACACCACGCCCGGCGCGATGCTTACACACCGCACCAGGTACTCATTTGAGGTTGAGTCGACCTAGGGGAGGCCCAGGACCAGCTCAGATAATCTTCACTGGGGTTGACCTTGAATAGGGATCGAACCCGGGTCGTCGAGTTCGTAACGCAGCCCGCTAACCACTACGCTACCGCTCACCACTAACACTCAAAGACAAAGATCCCCCGTATAGCCTGGACAGAATGTTGGGGCAAGTGATGTTAGCGAGCACCTATGAAGGCTGTCAAGGCACGGGGGGGGAGGGTGGGTGGCCAACACCACGCCCGACCGCCTTTGTCTCCCCAGTGGTGATGTTTACACACCGCACCAGGTACTCATTTGAGGCTGAGTCGATCACTCGTGCACACCCACGCACAGAAACACCACTCAAATGACATACGCACACACAGACAAGGGCAATGGAAGAGAATCAGACGCGACCTCTGTAAATTTCGCGCATGCTGCTTAAAAGCCACGGCGATAGCGATACGTTCAAAATATCCCAAGCACGGAAAAACATTACGTCGGTGTGGTGAGTTCCACGGCTGGCAAGCACACAACTCAATAATTTTTCGATGACTCCCAAAAAAAATTAAACGGGAAGAGAGCTGTTGTTCCCCGTACGAGAAAGACATCAGCGGATAGACTTCACAGCCGGTTACATTTACGTCGGGATATGGCCAAGAATACGACCAACGGCCGACTCAATATCACGATTTAGGACTCTTCACTGGAAGGTCCCATTAAAATAATAACAATTAAGTGGCCATGCAATAAATGAAAGCGCGTCTGCAGATATCGAAAATCGGACTCGGTTAGCACGACTTTGTAAGCACAAATGTCAAACACGTAAGCTCGTACCCACACATACACACACTGAGCCAGCGTATAGCCTAGACAGACTGTTGGGCAAAGGGCTGTTAGCGAGCACCTATTAGGGCCAGCGCGACACACGAGGAGCCGCATGGGGTGACAAGCACCACGCACCCACCCCCCCCGGACACCTTTGTCTTTCCAGTGCCGATGGATGCACCGGGTGCTCATTCAATGCTAAGGGGAGACCCAGGGCAGCTTTGGATAATGCCACTGATGGTAGCCGGGGCTGAGAATCGAACCGTGCTAGGCCGCCGGGTTGGTAGCGCAGCGCGCCAGCCACCACACCGTCGCTTCCAACACTCAACGCACACACAAGCGAGTTTAGTACGGGCGATACAACTACTGCATATAGGCCTAACAATATTCTACAGATCTCTGTTAATCCACTGCTGGATGATTGCCTCCCAATGCCGTATCAATGATGGTGGTGAGTGGGAGGGGAGGGGTGTAGGAGCATACTTCACCACGCTGGTCAGTCAGTCAGTGCAAGGTTGGTGAAAGGTGGAATGGATAGTAGCCATGACCAGCGTTTATATCACGAACTCAGGTGGCCGGGTTCAAATCGCAGGGCTCTAACCACGGCACCACCGCTCCCCACGCAGTCGCGGTCACCGCTCCCCATGATCCACCGCGAGAGCCCCGCGCAAGGGTGTATTTGGCCTACTCTTCCACGCTGGCCACGTGTTTTGAGAAGAAAAGCGGCTGGACCCACACTCAACCCCTGCACTCATTGACAGTGCTCGGTTCGCAAGAGGCGTGGGGGGGGGGTTAAGAAACTTCCCAAGTTTGTTTTTCTTCAACTACCGCACCGGGAGATCGGATCGAACCGGCGACCTTTGCAATTGCAAGTCCAGCGCGCCGCTGGCCATGAACTCAGGAGTCCCGGGTTTACATCACAGTGCGTCGCAACCACTGCACCACCGCTCCCAAAAATACAACAGGCATGCATTACTCTTTGGTTCTCATATGATAATATTAATAATAACAGTGATGAAAAATAATAATAACATTAACAATAAACAATAATAACAGTAACAATAAACAATAATAGCGGTAATCATAAACAATAATAGCGGTAATAATAACAATAATTACAGTAACAATAAACAATAATAACGGTAATAATGAATGAGATTCAATGTCAATTCTCACCCGTTGAGGCGAGGCACCGGGTGAGAGCCGCCTCGCTCGAGTCGCAGCCCACCGACTGTCCCCCGCGCCTGCTCCTCCGCACCCGGCGATGTCCTCTTCCTTCGCAGTTCCACGCCCCTCTTCTCCCACTCCCCGTTTCCCAGCCCCCCACTCTCACTCCCACTCCACGTTTCCCAGCCCCCCACTCTCTCTCTCACTCCCACTCCCTGTTTCCCAGCCCCCCACTCTCTCGCTCTCTCTCACTCCCCGTCTCCCAGCCCCTCACTCTCTCTCTCCCCGTCTCCCAGCCCCACTCTCTCTCTTTCTCTCCTCACGACCAACCACCCTGAACTGCGAGTGCTGAAGGATGTGAGGCGGTGGGGTAACGGTTGCTGGGATGGGAGGGCGAGGAGAGAGGGAGGAGTGAGGGAGTTGAAGGTGGGAACGGCGGGAGGGGGAATGGAGCGAGGGAGGAGCGGGAATGGGTGGATGCGGCGGTGGGGAGAGAGGTGGGAAGTCGATTGAGAGAAAGAAGAGAGAGAGAGAGAGTGCTTATGTTGTTTTGGGGGGGAGGGATTTAGGGGGCAGACGGGAATAGTGGAGCTCACGTGACGCGATTGATTCAATGTCCATACAGAGGTTCATTTGACAAATCTTTTACAATCCCTGGTCAGTCGGATCTCCCCTTTCCCTCTCTATATCGGTCTCTTTCACCCTGAATTTCTATACCGGTTGCCAGCTCTCTTCTCTCTACGAAACGTCCTCACTATCATTGTCGGTCACGATCAATCCACTGATGGATGAGGACCTCTATGACCGTACCGAAGTACTCGTTGACGCTTGAGTCGACCTCGGCGAGGCTTAGGGACCGGTGCAGCTAAGACACGCGCGGGGCACTCGAGATCCACTGCCGTTGTGCGTCAATATCGTGGTCGGGAATGGACCTTGGGTGACCGAGTCGTGAGCGCACCATCGCTACCCGCACAACGACATCCACCGCCATCCGCCACTAAGTGGTGGCGACGACACCACGGTGATTGCGACAGCGTTAGGTGCACATTGAGGTCACCGCACAGACCCAGGTGCCGTGAGTCGACTGACTTGAGATGACTTGCAGATGCAGCGACTCTGCTCCATAATGTGCCAAATCGCAACAGGAGGGAACGTCGCTCTTACTGTTGCCCGCTGCTGTTGGAGGGCGACCGCCTCCAACTTGCCCAGCAGCGTCCTTCACGAACGCCCTCCACAGAGGCCGATCTTTGACACCGTTGTGACCGGCCATCGGCAAGACCCACGAAGCTCCGTGTCCTTCTGGACCACACCAGTCCATCTCTTCTCGAACCCGTGGCACGCCGGTTTAGCCCCCCCCCCCCTTTAACCCACACACACGGGCAAACACACGTACACAATCACACGTGACGAAACACACAATCACGCACACAACACACACACAAAGACAAAGGACACACACACAGATGCACCAAAACACAAATACCCCCCGTATAGCCTTCACAGACTGTTGAGGCAAGTGCTGTTAGCGAGCATCTTTGAGAGTCAGCACAGCACACGAGGGGGCGGGCGGTATGGCCTATCACATCACCACGCTCGACCGCCTTTGTCTCCCCAGTGGTGACACAGGAGATGCCCAGGATCGGTTCCAGGATTCGCCACTGTTTATTACAGTACCCGTACGAGTGAATCGGACTCGGGCCGACGTTTTTATTTATTTATATCGCGCAGTGTGCTAACTGCTGCGCCACCGCTCCCCACAACCGCCACACTCACAAAATACACCCCCGCACGTGTGCGCCACGCGTCGTACACATCGGCGGGCTATTTAATCTGTGCAGGCGATGTTAGCAGCAGTGCTCGTGTCGTTACTTGAAGGCGAGCGAGGGGCGCCTAGAAACCTCTCCTCGAAATGCAGCGGCAGCGAGCGTAGTGACTTCACGCTGGTACATTCGTCACGATAAATAATGGAGATAGACAGCGCGTAGTCGTAGTAGTATTACTATTATTATCATCACTAGAGACTGACAGATCGAGAGAGATAGACAGAGCGTAGACGGGTTGACAGACGTATTTTAAAGAATGGGGGGGGGGGGTGGAAGTGGTGCTAGGGTTGTGTTAGATATTCCATCGCCACTACGGGAGTTGTATTTTCTAAGAGATCCAGCCACTGTTTCACGTGTTTCGCATGGGGAGCTGACCGGATTTGGGGGGGGGGGGGGGGGGTTACGTGTGAAAGAAGGATACGTTTTGTATGAAAACAAAAATTATTCGGATATTTGTTTTTTTTCTTCTAGATATTTCCATCAGGAATGAATGTGTGATTTAGAAATTCAGAAGAAAAAAAATTCTTACTAAGAACAATTTCGCATCTATCCTCCCTCCCTCGCCCGGATTTTAGGAACCCTTACAGTATATATCCCGTAACAATTTGCCATGTTATGGTGCTAACCATTGTGACGTTTTCACTCGATACCACGTGCCACCATTCTTTGGCAAGAGCTGCAAAAACGTGACTGTGACGTCACATTTTTGAATGAATTCGTAATTTCGCTGCGAGGCTGAGAATTTCCGATTTTCTTCGGATACACGCTATAATTGTGGCACACGTCTCTCATACGCTTTTTTATGTATATACACTGCTTGTTTTCCCACGTGTTGAGCCTGGCGAGTGTTTCGATTGGTGACCACGATGGCTAAACAGGTTGTTAAAGTCGCATGCGAAGGCTTTCACGACCAATGTTATTCATAATTAGTTTATTTTCAGTTAGATCGTCTCGTAGGTATCATGTCATAAAAGAAGATGATCCTCCACCACCCCATAGAGCCAATGCAATCGAGTTGTCACGCGAACAAATTTGCCAAATTGATTTGGTTTGTCACTAAACCTGAAATGCTAAAAAGCAGGAAAATAGTTTTTTTGTCAGAATATTGCTCGCACGTGACAACTTTATTGGGTTGGCTTTGTCGGTGGGTGGAGGGTTTTCGTAAAAAAGTAATTTTAATTTTTTGACTGCAGGAATTCATATTCTTGGTTCTTTCGGTAAAGTCACGTAGATAGAAAATGAAAATAAAATTTAAATTAACAATTTTAATGAAAAATAAATGCTAAAAAAAACACGACGTTTCGATCGCCTGATGAAGACCGCTTGTGTTGCGATCGAAACGTCGTGGTTTTTGACTTTCATTTTAAATAGATTTTTTAATTAAATTAAAAATTTCTATCTACGTGACTTTACCGAAAGAACCAAGAATATGAAGAGTAATTTTCATACCTCCGCGATCTCACCACAAAGAAATTTATTACGAATCAGCTTGTTATAGTTTCAAGCTTCAACTTTATTTTGTTTAACCAGGTGACCACTCAAGAGATAGCATGACAGATGATCTTTTTACAACGGTGACCTGGGGTCAACCAACAATGGGAGCTAGGAGGCTTGCGAAGGCTACGTGTTGGGCAGCAGATACCAGGACAGCACAGTGTATTGTTGTGCTGTACCATCTATGCGCCCACGTCTATGCTCCAACATGCACGCACTGGATATATATATATACAAAGACAAAGATCCCCCGTATAGTTTTAAACAGACTGTTAGGGCAAGTGCTGTTAGCGAATACCTATGAAGGCCGGCACGGCACACGAGGTGGTGGGTGGCCAACACCACGCCCGGCCGCCTTTGTCTCCCCAGTGCCGATATTTTTACACACCGCAGAAGGTCGACCTAGGGGAGGCCCACAACCGGTTCAAATAATTGTTACCGGTGTTGGCCGTGAGCGAGAATCGAATCCGTGTCGCCAGGTTCGTAGCACAGCGCGCTAACCGCTACACCACCGCTCCCCACGTAGACACATACATATATACACCCACACACGTATTTTTATAGGGGAGGATTTACAAATTATTCTCATCCCCACTTTCCCCAAGTGGGTTCCCTACCCTGCTGTATCCAACCCCTCTATCTCATTAATTATCCAAGCGGCCCCGTTAGCTTTTTATATTCGTACGTGTGCGCGCGCGTGTGTATGTCCACATAACGCGCTGTGGACATGTATAGGTCTATCGATCGCCTGCGTGGACAGTGCATCCCCGTGCCTCGTTCCTCAGGCCGGCGAGGTGGGGGGGGGGATAGAAGAAGACGTCTCATGATGAGCATTCAAATTCAACCACAGGGCGACCGGAAGCATCAGCCTCGTGTGTACCGGGGGGCAGTGGAGGTGGGTGGGGGTGGGTGGGGGGTGATCGGTGACGGCACGGGGTCATCTAGACACGTGGGGTCATACACATGGTCGTGCAGACACGGGGTCATTCAGACACGGGGTCATACACATGGCCGTACAAACATGAGGGCATACAGACACGGGGTCATTCAGACACGGGATCATATACATGGTCGTACAGACACGGGGTCGTTCAGACACGTAGCGTCATACGCATAATTATACAGATAAAGGTTCATACACATTGGGGGTCATCCATATCGTGGGTCATACAGACACAGGGGCATACGCAGGGCTTTATTTCTCACTCAATGTTTTCCGGGTCCCTGGTAGACTGGGAAAGTGAGCACGTGATGGGCAGTCACTGCCGCCGCCAGGGCTCGTAGCGCAGTACGCTAACCACTGCGCCACCGCTCCACACACAGCGAGTCAAGACCACACGCACCCGCACACACCCGGCGCCTCGTGGGTTAACTAAACACAATGCACAGACAAAGACCCCCCGTAGAGCCCTAACATACTTTTGAGGCAAGGGCTGTAAGCAAGTACCTATGAAGGCCGGAACGGCACACGAGGGAGGGTCTGTGGTCAGCGCCACGCCCGACCGCCTTTGTCTCCCCAGTGGCGATGTTTACACACCGCACCAGGTACTTATTTGAGGCTGAGCAGAGGCGTAGCTAGGATATTTTGCGCCCGGGGACGAACTATAAAATTGGCGCCCCCCCCCCCCCCCCGTTTAATCACATTTTCCTATTACATCGAATAAGGAATAACAATTAAAATTTTAATGAAACATTGTATTTTAAAAGCAAATTTATAGAAATTATATTGCATGGCTCACTCAGTCACTGTCGTAGACTGGTTGACATAGTCTACGAAAGATGAATTTTTCTTGATTTCACTGTCGCAAACTGGTCAATCACCTAATCAAAATCTGTTTTTTCAATGTTTCTCTTTCAACGCTAAGAAGAGCAAGATCGCTGAGACGATCTTGTCCCATTGAAGCACGCACATACAACAAAATAAGCTTCAATTTGCTGAACGACCGCTCACAGTTTGCAATTGAAACTGCTATTGTTAATAAAATTTGCAGTGAAATTCGCAAATTCGGAAATATGTCGTCTCCATAAAACAAAAGAAAACCAAGAAGATCCAAAGGAGTTTCTGGTAGAACTTCATTCCGGTTACTGAGCAGCATTTTGCAATCTCCAATTTCTGTGAAAAGTTCGTGGCCATTGATGTCGGTGTCATAGAAATTTCCAAAATCTGTGCAATTTCGACGAATTGCATCGACATCTGTGTCGGATAGAAGAGTTTTGACGTCCATCAGAAATCCAAATTTTGTGTTCGGGTCTTTTAGTCGTAAAAACCGTGTTGACATCTCCTGTTGAAGTCGATAAAATACGCTCTTCATAACGCGCACAATTTCTTCTTCTGCCGCGCCCGCCGCAATAAGTTATAATGTAACGTTGTAAGCCTCATTTTGGCGCCCCTTTACCTTGGCGCCCGGGGACATATGTGCCCCCTGCCCCCCCTAGCTATGCCTCTGAGGCTGAGTCGCCCTAGGGGACGGCACTGGACCGGTTTAGACAATCGTAACCGATGTTGGTCGCCGGGTTTGTAGTGCAGCGCGCACTCCGCCACCCTACAGCTCCCTCGCGTGCACGCGCGCCGCTGTGGATGAGCTACTGCCGCACGTGCCTTGGAATATGACCTCGTGTTGAATCGACAAACGGTGATGCTGTCGCGTTGGCAGTGGTGCACAAGCACGATTGACAAAAAAAATAGACTCAACTCATTCATAAACAGCACTACCGTAACAGGAAAAAAATATTTAAACAGGCGACGTTTTGGGCAATGGTCCTGCTTCATAGCACATCAATGCATGGCATGTTGCGCAAAACGTCGCCTATTTAGATTTTTCCTGCTTTGGCAGTGTTAGTTATGAATACTTTGAGCTTTTGATGTTGTTTTTTTAGCTGTACGTACGATTGTGACCGTTCTGCTGATGACGATGATGATAATGGTGCTGATGATGATGCTGCTGCTGATGATGATTGTCATTATAATGAAGTTGGAAACGTTGCTCGCAGTCCCGTTTCTACTGATGATGATGTTGCTGCTTCTGCTCACGAGGGTGACGGTGAATAGGCCTGTTTCAGCTACCGATGACAACGAAGAAATCATCTATAATCTACTGGTACTAAGTTTCAAGCTCATTTTGTGTACCCAGGTGAGAACTTGAGAAACCAGGATGAGAATAATATGTAAGAGTGATCTGGGGAATTAGTCTGCCAGTAGTGGGGGCAATGTTTGTTGTTATGTATAATGCAAATTCAGTAATTTCCCGTGTAAATGTCGAATTTGGCCAACTCTATTGAATGTTGTCAGGGTGCTCTAACGTCTACTGTGAAACACATGGTCCTTGGCACAGTATTCTTGGCTACGAACGGTGCGAAAGAAGTTCAACATACATACATTACGCCGCAGTAATAATCAGGGCGGCCGCTGGATTTGAACCGTGAACTCCTACAACGAGTGGCAAACCCGCTTATCCCTGGGCCATGCCACTCATGATGATGATCCGTATAAAAACTGATTGTTTGATGATGATGATGCTGCTGCGCTGGGTGATGTACAAGCACAATTAACAAACAAACAAATCAACCCGAACACACGAATGCCAAAGGCCAACCTTTATAGCACATCAACAAAGAGGCTAAGAGCGATGGAGTGGGCAATACGAGTTGGAGACCGCACGTTACACCGTAGGGCTTGATGCACGTTACACCGTAGGGTCTGATGAGAACTACGTGTTTTTTTTTTACGATGACCATTGTTTTATTTGGCATGTGATTATTGACCTAATGGCTATTGAGTAACAGGCAAAGCCTTCAATGCTCGCATAAAGTGCGGCTTCAGTCGCGTTACGTCAGCTGTCGAGGATCACGAAACTCGCTGCGCCATCAAAAACAAAACAAAAACCACTTCCTCCGTCTCCCCCTCGCTGCTGGACCTCTCCGCGTCCATTAAGCCACGCGCGGCGAGGGCAAAAATAGACCCGAATGTATAAATAATAAAGATTTATCTAGAAAGTGCTCGCCGAGACTCGGAGCTCGTGTTTGCAGGAGGGTGCTGCTTACACCGGAATGTGCTTGTCCAATTCCAGTTTGTGTGGCGGCGGTGGTGGCTAAAACGCTGCACGTGGCCGCCTGGAATATAATCCACAGGCCCTGTGGAGCCAGTGGCGAGGGTCGGTGGGTCGCGCACACACAGAGGACTTTGTGCTCAACTCCCTTGCCGTGGTGCGTCGATGAGGTGCCATAACCCTGGCCTGCCAGCAGAAGGCAGTAGAGTAAGCGGACTGCTCTCCAATCTGTTTCCATCTGTACGGGGATGGAGCGTGCCACCCCACTCCCCCCTCCCAACCCTCACGCCTGTACGTTTTCTGCGAGGGCTCCGCTTTCCTCCCGCGTGCACGTATGTAATGTGGTGTACGTTGGATTTCTTTCGCACCGTACGTAGCCAACCGTGCTCACAATTATTTGACTGAAAACATTTGAATGAACACACCATGCGCAAGGGCCCTCCTGAAAAATAGTCCGTGGGCTCAGCGTAAGTTTCCAGGATAATTAATACAATTATTATGCAATTATTTAATTATTATTATTGTTTTTGTTAATCGGGCCCCATTGGTGCAAAGAATATAATGGGGCACGCTGTTCAATTTCAACCACTCTCCTGGCGGCCCGGCGCCGTGACTCACCTGGTCCCTAGATGCCAGGCAAGTCACGCCGCCTGCACACTCGATAGCCATGCCACCGGCTCACGATCCATTTGGGACGTTTGGCTGGCTACTCGGTGATGGCTGAGGTCAGAGCCATCTTTCATTGGCTCGCATTGCCCCGCCTGCGAACTGCTTCATCCCTGCCTGCCTATCGCAACCGATGTTCTTTTTCAGATGTGCGCCCCTTCTCGTTTATGGTTGTCACTGCGCTACCATCCGTTGCTCGGAGTTTCATCTCAGTCCCCGGGGAGAGAAAGGGAGGAGTGGGGGGGGGGGGCAGGGAGGGATGAAGAGGGGGAGGGGCGGAGGGACGGGAAGGGTGGGGGGCAGTGAGGGATGAAGGAGGGAGGGTGGAGGGATGGGTAGTGGGGGGGAGCTGCTCGCTCCGCTTGAGCGGTCAACTCGCTCCATCCCATTTGTTTGAGACATCTGCAAGTGTGGCGCGTGTATACGTGTGTTCTGACACTGACTGCCGGCGCGGGATTGTGTAGGGCACCCATCATCATCATCATCATCGCCGGGTTCGTTAGAGCTGTCGTCATTATCATCATCATCATAGTCGCTATCCTCATTGTGGTCGCTGTCATCATCTTCACCTTCATTATCGTGGATATCATTATTCGTCGTCATCATCATCACGATCATCGCTATTTTAATTATTTCCATCGTCATTGTCAAATCATCATCATCATCATCATCGTCTTCATGGCCATCACTGCCAACAGCATCGGTGATTATCTATTCGCTGCTCATCACGGGATGAGATTGCAATTATCGGGTCATCATCATCGTCATCCTCACCGCCATCATCATCAGTCACTTGAGAGGCAGTCGCATGTGGACATCACCTAAATAGAAATTTCACGTCGACGTCTTACAAAAGCTTCCTTCCTGCCTGCGGATATTTCCTAGTTATCCTGTGAGTGGGAGTCTCGTGCAGGCTCCGTGTCGACGTGATCCACCAACTGCACATCGCGGAGTTACAGGCGTGGTGCATCATCGCCACCGCATGATGCTGACGACGACGATGATGCTCACCATCAGCATCATTGGCATCATCCCAATTTAGTTACAACATCGTATGAGCGCCCTGCGTCACGAACCCCGTGACCGTAGTTGATTAACCAGCCACAGCTGACATCAATGCCCTCTGATATTTGAACCTGTGCTAGACCTCCTCTAGGTCAACTCAGCCTCAAATAATTACCTGGCACGGCGTTTAAACATCAGCACTGGGGGAGACAAAGGCGGCTGGGCGTGGTGCTGGCCACCTACCCCGTCGTGTGCCGTGCCGGCCTTCATAGGTGCTCGCGAACAGCACTTGCCGCAACAGTCTGTTAAGGCTACACGGGGGACGTTTGTCTTTATTTGTGCATGTCTTTGTGTGTATATTTGTGCATGTGCCTGTGTGTAAGTGCAGCTGTCAATTCTAGACATGCCCTGCACACGACACTTAACGTCTCTGCCGCTCAACATTCAGTGCGAAGAGAAGGGATTTGATTGAATTTGATTCAAGAGCTGTTTCACATTCACTCAACCGATGCACGCGACGTCATTGTCATTCTAAGCAGGATTTGTCCAAAACATCCCAAATACAGCAGCGGCCCTCCTGAAAAATTAGTCTCGAGACTCAGTGAGGCTTTCCTGTATAAATAAACAACATTTCTAAATTTTTTTAAAACTCTATCCAGCCGGAGGACCGTCCATATGGCCACGAAGGTCATATGTAATGAACATCAAATCATCAATGAATAATGAAGTCAATCAGCTGATTGCATTTAAATTGCTACATTAGTGTGAACGGCACGCGAACTTTGTTGTGATATTTGATGTTGGTAAAGTGCACAATTTTCTTACAAATGTTTAAAATTTTTATGTTTTAATAAGGCACAAGCACGCATGGCCAACTGATGGCAGTGTCGAACAATGAGTGCTTCTGTTGAGGTGTTGATTGTGAATGGTGTAGCCTACATCTAAAAACAACTAAAACTCAACACATTCGTCAATAACACTGTGGCCTTCAAATTAAACATATATAGCCGACGTTTCGGGCAATGTTCCTTCTTCATAACACATTCATACTCTCAACGGTACATTCTCATTTATGCTCATTTCAGGCGACTTTTCAAACCGCGGAACTTTTTTTATTTGAACCTCAACCGCAGTGATGTGACCAGAGCCCACCTTTAAGTCACTTCAAAGTATTTTTTTCTGTTCAACACGTAGGCTTTCGCGACCAATGTTATTCATAGTAAAGGTTTTTGGGTTAGATCGCGTTATTTATAAATGCGTCGCTCCCCTGCACCAACCGACACAGCCAGTAAGATTTGTCACGGTAACAAAACGCACCAATGAGTTATTACTTACGTGACAGACCTTACTTGCTGTATCGGGTGGTGGAGGGTTACGACACATTTATACTTACGCGATCTAACCCGAAAAACTTTAACGACGCTTCAAACTTGGGCAGCTCAGGACGCGCAGGTGAGGTATGTATCCGCAAGATGAGCAGCTCGTGTTTTGGTTCCTATCTTTCAGCACCATGGACAGATCACATAGAAGCATTCACATAGCTACTCTTAGGTTTTTTCGGTAAAGTCACGTAGGTAAATTTTTTTTTTAAATAAAAATAAAATAAAAATCACGACGTTTCGGAGGCAACACAGGCTTCCGTTTTCAGTTGGAACCGTCACAGCACGTTTGCTGTATCAAGTACATCGACTTGTGTGGGCTGTATCAAGTACAGCAAGCGTGCTGTGACGGTTCCACCTGAAGACGGAAGCTTGTGTTGCCTCCGAAACGTCGTGATTTTTATTTTTCTTTTATTATTCATTATTTATTTTTTATTTTTTACCTACGTGACTTTACCGAAAAAACCTAAGAGTATGAATCCTTGCAGTCACGAAAGCTTCAAATCTAGAATTCACATAGCTGTCAACCCATATGGTTTACCCCATATTCTTGTACAGGAAATTGAGTTTTCAGGTCCATACATCGTAAAACGCCGTTTCAATCCGGGACAAAAAAAAAACTTGCCTATTTGTTTGTGTTTCTCCCTTGTGATGGGACTTTGTAGGATGAACTTTGAAATGTATAAGGGGCACGAGGTGGCCAATAAGGTCTGAATTGGTCTGTAATAAGGTAGGTACTGATAAGGGGTTCACAGGTATGTATGCATTCAGAGCGTGTTTTGTCCTAAAAGAACCACACAAGTCGATGTGCGGCTGCCTCTTTCAGCACCATGGACAAGAGACCAGATACACATTCAGAGCTTGGTTCGTATTCGTAGGAACAACATGAGTCTATGCACAAATGTTGTGAAACTCCCTTCCCGTGAGCGTCGAGGTGCCATCGTATCTTGGCTTGCCAGGAGAAGGCAGCATAGCAAGTGGACTCGTCGCTGTTTTCAGCTGCACGGGGATAGAGCGTTGCACCCTCGCACGCGTGGGTTTTCTTCGGGTGCTCCGGTGTCCTCCCACACGTATAAACGCTCATCATCAATTGCCTGAAAAACAACTTAAAACCCAACGCAGGGCCCTCCTGCATAAGAGCTCTACACGACCCAGTGTGGTTCTTCTGGATGAATAAGTAAATCATGATTCTGCGGGCTGTGTCTTTCAGTCAGCACCATGGACAGAGACCACCGACGTGTGAACATCGTCTTGGTCCTGGTAAGATCCACATCAGCCTCATAGGGCGCTGACGAAGCCACAGCGATGATTTCCCCTTGCGTGAACTTGTAAAGTGAAAGCGATGTGGCGGGGTGGAGGGACGAGGGGGTGGTGGGCCAGGGTGTGGGGGAGGGGGCGAAGTGTTGCTGTTAACAATAAATCTGTAAGATCACGAACAATTACAAGACGGGCTCCTCGGGATGAGGGAGGGGGTAGGGCAGGGGGGGGGGGCTATTGGGCTAGTCGGGGGGTTGGGAGGGGGGGTTAACAATGTATCTGTGCGATCGCACACAATTAGGAGACGGCCGACTCGGCGCACGAAGGACATCTCAGTTTCCATCGGCGGAGATCGATCCGGCGAAATTAAAATGCAAGTGAGCGCACGCCTGCGCACAACACACACGTATACAGACACGTGACCCCACACACGTATATAGGCGCATGACACGAACAACAGCCTCCATTCGCCACTTCGTGGTGATGATATCACAACGGCGCTTCTGCCAGGCGAGATGCATTTCGAAGCCACGTGAAGTGTCCCAAGGCTCGCTGGCAGCAGGTCACGGGACAGACCCAGGTGCAATGGGTTGACTGACTTGAATGACTGGCAGATGCACCACCTGTGCCCTCCTACTGTGCCAACTCGCTGCATCTTAGCCGCCCGACGCTCCGCTCGTTGTTGTGAGCGTCGCTCCTTTGCCCTCCCTTATCGTTGGGGGGCGACTGCCTCTAACTGCCCAGTCGCAGCGTGCTTCACGAGCCTCCTCCATAGTGGCCGATCTTGACACCGCTGGTAGCGGTCTTTGACAAGTCCACTCGACTTCACATCATCCCGTACCACACCAGTCCATCTCTTCTTTGACGCCACATGCACACACACACATATATACTCATACGAAGACAACAATCTCCTGTTTGAGCTTTGCATTACTGTTGACGCGCAAGCTGGTGTGGCTTCAGCATCACGCCTTAGGCCGTCTCAGTAAACCTCGGTCCTGATGTGTCGAGGTGCTCATTGACGGATAAGGGTAGGCCCAGAACTTATTTAGATATTACTCGCCACTGATGTTTATGATATGGCCGGAAATTGAACTGAGGTCTACGGGATCGTAGCGCAGCGAGGATAACCGATACACTTCAAAGACACACTCATACATTCTCTCTATCCACGCCCGGCCGCTTTTGTCACCCTAGTGGTGCTCATTTGAGGCTGAGTTGAACTAGGGGAGGCCCAAAAATTGTTCACATCATTGTGACCGGTCCTGCCCGTGAGCGGGAATCGAACTCTCTCTCTCTCTCCCACACACACACACACAATCTCAGGCATACGTACACACCACATTATCTGGCTATACAATCATCTCACACGCACGCCATCTCACACGCACGCCATCACACACACGCGCACGCGCGCCCGGTGCAAACGCTCACACACAAATGCCCTCAAATTGCATTGACATTTAGCACTGCGCCTAATCTTGCTGGGAGATGAGGGGGGGAGGGGGCGAGAGGAGGGGGGGTGGGGGCAGGGTGGGGGCCGAGTGGAGGGGGGGGGTGCAGGGTGAGGGCAGGGTGGGAGGGGGGCCAGGGTGTTTGGGGGTTTCGCTCGCAGTTGCCTGAGCGATCGATCCTCGGGCTAGCCGCCGCAAATATTCGCGCGCATCGTCCCCACCCCCACCTCGCACACTCCCCAGCGTTACAAAGCTATCCCCAACTGCGATCACCTCCTCTTCGTTACGCACACGCACCCAGCTCGTCGCAATTGCGATTACCGCACTGCCTTATAACACCGGCACGTGTGTGTGCAGTTGTAGCTGGCGCGGCGTGTAAACATCGCCACTCGGGAGACAAAGGCGGTCGGGGGTGGTGCTGGCCACACACCCACTCGTGTGCCGTGCCGGCCTTCATAGGTGCTCGCTTACAGCACTTGCCCCAACGGTCTGTTAGGGGCTATACGGGGGATCTTTGTCTTTGTTTTTTTTTAAATCGCAGTTGTCAGCGCGCTGAGCTGCGAAACTGGCCACCCGAGTTAGATTCCCGCTCACGACCAACAACACCAGTGACGATTATCTGAACCGGTTCTGGTCCTCCCCTAGGCCGACTCAGCTTCAAATGAGTACCTTGTGCGGTGTGTATACATCGTCACCAGGGAGACAAAGGCGGTCGGGCATGGTGCTGGTCACTCACTCCCTCGTGTGCCGTGCCGGCCTTCATAGGTACTCACTAACAGCGCTTGCCCGAAACGTCTATTAAGCCTATACGGGGGATCTTTGTCTTTGTGTATCACACAAAATATACGTTCGCGTCGTTTGTGTGCAATATAAGGAATAAAATACAACACATCTCTTGATGTGAAAAAAACAACACTCTTAACCGGTTTCGACAATGAGTGTCTCATCAGCAGCCAGGCAAACGTGAGTCAGTGCTGGTGAACTGCCCAGATGTTTACTGGCGAGGAACTCTCTCTCTGTCATACACGGGCCCGAGTTCGGCGGAAAAAAATAATAAAGTGATACACAACAAGAGAATTAACATGAGCGTCGTTGTGGAGAATATAAATAACAAAAAATAACAAGCGATGTCACCTTCACATAACCATCCCTCCACAGGAATTAAAATAAATATACAATTTTACACTTCAAGTCAACCTACAAGGCCTTCCTGGATGTTTTGATGTGGCTGAGACAGATTCAGTCTATGAGGGAGATGTTTTATCTGCCCATTTTGTGTGTCTATAGTTGCTCGCTAACAGCACTTGCCCCGAAAGTCTATGAAGGCTACACGGGGGATCTTTGTCGTTGTCGCTAACGGAGCTTGCCCTAATGCTTGTCGCCTGTTAAAACGGAAGCGCTTAATTTTGGCTGTTCCGTGAATTATTTTGGCTCGCCACATCCATCCCACCGAATGGGTATATTGTAATCCCTAAACATAATCATATCAGCAACAGATTGTTTATCCTGCAGAAATCCGATGAACTATGAAGCTCTTACTCTTTGGTTCTTTCGGTAAAGTCACGTAGAAATAAAATAAAATAAATAATATAATACGACGTTTCGATTGCAACACAAGCAACCGTCACCAGGTATGTGTGTGTGTGACTGTGTTTGTGGGGAGGTTGTTTGTGTTGCAATCGAAACGTCGTACTCTATTATTTATTTTCTTTCTTTCGACGTGACTTTACCGAAAGAACCAAAGAGTAATTCCCGCAGTCATAAAAGCTTCAAATCAAGATTGAAGCTCTTTTTCACAGATGTCCAGTAGGGTCTCGTCAGACAGGTACAACAACAACATTTTGATTTATTCAGACTCTGTCTACTCGACAGACCTGCTCTCCACCTGAGGAAGGCTGCTTGCGTTGTGGCCGAAACGTCGTGAGAATTATTTTATTATGTTTTATTTTTATTATTTTATTATTGCCATTCTACGTAACTTTACCGAAAGAACCAAGAAGAACAACAACATTCCAAAGAAACTGATTATTATATGAATATAGGAGTACCTACAAATAATATCGGGTCATCATGGCACTCTCGCCTGGCGGTGGTGGCTATGCACGTGGCCTCTGTAATCCAGCACCCCGCGGAGGCAGCCAGGGTTTGCGGATCTCACCCAGATGCCTTTGGCGTCTGGGTTCCATACCGTGGCTCGCCGGGAGAAAGCAGAATAGAAAAAAAACGTTAACTCTCACCTCTTCCGTCTGTATGGGATGGCGTGTTTCCCCCTCGCACGCGTGGGTTTCCTCTGAGGATTTTTTTCGGTAAAGTCACGTAGGTAAAAAAAATTAAATTAATTAAAGTAAAATAAAATAAAAATCACGACGTTTCGGAGGCCACACAAGCTTCCGTCTTCAGGTGTGTTGCCTCCGAAACGTCGTGATTTTTATTTTATTTTACTTTTATTAATTTTAATTTTTTACCTACGTGACTTTACCGAAAAAAAAAAACCTAAGAATATGAATCCTTGCAGTCACGAAAGCTTCAAATCTAGAATTCATCTGAGGTGCTACACTCATTCATTGACCGATAACACCTTCGTATAAAGAGGACCGCAGAGCTAGGGCAATTGTTGGCGCTAAGCTCGCCGTGACAATGCCTTCCTCCTTGGCTGTGGTTCCTTGCGCCTGCGAGTCGCTCTCTGTCTACGAGAGCGAGTGAAACATGTGCTGTGTTACATGCTTGAATTATTTCAAGTCGCAGCAGCAGTGCCGTAAGCCGACAATCTCTACTCCGATCCCACATGCCTACAACAGCACACGGTGCAAAGAGAAGTCCCTATCACGCTGGCCTTGCAATCCAGAGGTCGCGGGGGTGGGTGGCCAGCGCCACTCCCGGCCGCCTTTGTCTCTCTAGTGGCGATGTGTTACACACCGCACTCATTTGAGGCTGAGAATGTAGTACACACTACACACATACATCCGTATAGCCTGAACACATTGTTGGGGCAAGTGCTGTTCGTGAGCACCTATTCAGGCCGGTACGGTTCACGAGGGGGTGGGTGGTTGACACCACGTCCGACCGCCTTTGTCTTTTTAGTGGCGATGTTTGCACACCGCACCAGGTACTCATTTGATGCTGAGTCGACCAAGGGGAGGCCCAGGACCGGTTCAAATAATCCCCATTGGTGGTGGCCGTTAGCAGGAATCCAACTCGGGTGGCCGTAGCACAGCACGCTAACCGCTATACCACCGTTCACCACATACACACGCTCATCCAACCAACAACAAGCGCCATTCGCCACTAAGTGGCGGTGACGTCACCACGACGCCTGTGCCAGGCTATGTACACGTTGAGGCCACGTGAAGTGTCGAACGCCCGCTGGCAGGAGGTCACGAGGCAGACCCAGGTGCCACGGGTCGACTGACTGAGATGACTGGCTGATGCACCACCTGTGCCCCCTACTGGGCCAACTTGCTGTGCTTTAGTCACCCGGCGCTCCGCTCGTTGTTGTGAGCGTCGCTCCTCCCCCCCCTGCTGTTG